>NC_141685.1:1655705194-1656936932 GCF_964263255.1 Lissotriton vulgaris | reverse complement strand
ACTATATGCGCTTGCGTGCGATAGACATCTCTCCTACAAGAGCCCGACCCGCGCAGAAGCCTGGCAGTGACACATGCTGCCACCCCCGCAGAATCCTGTTGTATTTCTCCCCTAGTGGGACACTAGTTTGGATATGCCACCACCGGTGATATATCCTCAGTATTGGGACTGTTACCCGTCCAAGGTTCTACCTGTTAACCCCATCAGTTCCTCCCCCACACTTATGGAAGCATGGCCCGCAGTAGCACACACGAAACACAAGACCCTGTTGCCCTCGGGAACTGCAAGGGGGCCCCTTCCCCAAGCACGACACCTTAGTAATGGCGGTCCCACAGTCGGATGTTATCGTCCTTACACTGAATGTACGGGGCCTACACACACCCAGCAAACGCTACTCTGTTTACTCCTACATTAAGCGTATGTCAGCTAGTATTGCACTTCTGCAAGAGACGCACATTAACGCTACCGAACTAAGCCGATTACAGGCCAAGTGGCGAGGGACCTTTTGTGCAACGCAATACTCAGCATTTGCGCGCGGCGCCTTAATTTGGGTTAGACCGGGCACTCCCTTCTGAGTGCTCAGACGGGTGGTGGACAGAGAGGGCAGATATGCACTTCTGGAGGGAATATTAGACGGACAAGGGATTCTCCTGGGCAGCATTTACGCCCCTAATACAGAGCAGGACAAATTCTGGGACCACCTCACAGGAATCTTAGCCCAGTTCACTACAGTTCCATGGGTGTTAGGAGGTGACTATAACTGCACGCTAGACCCCACTCTGGACCGATCACACCCCCCCGCACATTCCCCAGTCCCTCTGCAAGCGGAACTCTTTAGGGCTTGGACCACACACTGGGCGCTCACAGACGCATGGCGGCACTTACATCCACTGGCTCGCATTTACTCATTCCACTCGATTCCACACAACCTTCGGGTCCGCCTAGACAGATTCTTATGCTCTGCACCAATCCTTCCTAAGATAACATCTTCGGATTACCTAGGTCGGATCCTCTCGGATCATGACACCCACATTTTGCGCTTGACCTGGCGCCCCCCACACCCACCAGTCCCCACTTGGCGTCTCCCTAGAGATTGCCTATCAGACCTGGTCTTTAGAGACACACACAAAACCAGCATACAAGATTACTTCTCACACAACACGAACACAGCATCATCGACACTGGTGGAGTGGGATGCATTTAAAGTAGTGGCAAGGGGGGAATGCATCAAACAGATAGCAGGGGTTCGCCGCACATTGGAACAGACACTCCTAACCTCAGAACAGCGTTTAGCTGCACTCACTAAACAGCCCGATGACTCGGAGGAACACGCCGTGCTCACGGCCGAGGCAAAGACAATACATCAAACTGCCTGTGCTGAACTCCGAAAATACAATTTCAGGGCCTATGCCTCTAGAGTTCATAAAGACAGAGACAAAACGGGTGCACTGCTAGCCTGGATGGCGAGGCAGGACACAGAAATCAATCCGATCACGGATATTATCAACCCGGATGGTGTGCTGGTGCGATCGCAAGTCGAGATCCTCCTGGCGTTCCAACGCTATTACGCACAGGTATACGGAGCCCCGACCAGGTACACCCCGTCTTTTGTGGATCGCTTCTTAGATCCACTGACGCTACCCACGATATCGGATGCTGATAAACGCACGCTTGACGCCAAGATAGCACCCTCAGATATCACCCAAGCGTTACGTGCCATGTCTCGGAATAAAGCACCGGGACTAGACGGCTTCCCACTAGAATACTACTTGACGTTTTCTCCCCTGGTGGTCCCCCGATTGACTCGGATGTTCGGGGGTCCCTTCATCTGGGGAAGCTACCCCAGTCACTGCGAGAATCCGTGATTGTCACCTTTCCCAAACCCCACAGGGATCCACTCCACATGGGATCGTACCACCCTATCACGCTCCTGTCGGCTGACTGTAAGATTCTTGGGAAAATCCTCGCTGACAGATATGCACAGGTCATACGCCCGCTAATCCACCCTGACCAATGTGGCTTCGTTCCGGGAAGGAACACCTCACAGAACCTCCGCCGAGTCTACCATGTCCAAGATCAGGTGCGGGACAGATTCCCCCGCGCCGCCTGCCTCATTATGGACCTGGAGAAGGCGTTCAACACCCTCACCTGGCCATTTCTCTTCTCGGTCCTGCGTCGCCTCAACATCGGCCCGACGCTCATGGCATACACACGCCTTCTGTACACCGATCTGACAACGCGTGTACGTATCGGGAAACACATCTCATCTGCGTTTGAGGTTCAGCGAGGCACGAGACAGGGGTGCCCCCTGTCACCTCTCTTATTCGCCCTGGCCGTCGAACCGCTGGTGGTTCGACTACGCCAGGAGGGTATGCATTGGGGCATCCCGCTCGCGGACGGTACGCATTGCGTCTCTATGTACGCAGACGACCTCCTCATATACGTCCGAGACATCGAGACTGACCTGACCTCATAGGGGTAACGCTGGCTGAATTTGCAGACGCCTCAGGACTCCAGGTGAACTGGGACAAGTCCACAGTCTACCCCTTCCACCTGAGCCTACCACCCCGGGACGTTGAGCTCGGACCCCATAAACTCTCATGGTCCGCGGAAGCCCCCCGGTACCTCGGTGTCCGCCTGTACCACTCTCCGGCAGACATCTTTGAGGGTAACGACCGTAAAACACTTGCTGGCCTACGCCCAACTGTTGCCTTCTGGAATAAGCTCCCACTAGCCCCAATAGGACGGATAGCCCTGGCTAAAATGGTGATGCTTCCCCGACTCCTCTACCACTTCACTAATTTACCGGTAGTGCCACCCAGGTCCTTCTTCCGGGACCTCGACTCCCTCCTAGGTACCCTTATTTGGGGCGCAGGCCGACACAGGGTTGCCCTGAAAACCCTCCAACTTTCCACAACACAAGGCGGGCTCGGAGCTCCCTCCTTTGAATCTTATTTCCTGGCGGCGCAGCTCCAATGGCTGTCATATTGGACGGCGGACCGTTACACCCAGGAGACTTTTACCCCGACTGGCAGAGTCACAACCCCGGAACTCACCCGTCTTCTCCTCCCGGGCACCAAACCACGGCGAACATACCCCCTTCAGGTAGCGATAGCGCGCCAGTGCATGATGCGGATCCACCGGATGTCCCCCAGTAGACCCCCATACTCCCCGCTACTACCGTTGATAGGCTGCCCCAGGCAGGACTCTTATTTCACGGCTCCAGTGCTAGCTGAATGGACGCACTGTGCCATCACAGACATGGAGTCGCTCTTTGAAGAAGGTCAGCTGAAACCACTCGACCGACTGGTCGCTGAGCTCGAACTCCCCCCAGGTCAATTCCTCAGATACCGACAGTTGCTCGAAGGATTCCGTCCCTACTATAATCTCCGAACTGGCGAGCCGGACACGCATCCAGTAATACATACTATCCTACATATGCGAGTGGGACGCCACTTGGTCACCTGGCTATATAAATCGATCCGGGAACTCTCGCACACTCCCCTGACGACCCTACGGACCACATGGGAGGAGGACATAGGTCGCACACTACACAACTCAGAGTGGACCAAAGCACTCGAGGCCACAAAGCGCATCTCTAGGAATGCCCGCTTCAAAAACATTCAATACTATATACTGCACAGGGCATACCTCACCCCGGCGCACCTGCAAAAGTTCTATCTCTCCACACCATTTCTTTGCCCCAGATGTTGCTCCCCCGATGCAGATTTTCGCCACATGTTTTGGAGTTGTCCCGACCTCCACTCCCTGTGGCGAATAGTGCACGACACACTGACGGATCTCACAGGCTCACAACACTAGCCTCCTGGGAGTCCAGCGCACTAGGCATTTTTCATGTAACAAAGCAAGAACCGGTGCATAAACGCTTTGTGTCCTTAGCGCTACTGCTGGCGAAAAGATGCATAGCCATGCACTGGCGGTCCCCGGAGGGCCTCCCCATAGCAGCATGGACAGGGGCGGTCTGTAAATGGGCGGCAGCGGAGGAGGATGCTCTTAGGGAGGAGGAAGCCAGGGGCGCGCGTAAAACTCCCATCTCCATGGAATGGGCCATGCTCCTTCATAGCTTCCGGCAGTCCTTGCATACAGAAGACCCACCCACACCCCCCCTCCCCCGCCCAAGAGGGCCCATAGTCTTTGACTGGTGCCCGTCATCCCAGTGTCTAATTCCGGTGCTTCACACTTCCTCGTCAACGCCCAGCTGCCGTATCACCCGTCCCACTACTCACATGCGTGGGATACATCCACCCCCTGACCGTCCTTCATCACTGTGAGTGCATACTGGGGAACCCCTTGCCCCCCGACGCCCGACACCAGTATCCCTCTACCATGACCCTGCTAGCGCCTCTATGCTTCCCCCCCCACAGTTTCGTCCCCCCCGTTATCTGGTAGCACTGCTATGCAAACTGTGCACACCCCGATCCTACGCCCTCGAGGCGGGAACTCACATGCCCACTGTTATTTTCCGTCCCCCTTACGGAGCACGTTTACTGTATCCCAGCCTGAAGACCTATTTGATTGATCTGTACTGTTTAATGGAGGAAGTACCTAATTATACCAGTTATATAAAGAAATGTTGCGCGCCTGGCTGACCATGGCTGAATGTTGACGCCGCGCCAGCAGATGATTCACACTGTTCCCATGTTCCATGATGCAACAATAAAAACAATTTTTTTTTTAAAAACAACAAAAAACAACAACAAAAAACAGAGGCCAGAAGGACACGAAAAACGAGTGCAACAGAGGGCAGAAGGGCACGAAAAACGAGGGAAACAGAGGGCTAAAGGGCACGAAAAACGAGGGAAACAGAGGGCAGAAGGACACGAAAAACGAGTGCAACAGAGGGCAGAAGGGCACGAAAAACGAGGGAAATAGGGCAGAAGGCCACGAAAAACGAGTGCAACAGAGGGCAGAAGGACATGAAAAACGAGTGCAACAGAGGGCAGGAGGACATGAAAAAAGAGGGAAACAGGGCAGAAGGCCACGAAAAACAAGTGCAACAGAGGGCAGAAGGGCACAAAAAACGAGGGAAACAAAGGGCTAAAGGGCACGAAAAACAAGTGCAACAGAGGGCAGAAGGGCACGAAAAACAAGGGAAACAGGGCAGAAGGGCACGAAAAAAAAGCGGAAAACAATTGAAACAGAGGGCAGAAGGCCATGAAAAACGAGTGCAACAGAGGGCAGAAGGACACGAAAAACGAGTGCAACAGAGGGCAGAAAGGCACGAAAAAACGAGGCAAACAGAGAGCTAAAGGGCACGAAAAACGAGGGAAACAGGGCAGAAGGGCACGAAAAATGAGTGCAACAGAGGGCAGAAGGGCACGAAAAACAGGGGAAACAGGGCAGAAGGGCACGTAAAAAAGGGGAAAACAATTGAAACAGAGGGCAGAAACATAACGCATTGGATGACAATATTTTAAACGTGTGGGCTCAAACATCGCGTTGTCATGTCGCGCGATGTAAAGTCGCCGATGTGACACGCTAACCAATTAAATGCCTGCATTTGCGTCGCAACAATGTGCGATGACAAAATTGCCGATGTGACTGCCGTTGCGATGTTATGACCGCGATGAAAACTCCCACGCGGTCTTTGTTTCCGATGGATCGTCATACAACCCTTCAGGAGGCATGCAGTGCTTCCTACATTAAGAGTGTTACCATAGTCTAGTCTGCTCGGGACAAGGGCTTGTGTGACTGTCCTTCTTGTGATGATTGGGAGCCACCTGAAAATCTTATGGAGTATAAGCAAGGTGTGGAGGCAGGCAGGCAAGAGTGCATTTACCTGGTTCTGCATAAATAACTTGCTCTCCAAGATGATGTTGAGGGTGCGTGTATGGACTGTTGTGGCGGGAGAAGGGCCGGGTTCAGCAGACCACCAAGAGTTGTTCCATGGCGAGATATTGTTCCCAAAGATAAGGACTTTTATCTTGTCCGAATTTAGCTTGAGCCAGTTGTCCTTCATCCAGTCAGCGACGTTGATCATACATCTGTGGAAGTTGGTTCTAGTGGTAGAAGGGTCTTCTGACAGCTGAGTGTTGTCTGCATACGAGATTATGTTGAGCTTGTGCGATCTTACTCTGTTGGCCAGGGGTGTCATATTCATGTTGAATAGGGTGGGGCTGAGGGATGATCCTTGTGAGACATCTCAGATGATCTCCTTGGGCTCCGAGGTGAATGGTGGGAGATGGATTCTGTGTTCTTCCAGTTAGGTATGAGTAAATCCATTTAAGGAAGTCTCCCTGAATTAAGATATTGAGTCTATTGATCAAGATGTGGTGAGATATGGTATCGTAGCGAATGAAAGAGGGTTCTTACAAAAACAAGGCACAAACCTTACTTTTGACACTGCACATTTGACAGTGGTGAAAATATCTAGCCAGGGTTCTCCCCACTGCTGGAAGATTTCCTGTTCCACCTTGAGATGTATACGTCTCTCGTGACCTGCTAGATGTCACGTTCCCAGCCTACCTGCCCTAGCATTCAGGAACCCTACCAGATGTATCACAATCAGGAAACTTTTATGGAACTCCATCCACCTCCAGAGGCGCAGAGCCTCTTGATACAGGAGAACCTCACTCCACTCTGCTTGTTACAGTACCACAATGTAATGTAATGTATGTGTCTTGTAAAGCGCACTGCTGCCCTGAGGCGTTGTGGCGCTGTAGACCGCTGGGGAACCCGTCCTGGCTATCCCTGTGAGATGGTCCCTACAGGGTATCGCCAAGGTGAAACCAGGCATCCCCGGCGAATGTGGGGGCCGTTGTAGAGATGAGGCAAGCTAATGCCCAGAGTTGCCGAGTGTGATCCCTGGTTAGAGTAGGCACCGAGGCGAGAATTATCGAGTCCGCTGACCCTGGTCCACGACCCTGCCGCGTCGGGAATTGAACCCTGGTCCCGGGCCGTTCTCTGATTCCGGGTCTGCCGCCTCTAACCAGTGAGCCACACCACTCCACAAGAGGTGGTGTTGTCAGTGATAACCAGCACCAGCCGCCTCTTGATGAACAGTTGGGAGGCCTTCAGAGACAGATGAATGGCCCACAATTCTAAACTGATGTGGTAGACCTAGCTTTCCTTCTAAGAGCAGAGTCCTCTGATCTCCACCTCCAACAGATGACCTCTCCAGCTAAGCAGGTTCACATCAATCATCACTGTCAGCTCTCGGTAAGGAATGGAGCTAGGCCTGCTGCTTGATCAATTGCTTTTGAAGAGCAACTACTGATTTCTAACTGTCTCCTGCAATACTTGTTTGGCATCTGTCAGACTCCCTCAATGCCGGGCCAATTGGAATTTCAAATTCTACTGCAGAGCCCACATGTTCCACCTGGCATAGTTGAGAAGGAGGATGATGCAGGTGGCCCAGAGGTCAGAAAGCCTCAGAGCTACACTCACCATGATCCAGGATCAAACCTGAAACATCTGGATCACAGCCCAAATGTCCTCGACTTGTTGCATTAGAGGAAAAACCCAGAACTTTGATGTTTAGGATTTCGCCAAAGAATAGAAGCCTCTGCGAATGTGTCAAGTAGGATCTTTCCTTGTTGATAGTGCACGTCATGCGATTCGACGTCTGGAGGCAGTCCACAAATGACTGAGTTGCGCCCACATTCAACAACCAGATGAACAGTGACCACTGCCCTCACTTTTGTGAATGCCAGCAGGGGGATGGTGAGACCCACAGGAATCACAGCAAATTGAAAGCACTCCTGGCCTTTCTTGAATCTCAGATAACATCTGTGGGGCTGCAGAACAGATACATGAAAATATGTATCCTGTGTGTCCAAAGACATTATGAAGTCGCCCAGGTTCACAGCAGATGGAATCTGTGCCAGTGTGAGCATTAGGAATGTGTCCCTCCATGGAAAGCATTCAGAAGTCGTAGGTCCAGAACAGGCCTGAGCCCCTAGTGTTCCCTTGTCATGAGAAAATAACAAGTGTAACAACCCTTTACTCTTTCAGAGTTTGGAACCAACTTGAAAGCACTCCTGAAGAGTAACAGCTGTACCTCCTGTAACAGACTGTGTAACTGCTCCTCTGAAATTCACACTTGCGTGGGAGGAACAGTGGATGGGGCAGAAAGAAAAGGTAGAGCATAGCCATTTTGAACGATCAGTAGGACCCATCAGTCAGACCAGATTGATCCCAAAACTGGGAGGAAATGTTAAACCCTGCTCTCCACTGGTTGGGCATGCACCACTAAAGACAAACTTAAGTGGCTTGGTGACTGTGGAAGCAGGGAAAGAGGAGTTGTAGGGTTGTTGCTAATGCTGCCTGACAGACCGATATCCATGACCTCAACAGGACTAATACCTGTTGTGTTGGTTGGGAAAGCTGTCTCAGTCTATGCGCTAGCCCCCTAGAATGGCCTCTAAACATTTTGAACTGATGTGTAAAGTAGGGGCCAGTAGTCCCAAACAACAAGTTACTTACTTTCGGTAACACTCTTTCGGTTATAGACTCTCTTTAGCTGCAGAATACTCACTATCACACTGAATCTGGAAACTTTCTTCATATTTCCTCTGAGCGCCCGAAGGTTGCACTGTGTGGCTCCGCACTGATGCCATTACACTAAGGAAATTACTTGCAGGGCCGATGAAGGCACCACTTCCACATGCTGAAGTTAGTTGCTTTCAAGAAAGCCAAAGCAGCATGAAGTCGAGCCCTAAAAGCAAATCAGTATATCACAGTGTGCAGAGTACTAGCTGTGGGATCTTATTAAAGAACAGAGGCCAACCACAGAACGGGAGGATAGAAGGGTCAGTGAAGAATCTGCAGCTAGATAGAGTCTTAACCAGAAAGAGTGTTACCAAATGTAAGAAACTTCTTCTTTTGATAGACTTCTACCTGCAAATTCCTCACCTTTTGAATATATACCTAAACAGTACCCAAGGGAAGTGGGCTGTGGATGGACTCAAACTAGAACGTCCTGCAGGGCTGAGCGGGCAAAGTGACCTTCTCGGGGGGACTTGGCTGTCGAGACAATAGTGCTTTGTGAACCTATAGATGGACGGCCATGTAACTGCCTGGCAGATAGGGACAGGGACTTATTTTGCTAACACAGTGGTAGTAGCTTTAGCCCTTGTGGGATGGGCACCCATCCTTACAGAAGCTGATTATTTGCCATTGCGTAACAGATCTTAATGCAGAGCACAATCCAGTGGGAAAGGATACCTTTCTGTATAGCCTTGGCTTTTTTCCATACGGCGAACCCCATAAAAGGCGGATCATCCACCTGGTGGTCTTTGATGCAATGAATGTAGAAGTTGAGTGCTCTTTTAGGGTACAAGTGATGAAGCCTCTCCTCATAGAGACATAGAGTGCATAGAACGCCAGCAGAGTGGTGGATTGGCCAATGTGGAATGGCGTCACACCTTTTAGGAGAAAGGATGTCCTAATACTCAGAACCAACTTGTTGGGAAAGAAGGCACAGTATGGAGAATGAACACACAAAGCCTGAAGCTCACTCACATACCGTGCTGAAGTGTTGGTGACTAAGTACAGAGTTTTGATGGTGAGTAGCCATAAAGGACAACTGTGGAGTGGCTCAAATAGAGTACACATCAGATAATTAAGGTCACAATTGAGGGCCCATTGGAGCATCACAAATGGAGACAGGAGTTACATTATGTTTCAGCCCTTTCAAAAATTGCCTCACAACAGGTGATTTAAATAGAGAGGACTGACCAGGAAATCGCAAGAAGGCAGAGAGGGGAGAAAGATATCCTTCAAATGTGCCCAGAGCAAGGCATTGCCAGGTAAGAGACAGCACAAATAATAAAACATCAGACAGTTTGGCATGGAGGGGGTCAATATGGGGAGCGCCTTACCATACCACAAATATGTCCCTATGACAAGTGTACACAGTTTTTGTCAAAGGACACCTGGATGCTAAGATGACATCAACCACATCGAAAGAAAGGTTGAAGGTGTTCAGCTGTTGCCGCTCAATCCCCATGAATGAAGGTGGAGATTGCGAAGGCTAGGGTAGAGAACTGAAAAGTTCTGCTCTGACAGCAGATACTCCTTGGTAGACTGATCAGAGGACATATTTTAACAGGGTTTATAAAGCATGACAATTGCCTTCAGGCATCAAGGAACTGTAGTCACATCAATTTGCTTCAGTTTAGCGGCTAATTAAACACTTAGCATACTAAAGGGTCTGCCTATATAGTATACATCCAGGTTTTTAATAATTTTCTGATGGGCAAGTGCCCTGTAACCAAAGTCAAAGAGTGGGGAAGTGAGTTCCAGAATCTGGCTGCAGCAACTAAGAAAGCTCTGACACCCCATCTCTTCTTCTGGACTCCAGGATGGGTAACCACATTTTGATGGACTGAACAGAGAGTTCTGCCTGGAATGTACCAGTGGAACATCTCCCTAATCCCAGCTGGATTAGCTTGATGGAGAGCCTCATGTATAGGCTGTCCAGTTTTAGGTTTAAACCTATAATAAGTGATAAAACTTCACCGAGAGGGTAATAGCTCTCACCAGCGTAAATATATAAGCACTGAAAAAACACCTTCACAACCACAAATTAAATGTTATTCAAAGAAAGGAAAAGGAGAGTGAAAGAATTATGTTTATTCTTCCTGAAGGGCCCAATACAATGTAACTTTTTTTATACAAGGTAGTAGCAAGAAAGACTGGGCTAACATTATTCTGCTTGAGTTTTGTTATTTAGGGATGTCACTAAAATATTGTTTCTTCTTCCTTTTGATTTTTCCAGTTTTGGGGTCCGTGGTCTAAAGTTGCAGGGTTTAGAAGCATGTTTTAGGTCTTGTTTAATTATTTTATAAACTGGATAGAATCAGGAAATATCAAAATTATTTTTGATATTTTGGCTGTGGTTGATTCTTTCACCGATAGATAAAATGGCTGGTTTCATAAGAATCTTTCCCAATATGTGCCATCACATTTACCCACAGAGAGTGGGTAAAAACCCTTGATACATCAACCCCCATTTTCTAGTGAGTCAGTATTGATAGTAGATGAATTGCCAACATCTCAGTCTTTAAACATTCAATGCAAGGTATAGTGACAAGTATATGTGAAAAGAGTGCTATCATCAAGCATCTGTGATAGTGATGAAAACATGACACCAGGCTTTTGGAAGACCATTGAGGAGAACCCATGGGGAGAGATACAAGAACGGGTCTGGAAGGGCACCAGGAATACATGCTTTCAGTTCATTCACTTCTATGTACTGCACAGGGCCTAACTTACACTAGGAAAAATCTAAGAGTACTTTGGGGTATCGTCCACCTGTCCAAGTTGTAACCTGGAGGGGGCAGGGTTCTTACACATGGTTTGGGAGTACCCATGCCTGGGAGAACACTGGAGATGGGTGACGACTGGACTGGTCACAGTGACAGAGAGAGGAGTAGCATTGACGCCTGGTTGTTGTCTGTTGCATTCGTTCCCACATACTGCTAAGACAAAAGTTACTAGTAAATTTATCGACTTGGAGTTAGTATTGGCAAAGAGGGAGCTTACTACCCACTGGAAGTCAAAGAATGCCCCAAACCTTCTGAGATGGAATAGGGAACTAGTGAAATGGGCGGAGAGTAAAGGACCTGCAGGCTACGAATGGCTACGCACACTGGGAATGAAAGGTTGATGGAAATGGAGCATGCCTGAATGGCACTTTTGGACCTGGTGAAACTGCTTGAGGATGCAGAAGGCGCGCTGGGGAGAGGGGCGAGGCACTGAGTGTTTGAGTCCAGCAATTCCCCGTATACTTGGACATAGTATGGGGCCTGGGAGGGAACAGCTACAGGCTCCCTCTCAATTTCTCCATGATATTGACCCCTGCGGTCCGGGATGTGAGGGACATGGAAAATGGTGGATGCACTGGGTGGCCAGAAACGGGCACTTTACTGAGGGAGCCTGAGGGGGGTGGGCTGGTGGGCGTTTCCTGGGGACTTTGGGAAGGGGGAGTGGGATGGCGGGTGGAATTTGCACATGGAATATCACTGGGATGCTCATTCTGGGAGGAGCTCTGTGACACTTATACGCAGCCCAACACGGGGAGGTGAGGTGGACTAGCGAGCAGACCTACCTGTTGCCTATCCGATGGGAGTCTCGACGCTGAGAGGGGAAGGAGGACCTTACCAAAATGAGCGGGGAAACACCTGTACTGGACTGCATGATCATTTGTTGTGCCTTCCGAGCTGTTTTTCCTATGATGTCACCTTGAAAAATCAATAAAAATCTATTTACAAAAAAAAAAAATGACACCAGACTTTTGGAAAACATGAAACACAGTGTCACTTGAAATGCCACTGCAAAAAGGTGCTTTCCAAGTAGAACAAAGATTGGAGTGATATTGTTTGTATTTGCAATGATTCAGCTACAAATATGAAAAAGTTGTTTGATGACCTGTCAAAACTGAGACCTGAGCTAAAGTGCTTCCCTGTATGAGATCCCTGCCACTTGTTAGATGATATGCTGAAAGCATCCTTACAATCTTCAGAGATAATGAAGAATGCTTTTGACTTTTTGGTCAATTTGTATGCACTGTTTTGCGCGGGAACTAAAACGCAAATATTTCTCATTTTGTGCTTTGTGTGGCATCAAAGAAAGAGTCATCCCAACTGTGTCACTTACACTTAGCTGATGGTTCTCAGTCCAAGGGAAGGGGCTGTGAATGCTATATTATTAATTCGGAAAACGTTTACAGACTTTTTGAGGAGTAATGATGCCACAGGCAAGAAATGTGAGGATCTTTGGTCACAGATTGATAGTGATGTGAAAAGAAAACTCTACTGCATTCTTAGATTTTTACAGGAAAACATAACTGCTGTAGTGGGTATAATAAAATAATTAGAGTCTGATAAGCACTCTGGTCTGCCAAGTGTTGAGCATAATGGGTGTAGATGTGAAACATCTCCTTGATAGTAGGCTGGGCAACACCTTTAGTGAATTTGGCACTGTAACATGTTCCATGTTAGAGCCTTGCCACTTGGTAAGCAAAGCAACATTGAAGAGCGATTCAGGAGCTTTTATTTTACAATGTATGAGAAATGGTTTGCAATGATGCATAGAAATGTCCCTTCACCAACCATGGCATTTGAAGCCAATGACACCTCACTGTGGTACTCTATACAAGTTCTACATCCCTTCCGTAAAGGGAATCTTCTCCGTAGTTTCAAACGTGCTGCTTCATTTTGACTGCTTCAATAAGTCTGAGGGCATAAGCGCCCAGTTTAATGCGAATGTTGCAGAACCTGCCCAGAGAATCGCAATCTTCAAGAGCACCAGTATTGGCATGGACAGCCAGGTCAGTGGCATGAGTTAGCGAATTGTGTACTGGCTGTTGTGGCATTGTCTGTCTCAAGTGCCAATGTAGAGAGGGCCTTTTTACTGAAAAAAGTTTACATGAGAAGGAAAGAGCGAGCGCACATGACCAAAGACTCACTGAAGAAGTATTGTATGGTGTACTACAATAAGTTTGATGTGAAAAATGTATTTGAACCTTGTATGTACATACACTGTCTTTATACCATGCACTACCAGTGCAGAAAGCAAGTAATAATAAAAGCGAAACGTTCCATAAACACTGGAAAAACACTGTTTCTGTTGTTTACAATGGCATGAAAATGTGTAACCACTGATAACCACTGTTTTTTAAAGTTATTGAAATCACTTGAAAACACTGGAAAAAAACTGAATTTATCAAAAATAGAAACTGAAAACAGGAAAGCCTACTTATGTACAATACAAATGGCCTTAAACATGATACACTTTCTGATAGGGAGCCAATCTAACTCACACATCCCACAGACCCTGACTGGCACTTGAGAATGTCAAGAATCGCCCTAGCAAGAGCGTTCTACGCTACCTGTAATTTTTCCTGGGTGCTGACATTAGAATCCAGATAAAGCGTATTCCAATAATCAATTCTAGACAGACCCAGCACCAGAGAGACCTGCTTCTGTGGTGTGTAAGGAATCAAGGGGAACATTTTCTTCAACCTTCTTATGAGCCACAAGCAAGTTGCAGCTGTACAATTAGCCTGTTCATTGAGAGTTCACTATGAAGGATCACCTCAAGGTTTTTGCCCTTTTCTGCTGGAATGGGCATGGTGCCTACAGTGAATGGCCACCAGTTGTTTTTTCAAATCTAGGCTTCTATCCCGAAGATTAACACCTCGGTTTTTTCCCCTTTAAGTGTCAGGAAATTCATTTCCTTCCATCCTTCTACGGCAGACATACAATGTGAAAAATTAGGTGCAGTAGCCGACCGGTTCTTCGGGATCGACACAATGATCTGGGTGCCAACAGCATATAATATCGCACCTAGCTCATAGGTGAGGATGATGGTGGCAAGTGGAGAAACATAGAGATTAAATAGTGTAGGGCTCGAGCCCTGCGAACTACACATGGCAAAGAAAAGTCATCAGAGTGGTACGAATTCAGCATCACCCTCTGAGAGTGATCCTTCAGCAAGGATGACAACAGTGCCAAGGCTCTAGCTGTAATGCCCATTTCCTGTAGGCTGTCAATCAGAAGAGAAGGGGGGATGGTGTCAAAGGCTGTGGACAGCATGAATAGGATCAGAGCAGTGCCTTGCCCTTCATCCACTAGCCGCCTAATACAGTCCATAGCACACACCAATGATGTTTCCGAAAACCAAACTGAGATATGTCTAACCATCCTTGATCTTCCACAAACTCCATCAAGTGGCCGTTTAAGTGTATCTCTAGAATCTTAGCAGGTAATGGAAGTAGCAAAATCGGACAATAGTTTTTAGGATATTTGTTGTCAAGATTGGGCTTTTTAAGAAGAGGACTGACCACTGCCTCCTTCCATAGCCATGGAAAACAGCCAGAAAATACATCTTTATTCATTAAGGATGCAAGAGGGCATGCAACAATAGTAGCCACCATGTGCAATGTTGCAGGGCCACATGGTTCATGGGGCGAGTCCGACTGTGTATGGAGGATATGCTGTTCCACCATTTCAGGGGTAAGCGTAGGAAAGATCATGAGCAAGTTGGCCTCTCGGTCCGTAAACTCAGGGGTATTAGGATGTTTCAGGTGAAGCTCACTGCTTAGGGAACACAGCATATTATTTTGTTCTTTAGAGGATTTAGCAGATTTTTTCTCTTTGAGAGCTAATTTATATTCCCTAATCCTACTCTTGTAAACAACTTTTTCTTTCTCCTCGTAGTTCTTCCTTCATACATGCTCTTGGTTGTTACATGAGTTCCTAAGAGCCCTCAACCTCTTGTTGAACCACGGGCCGAACGGGAATTCCTTCTCAGCTTAATTTCCTCTATAAGGCTACCATACCAGCTGACTCAACCAGCCAGGCTGAAAAGTCTTCTGTCTCCTTGTCCACCTTATCCTGAATCTCAAAGGGTATACTGCCTAGAGCTGTGACCAAAGCTTCTGCAGGTTCCTCCTGCAGACTTTGACATTAGACACTGAACATCTGCCACATAAGGAAAGAAGTGTGAGTAAAAATGAAACAGCTCAATGATCTGACCAACTCAGTGGAAAAACGGACAGGAATGACAACCGAGGATCCTTCATGAAGATAGCATTTATGGTATGCCCTGCAACATGAGTGGATATGTGGCCAACTAGAACAGCCACAAACCCATCTGGGTCTCATTCAGTGCTATGCAGCCTTGTTAGTACTCTCTTCAAGATGAAAATTAAAATCCCCCAGAATGATCAAACCACTGTTTACCATAAACTGTTCTTTAAGATTTGGTAACTCAGTTGAAAAGGTAGTTCTAGGACCAGGGGCCCTATTGACCAGAATCTCAGCGAAAGAACTGGTAGCAGATCGTTTAAGCTTAAAAGGAACTGCTTAAAGCTTCATAAGAACTAGTGCCTAAATCAGATTCTAGATGTCACTGATAATGGGTTTGAAAAACTACTGCCAGACCCCCTCGTAGCCTACCCACTCCATCTCGTCTTAGGATGGAAAAAACCTGTCGAAACAGTATAGACTAGGTCCAGGCCAGAAGCTTCATTGGCCCATGATTCTGTATTAAATACCCAATCTGGGTCATCACAGCAAGGAAATCAGCAAATTCCACTCTGTGTTTTACCAGAGACCTTGCATTAAAAAACTCTTTAACCTAAATCACTGGGTCGCCAACTCTGGTTCCCCCTACTTTAATCTCAAGTTGGAGCAGTTGTTACATTAATCTCCGAATTATGTTAGACCGTATCAGGCGAATAACAGGCCTTGAAGCCACAAGTACTCCGGCTGCGAAGTCTTAGGTCATACAAATCAATAAAGAAAAAAGGCATGCAAGAGGCATTCTCACCCTTCCTCGTAATCTCAGTAAAAGGACTCTGGAGTACCCAATGACTGGGGGCATTACTGGGTCGACAGGATCAGGGGTCCGGGTACCAGGTGCAGTCCGGATGCGGACAGGCGCAGACATGCTCAGATGCTCAATGCAGGAGTTCTGCATATCACACTCTTCATGCCCAGTCATGATGAGTTAGGCCCTGTCTGTCTGATCTTCTAGAAAACTCATGCATAATTGCTGACATTGCGCATTCTCAGCGGTGGCAAACAGATTGAGTCAACGTTTTCCCCAATCACAGTAAAGACCTCCATTTATAGCTTGCATTAGTAAGCCACCAGGCATCAATGGTTGAGATTGCCCATTCTGGAATTCAAAGAGCCTGCCATGTGGTGCCCCACCAGGAAAATTCCTTTGTGATCCAGCAATTTCCAGAGGTGCAGGCCTCCTTGCACAGTGTTTGTGACCCTACCCTGTTTGTTGCAGTCCCACATGTCAGTGGTGTTGTCTGTGAGCACCTGTACCAGTCTCCCCTTTGATGGATGGCAGGAAGGCTTTTAGTGCCAAATTGATGGTCCTTGGCTGTACACGGTTGATGTGGAGCTGGGATGCCACCAGTGACCAGAGGCCACTGATCTCCACCATGCCCAAATTGGCGCCCGAACCCAGAAGTGATGCATTCATCACCACTGTCAGTTCTAGGTGGGGAAGGAGAAGAGGTCTAGCTCACCCAATCACGGTCCAGTGGCCACCACTGCAGATCTTTCGCAGTCTGCTCCGAGATCTGGATGTGGTCATAGAGATCGCCTTGATGTTGGGCCCTCTGGGATTTCAGATCCCACCTGTAAGAAAATGCCTCTTTTTGCATAATCAACCCCAAAGTTTTGGAATTATGCTGCTTTTTTTTCCAACTCAGAGTGGACTGAGGCCTGCTAACTAGACCTCAGTGCCAGCGTTCTAACTGACTTATAAATGTATGTTGAATTGGCTACCCCTAATTGGCACACGCTTACTTAGATGTCCCCAGTATATGGTACTAACGGGTACCCAGGGCTTGTAAGTAGGAGTGCTGCATCACTGAGACGGCTACCTTGTTTTTGACAAGGTACGTAATGGCTCCCAGCTTGGCAGAGCACTTTAAAACTGCTTGTTCAACTTCGACATTTAAACCAATTGTAAACCCCTAACTTCCCTTAACAATATATGAAAGTCTCCCGTAAGGAAGGCCTATAGGGCCCTAAGTCACAAAACTGTATAATATACTTTGAACAGCAGCCAAACTTCCAAATTGACGTTTTTGCTGTGAAAAGGTTAGTAGCCCGATTGGCTAACACAGAGTTACCGGCTGACCTCTCAGTTCAGCTAACCTCTGAATGGAACTGCTAAAATGGGTACTTCAAGGTATCAACTTAATCGTGGCATTAATCCTGACTTGGTGCCCAAGTTGAATTCAGTGTCACTTTTAAGGTAAAGCAACTTTTAGAAAGTTGACACTCTGTTGCCCAGTGGCCTCACATGGTTGCTGGCCAACAAACAGCCATCGGCCCTCCTGGGGTGTAGTGTAAACAACTCCCAGGCTCAGGAACAAATGAAACCTGCTACAGATGGATGTGCTCCATCTCCCCAGCAGGAAGCCACAAAGGGTGTTGGTCCAAAAGGAAAATCAGCCTTCAGTGAGCAAATGGTCATCACACCCAAGTATGGCTGCCTCTTTGTTCAGGTAGATGGGCTGGCAGTGGGAACAGAGAGGGTAAACCAGAGGCCAAACCTTTTTTCCGATTGGCATGTAGCCCACAGATAGCCACACCTCTAAGGTGGGCTACCAAGCTCCTAACATGCAAGGAGAGGATCAGAGGTTTTGCGAGTGGGCAGAATAGTGCACTCTGGGATTGCTAGATGACACACATAGCCGGAAGTTGTCACAAGGTGGTTGAGATCATGGTAGCCCATTGGCTAGAGACCACATCACACAGGGCACTTTTTAGGCATAAATATGGCACCCTGCAGTGACCGAAGGACTGCCTTGCTGACCCCAGGACCAGGCAAGAAAGGCTGCATCAACTGCTGGACTGCACGTGAAGACCCTTTGGCTAGCAGACAGGATTTTTCCTGTGGTTCCTGGCTCGTAAATAAGTCACTCCCGGGCCCTGGACCTAAGACGTGACTCCAAGGGTCAGTCGGCTGACTCCCTGGAACCAGGACAAGTGCCATCAAAGTTAAGTAGACTATTCCATCAAGTCAGCCACATATTTCAAATTACCGCTGACCGCCTCTGGTCAATTTATGAGACCGACCCACCACAGCCAAAAGTTGCACTCGAGACTGCTGGACCCATGTATGTTTGAGTCCAGACTGGTCACCAAAGATGGACCCTAGCCCTCACCAAAGTATACCGCAGGACCTTCTGTGTACAGAGATCAGTAGCCTAGATGCAGCTCACCTTCTACTAGTTCAAAGTGGACTTTGAGGGACGCCGACCCATTGTGGCCAAAGTCACCCCACCTTACCCATGGACTGACAAATAACTGCAAGGACATCCCATTCGACTGTACAGGACCCAGAGCATGTTTCAGCATTCTGTATAATGACCACTCCATTGAAGTCTTTGACGGTCTTGATGTAAAGTGTGGAACTGGACTTGAGACTACATTAGTGACCAGGTAACTGTCCAAATACTCCTTATTGGTTTCATCAACCTTTTCTCTGCCAGAATTGTTCGTCCAACTTGGGCTGAAGTAGCTGAGCACAACTTTCAAACTTTTCAAGAGTTTCGAAACTCTATGGTTACTGTTAGATTTGGGGTCTCTAGTAGGCACAGGTAGGTACTTGTGACAAATAGGGACTCTTGCCTCTAGTCAGGGTAAGGGGTACACTCCTAAAATATCCCCTGCTCACCCCCTTGGTAGCTTGGCACAAACAGACAGGCTTATCTCAAAGGCAGTGTGTAAAGCATTTGTGACCACATACAGTAATCAAGTGACAACACTACAGATGGAAACCACACAGGTTTATATAAAAAATAAGTATGATGGTAGTTTTAGCTTAGTTCAGTTCAGTTCTTAATATGCAACACTTTAAGTCAATGTACCTTATATTGTGTGACGCTTCCACAACAAAAGTATTGTAGCGATGGAAATGCGGTAAAGTTCTGGTGCAAAGAAATAAAGATGCGAAAATCTACCATATGTGGCACGCTTCTCTGATGATGCAAGAAGTCTCGGTTTGATGCGTCAACTGCAGCGGCGACACCCTTGTTCAGCGATGCAACAGCAACAGACTCGGCTGCAGCATTCTTCTCAGACGTTTGCGAGATGCTTCCGCACAATGCGACAACTACAGTGGCGACATCCAAGATGCGACGGCAGCAGCTCCGACGGCGGCACGCTTCTCTGTGGGTGCGAGGCGCTTTTCTCGAGGTGATGCAGTGCGACAGCTACAGCGGCGACATCCACGATGCGACGGCAGCAGCAGCTACGGCCTAGAAACAACAGTGGTCCCCAAGAGTATATAAGTTCAAAATCAGATAAACAATAGTCCACAATGGGAACTATGTTGGCCACTGTCCAGCCGGACAGGGTAGTTTATTTTTCAATGAAACAATTAAACAATTACTAGAGTGTGGAAGGGCACAATCCTGTACCGTTTTCAGGAACAAACAAGGGGAGTTTTTTAGGCAAGAAGGAGCATGATTGGCCACTTATAATTCAGTAGACATTGAAAGTATTGCCAATAAAAGTGCTAGACACAGCGTAAATCAGACATAATAGTAGGGCTGTGAAAACACTTAAAACAAGTCGACGTTTCGATCCCATATGCTCAATGTTGCGGGACCATCATCAGGACTAACAATACATACATTTGCTTGCCTGGTATAAAAAGTTAACCACACAACCGCCCATATGGGTCGGGGGGTTTCAGGGAATTTTAATAAATGAGTCCTCGTTTTGATATTCGCCTGTTTAGTACAGGTCGTTCCGTTATGTCCACCTCATTTCCGTTAGGGCAAAGTTATCTTGCGGAGGGGATTGGCCTGTTGGGTCCGGTAATACTCAAAACGAGTCAGTGGGAGGCAGTGCCTCCGTAGTGTCTGTGGTCCCTGGGTGCTCTGCCGAGTCGCATGCTACGGCGACATGCTTCTTCCTCATTGCGAGATGCAATACGACAGCTACCGCAGCGACATCCAAGATGCGATGGCAGCAGCACCGACAGCGATACGCTTCCTCTTCATTGCAAGACGCTTCTCTCGATGCAGTCCAGTGCGACAGCTACAGCGGCGACATCCACAATGCGACGGCAGCAGCAGCGATGGCGACACGCTTCTTCCTCTTGATTCGCGCTTCTAGCTCCTTGCGACACGCAGTCCCTCAGAAGGCCCAAAACAGCAGCAGGCACTTCCAAAGAACTCTGGGGAGCTGGGGGTTGAAGTCTGTTATCCCTGAGACTTCAGCAGGAGGCAAGCTCTGTTCCAAGCCCTTGGAGATCCTTCACAAGTTGAAAATAAAGCATACAAAGTTCTTTCTCCTTTCTTTGGCAGCCAGGCAACCACTGCAGGCCAATCCCCCAAGCAGCACTTCAGCTTAGGGATAGTTTCTCCTCCTCTTCTTAAGTTTCCGCTCCTCAGCAAAGGTTTCTGCTTGTAGTCCAAAAGTGATCTAATTTCTTGGGATCAGGGTCCCAATATTCATACCCCCAAATCCTTTGTCCTCTGAGGGCAGAGGGGCCTTTGCCCAGTCCAAACCAGTTCTGGAGCACTCTGTTTACATGACTCCTTCTTTCCTTTCACAGTGCAGAGCAGAAACATCAGACGCCCCACAGGAGGTGGAGCCAGCATTGTGGAGGTAAAGCACAGCCCTGGAGTCCTTTGTTGACATGATTCCTTCTCTTCTTTCAGTGTACAGGGCAGAGACATCAGCCGCACCACAGGAGGTGAAGCCAGCATTGTGGAAGGCAGGCACAGCCCTATTCAGGTCCCAGGTGCAACTCCTCCCTCCCATCTAGATGCAGATCTCTCTATTCACCACTGGGCTGACTCATTCTGTGTCCTGGAATCCCCAGCCCTGTCTCTCACAAACTCCAGACAAGGAATACACAACCTAGCAGAGGCAGGCTTGGAAGGTTAGACAAGAAAATACCTGCTTTCTAAAAGAGGTATTTTCAAACACAGAATGTTAAAACCAGCTTCACTAACAGATGTATTTTATCATCCTGAGTTCAGGCATACTAAACTCGAATTTCTACCATGTTCCCTGAGTTAGGTAGGATTATAAAATGTAATAATCTAACTGCACATTCTGGCCTATGGAGAACAGGTTGCCTTGCAATAGTGAAAAATGAAAATTGTTGTAATTCACTATTAGGACATGCCACACACACCAGGGCATGTCCTACCTTATACTTACTATGCACCCTGCCCTTGGGCCTACCATAGGGGTGTCTGATATGAAGAAAAGAAGGAAGGGTTTAGGGACTGGCAAGTGGGGGCACTTGCCCAGTCAGCATGGCAGTACCAGACTGCACACAGGCTCTGCAATGGCAGCCCTTAGACACACTTTTACAGGCTTCTTCTGTGGGTGGCACAACCAGTGCTACAAGCCCACCACCAGCATTTGGTTTACAAACCCTGGGCACTCCTAGTGCACTGTACTAGGGTCTGACAGGTAAACCAAACCAGCCAATCATGGAACCACTGATTAATATATTATTACAGTAGGGAGTACTTGTACTGTGGCACTGAACAGCAGTGGCACAGTGCCCAAAGCATCTAACACCAGCAAAAAGACATGAGGCAACAGCAAAAATGGAAGGGAGACCCACGCCAATGGTGCCAGGTCTAACAGTTGCCAATACTCTGGTGAATCTTGCTCATCTAGGTGTCTAAAAATTCATTAAAATATAATACATTTTTATACATTGGTGTCAGATTCCTTTTATGTTGACTGAGTTTCTTATTTCATTGTTTGGGGCTTTTAAATGCTTTACACTAGCTCCTTTGTTTAAGCCATGCTGCTCAAAGCCACAAGTACCTAGGGTTGAGAAAAAGGTTTCACAAATAAACCTGACTGTGCCCAAGACCGTTTTGCACAATAAGGTCACACAACCATACAATACACCGAAATCCTGAGATTGGTGGCAATGCGGAGATCCAGAACTTGAGTTTAGCTGTACCAGTCGATTAATAAATTAGTAACCACTGAAAATCCACCAGGTTGACAATGGCAAAAAGTTTTAATTTATTTGCTAAGTTCTGTAAATCCAAGTGTAGGAGAGCGAGATCTCTTTTCATGGTTACCCCACTCTTTTCTGATGCCATTCTGTTTTCTGACTAGTCTGACTGGCATCCTGAATCAGGTTCCCAGTCGGTGCTTCTTTCCTAAATTGGACCATGGTGAGTACTTAGGTACCTCTCAGATTGTCTTCTGGTGTACCCTTGTAATTCCCTAGTATATGGTACTGAGGTACCCAGGGCATAGGTACACCAAGGGACCCCCATGGACATAAGCATATGTTATGCCACTCATGGGAGATCACTCAAATTGTGACTACAGGCTTGCATCTGCAGGCAGGGTAAGCTTATGCTAGCACCACTTACAACAGATATAGGTTTTCCTATATCTGAGCTCATTACACTTAAACTTATAAGTCACTCCTCAGGTAGGCCTTTTAATCCTGAAGGTAGGGTGCTTGGTTATAAGTGAGAGGGTGCCCCTGCATGAGAAGGATACCCCTACAAACCCTGGAGTCCATTCTCCATGCGCTGTAAGTGTGTCAGCCATTACAATACATATAGTGGCCATGTGTCATTACGTGATGGCTAACTATAAACTGGCTGTGATGGCATCAAACCTGTTGGAATTATACCCCAACACCATAAGCAGTATTGGGGTATGATTCCATGCACTGTAGGGCTACTCAGGGAAGCCCTCCATGCTCCCAGCACCTGTCTTCCAGCGTCTGATAGCAAGCTATGGCTGCAGACACGATTCTGCCCTCCTGCTGCTGAGCCAAGCTCAAGCAAGGGAAGGTAGGACAATAGGTTTCCTGTCACAGGAGGTGTGACCACCTCCCAGACAGGTCTTAGTGTATTGGGCTAGGGTGGGTGCTTTCACCGGACACCGAACCCCTGGCTCTTGACAACCGACGTGGGACAGCTCATGAACAGCTCTTGGTCTTCCAAAGCATCACCTGGTCGGCACAGCTACAGCACCATGGTCACCGTCAATTCTCCTGCATCTTCCGACATTGGTGGGCATTCGTCTTTCATGCCTCCTGGTTACTCCTGAGTGGCATAGACTCTGTACCCTCTGCTTGCAGGTACCTCTTTTTTGAATCCACCCTTGGATTCCACAGCACTCTTTCACCTTCTTCGCCGGCGGCATCTTTTCTGAAGTCCTCCATTCTAGTCTATGGCGGTTCCCAACATCACTTTGCACCTAGCACCGGGCTTCCCTGGTGTAGGTCTCCTGGCTCCCAGAGTATCCACGGGTTGGATGACTCTCCAACCTTACATCTTCAACTGGGTTTCTTCAGGGTCCTCTGGCGACCACTGTGTATTTGTGCTACTTACTTGTTCTCGTATTGAAACATTGTGTGTATTGTGTTATTATCTCCAGGCAGGAGATATACCAAGTGTTGGTGAGTGTATATAATAAATAACATTTTTATAACTACACTGTGTGGCTCTCTTTCGTTTAACCCATACTATGTGACTACTACTGGTAAAACTAGCTGCTTCACATTCATTCTGGACTAAGCCTGAAAGGCTGTTCTCCACAGCTGCCAATTAGAGAGCTTCCTAAAGTTGTTTTAGACCACTAAAATCAGCATAAGGTTTGCCTGGATTAGTGCAAGGTGTTCCACTTAAATGAGTGTGCACCATATACTAAGCCAGCCTCCTACACCAAAGCACAGTAAAAGTGTAGCATGGCCTAAGGCCTGCTTTGCATGCATGTTATGTTAGCATGGCTTATTAGAAGTTTAAAGGCCATTTTACCTTTTGCCACTTTTGCACACAACATGGCCACCCGTGGAAGTTTTCACTGACTTGGTTATTTTTTAATTCGGATTTTTACTCCCAATTATCAAGTTTGGCAACATTTCTGAACTTGGTTCTGTCTCATTCGAACTTGAACTCTGCATTCAATGAATCTTGCCCCCTTTATTGTGCATTCTCTGATCAAGGGAGGGTGTAGCGTGGCCTTAGGCCTGCTTTGCATGCATGTTATGTTAGCATGGCTTATTAGAAGTTTAAACGCCATTTTACCTTTTGCCGCTTTTGCACACAACACTGCATATAGCTATTTTTGTAAGTTATGCTTCCTGAAGGTCTACACATGAGAAAAGGTTTGTTTTCGACATCCCTAGACTTACATCGTGCCCCTAGTCTGCACAGTGAGTGCTAAAGCTGTCAAGGTTATCATAACATGGTAGCTGTTGTTCGACATGCTCGAGTATCGATTTTTATACACAACAATTTGGCAGCTGTGAGCCAACTGAGTTTCTGGGGCCCTTATTATTGCACAGTTGCCATGATTTCACACACTTGGAAGATTTTCTGTTTCCAGGGATGCAGAGAGCTTTAGCTGATCCTGGTGTGATTTACTCTTACTGAACAGAAAGGTAATGGGGTCCCCCAAACAAGCCTAAGAGACCTTCTTTAGTTTATAAACATAGTTCCGATATAGGGAGGGTGTTAAAACTAGGCGCTATAAGACCTGTTTTCACCATCATTGTAATATGATTTCTCCTTATGTATTTTATGGAATTGTAACAATGCTGACCATATTATTTCTAATCATATGTCTGCTTATGTTGGCTAAGATACTGCACCTGAGATCACGTTGTTAAAATAAATATTTTAACCTTACTGTGTCTCTTATTTACTCCTCTTGTGGACTGGTATGAGAGCATAACAAAAGAGTGTCCTTACTTCCCACCATTCCTGAGTTTGTACTAAGTTGCATGTTCTAGGTTGTCTAATCATTGGTTACTTTGCTATCGGACGAAGAGCTAATGTGACACTGATGCTAGCTGGTTGGGGTTTTTTTTAGGTACTGGGTCCACGGCCCCCTCACTATTGTTTCCAGTTGACAGTGATGACAGATAAACCTACCTATAGTTACATAGGTCTTTTCAAGCTTGATAATATAAAACGGTTTTCTACTGAATTACTACCCAGTTGTGCTTCTATATTGCATTGTACTTCTCTTACACTGTGTCGATATGGCTGCGGTTGATATCCCGGTACACAGCCGATTGGCTGTGCGCAATCATTTGCAGGATTTCCAGATCTCTTTAAAGGGCATGGCAGTAGTTTTTGTTGTATCTGCTGACGCAGTATACCCATTTGAGTTGTTTTACTCATGGGTCACGTTTCCTGCGGTTGATGCTAATACTGGTGTTTTTCACACTTACACTCCGGCTGCCGTGCCTGTAGAATATGCTCCGTATCGGATACAGGAAGGTCCAATTTCTGTTTGGCAGCATGCGGCACATCCAGTTGGGCCAAGCGGGCTGAAGCTAAGTCCCGTTACGTTAATGCAGTTATGGGCAAGCGTCACCAAGACAAGGATGAAATGCCTTTCTGGCTTGCCGAGAAATTTGACCAACTGGAGGCAGTATTCCCAAATACCACTCCTGTGGAAAAGGAGTCTATACTAGGAGCTTTGGCTCCCCGTCAATGGCAGTCCTGCCCTCAGTCATTAAGCGTGTTCAGGATGAACACGGACCGGAGCTGGCTGTAGAATTGGGAATACGCCTTGTGGGAGCGTTTGACATGGTTCGCGATCTCGTCCTTGCAAATGTCAAAGGAGAAGCGGTAAGTTTCCAAGTGTCTAATGCTTTGCACGATGTTCCTGAGGCCGAGAAACCCCGTCAGTTACCGAAAATTATTACGGAGGCTTATAAGACCATTGGCCGTAATAGTTTAGGTGTTAAGCCGTTTGCTAAAAAACAGGCACAGCAGCAAACTCAGCAGGCATCTTCTGATAAAGATGATCGCCAAAGTTCCGAAACAAAATTGGAGTAAGAATAAAAAACAGGGGAAACAGCAGCAGAAACAGGGGTCCCGTCCTGCTTCACCTACACCTGCCTCTACTGAGCGTACTTATGAGTTGCGTGACTGCACTACGATTAAGACACCTGATAGATTTCAGGTTCCTGAACAACGTTCTCTTCGCTCTTTGCAGGAAACATCGGTCTCGCCCACCAGTGGAGGAGGCGCCGACAGAGGACAAGATGCCCAACAGAGCTGTGAACAGCCTCGTAAGGCTGACGAAAAAGGCAAGCAGGATGACTCACCACGTCAAAGGCCTCAGTTTCAAAAGAAGAAAGTTGCTGCCTTAACAGCGAGATATGCCACAGATAGTGAGAATGCAGCTTCGGAATCTGACATGGGCACTGACGCTGTTGGACAGCGCAGCGGAGATTACCATAGTTCGAGAGGCGCTGCGTCCACTGCTGAAGGTGACAGTGACTGACAACTTCATTGTAGTTGAGACAGCTGACACTAGAGTGGCTCCCCCTGCTTTTTGAAATTCACCTTTTATTGAAGGGGACATACAGTGTACTATAAAAGTTTTTTGGGGGGGAAATCTGACTACTACTTATGACATTTTGTTGGCGGAGGTCAACTGGCCCCCACCCTTTGTCTTAGTTGCTCCCCAAAGGGAGGAGGTAATCCTCCCCAGTTTTGCACACACCGTACCAAAGGAGCAGGCTCTACATTTTGCAGAAAATTGGGCTAGGGCGCTAGCGCCAGCTTTGTACCGTACTCATTGTGAATGGGATACATTTTCCTCCAGACATGAGATTCCTTTACGGTCTTTGCCACAGGCTCAACCCCAATACCCCATGTGACGTGAAGAGAAAGCTTCCGTGGCAGAAATCCTTGAACAGTTGGAATATCAAGGTGTAATTGAAATGTGTCTGTCTCCAATGATTAACCCTCTTTTTACTGTGACTAAGCCTGACGGCTCTTACCGTTTGGTAGTGGATTACCGCCACCTTAATTCACATAGTCGTATGTGTGCGGTCCAAAATACTCACAGTTCTGCCCTTAAAACCACACTTGACATATCCAATGGCTTTTTCGCACATAACCTGTACTCTATTAGTAGTCAATGGACAGCTTTTACCAGTGGTGGCAAACATCGCCAATTTCGCCGTTTGGCTATGGGCTATAAGAACAGTCCAGGCATCTTTGCCGCCCGCATTGTCTCTCTCTTGAAGGGACTCCACTCAGATGCATGTTCATATGTGGATGACATCTATCTCACAGATGACGAATTATGACCACATAAGTGCCGTGTAGACCGCATAATTTACCGTTTGGCGGATTTTGGCTATGAGTTCAACTTTGCAAAAAGTCACATTGCAGAGTATGCAGTGTTGTTCCTGGGCTACAAGCTCAACAATGAAGGTCGCGGTTTAGCTCCTCACTTCCTGGAGAAATGTGTACTTTTGCGAGCTCCCACAACACTGAAGAAACTACAATCTTTACTGGGTTTTTTGAATTTCGGGCGTACCTACATTCCCGAATATGCCAGACATATCAAGCCACTTTACGGCTTGATACAACCTACTTTCTTCAAATCGTGCTGACTGCCTGAACATTCAGCCATCTTGCAATCTTTGCAGGCTGATCTTCTAGCATCTAAATTCTTGTTGACTCGTGATAACCACACCAACCTGGTGATAAGAATCGTGCCAGGTGCGGTGGGTTTCACGTACCTCACTTTTAATGAGGGTGACACAGTCCCTATCGCTTACAAGTCACACTTGTGCACTTCGGCTGAGTTGCAGTTTTCCACAGTGGAAAAAGTTTTGACAGCAGTGCAAATGGCTAAGTATGGGCCAAAAGTCCGTTACGCTTGCGAAATTTGCGGATTTTCGGCAATTTTACGATTCGCGAATCTAGCGAAATTGCCGAAAATTCGCAAATTTGCGAGCGTTTTTGTTTTTTTACATACAGATTTATTTACCCAACGAGGTAGCACTTACTGATTAGCCAGTAGAAAGTACTCCAGTTGAGTAGAGGTATGGCACAACACGGTGGCATCTTCGTGGATAAATATGCAGGCAGGATTCATTCTGGCACGATGCTCCTGTCACAAAAAACCTCAACAGTAAGCACTTACCGATATAAAATAAAGCAGGTGCCAGGTTGAAGCTCACATTCAGTAACGCATTATAATCAGCCCAAAATAGTGAGCACGGGTGAGGCTAGGCAGGTGTGCTTCCTCCCCATATCTACCGCCAATTAGATGTAATCTTTGATGGAGGTCTTTGCATCCACGAGTTTCTCGAGCGCAATCCCTGTGTACTTCCTGTGACCAGGAGGCTGCTTTCTTCTCATCTGCTGCTCTGATCGGTCTGACCCTTCACAAACAAGAGGCATGTGAACTCGCATAGAAGCCCTGGCATTTGGCCCTGCCCCACACACACTAGGGTATGCAACGTCTTCGCGCCCTTTCCTCACTATGATGGACAGCTCACTCGAGGGACCTAGGCGCCTTTCAGCGTGGTGCCAAAGTTACAGACACACGTGGTCACTGGAGACAACTCTTTACGCAGCTGTTGTCTAGCAAAAGCACTATACATTTACCCAACTAGGTAGCACTTACTGATTAGCCACTAGAAAGTACTCCAGTTGAGTAGAGGTATGGCACAACATGGGGCATCTTTGTGGATAAATATGCAGGCAGTATTCATACTGGCATGATGCTCCTGTCTCAAAAAACCTCAACAGTAAGCACTTACAGATATAAAATAAAGCAGGTGCCGAGTTGAAGCTCAAATTCAGTAACACACTATAATCAGCCCAAAATAGTGAGCACGGGCGAGGCTAGGCAGGTGTGCTTCCTCCCCATATCTACCGCCAATTAGATGTAATCCTTGATGGAGTTCTTTGCATCCACGAGTTTCTCGAGCGCAATCTCCTGTGATCTTTCTGTGACCAGGAAGCTGCTTTCTTCTCATCTGCTGCTCTGATCGGTTTGACCCTTTATAAACAAGAGGCATGTGAACTCGCATAGAAGCCCTGACGTATGGCCCTGCCCCACACACACTAGGGTATGCATCGTCTTCGCGACAGCTCACTCGAGGGACCTCGGCGCCTATGGGCGCAGTGGCAAAGTTACAGACACACGTGGTCACAAATCCGCGAGTTCGCGGATTTTCGCGCGAACTCGCAGATTTTTTTGCCGATTTCGTGCGAATTTGCGGATCACAGATCAGCAAAATTTGCCCATACTTACAAATGGCGATTCTTAAGAGCATGCACAGTCGCAGGGAAAACGCATTTTGGTTGTTACTCCGTATCCTGCCTTGGAGGCAGTGACTAAAGCCAGTGTACTAAATTCCAAAGCTTTCCACCCGAGGTGGATACAATGGGCCACGTCCTTGACATCCCCGGAATGTTACGTTCATTTCTCTCTGCAGACTCAAGAGTTCTTGCAGTATGAATTTAATCCTGCTCCTCTGAACATGCGCCCACTTGAGGATTTCCGTTGTATCATTTACACTGACGGAACCTCGCAAGCGGCTACGAGTTAAAAGCATGCATATTCTCCGGCCTACGCAATTGTGGTTGGTACTATGGTGGATGGTGAATTCAAGTCCGATGTTGTGCATACACAGACATTATGGGACTGTACCGCCCAATTGGCAGAGCTTTGTGCTCTGATGCTTGCATTGGAGTACGCAGATCCAAGTGTGACTACTCTTATCGTAAGTGACTCCTACTACTGTGTTCAATCATACAATGACAATCTGCCCTTTTGGACTCAAAATGATTATCATGACTCCAAGGGACACACAATAAAACATAAAATAATCTGGGTTCAAGTGGCTGAACTTAAAGAATGGCTGCCACTTGTCTTTGTAATTCCTACTCTGGTTCACCAGCTTGTTGGAGTTCACGCTGTTGGCAATTGTCTCGCCGATGAAGCCGCTAAGACTGCAGTTGCAACATATGCAGTAGCAGCAGTTAAACGTTCCAAAAGAAAGATTGAAGATGACATCTTGGCAGGTATTACCGCAACAGAGAAGGGAGGTAATTACCCTAGAGGTTTCCCTTCTAAATACTCTTATCATTTAAGTCCTGATAAAGTTCCTTATGTGAGAATTAACGACGTTGGTGACATGTTAATTTCCAACTCGGACCGCAGTTAGACTTTGATTACAGCAGCCCGTGCTGGGATGGCCTCATCGCATGCCGGCGTGTCAGCTACTGTATCTCTTCTCCAGCAGCGATATTGGTGGCGGGGTTTGTACAAACAAACGCGTGATTATGTCCTTCAATATGACATTTGTCAGCAAATTAAACCTTCTACTGCTGCACGCCCGCCCAAAACTCAGTTGTACATATCTAATAAACCGCTTGTGTGTGTTTATTTAGATCACTGCGGTCCTTTCTCATCAGATACTGCGTATAAGTACATCTTAGTTGCAGTTGACTCGTGGACACTCTTTGTGTAGTTGTGGCCACAACGCAGTGCTGATTCCAGAACAGTTGTAAGGGATTTGCGTGTCTTTGTGGGAATTTTTGCATGTGGTACCTTCCATTCGGACCAGGGTCCAGCATTTGCCTCAAAGGCATACAAGGATGCCATGAGTTCTTTGGGGGTCCAGGTTAAATTTTCGTCTCCATATCGGCCTGAGGGTAATAGTGTTGTGGAGCGAATTAACCCTGACTTAAAGCAATCCTTGACAGCTAAGATATTAGGTACTGGCTGAGACTGGCTGACCCACCTCAGTAGCATACAACGTGCACTAAATAATCTTCCTAGAAGGTCTCTGGGTGGGCGGACCGCATACGAAATGCTCTTTGGCATCAAAATGTTTGTTCCGGACCTTGAGGGTCTAGACATGGCGGCAGCCGCCGCATCCTTTGATGTAGATGAATATTCTAATGTTTTACAGAACCTACAAAAGACCAGAAACAGTCTTGCAAAGGAACATTTGCCCTCCACATCTGATGCTGAATTGCAGATTCCGGTAGTTGGCTGGCTACCCCAAGTTGGCGAACTGGTCCGAGAGAAGATCGAGAACAAGAAGGAATTTGCTCCATCCTATCGAGCTCCAGTTCCTGTGCTTGGCGTGCAGGGTACAAGAACAGTCATTTTACCTCTTCTTCCTGGGCGAAAGAGGAACAGGTACATTTGCATTGACAATGTCAGACTACACAGGGTGGCCGATTCTTCTTAGTATGACACCTGTGGTCTCGTGTCCCGCAGTGGTGCAACACTCTGTTTTGGCCTCGGATCCTGCCATCGGGCCTGATGTCGCCATTGAAATGAATACAGTTGCGAATCCTTTATTGAACCCACCTGCTGGTGATCCTCTTAATGATACTGAATATACTTACCCCACGGACTTGTCAATGCCTGATTTGGATACCCGTGTGGCTAATCAATCACGTTTTTCATTTGACACAGGCTCGACCACATCAAAGTCCCCTTCAAAAGTTTTGATTTTTGTTACCTGGTTTAAAAAATATTTTTTGATTCCCCCTTGCACTTGTATTTGGTTGGTGCTGACCTTCAATTAGACCTATTGATGGAACTTTGGCTCCCCACTCCTCTTCACACATCATGAAGAGGGACCAGACGTTTGTGAATATAACTGCTTGGCCCGTTTTAGATGGGATACTGTTAAGTTCCAGATTCATGGGCCCACAGAGGTTATTAATGTTCCCAATGTACTCCGTGTTTCTATGAGGGATGTGGTTAAACAAAATATCCGCTCTGATGGTTGGGACGTCCAAGCAGTAGAGGCTTTATTTTCTGATTTGAAATATTATGCTGCTTTTGATGCTGAAAATGTATACCTAAAGTCTGCGAACGATGGTGATTTATTCTGTTACCAGCATTTTGGCAATCACTTTCTGCATAAGACAAATACATTTAGAAATGTCGTTAACTACACACAGTGGGAACATTGTCCCTCACCTGTTGAAGGCAGCTCCAAGACCCTTTTGAAGTTTTCTAATTTGACTGATTTTGATCAATCAAACCCTGATGCATTTTATTTTAAGATGACTGAGAAGTCCTATTCCAAGGTTAGACTTATCCACGCGAAATTACTGTATTCAAAGTCCTTTATTGACCAGTTGGCTGTTGGGGGCTATGAACTGTGGAAAGATACTGTTGATCTTAAATCTGTTGGGGGTTCTTAAAGTTGGCAAGTGCAAGGCACTGAGGCTTTGCATCGTGCATGCCTCATCCCGAACCATATGTTGTTTTTGAATGCTTCTATTTCACAAACGACCTGCTTTGGATTGGCTACTTCTAAAAAATGTAATGCTCCTTCATTTCCTGATTTGGGTGAATTTCCCCATTGGAATAATTACACAAGTTTTTCCGTAAGTGATTTTCAAGCCCTGTTGAGAAATTCCTCTTTTAATGTCTCCAGCACTAATCCCGAGGGCTGGTTGCTATGGCAAAAAAGTGCAGATTCCTGCCAACACCGTTTTCTGGGTCTGACCCCTGGCTATACAGATTAGGTTAGAGTAGATCCCCATTTTCAGAACCATAATTCGGTCACCACCTATTCTATAGGCAAATTGTGTCAGAGTTGGCTCAAACACTCTACCTTAGCGTCAGTTAAGTTGCATTTGTCTAAACTGACTGACGCCGTTGATTTAAATGATTTTGTAAAAGGTCCTGCGACAGGCCGATCGAAAAGATGGGTATATGCTGTTTATAAAGAAGTATGGAAACTGTCCCATGTTGAAGCTGCTTCTAGGCTCAGAGCTATTGATCAGGCCAATTTAGAAAAAGTGCTTGCAGTTGTAGATAATAGCATTAACACCCTTTCTTTCCATATTTACACGTTAGATAGTATTGTTTCATCTGTTGTGGACATTCAATCAATCAATCAATCATTTGTTAAGCGCCTTACATACCTGTGAGGGTCTCAAGGCGCTGGGGGAGGGAGAGGTGGGGGCCGCTACTGATCGAACAGCCTGGTCTTTAGTGTCCTCCTGAAGGTCAGCAGGACTTGGGTCTGTCGTAGGGTCAGTGGGAGGGTGTTTCATGTCTTGGCGGCAAGGTGGGAGAAGGATCTCCCACCGTTGGTTGTTCTTCAGATGCGCGGGACGGTGGCGAGTGAGAGGTCGGCGGAGCGGAGCTGGCGGTTGTGGGTGTGGAAGGAGAGCCATCTGTTGAGGTAGGCTGGGCCGGTCTTGTGGAGTGCCTTGTGTGTGTGGATGAGGAGCTTGAAGGATATCCTCTTGTTGACGGGGAGCCAGTGCAGGTTTCTGAGGTGGGGGGTGATGTGGCCGTGTCGTGGTACATCGAGGATCAGTCGTGCCGAGGCGTTTTGGATGCGTTGTAGTCGATTGATGAGCTTGGTCAGGGCTCCCGTGTACAGGGCGTTTCCGTAGTCGAGTCTGCTGCTGACGAGGGCCTTGGTGAGTGTCTTTCTTGTATCTGTCGGGATCCATCTGTAGATCTTGTGGAGCATGCGGAGGGTGTTGAATCAGGATGAGGAGACGGCGTTGACTTACTTGGTCATTGAGAGCGTTGAGTCGAGGATGATTCCCTGGTTGCCTGTGTGGTCGGTAGGGGTCGGGGCTGCCTCCAGTGCTGTTGGCCACCAGGAGTCGTCCCAGGCTGACGGGTTGGAGCCGAGGATGAGGACCTCAGTCTTGTCCGAGTTCAGCTTCAGACGGCTGATTTTCATCCAGTCAGCGACGGCCTTCATTCAGTCGTATAGGTTGGCTTTGGCGGTGATGGGGTCCTTGGTGAGGGAGAGGATCAGTTGAGTGTCGGCGGCGTAGGAGATTATGTTGAGGTCGTGCTGTCGGGCAACGTGTGCAAGCGGGGCCATGTAAATGTTGAACACTGTTGGGCTGAGGGAGGAGCCTTGGGGTACGCCGCAGATGATCTCGGAGGCTTTGGAATGGAACGGGGGAGGCGGACGCTCTGGGTTCTGCCGGAGAGGAAGGAGGGGGTCCATTCCAGAGCCTTGTCTCTGATCCCTGCGGCATGGAGGCATGCGCGTAGTGTGCGGTGGCAGACAGTTTCGAAGGCGGCAGAGAGGTCTAGGAGGATGGGGGCTGCAGTCTCCCTGTTGTCTTGCAGGGTCCTGATGTCGTCGGTGGCGGCAATGAGGGCGGTCTAGGTGCTGTGGTTGCTGCAGAACCCTGACTGGGAAGGGTCCAGGATTCCGTTCTCTTGGAGGTATCGGGTTAGCTGTCTGTTAACGATTTTCTCGATGACCTTGGCTGGGAAGGGGAGCAGAGAGATGGGTCGGAAGTTCTTGAGGTCTCTTGGGTCTGCCTTGGGTTTTTTGAGTAGGGCGTTGATCTTGGCATGTTTCCAGCTCTCTGGGAAGGTCGTGGTTCCAAGGGAGAGATTGATGATGTTGCGTAGGTGGGGTGCGATGGAGCTGCTTGCTTTGTTGAAGACGTGGTGCGGGAATGGGTCTGACGGAAAGCCGGAGTGGATTGTGCTCATGGTCTTGATGGTGTCATCGACGCTCACGCAGGTCCAGGCTAGTAAGAGGGACGTGGTCGATGGTGTGCGGAGGGTCTGTTGTGTTGCTGTCTGTTGGGGCGGTCTGGGTGTTGAAGCTGTCGTGGATGTCTGCTATCTTGCGATGGAAGAAGGTGGCGAGAGAGTCGCACAGGGCTTGCGACGGTGGGATGTCGTTGGTGTTGGAGCTGGGGTTAGAGAGTTCCTTCACGATGTTGAAGAGCTCCTTGCTGTCATGTGCGTTGTTGTCGAGGCGGTCTTTGTTTGAAGGAGGTCTTCTTGGTAACCCTGATGAGGTGGTGGTGGTTGCGGACGGTGTCCTTGTGTGCTGCGTGGCTGTCCGGAGTTTGTTCACTGTGCCATTTCTTCTCTAGTTTCCAGCAGGCTTGCTTGGAATCTAGGAGTTCTGCTGTGAACCAGCTGGCCCTCTTGCTGTTGTCTCTGTGAGGGGTTTCTTCAGCGGGGCGAGGGTGTTGGGGCAGTCCTCGATCCAGCGTCTGAAGTTGTGGGCAGCGACGTCAGTGTTGGAGGGTTCGGTGGGTGGGCAGAGAGCGAGGTTTGCATGTAGTTGGTCTTCGGTGATTTTGCTCCAGCAGCGGCGGGGGATCTGTTGGGTGCGGTGGTGTGTGGTGGGTTTCTGAAAGGTAAAGTGGATGCAGCGGTGGTCGGTCCAGAGGAGTTCGGTAGTGTGGCTGACGGAGACGTGAGGGCTTGAGGAGAAGACGGGGTCGAGCATGTGGCTGGTGGAGTGGGTGAGCCTTGTGATGAGTTGTCTCAGTCCGAGGTTGGCGAGGTTATCGATCAGGGTTGTGGAGTTGTTGTCATTGTTGTTCTCAACATATTGTACAAGAAGACGTTGCAGTTCTGTACCATGGACAAAATCAATTGCGTTCTATTATGCAGTTTGCATGGACTCTTCAAACATTGAAATCTGGGACCTTTATTGTAGCATTCAATAAAAAATACAAGTACGGGCCTACAACCACGAGGGCCGGCCGCGAAAAAACGTAAAATCTCCAATAGCAATGTACAAAGCGGCGCATCGGCCGACAATCCCGGGGTCCGGCGGCGATACAGGATAAGAGTTGTATTTAGGAATGCACAGACGGGTTACAGGATGAGACAAAGGTTCCATTTTATATTTTATACGGGAGGATCAGGTGCTATACAATCAAACAGAATGCGGGGGACAGGGTAAAAACAGGATTTGCATGAAATAACCACTATGATAGAAAAGTGGCACCAGAGCATTAAGACCTGTACGAAAGACAACAAGAGTCACATTCCATATTGCTCCGGCACTCCGAGCCCACCCACCCAAAAGTCAGGATATCATAAAACGTCAGCACAAAATACGAGCACACAGTAAGAGTCTAGATGATTCATAGCTATACTGATCCTTAAGAAAGGGGGAAAAGAAAAAAGAAAGAAAGAAAGGCCATAGAAAATAAAAAAGGCAAAATAAAAAACCTCCAACCCCCCACCCTGCACCCCTGCAAATGGCTATAGTCTAACCCCACTAGCAGCGTGCCTGTCGCCCCTAAAAACTAAAACCCCAAAGGTAGGAGAAGAAACAGAGGAGGGCATTTCTGTGTAGGTTCCCGGCCCCTTTAGACCCCCCGACCGAGACCGCCACCCCCTATCTTTATAAAAACAGGTTTAAAACGACAATATAAATGAAAGTAGAGGGTACCGTGTAACACCGCCCAGCCTCTCAGAGCAAACAATTACGAGTCCAACATGTGTAAACACCATGCCAACCATTCCCGATCCAGTCGGTATCAACCTTGGCCCCTCCGAACCAGGATGCGAGACCCTCCCAGCGAGACCCAAAAGCCCAAAAAGAAGCAATAAAGAGGCAGGGAGTCATCAGAAAGCAGTTCATGGCTACCAGTAGGCAGTGAGTCCACAGGAGCTGTAGACGTAGACGAACTCTCCCTCCTAGTGGAATAGATCCATTGTATATTGCACAGGAGTCGCAGCGTCACCAGGAAAGGAGAAGATGACCACAAAGAAGATAGAGAGTCACAAGCAAAAGATGGTGTAGGCCGCAAACTTCAACTCGATGGAACTTTGTCCAACAAGCCGATAGAAATGTCCGGATTTCACCATCGGAGTGTGGATCAGCTCATACACACAGAGACTGGGCGTAAATCAGGATAGCGTACAGGATATTGTGGCGGGTTACGGAGGTCGACGGAGCCGGGAGCCTAAGCAGCCATCTTGCTTGCTGACGTAGCTCCTCCCCCCTATTTTTGCCTTTTAATTTGACTGTTAAACAACAATTTATGTAAATGAGATGCCACGTTTTCACTGCTGCATATTGAAAAACTGGAACCGTTACCATTTTCAGTGGATGAGTCGAATTCAGCAGTTAGGCTCATCCATGAGTTAATAACTCTACCTTTTCCTCTGTTTAAATTTGAGTCATGCATAAAACACTATGCGATAGGTAGATTTGAACCTTTAGGTGGTGCTTATCTTCATGAAGTCTGGAAACTCCAGTTTACATATAGGTGTTTGAGGGAAGGAAAGGAAGTTTATTTAAAAGGTGAAGACTGCACATCCACACCAGATCACTCAGTCTGTAGAAATCTGCAATTGCACGGTTCTTGTAATGTAATGGCACCAAATCTTGCGTGATCACGGTGTTAAAATAAATATTTTAACCTTACTGTGTCTCTTATTTACTCCTGTTGTGGACTGGTATGAGAGTATAGCGAAAGAGTGTCATCGCTTTCCTGAGTTTGTACTAAGTCACATGTTCTAGGTTGTCTAATCAATGGTTACTTTGCTATAGGACAAAGAGGTAATGTGACACTGATGCTAGCTGGTTGGGGTTTTTTCTAGGTACTGAGGTGAGTTTCTGGCACACCACAATTCGCTGATGTCCTAGGATCCTTGCAACAAAAGGTCACAAACTCGCCAAAGTGTTTGGTAAACGCTTTTGCTGAGTCTCCAAAGTTTGGAAAACATGGAAATCGACTTTGCCATCCTGCCCACACTGAAAATCAACAATTTGAGGGTGCTGTGCAGACAGGAAAATAATTCTAGGCATCACTGCCAAAAGAAGAGGACCTGGAAAAGGACCTTAAAGTTTGGGAGGAAGCCAGGAGAGCTTAACCCTAACTTGCAGAGGAGATCACCCCTGACAGTGGGGATCAAGATGATGGCAGAGATCCCTTTGTCGAAGCAGCGGAGGAGAAAATGAGAACGTGGACCCCATAGTTTGTTCAAGGCATGCCTCCACATCTGGGAGTGAGAAGAGTTCTACTTCTGTGAGGAGGCACAAAGACCTAGAGGCCCAGCTTAGCCTCTTAGAGATACAAGAGAGGAAGCTAGCCCTAGAAAAAAGAAAACTGGCTAGAGAGGAAAGAAGGGTCAAGCTAAGAATCAAGTCCTAATGACATGGTGGTACGAACAAAAACAGAGGTAAATGCAGTTGTTGCCTATGACCCTAGGTTGTCCAAGGGTATTGTGCCAAAGTGTATTGAGGGTGGTGATTTAGACAAATGGGTATCAGCTTATGAGAGGGCTCTCAGGATTAGAAGGGTGTAGGCCCAGCATTATGTATTCCTTTTGTGGGAACTGATTGCAAAAGAGGTATCCTTTGCAATCCCCAGGGACAACTTCAAGCCCCATGCCTCTACTCGCAATGCCTTTGGGATGGTCACCAGTAGGGGACTTTTTGTTGCACACAGTATCTCCCTTCTTGTTCCCTGGCTGTTTACAGTCCTAGCACATCCCAGCCGTTGTAGGGTCTAACTTCATACCCAGCTAACCTCTCACATTTAAATGGGTCATGGGTCTGGGCTCCCCCCCCATGAGCATCTTTTGAAGACTCTTTGGAAGTATCAGACTTTATATGTTTAGGCCCATCTTTTCCAATTGGGGCAAGCAGAGATTGGTCGGGAAAGGAAGCAGGAGGCTGATAGCGAAAAAGGAGGGCAATATACATAAAGAGCCAATCAAACATAAAGTTAAAATAAACAATCACTTAGAGGAAATATGAGCCCTGCAGCAAGTTCAGCTTAGCACATAGATCATTAGAGCAGTTTGCTTAAAAGTAGCTTTTTGACTTCCCTTTTGAAGGCAAGAGTAGAGGGAATTAGTCTTGTATTCACTGGGAGGGAGTTCCAGATTCTCGGGGCGATGCCAGAGAATGAACGTTTGTAGGTTTTAAGCTTCTTAAATTTCTTGGGCTTCAGCAGCAGAGTGCCAGTACTCCTTTTGGATCTGGAGCCACCCGAAAGTTCCAGTTTTTTTATCAGGTAGTTTGGGGTGTCGAAATGTAATGCTCTATGGGTCATACACGCAATCTTAAGTTGTATCCTGGCTTCAAAGGGAAGTCAATTGAGCAATTTGAGGTCCAGTGAGATGTGATTGGTCTTCTTAGAGCCTGTGATAAGTCTAGTTACAGCATTTAGAGGTGCTCTGATGGATGCTAAGCTGAGTTTAGGCAGACGGCAAAGAGTCGCATTGCAGTATTATAGTCTGGAAATGACAAGTGCTTGCACTGCCGATTTAAAGTCATCCTGGGGAAGATAGGGGTTGAGTTTCCTTAGGATGAAGGTTGAAAGTTTGCTCCTTTGGTTGATGAACTGATATGATCTTGCATGTTTAAGTTTTTGTCTAGCACAACTCCCAGTGATTTAGTGGAGTCAACGATGTGCAGAGTACAGTTGAGGGTGGTGAGGTTACCGAGAAATTTCAAAACAGTAGAAGTTTGCTTAGAGGGTGAAATGAGGAGGAATTCAGTCTTGAGGGCGTTTAATTTGAGATGGTTGGAGGTAAGCCAGTTAAGGGTTTTGAGAAGGGTTCCATTGAGAGATTTGATGTCATCAGGGGAGGAGATTTTCATGTATAGTTGGGTATCGCCCGCATACATGTGATATTGGATGTTGGAGTATTTAAGGATTACAGTCAGTGGTTCAAGGAAGAGGTTGGAGAGAGTGGGGGAGAGGGAGGAGCCCTGGGAAACACCCAGAGTGCAGGGACTCAGGTTGGAGAGAGACTGGTTGGATTTGACCCTTTATGATCAGTTGTTGAGGAAAGAGGCAAACCATTTAAGGATCGTGCCCGAGAGCCCCATTCTGAGTTCTAAAAGGAAGAGTAGATTGTCATGTTTGACAGTGTCAAAAGCCGATGATAGATCGAGTAGGATTAAAAGGCAGGTTTCATTTTGGTCAACTAAAGTGAAACATCGTCCACAATGTGTGTGATGGCCGTTCCAGTGCTGTACCCAGTGCGGAAACCCAATTGGAATTGGTCGAGAAGCTGGAATTGCTCAATGTGTTTGCGTAGTTGTTCATGAACGCATTTCTCCAGAAGTTTCGCCAGGGTCGGTATGTTTGTAATTGGGCGGTAGTTGTTCAGGTCAGTAGGGTCAGCCAAGGGTTTTTTTTTTTTTTTTTAGAATCGGGATCACTAGGCATGCCTTCAGACAGATCAGGATCTCACCTTGAAGAAGTGAGGCATGGCTGATTTCGACCAAAGAGGTGCTAGTGAGCCTATCATTTCTTTAAAGAAGTTAGCGGGGAGTGGGTCATTGAAGTGATTTGAGGGTTTAAGGGTAGAGAGAATGTTGAGGATGGTGCTGTCATTGAGGGGAGTGAAATGAGACCAGGAGGCATTGTTTTTGAGTGAGACATCCCGAGGCGAGGGCAAGAGTGTGGAGACCGCGGCCTCAGGTGAGGGAGAGAGGGTGAATGCAGCAGACCTAAGGTCTGATTCGATTTTATTCATCTTTACAAGGAAGAATTCAGCCACCGCATCACAGTTTGGTTGCAGGAGAGTGGTGTGCTGAGATTGGGTGGAGGTGTTGTTGGCTTATGATTTAATGAGCTAAAAAAGACGTTTCGGGCGGTTTTTGGCTGAGTCAAGTTGGTGCTTGAAGAAATTGGCTTTCACCGTTTTAATAAGTTTGTTGTATCTGCTTCTTTGGGATCTTAGAGAGTTTAGCCGATCTGTGGAGGGAGAGGCTCTCCATTTGCGTTCAGCTAGTCTAAGATTGCATCTGACCTCATTAAGACTTTCATTGAACCAAGGTTTGGAGTCTTTTGTGGGTATTCTTTTTAAGTTGAAGAGGGTCCGTATCATTCAGGACAGATAGCATGGCGTTGTTATAATGGTCGGTGAGGTCATGGACGTCAGACATGTTAGAGGGCTGCGGAAGGGAGAGATTGCATTGATCTATGAGCTCATTAACGCTAGTGTTATGGAGCGGTCTTTTCCATTGTTTAAGTTTGAGTGCTTGAGCAGATTTGTGGTTCCACCTTTCCGGAATCAGGAAGTTGATAAAGTGATGGTCAGACCAGTCACAGGGGAGAATGGATTTGAGAACACTGGAGTTGGGGTTGGAGATGATGAGATCCAGTGTTGAGTCAGGTTGTGAAATTCACAACTTTGAACGGCCTAAAACAAGGCTGCGTGTTGGCCCCCAGCCTCTTCAACATCTACACTGCAGACCTAGATAGTGAGCTACGTACAATCCAGGGAGACCCACCAAAATTGGCCCAAACACCTATAGTCAGTCTACAATATGCAGACGACATAGTGCTCCTCTCAAAAACCCAGATCGGTTTACAACGTTTGATTTCCAAATTCGCGTTATACATCACCAAAGCACAATTAACAATAAACCTTAAAAAATCAAACATCTTATGCTTCTCCAGCTCCGGAAAGAAAAAACCTAAATTTGTATGGGGGATAAATTCTTCTACATTGACACAGGTGGACAAATATAAATATTTGGGCATCTCACTCGACCATCAATTAAAGTTCAACCACCATTCAGAACTGGGGAAATCAAAAGCCAAACAGCTTCAATTCGCTTTTAAAACAATACAAACACACCTAAGAGGTAGTTCTACCAGCCATATATTAAAGATCGTAGCCGCCAAATTTTTGCCATCGCTCACATATGGCTCGGAAATTATGGCAACCAGGGACTCCACAGTGCTAAATCTAGCCCAATCCAGACTGTTTAAAAGTCTTTTTTTGATCCCGAGACACATGTCACAAGCCCAAATACGTTTGGAATATGGACTAACCAATCAGACTCCGGCTAGACAAGGCGCTCTGGCCAAGTACTACTGGCGCATGAGGGACGCTGAAGATAACACCCTAGCCCATTTTTGCTGGCTAGAGGTCGAAAAACAGGCCGGGTCCTCCAATTCAACAAATAAATCCCTAAGGCAAGCGCTCGTTTCACTAAAGCTGGAAGAATCCTGGCTCTTACCTGTATCATACAACGCTTTTAAACATCTTACCAATAAAGCCATCAAAGAAGCATCGCTGCTAATGGACAAAGCCGCAGTGGCAGGAAAAAGCCATGCCTGGATTGTGTTGCCAACTTACAAAAATCTGAAACCTCAGCCATGCCTGCAAGATTGTTTTAGGGACCACTATAAGAGGAAATTAAGCCTTCTGAGGTTGGGAAGCTTCCCAAGTAAGTACCTCACCCCCAAGTGGCAACGGTCCTGGTCAACCTCCGCCTGTCGCCTCTGTGGCAACGCCATAGAGTCTTTATTGCACTTAATATGCATATGCCCGGCACTGCATAAACAAAGGAAAATGCTTTTGCTACCCCTTCTAAGAGAAGCACATGTACGAACTTGCAGGGCGGCTACGATAGAATGCCTCAGCCGGACCCGGATACAACTAACCTGCAAAACTATAAAATTTCTGGCTCATGCCGCAGAAGAGCTAGAAAACATGGAAGTAATTAAAAACAATCTTGACCAACCGGCCTTATCATGGCTGCCCCTGGACCCCCATTTCTCTTCTTAATGGACATCCCCTTATTTTCACTTTTTCAGGCTGTGTTCTCTAATCTGAGTCAAAATGTGTATCTCCCACCGAACTCACTTATTCTCCAAAGTATTTGCACTTTTTCTTAGAACAATCATCAGTCGTTTTGCAGTTCCTATGAGATAGTCATATCCCCCCCTAGCCATTTCCTTAAAACTTTACACTGTGATTGTATACTTGCGTAAGTTTGTTAAGATAATGCTTCTTTCCCCTTTTCTGTGATTTTATTGCTGTTTTTTATGCCGATTTTACGATGTACATGCTGTTTGTATGGTGGTAAGATTATGATTTTTATAAATCAAATAAAAGTATATTATCATTCGGGTCAGGTTCTGAGTGGGGCTGTCACAGAATTGAGTGAGAGAAAGGTTGGTAAATACGTTTTTAAGGGTTGTAGCAGCCTGATCAAGTGGGGTTATTCAGGCGGAAATTGAAGTCACCTAGAAAGATCTGGGGGGAGGGACGCCCCAGGTTGGAGGAGATGGTTTCCATAACTTGTTCGATTAGTTGGAGGTTATCACCTGGGGGTGATAGAAGATGTGAAGGCTGCATAAGGGTCTGTGTGTGCTGGTGATATCTATGCAAAGGTATTCACAGGAAGAGAGATTAGCTGAGTGGGATTGTTTTGCTGTGAGAGAGTTGGGGAAGATACAAGCAATGCCACCTCCTAGTTTCTTAACTCGGTCGAGTCTGATAATGTTGTGACTAGGAGGGACTAATAGGTCAAGGATAGGGCCAGAGGAGTCTTTGAGCCATGTTTCTGTGAGGATAAGGAGGTCCAAATATTGGGCTAGGATAAGATCAGTAAGGTCAGTGGAATGTTTCACCGCTGATCTACAGTTAAGTAGCATGCATTTCAGGTGTGATTTGTGCATGCCGTCAGTGGGCGCAGGTTGTGAAGTGGGGATCTGCAGAAGGTTACTGAAGTTTATGGAGTTGGGATTGAGTCTGGGCGCTCTAAGGGGGTTAGGGGGATGGATGGTATGGGATCCGCAGTATCATGGTTAGTGAGTGTTGATTTAAGTGCAATTAGTGGAGCTGTACCTGAGCATATAGCAGGGCAAGAGATATTTGCAGAGGGGGAGGTGTATTCAAGGAGGAGGGAGCGAATATCAGGTTCTGGATAAGGATTAAAAGATCTGACGGGTCTAGAAGGGGCGTTAGGGTAGGGGGTGGTGTTCGAATTTTGGGAGGAGGGATTAGGGGGGCTCGTCTGTGGGCTCTCAAGTGTTGGCCTGGTGAAAGAGCGATGGGGGATCTCGAGAATGGACATGTTGGGAGAGAGATCAAGCGCTAGCTCTTCGGTGGCCATGATGAGTTTAAGTATGGCAATTTTGAGAGTTAGCAGTTCAAGGTTAATTGCCCCGAGATTGGAGGCAGGATCAGAGAGTAGCTCATGGTTCGCATGAAGGGGGGGAGGAGAAGGGTCGGAGGGTAGGGCGGGCTGGGGGGAGATATGGGCCAGTGTGCGGGAGGGGTGAGGGAAGCCCCCTGATGGTGAATTCCCCCTCTGGGGTGTTGTCGCACGAGGCGAGTGGGTGGTGTACGCGGGGACAGGCGAGGGGAGGTTGATTGAGATCCTGTTGGAAAGGCTAGTGGGAGAGGGAGTGTGGGGTGTATTAAGCGTGTGGCGTAAAATCAGTTTCGCAGGCGAATTTGCGGATTTTTGACGATTTTGCGATCCGCGAATTTACCCAATAATCCGCAAATTCGCAAGCTACGAATTATTTTGCTTGGTCGCGCTTGAAAAATACAATATCGCGCGCGCAGCGTTGTCTTACCGTGATTCTGAGTCCGCCGAATTGTTTTTCTTCAGGTTTTGCGTGTGCGGCGCCATTTTCGATCTTGCTGCGTGATCGCGCGAGAGTTTTTCGAACGCAATTACGTTATCGCGGCTGCCATCTTGCACGACGAGAGTTTGACAACGCAAGTACGTCATAAAAGCCCGCAACGGTGCGCAGCTGACTTCCGGCGGGAGATTCGAACAGCTCGCATTCCCGAAATTGCACAAGAAATCCACCGCAGGAAGCATGAACCTTGTGAAAATGATGATTTTGATCAGAATAACTCTTGACTTTTTGACTGCACTTTTTGGTGCAGGAGTCAATTTTTTGGGGTGGAGTGGGAGGAAGGAAGTGCCTCAGAGTCTCCAACTTCCTGTTACTGTCCAGCAGGCTCCTCCCAGTGCTTTGTGCATGTACTGGTAACTTTTCATTTGGCTGTTGAGCTGGAAGGATTACTTTCTGTGACTGCTGCTGGATTTGTATTTGAGGACTTTTTAGACTTTGGAGTTTGGATCACTTTTGTACTTGAGATTTTACAAGTAAGTTGGTGCTGTTTGTTTGGGGCATTGCAGTTGAGGCAACTACAGTTCTAAAACTTTTTTCACAACTTTAACAAAATATATATTGTGGTGGGTAGCCACAGTATTCAGTAGGCCCAGGGTTAGTCATGGGTGCATGATACAACTGTTTCTGTGATTTGTTTTTTAACTTAATTCTCATTTATGTCATGGAATTTTAGCTCACTGTTATATGTTGATTTTTTTTTACATTTTGGTGTGCCTGTAAAGCCTCACTAGCCAGTAGGCCCAGGTGTAGTGAGTGGTGCATGGGCCTAGTCTTTCTGTGGGCTGTCTTGAATTTAAACATCATTGAGGGCATGGATGGATGGGATTGTGGTGATTTGTGAGTGTTTTTCGACTGTTTGGGGTGGTGTTGGGCCTGGCCATGTGGGTGGGGGCCATTTTGAGGCCTGGTACAAGCAGGGCCTGGTCATGTGGTGGGAGTCAAGGGGCCGTTTTGAAGCCAGGCGGTGTGCTCAGGCCTGCACCCACTTTGCCTTGTTTTCAACCATTATGCCCAGGGGTACTCAGTGGTGTATGGGCCTAGTCTTTCTCTGGGGTGTCTTGAATTTAAACATCATTGAGGCCATGGATGGCATAGGATTGTGGTGATTTTTTAGTGTTTTTCGACTTTTTGGGGTGGTGTTGGGGCCTGGCCATGTGTGTGGGGGCCATTTTGAGGCCTGGGATAGGCAGGGCCTGGCCATGTGGTGGGGGTCAAGGGGCCATTTTTAAGCCAGATAGTGTGCTGAGGCATGCACCCAGTTTGCCTTGCTTTCAACCATTATGCCCAGGGGTACCCAGTGGTGCATGGGCCTAGTCTTTCTCTGGGGTGTCTTGAATTTAAACATCATTGAGGGCATGGATGGCATGGGATTGTGGTGATTTTTGAGTGTTTTTCGACTTTTTGGGGTGGTGTTGGGGCCTGGCCATTTCGGTGGGGGCCATTTTGAGGCCTGGTACAGGTAGGGCCTGGCCATGTGGTGGGGGTCAAGGGGCAATTTTGAAGCCAGGCAGTGTGCTCAGGCCTGCACCCACTTTGCCTTGCTTTCAACCATTATGCCCAGGGGTACTCAGTGGTGCATGGGCCTAGTCTTTCTGTGGGGTGTCTTGAATTTAAACATCATTGAGTCCATGGATGGCATCGGATTGTGGTGATTTTTGAATGTTTTTCGACTTTTTGGGGAGTTTTTGGGGCCTGGCCATGTGGGTGGGGGCCATTTTGAGGCCTGGGACAGGCAGGGCCTGGCCATGTGGTGGGGGTCAAGGGGCCATTTTGAAGCCAGGCAGTGTGCTCAGGCCTGCACCCACTTTGCCTTGCTTTCAACCATTATGCCCATGGGTACTCAGTGGTGCATGGGCCTAGTCTTTCTGTGGGGTGTCTTGAATTTAAACATCCTTGAGGCCATGGATGGCATAGGATTGTGGTGATTTTTGAGTGTTTTTCGACTTTTTGGGGAGTTCTTGGGGCCTGGCCATGTGGGTGGGGGCCATTTTGAGGCCTGGGACAGGCAGGGCCTGGCCATGTGGTGGGGGTCAAGGGGCCATTTTGAAGACAGGCAGTGTGCTCAGGCCTGCACCCACTTTGCCTTGCTTTCAACCATTATGCCCAGGGCTACTCAGTGGTGCATGGGCCTAGTCTTTCTGTGGGGTGTCTTGAATTTAAACATCATTGAGGGCATGGATGGCATAGGATTGTGGTGATTTTTGAGTGTTTTTCAACTTTTTGGGGTGGTGTTGGGGCCTGGCCATGTGGGTGGGGGCCATTTTGAGGCCTGGGACAGGCAGGGCCTGGCCATGTGGTGGGGGTCAAGGGGCCATTTTTAAGCCAGACAGTGTGCTGAGGCCTGTACCCACTTTGCCTTGCTTTCAACCATTATGCCCAGGGGTACTCAGTGGTGCATGGGCCTAGTCTTTCTCTGGGGTGTCTTGAATTTAAACATCATTGAGGCCATGGATGGCATAGGATTGTGGTGATTTTTGAGTGTTTTTTGACTTTTTGGGGAGTTGTTGGGGCCTGGTCATGTGGGTGGGGGCCATTTTGAGGCCTGGGACAGGCAGGGCCTGGCCATGTGGTGGGGTTCAAGGGGCCATTTTGAAGCCAGGCAGTGTTTTCAGGCCTGCACCCACTTTGCCTTGCTTTCACCCATTATGCCCAGGAGTACTCAGTGGTGCATGGGCCTAGTCTTTCTCTGGGGTGTCTTGAATTTAAACATCATTGTGGGCATGGATGGCATGGGATCGTGGTGATTTATGAGTATTTTTCGACTTTTTGGGGTGTGTTGGGGCCTGGCCATGTGGGTGGGGGCCATTTTGAGGCCTGGTACAGGCAGGGCCTGGCCATGTGGTGGGGGTCAAGGTGCCATTTTGAAGCCAGGCAGTATGCTCAGGCCTGCACCCACTTTGCCTTGCTTTTAACCATTATGTCCAGGGGTACTCAGTGGTGCATGGGCCTAGTCTTTCTGTGGGGTGTCTTGAATTTAAACAACATTGAGGCCATGAATGGCATAGGATTGTGGTGATTTTTGAGTGTTTTTTGACTTTTTGGGGAGTTGTTGGGGCCTGGCCATGTGGGTGGGGGCCATTTTGAGGCCTGGGACAGGCAGGGCCTGGCCATGTGGTGGGGGCCAAGGGGCCATTTTGAAGCCAGGCAGTATGCTCAGGCCTGCACCCACTTTACCTTGCTTTCAACCATTATGCCCAGGGGTACTCAGTGGTGCATGGGCCTAGTCTTTCTCTGGGGTGTCTTGAATTTAAACATCATTGAGGCCATGGATGGCATAGGATTGTGGTGATTTTTGAGTGTTTTTTGACTTTTTGGGGAGTTGTTGGGGCCTGGTCATGTGGGTGGGGGCCATTTTGAGGCCTGGGACAGGCAGGGCCTGGCCATGTGGTGGGGTTCAAGGGGCCATTTTGAAGCCAGGCAGTGTTTTCAGGCCTGCACCCACTTTGCCTTGCTTTCACCCATTATGCCCAGGAGTACTCAGTGGTGCATGGGCCTAGTCTTTCTCTGGGGTGTCTTGAATTTAAACATCATTGTGGGCATGGATGGCATGGGATTGTGGTGATTTATGAGTGTTTTTCGACTTTTTGGGGTGTGTTGGGGCCTGGCCATGTGGGTGGGGGCCATTTTGAGGCCTGGTACAGGCAGCGCCTGGCCATGTGGTGGGGGTCAAGGTGCCATTTTGAAGCCAGGCAGTATGCTCAGGCCTGCACCCACTTTGCCTTGCTTTTAACCATTATGCCATGGGGTACTCAGTGGTGCATGGGCCTAGTCTTTCTGTGGGGTGTCTTGAATTTAAACAACATTGAGGCCATGAATGGCATAGGATTGTGGTGATTTTTGAGTGTTTTTTTACTTTTTGGGGAGTTGTTGGGGCCTGGCCATGTGGGTGGGGGCCATTTTGAGGCCTGGGACAGGCAGGGCCTGGCCATGTGGTGGGGGTCAAGGGGCCATTTTGAAGCCAGGCAGTATGCTCAGGCCTGCACCCACTTTACCTTGCTTTCAACCATTATGCCCAGGGGTACTCAGTGGTGCATGGGCCTAGTCTTTCTCTGGGGTGTCTTGAATTTAAACATCATTGAGGGCATGGATGGCATGGGATTGTGGTGATTTTTGAGTGTTTTTCGACTTTTTGGGGTGGTGTTGGGGCCTGGCCATTTCGGTGGGGGCCATTTTGAGGCCTGGTACACAGGCAGGGCCTGGCCATGTGGTGGGGGTCAAGGGGCCATTTTGAAGCCAGGCAGTGTGCTCAGGCCTGCACCCACTTTGCCCTGCTTTCAACCATTATGCCCAGGGGTACTCAGTGGTGCATGGGCCTAGTCTTTCTGTGGGGTGTCTTGAATGTAAACATCATTGAGGGCAAGGATGGCATAGGATTGTGGTGATTTTTGAGTGTTTTTTGACTTTTTAGGTTGTTGTTGGGGCCTGGCCATGTGGGTGGGGGCCATTTTGAGGCCTGGGACAGGCAGGGCCTGGCCATGTGGCGGGGGTCAAGGGGCCATTTTGAAGCCAGGCAGTGTGCTCAGGCCTGCACCCACTTTGCCTTGCTTTCAACCATTATGCCCAGGGGTACTCAGTGGTGCATGGGCCTAGTCTTTCTGTGGGGTGTCTTGAATTTACACATCATTGAGGCCATGGATGGCATAGGATTGTGGTGATTTTTGAATGTTTTTCGACTTTTTGGGGAGTTGTTGGGGCCTGGCCATGTGGGTGGGGGCCATTTTGAGGCCTGGGACAGGCAGGGCCTGGCCATGTGTTGGGGGTCAAGGGGCCATTTTGAAGACAGGCAATGTGCTCAGGCCTGCACCCACTTTGCCTTGCTTTCAACCATTATGCCCAGGGCTACTCAGTGGTGCATGGGCCTAGTCTTTCTGTGGGGTGTCTTGAATTTAAACATCATTGAGGGCATGGATGGCATAGGATTGTGGTGATTTTTGAGTGTTTTTCAACTTTATGGGGTGGTGTTGGGGCCTGGCCATGTGGGTGGGGGCTTTTGTGAGGCCTGGAACAGGCTGGGCCTGGCCATGTGGTGGGGGTCAAGTGGCCATTTTTAAGCCAGACAGTGTGCCGAGGCCTGCACCCACTTTGCCTTGCTTTCAACCATTATGCCCAGGGGTACTCAGTGGTGCATGGGCCTAGTCTTTCTCTGGGGTGTCTTGAATTTAAACATCATTGAGGCCATGGATGGCATAGGATTGTGGTGATTTTTGAGTGTTTTTCGACTTTTTGGGTAGTTGTTGGGGCCTGGCCATGAGGGTGGGGGCCATTTTGAGGCCTGGGACAGGCAGGGCCTGGCCATGTGGTGGTGTTCAAGGGGCCATTTTGAAGCCAGGCAGTGTTTTCAGGCCTGCACCCACTTTGCCTTGCTTTCACCCATTATGCCCAGGAGTACTCAGTGGTGCATGGGCCTAGTCTTTCTCTGGGGTTTCTTGAATTTAAACATCATTGAGGGCATGGATGGCATGGGATTGTGGTGATTTTTGAGTGTTTATCGACTTTTTGGGGTGTGTTGGGGCCTGGCCATGTGGGTGGGGGCCATTTTGAGGCCTGGTACAGGCAGGGCCTGGCCATGTGGTGGGGGTCAAGGTGCCATTTTGAAGCCAGGCAGTGTGCTCAGGCCTGCACCCACTTTGGCTTGCTTTCAACCATTATGCCCAGGGGTACTCAGTGGTGCATGGGCCTAGTCTTTCTGTTGGGTGTCTTGAATTTAAACATCATTGAGGGCATGGATGGCATAGGATTGTGGTGATTTTTGAGTGTTTTTCGACTTTTTAGGGTGTTGTTGGGGCCTGGCCATGTGGGTGGGGGCCATTTTGAGGCCTGGGACAGGCAGGGCCTGGCCATGTGGTGGGGGTCAAGGGGCCATTTTGAAGACAGGCAGTGTGCTCAGGCCTGCACCCACTTTGCCTTGCTTTCAACCATTATGCTCATGGATACTCAGTGGTGCATGGGCCTAGTCTTTCTCTGGGGTGTCTTGAATTTAAACATCATTGAGGGCATAGATGGTATGGGATTGTGGGGATTTTTGAGTGTTTTTCGACTTTTTGTGGTGTATAACTGATGTTCCTCTGGCTTCCTTTGCTTTTAGGTGCACAAGAGAAACACCAGTGCCAGGAGGAAGTCCTGCAGCGGTGTGTGCAGCACAACGTCACGTGACCTCACGTGTGGCCACAGACAAAACAACTTTGCAACTCGTGCAACTGCCGCCTGCTTTTCTGACATCTCAAGAAGATGGCCACAAAGATAGTTGGCCGTAGCGCCTCAGCGAAAAAGTCGCCAGTGCCACTGCCTGTAAGAAGGAGCAGAAGAAGCAAGTGGCACCACCTACCAAGGAGACTGGTGTGCCCCCAACACCTTTTTTGGGGAAAAAAAACCTATGCCTGCAGCAGCAGTGGTGTCCGCCGGGGACCAAGCTGGAAGCAGCACCTCCGCTTCATTGGGCTCAGTGCCACCACGCCAAGTTAGGTCCAAGACCACCTTGAGTGCTGCTGCGGCAGCCACTTTGGTTGTTGAATCACCATCGACCAGTGATCTTGGCTCATCACAAGAAAGTACCATCCAATCAACGCCGGGTGTAACTCAGCTGACGAGTGTTCAACAACCACAGCCGCAACGACAACCACAGGTGCAACTAGTACAAGCGCAAGTACATGGGCAAGGAGAGGCGCAAGGAGAGGCGCATGGAGAGGCGCATGGAGAGGCGCAAGTAGAGCCGCAAGTAGAGCCGCAAGGAGAGGCGCAAGTAGAGCCGCAAGGAGAGGCGCATGGACAGGTGCATGGAGAGTTGCAACTAGAGGTTCATGGAGCGGCACAACTGCCTACAACGCTTGTTCCTCCAGAAGTAGGATTCAGAAAAGGGGGTGGTGATGAACAGAGTGTCTGAATTAAGCAGACCACTCTTACCCAGTCCAAAGATCAGGGCTTGATCCATCACCGTTATTTATCTCACTGCACCATCCCAGCTCAGAACCTGGCTATATGCAAATCAGTCTGTCCCTGGCCCAGTGCATCATGGGAACAGGATCATAAATTACTTATTGCAAAAGGAATTATTTAACATACAGTCCCAAGGTGTAGTACACAAAACAAATTTATTTCAACATTGTTGTAGGTTTATGATTAACACGAAAGCATTTAGAAAACGTGAAAGCTAAAGAAGGACCAATTACTTCATTGGATCAAAAGAGGACTAAAAGGACACAAGTCTCAAATATTTACTTCTATAGCAACGTTGTATATGAGGACAAATGTTAAGCATACAGTGTATATAATGAATATTTACATAGTGCGCTCAAGGTGACATGGAAAAGGAGACAGTTGGGTAGGTTGGGGGTGAATGGGTAGAGGTGAGGACTGGGTAAAGGGTGTTGTGATTTTAAACAATCACAGTGATTCAAAGTGCAACCTTTACAGACTAATTATGTTCATTAGTTCCATTCATTTCTTTAACATAGGGTACGTGTTACTCAATGGGTTGCTTCCTATGTTAAGAAGGTCGGATGAAATCAAGTCTACGTTTCGACCCCTGAGTAATGGGTTGATTGGAACCTCAGGCTGGGGTCTTCTTCAGGACGGGTAGGAGCAGGAGCGCTTCATATAGGGCCGTCCAGTGGCCTATTGAAAATGGACCTGCGTCGGTTCCATAGTGGTGTAGGAAGCTGGGGCGTCGATGGGTATCCAATCAAAATTATACAATTTCAGATCAAGTTGCGTCCGGGTATAATTGATAAATCTTCTCTGTATTTCAATTTTGGTTAGTCCTCGGAGCTGCCTCAGGAGAGTCACTCGTTGCAGCGCTGCCCGGTCGCGAGTCAACTTGACTCGCGACCGGGCAGCGCTGCAACGAGTGACTCTCCTGAGGCAGCTCCGAGGACTAACCAAAATTGAAATACAGAGAAGATTTATCAATTATACCCGGACGCAACTTGATCTGAAATTGTATAATTTTGATTGGATACCCATCGACGCCCCAGCTTCCTACACCACTATGGAACCGACGCAGGTCCATTTTCAATAGGCCACTGGACGGCCCTATATGAAGCGCTCCTGCTCCTACCCGTCCTGAAGAAGACCCCAGCCTGAGGTTCCAATCAACCCATTACTCAGGGGTCGAAACGTAGACTTGATTTCATCCGACCTTCTTAACATAGGAAGCAACCCATTGAGTAACACGTACCCTATGTTAAAGAAATGAATGGAACTAATGAACATAATTAGTCTGTAAAGGTTGCACTTTGAATCACTGTGATTGTTTAAAATCACAACACCCTTTACCCAGTCCTCACCTCTACCCATTCACCCCCAACCTACCCAACTGTCTCCTTTTCCATGTCACCTTGAGCGCACTATGTAAATATTCATTATATACACTGTATGCTTAACATTTGTCCTCATATACAACGTTGCTATAGAAGTAAATATTTGAGACTTGTGTCCTTTTAGTCCTCTGGACGGTGATGGATCAAGCCCTGATCTTTGGACTGGGTAAGAGTGGTCTGCTTAATTCAGACACTCTGTTCATCACCACCCCCTTTTCTGAATCATTTTTGTCCACCATAAGCGTGGAAGGGTATACTCAGATGTGAGTCCCTAGCTCATTGCACCATCAGGATCCAAGCAAGCCGGGCCGAAGACGGCTGAAATGTCAGAAACCGGTCCCCGGTAGCTTGTTTCCTTCCCAGTATAAGAATTGGCTTGGTAGTTTGGTCTGCCCTGTTCCCATGATGCACTGGGCCAGGGTCAGACTAATTTGCATATAGCCAAGTTCTGAGCTGGGATGGTGCAGTGAGCTAAAAAACGGTGATGGATCAAGCCCTGATCTTTGGACTGGGTAAGAGTGGTCTGCTTAATTCAGACACTCTGTTCATCACCACCCCCTTTTCTGAATCATTTTTGTCCACCATAAGCGTGGAAGGGTATACTCAGATGTGAGTCCCTAGCTCATTGCACCATCAGGATCCAAGCAAGCCGGGCTGAAGACGGCTGAAATGCCAGAAACCGGTCCCCGGTAGCTTGTTTCCTTCCCAGTATAAGAATTGGCTTGGTAGTTTGGTCTGCCCTGTTCCCATGATGCACTGGGCCAGGGTCAGACTAATTTGCATATAGCCAAGTTCTGAGCTGGGATGGTGCAGTGAGCTAAAAAACGGTGATGGATCAAGCCCCTGATCTTTGGACTGGGTAAGAGTGGTCTGCTTAATTCAGACACTCTGTTCATCACCACCCCCTTTTCTGAATCATTTTTGTCCTCCAGAAGTAGGGGCACATCAGGAAATCGCTATTCAAGAGGAGGTATCCGAGGAAGCCACTCCTCCTGATGATGATTATCCATTGTCTTCCAGATCCCCAGCAAGAAAAAGGTCAAGGAGGGACACTAGAAGTTCTTTTTCAAGCCCCCTTCCTTCTGATGATGTTGATGTTGATTGGAACCCACCAATGCAGTCTGAGAGTGAGTCACCCCATGATGAGCTGACAAAGGTAGCTAAGCCTAAAAGGAAGGCTCCCGCAAAGCTTCCACTTATGGGTGATGACGACGAACAAGAAGTGGTATCTTCTGCTGCTGATGAACAGTCTGACAATGACGCAGAATCGAGCGAACACACTGATTATGAACGGGGAACCCTTCACGTTAAAGAAAACAGCGGGCGAAAGCCTTCATGTAGAGACTGATACCTGAAGTAATGTGGACAATAAATGCGGAATATTAGACAGCAAAGGACCCCGTAGAACCCCCATGCTGGTTGGAAGTATCACCGCATACTGATTAAAAGAGAACAGATCTGGAAATAGCCTTGAAAAAGTCGTGGGTTACATTCCTAAATACGACGAAACACGTGTCAGCTGTGTGGAAAGTTTCCAGTGAACAAGAATAAATACGAACTGATGTACCAATGACAACTACTCTTTGTGATTGTATCAGAATGTGGAAACACCTGTATATATAACATTATTGTGATATACGTGTGCTAAGGAGTGTTATAGCTTTCATAGGCTTCTGCCGCATTTTGGAAGGATTAAAGTGGTTCCTTCTACCTTTTAGCACCGTTAGATATAAATCTTGAACTCAAATCAACTGTGAGACTGTCTAGGTGGCGCCAGATAACCTATATCAAACCACTTCTTGTGCCTAACATTATAATATGACGCAGTCATCACCGTCGTCACTCCAGCCCCAGCAGGCATGCAGCAGACAGACATTTTAACCCTAGCCCGAATGGCTGCTGAGCGGGATATGGGCGGCGTGGCACTGGTACCACCAGCGTTAACTACAACACCAACACGACCTACAGCTTCCATCATTTTTAGTCAGAAGGGCCGACATGGACCTCCATCCAGCTCGACTTCAAGTAGTGGTGCTGTAAGTGAACAACAGAAACGAATTCAGCCACGCCCATCCTCCACTTCATCTGGCATTGAAAGTCAAAGTAGCACCTCCACCACCAGCAGACATCACCAGTCCGCAGTTTGGGACTTTTTTACTGTTAGCGCAAAGGCGGAAAACGTGGTCATTTGTTTGATTTGTAAAACATCAGTTAGTCGGGGTAAGCTTGGTACCAACTATGGTACCGGAGGCCAGAGAGGTCATCTCAAGAAACACCACACTATCATTTGGGAAACACACATGAGGAAGATCAAGGAAGGCATAAGAAAAACAAATCCAAATGTATCCATTGATACTGAATCTGATGATGACGAGAATCTGATTGTGCAGGGGGGAAGTGAAGAAGCAACAGACATTTTTTCTGGTACACCCAGTACCCCTGGCAGCAGCACTGCAGTGGTATCGCCCACACCCTCTACCCCTGCAACATCTATAAGGCACACTAAGAGAGTTGGAGAGACACCAACGCGAAAAACTACATCAATGGGCCTAACTGGTTTGAAGAGGTCATCATCATCATCATCACGTAAAAATGATCCAGCCCACCATTAGCGGAATGTTCTGGTCGGAAGCGCCATTTGAACGCAACCACTCAACGGTACGTCTGTATAACGCAAAGCTGGCTAAAATGATAGCGCTGGACCTTCTCCCTTTTTCTTTCGTGGAAGGGGTGGGTTTCTAGAATTAGTGGCAACAGTCTGCCCTAAATAGAAGGTTCCTAGCCGGTCCTATTTTGCCAGAGTTGCGGTTCCAGCACTACATCAAGATGTGCTGGAGGTGATTGGGGCAGCTTTGCAGAAGAGTGCTGTTCACACTATCCACTTGACAACAGACATGTGGACCAGTTGCCAAGCCCTTGATTACATGTGCATCACTGCACACAGGGTCTCTTTTGCAGGGTCTTTTGCAGGGGTTAGAGAACAAGTCAAGTGCAGTTGTTGACCTGGACACAGTTTTTCAAGCTTCTCGGAAACATGCAACATTAGCCATGTTTGCCATGGAGAAAAGTCATACTGCAAAAAACATGTTGGATGAGTTTAAAAGTAAGGTCTCGGAATGGCTACAACCAAGAAATCGCATAGTTGGTTATGTTTCCACGGATAGCCTTAGCCAAAGCCTTAGCATCCCTGAAAAGTGGCTCCCCTATGGACCCGGTCCCTATGAAGTTCCTTAAACAAGCAGCAGCTTCCATTGTGGCTCCTGTGACAGACCTAATGAACGCCTCCTTTGTCCAGGGTCTGGTGCCACCTAATTGGAAAACTGCTGTTGTTAAGGCTCTTTTAAAGAAGCCCAATTTGGATCCCTCGGACCTGTCTAACTTTAGGCCCATCTCTCTGCTGCCTGGTCTCGGCAAAATTGCTGAACGGCTGGTCAACCAACAATTGTCAGCCTTCTTGGAGTCCAATGGCCTGCTCCGTGTTTCGCAAACCGGTTTTCGCCCAGGTCAGGGTACCGACACTGCTCTCTTGGCGGTCGTCGATGAAACCAGGCGTATTCTGGATTCAGGAGGGTCAGTGGCAGTGATCCTCCTGGACCTCAGTGCGGCGTTTGACACCGTGAACCATCAGGTGTTGATTCGGCGGCTGGCTGAGGTAGGGGTGTCCGGGATGGCCCTGCAGTGGCTGAAATCATTTCTTACTGGACGAACATACCAGGTCTGGGACGGCGGTGAGCGTTCTAAATCGATCCCCCTCCACTGTGGAGTGCCACAGGGCTCTTCCTTTAGCCCCACATTATTTAATGTTTATATGGCCCCCCTGGAGGACATAGTGTCCCCGTATGACATCAAGATTGTTAGTTATGCGGACGACACGCAGTTGGTGGTTTCTTTATCCCAACTGGCTGAGAATCCGGATACTCTGCGCTCCTGTCTGTCGGACGTCCACACCTGGATGGAAGAATCTTCCCTCAAGCTGAACGGCTCGAAGACGGAAATAATGCTGCTAGGGAGCAAAACTCCTCTCCTTCCTTTGACCAGCTGGCCGAGCTGTATGGGAGACCTCCCGGACCCCAAAGAGGTGATTAAGAGCTTGGGAGTCTGGTTAGAACAAGACTTGTCATTTCGGACCCAAGCTAAGAAAACCGCAGGAGTGTGTTTCGCCCTGTTACGGTCTGTTCGTAAAATGTTCCCCCTTCTACCGGTAACATCGAGGAAGTTGTTGATTCAGGGCCTGATAACATCCAGATTGGATTACAGTAACGCCATCTTTCTGGGCGCCCCTGAATCCACCCTCAAGACTCTTCAGCAGGTCCAAAATGCAGCGGCAAGGCTGCTTATGGACGTCCCGAGGACGCAATCAGCGAAACCTGCCTTGAAGGCGCTGCACTGGCTTCCAGTGCGGGAGAGAGTGATATTTAAGGCACTTTGTACAGCCCACAAAATCCTTTTAGGGAAAGGTCCCCTCATTTTAAAGAACTTAGCGATCCCATACAAAGCAAGCAGAACATTGCGATCGGATCAAAAACACCTTCTTTTAGTCCCTAGAGTTAAAAGGGCCCGCACGGGCGGGAGAAGATTCTCATTCAACACGGCGAAGCTGTGGAACTCGCTCCCTGTAAAATTACGCGCCGAGACCTGCACACTGCGTTTTCGCAAAGGTCTTAAAACCTTTTTGTTTCCCGCTTGAGTGCTTTAAACTGGCCGTGTTTACTATCTGATGGTGTCTGGAAAAGCGCTGGGATGCCCAAGGGTAACTGCGCGCTATATAAAATTTTAAATAATAATAATAATAATGGCAGTAATATAGTTAGGGCCATGCAGGACGGTGACTATTTCAGAGTGCCGTGTTTGGCGCACTGTATAAACCTGGTTGTTCAAGATTTTTTGAAAAATGAAACCCAAGTCAAGAAGTTACTGTCTATGTGTCGAAGAATCTGCACACATTTCAGCCATTCTTTTAAGGCCCGGAAGGAGCTGAGGAGCATTCAACATGCATGTAAAGTGCCAGTCAAAGGACTCATCCAGGAGGTGGCAACACGCTGGAACTCAACCTTTTACATGCTTGAGCGTCTGTATGATCAGTGCATGGTAATCAATGACTATATCTTTACAGTAGGTTCTATTGACCTGAGGCTAGAGTTGGAGGAATGGCAGCTAGTTAAAATCCTGACAGACATGCTTCGTCCTTTTGAGATCTTCACGCGTGAAGTCAGCAGGGAGGACTGTTCTTTGAGCAAAGCTATCCCATTGTTGCGCATGCTAGAGCACCAACTGAAGGCGGTGTCTTCAACGTTGAGAGATGATGGTGGAAAACAAGCTGCATATCTGTTGGCGGAGAACTTATTAAGCCGCCTAGTTGCCAATGAAAGGCTTCAAAAGATACATACAGAACAACATTACATTTGTGCCACTATTCTGGATCCACCGTACAAAAAGGCAGTGGCCAGCAAAGCATTCATTCCTTTTGATGAGGCAGATGTTTCAAAGTACAAACATTGGATAGCTGTGTCAGCCAGACGGTTCGAAAAAGATCGGCAGAGAATTCAAGGAGCCGTCAGAAGTCCAACTGAATCAGCAGGCGATCCAGCGTCAAGTTCCACTTCTGAATCTGTGGCCGAAGGGAGTCACTTTCCCTCACAGCCGTTAACGACACCAGCAGTAACCCTATCATCATCCTCACCTGCACCAGGCCCAGCCATAATATTGTCGGAAGCGGATTGGCTAACTCATCAAGGGTTTGTTCGTTCCAGTGCTGAGAAGGCCACAGATGGTACGCAAAGTGGAGCAACCGTGGAGAACCTTGAGTTGATGGTGCAGGCCTATCTGGATGAGCCAACACAGGTATTTGTTCACATGAACCCATTGCTGTATTGGTACAGGAAAATGTCTCTATGGCCACTGATCGCCAACCTGGCTCTAAAGTATTTATCTTGCCCACTCGCAAGCGTGTCTTCTGAACGTGGTTTCAGTGCTGCTGGTGCCATTGTAACTTCAAAAAGGTCCCGGCTCTCGTCAAAAAAATGTGGAGAGGTTAACACTGATCAAGATGAATCAGCACTTGATACCACCAGATTACAAAGTACGTGAATGCACGCAGGAAGAAGAAGACACCGACTTAGGTGACAGAAGTTCTTCTCTGTTACCTGATCTACTCCCGTCTCAAATCATGGAGTTGAAGGACAAGCTCTACTTCCCTGACACCGAGCCCTGAAAATTACTTCCTTTTTTTCGTCCTTATTCACTTTTATTCCTGTGTGTCTTTCTTTGTTTTGCAACATTTACCACAACAAAACTCTAATCACATAATCACAACAAGTTCATCAGCAGCACTGTCTTCATCTTATATTCCTTATTGATTTGAAGGTGCAGCAGTCTGAATTCCTGAGGTTCACAAGTTCACAACTCAATCATTCTCCTTCATACTCCTCCTCCTCCAGACTCCCCTTATCCATTTCCCTCAAGGCAGATAGATGGATTACGACGAGTCCCCTCAAGTGGGACTGAAATTACTGACTGACTACATGCTTGCTGATTGCTGACAGAGTTACTTTTGATATTGACAGGAGAGGCTGCCCTGTGGGCCCTCACTTTCCGAAGAAGATGCGGACAAAAAGTAGAACAGGTAATGAATAATTGAGAAGATGGCATGCACTGGACAGCAATGCCTGTCTTTGGGGTGCTGTTTGGGGGGCTTCCATGTTTTTGTGGGTGGGTTTTGGGGTCTGGGAGCACTGCTGGCACAGTCTAATGTTGATTGCATTTGTTTTTCAGGAAATCCATGGTGGAAAAGGGGAGTTAGGGCCTAGCTGCACAGCGTATTTGGACTGAATTGAAGGTAGTAGGCCCATTTTTGCTTTTTGCCTGTTTGGGGGTGTTCTGCTTTTTTTGCGGGTGGCTGCAGGGGTCTGGGGCATAGCTCGGAAGGTCTAATATCGGAATCAAGTGTTTTGGACCAAATTACATGGTAAAAATGTTTTGCGTTTTTGCTCACTTGCCTGTCTTTGGGGTGCTGTTTGGGGGGCTTCCAGGTTTTTGTGGGTGGGTTTTGGGGTGTGCGAGCACTACAGGTAACATATAATGTTGATTGCATTTGTTTTTTAGGAAATCGATGGTGGAAAAGGGGAGTTAAGGCCTAGCTGCACAGCGTATTTGGACTGAATTGAAGGTAGTTGGCCCATTTTTGCTTTTTGCCTGTTTCGGGGTGTTTTGATTTTTTGAGGGTGGCTGCAGGGGTCTGGGGACATAGCTCGGAAGGTCTAATATCGGAATCAAGTGTTTTGGACCAAATCCAGAGTGAATTTTTTTTGCGTTTTTGCTCACTTGCCTGTCTTTGGGGTGCTGTTTGGGGGGCTTCCGGGTTTTTGTGGGTGGGGTTTGGGGTCTGGGAGCACTGCTGGCAAAGTCTAATGTTGATTGCATTTGTTTTTCAGGAAATCCATGGTGGAAAAGGTGAGTTAGGGCCTAGCTGCACAGCGTATTTGGACTGAATTGAAGGTAGTAGGCACATTTTTGCTTTTTGCCTGTTTGGGGGTGTTCTGCTTTTTTGTGGGTGGCTGCAGGGGTCTGGGGGCATAGCTCGGAAGGTCTAATATTGGAATCAAGTGTTTTGGACCAAATCCACTGTGAATTTTTTTTTGCGTTTTTGCTCACTTGCCTGTGTTTGGGGTGCTGTTTGGGGGGCTTCCAGGATTTTGTGGGTGGGTTTTGGGGTCTGGGAGCACTGCTGGCACAGTCTAATGTTGATTGCATTTGTTTTTCAGGAAATCCATGGTGGAAAAGGGGAGTTAGGGCCTAGCTGCACAGCGTATTTGGACTGAATTGAAGGTAGTAGGCCCATTTTTGCTTTTTGCCTGTTTGGGGGGGGGGGGTTAAACTTGTTTTTGCCTGGGTTGACTGGTCTGGGAGCATTGCTGTCAAGGTCCAATACCGGATAAAAGTGGTTTGGAGAAAATCGGAGGTGAAAAAGTTTTTTCATTTTCAGGAATTTCGCCCACTTTAGCGTTTTCGGGGGGCTGTTTGGGGGGGTTCCTGGTGTTTGTGGATGGGTTTTGGGGTCTTGGAGCAATGCTGGGTATGGATACTTTTGATTACAAGAGGTTTAACGGAAATCCATGGTGGCAAAGGGGAATTAGGGCCTAGCTGCAGAGCGCGCACAGAGAGATTTTGGAAGTAGAGCAAAATATTTCTAAGTCCCCGTTTTTGTACTTTTGCTTTTTGCCTGTTTGGGGGTGTTAAACTTGTTTCCGCCTGGGTTGACGGGTCTGGGGGCATTGCTGTGAAGGTCTAATACCGGATAAAAGTGTTTTGGATAAAATCGGAGGTGAAAAAGTTTTAAACTTTTCAGAGTTTTCGCTCACTTTTGTGTTTTTGGGGGCCTGCTTGGGGGGGTTCCTGGTGTTTGTGGGTGGGTTTTGGGGTCTTGGAGCAACACTGGGTATGGATACTTTCGATTGAAAGAGGTTTGACGGAAATCCATGGTGGAACAGGGGAGTTAGGGCCTTGCTGCAGAGCGTGCACGGAGTGATTTTGGAACTAGGGCTAAATATTTCTAAGTGCCCATTTTTCCATTTTTGGCTGTTTGGGGGGGTTAAACTTGTTTTCGCCTAGGTTGACGGGTCTGGGGGCATTGCTGTGAAGGTCTAATATCGGATAAAAGTGGTTTGGAGAAAATCGGAGGTGAAAACGTTTTTCCATTTTCAAGCATTTTGCTCACTTTAGCGTTTTCAGGGGGCTGTTAGGGGGGGGGGTCCTGGTGTTTGTGGGTGGGTTTTGGGGTCTTGGACCAACGCTGGGTATGGATATTTTTGATTGCCAGAGGTTTGAAGAAAATCCATGGTGGCAAAGTGGAGTTAGGGCCTAGTAGAAGAAAGCCTTTGACACTATTTTTAACTTAGGGCTCGTTAGGGTTAGCAGTATTGCAGGTGTTTGGGGGAGTTCGAGATTTTGGCAACTGGGTTCTGCGGTCTACTCTTTGAGCACTTGTCTAGAAATGTCTAATTTTGGTTGAAAGTGGTTTGAAGAAAATCCATGGTGGGAAAGGGGGGATTTGGGCCTACTTTACTTTCAAAGTACGTTTTGTCACCATTTTCCACTAGGCCTCAGACAGGTAGCAGTATCGCACGTTTTTTGTGGTCTGATTGGGGGTAATCTACATTTTAGCGTCGTTGTTTAAGGGTTAGGGAGCACTGCTGGGAAGGTCTAATTTTGTTCTAAAATCGTAGTTTATACTACACCTAGCTTGAGGGGAAAGATCCGCAAAATTCACCCATACTTATTTATCCTTCAAAAGGAGACTCAGAGTACGCCCTTTCGAAACTATTGTACTGTCGATTCTGAAACTGAAAGTGTGACTTTTTGCACTACACAGCGTACGTACCTTATATTTTTTTCTCAGTGGTGTTTTAATATCACTTCCTGTTTTTGCATCAACATTTACAGGGTGGCTTTCACCCTGTGCAATGGAAAAAAGGATGAAGTCAGGCTTCACATTAGCGACACGCAATTCAGCATCCGCTAGGCATGCAGTGGACAGGGTGTCTTCTGGTCACCAACATTGATCGACAGAGCGTCAGATGGAACGGAGGAGTACCGCAAATAACTTGGAATGGCTTGATGCATGCAACTTCCCAAATTCAACAGGACAATTACGACAACATACAGTAACAGTATTCATTCATTTCTACTTATCTTTTAAGTAATGTTATTGCTGTGAACTTCTATGAGTGTGAATCTGCATTTCTTTTCTCTCTGCTTCTAAATTTGCTATGTTTAATAGTAATTTAATTTTCTAAGTGTTTATTCTCTCTGAGGGCAGAGAGGCAAGTGAAATTGCGTAATGACTGCAGCCCTGTACTCTCAACTTGTTTCTTCGTAGTTCAAATCCAAAAATGTGTTTCTCTTCATTTGTTGTTTGACTGTCCATGCTGTGTTTTTTTTCCTCTCTACCAAACTTTCCCAAAAAACCCCATTCCTATCCAATTTTCAAACCCTAACCCTCTTTCCCCGGCTGTGTGGTATTTCATTGTGGTGTGACTGACAACAACAATAAATTCCACACACTTGCTGGGGAGGATAAGGTCAAAGCAGCCAAAATCATTACAATCAGAAGTTCATGTGCGCCATCGTGGATTGATAAGAACATCCTCCTCCTACATGACGTGAACAATCAAATGCTTAATGCTTAAGTTACGTTGATGACATGTCCTTTGCCTTAATTTCTTATAGCAGTCCAACTCCACACAACTACTTCTTATATTTACATTAATTTAACACTGCTTAGGCTACAATTTAGGGCACTGTTCTCTACCGTACTATCTAATGTACTGTTTCTAATGCTACGCTCAGCCCACTCAATGTTTCATTTCCTTTTTTTTCATATGGTGATACTGCCAGTATGTACCACTACTGCTACCAGCACAACAATGATATTGAATCCGTCGAGGATTCAAGTCAACAACCAACCTTATTCACCAACCGTGATTCACGAATCACAGGTAAGATAAGCATATTGGAGAGGTATTAGAATAATGGGCTAGGACTAAGTTGGGAGGAGAGCAGAGACTGACAGTACTACTAGTAAAGTACAGTAGTAGGGCTACTGAATTGACTAACTCGGTTACTTGCATTTTGGTACATTTCAGGACAAGATGTTTCATTCATGCTGGTAAGTTTGAAAAACGTCCAGTAACCACCGCCAACCCCCACACAAAATAATATGAGCGCGTATACTGTGTTTTGGAATGAAAAATATAATTATTAAGAAATATAAATTATGGATGTTGTTGTCACAAAAATAAGATAAATTACCCCAACTCAACCCCCCTCCCTAACCAAACCAATGTCCAAAAATCAAAAAGTCCCCTTTCCCAAAAACCCAATACCCCCCCCAACAGTCTTTAAAAAAGGGGCAGGGGACAGTCACTTCCTCCGGTGGTGTAGTGTGGATAGCTGGTGCTGCACGTCCCGCAGCTCTTTGCGGAGGTCCCGGAGCTGGTGCTGATGTTTTTCGGCCAACCACTCCAGGTAGTCCACTCGCTTTCGGAGGCGGCGCTGATGTACCATCCAGGCTCTGGGGGAGGCAGCTGTTGTTTTTGCTGCTGTGCGGCGGCGGCGGGAGGCTGTCAGGCCACGGCTCCGTTTGGCTGGAGGCTTATGGCTGGTGGACCCGGGGGCACTGGAGGAGGATGTACTGGTTGTTGTAGTGTCCTCATGCTCCCGAGCCCACAACCGGCGATACTCGGCACAAATAGCCTCCAGCTTACGGGCCCTGGCCCGGACTGCCATCTTTTTTGGAGTAGAATCTATGAAGAAAGAAAGAAAAATACTGTAGCCAATAGTCTTTAACATAAAGTCAAAATAATTCAACGGAAAGTTGACACTCAGTAACACCAGCATCAGTAACACCAGCAAGTAGCAAACACAGTATAAAATTTTGAAGATAACGGACCAGGTTTTTTTTGATTGTCGATCCACAACTGGCGCCTCCCATGTGTGACGTTATTTATAATTTCTAACCACTATTTTGAGGGTGCCCCAGATAGGAGGAAGAACCTAAACCTCCAATTAGGACCAAGATCCAAACATAATTGATACAACAGGTATCTGTGCACACATCGCCTTTTACAGAGGAAATGCTGTAGGTAATCAAACAACACAACCAATAGACAAACAATGTGGAAGTAGTCTTGATAGAAGTTTTTCTTCAATTCAGATTTTATTCACCACGCCCAGCCAACAAATGTTTCGTCAGGGCTAGTAGCCCACGACTTCATCCGGGCTCACGCGGGCAGTGGTTCCAAAGCTATTGCCACAATGGCTATGTGCTATCAGCCGGTTCTTATTCCGACCCGGCTACCGGGTACTGTGGAGGTTCTCGCTGAGTCATCACCAGCAGTACATTAAGTACTTTAAAGAAGGTGGGGGCTCCAGCAAAGGTATTCTAATAATTTCATGTGTCTGGTAACTATTATTAAGTTTGAGTCATAGTAATTTAATTCATGGTAATGTTGTTTAAACTTTAACGTCGTCTTCATCCATCACCATTGCTCGCAAAGAATACTACGCTATTAAAAATAAAGAAATAATGTTTTCATTTCTTAATTGAAAATAAAACTTTAAAACTAACAAACACTGTGTGGTTTTTGTTCACGAGTGAATGAGCGGAAGGGTTTGAACTATTGCACTTGGCAGTCATGTTTCAGTGACTCAGATAGGCCGGGACTCGGCGGTAGTCTTCTTCTGTTCTTCTGGGTCGTAAAATCATTGGTCAGACACACTACATAGTCGGTCAGGGGATTGGGGGTTCAACTTCTGTTCGGACTGAGCTATCTCGAAAGTCGAACTGCACCTATCATCAACAATGTCCTATTTCTCTTGTCCATACTTCTTTGTGTGCAGAATAGTCCCTGAAACACTAGCGGTATGGGATGTGCTCCTCTCAAATCAAAAAGGCAACTGCTACCTTTTACTTGATGTAAACAATGACATTTTGTTGTTGGAAATTGTCAAAGCACTTACATTAAGAAGACTTGAATAGACAGCAAGGGCAACCCACAGGACTGCACTCAGTGCCTAGAGCTATTGCTGGATCAGAGTTTTGTTTCACACCCTTTGCCGACTGGGCAAGCTTAGCTACCTACACAGACCGACTCATAATCGTAAATAGTAGTAGTACAGAGAGTGATTGTAGAGGCAGGATAAGAATGTAGAAAGTAGTCTACATTAGAAGAAGATCAAAGACTATTTTGTAAGACATAGAATTATTAGGAAACAGTTTGTAATGAATAGGAGCTGTAAAAGTTAGGGAAGTATAAGTATTAATATAACAATAGAACAACTTACTGGGGCCAGCAGAAGAACGTGCAAGGGACTGATCCTGTCCACCTTCTTCCACCGGAGTCTCAGTCGCCGTTGCTGCCTTGCCCCTGGGAGCTTCTGGTGAACATGAAATAAAGAAACACAACATGGATGATTGTTTTTTGGGAAATATTTGATTTCTTTGAACACAATCTAAAATTATGTCGGGGAAACAAATTAACAACAATTGCATCTGATCTGGTCAACTAGGAGGATAGTAGTACAGTATTGCAGGATTCGCAGACCGTCTAATAGGAAAGTTATGTAATTCACTAACTACACCAACAACAAAAAGGTTCTAGTACGAATGCCATCACTCAGCATCACGGGACGTCGCGTGAGAGACACAGTCCGTCATCATGATTGCAGACCACTAACAATTGTCCTATAACAAGTAATAAATAATATACTCAACGTATCAATCCACCACTATCTCTTCAAAGTGGCAGCAGCAGGAGTACAAAGAAGGACTATACTTGAGTCTACTGTCTCTACCATTACGCAGTAATGCTCTCAAATGAGTAAAAAGTTGCAAACAAGTAAGCATAGTAGCAACGCCAATAACCAGGCGAGCACCTGCAATGACAGAAGCTATTTAAAGATTAATTTACCTGCAATGTAATCGAAACAGCAGCATTCGTACTCTTCAGGAAAGAAATAGATCAGCAATATAACAGAGCAAAAGAAAAAAAAGTAGTTATTAAATAGCTACTTACCAAGGCCAGGGAGCTCCAATCCTAGCAGGTCGAGCATGTCATGCTCCCGGTCCAGGATGTCACTCCACCGGTGCGTCGCTTGCTGGTAGGTGCGCCGGACCCCAGACTCCTTCCGCATGCGCCGGCACACCTTCTCCCACAGCTGGCGACGCTCCCGGAGGCGGTAGCCGGAAGCAATCCGCCCACCTGCTGCCACGGTCTTAGGGAGGTGGACTTGTACAAAAACCAGCAAGGCGGCAACCTCCACCACAGAGAAGATCTCCCTGGCCTGGACTAGCTCCCCCCTTTGCCATGGTCCTGGGCACAAGAAAAAAGAAAGAAGAATAGGTGTGAAAAAAACGAGAGAGAGAGCGAAAGAAATAAAGTAGGTAATAAAGTAACAAAAAGTAAAAAAAAAAACACAAAATAAAGATGTAGGACATTGTAGAGATAGATAATAAGCAAAAAAAAAAACAAAGTTCAGAAAAACAGAGGATTACAAAGATGTAAGATGGATAGAAAGGTAGCATGCCCAAAAACCATAGCAATGAATGAAAAACAAGATGGCCGCGCCCATTGAAGACCGCGTGGGTACGTTTGCGCAATATTTTCCCCGCGAGCACGCAAAAACACAGGCGAACTCGTAATAGCGCGCCGCACACAATGCGAGATTGCCAATAGCTCCGGGAACCAGAAATACGCAACGCACACTAGATGGCTGCGCCCATGTACGACCGCATGGGTAACTTCGCGGTCGGTGCGCTGCAAGCGGCTTGCAAAGACGCAAAAAACCCAGCGAACATGCAAAAAAAACCTGCTATTTTGCACGAATTCGCGGATTGCGAGTTCGATTTAGCGCGATTGCGCACCCCGCGAATCTCGGGAAATTGCAGAAAAACTAATTTTGCAAAACTGAAAGCACTTAGCAGGTACAAAAGTTCAAGCTAATTTGTAACCATTCCCTGTAGTGCTTCCTGAGGGGCCCCTCCAAAGTTCAGTTGCCTACTTGCAACTAGTCTCTGACCCTGCTCTGACCCTCAGAGCAGGGTCATAGAATAGTTACAAGTACGGCACAATGCTCCTGTAAAAGAAAATTAAACTGCAACAGGAAGCACTTACAGCTAAGGAAGCAGGTGCCAGACTTGAAGCTCAAATTCAGTGACACATTAACCAGCCCCAAATGAATTCATCTCAGTTGAGGCTGGGAAGGTGTGCTTTGCTTTCCCCCCATATTCTACAGTGGTGAACAAGAGGGTGGTAGTGGTGAACCAGAGGGTGCTGTGATAAACCAGAGGGGGACAGTGAGGATCCAGAGGGTGGCAGTGGCAAACCAGAGAGTGGCAGTGATGAACCAGAGGGTGGCAGGGATGAACCAGAGGGTGGCAGTGATGAACCGGAGGGTGGCAGGGATGAACTAGAGGGTGGCAGGGATGGACCAGAGGATGGCAGTGATCAACCAGAGGGTGGCAGTGATGAACCAGAGGGTGGCAGTGATGAACCAGAGGGTGGCATGGATGAACCAGAGGATGGCAGTGATGAACCAGAGGGTGGCAGTGATGAACCAGAGGGTGGCAGGGATGAACCAGAGGATGGCAGTGATCAGCCAGAGGGTGGCAGCCTTGAACCAGAGGGTGGCAGTGATCAACCAGAGGGTGGCACTGGTGAAGCAGAGGGTGGCAGTGATGAACCAGAGGGTGGCAGGGATGAACCAGAGGATGGCAGTGATAAACCAGAGGGTGGCAGTGATGAATCAGAGGGTGGCAGGGATGAACCAGAGGATGGCAGTGATCAACCAGAGGGTGGCAGCCTTGAACCAAAGGGTGGCAGTGATCAACCAGAGGGTGGCACTGGTGAAGCAGAGGGTGGCAGTGATGATCCAGAGGGTGGAAGTGGCAAACCAGGGGGTGGCAGTGATGAACCAGAGGGTGGCAGGGATGAACCAGAGGATGGCAGTGATCAACCAGAGGGTGCTGCGATAAACAAGAGGGGGGCAGTGCTGATCCAGAGGGTGGCAGTAGCAAACCAGAGGGTGGCAGTGATGAACCAGAGGGTGGCAGTGATTAACCAGAGGGTGGCAGTGGCGAACCAGAGGGTGCTGTGTGTGAGAAGTTGGCCTGGTATATGATGATCACTATTCTAGTGAGCACCTTGCACCAGTCCAAACGACCCTTATGGTGATTGGTTGTAAGTCAACCTTATAGACCAGCTATCCTAGTGGTAGCATGGACAAAATAAGTCTTAGGCTAAACTCAAGAGGGCATGTGAAGCCAGCTGTTTTACCATATGCAATCCTTTAAATACCAAATGAAAGGACACCACACAAGTTATATATTATAAAATATATGTATTTATTTCTAGAATAATCCACTTGACTATTTATGAGCACAGGAGCACAAGCGTTAAACAAAGAACACAGTATAACATACAATAAGATGCACAATTATGGATAGGTCAGGTGGCCACTCAAACCATATATTAAGAAAGAGGTATAAGTACCACGTCACACACAATGAACAGGCCTATGGCCTAGGGAACTGCTGGGCCTACACTGGACTAATGAAGGTTAGGACATAGGAGGCCCACAGGATGCGGGTGCAGTGTCTATAGGCAACCGCGTTTACCATACAAGTCAATGGTGCGTAAAAATCAGAAAGTTATAGGTTTAGGAGTCTTCCGACTGACCAGAACTTAGCCACTAAAAACTAGGACACTAGAGGTGTAAACCACTATAGGAGCACCGGTGTAATCTCATTACCTCACCCACAGGAAGCGGGTGCATAGGTGCCAAAGTGCGTTGCGTTTCTTCGTGGAGTTCTATGGAGCCTGGAGGTAAAGATGCTGCAGGCGGCCAGGAGAGAAGAGTCCGGTTGGATCCAAGGGTGGATCTAAGATGTAGAGTTCCTGAAAGCAGAGGGGACAGAGTCTAGGTCACTAGCCAGTGACCACAATGGAACCAGGACGGAACCAGGCAGTGTCGGGTTGCGATCAGGTGCTGTCGAGTAGTTTGTCTCCGCTGCGTCGTGGACCAGGAAGGATCGAAGATGACCAGCTGGTGGACAGAAGCTGTCCCACAAAGGCTCTTGCTGTCGGCGGTGTTGGTTCTCGAATTGGAGTCACCAAACCTTGGCAAATGCATCCCAAGCAGGACTCGAAGATGTCTTCTGGATCGGACTGGGAAGGTCAGATCGATGGCTCCTTTTCAGGGGAGCTGAGGCCAGTCTGGAGCAACCAGACCAGCAGTGTAGTTTTGATGGATCGTCGTCACAGAGGCCACTAGCCAACGGGCAAGCGACCAGACAACGCGTCAAGCAGGAAAAGTGCAAAAGGGCCCCACGCAGCACTCGGTGAGTGTGGAGGCATGATCTTTGGAGCACAGGCGGCTCGGGGCTGGGGCTTCTCAAACCCCAAAGCACAGTGTCGAGGGTGACTCGGGAGCTGCACAGGAAGCGCTTTGTTGACTTTTCAAGATGGCCGGTCCCACGTCTCTCGTCACCTCCATGGGTCTCAGCTTTGCCAGGACTGTGGATCGGGCTGTTGGATGTCTGGGAGTCTAGATCTTGTCGATCTCTGTCGTTCGAGCTCCGGCGGGAGCAACGGCAAAGAAAGTCTTGATGCGCTGATGGTGCCTGCTTGCACAGGGTGGCCACTCCTTGACCACAAAGGAGATTCTTCAGTCTTCAATGTTGAGTGGGATGTCGAAGGGTCCAGAGTTTCATTTCAAAGTTTCAGTCAGGATGATCTGGTTTGCATTAGCACAGCTCCTACCTTTATTCCAAATCTAGGGTCTGGATCTCCTGCTAGGTCCCTCCTATGGGTGGGACCCAGGAAGGGGGTGGTTACACCCCTTTCCCTTTGTCCAGTTTAGTGCCAGAGCTGGGGCTGGATAGCCCCAGCACCAGTTTGAACTGGACTTTGCATGGGACACCTTGTGTGCCCCAGGCAGTGTTTAGTTTCATTCAGCCCTCCCTTCCCCAATCCACTATCTCCTGTCTGGGGAGGTGTAACACCTCCCTGCGACAGGAAACCTATTCTCCAGACCTCTCCTGCCAGAGTTTCGGTCAGCAGCAGGAGGCCAGACTTGTGTCTGTGGCAGCAGCATCCATTTTGTGATGCTGAGGCTCTGGTTAGATTTAACCGCGTTTAAGCAAACTAACATGTCTTCTCCCTCTAGAAGGGTGGAATGCTACCCCCGTCGCCAGAACTGGCGAGGGGGTAGTATTCCAAAGTTAGCAAGTAACCGCGAGGATTATAATGCACTTAAGAGTATATGGTATGGCAATATCCCAGAACAGCTAAAGGACATGGTTCCGAAAGCTGCAGACAGGCTCAGCTCATGCTAGAGCACCATCTCACATAAAACCAAGCACTCTGCCTCCAGGATTGTTAAGGCCTGCCATAGGAGTGACTTATAGGTGCATATGTCTCCAGATATAGTGTTAGATATAGGTATACTATATCTAAGCAAGGGGTGATTACACCATCTTGCCCCAGCTGAGTGATCAGCCAGTTGTGTCAGTTTGGATAGCCAGCCAGGGGTGGCAAGAGATATGCTGCAGCCCCCGGTAGGCCTTGGATGCACCTATGCCCTGGGTACCTATAGTACTCTGTACAGGGGCTGATAAGGTGATCCAATCCCAATTGGTAATGTACCTGAAGTACATGGATATGAATTTTACAGAGAGAGCAGATGGCCTGGGGCCCTGATTAGCAGGATCCCAGGCCAACTAAGTCGAAAACCAGCTAAACACTAGGCAAAAAAAAATCTGGGGTAACCATAGTCAGGTATCCACCTTCCTGCACTGTGATGAACCAGAGGATGGCAGTGATCAACCAGAGGGTGGCAGGGATGAACCAGAGGATGGCAGTGATCAACCAGAGGGTGGCAGTGATGAACCAGAGGGTGCTGTGATAAACCATAGGGGGACAGTGATGATCCAGAGGGTGGCAGTGGCAAACCAGAGGGTGGCAGTGATGAACCAGAGGGTGGCAGTGATGAACCAGAGGGTGGCAGTGATGAACCAGAGGGTGGCAGTGATGAACCAGAGGGTGGCAGGGATGAACCAGAGGATTGCAGTGATCAACCAGAGGGTGGCAGTGATGAACCAGAGGTTGCTGTGATAAACCATAGGGGGACAGTGATGATCCAGAGGGTGGCAGTGGCAAACCAGAGGGTGGCAGTGATGAACCAGAGGGTGGCAGGGATGAACCAGAGGATGGCAGGGATGAACCAGAGGGTGGCAGTGATGAACCAGAGGGTGGCAGTGATGAACCAGAGGGTGGCAGTGATGAACCAGAGGGTGGCAGGGATGAACCAGAGGGTGGCAGTGATGATCCAGAGGGTGGCAGTGGCAAACCAGAGGGTGGCAGTGATGAACCAGAGGGTGGCAGTGATGATCCAGAGGGTGGCAGTGGCGAACCAAAGGGTGGCAGTAATGAACCAGAGGATAGCAGTGATGAACCAGAGGGTGGCAGTGGTGAACCAGAGGGTGGCAGTGGTGATCCAGAGGGTGGCAGTGGCAAACCAGAGGGTGGCATTGGTGAACCAGAGGGTGGCAGTGATGAACCGGAGGGTGGCCGCGATGAACCACAGGGTCGCAAACAGGCTGGACACGTAGAAACAACATGGTCATGACCATTGTGACCACACAAGTAAGTTCGCGTTCCCGAACTTGTACAAAACCCTCGCGAACTGGCAAAAACAGCATATTCGCAAATTTGCACGAATTCGCAAATTTTGCGAATTGCGAGTTCGCTTTTGCACGAATTCGCGGATCGTGAATTCGCAAATTTCGCCCATACTTAGGGTGTATCAGAGAGGTGGTCGGATCGAGGAAGAGCAAGAGCACCATGAGTATAGGTTACAGTCTGGTCAGGTCATGGCGCGACGGGTGACTTAGGGAAGCCTGGTGTTGGGGAGGCTATGGGCAGAAGGGAGTTGATCGGGGAAGGAGAGGTCGTCCTCAGAATGTGGTGCGATAAGGACGGGATCAGGGACCTCCTGAGAGGGGGTACAGGAATGAACATACCTGGGTTGAGTGGGGGGGTTGCTAGGGACCAGGGGTCTTTTAAAGAGAGCAAACCTGTCATCAAAGATGTCAAGGCTGTGATCGGTGGCCTGAATAAGAATAGTCCCATTGTTTTAGATGGATATAGTGGCATTAGCTCGTGCAACATAGATCTCCATTGAGCTCTTATTTTAGTGTAGAATATCAGGTCACTAGTAATAGTACCTTTTTTAACACCCAAAAATAAATGAGGATGTCCTTGTTGGGCCTCATGTAAAGCACTTCGAGTTTAGCCATACATTACTGCAAAAAAATAAGTTACATCAAAACAGTGAACTGCTGCAGAGTCAAGATTTTTTTTCCCATTCAGAGTGCGAGGGTGAAAATGGAGAGCCAGAAAGCGACCCGTCTCAGCACCTGCTTTTAAGAAGTGTCAGTGCGGGGCACCGGCAGGGCCCCGGCCCACTTAAAGCCCTGCTGTTATGGCATTAATCAGGGATCAAGGGTGTAGGAAATAAATAATGTGCTGATCCTGCAACAAACTTCCAGTCTTATGATTAGGGTTGCCAGCTCATTATTTTAATGTCCCAGATGGTACAAACATAAGCAGTCACCGAAAGCCATATTTTCAGCACTTAACTGTGCATACTTCGAACAGCAAATATAAATAGAAAGCACTTTTAATTGTTGTTAGAAATGGGATTTTTAGTAGGATAGGGTGCGGGCCAAACCCAGGCAAAAACCATCACTCTAGTCAGTATAAGGGAGTTACACATCTAAAATAACCCCTGCTCACCCCCTTGGTAGCTTAGCACGAGCAGCCAGGCTTATCTTAGAGGCAGTGTGTAAAGCATTCGCACATAACCAACAATAAGACAGTGTACGCACCACAAAAGGACACCACACAAGTTTAGAAAAATATCCAATATTTTTGTATAATTAAAATAAGACCAAAAACGATGAAAACCCACAATACTATACTTAAAAGTTCACAGTTCAAAAATACATTGATAAAAAAGAGTTCCTTGTGTGGATAGCTCCGTCCAGGCTTCCAAGGCTTCGTGAGCACACAAATCCAAAAACAGTTCTGGCTGACCGCGGGGTTGCAGGCCAACTACGGTGTTGGGAAGACCCGCAAACAGTATCTTTCAGAGATGCAGTGCGATGGGGCTCTTGAAGTCACTCGTGTTGCAGGTCGAGCTCCTTTCTGATGGGATCCGGAGAGCTGGCGCCCACAGGCGTCGGGTGTTGCGGTGTGAAGAGCAGCAGTGGGGCGTGCAGTGCCCCCAGGTCACGGTGCTTGCAGCATCTTTGTGGCGGCGTCAGATGGCATTGTCGGGGAGATCAGGGTCTTGGTACGAGATGGAGGCGGTGCTGATCACAATGCTAGCATGTCACGGTGCAAACAGCAGCATTGTCATTGCTGAAGCGCTATCGTCAGCTGACGAACGGGAGTTGATGGCACTGGCGTCGGTAGGCCAAGGCTGCGGTGCGGGATGAGGGCGGTGCATCATGTGACTTACGAGCAGGGCCCTCAAACCACGGTCCAAGCAGAGGCACCAATTTCGGCAGGAAGTGGCGGCGTCAAGAGGGCCACAGCGTCGTCGTGTAGTGAGGTGGTGCAGAATGCGGGCCCACAGGTCATGGTGCGAGCAGCAGCTAGGTGATGGCGTCAGCAGGCGGCATCGTGAGACCAGGGTCGCGTGGCGGCGCTACTCTCTGCATTGCCTTCAGGACACAGGTTCGGCAGGGTAGTCGTAGACGTCGTCAAGTGGCGTTCTTCGGGGAGCAGCACAAAACACACATTCCCCAGTGCTACAGGCCGAAGAACCTGAAGTCTTTGCTGTTCCTGAAACTTTGCGAACAGGGGGCAAGCTCTATCTCAAGCCTTTGGAGAGTCTCACCAATTCGGTTGCAGAAAGTCCAGTCCAGGCCTTTCACTGCCCAGACAGAAGCAGCCACTGCAGGTCAGCCCAGCAAAGCACGCAGCAAAGCAGTCGTTCCTTTTAGCAGCTTCTCAGGCTCTTCTTCTGTGCAGTTTTCTTGATCCAGATGAATTCTAAAGTTCAGTGGTCTGGGACCCAGTATTTGTACACAAAAATCCTTTGATCTTCCAGGCAGAGGGTGTCGGTGTTCGGCCAGAACCAGTTGGGCCTTCTCTGGCGTGAATTCCTGGCAGGAGGTGGAGATGGCTTTGTCAGAGGCAGACCAAGCCTTTTGAGGTGCAAGGAAATCTCCTCCCTCCATTATAACCCAGGTCTGTTTAGCCCTTTCGTGACCTACCTAGACTATTGGGAGCCACCCTGCTCCTAGCCATCTGTCGTCCAAAAATCAGACAGGCAATCCATATTCCAGCAGAGGCACACGAGAGGATTGAGCACAATAATACCCACTTTCTAAAAGTGAGTTCTATGAACTGAAAAAGGCACCCTTGCTAAAGGCTGCGTCTTTAGACGCTGAGTTCAGGCATACCGAACTTCATTCACTTATACCTTTTTCGAGCTACGTACGTGGGTGGCACAATCCGCGCTGCAGGCCCATGAGTAGCGGTTGACTCACAAGCCCCAGCACCCGCAGTGCCCTTTACTGGGGACTGACAAGTAAGTTACACATCCAATCATAACACAATTTACCACAGGAGCACCAGCGCTTTACCATTGATCAGCAGTGAGAAAAGCACGCAGAAACGTTATACCAGCCACAACAGAGTCAAAACCGGGAGGGCAGAAAGCAAAAACTCTGGGGAAACACGCCAAAAGATGCCAAGTCTAACAATTGTGTTCTAGGGCTGCCTGGATGATCCATGACTGATAAAGGGAATAAAGACTGAGAAGTCACATTACAAATAATACATACCTAATTTATAACCCTATTTAGTGTCAAGACAAGGTCTTTGCAGCCTCTTTAAACAACACATAGCTGACATTTTTTTGGCAACACTACTTAATATTTCTTTTAATAAAACGCATTCTCACACAACAGCAGTAAATGTAAAATACAAACGTGAGGAATAGGCAGAGTGTGGGTCCAGGAGATACTGGAACTAGAAAAAAAAATAAGCCTTGGTAACCTGTTTACAAAGGTATGTAAATATGCAAATGGTCTTTAACCGCTACGGTGCATCGGACGACCCCGGCTGTCTGACGTCACAGTGGACATGTGCGGAGAACGGCCAGGAGCCAGCCAAACCGTGCACTTGTGGAATTTTCCAGCACGGCGGGGTAATTCGGCTGCAGCAAAGCGGTTAAAGACTTGTGAAAAACTCAGGCGGGCCGGAAATAAGACTCCAGACACTGTCCAGCCAAGCCCACAGCAGCTTGAGCTGTAGGAGCCTGGGCTGAGACACCAGGTGGGGGGGGGGCTAAGCCCTTTTAGCCCTATGGGCGCTGTGCGCCTAGTGTACGGTACACATCAGTGAGTGTCTTCAAGCAGTATGTGGGCGTAACATAGGCCCCTGCAGCCCCCGCGGTGCGGGAGCGAGCTGCAGGGGTCCCCCTAAGCACAGTACTCAGGCCTGAGAGCTCCAGATTTATTCCGGAGCAGGGGCACTTCCATGTACCTTGCAGGGGGGTGGCCCTTCAACTTTTGTTACACACCAGCACGGGCACAGTATTTTTCTCTAGTGTGTGAGTAGGAGCCTGGCTGCTCTTGTATTTGTGGGTAGGAGATTGGGGGCGTGGTCAGTCTGTAGGCAAGCGAGTGGGGTACTGCATGAGTTCCTAGACTGTAAGCAAGACATTGGTGTAGGTATTTTATTTGATCTCTGTAGGCAGGAGGCTGCTGTGCTGCTGTAAACGAGTGTGTTAGACCTGGCACCTTGGCGTGAGTTTCCCTTTCACTTTTGGTGATGTGCCTCAGATGTTTTTGCTGGTGTCCGCCGCTCAGGGCACTGCGCCACGGCCAATCCGTGCCGCAGTGCAAGTGCTCCCAATGTAAAAGGTATATGTGATTAATTTCCATCATTGGCTCATTGGATTTACTGTCAGTCCCCAGTAAAGTGCACCAGGAGTGCCAGGGCTTGTAAATGCCAATACTGCTAGTGGGCCTGCAGCGCTGGTTGCGCCACCCACAGAAGCAGCCTTTTAAAATGTGTCCAGGGTCTGCCATTGCAGAACCTGCGTGCAGTCTGGTACTGTCATGCTGGCGAGGGCAAGTGCACACACTTGCCAGCCTCGAAACCTTCCCTTTGCTTCATATTAGTCACCCCTATGGTAGGCCCTAGGGCAGGGTGCATTGTAAGTGTAAGGTAGGACAAGCCCTGATGTGTGTGGCATGTCCTAATAGTGAATTACAGCTAATTTCGTTTTCCACTATTGTTAGGCTACCTGTTCTCTTAGGCCAAGATGGGCTGCTGGAATTATTACACCCTATAATCCCAGCAGGCTCAGGCAACATGGTAGAAAGTCAAGTTTAGTACGCCTGAACTCAGAATAATAAAATACTTCTTTTAGTAAAGTTTATTTTAATATCCTGTGTTTGCAAATGCTACTTTTAGAAAGTTAGCATTTGCTTGCCTAACCATTTCAGCCCGCCTCTGCTAGGATGTGTATCTGCTGTCTGGGTTATGTGAGTGACAGGGCTAGGGGATGACAGGTGGTGAATGCAAGGATTACACCTTAGTGGGAGGTGGGAGTGCCCCTGGACTCTGAATAGGGCTGTGCTCTGCCACCACAATGCTGGCTCCGCCCCCTGGGGAGCGACTGATGACTCTGCCCGACACCTGGCCCAGGAAGAGGGAAGACTGTCAACAAGGTACTTCTGGCTGTACTTGTCATCTGAATGCTGGCTCCACCTCCTGTGGAGCGTCTGATGTGCCTGCCCCTCACACTGAAAAGCCAGGAACAGCACAACAGAGTGCTTCAAAACTGAATTGGGCTATGCAAAGGCCCCCCTGGCCTGAAAGAACAAAAGAAACTGAGTATAAATATAGGAGCTCTGCTCCCAAGAAACTAGATCCTGTTTCCCACAACGAACCTCTGCCCAACTAGAAGGAGAAGAAGAAGCTGGAAGGACTGGCCTGCTGTCTGCCTTGATGAGGAAGGAGAGGAGAAGACTTATTGAAAAGACTTTGCTGACTTTTGCTTTAAACTTTCTCCAAGGGCTTGATTGAGCTTGCCCCCTGATCTGAACTCCAGGACTAGTGGGTTCTTGGTGCCTTCACTCGCACTCAACTGAACCGGGTGCTTTCTCCCGCTGGAGCTGAGTTTTTGTGCCCCTTTGCCCCTCCTAGGGCCGTGACACCCAGGAGCCTGGCCGCCCGTGTCCTGTGAGAGCCCCGCTCGTGCAGAGTCGCTCTCTTCGCCTTGGACCAGGCCGCCTGCTCCCCTGTCGCCTGCCTGCCACTGGAGCGAGTTGTGTGTCCTCACTCGCCCCCTCCTGCCGGAATTTCCTTCCAAAGCGCGATCTACGCCTCGGACGGACGCCGTATGTCTCACCGTAACCGGCCCCCCCGCTTCGCCCTCCGACCTGGAAAGAGGCCGTGCCGTCCCCTGAAGCGCCCCCAGTACGTACCGTACTGGAGGACCTGGGCCGCACCTCCCTCATGGAAGCCACCGCCTGCTGAGAATCCGAAGGTCCCTACGACACGGACTGAAGGAGTACGAGTCATCCCTGCTTCCCCCTAAAATACTGGATACACGCCACGAAGTCTACAACGGACTTGGGGTCCGCACCGTTCTGTTTTCCCCATACGACTTGCATATCCAGTTCCGTGTGCCATGTACGCTTGTAGTGTACCCTTTCCGAGCCGTCTGAGTGCACTGGTAGCGTACGCACGAAGCATACCATTTTGCACCGCTTGTTGGTGCCGTTGGAGCCGTACTGCGAGGAGCTCCTGACGAGTACGCCTCGTACGCTGCCGGCGCTGTTCGCCTCCCCTGCCACCCCCAGTACGCCTCGTAAGTGGAAGCACGCCTTGGACGTCCGTGTCCGTGAGGCGCGTGAGGTGTAGAGGTTTTAGCCTAGAACGACGCGTACACCCGGTGCAGGCGCTGAGGAGCGCCCATGAAAAAGACGTACAGCACAGAGAAACTAACGTGCTAAAAGTATAGAAGAAGCAGCCCAATGAAGTAAAATAACTATCTTTAAGTGAAAGAGACTAGAAGGAAGCAGCATACCAACCAAAAGAGAACTTGCCATTATTTTCCAAACCTGTGGCTTAGCTAACAACGTTATATTGGTCTTGTGATAAAGACTTACCTGCATATATATATTTTTATATAAAGAAGACGTATTTTTACATATCCACAGCCTGGTGTCCATTTGTGGGGGGATTGGTATATTTACTGTGTGTGTGATTACAAATGTTTAACCCAATAACGCCTGAAGATTAGCCTTGGCTGCACACGCCACGCACCTAGAGGGTGAGCAAGGGTAATTCTAAGGGGTCATCCTTCGCCCTGACTTAGAGGAGAGGGTCCCTGCTTGTCACAAGTGAATACTTGCGCCAACCAGAAAGCCATAATTCTGACATTGGTGGCAGCGGTGGGATTTGTGAATTTGCATTTGTAGTTGACATACAGTGAATTATTGATCACCACATAGTGAGAGCAGACCTATAACGCACCCACGGATTTCCATTTTTTAAAACTTTGTTGAGAGATCTCCCATTTCTTGGAAGTCATGCCTGGCTCACTCCCTGCTGAAAGAGCACCCTCTGAGATCTCTGGAATTGAAGATGTAGATTGGGAACACGGAGGACTGAGGGCTACAAAGTAGAGCAATTGAGAGGCTACTGTGTAAAGTTCAGAGTTGCACACGCAGGGTGCAAAAAGAAAGCCCAATACATCATGGCGCTGAGAGCCTGGAAGGAATCAAGAGAGCCACAGAATGCGGTGGAAATCATACCACCAGATGGCATTGTGGATCCCAGCAGAGGCCTGTCACCAGCGGAGCTGGCGGACAGGGCAGCAGACAGGGCACATGCAATGGAGATGGCAAAGTTAGCGGGACAAATGGAAATGGAGAAGCAAAAATTGGCAATAGAAGCGCAACAACGCCAAATGGATCATGACATGAGATTGAAGGAGTTGGAGCTGAGAGCAAAAAGTTTGGAAACAACTCCTCCTGGTGGCAGCACAACGCCGGTGCAGGTAGAGTCCAGGGTGTACATACCCAAAGATGTGGTTAAGGAATAGTTTAAGGGGGATGACATAGGACAGTGGTTTAGGGCTTATGAAGTACCCTTGTCCTCCCACCGGGTCCCTGAAAAGGATTGGGGAGCGGGGTTGTGGGGGAGGTTCCTTAGCGAAGGGCAGGACACCCTCCTAGATTTACCCCCTGAAGAACACAATTCCTATTTCCGCATGAAAGATGCCTTAATGACCAGGTTTGGGTTAACTCCTGAAATGTATAGACAGAGGTTCAGGGGGTGTGAAAAACTTCCTGGGAAAACGTATGTGGAGTATGTAACCTTTTTCTGCAGAGCACTGGATGGTTGGGTGAAGGGTAGTAAGGTGAACGATTTTCAAGTGCTTCTTGATTTAATGGCATGGGAGCACTTGTCGCAGAATTGTTTTCCTGAGCTACGCCAGCACTTGATAGATAGCAAGCTGTCCAACCCGAGGAAGCTTGCTGAGGAGGCGGACCGCTGGCTCAGCACCAGGGTCCACAAGGGTCCAGTGGGAGGCTCAGCCAGAGGTGGGCAGGGTCCCCAGCAGAAGAGTGGGGGGACAGGGGTAAACAAAAAGGGTTCCATAAAGGCCCACAAAGTAATCCCCAAGGGAACCAGCAGAGAGCTTCTCAGCCTCCCCCACCCCCGAAGCAGACCGGGGCCCGACAGGTAGACCTGTTCCAAGAGGGCCCTTCAATTGTTACAGATGTTGTGACCCGGGTCACATTGCCACTGACCCTAAGTGTCTCCTGTTTGGTAAACCAGCACCCACTGGTGCTCCACCCCGGCAAATGGCTAGTGTTAATTTGGGGGAAGAAGTAGTAGTCCCCGGGGGTGGAGATCACGTCCAGATGACCCTAGTCTCTTTAGGAGACAGTGAGATGGTCCCTGAGAACTACCTGCCCCCTAACACTTAGAAATATGGGCAGCTGGTGGTGACCATCAATGGTAAGAAAGCAGAGACTCTTAGAGATACAGGAGACAGTGTGACTGCAGTGAGGCAGCACCTGGTGTCTCAAGAGCAGGTTGTACCCCATGCCTACTGTAGGGTTGTCAACACTGACAACTCAGAGTCAGTGTCCGATGGCTAAAGTTCCCTTTGAGTGGGGGGGGTCTCTGGGACTCTGCAGGTTTGTGTGAGAACGCCCATGCCTGTAGACTGTTTGCTAGGGAATGAAAAATAGAACAAGGAACGTGACCCCTCCTAATGATTTGATGGTCCTAAAATAGGATCCAACTATAAATGGGGTGATTAACCTAGGAGTTTAGCAATGCACATGACAAAACGCAGTCTATCCAAATATACTCAAAAACAAGTATTTAGCAAATATATATATATTTTTATTCTTTGGTATATTCTTCGAATTGATATAAAAAAGATCGTACAAAAATAGATAACATATTAGATCCACAGTATATTTTTAGGGCATCAAACAACATACATTAGTGCAAAAAAAGAAGAGAAAAATAAGAGAAATTCATCCTATTTAGGGACCCCCCCAGTAACAATTCATACTTCAATCATACTCTCATACTCACAAGTTTCTAATATTCTATCATTCAACTTTCATTCTTCCATGCATTCCTATCGACCTGGTGTATGCAACACAAAGATGGTAAGTCTGTTGCATAAATCAGAATGTTACTCCAGACAGATGACATTAATACGGCTCTTAATGAATATAAAGCAGTGTGCCGTATTTCTGGAAACACAAGCCGACGCGCGTTTCGGTGACAGGCCAGATAGGCCACACCTTCGTCAGGGATGGGGATTGTTGACTGGGAGAGGAAAGAAAAAAGTTCTGGAAATAAAAAACAATGTCTTAGTTTTTTTAGTTCTATAAAAATACAGTCATAACATGTTCAAACATGTACTTTTTCCACTATTTGACACATTTTAACAAACATTTATAGTTGGATCCTATTTTAGGACCATCAAATCATTAGGCGGGGTCACGTTCCTTGTTCTATTTTTCAGTTTTCTCCCCCTCACGGCCTGCCTACATCCTTAAAAGCCCACCGGGGAACCCCCTTCTTTCATTAATTGTTTGCTAGGGAATGATCTGGAGAACTCCCCTTGGGAAAAGGTGGAGAAAACAGCTCACCTGAGGATGGTGAGCCTGCCTGACTGGGCGTGCGTGACCACCCGGTCAATGACAGCCAGTAGGGGTGCTCGAGAGATCCTGGGGCCTGAAAGAGAGGCCCAGGAACCGGCCTTAGAGAGAAGGCGCAGGGGGCGCGGGAAACCGACCTCTGGAGTTCCCACGGTCCAGGAGGAAGCAGACCTTGAGGGGGATGCCCTGGAGCCTACAGGGGAACAGATTGCTGAACTGGGGGCCCTGCCTGAGCTGACCCATTGGCAGCAAGAAGGAGGCCCCTCCAGGGAGGAATTCTGCAGGGAGCAGAAAGAATGCCCTTCTCTCGTGGGTATGCGGCATCAGGCTGCAGACCAGGCCAATGGTGCTCAGTCTGGAACACATTATGTGTACTGGGAGAATGACCTCCTATATTCGGAGCCTAAGGTTGCTGAACCTGGGTCAGCCCGTGCGCTGGTGGTACCCCAGAAGTTCAGAGCCTTCCTACTGGGGCTGGCTCATGATGTGCCTTTAGCAGGACATTTGGGGATGGATAAGACCTATGACAGGCTTGTCACCCACTTTTATTGGCCCCAAATGCACAGGAGCTCAGATGCTTACTGTAGATCATGTCAGACTTGCCAGGGAAGTGGTAAGAGCGGAGGAAAGCACAAGGCTCCTCTGCAACCCTTCCCCGTGGTCAGTACTCCATTCCAGCGAGTGGGTTTTGACATTGTTGGGCCTCTGGACCCCAAGACGGCCATGAGCAACAGGTTCATCCTGGTCTTGGTGGACCATGCCACCCGGTACCCTGAAGCCATCCCTCTGAGGACAGTGACGGCCCCCGTGGTGGGACGGGCACTGATGGGAATTTTTTCACGAGTGGGATTCCCTCTAGAGGTGGTGAGTGACAGGGGCACAAATTTCATATCCAAGTATACGAAATCCCTTTGGCAAGAGTGTGGTGTAACATACAAGTTCACCACCCCTTACCACCCCCAAGGAAATGGGTTGGTTGAGAGATTCAACTGAACCCTAAAAGGCATGATCATGGGCCTGGAAGATCCAATGAGGCGTAAGTGGGACATCCTCTTGCCATGCCTTCTCTTTGCATACCGTGAGGTGCCACAGAAGTCCCTAGGGTTCAGCCCCTTTGAGCTGCTGTATGGTCACCCAGTGAGAGGACCTCTGAGTTTGGTGAAGGAAGGCTGGGAGCAATCTCCCAGGCAACCTCCCCAGAATGTATACAGTTACATGCTGGCCTTCAGAAACCAGACCAGGTGATTCAGGCAACTTTCTGAGGCAAATCTGGAAGCCAGCCAGGAAGAGATGAAGCGGTGGTACGACCAGAATGCCACTCTGGTAGAGCTTCAACCTGGACAAAAGGTGTGGGTCTTGGCCCCAGTGGAGCCGTGTGCACTTCAGGATAAGTGGACAGGTCCATTTGAGGTTGTGGAGCGCAAGAGTCCTCTCACCTACTTGGTGGACATGTAGTCTCCCAGGAACCCTTTGAGGGTCCCACATGTTAACCACCTTAAGCCCCACTTACAGAGGTCCGCAGTGGGCATGTTGTTGGCAACTGATGATGGAATGGAGTAGGAGACTAAGCCTCTTCCTGACCTCTTGGTAGCCTCTGAGAAAGATGGGTCAGTGGATGGAGTTAACCTCTCACCCACCCTGACGCCTGAACAACAGGATGACTGCCGCCAATTGCTGGGGAAGTTTCCAGATCTGTTCTCCCTGGTTCCTGGTGTCACAGATTAGTGCGTCCATGTTGTGGACACGGGAGACAGCTTACCTGTGAGGCATAAGGCCTACAGAGTAACTGACAGGGTCAGAGCCTGCATCAAGGAGGAGGACTCCAAAATGCTTGCTCTTGGGGTGGTTGAGTCATTCAGCAGTCCTTGGTCCAGCCCCGTGGTCTTGGTCCCCAAGGCTGCTGGCCGGGAGCCACACCTGAACTCCGGTTCTGTGTGGACTACAGAGGACTCAATTCAGTCACCAAGACTGACGCGCACCCCATCCCCAGAGCTGATGAGCTCATTGATCAGCTAGGGGCTGCCCGGTTCCTCAGCACGTTTGATTTAACGTCTGGGTACTGGCAGATCTCCTTGACCGATGGGGCAAAAGGGAGGTCAGCATTCTCCACACCAGATGGGTATTTCCAGTTCCGGGTTATGCCATTTGGAATGAAGAATGCCCCTGCCACCTTCCAGAGACTGCCAACCAGGTGTTGGCGGGACTGGCTGAGTTCAGCGCCGCCTACCTGGATGACATCGCAGTGTTCAGCAGCACATGGGAAGAACACCTGCGACACCTCTGGGAAGTGCTGATGGCCCTGCGCAAGGCAGGCCTCACGATCAAGGAAAACAAGTGCCAGATCGGGCAGGGCTCGGTGGTGTACTTGGGACACCAAGTGGGGAGTGGCAAGGTGGCACCCTTGCAACCCAAAATCGAAACCATCCTGGCTTGGGAACCCCCCACGACCCAGACTGCAGTGAGAGCCTTCCTGGGGCTCACTGGGTACTGCAGGAGGTTTGTCAAGGGATATGGCACCATTGTTGCCCCCTTGACAGAGCTGACTTCTAAGAAGCAGCCCAGGAATGTGATCTGGACTGGCACCTGTCAGAAGGCTTTTGACACCCTGAAAACTGCCATGTGCACGGCGCCCGTGCTCTTGGCCCCTGATTTCTCCATGGAATTTCTAGTGCAAACATACGCTTCAGAGCATGGTGTAGGGTCTGTTCTCTCACAGATGACTGAGGAGGGCTGGGACCAACCTGTAGCCTTCATCAGTCAGAGGTTACTTCCACAGGAATGTAGGTGGAGTGCAATTGAGCGAGAAGCATTTCCTGTGGTCTGGCCACTGAAGAAGCTAAGACCCTACTTGTTTGGGTCTCACTTCCGGGTTCAGACAGACCACAGGCCCCTCAGATGGTTGATCCAAATAATGGGTGAGAACACAAAACTGTTGAGGTGGTCCATCTCCCTACAGGGTATGGACTTCACGGTGGAACATTGCCCTGGCACAGATCACGCCAATGCTGACGGTCTGTCCAGGTTTTTCCGCCTTAGTGATGAGGAACTCCCTGGGGAAGGGTAATTCTCCCCACATTTCAGCTGGAGGGGACACATGTTAGACCTGGCACCTTGGCGTGAGGTTCCCTTCCACTTTTTGCTGATGTGCCTCAGATGTTTTTGCTGGTGTCCGCCGCTCAGGGCACTGCGCCACGGCCAATCCGTGCCGCAGTGAAAGTGCTCCCAATGTAAAAGGTATATGTGATTGATTTCAATGATTGGCTCATTGGATTTACTGTAAGTCCCCAGTAAAGTGCACCAGGAGTGCCAGGGCTTGTAAATGCCAATATTGCTAGTGGGCCTGCAGCGCTGGTTGCGCCACCCACAGAAGCAGCCTTTTCAAATGTGTCTAGGGTCTGCCATTGCAGAACCTGTGTGCAGTCTGGTACTGTCATGCTGGCTGGGCAAGTGCACACATTTGCCAGCCTCGAAACCTTCCCTTTGCTTCATATTAGTCATCCCTATGGTAGGCCCTAGGGCAGGGTGCATTGTAAGTGTAAGGTAGGACAAGCCCTGATGTGTGTGGCATGTCCTAATAGTGAATTACAGCCAATTTAGTTTTCCACTATTGTAAGGCTACCTGTTCTCTTAGGCCAAGATGGGCTGCTGGAATTATTACACCCTATAATCCCAGCAGGCTCAGGGAACATGGTAGAAAGTCAAGTTTAGTATGCCTGAACTCAGAATAATAAAATACTTATTTTAGTAAAGTTTATAACCATTTCAGCCCGCCTCTGCTAGGATGTGTATCTGCTGTCTGGGTTGTGTGAGTGACAGGGCTGGGGGATGACAGGTGGTGAATACAAGGATTACACCTTAGTGGGGGTGGGAGTGCCCCTGGACTCTGAATAGGGCTGTGCTCTGCCACCACAATGCTGGCTCCGCCCCCTGGGGAGCGACTGATGACTCTGCCCGACACCTGGCCCAGGAAGAGGGAAGACTGTCAACAAGGTACTCCTGGCTGTACTTGTCATCTGAATGCTGGCTCCACCTCCTGCGGAGCGTCTGATGTGCCTGCCCCTCACACTGAAAGGAAAAGCCAGGAACAGCACAACAGAGTGTCAAAACTGAATTAGGCTATGCAAAGGCCCCCCTGGCCTGAAAGAACAAAATAAACTGAGTATAAATATAGGAGCTCTGCTCCCAAGAAACTAGATCCTGTTTCCCACAACGAACCTCTGCCCAACTAGAAGGAGAAGAAGAAGCTGGAAGGACTGGCCTGCTGTCTGCCTTGCTGAGGAAGGAGAGGAGAAGACTTATTGAAAAGACTTTGCTGACTTGTGCTTGAAACTTTCTCCAAGGGCTTGATTGAGCTTGCCCCCTGATCTGAACCCCAAGACTAGTGGGTTCTTGGTGCCTTCGCTTGCCCTCAACTGAACCGTGTGCTTTCTCCCGCTGGAGCTGAGTTTTTGTGCCCCTTTGCCCCTCCTAGGGCTGTGACACCCAGCAGCCTGGCCGCCCGTGTCCTGTGACAGCCCCGCTCGTGCAGAGTCGCTCTCTTCACCTTGGACCAGGTCGCCTGCTCCCCTTCCCTGCCTGCAACTGGAGCGTGTTGTGTGTCCTCACTCGCCCCCTTCTGCCGGAATCTCCATCCAGAGCGCGATCTACGTCTCGAACGGCTGCCGTACGTCTCACCGTACCCGGCTGCCCCGCTTCGCCCTCCGACCTGGAAAGAGGCCGTGCCGCCCCCTGAAGCGCCCCCAGTACGGACCGTACTGGAGGACCTGGGCTGCACTTGCCTCATGGAAGCCACCGCCTGCTGAGAATCCGAAGGTCCCTACGACACGGACTGAAGGAGTACGAGTCATCCCTGCTTCCCCCTAAAATACTGGATACACGCCAAGAAGTCTACAACGGACTTGGGGCCCGCACCGTTCTGTTTTCCCCATACGACTTGCATATCCAGTTCCGTGTGCCGTGTACGCTTGTAGCGTACCCTTTCCGAGCCGTCCGAGTGCACTGGTAGCGTACGCACGAAGCGTACCATTTCGCACCGCCTGTGGGTGCCGTTGTAGCCGTACTGCGAGGAGCTTCTGACGAGTACGCCTCGTACGCTGCCGACGCTGTTCGCCTCCCCTGCCACCCCCAGTACGCCTCGTAAGTGGAAGCGCGCCTTGGACGTCCGTGTCCGCGAGGCACGTGAGGTGGAGAGGGGCTAGCCTAGAACGACGCGCACAGCCGGTGCAGGCGCTGAGGAGCGCCCAGGAAAGAGACGTACAGCACAGAGAAACTAACGCTGGCGTGCTAAAAGTATAGAAGAAGCAGCCCAATGAAGTAAAAGAACTATTTTTAAGTGAAAGAGCCTAGAAGGAAGCAGCATACCAACCAAAAGAGAACTTGCCATTATTTTCCAAACCTGTGGCTTAGCTTACAACGTTATATTGTTCTTGTGATAAAGCCATAGCTGCATATATATATTTTTATATAAAGAAGACGTATTTTTACATATCCACAGCCTGGTGTCCATTTGTGGGGGGATTGGTATATTTACTGTGTGTGCGATTACAAATGCTTAACCCAATAACGCCTGAAGATTAGCCTTGGCTGCTCACGCCACGCACCTAGAGGGTGAGCAAGGGTAATTCTAAGGGGTCATCCTTCGCCCTGACTTAGAGGAGAGGGTCTCTGTTTGTCACAACTGAATACTTGCACCAACCAGAGACCCCCAATTCTAACAGAGTGTCTCCTGGATTACCCGGGCGCCTGTCACTTATCTTTCATTAGAGGCGAGGTGGCTCTTGCAAGCATAGTGTGCCTGTTGGACTTGGCCCTTCTGGCAGGTTCACCCCTAAACTTTTTGCTTTGTACTAGTGACCCAGTAGTTGTGATTTCTGGTGTTTGTGCACTTTAGCACTGTGGCGCAGTGTAAAGTGCGAGCGCTCTTTGAGTGCGTGTGTGAGAATGGCCTGCCCTCCTATAGGAATGCATGGGGAATGTATGTGTCCCTGGTAGTTCCTGATGCATGGGGTGTACAGGCTCGAGTCTGGTGTGTGCAGACTCGTGTGATTGAATGCTGCGAAATGATGTATGCGGCGTGTATGTGTCTAGTGTGGAAGTGCCACATTTAGACATGGCTGTGCGTGTGCTGGCGTGTGATTGGCTGGAGCTGGCTGGGATGCCAGGCTCCATGAGTCATGATGGGTCTGCCCGGTGGTGAGTGTGGAGATTAGCATGCTGATGGCTGGGGAGGAGTGCACCTCATTCCTGAATAGGGCTGGGCTTTCCCCACGCAATGCTGGCTCCGCCCCCTGTGGTGCGTCTAATGACCCTAGCCCTGCCAGTGAATAGAGTGAGGGGCTGAGCACATCAAGAGTGCTCCCAAACAAGCTGCGCCTGGTTATTCCCCCACCCTGCACCTTTAGACAAAGGAATTTCGTGTATAAAAAGAGACTGTGGCCTCTTCTAAAATGTTCTTGTTCCCAACTTGAATCCTAACAGGAGCGTGCTCCTGCTGTGGCCCGGGGAAAGGCTTGCCTCCCTGGGCCCTGCCCAGCCCCTGGACTGTTGATGTCATGGACTTGTGGACCTTCATTTTTGTCCTAGCGCCTGGGAGCGCTTTATCTTTCCCCTGTAGCGCTTGGGAGCGCTGTCTTCACCTCTAAGCGCCTGGAAGTGCTGTATGTGCTATTATAGGGCTTGGGAGCGCTGTTCTTCTCTGCCGGGGCCCAGCCGGCATTTGCCTGCCTAATTGCCGCCCTTGAGGGATTCCCCGGCGTGGGGATCCCCCTTTTTGCCAATTTGCGGCGCAGGAGCTCACCCCGCTTAATAGCCGCTTGTTGCCGATTTTAAAGTCCCCTGGCAGGGGCCCACCCCGCCAGAAACATTGCCGTTATTTCTTTGGCCCCCACAGTGAGTGCCCACCTCGCTTTATAGTTAATTAACACGGGAGCCCAACCCGTGTTGGAATCACCGCCGCAGCCCAGGAGATCTTGCTGGGCCGCCGCGCTGCCTACGGCGACCCGGAAGTCCAGCCTCCATTCCCCCAGTGCAGCGCTGCTATTGGCTGCAGTGTGACCCGGAAGTGTTGCCGCCTGAAACCGGAAGTGGACGGGAGCCCACCCTGCGCTCCGGTGAAGAGAGAGCCGGCGCCAGGTCTCCCCCCCGGGGCTCCCAAGAGCGAGGGAGAGCCCCGGAGAGAGAGGGAGAAGTGTGGAGAGAGCCCCCGAGGAGCGGGAGCTCTCGTGAAGCTGCCGGGAGAGAAGCGAGTCACCGGAGAGAACAGACACGGGCTGGGGGGAGCTATGGGCGGGATCCTGAGTGCCTCAGGGAGGCACAGTCTTATCTCGAGTCCCCCGAGCGGGACTACGACAGCAGGGGCACTACTTCAGAGGCTCTGGCAAGGCTGCAATCTGTTTCGAGTCCTGAGGCTCCTGGGGGGCATATTTGTTGAGCCCTGCGAGGCTCCCCGCCCAAAGTTGTTGATGAGCCCACGAGAGGCTCAAAGCGCCATTAGTTCCTGGAGCCCTGAGAGGCTCAAAAGCGCCCCATTTGTTTGCGCGGGCCACGAGGGACCCGGGGCCCTATCTTCATTCCCGAGTCCCCAAGGGGGACTCCTACGATTTCCAGCCATTGTCCCTTTTGAGTCCCCAGGAGGGGGACTCCCGGGTTGGAGGCATTTCTTGTTGGTTGAGCCAGAGGGGCTCAGGAGACAGTCAGTTGTCCAGAGCCTGCGAGGCTCCAGCATTGGCCCATCATTGTCTGCACAGCTGCCCAGCACTTCGTGGGCAGCTGCTACGTTTAGGCCCCTGACACTGGGACACAGGGCGTCCTAGCCCCAACAAGGCCAGAGGGCCTAGGGACAGTCACAGGTGGTGACTTATGTGAGTTGGCGCAATTGTTCTTTGATACACCTCTGAATGTTTTTAGGCATCATGTGTTTTCCTTCCCTGCACCTCTGAATGTGTTTTAATGCATCATGTGCCATGTTCTTACACCGCTGAATGTATGTTATGCATCATGTGTTTTCCTTCCCTACACCTCTGAATGTTTTGTGATGCATTATGTGTAATGTGCCTATGCCCCTACTTGTATTGTGATACTTAGGTGGTTGTTCTTGCTAGTACAGGTGGTGCTAGTGAGGTCCTGGTTCCCTGCGTGACCTGTCCCTAAGGTGGTTAGGATTGCGTAGGTGGTACCTACCGGTTACCAGTAGTTACTAGTTGTGTGCTTTATGTTCTATTTTGTGCTACAGCAATTTATACTCTATGTTCTAAGTGCTATTTCTAACAGTATTTCAAGTTCTAAAAGTGCTGATTCCTGACAGTGGTCCATGTGGCCCTGTCTTGTACATATCCCCTGTAAATTCTGCCTGTGCCTGTTGGCACATTGTAAAGTGTGTGTTTTATCTAATGTGTTTTGGTATAATACAAAGGCTATTTTTATATATAACCTTGTGTGGAGTTTCCTTTGTGGTGGGCCTTGAGTGTTGTTGCTGGGGTGCGTGCGCAAATACTTAACTCACATAGCCTCCAAGTTTAGCCTTGCTGCTTGCTCCACGTTACCTCGAGGGTGAGCAGGGGTTATCTTGGCGTGTAACTCCCTTCCCCTGACTTAGGAGTGGTGGTCTCTGACTGACTTTGGCGCAAGCCCTGGCCAGCCAGGGATCCCATTTCTAACATTGGCGGCAGCGGAAAGGATAAGGATTTGTGTTTGCGCTGTACCACAGTAGCAGCTGGCTGCACCACAAACTCTGCATTTTAGATAAATCACATTTTGGGGATTATTGTATGAAGTTTGCTAAAATTGTCATTTCTGTGGAAATGTGTTTCTTGTGCACTGTAAGTTAGGTGTCCCTAGCTCGGGAGGGTAGATCATCCCCCTAAGTGCAGTGTGTTTTCTGGATTCACCAGGACTGTGGGATCCAGTGGTGGCAGCATAAATGTGTTCAGTGCATGTGTCCCCCGTCCCTGTCCTGGAGTAATGGTACCTGTGTCACGTGTGGTCAGGTTGAGAAATCAGGGGTGGTAGAAACTGCCTTACCAGTCTGGGGGGGGCCGTGTGTGAATGAATGGTGTGAGTCCTCTGGATGGGGAGCTTGCTGAATACTTGTGTCCTCTTGTTTTGCTCAGATACCTAAGTTCTGTGTGTTAAACTTTTCCCAAGAACGTCTGCAGACAGTGGAGCCTGCTTTTGATTTCTGTGGTCTGTTCAGAGACTGAATTTTGGAGTTGATAATGTTCTGGGAGGAGGGAGACATGGGGGATGGAGTGATTACAAAAAGAGTGCCTGCGGTGTCTTCCAGCCCAGTGTGGTGGAAGAGGTTTAGTGTAGCCCAGCTAGGTCTTGGTGTAGGGGCTCACGTCCTGTCTCAGAGGAGAAGGAGTGGATGGTACTGCGTGTCTCCAGGTGCCCGAAACCCAGTCTCAGGGCCTGGAATGTTTCTGAAGGAAACGTCAGGTCGGGGGCCTAGGCTGTCCCATTAGGTCATTTGAGGAAGATCTCCCAGAGTGTTTGAAGAACGTAGAACATCAGTGAACAGGATTTCAGGGGTGGGCCTGAAGCTCAAGGGAGTTTCCCTTGCCCCTGTGCCATTGTGTTATTTGTTGGGGAGTGACCCTAAGGAAAGTTCTGGTCCTCCAGCCCGGTGGTGGAAGTGGCTCAGAGGAGCACAAGCCCGGTCTCCGTAGTCTGGGTGTTTTTTTTGGGGGAACACCAGGTGAGGGAGCCTAGCATGTCCGTATGGAGCATCCTTTGAGGGGGAGCTCCCAGTGTCTGAAGGACGAGGAGTGTTTGTAAGCAGAGCTCCATTAGTCCTGGTGTCTGGCAGTACCGCTCCAGTTGGGAGGGTGCAGAAGTCCAGATAGAGGGGTGCAAGGGGGAATAGGTTCCCCAGTGGAAGAACCAGTGGGTCAGGGGCCAGCCAGAAGTGCTGTGCCGCCAGGGAGTGACCATGGTGATGCCACTTCTGTCCTGAGTGTCAGGCAGACTTGTACACGACACATTAGTTATGTGTCACCCTCAAGAAAGTCCCGGTGTGCCAGGCATCTGACCAAAGGGGTGCGTCCCTCGGTTGGGGAGCCAGTAGCAGGTGTGTCTGGATCTGGACGTAAGGGCAACTGTACGTAGTGTCCTGAAGTTACAAGAAGGAACTCCTGCCTGAAGAGAAGGAACCGGGTAAGCTGTATGGGGGATTGACCTGCAGTGGTTGCCTTGCTGCTGAAGGAGGAGAGAAAGTCTTAGATTTTTGTTTTTAACGTGTAGAAGTCCTGGTGCGCCAGGCATCTAACCAAAGGGTAGCGTCCCTAGGTTAGGGAGCCAGGTTCCGGTGTTTGCCTCTCCTGGACGGCAGGGCGACTGTAGCCAGTGTCCTGGCCGGTTTGTCTTCTAGGGGTACCCCTGTGAACACAGGTGGGGCTCATCTTAAGTGAAGAGACCCTGTGTTTCCCAGAAGGGGTGGTACAGGCCTAGCAGGGATCTTTAGGGTTCTTGGCTGAGTGTTGTGGTACTACCCTGAGAGCAGGTGGGGCCTACCTTAAGTGGAGGGACCCTGTTCTACAGTGGGAGGGTGCAGAACTCTGGAAGGGGGTCAGAGGGAGTCTGACCCCCGTGCATCCGGTGAATTTGAATCCCATGTGGTAAACCAGTTAAGGGAGCGGTGACTCCATCATGACCACCCTGGTGTCCTGTAGGCACCGCACTGAGCAACGTCCCCCTCGAGCAACGCCGCCTCTGCGCTCACCGACGCCGTCTCGATGCCGTCAACGAGCCATAGGCTGCACCGCAACTGGAGGGTACCGCAACGTGCAACGCCTCGCTACACCATTCTTGTGGTGGTCTGACTGCGGTCACTGCTGCTGAGGAAGTAAGGTCCTAAACTGGTGGGAGAGTTGTGTTCTGGAGGGTGCTTCAGAAGTAGAGGTAGGGTGGGGCATTCTTGCCCGTGACCTCTGGTCAGCCTGAGGGTGCAGACCCTAGGTTGAAGGATCAGTGGTAGTTTGGAACTACACTGAGAAAGGGAGTGGAGAGTGGCTAGTGTAGGCCAGGGGTTACTACCCCCCACTCTGTGGATTGGCAGGGACCAGTGGTATCTGGGTGGCCTGGGGCCTGGTCCTAGCCGTGGACAACTAAGGAGTACCAGTGGGGTAGCCTGGTTGGGCCTGTTTTTTTTAAAGTATGTGTTTGTGTTATGGATCAACGTGGCTTAGAACCGGAGGGTGACCTTGCAGTGCGGGCCCGCGTCCGTGTTCTATCGCCCCAAGCAGGGAAGTCCATCACGGTGGTGATTGGTCTCCCCTGCGTTTTGGCTGGAAGGGGATTGTGTTGGATTTGGCCCTTCTGGCAGGTTCACCCCTAAACTTTTTGCTTTGTACTAGTGACCAAGTGGTTGTGATTTCTGGTGTTTGTGCACTTTAGCACTGTGGTGCATTGTAAAGTGCGAGCTCTCTCTGAGTGCGTGTGTGAGAATGGCCTGCCCTCCCATAGGAATGCATGGGAAATGTATGTGTCCCTGGTAGTTCCTGATGCGTGGGGTGTACAGGCTCCAGTCTGGTATGTGCGGACTCGTGTGATTGAATGCTGTGAAATGATGTATGCGGCGTGTATGTGTCTAGTGTGGAAGTGCCACTTCTAGACATGGCTGTGCGTGTGCTGTAAAGGTGCTGGCGTGTGATTGGCTGGAGCTGGCTGGGATGCCAGGCTCCATGAGTCATGATGGGTCTGCCCGGTGGTGAGTATGGAGATTGGCATGCTGATGGCTGGGGAGGAGTGCACCTGGCTCCTGAATAGGGCTGGGCTTTCCCCACACAATGCTGGCTCCGCCCCCTGTGGTGTGTCTAATGACCCTAGCCCTGTCAGTGAATAGAGTGAGGGGCTGAGCACATCAAGAGTGCTCCCAAACAAGCTGCGCCTGGTTTTTCCCCCACTCTGCACCTTTAGACAAAGGAATTTCGTGTATAAAAAGAGGCTGTGACCTCTTCTAAAAGGTTCTTGTTCCCAACTTGAATCCTACCAGGGACATGCTGCTGCTGTGGCCCGGGGGAAGGCTTGCCTCCCTGGGCCCTGCCCAGCCCCTGGACTGTTGATGTCATGGACTTGTGGACCTTCACTTTTGTCCTAGCGCCTGGGAGCACTTTATCTTTCCCCTGTAGCGCTTGGGAGCGCTGTCTTCACCTCTAAGCGCCTGGAAGTGCTTTATGTGCTATTATAGCGCTTGGGAGCCCTGTATCTTCTCTGCCGGTGCCCACCCGGCATTTGCCTGCCTAATTGCCGCCCTCAAGGGATTCCCCGGCGTGGGGATCTCCGTTTTTGCCAATTTGCGGTGCAGGAGCTCACCCCGCTTAATGGCCGCTTGTTGCCGATTTTAAAGTCCCTTGGCAGGTGCCCACCCCGCCAGGGACATTGCCGTTATTTCTTTGGCCCCCACAGCGAGTGCCCACCTCGCTTTATATTTAATTAACACGGGAGCCCACCCCGTGTTGGAATCACCGCCGCAGCCCAGGAGATCCTGCCGGGCCGCCGCGCTGCCTACGGTGACCCGGAAGTCCCACTTCCATTCCCCCAGTGCCGCGCTGCTATTGGCTGCAGCGCGACCCGGAAGTGTTGCCGCCTGAAACCGGAAGCGGACGGGAGCCCAGGCCGCGCTCCGGTGAAGAGAGAGCCGGTGCCAGGTCTCCCCCCGGGGCTCCCAAGAGCGAGGGAGAGCCCCTGAGAGAGAGGGAGAAGTGTGGAGAGAGCCCCCGAGGAGGGGGAGCTCTCGTGAAGCCACCGAGAGAGAAGCGAGTCCCCGGAGAGAACAGCCCGGTGAGTGACACGGGCTGGGGGGAGCTATGGGCGGGATCCTGCGTTCCTCAGGGAGGCACAGTCTTATCACGAGTCCCCCAAGCGGGACTCCAACGGCAGGGGCACTACTTCAGAGGCTCCAGCAAGGCTGCAATCTGTTTCCACCCCCGAGGCTCCTGGGGGGCATATTTGTTGAGCCCTGCGAGGCTCCCCGCCCAAAGTTGTTGATGAGCCCACGAGAGGCTCAAGGCGCCATTAGTTCCTGGAGCCCTGAGAGGCTCAAAACCGCCCCATTTGTTCGCGAGGCCCACAAGGGCCCCGGGGCCCTATCTTCATTCCGAGTCCCCAGGGGGGGACTCCTACGATTTCCGGCCATTGTGCCCTTTGAGTCCCCAGGAGGGGGACTCCCGCGTGGGGGGCATTTCTTGTTGGTTGAGCCAGAGGGTCTCAGGTGACAGTCAGTTGTCCAGAGCCTGCGAGGCTCCAGAGTTGGCCCATCATTGTCTGCACAGCTGCCCAGCACTTCGTGGGCAGCTGCTATGTTTAGGCCCCTGACACTGGGACACAGGGTGTCCTAGCCCCAACAAGGCCAGAGGTCCTAGGGACAGTCACAGGTGGTGACTTATGTGAGTTGGCGCCATTGTTCTTTGATACACCTCTGAATGTTTTTAGGCATCATGTGTTTTCCTTCCCTGCACCTCTGAATGTGTTTTAATGAGTCATGTGCCATGTTCTTACACCGCTGAATGTATGTTATGCATCATGTGTTTTCCTTCCCTACACCTCTGAATGTGTTGTGATGCATCATGTGTAATGGGTCTATGCCCCTACTTGTATTGTGATACTTAGGTGGTTGTTCTTGCTAGTACAGGTGGTGCTCGTGAGGTCCTGGTTCCCTGCGTGACCTGTTCCTAAGGTGGTTAGGATTGCGTAGGTGGTACCTACAGGTTACCAGTAGATACTGGTTGTGTGCTTTATGTTCTATTTTGTGCTACAGTGATTTATACTAACCCTGGGCGGAGTTGGCGGAGTGGGGCTTTGCGGAGCTACGCGAAGTGGGCGAGAAACTACGCCCACCTCCGCACTCCGCGTAGCCCCACTCCGCAAACACCACTGGCCGCCAGCCCCGCCACCCGCCTCCCGCCTCCCTCCCGCCCTCCCTAAATACTTTAAATTAAAGGAATAAATTAATTTAAAACGCACTTACCTTGCCCGCCGCTGCCCGCCGCGTCCCCGGGGCTCGCTATCTTCCGTCTTCTTTACTAATGCGCATGCGCGGGCGGCCGCGCATTTCTCACGAGAAAATCGTAAGTAAAGAAGACGGAAGACGGAAGCTAGCGAGCCCCGGGGACGCGGCGGGCAGCGGCGGGCAAGGTAAGTGCGTTTTAAATTAATTTATTCCTTTAATTTAAAGTATTTAGGGAGGGCGGGAGGGAGGCGGGTGGCGGCCATTTACGCTCCGTCTGCGGAGCGTGCGTAGTGCCGCCTGGCTACGCCCGCTCCGCAAAATGCGGAGTAGGCGGCACTACGCACACTCCGTGCACGGAGCGTAGCTGGCCGCCCACCCCTAATTTATACTCTATGTTCTAAGTGCTATTTCTAACAGTATTTCAAGTTCTAAAAGTGCTGATTCCTGACAGTGGTCCATGTGGCCCTGTCTTGTACATATCCCCTGTAAATTCTGCCTGTTGGCACATTGTAAAGTGTGTGTTTTATCTAATGTGTTTTGGTATAATACAAAGGCTATTTTTATATATAACCTTGTGTGGAGTTTCCTTTGTGGTGGGCCTTGAGTGTTGTTGCTGGGGTGCGTGCGCAAATACTTAACTCACATAGCCTCCAAGTTTAGCCTTGCTGCTCGCGCCACGTTACCTAGAGGGTGAGCAGGGGTTATCTTGGCGTGTAACTCCCATGCCCTGACTTAGGAGTGGTGGTCTCTGACTGACTTTGGCGCAAGCCCTGGCCAGCCAGGGATCCCATTTCTAACAGTGCCCATGCAAGGCAGGCAGCAGCCAGTATAAGGCAGTCTTTGTGGGAGGAACCCGAGGGCATAAAAGTTTGAAATGTGGACTCGGTAAAGGGGTTTCTCAGAAAATGTATGTGAGATAGGGATGTCATAAATGACACAGCAGGAAACAGGCAGCAAGAGACAGGAGCCAATTGGAGTGGGCATGGTCGGAGTGTTCAGTAAGAGAAATGTTTGCACGCTAGAGGCCTGCAGGTGAAGGGAGACGTCTCTGGAACATAAAGGCTGGCAGGTTATTTACAGTGCTTAGAAAATACAACAAGCATTGGCATAGCCATTAGGTCTCGCCTTTGGAACCTTATAAGTATTTCGTTAGGCAGTACAAAATCCTTGATGCAACAACATCAACTGTTGCATGGCTAAACACTTATAAGGTCCCAAAGGCGAGACCTATTGGCTATGCCAATGCTGGTTTGCTTGTTCATATTGGGGTTGAGAAGGAGATGTCATGTTATGTATGGCTACCACATTACTCTCCTGTAGCAGATGAAAGCAAGGGCAGATGATTGGGGGTGGAAGCAATCAAAACACAATACCTAAAATTATAGATGGAGAAGAAGTGAATTACGGGGATGTTTTCCACCTCAGGGTTCAGAGTGACATCATAGAGAACTCGACCTTCACTCTTGATGTCTATTTAATGTCACTCAGAACCCCTTAATGAAAATAAATTCCATAATTCACTGTTACCAATCTAAAATTGTATATTTTTAGTTAACTGATGCCTTATTAGGAAAGTTTATTCTTGCAAAGACACTTTATTAATGTCAGAAGTCAATTGGTGGCACTTCCTGTGATGTCATATCTTGTGACGTATGGTTGCTTGCAAATTAGAGTGGCCTAGCATTCCCTTTCTAACCCAGCACTCCTAATAAGTTCATGAGGCCACTGACAGCTGCACAGCAGAATGTCAGGAAACCAAGGTGTCCGAGTGAACATAAATTACTCGGCCCCTCCACGCACAGTAGTCGTACATGAATGTATAGTAAGGTGTTCTAGTCGGTTAGTATGAAATAAAATCACATCTGTGCAGGAAGAGACAAACACCTGGATATTGGAAGAATGAGCTAATCATATTAGACAAAATTAATCCCTTTCGAACAAACTCCAGAAGTGCAGCGCAGACAGCAATCAAAGACAGTGGCAACCCAGCCCGTGCTCTCGAGACTCCACTCCACCGCTTCCAGGCAGCCCTCTGCCAGCACTTTTACTATTGTATGGAACTGAACAGAGAGAAAACAATTAGAAAAAAAGAAGCAGCGAGCCAGCTTTGTGTGGGAAGGCCCGGATGGGGAAGTGATTTTACTCTCCCCAGGCAGGGCACAACTCGCGAACGCACACCCAGCCTGCCAGGGCTGCCCTTACCCTCTCCCCATGCCAGACACGTCCAGCTCCGGGAGAGGGGAGCCGCATCGCCGTGGCTCCGGCTGGGCACAGACGTCAGGCGGCCCGCCTTATGAATATTGATGTGGGAGGCGAGCCCGGCTTGGAGAGGGAGCAGAAGGAAGCAAAGTGGCCGCTCTCTAGGACTGGGAAGGAGGGAGAGCAAGGCTGCGGGCTGGATCCGGGCGAGGCGGAGGGCACGGAAAAGAGGTCAGAGCGCTGCTTTTTGTCCCCAGCTCTCTTCTGTTTTTGTGCTGGTGTGCCCTCTCTTCCCTCCTTGCCTCTACTGTCCTCTTCACACACCCACTCTTGGAGTAAGCCCGTCTCATAATATAGAAGGGCAGCACAGTCCGCACCCACTCAACATGGCTGACAAATGTAGTTGTTAAATGGAGAGAGTTTTCTTGCTCGCACTCGGTATGCTCTCTTCATCGAGCGGCTAGGCAAGTTTATTAAAGAGACCAACGCGCCTTGCTCAAGTGGGTTTATTGTTTTAGATGCTTCATTTTTGCTTCACCGGTAGTGACCGTGACAGTGTTATAGTTCATCAGATGAGAAGATAAGGAGGATTCGCCGAGAGAGTGCCTAGGGCTAAAAGTGGGAGGGTTGAGGGGAGTGCGGCCGAGAGCACACAAAGCGTTTCCCTTGCGGGAGCGAGCCAGGGGCACCATGTGTTTGCAAGTTAATTACAAACATATGGTGTCAAAGCTCGCTCCCATAAGGGAATCGCCAAACGTGCATGCATTGCCATTAAAAGCAATGCAACGCATGCACGCTTTTGGGACACAAACTGAATCAATGGCTAAAGGTCTTTTTCCTATGCAGCGCATGCGCGCTGCATAGGCAAGACCTAAAAAGCAGGGAAACAGTGCTATATAAAAACATGTTACTGTTATTTATAACAGTTACTTTCACGTTCCCATTGCAGGTGGCATCCCCTTACATTTGCAGCGTCCTCTCAACTCAAGAAGACTGAATAGTTTACACTAGGCCGTAAAACTGTCACACATACGGACATCGTACCCAATCTTAATTAACAGTAACATGTATAGCTCTGCACATCGAGTCACTTGCTTCTAAACACTGCAGTGCATGATACATACAAAAACTGCAGGCCCCACGGGCCAACCTCTCCAACTGTCTGACTTTATGGGATGGGTAATTGTGTGCAACTGTTTGTGTGTGTCTTTGCAATTTAGGAGCAGCAGTTGACAAATAGGAGAACAATGCACATTCCTGGTTTGCTCTTGGATGAGAGCAGTTCACAAGGAGAGGGGCACACCTCTGGAAGGGTTAGTCAGCTTTCAAAGAGGTCCCATACTTCTTGCATTCTCTCTACTGTTTGGGGACCACCACCCTCCTGGTTGCCCCTGGTTTGGGGTCCCTTGCCTCACTATACAGGATTCCTTTCTCCCAGAATGTCATATGGGTTTCAGTGATGAAATCTTCCTACTGTTGGCAGTCAGTTATCTCCGGCCACTCAAGAGTGGGAAAAGTCTTTTGGCCTTGGCTAAGGACCTCTCTGGAAGTTTCCACTAAGGGTGGGTGGAACTCGTGGAGTTTTATCAACGGAATTCCGTGGAGATGCATAAAAACTCCATGAAGCCCAAGAAGCCGCAGAGTTCAAGACCTGTGCATGTGCTGCACGCAGGCTACCTGGAGTGGGAAACTGGTGTACTTACCAATTTCTGTTTATATACGTGAAATGTGATTAAGCCATACACTGATGCCTTCATGAATGCATTTTGTCTTCTGCTCCACTCATGGCCAGCCATCTTCACCCCAGACTTGCCCACGACCCCAAACCACTTTAACATATATGGCAGAACGTGCTGCTATATTAGTCCTTAACCTGGCCCAAGTCATCCCCTTAGCTGGCTATCTGGGGCAGACCAAGAGCTGGGAAAGGCTGCGCAATCACTTGTACTGGCGGCAAATGTCAGAAAAAGTGAAGGAGTTTTGTGGCACCTGTGTCACCGGTCAAGCCAGTGGCAAGGCAGGTGGCAAACCAAAGGCTCCCCTTATGCCACTGAAAGTAGTAGTAACTCCTTTTGAAAGAGTGGGGATTGATATTGTCAGTCTCCTAGACCCTCCTACTGCCTCAGCAATTGCTTCATCTTGAAGGCAGTGGACCTTGCCACTGGATACCCTAAAGCTAGTCCCCTTAGGACAGATACTGCTCCTGCAGTAGCTAGAGCCCTACACTTGGCATTTTCACCAGGGTAGGGTTTGCTAAGGAGGTAATTTCAGATAGGGGCACGACTTAGGTCTGTTTATCTGAAAGCCATGTTGGATAAGTGCGGAGTGGCTTATAAATTAATTAAATCAGGAGATTGGATGTTCTCCTGCCATGCCTACTCCTTGCTTACAGGGAGGTTTCTCAAAAAGGAGTAGGTTTCAGTCAATTTGAACTACTCTTTGGGCACCCTGTAAGAGGTTCCTTGAGTTTGGGGAGAGAAGACTGGGAGAGAGCTCTCAAAGAACGCAAACAAGATACATTGGACTATGTGCCTTCGCTCCAGAATGGCTCAGTACATGAAGAAAGCAAACAGAAACGTGGAGGCCAGCCAGGAGTTTGTCAAGCACAGGTTTAACCAGAAGTCCTCCATGGCGGACTACCAACCTGGACACTTGGTGTGGGTCTTAGAGCCTGTGACTCCCCCTAGGGCCTTCTATGGCAAATGGACTGGGCCTTACCCTATCTTGGAAAAGAAGGGTGAAGTCATGTATCTGGTGGGCTTAGGGACACCCAGACATCCTCACAAGGTGATACGTGTGAATAGGGTCAAGCTCCCACAAGACAGAGCAGATATTAAACTGCCCATGGTGGCAAATGGGGGGAGAGGGGAGAGGAAGAAAGTGAACCACTCTCTGACCTTTCCACCAATGTCAAAGATGACTCAGTGGAGAGAGTAGTCCTCACTTCCCCGTTAACATAGGGACAGCAGACAGAATGTTCCAACCAGCTCAGTCAGTTTTCTAGTCTTTTTTTCCTTGACCCCAGGTCTGACAACATGGTGTACAGCTTGCCTCAAACATAAAAACGACAGATTTCAGACCAGGTCAAAACTAGCATCAAAGGTGAAGTTGCAAAGATGCTAGAGTTGGGACTGCCACCTGGGAGGATCACCTGGTCCACCTCAGGGAGGTGCTTCAAGCCCTACAACAGACAGGGCTGACTATCAAGACAAGCAAATACCATATAGGAGAAGTTTCTGTTGCGTACCTGAGCCACCTAGTACATGGAGGCCATGTACTATCCTCCAGCCCAAAAATCTGGCAATTCTTGCCTGGGAAGCTCCTAAGACACAAACCTAAGCCACAGCCTCACTTGGTTTGACTGGGTATTACAGATGATTTGTCTAAGGGTATGGTACCATAGTAGCACCTTTGACAGAGCTAACCTCCAAGAAACAGCACTGACCAATGTCAAATGGTCCCTTGACACCCCAAATGAAGCTTTGTGCTCAGCACCAGCTAAAGGCACTTGATTTTATTGCAGGGTTTGTGGTCTAGACTCATGCTTCAGAACATGAGATTGGAGCATTGTTGTCACAGCAGAATGACCAGGGTCAGGATCAGCGAGTTAACTTTGTCAATATGCGACTTTTCCACAGAGAGCAGCATTGGAGGGTCATTGAGAGGGAAGCCTTTGCTATGGTTGGGTTCCTGACGAAACAAAGACTCTACTTACTTGTGACTCACCTCAGATTTCAAACTGACCAGAGACCTCTCAAGGTTGCAGATGAGGAGAAAACCCCAAATTGTTGAAGTGATCCACTTCCCTACAGGGTATGGACTTTACAGTGGAAGACAGATCTGGGACTGACCAGGCCCAGGGCTGGCTTTAGGCAGTGTGACTGGTGCAGCCACACTGGGAGCTGAACTGGGGAGGGGGGATTACCTCATACAGGGTACTGTGTTAAGCAACAACTAACAATTTAAAACACCTTTGCAGAATTCCTTGTGCATCCAGCTTTCGGGCAGCAATAAAAATGTCAAGCTAACTCTTGTGATTAATGTTCTTGCTACAGATTGAGTTCGGAGTTTTGTCTGGTGGCATAAAGTAGCATAAGGGGTTAATATGCCTGCTGCAAGGAACGCATGCCATGCAGATCACTGATCTGTACTTTGTCTGGATAGCTCAGTGGATTACTGCTTTTGTAACAGAGATCCTTTTGTTACTGCAGTTCATAAGATACAACCCTAATATAGAACAATGACTGTTACAAACTGTCAAAGAGCTGCATGCAAATTGCATTAAATATTTAGGACTTTGTTTTTCCCCAGTTCTTTCATTATCTATTCTGAATGTTGCGAAAAGGGGTTCGTTTGGGAGGTATACATTCTTATTGTTAAAGCCAGCCTTTTTATCAGTGCTTTAAAACAAATTAAATATATACGAGAGAGGGCCTACAGACAGATGAGTGGCATTTTTGCCTGGTGGTAGTGAGGGAATCCAAGGAGGAGGTCATGAGGAGGGGGCCCCACAAATGATTCTCCCATAGGGCTAAAGCTAGCTCTGACCATGCAAGTGCTGATGGCCTTTCCAGACTCCTCCACACATATGAGAAATACCAGTATAAGGGTAAGTTGCCCATAACGTTTAGTCTGGAGGGGCATGTAGGGAAAGTCCTCTTTTTGAATGATCACTTGGATTGATGCAGCTAGTTTTTTTGACTCAGAGTGCACTGAAGCCTGCTAACCCGACCTCAGTGCCAGTGTTGTAACCCATTACCAAAAGCATGTTGACTGGCTACTCCCAATTAGTCTGCATAGGCCTGGTGTGCTCGACCAGCAGGATTCTGGGAGCCATCAGTCCCAGCAGCCTCAGAGTCAACTTCACTGAAATCCAAGACTAAGGCTGAAAGATCAGGACCATAGCCGGAATGTCCTGGACTCCCTTAACCAGAGAAATGGCCCAAAACTGAACCATGTCCAGAATGGCTCTGATGCAAGGTAGTGTCTGAGAAGGAGTCAGGTCTCTATGTTCTTTTACTCCCTGTCAGGGGGAACGGTAAGAAAATTGGTGGGGTTCGTTCAGTTGGTGGAGGTCTGCACCGCAAGGCTCTCAGAAGTGCGCTGTGGCAAAAAGACCGGGTCACCTGGAGCAGGCAGATGGTGTCTGGCAATTTGCCAATTACCCAGGGGGCCGGTACAAGGTTTAGCCCAAGTCCATAGTAGGGTATCTGCCAAAGCCACATTAAAAGGTAGGAGAGACTCAGAAGCAGCCTGACTAGGCGGCAGGAATTCAAGATGGTAGTTTTCACCTCCATAGTGGGAAGCTGGAAGGCAAGGACCTCTGCCGCCCTACAAATAACCATGGCATAGAATGCAGATTCTTCCATGGCTGGGCCAGGAGTGGAGAAAAGGGCTGGCTCAGGGGAGATGTCTAGCCCACTAGCATCTTGCAAGTCCTCTTAACAATTATCAGCACAGAGCTGAGCGAACTCATCACCCCAATCAGAATTGTTGTTGTGGTCTGTATCAAAAAGAGAATGCGGTCTGGCTGGTAGTAATGTGTGAGCAAAAACCTCTGTCTGATTTGGTTAGGGCATCGGTCAAATTTGAAAAAGCATCAAGTTGGCATCAGAAAGGACCACTGGAGCCACCTCTTTGGCAGTGAAGTTGAGTCAGCATCTATCTTAACAGGCTTGCATTAGGTAAAGGCACCAAGGGAAGCGTTGATACTGGAGCAGAGTGAAAGCGGGTCAAAGGGACAAACTTGCCGGTGGTAATCTAGATGGTAGGCCTCACGAATCTGTGGGTCCCATAGTTGCACCAGAGGAAATCGGTAAAGAACCAATGAGCCGAAACATGGCTGAGTGAAACTCTTCGATTTGGTGAGGCGTGGCAGAAGACCCTGGAAACACGGGTCGTGCTGGAATTAGTTGTGGAATCTGCTCCGAAGTCAGCCAACCCACCTAACTTGTCACAGGATTGGGAGTTGTACAAGGGAATGGAACTTCAAGTTGACTTCTGATGTTTTTTATGCTTACCTGAGGATTTGGAGCGCCACAAGGACAGGCAGCTCCATTGACTCCAGGAAAGTGAGCGGGACAGGGAATAAGCTTTGGACTTGAAGTGGTCCAGGTGCAGCAACTTTTTGTGTTTGCCGACAGTTTTGCCTCTCATTCCATGATGACCTTCGTGTTTATCGATGAACAATCCCCACAGGGCTTGGAGTCATGGTCCGACCCCAGACACCAAAGACAAACCTGTTAGGGATCTGTCACAGACATCCATCTACGACAGTCCTTTCCGGGCTAAATACAGGTCATCTTTGGGGGTAACATCCTTTGTACAATGTTGATAATTTGGAGAAATAGCTGATTAAAAGCTCTAAATCGGCGTCCAGAGGTGTGGAAAGAAAGGTACTGATGTCAGCATGCAGAAGTGGAGCCTTTATAGGTCCCATACATTATTTCCGGAGTGGAACATCATCTGTGCAGAGCTGCATGGCACCCTGCTTCGGCGCGCAGATTTACTACATAAAAAGTTTCATGATCGAGTCTGACACCTGGGGAATATTCAAAAGACGAGGAATCTTCAGCTAGAAGGCTCTGCTATGTTTAAAGTGCTCAAATGTAGAGTCTGCCTTTTCACCAAAAAGGAAGGAAACATCAAAAGGCATATGCATGAGGGAAGGCTGTTTATCACCAATGAACCCTGTGGAAAGCATCCACACATTCTTGAAGGTCAACTCTGGTGCCAACTGCCCTCCAAGGCAATCCAGAGTATCCAAACCAGCATGGATAATTATAGTGCCACGTCCTGGCCATCACGAACATCATCAGGGCCAAACAAGCCTTAAAGTCTTCTGAGACTGTGGTCAAGATCCCACAGGACATGTGTGTAACAGCCAAGTAAACAAACAGTATTTAAAGGTCACAATGCTAGACTGGAGGACAAAAACATTCACTTATCAAAACCCTTAATCTTGCTGGATTCTCTAACCAAAGGAGTGGTTGGAAAAGAGTTGGGATTCACTTTGCTGGTTGAAACCTGTACAATAAGAGAATCCAGAGTGGACTGCTTGGTGATCAAATCTGGGTCACCATGCGCTGGTCTAAACCACCTGGCCACCTGCCTATTTACTGGCATGCAAACATCTAACTTCGACCAGGCAGCCATCAAAGTATCAATGAGGAATTTTTAACAGGGAGTATTGGCTCGGAAGTAGCTAGCCCATGCTGAAACATCTGTGTTAGAACATGTGTTTTTGTGTCAACTGGGTGTAGCTACAACTCTAGTGCCTCAACTGCCCTTTGGACCACCACCGCAAAGGCAGTACTCTAGTGCGTCAGTGGCCCAATTGGCGACTCAAGCTCTATCTGAAGTGTCTGGGCAAAAAGCATTTTGAAAAACCATCCATAAGGCACTATCAGAATAGTGAGGGTGGCGGAGGCCATCTCTATCACCACCATCATCATCATGCACACCCTGGGGTGTTCCGTGCTCCATTAAAACCCAGTGCTCTCTTAGGGTCCAAACTTTGGAGCCTCTCTTCCTCCTTAGAGGGACGAAGTAGACCACAGAATGTTGGAAGAGTGATAGCCTAACAACATGAAACTGAGTTACCACTTCCAGTAGAAAGGAAGCGCGGCTCCAAAACATCAACGTGTTCAGAAAGAAAGTTGTATAAGGTTGTTTGACAGAAAGTCTTCAGCTCGTTCACAAGCTTAGCTGATGTTATCGCGATGAGAAATAGTATTTTTTTCCCAGAATCTCTTCAGACATGGTCATAACAGCGCTGTGTATGGTTTGTAAAAGCACGCAAGCATATTAATAGATGCTACATTTATACCCACAGCTGGATAACCATTTTGCTCACACGCAAGCAACAACTGAGGTATGTGACATCTCCCCATCCTTTAGGGTATACATGTGTATAAAGTCTGCATCCATGTGATCTTTTTTAGTTAAGATATACAGAATAACACTAAGGCCAGCACGAAGGATGACACAATAGCAGAAGCATTAAAACTCTTCCTTATCAGGGGAACTGAACTATGAAGCTTGTTGCTTGTCACTGTCACACTCTTAAAGATTGCCCCTTCCTAATGAGTCTGAGCGCTGCCCCCGCTAATTCCTATCCTGGTAGGTACTAGTCTCTTGTGATGTGCTCTCTCTTCAATCATATGTTATCTCTTCAGTGAGTGTTTGTACTGCTCAGGAGAAAGACCATCTTTAACGTCAGAAGTTTCAATGGACAACAGTGGAACGGCTCAAATGGGGTGCAAATAAAAAAAGGTGAGGACCAAGTTCATGCCTCTCTGGAGCATCACAAAGGGGTTATGTAAAATAAAATGCAGCAAACATTTCAAAAATCGCATCACAGCGGGAGATTTACATAATAACAAAGGCAGATCCGGCAACTGCAAAAAAAGATAAAGGAGCCAATGACAAGTCCTTAACGGTGACCAAAGCAAGTTGTTGCTGGGTCAGGGAGAGAAAAAAATAAAACTCCAGATAACCTAGCCTATTCTGGGTCAATTTGTTGGGTGCCACACAAAAACTGAAATTTGTCCCAACAGCTGGTGTAAACAGATTTTGTGGAGAAATGCCTCATCACCAAGATGGCATCACTGACTTCAGAGGAAAGGACGAAGCAGGTAAACGATCACAGTTTAATCTCCAAGCATGGAGATATAAATTGTACAAGTCCAGGTACTGTACCCTGCCCTGCTGCTGTGACAGAAGATAGTCCTGAAGAGGCAGCTTGAATGGACAATATATGATAATAGCCAGGTGATCCAGGAACCACACTCTCCTGTTCCAATCTGGTGCCACTAGCATGAATTGGGCCCAGTCGTTCTTAACCTTTGGAACTCGGGCCAGCAGCAGCGAAAAGCTATACAGGAGTCCTGACCTCCACTCTAGCTGGAAGGCATCTTCGAGAGAGAACAGCCTTGGACAATCCAACACATTAAAGTGCTGACATTGCACCTTCTTGTCGTTGTAGAAAAGATTGAGACAGCGTTCTCCCCATTGCTGGAAGAGTTGAGGCGTCATCTTTGGGTTTAACTACCATTCGGGTACCGCTAAGCATCTGCAGCTGAGATCATCCGTCCTAGTATTTAAAGATCCTGCCAGGTGGTTTATCACCAGAGAAATTCCATGGTGGACCAGCTACTTCCAGAGGGGTAGAGCCTCGGGACACAAACCAACATCCTACCCCACTTGCTTGTTGCATGTCGGGTGCTTTTCATGAGCCCTTGCACCAGCTTTCCCTTGACAGTGGGCAGAAAGGACTTCAGCGCCAAGTCAATTGCCCTTACTTCCCACAAATTAACGTGGAGTTCAGACTCTGTTGGACACCAGAAACCTCTGATCTTCACCTCTCCCATGTCCCCAAGTAGTAATGCATCCGTGACCACCATCAGCTTTGGGTAAGAAGAGGGACTTGCCATTTACCCAAATGTGGTCCAGCAGCAACTATTGAAGCTCTTTTGCAGTCTCCTCTCCGATAGACTTCCATAACCTTGTGCCTGTCCCACTTCAGAGCATGCATGTCTCATCTTGTATATTTGGGCAGCAGGATGCAAGAGGCCACCAGCCCTAACAGCCTCAGAATCATCCAAAATGGGATCCAGGAAACATCAGGATCTTACCCTGAATGTCCTGGAATCTTCACCCTGGGGGAAAGGCATAAAACAATACTATATTCAGAATAGCTCCGGTAAATGGGAGTGTGACATTGTCACACTGATAGTGAGCCCAACAATGTTAAGAGGTCCACTGTCATCTGGTGGTGATTGAGGATTGCGAGCAGCCAATCTTCGAGGTAGGGGAACACTAGTACCTCAACCTTTGAGGATGTGCTGCGACCACCACCATCACTTTCGTGAACACCCGAAGAGCATTGGTGATTCCAAAAGCGAACACTGCAAACTGAAAATGCTTCTGACCTACAGTTAAACACTGGTAGCGCATGTGGACCGGCAGGAAAGGAATATGAAAATAAGCATCCAACAGGTCCAGTGCCACCATCCAGTGTTCAGGGTCTAGGGCAAACAGAACCTAGGCTAGTGTGAGCATCTTGACACGGTCCTTTGCAGGAAGGCATTGAGAGGGTGGAGATCTACATTAGTATAAAAGCTTCCATCCTTTGGCCAAAGGAAGTAGCAGACGTTCACCCAGTGCCTACTTCTGAGGCTGGAACCCTCTCTATGACCCCTTTTGGCCAAATGGGCCTGCATTTTCCGCTGCAAAATTTCCAGGCAGTCCTATGCCAACCTGATGGCCATCGAAGCGATGGTGGGATAGAAAGAAAAGGGAAGGTGTGCCTAAATACAATTGGAGGATCTAATTGTCTGAGTTAATGACAGGTATACAGCCTCTGGAAGGATGGTTGTGTGCTAGCTAAAGTTGTTTTGCAGCTGCTGGAAGGCAAGGGCACTGAGCTGTACATTGCCCCTGCAGTCCAACATGCAGTCTAAAATAACTGCAGTCCTGACCACAAAAGGGCTGGAAGGCCTGCTGGGCGAGGAGTCTGTTGTTGGGGAGATAAAAAACCTCTGGTGTAGCCTCTGAGAGGGTAAAATTGCTGGTGGAATGGTTGTGTAGGAGCGTGCTGTGGCTCTGCTCTCCTTGACCCATTCTAAGGCAGAATGTGTTCATTTGCCAAAAAGGTAAGAGCCGTCAAACATCATTTCCATTAAGGATGCTTGGACATCCTCGGAAAAGCTTGTAGACTTCATCCAGAAGGGACTACAAAGGGCCACACTAGTACCCACTGCTCCCCCTAAAAAGTTGGCTGCGTCCAATCCAGAACAAATGACAAATTCTGCCACATCGCGACTCGCCTGAATAGCCAGGATAAGGGATGCCCATAGGTCATCTGGAACAGCCACCAAGACCTGTGCTACAGTATTCCAGAGGGCATGCAAATAGAACACCGGAAGACAGCCGTCATTCAGAGATCTGAGGGCCAGACTGTGGTACGAAATAATCTGATTCCCAAATGTCTCTCTGCATTTGAATTGAGAATCAGGAGTAGTAGCGGGGGAAACTTTTAAAATAAACTTTGCTGGTAGATGCATGAACATCAGGCTATTTGGAGAAAGGATGGGCCACGCAGAGCAGGGAAATGGCAACAACCTGCCTGTTAACAGGTCGAGATGAACAAGGTTTTAACCAAGTGTCCAAGAGAGTTATCCGTAAAGGTCTCATCAGTTTGTCACAGTGGCTCTGTGGGAGTCTGACTGGGTTGAAATATCACTGTGAAACATTCGTTTTTACTTCCAGGGTGAGTAATGGTAATTCTGGAACCTCTGCCGCCCTCTGTATCACAACAAAATAGGCCATTTCCTCTGTGGCAGGATGAGGGGGAGACGAGTGAGACCAGGCAATTATCTGGGAACATATTCATCCCTATTTTAAGGGCAAAGTACCGGTATCTGGAGGGTTGCCAAAATTCTGCGTTCCAGTCAGAGTGGGTGCGATATCAGTTGAGCTTGTGGTGGATTCTGATAGCAATATAGGCAGCACAGCCTCCTCTGGAGTTGGAATCCATGCGCAAGGCCCCAGTGCAGACGATGTACCGGAATACACCAGCATCGGAGATGGTGGACAACCCAAAGTGGATCCAAGAGAAACAGCTGGCATAGGGGACTGACACACCGGTGGGAGTCCATATGGAGGTCTCTATGGATCCTTAGGGCCCAAAGGTGCCCCCGGGGAGCTGCTAAAGTACAAAATATCTGCAGCATGGCCTCTCAAAAGGCCTATATGGTTGTGTAGTTCCCACTAATCCATAGGGCCTGCACATTTGTTGGACAACAAACTTTGGGTGAGGTTCCTAAACTGATTCTGGACACCCGCAGGGTAGGAGCAGCACGTTGACACTCACGCCGGAGGCTTTGTCCAGCATTAACTATTTCCTCCCTGGCTGGTCATCATCATTGCGGAGCTACAGAGGCGACTCCCGCTTCAACAGTGTGAAGGTGTCCTGGCTGCAGGTGTATCGAGAGCCCCCAGAGATGCACCCAACATGGTCTCGAACTTTTTCGCACCGGCGGAAATGCACCCCTCGCCGAACCCTGCGGAAAAGCGTCCCTCGCCGAACCCTGCGGAGGTAGCGGATAACATGGCCCTGACGAAAGACGTTTTTCTGAGCATGTTTAGGGACTTTAAGACAAAACTTCGGGAAGACCTCAGCCAAGACATCCAGTATCTGTTTATAATCATGTAACTCTTACTGAACTACCTACCCCCTACCCCTCCCCGCTCTATTCCTCTCCACTTTCCTGCTACTGATTTCTGCCCTTACCTGTCTTGGCCGTAGTCCCCACCCTGTTTACCTGTGAATTTTTCCTGCGTCATTTGAGAGCTAGCTATTCTGCTTGATGCCCGATGGAGCTACCTGGTTTCGCTATAGGGGAGACAGGTCGGGGATTCCCTCCTTGGACGTCACTTACCCAGTCGGTCTTTAGCCAGACTTCCTTGCATCTCTCCTGTCGTCTCTTCCCGCTTCAACCCTATATTATCAATACTTCTCTCCTCTCTCAATGTATTGAGACTGAACTTTTCTGTCTGATGCCCGATGGAGCTACCTGGTTTAGCTATAGGGGAGATGGGCCGTGGACTCCCTCCTTGGTCGTCACCTACCCAGTCGGCCTTTAGACAGTTTTCATTTCGTCTCTCCTTGTTGTCTCTTCCCCTATCCTCCCTTTCTCACCTTCCCTGTCCCCTCCCGCTCCATTTATGTTGCCATCCATGTTCCTTAAATTGTTTCTTATTGAGACCTAGCTATTTGGCCAAAGCCCGATGGAGCTACCAGATAGCTATAGAGGAGATGGGTTTTGGGATTCCCCCTCGACCGTCACCTACCCAGCCGGTCTTTGGGCAGACTTTCCTTCGTCTTTCTGCCGTACCCCCCTCCCATCCTGTTTTTCTGTGAACCTCTTCCCTCAACACCTGAGACCGAACTACTTTGTCTGATGCCCGATGGAGCTACCTGGTTTAGCTATAAGGGAGACGGAACGTGGATTCCCTCCTTGGTCGTCACCTACCCAGTTGGTCTTTAGACAGACTACCTCTCGTCTCTGCAGTTGTCTCTTCCCTTATCCTCCCTTTCTCACCTCACCTACCCCCCACTTCTTTTCTCTCTCCTTTCTCTCCTCTCCTAACGTATTGCTGACTGTTCGTTGTAAGGTATAATTGTTGATCTTGTTCTGTTATACTGTTAAACCACATTGTTGCACTTCCTTTCGTCCCTCCTGCTGTCTCCTCCCGCATCCTCCCTCTATTTATGTCTCTCCTCTCCCCTCTCTCAATGTATTAAGACTGAACTTTTTTTTGTCTGATGCCTGATGGAGCTACCTGGTTTAGCTATAGGTGCGATGGGCCGTGGATTCTCTCCTTGGTCTTCACCTTACCCTGTCGGTCCTTAGACAGATCTCTTTTTGTCTCTCCATATTGTCTCTTCCCTTATCCTACCTTTCGCACCTCCCCTGCCCCCTCCACTACCTCTCTCTCTCCTTTCTCCCCTCTCCTAATTGTATTGCCTATTCTTTTTTTGGGATTTATTGTGTAATTGTTGAACTTTTTCTGTTACATTGTTTATTCTCATGTAAAGCGCTCTGATACCTCTGGGTCTAGCCAGCGCTATATAAAACTCTTGAAATAAATAAATAAATAAATATGTTGGCATTGAGACCAGCTAGCTCAGAGTGCCACCATAAGCAACCCCCCCAACCCTACCAGGGAGCAAATGGTTTCTGGCAACTACTGATCATAACAAAGCAGACCTCTGAAGGATCGTGGTAACAGATCAGAACCTTTTGCTCAGTCACTCATGCTTACTTGTGCTCAGAGAAATATACAGAGAATTCACATTGAGACGTTTTCAATAAATTTACTGAACCAATGTTATTCTTGTATAGAATACATGTGCTGCGATAATCAGTAGACAGAAGCAGATGAAAGTGATTACAAGCACCAAAATAGTAAATAGTAGATACAGTTCTACCTTTGTGCTAAAACAGTATATATGCAGGCATAGAGTACAAGGTAGTTCTCAGGCACACTCCTACTATGCGGACCCTACTTTGAGTGAACCTCTAGTGTGTATAGTTGCAGACAATATACTGAATAGACCGGACTACTGTTTTGGACATACAACAACTTTCTTAGATCCTGAAGGCAGGGTACTAATATCTCTGCCCTAACGCTGGCTTTTAACAAATGCCGGTCGCTTCCAATCCTGAATCTCCCAAAAAATGTTAGGTATTATTTATCAGTCTACCCCATTTGCAACCCCAGGGGCGTGACACAGGCCCCCGCAGCCCCAGCGGTGCGGGGGCCCGCGCTCCAGGGGCCCCCTCACTCGGCGGAGCCAGCAAGCCTCTTCATTTATTAGATGGTTGGTGCACATGCGCGCTCCCGGGCCCGGCCGGGCCTCTGAGGCTTCCGCTTAATTAGATGGAGCGCAGTGGTCTCCACCGGAGCAGGTCTGTGAAAGAAAATGTGGCATCTGATGGCCCCTGTCTGCATGCAGCGTTGTGCACGGCCTCTGCCAGCCCAGCAGGTCAGTACTGGAGGAGACTCTGATTTGTCCTGCACTTGCTTGGTCTGTGGGGCAGTGGGCTTTGGAGATGGGCCGCAGAACAAACTATGGTCTTCAAGGCACTGGCAGCTCAAACCCTCTGCACGCGCCTCCTTGGCAGGTCACTCGAGTGTGGCCCAGATTAGGGTTTGGTGGCAGCCACCGAGGAGGGAGGGGCTGCCCTGGTTTATTTCCCGAGTTATTAAAGCTACGGGACTCATTTAGCCACAGGCAGTGTCCAAAGTGGGCCTCTTGATGCTCGATACTCCATTCAGTACAACCTCGTAGGGCCAGCGTTGCCCAGAGGCAATCTGTGTATGCAAACTGTGTGAGCGCATGGCAAGGACAGAGGCGCTTTACAGGGCAGAGGCGCTTTACTGAAGTGGGAGAAGTCATTTAAGGGAAAGACAGAAGGTTTAAGGAAGGAAGGCAATTTAAGTGAAAGACATTTCACGGAAGAAATGAAAAGGGGGGCGCTTTAAATGAGGCGCTACAGGAAAGGGGTGTTTAATAGAAATTCGGTTTAAAGTCGAGTGGCACTTAAAAAAGAGGTGATGTAAGATAGGTCTCTGTTTGGAAGAGAGGATGTGATATAATGGAAAGATGCTGGGTGAATGGAATAATGAGGTGTTTCAAATAAGGCATGTGCCTTAAAGTAGAACGGTGGCGCTATGCTGGACAGAAAGGCTTTTCATGAGAGGCAACTTGAGGATGGGCGAGGTCATGAACACTAGATTCAGAACACCGTACCCTCTGGTCGGAGCCCTCCCACATAGTAAGGCCTTGAGGGGATCCAGGCCTGGGTGGGAGTAGATTACAACAAATACAAGCAAGGAACGCATCCAACAAGCAAAAAAATCAATTAAAATAGAGTCAAGAAACTTGGCTAGGAACAAAAACCGTCTGGTTTTGCTAAAACTCCAATTTTAGTTTTAAGTAATTTGTATGAAATTGGATCCTTTGTTCTAGATGTTTTTTATGGTCTGTACCCAGGCCCGAAAGTCTGTTGAACAAGCATCAACAATCTGCTGCAGGACAAAGCCCTCCCTTGGAGAAGGAGGTGCCTTTTCCTTGATGGAACTGCCCTTTTTTAAGGCTCAATGCTCTTTGATTGCATTGAGACATATGTTGAACACTATGTGAATTGGGTGGTCCATTGATAGATGAATCTCCACCCTCCTATTCGAACATAGGGAAGTGCTGTAGACAAATGGAATGCATAGGGTAGTCTGTCCCAGCACAAATATTTTTCCCTTTATTGATCCTTCAGACATGCGCTTTCTCAGGGTGTCAGCAATGGAGCATAAAGTTGGGAACTAGCTGTCAGGAGTGCCTTACTAATTACTTGCCTTAAGCTCAGAATTTTGATTTTAAATACAGTTATCGGAGAGAGATTACTTTCTTGCCTCTGGATTAACACAAGTCGTCCCGTGAGATTTTGTTTGCCATTTGGGGTCTCTGGATTTTCTAAATGGTAAGGTTTTAACAAATCAAACAACCGCAAAGGTGCACCACAAAACATGAAACAGTAAGTGCAAATGGTGTTCAAGCACAATAAGGAGATATTCCTCAGAGATGTTGAAGTTCTTCTTTAAATCTTTATTTTCAAAAAGCAGTGAAACACATACAGCCGACGCGTTTCGTCCCAAACTGGGACTTCTTCAGGGCTGTCGGTAAAAACATATATACATATAATCAGTTTTTATGTACAAAGATCAACTTTCAATCTAAAAACATTTACAATAACAAAACATATTAAAAACATTACTACGATAGACGTGGAGCTTATGCATACGTTTGATGTTGAGGCGTTAGCCCACTGCCAATCTATCAGCAGGGTAATGAAAATTGGCCTAAGGGTATGTACACGTGTGTAAACATTATTTACAGTTAAAATATACATAGTTAGGATATACACATACATCATGCGATTTCAAGAAATAGGAAGCAGATGTGTACAAACGGCATGCGGTGTGTACTAGGCCTATGTGTCTGACCATGACACAAAGAAAGGACTAGACTGAGAGAAAGATACATGTATATGTTTAAGGAGAACACAGTAAAGAGCAGACAACCCATTTTGGGGTTAGGCTACTTCCATGATGGAAGCTTAGTGTTGTTGATTAACACTGGAGCATGCTTCAACATATACTGAGAGTAGGAGACCAAAAGGATTTATGATCCCATTATACCTAGTATGACATACCACTGGTGCATAGAGCCCAATACTCATTTACCTTTCAATTAATGGGACGTCGCTTATGGGGAAAAGTGTGAAAGGAATCGGGGTCCAAGGGTCACCTTCCCGGCTACTGTAATCCTGTTATGTATTGGTTCAATCAAAAGTTGATTTTGCAAGCATGGACCTTAACGGGGACATGAAAAATGAAAAAGATATCTATGTAACCATACAGAACTCTGTTATTGTGTTGTTAGACAGCAAAGTCGGCAGTGCTTAATAAACATTGCAGCATGTGGCAGGGGGCGTTAGGCTCCCTGTCCAAAAGTTTAGTCAATCTTGAGTAATAACTACTTACTATTAGCATGCTAGTGGGCAACAAAGAAAATGTGTTCTCGGAGTTCCTCGGTGGTGTAGAAAGTCTTGCCACCTTAATAATATGACTGTCTCAGTCCGTTTGCTGGAAGACATGAAAAGCGAAAAGCCAGCTTATACCCTATGCGAGGACTTGTTACATTAATGCGCGAAGAAATTGAAAAGCAAATGGCCAAGGAACAAGAACAGGAAATCAATAGCTGCGAAATATTAATTACCTGAGTCAAATATAGAACTGGTGGTGGACTGAGGGTCCTATTAGTCCAATGGAGGAGGGTGTGGGCACTGTATCCCAGTAGGCCTGTTAATTAAAAGTAAGTAGATTGCTGTTTTAAAGTCGGGTCTAACTACTAGAGCATGAAAAAACACAATTCTGCGTGGATTTGTATAGTTAAGTGTGAACATGGTCACAAAATATTCCGCCCCAGGTTTTGAGTCCAAATGCAAGTACCATATTCCAAAAAATTCGTGATTAGCAGGCTATTATTATTTATCAAATTAGGGTCATTGAAAAGGTAGAGAAATTCCAGGGTGTGCAGAGCCCCTTAACTAAGATGCTGTGATGAATAATGGTAGCCAAAGTCTGTACCAGGGACTAATTCTAGTGTGGAAAATAAGCCAAAACCGGACCTAAGCTGGGGACCAATATTATGTCTGGAACTAACAGAGAGGATCAACCGGTTGCAGGTAGGCAGTCAAACTCACCGTTCTAGGTAAAGCGGCCGGCGCCCATCCACAGCCCTCGTCCTGACGAAACACCCGCAGCGACGTCGTGTTCAGATGTTGTGAGCCCATCCTGTTCATTTTATAGCAGGAGTAATTGGGTTAAGGGTCTGCACCTGTTAGAACTCCCGCCAACGCGTAGAAGCGCTGAGCAATGGCAAAGGCAAAGCGCGATACCGACTTGTGTGAGGGAGGCGGCCATCTTAGAATGTCTAAGAGGAGCACTTGTGTATACGTTCCTCAATGCCCAGTGCCTAATCTACTATGTGTATTCCGTCCTCCGTATTGCCCAGTGTAGCTTGTTATTTAATGTCAATATCCCTAAATATTATGACCGCATTAACGTAAAAGACCGATAAACAAACAATGCTTGGAGCGGACAGAGGATGCGGTCGCACGTATCGCTAGGTCATCTGTTTAATTAAGCAAAAGATCGGAAACCTGATTTGTAGTGAAAAGAGGGTATGGGCATGTGATGCGAGAGGGACATCTATTATAGTTCGCGGTCTATATCTATATGAAAGTGGCGGCCATCTTAGAGTGTCTGGGGGGAGTGTGTTAGTATTCATAGGTTTGAGCCTGGAGCCCGATTTATTATGGGTGTTCAACCTATGCAATGCCCCCAGTACCTGGCTGACTAATGTAAACAGCCATGAGTATTATAAACAATATAACGTGTGAAAACGACATAGAAGGGTAAATAAGATAAAATCCAAAGACGGTCGCACGTAATTATAAACGACCGGCTAGTTTAAGGTGGAGGACGAAAATCTTATTATTGATAACTTAGAGAGCAAGGGCATGTTATGGAAGAGTGCACTACAACAAATGTAGTGCAATGTATGGGAAAAACGATGTAAAGGCGGCGGCCATCTTTGTCAGAGTATCCGCTTGAAAGATGGAAGTGGATAATACTGTGGGAGTTATAATGCTGGGCTATTAAAGAACCCTGGGGAGAGACATGCGGGCGTGTCTTGTAAAGGAGTCCCTTTGGACCTGTTTTGGGGTGTCGGATTGTTTGCATCTGATCCGAATGAGTTGACTAAACTCTTTAGCCTGCTTAGTTTGTGGCCCTAAAGGTCGGGCAAATGAAGAGCGTCTAATATGTATAGAAGTAACGCTATTCCAGACAACAAGGTGCAAAGTGACAGAAAAATGAGTCAATAATGTGCAATGGTATTCGAGACCTCATGGGCGCCTGCAAAAGTGTGCGAAAGTACTCCAGGTGATATACAACAAACTAAGTTATTAAGTATTTACAAATATACTTCAAGAAGGGAAAGAGATATATACAAATACACTATTTACAAGCGGACAGACCATTTTTGATGTCAAGTTGTAAAGAAGTGTCATACTGGATATGATTCAAATCTTGAGTGATCTGTGTGGTGAACCAGAGCAGAACAGAGAGTGATCAGTTAGGGCGGGTTACTCCAGGAAATAATGTAGCTCATCCTCGGTATTAAGGCCGAGTTCTGTACATCGTAGTCTACATATCCAGCCCGCCTCCCGTTGTCTTAACGCTAGTTCCCTATTACCTCCCCTTGGGTGTATAGGTTGGTGATCAATGCCCATGAACCACATGTTGTCTGTGTCTTTATGGTGTTCCTGCATATGAAAGGTCAAGGGATATCTCATGTCACCATTACGTCTTGCACGGACATGTTCTTGGATGCGGATCTTTAAGGCTGTCTTGGTGCTACCAACATAAATCTTATTGCAGCCGCAACCCAAGATATAAACAACGTATTTTGTATTGCAATTGATCAAGTGATCTATTGTATAGGTTTTGTTGGTATTGAAACGGAATTCCTTGGTTCTATTTCTGCCTAGTGCACACATGTTGCACTCGCTGCATGTGAAGAAACCTTTAGCGGGAGTAGTTAGCCAGTTGGTCCGCTTTTTGGATTCTATATAGCTGGGGCAGAGGATATTACGAAGGTTTCTTCCTCTCCTATAGCATATTTTAGGTGTCCTGGTAATCGAATCCTGAAGACTCGGTATATCCGCAATCAGATGCCAATGTTTTCTTAAGATGTTAAAAATTCTGCTGCTTTGATCAGAGTACTGTGTGTTAAATGAGAGGGGTCTGCTAGTATCTGATGGCCTATTTTTGGGGGCCAAGGTGCTTGATCTTGACATATTTTGGACTTTTTTATTAGCTTTATCAAGGGTCTTTCTGGGATAGCCCCTTTCAAGGAACCGTTTTTCCGTTGCCTGTATATTGTGTTGAAAAGAGTCCTCCGTGCTGCAATTGCGGCGCATCCGGATCATTTCCCCATAGGGGATATTCTCAATGACATGTCGGGGATGTGCGCTCTCATAATGTAAAATGCTATTGCAGGCTGTCGCCTTGCGATGAGTGCAGCTCTGGATCTTGTTGTTCTCTACAAAAAGTTTCACATCCAGAAAGTCAATTGCTTTCTGATTGTGTGTCATCGTGAAGCGAACATTGAACGGGTTGTCATTGAGGTAGCCAAAGTAATCCAAAAGATCCGGGGTAGGTCCATCCCAGATCATGATCACATCATCGATGTACCTACCCCAGAAAATTATGTTGTTCATCCATGCGGCTGCGTGGCGACCCCATGCATGCTCCCGCTCAAACCAGCCCATGAAAAGGCCGGCGTAAGCGGGGGCAAATTTGGAACCCATGGCGGCCCCTTGTGGTTGGTGGTACCATGTCAAATCATGTAGAAAGTAGTTTTCCACACTAGAATTAGTCCCTGGTACAGACTTTGGCTACCATTATTCATCACAGCATCTTAGTTAAGGGGCTCTGCACACCCTGGAATTTCTCTACCTTTTCAATGACCCTAATTTGATAAATAATAATAGCCTGCTAATCACGAATTTTTTGGAATATGGTACTTGCATTTGGACTCAAAACCTGGGGCGGAATATTTTGTGACCATGTTCACAATGGTCACACTTAACTATACAAATCCACGCAGAATTGTGTTTTTTCATGCTCTAGTAGTTAGACCCGACTTTAAAACAGCAATCTACTTACTTTTAATTAACAGGCCTACTGGGATACAGTGCCCACACCCTCCTCCATTGGACTAATAGGACCCTCAGTCCACCACCAGTTCTATATTTGACTCAGGTAATTAATATTTCGCAGCTATTGATTTCCTGTTCTTGTTCCTTGGCCATTTGCTTTTCAATTTCTTCGCGCATTAATGTAACAAGTCCTCGCATAGGGTATAAGCTGGCTTTTCGCTTTTCATGTCTTCCAGCAAACGGACTGAGACAGTCATATTATTAAGGTGGCAAGACTTTCTACACCACCGAGGAACTCCGAGAACACATTTTCTTTGTTGCCCACTAGCATGCTTATAGTAAGTAGTTATTACTCAAGATTGACTAAACTTTTGGACAGGGAGCCTAACGCCCCCTGCCACATGCTGCAATGTTTATTAAGCACTGCCGACTTTGCTGTCTAACAACACAATAACAGAGTTCTGTATGGTTACATAGATATCTTTTTCATTTTTCGTGTCCCCGTTAAGGTCCATGCTTGCAAAATCAACTTTTGATTGAACCAATACATAACAGGATTACAGTAGCCGGGAAGGTGACCCTTGGACCCCGATTCCTTTCACACTTTTCCCCATAAGCGACGTCCCATTAATTGAAAGGTAAATGAGTATTGGGCTCTATGCACCAGTGGTATGTCATACTAGGTATAATGGGATCATAAATCCTTTTGGTCTCCTACTCTCAGTATATGTTGAAGCATGCTCCAGTGTTAATCAACAACACTAAGCTTCCATCATGGAAGTAGCCTAACCCCAAAATGGGTTGTCTGTTCTTTACTGTGTTCTCCTTAAACATATACATGTATCTTTCTCTCAGTCTAGTCCTTTCTTTGTGTCATGGTCAGACACATAGGCCTAGTACACACCGCATGCCGTTTGTACACATCTGCTTCCTATTTCTTGAAATCGCATGATGTATGTGTATATCCTAACTATGTATATTTTAACTGTAAATAATGTTTACACACGTGTACATACCCTTAGGCCAATTTTCATTACCCTGCTGATAGATTGGCAGTGGGCTAACGCCTCAACATCAAACGTATGCATAAGCTCCACGTCTATCGTAGTAATGTTTTTAATATGTTTTGTTATTGTAAATGTTTTTAGATTGAAAGTTGATCTTTGTACATAAAAACTGATTATATGTATATATGTTTTTACCGACAGCCCTGAAGAAGTCCCAGTTTGGGACGAAACGCGTCGGCTGTATGTGTTTCACTGCTTTTTGAAAATAAAGATTTAAAGAAGAACTTCAACATCTCTGAGGAATATCTCCTTATTGTGCTTGAACACCATTTGCACTTACTGTTTCATGTTTTGTGGTGCACCTTTGCGGTTGTTTGATTTGAATTAAAATTCCCTAGGGAATAGGCACGGTGATGATGGGTGCCATTCAGTGTGCACACAACCCCCTTGATTAACTTAAGGGTTAAGGTACCTTACGGGGGAAAGCTAGTCAGGTGCTGACTCTAGGAAGGGTCCATCATTTATTCAGTCTTTTACTTTGGTAAGGTTTTAACATTTCGAATATGAGTTGACCTTATCGTGCCCCAGTGCTGCCTTAGTTTCTGAAATCGGCATACCCTTGGAATATCCCTCTGCATATATTTGTAGTGAAATTGAGGATTCTTATCTAGATAATCCATGTACTACAATTAAAATTGACCACATTTTGCTGCCTGCAAGAGACCCACTTCAACAAGGATGGACTGGCCGTACCGGACATCAGGCGTTTCCCCGGGAGGCTGGAAGGGTGGGGATCGGTTATTCAGAGGAGGGGACTGGTTTTGTTACTGGGGGCCAGTTTTGCAGCGGTGCTGCAATATCAGCCCCCAGTAACAAAAGAGGTAAGCAAGCGTTTCCAGCCTCCTGGAGTCAGGCAGTGCTTCCCCAAGAACTGGGCTGAGAAATTGCCATGGCTACTTGGGTTCCCAGTCCGGACCTGCACTTCACTTTATCAGGGATGTCACACCCTATCAAAGTATATCAGCTTTTCCCAAAAGCTGCAATTCACAATAGCACAATGTCCCACATTCCTTATGTAAAACCAAAGCACAGATTCTTAGGATCATTCATTTCCCAGACTTCACCTGCACGCTGGCCATCAGCAAAGGAATGTATTTGTTGATTTCAGAAATTACATCAATTTGGTCTTAGGCTGGTTGGAATATGCGATTTTTATCGATCAACTGTAAAGCTGGGATATAAAAGTTGAAACTTCATGGCTGTTGTCCATCTCACAAAGGTGTGTATTATTATTTATTATTATTATTTATTTCTTGATATAGCGCATGGCTACCCGTAGGCATCCCAACGCTCGGAGCCGCCACTGATGTTATCCAATCTTACTACAAGTGCTGAAAGAACCAAGTTTTCAGTTTCTTCCTAAATTCAAGTTGATTAGTCACTTCACAAATTTTGGTGGGAAGCGAGTTCCATAGAGTGGATGCGTTGAAAGAGAACAGGCAGCTGCGCATTCTGGTCCTCTTAATCTTGGGGACTTTAGCTTGGAGTTTAATTGAAGTTCTCAATGTCCGAGAGGGACAGTAGAACAATATCAGGTTTTTTTTTGTATTTTGAGACCAGTGCCCCACAGAGATTTATGTGCTATACATAGAGATTTGAATTTTATGTGTTCTGTAATGGTTAGCCAATGCAGTTTCTTCAGCGCCGGTTTAGCTGATACATTTCTAGGACCATTGTGTAGGAGACTTGCGGCACAGTTCTGAACCACCTGCAGCTTGCTGACGGTAGACTTGGAGGCCCCCCAGATTTACGGAGTTACAGTAGTCTAAGCTTGTCAGCACCAGGGATTGAACCAATATTCTGTGTGCTGTGTCTGGGAGCAGGGTCAGTATTTTCCGAAGTTGTCTGAGAATGCCGTAGCATGAGGCTGCCACTTGTACATGTAGTTTGCATATGTGGTGTTTACTAGAGTTTATGCAATACCTACTGTGTGCCACTTTTACTTTATCTCACCACACTGAGTTTAAAGCTGGACGTTGTACCTCAAGGCACCCAGCTGACCCCTCTGCAGACCCCTTACATCTGTAGCACTACATCAGTCACCTGCCACCTATATGATGCTCCTTCTACAACACAATCAATAACCCATTTGTCATCTCTAATGCAGAAAAAGAATCCCAACAGAAAAATACTCTAATTATATGTTACTGGTGGTCTCATCTAAATGCCGATCCTATTTTCTCCCTTAAAATGGAACACGCAACCTCATTCTCCCATAATGTGACTGGAAAGGTACTGCAAAGGAGATCAAAATTAAGGGATAATCAATGATGTGAAGTGTTTTAGGTCTAGGTAAGTGAAAGACATCTGAGGAATCTGTCAAATTTGCCATTGCTTACTTTCAGCAGACCTTGGATAGTGGTTTGTTCAGAAAGGTGGGTGCTTGACACCAATCAGGCAGAGGCACCACCTACAAATAGTTGGAACTACTTTAGCGCCACTCTGAGACCAGGAATGGGTTTATAGCTGCTCTTGGAGGGGAAACACCCGTTACAACGAATGGATTGCATCGCAATGCCATCGCAACACGACTATTACATCGCGGAATGCTTCGCAACGCATGCTATCGGGGCGCATGCTATCCGATTGCATTGACATATACATCGCTAGCGATGGCAACGTGTATGACAGGACAATAACAGCCTCGCAATAACAAGTTATTCTAAAGAATATCGTGTAATAAGTCTGTAATAAGTCTGCAGCCATGCAGAAACAGCGGCTATATATTGAAATATCGAGGCTGAATCATAAGATGTGAAAACTGCGCGGCCACACAAAAGGGGAGAGGGTGTGGTCTGACGGCTAGCGCGGCCGACCTTGGTGCTGGAAAACAAGGTTCGAGCCTCGTATCTAGCTAAAGCTTTTTTATGACACTCACGAGTGGCTATATTTCTTAATTCAACCCTCGATATTTTTTAATCCAACCCTGGTGGGTGGCTGGGTGGTTCATAGATGGATGCGTGATGGGTGGATGGATGAATGCATGATGGATAGATGCATGAATGATGGATGGATGGTTGGGTGGCTGGGTGGTGGATGGATGGATGGATGAATGCATGATGTGGGTGGGTGCACAATGGATGCATGAAGGGATGCATGAATGATGGATGGGTGGGTGGGTGGCTGGGTGGTGGATGGATGCGTGATGGGTGGATGGATGCATGATGGATGCATGCATGATGGGTGGATGCATGATGGGTGGATGGATGCATGGTGGATGGATGCATGATGGATGGATGGGTGGATGGATGGGTGGATGGATGAGTGGGTGGCTGGGTGGTGGATGGATGGATGCATGATGTGACAACGTGTGTGAAAGGACACTCTTTAAGGCACCCAAAAAGTTTTATTTCATTCCAGCCTCGCCAACGTTTCTGACATGACAGGTTAAGTGTCACTAAGTCTTCTTACGTGGCAATGGTCCACAGGTAGTGAACAAAATACGAAATGTGCCTTGTGCTATTGTTATGGACACGCTCAGAAAGAAATATGAGCGCCCTCTTATACACCAGAGACAGCAGCTTCAAGCTTGTAACTAACAGGCATTGTGAATGGGATGGATGGAAGGCACATAAAAATGAAGCATGTGACAGAGAGAGGAATGCACACACAGGCAGATACAGACAAATACAGAGACCGGCAGATGGACAATCACACCTGTCCCTGGAGCAGAATCGTATTCTACTACATTTTCAAATTAAGTAACGAGGAAGCATGTACAGCGTGGGGTAAAAACAGGCAAACAATGGTATGCTTGTGACTAGAGTCAAGCGCGCACATTGGATAAAACTAAAAACAGCCACGCATATATGCACTTATTACATTAGGTAGAGACGCTTGCAATTATGGAGTTGAAGCAAACGAACAGGCAGGCTTGCTTCTAAGATCTAGATATCGGGTAAAAGTAGAGCTGATGGCAGGTAGAGACAAGCAAACACCAGTAATCAAACCAGGCAGACATACAAACTCATGCCTACTCGATTAGACAGACATATTTCCAAAATTTCTTCCCACTCCTGCTCCTTCACCTTCTCTCATTATGTCCCCTTGCTTTTTTGCCTTCTTCCTTGTGCCCATTAACCTCCCTCTCACGGGCTGCTGACTCTCCTCGGCCACGGCTGTAAGCACGCTCACACTGCCGCCCGCAGCTACTCCGCTTGCAGCTTGTCACACTGGGCACCCCGCCACCCACACACCACACCTAGTGTGTGCAGCCCCCGGCTATCTTTTGCACTCTCTTGTACATTAGTGACTTCAACTCAGTGCAAAGAACGATGTAACCGCAGTCGATTTGGTGACCTGCGTTGTAATGCCCCAAAGCAGCAGAGACACTACAATCGCGTGGCAACAGCATGCGCAATGAATGCGTGCGATGTAATGCCTTCGACGATTTAAAAACAGCGTGGTAATTGCATGCTTTGTTACGGTTGGCGATGTATCATCATACATTCCTCTTGGAGTAATCCTAGGGTGTAATCTTTGTCCACAAAAGTTAATTGCAGAGATTGACCATGATTGGATAAAAGTATTTCCCAATCATCAGATAATTCACTATATCGAACCCATCTCCTGTCCAGTGACTGGTCTGTATCTCTGGTGATATCGAATATGTCATTTATTCTTTTTTAAACATATTTTATTGAGTTTTTGCAAAATATGGCATATAGTTAGTTACTGACAATCTGTTTATACATGCCAATACACAGTGTTACAGAGCACAATGTGTATATCTCCCGTGGACAATAATACTTGTGTTTCCAAGCGCAGGCTATACACTTTTCCCTGCGATATTGTTCGGATCTGTCGTGTTTTCCAATGATATACATAAACAACTGAACATTTTTTCCAACGTCCCCCCACCCCACAAACCCCAGTCTCTACCTGTTTATTGCATATATTATATACATATTAGCCTGTCCCGCCAGCACATTAACATAATCAGCGCATACAGAGGTACTAAATTACATGTGACCTGCAACATTCTCGTGGCATGGGCTTCTGCTCTGTGAAGTGTATAATATTTTAATCTTCTGAATCTGTGCTATGTGACCTTATTTCTTTTAATATAACTTCCCATTCGAGAGAAATCGGCGTTTTACGTAGCCCTCTAATCTCTTCTCTGAGCAACGCAGCGCCCTCCGCGCCACCCCAACGCAGTATTTCTGTATACCAAGCTTCAGGGGGTTTACGTGATTTCCATCTCATGGTGATGGTCCTGATAGCCAGTATTAGTGCAAGATCTATGAACCGGTATTGTACCTTGTGTTTGGATATATGAACATGGTGACCTAAAATGCATTCCTCTATTGTGTCAGCGATGACAAGGTGTGCGGCCGCCCAAGTCATTCTTCTAATCGGATCCCAGTATCCCCTTATCTTCGAGCATTCCCATAACATGTGCAATAAGCCGGCCCCTTCTAGCATACACCTCGGGCATGAGTGTTGTGTCTGGGGAAACATCTTATCCAGCCTGGTCGGCGTTAGGTACGCACGATGTAGGACCATTGTCTGGATAAATTTGAACTTGGCGTTCCTTGAGACTTTCCGAGGGTGCTCAGGTACTATTGACCATTCTTTGTCCGTCAGGTCTTTGCCTATGTCTACCTCCCAAATAGCCTTCAGCGCATTTAAGGATGCTCTTGTGTGGGAGCTAATACCAGCGTATAACCATCTAATCAAGTTTCGCCCTCTTCTCATGTAGTATACCAATTTGACCAATTCGTTATTGGGGGGTGCCCTCCTCTGTGGGGCCCAGTGCGTTTTTATTTACCGACTCAATGCTGCGCTTGTTAGATATAGTTGTGCCGGGGCACCGGCCTCATTTTTGAAAGTATCATGATCCAGCAGCGTCTCCTCTCCAAATAAGTCCGCCACTGTACTGATATCGAATATGACATATTCAGTTTTTATATCACATTGAAGGAAGGAAATCTGAGAAAGTTCAGAATCCGTAGGAAAATTCACAATAAGCAAACAACACTCTGACACCAGAGACAACCACAATATTGGCAAAACCAGTCCTGGATTGCTTGTATTCCAGTTCAGGGAGGACCGAGCCTGGCAGTTCGGGCTGAACTGTTAACACTGGAGTAGGGTCAAACTGAGGTGGCACGGTGTGCAAATTAATGATGGACAATGGACTGAGATACAACCCCAAGCAATTAGCAGTGGCAGAGATTAATTCAACCATTCTATTCATCAGTGTTTTTGTATGCTTCCATGGGATGCCATATGTAGGACAGGTATGCTCAGACAATGGTCCAGTGAAAAATTTGCTACTAGAACTAGCTCATATGAGTCCTAATAAGGATGAAAAATGGTCCTGGGATTCGGCCTCAAGTAATTACCAGCAGCTGAGATTAATTCAAGCATTCCACTCATCATTTTTTGTAGACATCAGATACAGCTGTACCATCAAGAGGCAGTTTAAATGGAAAACGCACTGTGCTGTAAAGTAATGCAGTTTCATGTAGCATGAAATAAACAATCAACAATTAGACTCACTAAACCGTAAGCTCTTATTAGTTTAAATATACATCACACTTTTGGCTGGGTATTGCTTCCTCTCTCCACCTCCCCACAGCAAACCACCCATAGTCCTTTCTTTTACTAGGGGCCAAGAAGGAAAGATGCTAGCACTTTAATATGCTCACTGCATAGGGCTGTGAGTATTCATAATAGGACTTCCAAGTAAGGCGTATGAGCGCAGGAATGCACTAAATAGGCCAGTATCAGGCCAGTCCATCTAGCCATCAATTAGAAACCTCTGCTATGTTTAACAGACAAGTGGTTGATGGTAGGTTCATTCAGAGCAGTCCCTCACTTATACTGCAAACCTTGAAGCCATAGAAAATGTACCAGATTCCATATTTCTATAGCGCTGCATCCCTCTGAAACAATGACAGGCTCTACTGTTGGCACAGGTACTGAACGATTTCCAGCTTCTGAATACAACTATCCACCACCTCAATCAAATAACGTTTATATTGCATATTCTTCCACAGAATGGAACTGCGTAACCTAATATTTTCTCTCAAAGCTGAATCATTTTTGATTTTAAGATTTCAATAGCATAGAGCTAGCAGAATGGAGGTTTCGGTGTGAATAGTACTGGGGAACAGTTTTATATAAGCATCCAGATGAAAGACCCCAGGGAAAATATGGGAGCTGGATAATTCCATTTCCTTTAAATTTTTTAATTGGTGAAAAATCCAACTCAAGTACAGCATTTTGTTACACCCTGGAGACAAAATGCCTTCTCTAGAAATGTAGATAGCTGAAATGAATGTACCTGCCAGCCTACGTGCGACGACAGGGGTCATGGCATATAAAATAGCTAATGGACCCAGTGAGCACCAGGCTTTCTTCCGGTGTGCCTGTATTAGACCAGGAAAAATCACCAAATAACAAAAACAAACGTTGGCAAAGCCAATAGGTTTCGCCTATGCAAAAGCTATTGGCTTTGCCAGTGTTTTAGCCATCTTCTACAGCAGTATGAAGTGGACTAGAGTGGAGTGGCGTAGAGAGGTGCGGAGTGGCATGGAGTGGATTGGCATAAAGTGGAGTGGAATAGATTAGCTTGGAGTGGCATAGAGTGGCTTGGAGTGACGTAGAGTGAAATGGAATAGAGTGGAGTGTTGTAGAACAGAGTGGAGTGGCATAGAGTGGAGTGGAATGGTGTGGTGTAGTGTAGTGTGGAGTGCCATAAAGTAAAGTGGAATGGAGTGGAGTGGACAGGAGTAGAGTGGCATACAGTAGAGTAGAGTGGTGTAGAGTGGCATACAGTGGAGTGGGTAGACTAGAGTGTCGTATAGTGGAGTAGTACAGAGTAGAGGGCAGTGGTGTAGAGTGCAGTGGCATTGAGTGGTGCAGAGTACAGTAGAGTGACATAGAGGTCAGAGGCATAGAATAGAGTGGTGAACAGAGCAGTGCTGTAGAGTGCAGTGACACAGAGTAGACTGCAGTGGCATAGAGTGCAGTTGTTTAGAGTGTAGCTGCGTAGACTTCAGTGACATAGAGAAGAGTGGTGCAAAGAAGAGTGGCTTAGAGTGCAGCAGCATAGAGTGCAGTACATAGAGTTGAGTGGTGCTGAGTAGATTGGCAGGCATAGAATGGAGTAGTGTAAAGTAGAGTGCAGTGGTAAAGAGTGATGTGGTGTAGAGTGCAGTAGGTGTAGAGTGGTGCCTAGTGGAATACAGGGATGTAGAGTGCAGTGGTATATAGTGGTGCAGAGTATAGTGCAGTGACATTGAGGGCAGTGGCCTCTGCTGCTGTGGTGCAGAGTAGAGTGGCATAAAGTGCTTGGTGTAGAATGCAGTGGCATAGAGTGCAGTGATGTGTAGTAAAGTGGTGTAGAGTGGCGTGTAGAGTAGATTGGTGCAGAGTAGAGTGCCATGGAGTGTGCTAGCCCGAAGTGCAGTGGAGTAAAATGAAGTGGTGTGGAGTGGCACAGAGCGCAGTGAAATAAAGTACAGTGGTGCAGACTAGAGTCACAGAATGCAGTGGTATAAAGTGCAGTGGCATAGAGCATCGAAGTGTACAGTGCTGTGGCATAGAGTGCATAGTGTAGAGTATAGTGATGTAGAGTACAGTGGCATAAAGTGAAGTGGCATAGAGTGGTGCAGAGTAGTGGCATGGAACGTCAAGTGCAGTGGCATAGACTGGAATGGTGCAGAGAAGAGCTAAGTGGCATAGAGTGGAGTAGTAAAGTACTTGGTAGGGGGTAGGAGGGAAAAGAAGCAACATGAAAGGGGAACTGATGGCAGGGAATAAAAGCTACATGGATGGTGATATGGGAGACGGACTGTAAACACAAGAACTCATACGGAATGCCTGAGGACAAATAAAAAAAAGTAGCCCAATAAACCTTCATTTGGGGCACATATTCAATGTGGCTACCAGTTTCCTTTTTCTGCTGCACCCACATCCATAATATGACAATGGTGAAAAGCAGTGGCATAACAAAGGCCCCTTCAGCCCCCGCGGTATACAAGGACCACGAGCCCCGCGGCTGTCCCTCCAGCACTGGCAGGCCCGTGGCCTGAGAGCTTCCGACTTGATCAGGAGTGTTGGTGCCCCCTGCATGTACTTTGCAGGGGGGCCCCTTCAAGTTTTGTTATGCCACTGTGTACCCCATTTAATAATGTGTACAAACGAAAGAAAAAATAGGATTTGGCCTATCCTAAAGTGGGCTGAAACATGCTGTTCGTTTTTAATCTTGAGTGGGCTCACAGCATTTAATAAAAGTAGGGTCACGTGCATGTGAGTTTTAATTCGCACCATGGGGTCTAGTTTGACACAAGAACTTCTTGTGCAATTCTTTACATACCTTTTATTTTTTCTTCACATTTTATTATATATTAGACACTCGATTTATCTTTTCATGGTCAAGAAAGTCATAAATTATGAGAAACGTGAGCAAAATGGTGAGTACCTACCATCAGCTCCCTTGGTGATGCTTACGTGAGGTACTTTCTGACCTTTCACACATTCATTCTTTCTTTTGTACACATTATCAAATGGGGGTAAAAATGGGGTGGACTGATGAATAATACATTTTAAAAAATGAGACATTCAGTTTTGGACGCGATTGGCATTTGTTAAAAGCCAGCGTTAGGTTGGAGATATTAGTATCCTGCTTCCAGGATCCAAGAAAGTTGTTGTATGTCCAAAACAGTCAGGTCTATTCAGTATATTGCTTGCTTTTGAGTGGAGGGCTACCTGATTGTAGTATTCCCTCTTATGCTCCTTATTGTGGATGATGTATAGATGCAGAGCCAAGAATCGCCGCAAGGGGCAATCCAACCCTATAACCTGACATGAGAGAATGTAGGAGCCCATCTTGGTCCCGAACTGGGCACCGCCTCACGGAGATGTCAGACCGCTGCATGATTAAGTATCAGCATGCAGGGACCCTCAGTGTCAGCTGAAGTGCCTCCTCTGCTAACCTTTTAGGATGCTCCTGATTTATAATAGAAAGCATCCTTGTGATGTACGTATAGATTAGCAATGGTATGGATGTGTAGATAGCCCTGTGGTCCCGTGGATGAAGATAGAATGACATTTGCACATTGTGCTTAAAAAGGCCTTGTACATGGTGTTCGAGGCATCATGGTGTTATGCAAAGCTACACGTGTAAACAGAAGTAGTTTCAGAGAAACAAATCCAACATTGTCACGCATGTGAATATGTGCAAAAGTTCACAGCAGAAATGTTATTGCGCAAATTAGGACAAAGTAAGAAAATGTGCAGCTTTGTTTCTTGGGTCTATCCCGGGTACAAAGCATCTACCCTCGTACTAATGGTCAATATATAAAAGCTATCTAAAAAAAGGCAGCATGCCATAAAGGAATGCAATTAAAAAAGTCCAAAGCCACAGTTTAAAAGCATCTAAAACAAAGCTTCCAGGTAAAACATTCATAAAAGCCATTTAAAAGTCATCATACTGTTTAACCCCTTGGCCGCGGCGGTAATTCTGGGGGAGGGGGGTCGAGCGGCGCCGCCATGCTTGTGACCGAACCACTCCGTCACGAGCCACGAGCCCGCTGTGCTTATGACGGAATGGTCCCGTCAAGGCCCCGCACACTCACTAATTCGCCCGCACAGGCGGGGAATCAGTGCCACGTGGGCAGAGCGGGCGTGGCATGACGGAACCACTCCGTCATGAGCACAGCACGCCCGTGGCTCGTGACAGAGTGGTTCTGTCACTAGCATGTAAGGAGTTAAAACTCCAAGCACTCAGAAAGCCATGGTGCCTAGAAAAGCAGCAGAATATTGTTTGAATCATTGTGTTTACAAAATGGGTCAAATCCTTGCCATCACTTGGAAATGCCAAATGATTATGTGTTCCGAGTAGTAGTTGCAACATTGTTGTCAGACAACCGCAGACGTCGCTCCCAAGGGCGCACCTCAAAGCATGTTTATGGAGCAAAGGTCATTTCATCTAGTTCCCACAGCCGACGCTGAGGGAGGGACTGCATCCTATAAGTATATCGCAGAGCCGGCATCCAGTTCACTATGAGCCAGAGCATCCCAGCGTCGCTCAAAGAATGCATTCATCAGCAATGGAATATGCTGGGGATAACAATACCAATGGGGCCTTTAAGAGGAGCATCAGTACTTTAACGTCCAGTGGCGCAACCGATTGTGATCCGAGGCATAGATCCAATATGCATTCATGGCTGCAAAGCAGGCAGCGGAATAGAGGTTGTACGCAGTGAAGCCAAACAGGCCTGAAAGATGAGAACCAGTGCTCATTCAGTTCTCAAAGCCAAGGAGTGCGGAAGCATTGTCTCAGGTGCTCACAGCATAGTAGCACAGCCAGTGCAGTCTCCATTCGGGGTTGAACTGGGATATCCATTGTGGAGCAGAAAAATGTAAATCAAGGTACCTGGCACAAGTAGCAGGACAAGCGGGAGACCTTCAAAAACACTTCCCAATACTGAGTGTATGAAAGATTATGTAACCTCGAAAATTTTATGAAAGGTGCTTACCAGTCAAGAGTCAATACATTTAAAAAAAAGTTTGCTATTCCTTTTGTATTAGACATATTAAAGATAGGGTGGACCAGCTCCCCAAAATGCAGTGGGAAGTTACTATGGGTAGTATCTGTATCTCAGACGAGGACCTTGCAACCTGGAGATCAAATGTTTCCTTGGCTGATGTATAGTAGGACCCTACACCTCATACAATACCTGTCCCACACTATGCCTTCCGGAATTGATTGATTGATTGAAGAACCAAGTTAACAGGTTGTGCTGCAGAGCTTTCTGGGAGATAGTGTCCATTCAGAAGTAGGAAAAAGATGGTCACCAAATCAATTCAGAGGACCATGAATAGTAATCAATCATACTGCACAATAGAGCGCTCTACCCGAGACAATCTCAGGCATACGCCTTTGGTTCTTTTAATCAGGGTGGGAGACCCATTGATTAAAATTGTTGTTGCTGGTACTCCCTTACCCGTTTTTAAATGTCTTTGAGGTTATACACCTCCACACTTTCATCTACGCTAATTAGGCCCCTCACCCTCACGGCACCAAAAGGCATTTGGAATAAATGATCTCCACCAAAGAGGCCCTTATAGGGAGCCCGTCAGGAGTTGCGGCGCCAACCAGATGAGAAGCAGCCCATATGATGAAGCATAACACCTTGCTGGGTGTGTGAGGGCCCTATATTCCAAAAGAAGGAACCCTCATCCTCATGCATTGGGGTCTGCTAGTCACAATCGTACACCAAACAGTATTTCATATGGAGTAAGACTCCCCAGGGAATTTCTCGGCATGTTATAGAGTGCCGTATGGATCCCATATAGGTGACTGACGCAACTGCAACCTGTGCCTAATCCCCTTGCTGTTAAGGATTACTTTAAGACACAACTTTCCAAACTTTTCATGTTGGTGACACACCTGTTTGTGAAAAAAATTTCAGGGACACGGTAACGCGAGCGCAGCGAGCTAGCCGGAACCACCTACAAACCCACGCACAACCTCACACACCCCCACACACACAACCCCACACCCACCCACACCCACACACAAACAACACCCCACACACACACAACCCCACACACACACACACCTCCCCACACACACACACAACCCCAGACACAACCCCAGACACAACCACAACCACACACAACCCCATACACACAGACAACCCCACACACACTCACACACAACCCCCCCCACACAAAACCCCCACACACACAACCCCCCACACACATACACAACCACACAACCCCACACACACACAACCCCACACACACACAACCTCACACACACACACAACCTCACACACACACACAACCCCACACACAAAACCCCGATAATGTACGTATGTTTTGAATGGAACTGAAGAAAACACACATGGTTCGTAACAGAGCATGAACAGGACATTTGCACATTTGTGATATTACATATTATATATTTACAATCACGATACATTCCACGCATATTTACAATTTTATGCACAGTGAGGTCAACTCATTCGCCCAGAATCACACATTTTAAAGTCAAGTGCCAGAGCTGGAATTAAAACCAAAAGTTCCAGATCACCCGATTTCTCCAGTATATTGGTAACATTTGCAGAGGTGGCTAAGGTTGCCCAGGACAACACTAATGCCAGGAAAAGTCCAGGAGGAGTGGGACTGACTTGTTAAAATACTGTGAAGCAGTCCAATTTAGAATTGTACCCGAATGGTCCAAAAGTGCCCTGATGAAAAACGGGGCTTCGTGGCTCAAGGAATTGATGGAAAAAAAGCTGTGGGATCAAACTTGGATGAAAAAGTGAAAAAAGTCCAGACACAATATAATCTGTACATTTACTTCGTAACAAAAAACATAATGGATGTTTGGGACATATAGCTACAAGGGCTTGACTGTGTTCCTGTTCCAATACCCAAGAATATGTGACAAGATTGGTCATAGGTCAGGGGTAGAATGAGGACATAGGACGATCTCAGATGGTAGAATGTTATGTCTTAAATCCTATTGATAATATAAAACAGGAAGCAAGAGAGGATGAGATTCACATTGATCTCACAGCAGATATATTGTTTCCCTTTAGCCACTGTTTCACACCATGTCCCAAACACATAAAAAAAAGTCCAAAATACAGCACTCAAATTAGATAGCAGACTAAAACTATTGGACTTCTGACGTCTGGGTCATGTATAACTGGGCTTACTCACTTTAAAGTTGGGCACCAAGGGAACGAAATTAGACATTTAAATATTACTTCATTGGTAAAAGGCAGATACTACTTAAAACTGACCTCATTTGCCTTCAGTTCAGAATGTTTCTTTTTACATAAAAGTTCTATTCGTAAGAAAAATGAAAAAGCAAGCTGTAACTGAAGCTAAGTGCTTTCTGCCGTCTGGTGCCGGTTTCTAATGAGATCACTTCTCACCAATCCGTTAAATGTCAAGCATCCCAGCTCAAGATGAGAAAGCTCGGCAGTAAACATGCAAATGGTATGTAAACGAGAAACTAAGACTTGCTCATGCCAAACCGTGACAAATACATATAGATTTGCTCCCGTAACTTGTAATAGCGAAGGCCAAGGCATTATTTCTGTGAAGAGGAAATCTTTGAGATGACCAGACTGGTTTATGCTCCTCTTCTGTTTGTCCTGTCCAGGGCTCAAACAAGACAGATCGCCAGTGTTGCAGCAGACAGCGCCTTGCCACCCTCTCGGCTAAGTGAAATGCTTGTTCCCGAGATTACAGTGATTACAATCGCAGCGTGAGCTCCAAACACGTGCTAAAGGAAACATCAGCACGTCAATGGGCAGATAAACAGCGCATTCATGCTTTAAGACAACCCCCCCTTCCCTGCAGCCCTAACAAGCGTGACACAACTACGTATGGGTTACTGTGTCGCGCCACACAGTTTGGAAAGCTGTGCTTTAAGACATGGTTTGTCCTCTCGACTACTGAATTTCCCTCTGGATAATACAGGGGAGGAGTACTGCAAGGCCACATTCAAACCTTTCATGGCATTGTTGTAAGCCCGAGAGCTAAACACCAGGCCCTGGCCAGAATGTAGTGTGTCAATTGCGTATGTCCCAATGAAGACTCACACATCCTTTATACCAGTTAGAGCGTTAGCTGAGCACTGCAGCGAAACCCATAGGAATCTGGAGCATGAATTCACTGCCACCAACATGTACTTGTAAGTCCCGTCTGAGTGTAAAGGGCAGCCGTGATCTTAATAAATAACTGCTAGAGCCTTGTCTGGGATCAATAGAAGTGTCTGAGGTGGACACTATACTGTTGAGCTTTTTATCTGCTGTCAGATGTCACATTTAAGGACAAATGTCCTTGGCTTGTTTAGTTAGACCTGGCCACCACGAATGCCACTTCAGTAGCAAGCCTGTAGCAGTAACCCCTGCGTGGGCTGGCCCCAGACGCACATGTGAAGTTAGTATTAATATCAATCTGCAATCAGTGTCTGGTATTACTCTATCCCCCACTTCTGGAATCTGAGCATATGGAATGTTTTGTGCATCTAACTTGTAGGAATACTTGAGTGGAAAGCCTTTCAGCAGATGTGTGTCATTGCAAGCAGCACGGACAGCCACCATGATGTCTGTTCAATCTCGTGCTAGAACGAGGGATTGTAGTAATGGCAGCAGTGCAAACTATTGCCTTAGTAGCTTCTCTAGCCATGGAATTCCCTGCGACATGAACGCCAACATGTTGATGATTCATTGTATGGATAACATGGGACCATTGAAAGTATTCTTTCAGCTTTGCCACCTGCTCCCAAAGCAGTTTGTGCTTGATTGTGCAACCCCTTTTTTTTTAAATATTTTTTTTTGATAATCAACTTTATTGGTTTTGTAAGAACAGTGAGAATTCATTGGTTGCAGTTCAGTAAACATCAAAGGGAACATGACATGGGTGATTGATGATACAAATAGGGTCGGTCCATCAGAGTCTAACACAGCATTCCGGATGATTGTTACAGTGTGACACAGAGTAAAAGAAGACAGATTATCATGGTGGCAGCATATTAAACCATTTACCTCACACCTTGTTAAATAAGTCCGGACATCCTCGAGCCTCAAATAGGGCTTCCTCCTGGATCCCACGCCATTCCACTCCCTTCCTCCATCTCTGCACAGTAGGTGCCTTACTTAGCCTGTGCCCACTGCGCTGCTATGTCCCTCTTGGCCACTGCCACAGTTGTCCCCAAGAGGCGCTTGTCTATCCTAGAACCATCTAGGCCATCAAATACCCCCAACAGCATACGCATTGGGTCGTGTGGAACCTCCCATCCCAAGGCCTGCATAAGCTCCAGCTCCAGCTCCATCCCCCTCCAGAACGGCGCCAGCCCCGGACAACGCCATACCATGTGATAGAAATCGGCAGGAGCTGAGGCACATCGCGGGCATGGTGAGGGGGGCCTCAACCAGGCCTGGAACAGACGTGCCAGGGTGAGGTATGCCGCATGGAGGTTGTATCATTGGACCAAGCGCAGCCTGGAGGACGTGGTCAAGGTTTTGGGTGCCATGAGGGCATCCCTCCAGACTGCCTCTTCCAGGGGTCCTAGCCAATCCTCCCAGCAGGCCCTGAGCCGGTCTAGAGAAGCGGGAACATTATTCCCCAGGGATCGATAGATGCGGGACACCCCCCCCCCCCCCCCCCTGCCCAGGTTCCCCATCATCACCTGAGGCTCCAATGGGCTGAACTCTGGAAGGGAGACAGGAGGCGAGACATGCGTGTAGAGGGCGTGTCTTAGTTGCAAGTACTGATAGAGTTGGGAGTGAGGAAGAGCATGACGTTGCTGTAGGTCTGCGAAAGAGAGGATGTGAACCCCCACCCAGACATCTCCGAGCACCGAAACACCTATGAGGTCCCACCTACGGAACCCCTGCAGGGGCGAGACCCCCCCCCCCGCATCCAAGACCCATGCCAGAGTGGCGTCTGTCGAGTGAGTTTTCGATCCCACCCCACGAGCCTTAGGGCCGTGTGCCAGGCCTGAAACACCGTCCTAGTGACCGGGGCCATCACCTGTGGCACAGGACTACCATACAGAAGCGCCTGGACCTGTGTAAAGTCCAACGCAGTGAGTTCCACACGATAGGCAGGGTCGGACCAGCCGCCCGCATACCAATCGTGTATGATGATAAGTTTCGTGGCCAGGTAGTAGATTGGTCATCCCCATACCCCCGTCAAAGAGGGGAATGCGGCAGTGTGCCAGGGACATGCACGACCTCCTGCCTCCCCAGAGAAACCGGGTGAGGACCTCGTCAAGCTTGCGGAACCAACTACCAGGAAGGTGGACCGTGATGTTCTGCAGTATGTAAAGGAAACGGGGAGGACCATCATTTTGAAGAGCACACTTCTGCCCAGGGGGTTCAGGGGCAGGGTCTGCCACTTCTTGAGGTTCGCCTTCATCCTGACGACCAAGGGCGTGATGTTCAGGGCCCATTCAAGCTCCGGTAGAAGAGCTACCCAGGCGCCAAGGTATTTGACCGAGTTCCTCCTAAGGGGGATAGTCGACTGCCAGTCGTAACACTCCCTGGAGGGATGCAGTGGGACCAGAGTGGACTTGGCCGCGTTGAGACGAAGTCCAGAGATCTCCTCAAAAGCCGAGAGGACCTTCAAACACCTGGGGCCAGAACTTTCAGGATCCGCCAGAAATAGCAGCACGTCGTCCACATATAGGGCTATCTTGTCCACTTGGCTCGAGTCCCAGGCCCAGCCCCAAAATTGTGGGTCCTGTCGGATGAGCGCCGCTAGGGGCTTCATTGCCAACGCGAACAAGAGTGGCGAGAGAGGGCACCCCTGACGTGTGCCCCTGTGGATCGGGAAGGCCTCGGCGAGCTCTCCGTTAATGAGTACACGGCTCGGGGGTTGGTGTAGAGGACTCTGATGAGATGGGGGAATGAGGGACCGAAACCCATCCTGTCCAGCACATCCTGCAGGTAGTTCCAATTCAACGTGTTGAAGGCCTTTTTGAAGTCTATGAAAAGGAGGGCTAGGTATGGGGTTAGTCGATCACGGTGGGCCAGGACCAGATGGAGGCGGCGAATACAGTGGCGGGTGCCTCTAGCGGGCATGAACCCGCATTGGTCGGGGTGGACCAGGTCCTGCAGGAGGGGTCGGAGTCTCTGAGCCAAGACGGTGGTGAAGAGCTTAATCTCCGTGTTGATAAGCGAGATCGGGCGGTAATCCGCACAACTCAGGGACGGCGGCTGCGTCTTCGGAATAACCACTATCGTGGCCAAGTCCAACTCAGGGGGGAATGTGCCGGTCTCTGCCACATGGTGGAAAAGATCCAGCAGGGTGGGGGCCAAAGTATCTCGAAAGGCCGCGTAGTACTCCTGAGGGTACCAGTCGGGACCAGGCGTTTTACTGGGTGTAGGCGGGAGATGGCATCCTGGACCTCCTCCAGTGTAAAGGGGCAGTCCAGAGTGTCCGCTGTGTCTTGAGAGATAGAAGGCAGTCCGGTACCAGTTTCGTCCATCAGAGCGGCCAGAAGAGCGCCCGAGGGCCGATCATTGTAGAGGTGCGCATAGAAGGTAGCTAAGGTGTGTGCTATGGCCGCGGAGTCACTTGGAGGGTTCCATCATTTGAGCGGATCTCAGAAATAATACGGTTGGCTTTGGGGTAAGACACAAGATTGTGGAGGAGTTTGCCTTTCTTATCCCCCCACCCGTAAACCCGAGCTACTGACGAGCGCCAGAGCATCTTGGCCGATTCCAGCAAGATTCGGGGGATCTCTTCGCGAACCGCTGCTAGTTGCCGGGAAGAATCTTCCTGCCCATCAGAGGCCCTGGGTCGGACTAATTTGCATATAGCCAGGTTCTGAACTGGGGTGATGCAGTGAGCTAAATAACGGTGACGGATTCAGCCCTGATCTCTTGACTGGGTAAGAGTGGTCTGCTTAATTCAGACACTCTGTTCATCACCACCCCCTTTTCTGAATCGTTTTTGGCCACTACAGGTGTGGCAGGGTATACTCAGACATGAGTCCCTTGCTCACTGCACCACCAGGATTCAAGCAAGCCGGGCCGACGACGTCTGAAATGCCAGAAACCGGTCCCCGGAAGCTTGTCTCCTTTCCGGTGAAGAATTGGCTTGGTAGTTTGGTCTGACCTGTTCCCATGAGGCACTGGGTCAGACTAATTTGCATATAGCCAGGTTCTGAACTGGGGTGATGCAGTGAGCTAAATAACGGTGATGGATTCAGCCCTGATCTCTTGACTGGGTAAGAGTGGTCTGCTTAATTCAGACACTCTGTTCATCACCACCCCCTTTTCTGAATCATTTTTGGCCACTACAGGTGTGGCAGGGTATACTCAGACAGGAGTCCCTTGCTCACTGCACCACCAGGATTCAAGCAAGCTGGGCCAACGACGTCTGAAATGCCAGAGACCGGTCCCCGGAAGCTTGTCTCCTTTCCGGTGAAGAATTGGCTTGGTAGTTTGGTCTGCCCTGTTCCCATGAGGCACTGGGTCAGACTAATTTGCATATAGCCAGGTTCTGAACTGGGGTGATGCAGTGAGCTAAATAACGGTGATGGATTCAGCCCTGATCTCTTGACTGGGTAAGAGTGGTCTGCTTAATTCAAGTCAAGTCAAGTTAAGTCAAGTTAAAGATTTGTATAGCGCGCTACATACCCAGAGGGTCTCAAGGCGCTTGAAGAAGGGAGGGGAGTTACTTGTCGAATATCCATGTTTTGAGTTGCTTTCTGAATGCTAGGTGGTTCTGAGTAAGGCGAAGGTGAGTGGGAAGTGAGTTCCAAGTTTTAGCTGCTAGGTAGGAAAAGGATCTACCTCCCATGGTGGTTTTGTTGATGCGAGGTACAGTGGCAAGGGCTTGGTTGGAGGATCGTAGCTGGCGGGAGGGGGTGTAGAAGGATAGTCGTGTGTTGAGGCATTCGGGTCCGATTTCGTAGAGTGCTTTGTGTGCGTGGGTTAGGAGCCGGAAAGTGATTCTCTTATTGACGGGGAGCCAGTGGAGGTTTTTTAGGTGATCAGAGATGTGTTCTTTACGCGGGATGTCTAATATGAGCCTGGCTGAGGCGTTCTGGATGCGTTGTAGTTTTTTCTGGAGTTTTGCGGTGGTGCCGGCGTAGAGGGTGTTTCCGTAGTCCAGTCGGCTTGTGACCAGAGCGTGAGTGACTGTTTTTCTAGTTTCGGTAGGAATCCAGCGAAATGTTTTTTTTAACATGCGAAGAATGTTGAAGCAAGATGAAGAGACGGCGTTGACTTGTCTGTTCATCGAGAGTGAGGAATCCAGGATGACGCCCAGGTTCCGTGCGTGGTCCGTCGGGATGGGTGCTTTTCCAAGGGCCTCTGGCCACCAAGAGTCGTCCCAGGCGGAGGGGAGGTACCTAAGATGAGGACTTCTGTTTTGTCCGAGTTCAGTTTCAGACGGCTGTGCTTCATCCATTCGGCTACTTCTTTCATTCCTTCGTGTAGGTTGGTTTTGGCTGTGTTAGGGTCTCTGGTGAGTGATAGGATCAGTTGAGTGTCGTCGGCGTAGGAGATGATGTTGAGGTTATGTTGGCGTGCGATGGTCGCGAGGGGGCTCATGTAAACGTTGAAGAGGGTGGGACTGAGTGAGGACCCTTGAGGTACGCCGCAGATGACTTCAGTAGCCTCTGACTTGAATGGTGGAAGGCGGACTCTCTGGGTTCTTCCGGTGAGGAACGAGGTGATCCATTCCAGTGCTTTTCCTTGGATTCCGACGTTTCTGAGGCGCTGTAAAAGGGTGCTATGACAGACTGTGTCGAAGGCTGCGGAGAGGTCGAGGAGGATGAGGGCGACTGTCTCCATTGTCCGGTAGAGTCCGAATGTCGTCTGTTGCTGCGATGAGGGCGGTTTTGGTGCTGTGCTTGGCTCGGAAGCCGGATTGTGAGGAGTCGAGGGATTTGTTGGTTTCGAGGAAGGTGGCGAGCTGGTTGTTGACAGCTTTCTCGATGACTTTGGCCGGGAATGGAAGGAGTGAGATAGGGCGATAGTTTTTGAGTTCGGTGGGGTCAGCTGTGGGTTTCTTCAGGAGGGCGCGGAGTTCGGCATGTTTCCAACTTTCCGGGAAGGTTGCGGAGTTGAGGGAGCAGTTGATGACGTCTCGGAGGTGCGGTGCAATAATGGAGTCTGCTTTGTTAAAGATGTAGTGAGGGCAAGGGTCTGTGGGGGATCCTGAGTGGATAGAGTTCATCAGGCGGATGGTGTCCTCTGTAGAGATTGGCTTCCAGTCATTGAGGATGTTCAAGGGGGTTGGAGGTCCTGCAGAGGGTTGGGTGTGTTGGTCTTCGGGTTGGTTGTCAAAGCTGTTGTGGATGTCTGCGATCTTGTTGTGGAAGAATGAAGCTAGGGAGTTGCAGAGGGCTTGAGAGGGGGTGATGTCGTTGGAGTTGGCTGATGGGTTGGTAAATTCCTTGACGATGTTGAATAATTCCTTGCTGTTGTGGGCGTTGTTATCTAGACGGTCCTTGAAGGCTGCTTTCTTTGCATTTCGGATTAGTTGGTGGTGTAAGCGGGTGGCGTTTTTGAAGCCGTCCTTGGTGCTGGTGGTTGGGTCTTTTTTCCAGGCCTTCTCGAGGGAGTGACAGAATTTCTTGGATTTCTTAAGGTCATCGTTGAACCAGGAGGCCTTCTTGCTGCCTAGTTTGATTTGTCGTTTTTTCAGTGGTGCTAGGATGTCGGCGCTGTTGGATAGCCATTGGGTGAGGTTGGTGGCTGCTTGGTCGGGGTTAGAGGATTGGGCGGGGGTTTTTTGAAGAAGCGATGAGGAGATCTGGTCGATGGTGATTTTGTTCCAGTTTCTTTGCAGTGTGGGTCGGGTGTGGTTGTTGGATGTAGGCTTGTTGTAGGTGAAGTGAACGCAGCTGTGGTCAGTCCAAAGGAGTGTTGTGGTGTGGCTGAAGGAAACATGCTTGCTGGAGGTGAAGATGGGGTCGAGTGTGTGACCAGCGATGTGGGTGGGGGTAGTGACGAGTTGTTGAAGTCCGAGGTTTGAGAGGTTGTCCAAAAGGGTGGTGGTGTTGCGGTCATTGTTCTTATCAAGGTGAAAGTTGAGGTCTCCCAAAAGGATGTAGTCCTCGGAGGGGAGCGCGTGTGGAGTGATGAAGTCCGTGATGTCTTCACTAAATTGTGCGCGGGGTCCTGGTGGCCTGTAAAGGAGGGTGCCTCTGAGTGTGGTCTTGGGGTCGATGTGGATCTGGAAGTGAAGGTGTTCAGAGTTGGCGAGATTGACGTCTGAGCTGGTAGAGATGCGGATGGATTTCTTATGAACGATAGCGATGCCTCCTCCTGTGTGGCTGGTGCGGTCCTTGCGAATGATCTCTGTTCATCACCACCCCCTTTTCTGAATCGTTTTTGGCCACTACAGGTGTGGCAGGGTATACTCAGACATGAGTCCCTTGCTCACTGCACCACCAGGATTCAAGCAAGCCGGGCCGACGATGGCTGAAATGCCAGAAACCGGTCCCCGGAAGCTAGTCTCCTTTCCGGTGAAGAATTGGCTTGGTAGTTTGGTCTGCCCTGTTCCCATGAGGCACTGGGTCAGACTAATTTGCATATAGCCAGGTTCTGAACTGGGGTGATGCAGTGAGCTAAATAACGGTGATGGATTCAGCCCTGATCTCTTGACTGGGTAAGAGTGGTCTGCTTAATTCAGACACTCTGTTCATCACCACCCCCTTTTCTGAATCGTTTTTGGCCACTACAGGTGTGGCAGGGTATACTCAGACATGAGTCCCTTGCTCATTGCACCACCAGGATTCAAGCAAGCCGGGCCGACGATGGCTGAAATGCCAGAAACCGGTCCCCGGAAGCTTGTCTCCTTTCCGGTGAAGAATTGGCTTGGTAGTTTGGTCTGCCCTGTTCCCATGAGGCACTGGGTCAGACTAATTTGCATATAGCCAGGTTCTGAACTGGGGTGATGCAGTGAGCTAAATAACGGTGATGGATTCAGCCCTGATCTCTTGACTGGGTAAGAGTGGTCTGCTTAATTCAGACACTCTGTTCATCACCACCCCCTTTTCTGAATCACCAGAGAGTTGGGCAGCTTCCAGCTGTGTCGCTTGGGATTCAAGCTGTGTGAGCTGGGCCATCTGTTCCGATCGCTTCGCGTGGACCAATCCCCTGGCCAGTCCTCGGACAACGGCCTTGCCTGTCTCCCACAGCGTGCCCGGTGAGTGGACCGAGCCCGCATTGGTGGAAAAATAGTGATTGAGTTCCTTGCAGAGTGATTCCACCAACTCCGAGTCTTGTAAGAACCAGGCATTCAACCGCCAGACCGCTCGTGGGCCCGTCGAGGATAACCAGAGTCGAAGGGAGATAGGAGAAATCCCCCTGGGCTGGATCGCGGCGCCTGAGACCAGCTGACAGTCGGTGGCCGGCATCAGGAGAAGGTCAATGCAGGAGTGAGTAAGGTGGGACGCCGACATATGGGTGTACTGATTGGCGGGGAGGTTCCAGACCCGCCACATGGCACAGAGACCCAGGGCCGAGGTCCAGCTTGACAGGGATTTAGCAGAGGTGACACGGGCCTCGGACGGGGTCCCCGTCGTATCAAGCAGGGGCTGCAGAACAGCATTGACGTCCCCCCCGACCACCATAAAACCCTGCGGGATGGAGGAAAGCACACGGGTAAGGTGGCGGAGTGTTAGAGACAGGAGGGCAGGGGGAATATAAAGGCTCAGGAGTTTTAGGGTACGTCCCTCCATAGTACCCGAGACCACCACATAATGGCCCTGTACATCTGTCTCTGCGGCAGCCAGGGTAAAGGGAAGGCCTTTCCTAAGTAAGATAGCCACCCCCGGGAGCCCCGCGTGAAGCCGGAGTGTCAGACCGTGTCAAAGCTGTAGCAGGCTAGGAAGTTACATTGTGTTCCTAAGAGGTGTGTGTCTTGGAGGAAGAGGATGTCCGGTGTGTGGCGGTGGGCAGCGCGGAGGACAGCCGTACGTTTGATGTGGTCTAGGAGGCCGTTGACATTCCGGAAGAGGATGTGGACGGGCCTAGTGAAAATGTATGTCATCGGAAGGGATGGGGAGGGACGGAGAACCACAGGGGACCACCCCCAGCCAAAGGAGGGTATCCGTCCAATGGAGGCTCAGGGAGGGGGCCTTGGAACTGGTGATATAATCTTCAATGGTGGAGACCCAAAGAGAGGAGGGGGGAACGATCGCCAGCAGCCGTTCCCGATGGCGGCCCGTAGGCGGCCGAAAATAACAAACTGGTGGAGGCAATGAGCTGCGTGCCAGTTGTGGACCCACCCATGAAAGAAGGCTACTAAGGAAAACTGCAACCAGCGGCCCGTAGGCAGCTAAAAATAACAAACAAACTGTCGAGGGACAATGGTCCCCCGTCCCACCCAGTCCCCCAACTCCTCCCACCCTACACTACTGAAGTGGAAGCATCTGTCGCCCCAAAACCCCAACTTTTAACTACTCCACAAAAAGGTGATTCACTACTCTAAAACGGTTAGTTACAATAAGTTAGGAGCATCGCCGAGTCGGACCCCCCCTCCGTAAATATACGGATGCATGCCAACAATGGAGACACATGGAGTGGATAGCAAAAGGCACAAGATGATTAAAGTCCAGGATGGTAGCGTGAAGGGAAACCCTGGTCGAGTCGTCCAGCAGAGCCAAGGGAGAGCCCCGTTCACGGGGTCGGAGATAGGTTCGCCATTACTGGTGTAGAAGGATAGAGCAAAGGCATACAACTGGGAGCACTAATCACACCCCCCTCCTCCCCCCCCAGAGCCACGGATCACAGGGCTCCCAGATAGATCTGAGTCAGACATGGCCCTTTGCCGGCTAACATCTGGTTTAGGGGCGCTACCCATGTCTATCAGGGAAGACACCATGGTAGGGGAGGAGGCCCTCTGACTCGAGGCCTGACTCGGGGAGCGCCGAGATCGCATCCCCGGCGACCGAGAGTTCCTGCCCCGGCGGGCGCCTCGTCGTCTAGATCCAGTTCGGCGTTGTTGCGTCTTGGGCGCTCCCCAGCCGGGTTGGGTCGTCTGTTTTGGGACAGGGGCTGGGGGTCGCACCAGGTAGGAGGGCCGGCTCCTCCGTAAGCCAGGTCCATGCCGCCTGTGGGGTGTCAAAGAAAAACGTTTTGTCCTGGAAAAACACCTTAAAGGTGAGCCGGGAAGAGGAGCCCATAACGAAGACCCATGGCCCTGAGTTTCTGCTTGACCTCATCATAGGACCTGCGCTGTGTTTGCACCTCCCTACAGTAGTCCGGGAAGACCATGATTTTGGCATTTTGGAAATGCACTGGACCTTGCACCCTCCAGAATCGCATCCCTGTCCCGGAAGTTGAAGACTCAAAGGATAATGGGGTGAGCGGGAGCTCCGGGAGGGGGTTCAGGAGCCAGGGAGCGGTGAGTTCGCTCCACAGCGAACCAGGGGGAGATTTTCTCCTTGGGGATCCAGGACCGGACCCAGGCCTCGATGAAGGTCAGTGCGTCACTTCTCCACTCCCTCCGGAAAACCCAGGAGACGCAGGTTGTTTCTCTGGGCCTTATTTTCTGCGTCTTCAACCCTAAGGTGTAGCTCCGCGGTTTGTGCCTGTAGGCGGGTCACCTGGGATTTAAGAGTGGCCATGTCGTCCTCCGGGCCGTGGCATTACGAAGGTCTTGTCGGATCAGTGCCACATCAACCCGCACTTCCCCAATCTTGGTTTCCACCGACGCCTGCGATGCACTGATCGCCTGCAGGATAGTAGAGAGGTCTCCCCCGGCCGCCTCAGGTGTCGCCGCAAACCCGGCCGCTGGGTCGCGATCAGGCCTGGTGAATTTGTCCATTGTAGTTTGAGTTGAGGGGCCAGGAGCCTGAGAAGTGCGGTTCTTCCCCATGTTCCCGGAGAGTCAGGTGCAGGCGCTCGACTGGGGTGGGGAGGGGGGGTATGCAGCAGCGCTTATGCCGCGGTCTCGCCGCCCGGTATGGCGGCCGATGCCTCTTCCACTCCCCGGACGGAGGAAGGCGGCCGTCCACCAGGGTGACACTCCTCGCTCAGGTGACGTCAGCCCTCGGGGCAACCCCAATAGGCCCAGGACCCCTCCACCGGTCACAACCCCAAGATCCCAGGCCCCCAGGTGGGAAGAGGGGGGCAGGCACCCCCTGGTCTATCTGGCGGAGTCACTGGGGGCTAGGGTGATGGCCTATGCGGATGACACGCAGTTACTGTTTACCTGGAGAAGGGGCAAGAACTCAGTCGACACGGCTCAGCGCTGTCTCTCTGCGGTGTTTCGCTGGTTGGCCAATGCACAACTTAAGTGCAATGAGGAAAAGTCGGTGCTCCTGTTTGGAGCTTTTCCTGCGGGTATTCGAACCAGACTGTGGCCTACTGACTTTCCACCTCCACAATCAGACAAGGGCCTTGCAAAAAACGTTGGTGTCTGATTCGAGGAAAATTTGAATTTCGCGGCACATGTTAAAAAACTGACAGGGACTTGTTTTGGAATACTTAAAACCTTGCGTAAATTCCTCACTCTTCTCCCGGATGAGGCTAAAGAAACTGTAGTCCGAGCATCGATCCTCTCCCGGCTAGACTACTCCAACGCGCTTTTAGTGGGATGTCCAGGCTATCTGATAAAAAAATTACAGGTAGTCCAAAATGCGTCTGCACGTCTCCTACGTGGTCTTTCTTCCAGGCAGAGCGTGCGGGCCCTTCTCCGACACCTTCACTGGCTCCCTGTCGAGGCCTGTTTGAAATTTAAAATGCTGGTGATTGTCCACGGGCCTTGTATGGTTTGGGCCCACTATATCTACAGAAGCGCTTTTCTTTTTATGTTCCTTCCCGGACCTTGCGGTCTTCGGACCAACTTCTTATTCAGAACCCGTGCTTTTTACGCCAGAGGCTTGGGGGCTGCTCTTTCACCCGTAAGGCTGGTTTAGCTTGGAATGAGCGTCCTCTTGCTCTTAGGAGGATTGCGGATCTGGCTGTCTTCAAAAAGAACCTAAAAACATTACTATTTTAAGCCTATTTTTCTGTTCAGCTGGTGGTAAGGGTTTAGGGTAGCAGCGCCGTGATACTCTGAGTAGCTGAGCGCTTTAGAAATGCAGCATAACTTAACATAACAGACACACACGTGTGCCACCCGACTCAGCGGCCGATCTGCCCCTCTCCAAATCGCAGCGCGTCCTTCAACATGCAGTCCAGTGGAGGGGGAAAGGGGGACACTTCAGTCCGTGCGTCAGGGCAGGTCAGGGCAGGCCAGGGAACCCGGCGGGCCCCCAAAGTCAGGCACTCCCCCTCTCTAGCACCCAGATGAATAAAGGCAGCAGCGCACTTCTTTGCCGGGTCTGCTGGCTGCATCTCCCTGCTTCCAGCGCAAGAGGAATACAGTTCGAAAATGCCGCAGGCAGCCCTCCCGCCGCCACCACAGGTCCTCCAGCGCCCCAAGATGGCGGAGGGCGCGAACACTGGATGATGGCTGTAGGGTCGGTCGGCCTTCAGGGCCAGCTGCACTCCCACAACGGGTCGCGATGTGGGCACCCCTGCCCTACCCAACGGGAGCGTCGGATACCGCCAGGGCCCACCAGGTCCAGAGGTCGCCGCCTCTCAATGAGTGTAAGGTGGCTCAAGGCCCGAGGAGGGGGGCACGCGAAACCTCGCGTGCAGCTGCTCGGGATAACAGCCGAACCCTTCTCACCCCCGGGGACAAGAACTACCGCAGCCTCCACAGGGGGGAATCCTTGGTCTCAGGATGGCGGGCGCCAGTGCATTCAATCTTCAGGGCCAGCTAAACTCCCCCCGCAGGCCTCAATGTGAATATCTCTGCTCCTCACCTAATGGGAGCGGCAGGACTTGTCGGGGCAAACTCCTCTCTAGTGTAGATGCAGGCTTTGGGCCTGCGGGGGGGGGCGGAAGTGGGGGCGTGTCCCCCGCGCATGATGCTGCCCGGGCTGACAGCCGATCCCCCCCCTCACCCGGGGGGTCAAGGACGCAGCCGAAAGATCTGGGAATCACCGCACCGGGCCAGGATCGAGAAAGGGGGAAAGGAAAGCGTCCGCTTGCACCGCTGCCCGAGCTGACACCCGGCCGCCGCCTCACTCACTACCGGGATCAGGAGCTGCAGCTGTAGCCCAAGGCCAGTCCGTGTCCAGGACACTTGGCGCCCGCACTACAACTTACGCCAGCCGGAGGCGCCGGCCGATCATTTGAGCACGGAAGTGCGGTTCGCCGTCACCTTCACCAGCCCCACAGGCGATCGGACCTCTGGGGGCCCTGGGGTCTCCACAGTTTCCAACACTCCGGCACCAAGGTCAGGGTGGCCACGGGGTCTTGACTGCCACTGCCGGTAGAGCTCCGGCCCGCTCCAGCACGTAATGGCCACTCCTGCAGGACGAGCAGGCGGCGACGGGCCACCGGTCACCACTGCCTCCACGGACTCCGCACCGGAACGCCGGACCTGGAGGAAGATGCTGCAGTATCAGGGACTACTCCAATGTAGGTAGGACGTTCGAATGAGTGCCGATGAGGGTCGGATCAAAGGCGGATAACGGAAGGGTCCGGAGCACTCAGAGTGCGACCGCCATCTTGACGCCTCAAGCCACGCCCCCCCTTGTGCCGATTGTGCAACTCATAACATCTCAAAGTCCATTCTGATCCCAGTAGTGAAGGTATTCATGGTGGGGGCATGGCTAGATGGCCAAGATGGCAGACGCATTGAAGAGAGGCTCCACGGCTTGACACAATTATCCACCAAAATAGACTAGCCCACGGTGCCATCCAAGCTCACGCAGGGACTGGATATCCTGCTGGCAGCCAAGGATTGCTGTGGTGCTGTCCATCTGCCAGAGGACGACTAACAGCCTAGGAGCCTAGGACAGAGAGCCTAGGACCCGAGCCTCCATGGTGAGTGGGCCGGGGCTCACCAAACAGACAAAATGAATGCCGGATTGTGTGGAAGCAGCGGCGCCTTGGAAGCCTGACAAAAGCAAGGGACAGCAGAGGTGACAAACCTGAAGAGCACTCCATTTGTCTGCGATCCAGATGGTGGCACTGGCCAGAGAACCTCATTTTTATAGATGTTACTCAATTTAGTTGACCAGTATGCAGAATGGCAGGCATGGTCCCCCTCCTGTAATTTTGGGCCTCTGGTACGCTCCCAAACGCTGTGATGCCCACACAAAGTATAGTCCTCGTCCGCACAAAGATGTCAGCCATTAACATATTCACCTGAAATGTAGGGAGTATACATACCTCCGCACGTCGCTACACCAAATACTCATACCTTAAAAACAGATCAGCCCACATAGTAATGCTATAGGAGACACACCTTGCATCGCCTGAGATTTGCAGGTTGCAGCGCAGATGGCACATGGGCAGGTGTTTCCAACCAGATATTCCTCGTATGAGGGAGGACTCATCTGAGTGAGGCCAGAGGTTCCCTTTGCGGTGGATGAGACAGAGGTGGATCCTAGTGGCAAATATATGTTCGTTTCGTGAATGGGCGGCTCAAAGAGAGGAGTTTGCTGCTTCAGTCTGTATCCACCCCAACACGAAGCAGGCGGACGTCTGCCACGCGCTAACAGGAATGTTGGCGCGCTTGAGTGACCTTACTTGGCTCATAGCGTGGATTTTAATACGGTCCTCAACACCACACTAGACTGATTCTTTCCTGCCACTCTCGCGCACAGCTACCCCCACTAATGCCCGAGCCTTGGGGGAATGGCTACACTATTGGTGCTTGACAGACATATGGAGGGCACAAAATACCAACATAGGGGTATACTCTTTCTACTCCACACCACATGACCTCCACATCCACATCAACCACTTTGTGGGTTTGGCGGCCTTACTTTCCATCTGTCATCATACAGATAACATAGGGCAAACACACGGTTCGCAGTCCCCAAATTCTCCAACTGGCCAGGGAGGGAGCAGGGCAGACCACACATTGGGCGTCTTCAGTCAGCAGAACTTGAGGACTCATCCTTTCGGGCATCACTGGGAGCTGCCATCCACACCTACTTTGAGGACAATATGGGCTCAGTCACTAAGAAAGGGGTGGAGTGGGACACTTTTGAGTGGTCGCTCCTTCTGCTGGAGTTGGCAGTGGTGGAGGATTTGGAGCGAAAGCGGCGGTTGGATGAGGTGTGGCGGGAACATACTGAGCTGCTGCAGCAACTGTGCTGCCTCAACCATGTGACTCACTCTGCTCGCACTCATGCTACAGCGGACCAAGCGGGTCCCCTACTGGCATGGCAGATTAGTCAGGAGCAGTTACAGCACCCGATCCTGTCCTTGTGATCAACGTCGGGCCAGCTACTGCACAATCAGTGGGAGATACACCTGGAACTGACCAGGCACTACACAGCGCTATACAAATCTGTTGTCAGGGCGGAACCATCTGCACTGGCATCTTTCTTCACTACTATCTCCTGCCCTTCATCACACAGTAACAGAGGGAAGAACTTGCAGAACCAATCACACTTTCTGTGGTCCAATTAGCCATCAGGGTGGTGGCCACAGGGAAGGCACCTGAACTGGACAGCCTACCAGCCGACTACTACAAAACATACGCTACAGCGCTAGCCCCTCGCCTGTTGGCCCTTTATGACCCATCATTGGAGACATCTGGCATGCTGGGCTCATACCGGCTGCTGGCACTTCTAAATACCGATTATAAAATCCTGGCTAAAATACTGGCTGATCGCCTGGCTCCCATGGTCTCTCTCCTGGTACACGCTGACCAAAATGGGTTTGTTCCATCTCACAACACATCGTTCAACTTGCGCCAGCTTCTTTCAGGTGGCCAGGTATTCGACAGGACGCTGGCCATGCTCAGGGTGTCTGGTACTCGATCTAGAGAAGGCGTTCGACACCTTGGAGGGGGTATTTTTATTCTTCGCCCTCTTCAGATATTGGCTGGGAACACCTTTCCTACGCCTTGTCCGGCTCTTATATACCCTGTAAACTGCCAGAGTCCGGAGGAGCCCATTGATGTCCAGTAATTGTGGCCATTGGCCGTGGCACCAGGCAGGGCAGCCCATTGTTGACGCTCTTGTTCTCGCTGGCTATAGAGCCACTTGCAGTGGTACTATAGTGACACAGGGTGGGGACACCCTTGGGTGACGGAGTGCACGCAACTTCCCTCTACGCAGAAGACCTGCTACTCTATGTCAGGGACATAAGAGAACCATGCAATGATCTAGCGAGGACGCTCGCCACATATGCGCTTCTATCCGGTATGCGGGTGAATTGGATGAAGTAGTCTCTGTATCAGTTCAATCCTAGGCTGGTTGATAGTGACATGAGCGTGCAGTGGCAGCCATCTGTCTTTAGGTATCTAGGGGGTATGGATTTACTATCAACCTGAGAAACTACTGAAGTGGAACCTCTTGCAAATGATTTCCGCTGTCAAGTCTCAGATGCACTTGTGGCTGAGCCTGCCTCGAAAGGTCAAGGATCGCATACCTTTTCTTAAAATAGTAGTGCTACCCGGACTATTGGACTTCTTCACCTCTATCCAAGCTATACCTTCCGACTGGTCGGTGGCCTCGCGGTCCCTAATATGGACTACTATTATCTGTTGACACAGCTAGTGGGTGACCGGATGGGCCAGCAGCCGGAATCTGGAGGACACTTATGCATTTGCCACTGTGTGACACACTCGTCAATCCTTGGGCTGTTTCATCCTGGACAGCGAGGAGCGACGCCTGTTCACATGATGCTGGGAGTGGCACACAAATGCTTTCTTTGGGGCCTGTGACTCATGAGACAGTTCCCTACGTGCCGGTACTGCTTTTACAAGGCATTCCAAGGGGACAACAGGCCGACACCAAGGCAGAAGTCTCCGCCTAGAGCATGGTGGGGCTACAAACGGTGGATTATCTCTATTGAGACGGCCAGCTGGCACCATTCGACGTCCTAGTGGATGAGGACAGTTAGCAGCGATGCCAGTTCACCATGCATACAACATTGATCGCGACACTACGGGCGATGTGGGGAGGCATAATACAGGAACCCGCAGTGCACTTTATCATACAGTACAAACATGTGATGGGCATGGGGAGACACCTCACAAAATGATTTGCTGACTTGTAGGTGGCATGATGGCTGGATCCCCTCAGATGACACTGGGACGTGGACCTTCTCAGACCATGCACAGAACGAGAATGGGAGGCAAAACTGGAGGGACCCGCGCTCATCCCAGAAATGCCAAGTTCCGGCTCATACAATACTATATAATACACAGGGCATAACCAACACTGGCCAGAATTAATTGGTACTTCGGGCACACCGCTGTCCCAGAAGCCACCTGGTAGACGCAGCTATTCAGCACATGCTGTGGAGCTGCACAGCGCTCTGTTTACTGGTGGTTCATAGTCGCTCGCCTGTCCAGCTTCACTGGGCGAGTGGTGGAATGCACCTGGGAGACTATTTATTTATTTATAAGCGTGTTGGGCCTCTAAGACAGAGCCAAGTGGTACAAGGTGCATTCTAGATTTATTGATCTAGGATTCATCAGGGTCAAGCGTTTTATTACCAGATGCTGGAAGCGACCAGAGCCACAGCCTGTGGTGGCGTGGCTCAGCTCACCAATTGGGTAAAAGTAGAGTGTTGCTCTCTGTTGTGAAGACACACTGGGACTCCGCAAGTTATTGGCTGCTGCGCGGGATCTAGTGCTCCAGGAACTGTGTGGCACCTGGATTTCAGATGAAGAGCCCCAGGCACCGACCGAGGATCTGGAGGGGACATCTGTGGAGATCAGTGATGGGACATAGCAGGGATGCCCTGGGTGCCTGGTGGACAAGTTGCTGGAGCACCTCTCATTGTCATGCCCCTTGGTGGAACACATCTATCATTAAGAAAGGTAGATAGACATTCCACGTGCTCTCGGAGAAACAGTAGTCTTGGGGCGCGACAGAGACCCGGGTTGGGCAAGTTTACTGGTTCATAGCCTGACCTGACCCTCCCCCACCCTCCTTCTCCTCCCCCACCCTCCTCCTCTTCCCCCCTCTCCATGCCTTAAGCAGATGCAAGAGCCATTGACATTCAATGTAGTAACTGTCCCTGTATGCCTTGCACCGATTCGTAACAAGGGCCCCTACAGTGCAGGTCCTGGATAAAGCTGGAGTTTGTAATATGCAATGTTGCTTGACCATTTAGACGCTTTATTATCCAAGGCTCAAAGCTTGTTAATGTAAAAGTATACAAGACACTCACTTGTTATTACCCCAGAAACATAAAGAAATGTAAACAAAATAGTGAAGGTATAAATTATAGGATTGGACACAGTAATAAGAATCACACACAATACATGTGGGCAATTTGTGACCTGTACTTTGTAGTGCCAGTATGAGGGCTTTGAGCTCTGCCAGCTGTGCTGTACAGTTCCCTAGGGACAGAGTGTGTTTTTTCAGGATGGAACTTAACGCCATTCAGCGCATGCCGTTGAATACTGGTGTCTTGTCCCTATGGCAGGCTGTTGCAGATCCATCAGTGTAGATGATATAATCATATCGATCTAGAGGCGTTATTTCATTCGGAGTGGATATTCTTGGGTTTGTAATGTAGAATCGAATATGTAATCTACATCTGTTGCAGTGAGAGTTAGCCCATTGTATCCAGCATGGATGTAAAGCTTTGGCATTTGCAACAGTCACTTTTTTAACGGCCTCTAAAGTCGGTACTGGGGTCACAACAATTACGCATTTTTCCTGAGCTAGTGTTCTCTTGCACTAAAGAACAAGTTACTTACCTTCGGTAACGCTTTTTCTGGTAGATACTATATCTGCCTGTGGATTCCTCACCTTGTGAATATCCCCCTTGCGTCAGCAACATTCGGAAATTATTTTTGTAGCCTCGCGCCGACGTGGACTTGGACTTCAGAGACACGGCATCGCACGCGACTCCGCTGACGTCACCGGCGCCTACAATAGGCCCACGCCGGCGTGATGACATCAGTTCCGCCCTTTTTTCCGTGCCATCAAGGCACACAGGCGGACCAATGACAGTAGAAATGTACATAGTATACACGATAGCCAAGGAGAAACACACATAGTGTGAAGCAAGCGCAAGAAAGCAATGGAAACAACTCCTTAACATTACAATATATAAACAATACATTACAGTAACTCTGGTAAAGAAAAGTGGACAACGGGGAGGTGGGTGGGTCAGTGAGAAATCCACAGGCAGATATAGTATCTACCAGAAAAAGCGTAACGAAGGTAAGTAACTTGTTCTTCTGATAGATACATCTGCCGTGTGGATTCCTCACCTTGTGAATAGAGTCCCACAGCAGTCCCCACTCCCGGAGGAGGGTGTCCACTCTTCTAAACCAGGAAATCCTGAAGGACAGAGCGCGCAAAGTGGCCGTCCCTCCTCACTTCAGTATCCAAGCAGTAATGCTTCGCGAACGTGTGGAGGGAAGACCAAGTTGCCGCCGTACAAATGTCCTCAACAGGAACACCTCTAGCCAATGCTGAGGTAGACTACTTAGCTCTAGTAGAATGAGCCCTTATACCCTCTGGAGGATCCTTACCGGCCAAAGAGTAGCAGATCTTTATACAGAGGACTATCCATCTTGACAATGTTCTTTTATGGACCGCCCTTCCTCTTTTGCAGACAGCAAACCCAACGAAGAGCTGGTCATCCAAACGACAGTCTTTAGTCCTGTCCAAGTAAAAAAACACCGCCCTCCTAGGGTCCAGACGGTGTAACTTCTCCTCCTCCTTGGAAGGGTGTGGGGGAGGATAAAAGGTAGGGAAGGTAATGGATTGACTAAGGTGGAAAGGAGTCACCACCTTAGGAAGAAAAGCAGCCCTGGTCCTAAGAACCATTCGATCAGCATGAATGGTCAAGAAAGGGGGCTTGGAACTAAGAGCTTGAAGCTCACTTACCCTCCTTGCTGAGGTTATTGCAACGAGGAAGACTGCCTTAAGAGTTAAAAGCCTCATAGGACATTTATGAAGAGGCTCAAAGGGAGCACCCATCAGAAAGGTCAAGACAAGATTTAAGTCCCACTGAGGCACAAAAGGAGTAGGAGGGAACTTATTTGTGAGGTCCTTCAAAAACCTTAAAACTACAGGAGACTTAAAAAGAGATGGCTGGTCAGGCAAACAGAGAAAAGCCGACAGCGCCAAAAGATAGCCCTTAACCGTGGCAACAGCAAGTCCTTGCTGCGCCAGAGAAAGGGCAAACTGGAGAACATCAGACAAACGGGCTCTCAAAGGGTCAATAGAATTCCCACCACACCAAGTGACAAATTTTGACCATCTATATGAATAGACAGATTTAGTGGAGTCACGTCTGGATAACAAGATGACCTCCACCACGTCAGGTGTGAGAGAAAAGGAAATCAGGTTGCCCCATTCAATCTCCAGGCATGAAGGTGCAATGTCTGGAGGTCGGGGTGTAGAACCTGCCCCTCCATCTGAGAGAGGAGGTCTGCCCTGAGAGGGAGACAGAGCAGCGGGTGAGAGGAGAGGTGGAGAAGATCTGTATACCACACCCTTCTTGGCCAGTCCGGGGCGACCAATATAACATAGGCCCGGTCTTGGCGAATCTTCCTCAGAACCCGAGGAATCAAAGGTATGGGAGGAAACGCGTAAAGGAGTTGACTTCCCCAACTCAACTGAAACGCGTCCCCCAAGGCTCCTTGCATCGGATACTGGAGACTGCAGAAGGACGGGCAGTGAGCATTCTCGCGAGTTGCAAACAGGTCCACCTGAGGAGTCCCCCACGTCCGAAAGACGTGACGTATCACCTCCGGGTGAAGCCTCCACTCGTGGTCGGCAGAGAACTGCCGACTGAGACTGTCTGCACGCACGTTCAGAACTCCGGCCAGATGATTTGCCATCAGACAAATCTGGTGGTCCTGAACCCAGGACCAGAGACGCAGAGCCTCTTTGCAGAGACACTGCGACCCCACTCCTCCCTGCTTGTTGATGTACCACATCGCGGTCGTGTTGTCCGTCAGGACTTCGATCGACCGACCGCGAAGGGAAGGGAAGGGAGGATGGCCTTGAGCGCCAGACGTATCGCCCGCAATTCTAGAAGGTTGATATGAAGCAACCTTTCCTCTGGAGACCAAAGACCCTTGACCTCAAGATCCCCCAGATGAGCACCCCACCCTAGAGTGGATGCATCCGTAATCACTGTGGCCACTGGAGGAGGCAACTGAAAAGGCTTCCCCTGAGACAGGTTGCCTTCCACGCCCCACCAAGACACATCCGCCGCAGCTTCTCTGGAGATCCTCACTGACTCCCTGAGATCTCCGTTGTGCTGATACCACTGCATGCGGAGGCACCACTGGAGCGCCCTCATGTGCCAGCGTGCATGGTTGACCAACAGAATGCAAGAAGCCATCAGACCGAGCAGGCGAAGGACCTTCAGGACTGGAACGACCGCTCCATTGAAAAATAAAGGAATCATTTCCTGTATGTCGCGAATCCTTTGTGGAGGAGGGAATGCACGACAAACAGTTGTGTCCAGTACTGCACCTATGAACAGGTTGCGCTGGGAGGTCACCAGGTGAGATTTGGGTACATTTATTGAAAAACCCAACCTGTATAACAACTGGGTTGTCTCCTGCAGATGATGGAGCACTCTCTCAGGCGACTCTGCTTTGATCAGCCAGTCGTCCAAATAAGGGAACACAGGAATCCCCGACCTTCTGAGATGCGCCGCCACCACTGCCATCACCTTGGTGAAGATTCGAGGCGCAGTAGTAAGCCCAAACGGAACGACCGCAAACTGGTAGTGCTGCGATCCCACCGTAAAACGGAGATACTACCTGTGCGACTTCAGGATGGGGATGTGAAAGTACGCATCCTGCAAGTCGAGCGACACCATCCAGTCTTCTTCCAGCAGAGCCTGAAGAACCTGAGCAAGGGTGAGCATCTTGAATTTCTCTTGTTTCAGATAAAAATTCAAGATCCTGAGATCCAAGATAAGACGAAGCCTGCCATCCTTCTTGGGGATCAGAAAATACCGGGAGTAGCATCCCTGACCTTTTTCCTGCTCCGGGACCACCTCTATCGCACCCTTTCTCAACAGAGTTTGAACTTCCTCCTGTAGGAGTAACAGATGTTCCTCTGTGCAAAATCCCTGGCAAGGAGGGAATTCCCAAAAGGGAAGGGCATACCCATTTTCTACGAGATTGAGAATCCAAAGATCTGATGTTACTGATTCCCAATCCCGTAGAAAGTGAGTAAGCCGACCCCCCACCGGACCCACATGATCCTGAATGGCGGATCTAGGGCTGCTTTTCTGTGGCGGGGGGGTTGGAGGAGGTGGAGGAGGAAGAGGCCTGACGCCCTCGTGGACGTGCCCTTTGCCTTCCCCTGTACGACTTATACAGGGTATTTTGCTGCTGCTGCTGCTGCTGTTGATGCTGCTGCTGAATTTGTCTAAATGTACGAAAAGAAGAGCGACCAAAGCCTCTGAATTTCCTGGCTGTAGAACCTCTTACTTGTAGACCAAGAGATCTAGCAGTCGCCCTGATATCCTTAAACCTCTCCAAGGCCGAATCTGCCTTCTTGCCAAAGAGTCCTTCACCATCAAAAGGCAGATCTAACAAAGCAGACGGCACATCAGCAGAAAAATCTGAGGATTTTAACCAAGCTGAACACCTCGTGGCAACAGCAGTTCCCATGATCCTTGCCACAGAATCTGCAGTATCAAGGCCGCTATGAAGAACCTGACGAGCTGCCGCTTGAGTGTCAGATAAAACTTCCTCAAAGTCACCTCTGCAGTCCTCAGGAACCTTAGGGATCAAAGTACGTACAGAGTCCATAAGAGCGTGGATATATCTTCCCATAAGGCAAGTGGCATTTGTTGATTTTAACGCCATACTCGCGGAAGAGAAAGTTTTCTTGGCCACTTGATCCTGCTTTTTAGCTTCCTTGTCACCAGGAACTTGGAGAAAAGCACCTACTGACTTCTTAGAACATGCCGCCTGAATCACCAAACTTTCAGGAGAAGGGTGAGGCGACAAAAAGGCAGGGTCCTCAGGAGCCACTCTATACCTCAGAGCCACACCTTTCGAGACAGCAGGAGCAGAAAGAGGCTTCTTCCACACCTCCATAATGGGATCAGTCAAAGCATCATTAAAAGGGAGCAATGGCTCCACAGCTGAGCTCGGAGAATGAAGAACCTCAGTAAGCAGATTCGATTTAAATTCCTCAGTTGGCAATTTTAAACCTAAAAGTCCCGCTGCTTTTTTCATCACCACATGATATGGCTGAACATCTTTAGGCGGTACATTAGAACCTGATGGCAAGACCCACTCTGGAGAAAACTCAAGACCACTAGCCTCTGCTAGATCCTCGAAATAATTTTCATCCAGCTCACCTTCTTCCAAGTCAGAATGAGGCTCACAATAACTCTGCTCTTCCAGTAAACGTTGACCCTCTCTCCTAGATCTCTGCTTAACACGGAGTGCAGCCGGATCCACTGTCGACTCAGACGGCGCAGGAGCCGACGTCGGAATCGAATCCGAAGGCTTAGAAGGATGTTCCAGAGATTTGCTTGGAGCGGGCGACGCCGGTGCTGAAGTCGTCGACTTCGGACGAGCCGGCGTCGACCTCGGTGGAGCCTGGTACTGCCACAGCGGGGTCGGAGCCGGCAAAAACGGCATGAAAGGTGCCGGGGCATATGAATGAGGCACCCCCAAATTAAATGCCATTGGACCCATGGGACCCGAAGGTGCTCCAGAGGGGTACCAAGACCTTGAGAAAACATCATACATAGCGTTGAGAAACGCTGAAGGATCCTGACCTGGAGCTGGAAAAGGTGGATGCTCAGGTAGAGGTAGATTCGAATCTGTCTCAACAACAGGAGTCAATCCCTCAACCTCCACAGGAACTTCATCGACCTCTTCTTGAGCCGGAGATGGTGCCGGAGAATGAACTTGCGACTCCGAAGGCGAGGCCTCGCCCTCTTGATCCGAAACCTCTTGTGGAGGAATTACTTTAGATCTAACCTTCTTGGGTGATCTCGACCTCGAGCCAGACTTATCACCCGAGTGACGTCGAGACTCATGTCTCCTCTTCTTATGCTTCTTACGTGACCTCGAAGCAGACGCCTCCCGAGACCTCGATCTCGACTTCTTCGAATGGGATTTCGAAGACATCCTAACTTTATCGGCCTTCAGTTTTGCCACAAGAAGCTTAGACTCCCTTTCTCGCAGGGCCTTTGGATTCATTTTTGACACGACGAACACCCATCCACGTCGTGGCCGGAGCTCAAACACCAAATACAGTCCTGGTGTGGGTCCGTAACGAACATCATCTTTCCACATTCCCTGCAGGGCTTAAAACCCGTCTTCTTTGTCGACATATTATCGAACAAAGTGGCAAGAGTACAGAGAAACGAAGAAATACAGCAACAGAGTAACTAGAAGCTACAGAGTATCCCAAAACAGTTAGCGTCGACGACACGGAAAAAAGGGAACTGATGTCATCACGCCGGCGTGGGCCTATTGTAGGCGTCGGTGACGTCAGCAGAGTCGCGTGCGATGCCATGTCTCTATGACGTCCAAGTCGGCGCGAGGCTACAAAAAGAATTTCCAAATGTTGCCGACGCAAGGGGGATATTCACAAGGTGAGGAATCCACACGGCAGATGTATCTATCAGAAACACGCTGTACTGCTGAGAGACTTATTTCAGTGGGTGCTAATCACATTTTAAGCATTTGTGTACAATTGCGATTTGTATGCAGTAGGTACTGAAATATAGGTGTACATGGTTGGTCCAGCAACTACACGGATCACCAAGTTGGTTGTGTTTACACGTGTGTAAATGCTTGGAAGCTGTATCAGCTTGTACGGAACATAAAATGTTTGTGTATTCCTGTGTCCAATGGTTGATTGAGAAATCAGGCCTGATTAAATAGTAAAATGGCTTTACTCGTCCTGCTTATTCTAAAATGTATGTTCTGCCAAAATTAAAAAATCCTAAAATGAATTGTAGTCCTTTCAGCGTTGTTGGAGATTGGAGCAAAGCGCATTTTTCTAAAAAATGTGCCGCCACGCTTTTGTCTTCACTTGACCGCTCATATCCCAGAAGAACGAGTTACTTCCCTTCGGTAACGATGTATCCGTCCCCTGGCAGAGGTAGCTAGAAGAAATGGACTTGCCCTGGTATCCTACGCTGACGATACCCAGTTGGTGGTGGCACTTAATGACAACAGTGGTCTGGAGGCTCAACACTTCAAACAGACACTCACTGACATCACCAACTGGATGACGGCGAATTTTCTTCAATTAAATGCCGGGAAAACGGAGATTCTCCTCCTGGGCAAAAACACTTCGTCCTGGGGTGACAACTGGTGGCCGGATGTGCTAGGCCCACCCCCTACGCCTAAGGAATGTGTCAAAAACCTGGGAGTCTGGGTGGACTCTGCTTTAAAGTTCACGCACCACACCAAAAAAGTTGCCGCCACATGCTTTGGCGTCCTGCGTAACATCAGGCCCATTCTGAAGTTCTTTGACTGCCGCACTCGCCAACTTATCGTCCAGGCGACCATTCTTTCCAGACTGGACTATGCGAGCTCCCTTCTATTGGGGGCTAATCTAGCTGAAATTACTAGACTGCAAAGAGTTCAGAATGCGGCCGCCAGGGCTCTGGTTGGTCTCCCGCGCCATTCCTCCGTATCGGGAACCTTGAAGAAACTGCACTGGCTCCCGGTGGGCAAAAGGGTCCAGTTCAAAGCATTGTGCCTCGCTTTCAAAATCCTCAAAAACTCCTCCCCCCAATGCTTCGCCCACTCCTGTCAGAGTACATCCCTAGGAGATCGCTCCGGTCAGAGGGGCAGCATCTTGCGATCATCCCCCGCACCAGACTGGCCAGAGTGGGCGGCCGCTCTTTCAGTTTCCTAGCGGCCAAGCTATGGAATAGTCTCCCTGAAGCTATCCGTGGGATACAAGATCTCCTAGTCTTCAGAAAGGCTATCAAAACACACCTCTTTCAACAATAGTTTCATCCTTAGCGTCTCCACCTCACTGTACACTGTCCTTCCGCAGCGCCGGGACGCCCCTTTGCTGAGGCAGCCGTGCGCTATACAAGTCACCATAGCATAGCATAGCATCTGGTAGAGACATAGTCTAGCCGCAGATTCCTTAACTGCAAATATCTCCAGGCGTCAGACTGGATCTGGAAAACTTTCCGCAGCAGCACCTCTGTGTACTGGGGGGTGGCGCCACACGGCTCCGCCCTGACGTTATCCCCAGACGTGACGTCAGCAGAGCCATATATGCCGCTCATGGCGCGCTGACGTCAGTTTTCGTCGGAGAAACTTTTCTGCGCCACAACGCTGAGCCACCACCAAAAAACTGTTAGAATATGGGAACAGTGTGCGAAAATGATGAAGACATGGAAAGGTGAAAAACAGCACCATAAGGGAAAGTGCCAGCTCTGAGAAGAAATCCCACAGAAAGGGAGGCCAACCCCCTTTGGAGGTAATGAAGATGTAAACAACATCATGCCAGACGACAAAGTCCGCAACCTCAATGTATAACCTTGAAGGACAACAAGTCCGGAACACAGAAGCCAGTACAATTGACCACAAGACATCACCAGAAAGAGACATTGTATCCCCAATAAGAAAACTATAAAGACTTCAAACCAATGGAGCACAGGGGTGGTAAGAGACCTCAAGGTGATAGAAAAGGGGGGAGGCAAGGGGGTGGGAAAAAACACGATTAGAACCCACACTGTACAACCAAAAACATAGGGTTGGAAAGGGCACAGGACACATAATTAGAACCCACACTGTACAACTCAGAACGTAGGGTTGGAAAGGTAACACATGAACATACCGTCCAGTTAGGAGCCTGGGAGGAGTAGAGCTATGAAAACAGAATGAAGTATCAGTATTCTGTGTTGGAGTGAAATGAAAGAGTCAACCTGCAGAAAGATCAAGCCACCAGGAGGCGAGCGTAGAAAGCCCAACCTGAAAAGGTCCTTGCAGAATGGGGAGGGCGGGCGTTAAGGAAACTGCAGCTAGACTATGTCTCTACCAAATACTTTGTTACAGAAGGTAAGAAACATCTGATGGAGACGTCTAGCCGTAGATTCCATAACTTAGAATAAATTTCAAAGCCATACCCATAGAGGCGGCGGGTCTGCGACTGAACCTCAATAAGTTGCAGAGGCAACATAGCCATCAACAAGGTGACGACCCATGGTGGGGACCGCAAACTAGCACAGCCACACCAGATCATGAAGCTCAGAAAGAACGAAAAACATTGAGGCAAAGGTACCACAAGCTGTCAAAGAACAGCATGAGAGTCCCCATATGTATATCAGGTGAGAGAAAGAAACATACTTTAGATATGTCAGTGTGAAAGGGAAAGTTCATGACTTCACAAGAAATGGAACTGAACCCAGGGACTGATGGATCCGCAGCATTGGACGTGCTGACCGTAAATAAAACCAGAGTGAAGACTACTGGTATGACAGAGTCAACACATACCAGTCCAGTATGCACAACAGTGGAAAAAAACACTGTTGAATCCTGTACCAGCCAAATACGTAGGACAGTATTGGCATGATGCCGATCCATGAACAGAAAGTGCCAGTAGTAGTAGTAGAAACAAAAGACACGCTGTTGGAGAGTCACTCTCTTATGAAGCACCCAAAACAGGACTACAGTAAGAATGATAGTCAAGTGGAAGACTGGAGGAAACAGAAGCATACCATGCAGACGGCAGAACCACACAAAGTAGAAGAACCCTCCTGTAGGGTTGCGTGAGCAGCCTAGATGGGAGAGACGTAATAGCAAGAAGGCAACCAACAAAAAGGGGCACTAAGCAAGCTTGAAATCTACATAAAAGCATTTAGGCGAGCAGACGGGGTCAACGACCACGGTCACCAAATGAAGGAACATTGACAGCAAGATTTTTCTGCGTAACAGCACAGCAGATATAGAGGCAAATAAATATGCCCAGAAAGAAAACGTAACACAGAGGACGCAAGAAGAACCAACAGTCATGATGAAGCAGAAGTGGACAGATCAACGTCCAGACTAGTAAGCCATATTAGCCTCTTAGCCAGGAGGAACAATGGTCCCCCGCAAGATGGAGGAGGAGACTGAGCTAGACATGACAGCCGGAAACAGTCAGGACCAATCGAATGGTCCAATGACTCAAGGAGCGAGTATCCTAAAGAGAACACTCCCCTTGAGAGTGGTACAGCAGGAATTCAAACTGAAGTGTGTAAAACACCTGTGCGGAAAGCGGCAGGGAAATGTGTAAAAATCCCTTTTGAGAGAGTGCCACGAAAACGAGGGCGCAAGGCACCTTCAAAGACAAGTCAGTAAGGGCTGAAGTATGAAAATTGTGTTTACCCCAACCCTTACAGCGGAGGGGAGGGGAGAACCAGCACCACAGAAGTGGAAGAATCGACACAAATCCCTATGATAGCAATATACCGGGTTGCATTCCCAGGTTGCGCCAACACTAAGATTACCACACAATTGTTGTATTGTGGGGCAAAAAGAAGAGAGCATCAGTGGTGAGAACTGCGCCTGAACTGAAAAGAACAAGGCCCTAAGAAAGTGACTGGCAAAAGAGCAACCATCAAGGGAAAGAGGATCACAGTGATGCTGAAAAACGCCCCGTGAATACAGGAGAGGCAGAAGCCATACGGTAAGGAACCCATACCGAGGCAGAGAAGGATTACCAGAGCCAACTGCACCGAAGGTGCAATAGACGCAGAACAGCATAAAAGAGAGGCCCACAGCAAGATTGGGGCGTAAAAACTCCATAGGAGCGTACCAAGGGTAAGGCAGTCCCAGATAGACTATGAATACCTCACATAGGTTGAGTGCCAACCCCTGCGAGGGAGGAAGGGGGGGCGGGGTGGGAGGGTCATCTTGGGCAAAGCACACATTCAAAGGACTGAAAGGAAAGACAGAACCAGCCATCCGGCTGCACGTAAAGAATACTGAGATGGCGGAACCATCGCCTACACTATCCGGGTGCTACGCAGAGTACCGGGATATGAATGAAATCAGACCAACAAGGCAACCTCACCTACGCAGAAAAAAAGAATACTGATAAGGCAAAAAGGCCGTGCCCCAAGAGTCACGGTAGCCATGAGATGAGGCGGGAGACCGCTGAATCTGCGTGGCTATCAAAAAGATCCTTGCCATTGAAAGGCAGATCCCTAGGAGCATCCTGAACGTTGTCCGGTAAACTACTGTCGCGCGCGCAGTCAAGCATGGCGGCACAAAGCCACCGACAGAGCAAGAGCTCGTCCCACGGAGTCAGTGGCATCAAGAGAAGAGCGGAAGGAGAATTGCGCCATTCCCCTGCCATCATGCATAGGGCGTATTAATTCAACCCGCGGGCCTTCTGGAATTGAAGGTAGAAGAGCCACGATCAAGTCCCAGAGGGTAGAGGATGCACGTGCGAGCACACAAGCTGTATTTAAGGCGCAGAGGCCAGCACTGGCAGAGGTGAAAAGCTGGCTACCACATGCGTCTAACCACCTAGACTCCGTGGTGGGAGGCAACAGAAGCAGGGCGGAGGCAGATAGAGCGGATTATTAGGGGCAGGACGGTGTCAATGAGCTATGGCCCGATCAACAGGGTCACCCAAGGAAGGCCTTGCCCATGTGCCCAGCATGATGTCAAACAAGGATGCCCCAAGGGGCAGCAAAGGCTCCCCTTCAACCGGCTCCATATGGAGAAGATACAAGAAAGGATCAGAAGGCAGAGAAACCACAGGGGGCTGAAAACAAAAAATAGCAGCCGCACAGTGAATAGCCCGTGCCTAGGCAGCACTAGCCTCCGTTGCCATCCAGAAAGGTGACAATAACCCATCCGTAGGTGATGGTTGGAGACTCACTCTTCCACTAGACAGCAACAGTGGAGGAGCCGGGGGCTGATCCAGAGTCCATGCCACACAAGGTACCTGCACCATGTTCCAACACAGCCACAGATCAGGGAAGTACAGAAGAGCGTCAGCATATGGCAGAAGAGGAGACGTAGGCGCCAGTACAACGTGGGAGTTGCATCGACGTCCGAGGAGTCGGTGGAATATCAACCTCTTAAAATAGAGGAGACGTGGACGTCGGCACCGGTGTTGAGAGACGTCGAGCCGGAGTCGTCAACAACCTCCAAGGGGGACTCTGGCTGGGCGCCGTCCGACGTCGACCCCACTGCAACATGTGGGGTGCAACATGTGGGGAACAGGGCGACGAGCCCGTCACTGTCGCCGATGCAGGGAGCCGCTCAGGGTTATGCGGAGACTAACAGGGTGTGCTAGATGGACAACTGGGAGGACCCACTGGGCTTTGTCCCGTCTGCGTCGAATCGACTCCAGAACCGGAGGCGATGCACACAGCCAGAGCAGAGGACGAAGCTGCTGGCGAAGACTCTACTTGAGTGCCTTCCACCTCTATGGGACCCGGAGGCGCACCAGGGAGAGGGGGTGACCCAAAATAAGAGTGGAGTGCTTCAGAATAAGCCTCCATTTGGGCTTGTGTTGCTCCGGTACCCAGAAAGGGAGTAGGGAGGAGACGACTGTTGGACACCTATTCCCCGCAGGGAGCGACAAGAGCAGGCGTCAGCGTCCCGGGTAGGGGAGGAAGACCTCCTGGACTTCCGTTTGTGTTTACCCTCTGAACGAGGTCTGCAGGAATGACCTCAGGAGTGGGCTCGATCCAGAGAGGGAGTGCGGGGACGCAAAGGTGTAGGACCGGACAGCCGTGCGGCCAGCAATTTCATCCAACGCTCTTGTAAGGACTTAGGTTTCATCCGACAATCGTCACACTCTTTGGACTCGTGGTGCACCCCGAGGCACCACATACAGATGGCGTGCGGGTCCGTCACTGACATCTGACGTGCACAGGTCTCACATGCCTTAAAGCCCGAATGAATTTCACACTGTTCCAGGACGCCAACAGAGTCGAGAAGACCCGAAAAACAGGTCAAGGAACCGCTGGTTTTCCAGGATCCGCGTTGGGACGTGGAAGCGAAGGAAACGGACGTAAGTGCGCCGGGAGGGGCATATATGGCTCCGCGGACATCACGCCCAGGGATGACATCAGGGCGGAGCCGTACAGAGACGCTCCCGGCACGCAGAGATGCTGCGGAAAGTCTTCCGGATCCAGTCTGATGCCTGGGGATATTCTGAGTTAAGGAATCTGCGGCTAAACGTCTCGGTCAGATACAGGACATTGTGATGGGCAATTTACGATTTTTTGGCATTCAATTTGTAGCACGAGTGAACAAATCCCACAATTGTGCGGTCTACTCTGGCTAAGAGTTCCATTAATTCATTATCCATCAGATAAATATCTACATAGGACATTGCCTCCTCATCAAAATTCTGAAGTAACTGTCACAGAACAACTCAGGATTACTCCTATACCGGAGGTAAAAGGCAAAATTATCATTGCAAACCTAGCGTTGAAAATGTTGTGCAAAAACCTGCTTTCAGGCGCTTTATTTGGCAGAAAAATATTTTGAGATCTCTAATATTTTGTATTTTTGTTGCACAATGTTATTCATTAGCGCGGCACAGTACGCATTTTGTACTGCAAATGTGCATAATGTGTGTAAATGTCTGTAGTTTAAGACTAGACGGTATGAATTGCCCGGTTTCCTCACAGGAAACAAGGGATTATTCATAGAAGAGGTGCAATTTGTTGTTACACCTTTGTATTCAAGTTGTTCTAGGATTTCTCAATCTTGTTTTTTAGCTTCTTTGTTTATTGGGTTCTGTCTCTGTGGTTGAGGAACTGATTTTAATGGGATTTTGGGATGCAGCGACTCATCTTCCCACCCAATATGACTGCAGCATAATGCAGGAGATAGCGCTAATGCCCACTCCTTGGTGTATCAATGTCTAATAAATTCTGGAACTAGGTCAGAATAAGCCAGTAAAATTACTGTTCCCCCATTAGGCACTCCACTATGAACTCGGGTGGCAAATCCTTTTCAGCCAAAAGAACATCATAACCATATGTCAAGTTCTCCCAAAAGAGAGCCTTAATGTTCATGGGTATGTCCTGTTCCTGGGTATGTCCCCCTCCAACTGGATTATTTCGTATAAATGATGGGGGACACGTCCACACATGTATCAGGTGTTTCCACAGTGATGTGCTCACTCAACACTACTACCAGCAGATAAACCATCAGGTTCCGGTGAGCTATTATGACTTCTGCCGCGCTGTCCCGCATTGTCACTGCTGATTCTCTGTTCAGAAGCAGTCCCCAGTAGCCTGGGCATGTCTTATTTTAATCCCAGCAATCTTCTTTTGGAATTGAGGTTTAGGAGTTTGTTTGTCTTCCTTTTTAATGATGTAGTTTGAAGTGTGATGAGTTTCCCTCTTCCGTTTCACGTGCTCTTCAGATCTTAGCTCTGACCGCTTACCTCTCTCCGAATGTGTATCGGATGAATACTAAAAGGAACAAGAGAAACCTGTATGAGTATCCGGATACCCGTCAGGCTTTCTAATATCACAGTTTCTCAGATTATACTGCTTTTCAGTGGCTTCCTGTTGAGGAGACCCACTACACGATGATTTCTTGTTTTGTTTTTTTCTGTTTTGTCACATTACTTCGTGGAAGAATCGAGTGCTTGCTTAGAGTTATCCCTTTTCAGAATTACTCTTAACTGGTGGTTTCCCAGGTTTGCCTCCCAAATTATCTCTACCTTGCTTAGCATAGGTTTCTTCGATAATTTTAGGGAATTCCCGCACCTGCTGGGCAGGACTAAACTCCCTCAAGTTCGGTGTGTAACTAACTCTGCTGCCTCCCCTTTTATGTTGCTCAACATAATGGCGGATAATGGGACAACATTATTCATCAGTTTCATCCTGAAGCCAGGGCAGGTGCTTCCCCTTACTCATTCATAAACTGTTTCAATACATCAGGAAAGACAGCCAGTGAAGAGGTGCCATGAGTTCTGGTATAAACGGCAGCGAAGACTGTACCCAAAGTGGCGCAATCCTCCGCTGGGGGAGCCATCCCCATTAGCAAGCACATTTTTAATAGTTTGTTTTTCTTGCGGGCCCGTATGGGGAAAAACCGCTCCAAAACTGGCTTGTTTTTTGTGGTATCCAGAACAGAATGTGTTCCCCACTGTTGGGAATCTTTCCCATTACAGATTTCAGCGTTTGCTAGCTAATACCTGTAGTATCCAATTGAGGTTGCACAGCCTGAGCAGTTAGCGCAGGGTTTTCAGTGTTCGCATTATGAACTGTGCAAGACTTCTGTAAATCTTTTCCAGATCTTCGTATAGTGTTGTTAATTCTGCTGAATCTTAAATTATCAATATTAGGATGCGGTGTATAAGCAGCTAAGACTGGCTAAGTCCTTCCGTTACTGAGCGGACCAAGTGTCACGTTTTCTGGGGTATGTGTGAGGGTGCCTTTAAACCTATTTGTGTGTTCTTGGTAAGTTAATGGAATGCCTATGACCACATATGGAAAGTATTCCTCTTGTGTTTCATCTAAAATGTATGCGTGAAACAATTGTGTGTGCATCCGCAGCCAGGAATGTAACCCAAGTGTAGAATACCTCTGTTCTGAATGCTTCGTATGCCTTGACCATGAAGGTAATGTTTCCACCCATTGCCGGGAGACCATTTTGTAGTAATTTCATAGTAACTGCATGTCTGCAATTTTCTGTAATATTGAATGACTACTTCGACTCCATTGTTATCTCAATTATCTCTGTGTTCCGACATTTTTTCTTAAAGAAGGAAATTCTTAAGTGAATTTATGGAGATAGGGAATGAACAATGTGGGAAAATGTTATTCTACGAGCATGACTAACAAACAGCCAATACTTCGGGTATACCTACTCAGCTGAGGTGGATTTCCCTACAACCACGGTAGTCTCTGGTTTACAGGTTAGAACGGGTCTCTGAGAAAAGCACAACTGAACTACTCAGACCTTTAAATAAGAACCCAACCAACGTTGGCAACCCCATGTTGTGTAGTTCCTACTAATCCTTAGGACCTGCGCATTTGTTGGACAACAAACTTTGGGTGAGGTGCTTAGACTGACTCCAGGCAACTCCTTAGGATATGTTGGCCTAGAGACCAGCTAGCTCACAGTGCCACCATAAGCCCTCTTAACCCTACCAGGGAGCGAATGGTTTTTCAGAACCTTTTGCTCACTAACTCGTGCTTATTTGTGCTCAGAGAAATCTACAGAGAATACACAGTGGGACATTTTCAATATATTTATTGAACAAACGTTATTCTTGTATAGAATACATGTGCTGCGATAATCAGTAGACCGAAGCAGATGAAAGTGATTACAAGCATCAAAAGAGTAAATAGTAGATACAGTTTTTCCATGGTGCTAAAACAGTGCATATATGCAGGCATTAATTATGAAGTAGTAATCAGGCATACTCCTACTATGTGAACCCTACTCTGAGTGAGTGTATCTAAAATGTGTTTGTGGGTGAAGAGCCAGGAATCCCTTAAAGGGATGATCCAACCCCATTACCTGGCGGGAGAGAATGCAGGAGCCCGTCTTGGTCACAAACTGGACACCCCTTCACGGGGATGCCAGACCGCTGTGTGGTAAAGTCTCAGCATACAGGGACCCTCATCTCAGCTGAAGTGTCTCCTCTGCTAATCTTTTGGGATGTACATTATTTAGAATAGAAAGCATCTTTGTGATGTACGTATAGAGTAGCAATGTTATGGATATATAGATAGTCCTGTCACCCCATGGATGAAGATAGAACATTTGTACATTGTGCATAAAAAAAGCCTTGTACATGTTGTTTGAGGCATTGTGATAATGTTATGAGAAGGTATATGTGTATAGATAACCTAATCCAACATGGTCATGCACGTGCATATGTGTAAAAGGTCACAGCAGAAAAGTTAATTTGCAAGTTAGGACAATGTAAGAAAATGTACAGCTTTGTTACTTGGGCCTAACCCGGGCACATAATACGTGCTGTAAATGTGCCAAGGGACAGGGGAATTCAGGGTGCGCCAGAAAACACAGAATCTGCTCCAATGGAGATCGGGAGTGAGATCAGGAAGCACCATGATGCCCTCTCTGGAGTCCAAGAGTAGCGGGAAGGGGCTAATTTAGACTTTGACCTATAGTGCTTATTGTTGGATTTACTTGAATACTTTGACCATAACTATGATCTGTTGAGAGAATCACTTTGGGAGCAGAAACAGGACTGTCCTTTTGACTTTGCCCCATGTGGCATGGAGAATTATTGTGTCGGGCGATGTAAAGGTTGGCCTCACAGTCCTGTATGGCCTTTGGTTTCATCTGGGTGCAGTAGCTGCAGTTCTTGGAATCATGCTTCAACCCCCAGGCACCACAAACTGACATGTGCTTGCAACAGTCCCTACACAATTTAATCCCCATTGTTTTAAGGAGATGACATTTCCCTTGCACACTGGTGTAATTTTGTAGAAAAGATTTGGTCAAAAAAACGTAGGAGGAGCTCCGGATCTGCATCTTGAGGCGTGGAAAGAAAGGAACGGACGTCAGCGCGCATAGGTGAAGCTTATATGCAGATCTGCTTGCCACTTCTGAAGCAGAATGACATCAGCATGGAGCCAAATAATTCCACCTACAGGCAGGCAAGGAGAACGGTTTTGAAAGTTTTCACATCCAATCTGATATCTGGGTAATATTCACAAGGTAAGGGTCTGCAGTTCGCTTCAGAAGTATGTTTATTCTCTCTCCTACCTTTTAATTTGAATGATTAGCTTTAATCTCCATTCTCTGCCTGCCTTAGTGTACCCTACTGTCACGCTCTCTACCACACTTCTGCTAACAAACCATTGTTCCACTTGCATGAAATCACTCGAATAGTCGCACCCAACTAGTTTCACCTTAATCCACAAATAAACACTGGAGGAAACCCTACAAACAGTTTCATCACAGCACCAAAATACCTCAATAACCAACATACAACAAGAACCACTGGGTTAATCAATTACAGAGTTGCGTACTACCCGCCATAAAGCATTTCAATTAATCGTCAGGGTAGTATGTGCTAGATAAATGCAATTGCAATACAATGTGCACACATTAGCCACAAGGTGATATTCTAATACGATTAGAAGGAGCTCCATCTCAAATTATGTGGGTATCAATATAGTCAGCTAGACGGGCAGTTGGTCCATAGGACATGATCTTCATATCCCCTTCTAAATAGTAGATATAGATATATCTGCAACTAGCACGGTCTTCAACATGAATCTTAAGGGCATCCAGGAACTCAGTGAAAATTAGCAAGCTCCAAAGACCTCTCAGTGCTATGAGACACTATAAAAATGCCAAAAGCAAAACCGCCTCCTCAATAGTATGAAAGAATTTTAGGCCTCGTTAGGGATATGAAGTGCTGTATAAATAACCATACAATAAAATATATACAAGGTTCCCAGGAAAACATAGCAAACATAAGGAGGCGCAGAATGATTTGCATATGGTGGAGTCTGAACTAAGGTGGCGAAGTGAGCTAAAGAATGAAGATGGATTCAACCTAGATCTGTGTCTGGGTGTGAGTGTCTGAAAAGTTTCAGCGCTCTTTCCATCATCTCCTTGTGTTTGCTTCCCAGTAAAACATAACCAGAGTAGCCTCTAGTACGAGGATTCTGCTATTTAGACCAGGGTCAGTAGAGAATAGACAGTGCACCAGTGAACATAAGCTTCAAAACCAGCCTCTTGGCTATTAAGTGCTTGTGTGATTTAAGGAGTTAAAACAGATCTAGGATCAGAAGTAGATAACTAGTGTCTCCCTTGCAACTTTATGTATAGAGACCGGTTTTCATATCCAGGCACAATGAATTCAGTCCAAACATATTTGAATATGTGCGAGTAAGTGGATGAGAGTCTAACTACATTTTCCCTTGCTCTGTATCATACGTTGTAATTGAGGCTTTTGATGAAGAGCTAGTTCTTCTGTAGACTGAAATTATGGTGGCTGTTACTACCTCTGCAGTATTCCTGGACAATTCTCAAATATGCCAACCAACCCCTCTTCTCCAGAGGGCACAAGTGAAGTAAAAAAGTCCCTACTTTCACCAAACTGAAGGAAAAACTTGTGTTAAGAGTGGTGTGGTGGTACGTGTTCAAAACGCACACCTAAGCACCCAGACATTTGTCAACAAGAGGGGAGGTTGCAGTACAAAGTTTTGAGGAAGGAATTAACTATTCCACAGAAACCTGCATGATTCTGCAAGAAGGTGGTATAAAAGTTTAGGTTGGCACCTGTAGTACTGGAGTAGATCACTGTCATTTTTGTTCGGTATTTTAAGCTGAGGTGTCTGGTACCAGGATGGATACAGATATCACTTTGATCACTTTCTGCTTTATCCTTATATCCCTTATGTTAATAAACTGAAAACATTACTCTCAAAGCAGGTTCTCTCTCTAGCCTGGCTACCAGGGGCTGTGTTACATAAAGTGCCCAGAGTCACAATGGGCAATTGTGCCCACTTTGCACACCCGGGGCACTTTGGTACTACAGAAGGGGCCACGAACAATTGTGAAGCTACTTCTCTAATACCAATAGCGCTGGTGCACTTAAAGCACCTGCGCCATCTTCAAGAGGGTGATTCCTCATTTGCAAGACCACAATGTTTCTTGAACTTAGCCGCATCTCTTCCCTCCATAATAGCACGAGAGAGAACTGTCCAGGCCCCCTCCGGACAGTGAGGTAGCACCTGTGCAACCGCATCCCATACAGAACGGGAATAGCGGCCCAAGAGACAGGCAGTGTTCACAGACCGCAGTCCAGAACTTGCAGAAGAATACATTTTCTTCCCAAACTGCTCCATCTTCTTGGATTCCTTGTCTGGCGGAGCTGGACGTTGAGGCTTGAACCACCAAACTCAGGTGTAGGGCGCTGGGTGAGGAAGGCAGGGTCGCCCGGGGCCGTGCGATAGCATCGGCCCACACCCTTGTCCACAGGGGCCCCGGTGTTGGGCCTGGACCAAGTGCCCAGAAGCACATTAGTGAGTGTATCATTAAACGGCAACAGCGGTTCTGTAGAAAGTGGCCGAAGCACTTCTGTTTGTAGGTTGGTCCTGACAGCCACTGTAGGGAGCTCGAGGTTACGAGCCACGGCCGTCCTACGCAACACTGTTGAAAAGGTACCACTCTCCTCCATGGTAGCAGAAGGAGATGGTGAACCAGGCGCTGGAGTATAATCTGGGCCACCGGCCTCCGCATCCTCATCCCAGTCGGGACAGACACGCACTGTGCCGCGAGAGAGTCTTCAAACCCTTCCCTGCCCTCGCCTTCCTTCACAAGTGGACGAGGATGTGGGTGAATGAAAGGTTAAAAATCCCCTATCGGCGTTGAGATCAGCGTCGGGAGACACTCCTCAGGCACCTTGCCGACGTCGAAAAGGAAGTCGGCATGAGCGCCGGTCGCTGCTGCGCCATCATCGGCGTCTTTGGGGGTGGTACAGGGTCCACCGGCAAGAACGGGGAGCCACGGCCGGAGCCATGGAGGCCTCTGGGCGTCGACGACGTCAGGCCGGACCCTGTGACTTCGAGGAACACGGAACAGCGGGCCGGAAAGAAAACCGAGCAAGGACTCATATTTCTAGATAATGTACATTATGTAAATGTTTAGGAGCGTGTCTTCTCGAAGCGGGCATAAGAAATAAGTTACTTACCTATAACTGCAGTTATCCAGTATTTGGATCTTTAATATATTCACATGCTTGAATCATTCCCCGTCATCGAAGAGGAAATCCCACGGTAATATAAATAAAGCAGTAATTAAAAACTTCCATAGGCTATCTTGGAAGAAAGAAATAATTTAATAGCCTGGCTACCTCCTTTTCTAAAAAAAAAGGACCACATTAAATACACCCTCTAGAACCTTCCCAAGAGAGGCTGAATCCCTCAGATTTCTCAGCACAAGTGTGGATAGTCATACTGGCGTGCAAGGAGAGCCTCTCCGGGGAGGAGGGTCGATCGCATGTGAATCTATGAAAGATACTAATACTGGACAACTGCAGTTACAGGCAAGTAACTTATTTCTTAGCCAGTATTGGGGTATGTTTCATAGATTCACATGCTTGAATCAGAATAGCAAGCAGTAATGTAAAACAAATAAGCACCCTTAGTGGACGGTCGGTAGTGCCAATATTATTTCACAGTGTATTCACAAGAGTGAAAGTACTGGTGTGAAATTAAATGCATATCAGCTTAGACAAGTATACAGTCTTCGATAACCAATAAAGATACATTTTCAAATGTGGACCAATACTGACAACAGAATAGAAATCTCAAATTACAGAGGCTCACCTTACAGAAATAAATGACGTCGTACTGCCTGTCCCACGGCTGCATCAGCACGCTGTGTTGACTTCAGGCAGTAGTGCTGCATGAACGTGTGCGTCGTCTTCCCCATCGCAGCAATTTAGATTTTGTCCAGTGGCACCCCAGCGAACATGGCAGCCAATGTAGAGACTGCTCTTGTGGAGTCCGCTTTCACCATCTTTGACAAAGGCGAGCCTTCCTTACCATGGCAAAAGTGAATTGTGGTTGCTTTCAATGGTAGATTTAGAAACCGCAGTGCCCAGACGATTTAGTTCATTGGCTACGAATAGTTGATCTGGTTTGCGGATAGATTTAGTCTTTGGCAGGTAGAAATTAAGACACCTCTTGAGGTCTAGTGTGTAGTGTTCGATCGGCCGGTGTAGAAAGATCAGGGAAGAAAGTCCTGAGAATGACAGGTTCACTTAAGCGGAACTGCGAAGGAACCTTCGGGATGAATTAGGGATTTGTCCTGAGGATAACAATTTCATCTGTAAAAGGAAGAAAAAGATGTTTTATGGTGAAAGCTCGTATTTCGCTAATCCTTCCAGTTGATGTTAGGACGAGCACTTTCCCCGCCAGGTATTGGACGTTCGCCCTATGGATGGGTTCAAAGGATTGCTTCATCAATTGCGAAAGGACTACATTTAAGTGCAAATCAGGGGGTGGAGCTTGAACAGGTGGATAAGTACGAAACAGGCCTTTCATGAACTGCTGTACAACTCTGGTAGAACAGAGGGATAGACGTTTTGGGGAGAGTCAGTATGGAGAGATATCTGTGAGATGAACTTTAATTGAAGAGTATACCAGCCCAGATTTTGCCAATGACAGTAAGTACGGTAGGATTTGCTCTGGAGCAGAGAGATACGGATGTAGCTTGTTTTATGGCACCAAAGGCAGAATTGCTTTCCTTTCAGTCTGTACGTCTTGTTGGTGTTATCTGCACGAGATCTGGCAATTATGTCTTGACAATCCTGCCCAATAATCAAATCCTTAAATTCAAAGAATTCAGGAGCCACGCATGCAATCGGAGAGATGCTGGGTCCAGACGACACATCTGGGCTCGGTTCCTGGTCAACAGAGTTGGTGTCGCAAGCAGACGGATGGGCTGGACTTCAGAAAAGGAGAGAAGCTCAGTGAATCAGTGCTGCCTGGGCCATCAGAGTGTTATAAAAAGAAGGCGGCAGTGTTCCATTTTCATTTTTGTAAGGAAGTTGGTTATCAGTGGAATGGACGGAAAGGCGTAAGCATATATTTCGGACCAATGCATTGAAAGGGCATTCCGCTAGAGTTTGGGAGAGGGAATCTGCTTGCGAAGAACCGGCATTTGGAATTGGTGTAGGTCGCAAACAGGTCTAGCGCTGGTTTCCCCCACTGTGAAAAAATTGTGTCCACTTGGTCTTGTTCGAGCTCCCACTCGCGACAGTTTTCTCTGGTCCTGCTGAGAGGGTCTGCCAGAGTATTTCGAAGGCCTAACATGTTTGATTTATAGGGATATTCCATGAAATGTGAGCCAGCTCCAGGGCTGCTGGGCGTCGTGAGAGAGTAAAAAATGTGGTTCCTCCTCGTTTGTTGACATAAAACATGCTTGTGGTGTTGTCTGTACAGACCAAAACCGATGAACCCGTTATCTGTGGGAGGAAAGCCTGGAGGGCGAGAATAATGCCCTTGAACTCTAGCTTGTTGATATGCATCCAGCGATGGGGAGAGAAGAATTTTCCCCGAATCTGAAGGTCTTGAAGAGGACCTCATCAACCCTCCATGGAAAAATCAGTGGAGACTATCAATTTCGGGTTCCGAGGCAGAAAAGAGAGGCCCTGAAAGAGGTGTGACTTCAAAGTCCACCATTTGAATGCCTCCTCCATGTGTGAGGGATAGTTATTACGTCAAAGGATGCCATTGTTTGAATCCATTGGCATTGGAGTTCCTCTTGCAATGGCCTCATGTGAAGATGAGCTAGTGGCAGTAGGTTGATCGCTGAGGACAGCATGCCCAGTAGAGATTTGTATGTCCTCACTGAAGTACACCTTTTTGATAGTCTGAGAGCCAAGGTGTGTAACGGTTCCCACCTTTTCTGCAAGAGGAAAGCTTTGTTCTGGTGTAAAGATCGTCCCTAGTAACGGCATTGTCTGACTTGGAAAAAACGATGATTTTCGTTGGTTTATAGTAAGGCTTAATTTGCGGAACAGATCTTTGCTATCACTTATAGCTGCAGCAGCTAGACGAGCCGATGGAGCTTTCAGGAGCCAATCGTCCAAATATGGAAAATTTTGGTGACCATTGTTCCGCAAGGCAGCCGCCATTGGGGCCAGAAACTTGGTGGAAATCTGTGGAGCAGATTTGAGGACGAAAGGTAGGGCTCAGAACTGATCATGGGTACCAGCCACTGTGAATCAGAGGAACTTTGTGTTTGGGGTGTATAGGAACATGGAAATAAGCATCCTCCAAATCCAGCGATGTCATGTAGTCCCCACTGTTGAGGCGCTGCAGGATGTCTGAGTTTGTAACCATTCTGAAGGTCTGATTTTGGAGGAATTGGTTTAGTCGTCTGCGGTCCGAATTAGGTCTCCACTCTCCCGATTTCTTGCGTATCAGGAAGAAACAGGAATAAAAGTCTTTTCTTCATTGTGCTACTGGAACCAGCTCTACTGCCCCTTTCAGTAGCATAATCCTCGCTTCCTGTTTGAGTAAGTGAAGACAAGGGGGGTGGGACCCCCTGGATGGAGTGTTTGGTGGGCGCTTGATAAATTCTAGAGTGTGGCCAAAAGATATCAAGTCAAAGACCCATCTGTAAGTTCTAAAATCACGCCACTGATGGAAATGACTGGAAACGTTCCCATCAGTTGGAGAGAAAAGTAGTAGCTGGTACCCTGATGTGGTCACTGCTTGCGACCTGAGTCGCGTACTTGCGACGTGGATTTCATGCGTGAGCCTTGCTTGGGGAAACCAGCTGCTGTTGGCTGTCGATAGGATTGCTGCTGGTAACCCTGATGATATTGCGGTTGAAGGAACTGATAGTTTTGGGTGCGGTGGAAAGTACCTCTATAGCCAGAAAGAACAAGTTACTTACCTTCGGTAACGCTTTTTCTGGTAGATACTATATCTGCCTGTGGATTCCTCACCTTGTGAATATCCCCCTTGCGCCAGCAACATTCGGAAATTCTTTTTCGTAGCCTCGCGCCGACGTGGATAGGACGTCACAGAGACACGGCTCCGCTCGCGACTCCGCTGACGTCACCGACGCCTATAACAGGCCCACGCCGGCGTGATGACATCAGTTCCGCCTTTTTTCCGTGCCATCGAGGCACACGGACGGACCAATGACAGTAGATATATACAAAGCATACACAGTATACAATAGTCAAGGCAAAACACACAGTGTAAAGCAAATGCAGGAAGCAAATGAAACATTTCCTTGACATCAAAACAAATATACATTACAGTACAATAACTCTGGCATAGAAGAGTGGACAACGGGGAGGCGGGTGGGTCAGTGAGAAATCCACAGGCAGATATAGTATCTACCAGAAAAAGCGTTACCGAAGGTAAGTAACTTGTTCTTCTGATAGATACATCTGCCGTGTGGATTCCTCACCTTGTGAATAGAGTCCCACAGCAGTCCCCACTCCCGGAGGAGGGTGTCCACTCTTCTAAACCAGGAAATCCTGAAGGACAGAGCGCGCAAAGTGGCCGTCCCTCCTGACTTCCGTATCCAAGCAGTAATGCTTCGCGAAAGTATGGAGGGAAGACCAGGTTGCCGCCCTACAAATGTCCTCCACAGGAACACCTCTAGCTAAAGCAGAGGTAGAAGACTTAGCTCTAGTGGAATGAGCTCTAATACCCTCCGGAGGCTCCTTACCGGCCAAAGAGTAGCAGATCTTTATGCACAGAACGATCCATCTTGATAAAGTCCTTTTATGGACCGCTCTTCCCTTCTTGCAGCCAGCAAAGCCAATGAAGAGTTGATCGTCCAAGCGACAGTCTCTAGTTCTGTCCAAATAAAAAGACACCGCCCTCTTAGGGTCCAGACGGTGCAACCTCTCCTCCTCCTTGGAAGGGTGTGGGGGAGGATAAAAGGTAGGGAGGGTAATGGATTGACCAAGGTGGAAAGGAGTCACCACCTTAGGAAGAAAAGCAGCCCTGGTCCTTAGAACCATCCGATCAGCATGTATAGTCAGGAACGGGGGCTTGGAACTAAGAGCTTGAAGCTCACTCACCCTCCTTGCCGAGGTAATTGCAACTAGGAAAACTGCCTTAAAGGTTAAAAGCCTCATAGGACATTTATGAAGAGGCTCAAAGGGAGAGCCCATCAGAAAAGTCAGAACAAGATTCAAGTCCCACTGAGGTACAATAAAAGGGGTAGGAGGAAACTTATTTACAAGACCCTTCAAAAATCTCAAGACAACAGGTGACTTAAAAAGAGAGGGCTGATCAGGCAAACAAATAAAAGCTGACAGTGCCGAAAGATAGCCCTTAACTGTGGCAACTGCCAGCCCCTGTTGAGCCAAAGAGAGAGCAAACCGGAGCACATCTGATAAATGGGCTCTCAACGGGTCAATATCATTCTCACCACACCAAACAACAAAGCTAGACCATCTATAAGAATAGACAGTCTTAGTGGAGTCACGTCTAGCAGACAAAATGACATCCACCACATCAGGTGTGAGAGAATAGGAAATCAGGTTGCCCCGTTCAATCTCCAGGCATGAAGGTGCAATGTCTGGAGGTGGGGGTGTAGAACCTGCCCCTCCATCTGAGAGAGGAGGTCTGCCCTGAGAGGGAGACGGAGCGGCGGGTGAGAGGAGAGGTGGAGTAGATCTGTATACCACACCCTTCTTGGCCAATCTGGGGCGACCAATATAACTTTGGCCCGGTCTTGGCGAATTTTCCTCAGAACCCGAGGAATCAAGGGTATGGGAGGAAACGCGTAAAGGAGTTGACTTCCCCAACACAACTGAAACGCGTCCCCCAAGGCTCCTTGCATCGGATACTGGAGACTGCAGAATGACGGGCAGTGAGCATTCTCGCGAGTGGCAAACAGGTCCACCCGAGGGGTCCCCCACGTCCGAAAGACGTGACGAACCACCTCTGGATGAAGCCTCCACTCGTGGTCGGCAGAGAACTGCCGGCTGAGACTGTCCGCACGTACGTTCAGAACTCCGGCCAGATGATTTGCCATCAGGCAAATCTGGTGGTCCTGAACCCAGGACCAGAGACGCAGAGCCTCTCTGCAGAGACACTGCGACCCCACTCCTCCCTGCTTGTTTATGTACCACATCGCGGTCGTGTTGTCCGTCAGGACTTGGATCGACTGACCGCGAAGGGAAGGGAGGAAGGAAGGCCTTGAGCGCCAAACGTATCGCCCGCAACTCTAGAAGGTTGATGTGAAGCAACCTTTCCTCTGGAGACCAAAGACCCTTGACCTCCAGATCCCCCAGATGAGCACCCCACCCTAGAGTGGATGCATCCGTAATCACCGTGGCCACCGATGGAGGTAGATGGAAAGGCTTCCCTTGCGACAGGTTGCCTTCCACGCTCCACCAAGACAGATCCGCTGCAGTTTCTCTGGAGATCTTCACCGACTCCCCGAGATCTCCGTTGTGCTGATACCACTGCCTGCGGAGACACCACTGGAGTGCCCTCATGTGCCAGCGTGCATGGTTGACAAGGAGAATGCAAGAAGCCATCAGACCGAGCAGGCGAAGGACCTTCAGGACTGGAACGACCGCTCCAGGGTAAAACAAAGGAATCATTTCCTGTATGTCGCGAATCCTTTGAGGAGGAGGGAATGCACGACAAACAGTAGTGTCCAGTACGGCACCTATGAACAGGTTGCGCTGGGAGGGCACCAGGTGAGACTTGGGTACATTTATCGAAAAACCCAACCTGAACAACAACTGAGTTGTCTCCTGCAGATGATGGAGCACCTTCTCCGACGACTCCGCTTTGATCAGCCAGTCGTCTAGATACGGAAACACAGGTATCCCCGATCTCCTGAGATGAGCTGCCACCACCGCCATCACCTTGGTGAAGACTCGAGGCGCAGTAGTAAGACCAAACGGAAGGACCGCAAACTGGTAGTGCTGTGACCCAACCGTGAAACGGAGATACTTCCTGTGCGACTTCAGGATTGGGATGTGGAAATACTCATCCTGCAAGTCGAGCGACACTATCCAGTCTCCTTCCATCAACGCTTGAAGAACCTGAACAAGGGTGAGCATCTTGAATTTCTCCTGCTTCAGATAGAGATTCAAGATCCTGAGGTCCAGGATAGGACGAAGCCTGCCATCCTTCTTGGGGATCAGGAAATACCGGGAGTAGCATCCCTGACCCCTTTCCTGCTCTGGGACCACCTCTATCGCACCCTTTCGTAACAGAGTTAGAACCTCCTCCTGCAGAAGAGACAGATGTTCCTGGGTGCAAAAACCTTGACAAGGAGGGTAAACAGGGGGGAATTCCCGAAAGGGAAGGGCATACCCATTTTCTACAAGATTGAGAACCCAAAGATCTGACGTAACCGATTCCCAATCCTGTAGAAAATGGGTAAGCCGACCCCCAACCGGACCCACATGATCCTGAATAGCGGATCTAGGGCTGCTTTTCTGCGGCAGGGGGGTTGGAAGAGGTGGAGGAAGAGGAGGGCTGACGTCCACGAGGACGCGCTCTTTGCTTTCCCCTGTACGATCTGTACATTGAATTTTGCTGCTGCTGCTGTTGCTGCTGCTGCTGTTGGCCTTGCCGGAAATTCCGAAAGGAGCGACCAAAGCCCCTGAACCTTCTGCCGGAAGAAGCGCCCCTGATCTGGAGGCCCAAAGACTTTGCTGTTGCCCTGCAATCCTTGAACCGCTCAAGAGCAGCATCCGCCTTTTTCCCAAAGAGACCTGAGCCATCAAAGGGGAGATCAAGCAGAGTCGCCTGAACATCAGCCGAAAAGTCCGATGACTTCAACCAGGCAGATCTCCTTGTCGCAACAGCGGTGCCCATAATTCGAGCCACAGAGTCAGCAGTGTCCAGACCACTTTGAATTACCTGGCGGGCAGCTGCCTGAGTGTCATTAATCACCTCCTCAAAATCCTTTCGGTTTGCGTCAGGAATTTTAGGGGCCAGGATACGTAAGGAGTCCATCAGGGCATGAACATACCTCCCCATTAGGCATGTGGCATTAGTTGACTTTAAGGCCATACTAGCCGATGAAAAGGTCTTCTTTGCCACCTGGTCCCGTTTCTTTGCCTCCTTCTCACAAGGAACCTGCGGAAAGGCACTAAGACTCTTCTTCGAACAGGCAGCCTGAATGACCAGGCTCTCCGGCAAAGGATGTGAAGAGAGAAAAGCCGGGTCCTCAGGAGCGGCCCTGTACCTCCTTGCAACACTCTTTGATACCGCAGGAGCAGACAAGGGTTTCTTCCAGACTTCCATAATAGGATCAGTCAAGGCATCATTGAATGGAAGTAAAGGCTTAACCACCGAATTAGGAGAATGCAAGACTTCTGTGAGGAGGTTAGACTTGAACTCCACTGTAGGCAGAGTCAATTGAAGAAGCTCAGCAGCTTTTCTCATTACTAGATGGTAAGGCTGGATATCCTTAGATGGAGCACCTGAGCCTGAGGGCAACTCCCACTCTGGAGAGAAATCAAGGGTCCCAGAATCCGCCAATTCCTCAAAACAGCTCTCCTCTAGCTCACCTTCTTCAACGTCAGACTGAGAGCCCATATAACTCTGCTCCTCCAGAAGGCGTTGTGCTTCTCTTCTGGATCTCTCCTTAACACGCCTCGCAGCCGGATCCACCAGCGGCTTCGACGGATTCGGGGCCGGCGCCGGTATCGAATCCGACGGCACAGAAGAATGCCCTCGAGGATGATCAGGAGCAGGCGACGCCGGAATCGGCGTCGACGACTTCGGCGGAGCCGGGAAATGCCAATGCGGCGCCGGAGCCGGCATGTAGGGCATAAACGGAGCCGGAGGATAGGAGTGAGGAACTCCCAGGCTGAATGCCAATGGACCCGTGGGGCCCGAAGGCGCACCAGAGGGGTACCATGCCCTTGAGAAGACACCATACATTGCGTTAAGAAACGCAGAAGAATCCTGGCCTGGAGCAGGAAAGGGCGGCTGAAAACCATCAGGCCGGTCCTGAAGAGGGATCGGATTCGGCTCTACGACAGGCGCGGAATCCACATCCTCCCGGGCCTCTTCCTCTTCACGGGCCGGGGACGGCGCCGGAGACGGACTCGGAACCGGAGAAGCTTTCGGAGCCGGAGATGGAGATCGCCCACGCGACTCAGATGGCGAGGCCTCACCTTCATGCTCGGAGACTTCGAGGGTAACCACCTTCGAACGTACCTTCTTCGGTGACCTCGACCTCGAGCCCGACTCCTTACCAGACCGGCGTCGGGACTCATGTCTCCTCTTCTTGTGCTTTTTCTTCGACTTCGAAACATGATCCGACGCCGACTTCGAAGACGACCTCTCTCGAGAAGCAGATCTCGACCTCGCCCTGGACTTCGACCTCGCCCTTCGTGAACGAGACCTCGACGACTTCTCCTTTCCAGCTTTCACCTTCGCAACCAGAAGTTTGGCTTCTCTCTCCCTCAGGGCCTTCGGATTCATCTTCCGACATGAAGAACAATCCTCCACATCATGGTCGGAACTTAAGCACCAGATGCAGTCTTCATGGGGGTCGGTAATGGACATCATTTTACCGCACTCCCTGCAGGGCTTGAAGCCGGTCTTCTTAGATGACATTTTCGAAGAAACTGGATACAGAGAAGCAGAATTAACCAACAAAATGGCAACAATGTACCAGAAGGCTACAGAGATTCCCGATAACCGTTAGCGTCGACGACGCGGAAAAAAGGGAACTGATGTCATCACGCCGGCGTGGGCCTGTTATAGGCGTCGGTGACGTCAGCGGAGTCGCGAGCGGAGCCGTGTCTCTGTGACGTCCTATCCACGTCGGCGCGAGGCTATGAAAAAGAATTTCCGAATGTTGCTGGCGCAAGGGGGATATTCACAAGGTGAGGAATCCACACGGCAGATGTATCTATCAGAAATCTATGTACTTGTGCTCTCCAAAAGGGCACTTTACGATACTGTAGTGTACCCAACGCTTTGGCTTGTCTATCAGTTTTGAAGGCTAGTAGAGCTTCGTCCATATGTTTTCCAAATATACGGTCTCCATCGTTAAGCCATGTCCAGTATCTTTGATTGCACTTCTTGATGAAAAGACATGGCCCTAAGCTATCCCTGGCAGCTGGGCGCTCACCCTCAGCCAGGCCTTTACAAAATTCCTGTTTATTTTCCTCGGGTATAAATTCCAGCATCGCCCAGATATCGGACCACATTTGCCGATCGTAGCAGCCCGGAAAGGCTAGTGCATTAGCAGCCCTGACAAGATTGTGGGCATGGATGCGAATCTCTTTCCAATGGAATACAAACGCAATCTTTACTGGTCTGGTGGAGACGTGATGGGAGAGGAAGGATTGTTTTCATCTCCTCAGCCACTTGGGAAATTACAGAGTTCAGTTTGAAATGACCCGTACGGCATGCGGGGGAATCCTCAGGCACCCAGTATTTTTTGCCTAGTCTTGGCAGTACTGGCACTACAATTATAGACATACATGGTCTATAATTGGTATAGATCTTACAGACTTTCTTGATAGCTCTTTAAAGTCATAAAAGGAAACAATCTGAATGCTTGACTATTGTGGGCAGATGTAATCTGGACGTAGTCCTGTCCATCAGATTATGAAAACCTCCAATGTCCTTTGGAGGCGAGTCAAAAGGATGACAAGGCGGAGGGGATGGTGTGGGTATTAAATAGTTATCCCATTTATCACTGGGTGGATGAGTATCGTGCATTATTTAGTTTCAGCCTCTCCTTCCAAAGAGGATGGATCTTCTGTAGGAGTAACAGGGATGATGGGTCGTGGCGTCATCCTAATAGTAGAAGGAGGAGCCAGTAAGCAGCACCACAGGTGGTGCTGGTGGAGGCAGCAGCACAGTAAAGTGTTCCTTTTGGGGCGGGAACCTTTTTCTGTAGTCCGTGAGCATGGCCTGTAAATCATGCATTAGAGAAGAAGGTAATTGGGCAGGTTCTTGCCTTGGTGAATCAACATAATACCTGAAATGTTGAAGTTGTTTAGAAGGAGCTAAATATTTGTGTTGGTAGTACTGCTCCTCGTCATAGTCCTCATCTTCCTCCTGACACTTGACATTGAGTTAAGAAGGACTATGACCAGCCCCAAAGAGACCATCATCATGTTTCCTCTGTCCAGAAGGTGGCTTGGGGGAAAGATGAAATCTTGCCTGTCGATTGGAAATCGGGCTGTAGAGATATTTTGGATAATCTGGATGGTGTGGAATGCATTTGCAGTGACTTAGTCGACGGGAGAGGCGTCGACAGATCCGTCAACGATGGGACAGCCGGTGGTCCGATCTTCTAGTCGCCTGCAAAATCGAGGTCGTCTTCAATATACAGTCAACAGTGGCAACCTCATCACTGAGGTCTTCAGAGAAGGTAAAGATAGTGGCAACAGTACCGGGGCGTTGATGCCCGCTGATGTCGTAGGCGTCGTAGACCGTCACAACGACGAGAGAGTAGTCGTCGTTGAAGAAGCAAGCGTCGATGGTGAAACCGATGCCGAGAGAGATCTGTGGCTGGATTTATGCATGGAAGGCCCTGAAGAGGTGGCAGATTCCAGTTTAGCTTTAGAAGTCCCTGAATTATGTGACAAGACTACCTCTGAGTAGACTTACGGTTCTTTCTCTTTTTTTTCCAGCTTCTGTAGTCTGATGAGAGGGTTACGGGTGTTTACTTGACTTCCTCAGACTGACCCTCAGGCGACCTGGGCCGCTTATGGGATTTAGAGGAAGTGTCGCTCTCCTCGTCAGAAGATGCTCCCTGTGTCTTCTTCAGCCACAACACACATCTGCCCTTTTTATCTCTGAGTCTTAGATGAAAAAGTGTGGCAGATCTTGCATTGTTTTACCTCATGATGAGGATAGAGGAAATAGATGCAATCCTTGTGGGCATCATCAATATGAACCCTCTTCTTCCCACAGGATTTACAAGGGCGAAATAGCCATTCCTGTCAGACATTATAATATCCAGAAGAAAATGACTTATGAGAGAAATGTTGAAGAATTTAGCAGGGCTCAGGGAGACACCCTTCACACACAACGTGCAGTGAAAATCTGAGTGATTCAGCCTCTCTTGGGAAGGTTCTAGAGGGTGCAGCTTACCGATCGGATGTATTTAGGTTTGATCCTTTTTTTGTAAAAGAGGTAGATAGGCAATTAAATGCATGGCTGCCTCCATGATAGCCTATGAAAGTTTTTTTAAATTACTGCTTTATTTATATTACTATAGGACACCCACTTCGACAAAGGGGAATGATTCAAGCATGTGAATCTATTAAAGATACCCCAATACTGGATAACGTTAAATATCTTCTAGTGTCAAACGTGTACACATTTCTAGAACCACAAAAAAAATCGAGACAAGGTAACTGTTATAAAACATTACAACAGTTGCCCTAGCATTTTATTGATAAGAAACTTAACAGACAAGGCCAGTGTATTCAATTTTTAAGTATGCTTTTTTTTATTCAAGGTAACAGTTAAAACAAGATGCTAATACATATATATTTATGCAATATATAAAATGATCTTCAACATTATTTACTGAGCTGTGTTTCCGGTAAAAAGGTTTTGGGTTTGTAGCATTGGTAATTCAAAATGTTTGCGCTTTCAATGAACAGACTGAATATCTCACACTGGCCAGGTCAAAGAATGCCACTTCAGGGAACACATCAAAGACGTGGAGCTTTTACTTCGGCCACATCCAGTTCCACTGTCAGCTGGTTGTGACTACTGTAACAATCTCTTCTTCAGTCCCAAGAGTCATGGTGATTCAGTTCAGAGTTGCACTCTGCGTCTTAATCTTTAAGGGCCTTATTAGGACAATAACTGACTGACACTTTTACGAAGCATGTCAAACGTGAAATCAGGTGAAACTAGCTAAGAGAAGGGAGTCTATACACAAGTAAGGCCATAGGTTACAGGCAACAAAGAACATGACCACGAGGTACTGAAGGAAGCTACTTAACACCATCGTGGAAGGAATATTCTGCCACCAGAGAAGACCAGTGGTTCCAATTTTATCTATACAATAACAGCGGATGAACCGCTCATACTACTCCATTGTTTATGCGGCAACCAATGTCCAAAATGGTGTGATCAAAAAGTCTATACAACTTTATAAAATACATTAAAGCACATGTAATCTTTATAATACACTTCATCTACAGCACACAAAATACTTTGCTTGAAAAGGTAAACTTTTGCGGTATTCTTGTGAAATCCACTCTGAAAAGAAAATTCATATGTCTGGATTTCATTACAATGCCTGAGATAGGCAGGTTTTTTGCGTAAACTATAGGTGAATACAATTCTTGCTATACAATGGAACACTCTTGGCAACAGTCACTGTGTGGGTGTATGGCGAGCAAGAAGAATTTCAAGAGGGCTGGAATGGTTACTGCATATTATTTCTAAAGGGAGAATTCATGTTAGGGGCACACAATACCACTGGTGCCTGAGGGACCAATAATGTGTGAAGACCTGTAATAAAACAGAAAGTAACCTGAAGCACTGAAAGTCTTACTCGTGTGCAAAAAAGTGAACAATGCATGTTGGGCGAAGATGCTACATATTTACGGTAGTAGCCCACCATCATCCTCTCCCAACAATTGTCAACTCCACTTCTCAATTGCAGAATGTACACAAATTGCAGCATTATAAACAAGACAATAAATCTCGCAATGCCGGCTATTCATAGTTAAATTGACAGCAGTGAACGTGCTGTGCCCCCACCGATATGCCAACCACAGAGTTACCCGCACACATGACAGACAACAGCTGCCATTTCCTCTGCCCTGGAGGAATGTCTTTGGGCATAACTAAAATCAATCCCAGCACGTTTAGTAAAACAAAACTATGGCAGCAAGAGAAAGGTAGTTGGAAGGCAGTGGAGGAAATGCTGCTTAAAAACACGAATAACTGCCTACTATCAGAATAAAAGAAAATGTGCAAAAGCAATTGACAGATACACTTAAAGGGAGCTGAAGGGGTCTGCATGTGCCATCCACCTAGCAGTAATGATGCAGAAAACCTCTGCCTTAACGTTCCACACAAGACACATTTGAATAAGCAGATTCCTGAAGGGGACATGGCAGTTTTAATTATTAAAGCAACATTTATGTGCATCTTGAAGGAGTTACTCCTAACAGCTTCGAAAAATCAAGATTTGGGAATGGTCAAGTAAGGAACCATCATAGTAACCATGTTGAAAACGAACAGCAACCCTGCTTCAAACTGCTTTGAAGATAAATACGTTTACAGCTACAAATGTCCCCTTCAAGGGCGAGCATTAGATTTTTCCTTGTTTATTCCAAGCAAGCTGTTTGAACCACAATCCTTGCAAAACACAAATTGATTTTTTTTTTCCTCTATATACAATAAAGTTAAAAAACAGAAAACATCATTTTTGTATGCACCTGTTGGTTTTTTACAATAACGGAGGGATACAGAACAGTGGCAGTATTTTCACTAAGACAAGGGTTATGAGTGTCCATATTGTTGCGCCAACACAGTGGTGTTGCTTAGTGCAAGTCCATTCACATTGTGAGTCAGTAAACATTTTTAGGGCAAGTTCCCTGAAAGGAGGGGCGGGGCGTGGAATGCGCTCTTAGCAAAGCAGTCAGGTGTGTTTGGTTGCTACTGGAGTTGGAATGTTCGGCGGTCCTCGTAAACTACTTCTCCCCCCTGGTTCAGTATAGCCGCTTCTCATAACTAGATAAGAGAAAAAAGAAAGGAGCCATTAAGAGCACAAATAAATTCCATTTGTAAACACAACCTATCATTCTACTAGGCGCAATTGGCGTTAATAATATCTGATAAACTATTTCTTGTGCCTGCGACAAACTTTGCTCTTTCACTTAAGTTCTAGTGAGATCATAGATACTGGGACATTACAGCTCTGTTAATATATGTGATAATTTGCATGAAATGGCATTTGGTGTCAATGAGAACTCCCACTTCAACTACCAAACATCCGAACTACCCGATAGATTAAATCCTTATCCTGAAAAGAGAAGAAGGTCTCAAAATTGGCAGCATGAACATTTATTTAGTTTGGAGTTGGATTTTTCGTAAGCTATGAGCTGTCTAAGAGTAAAACTATTACAAACCGAGAAAGCTAAAAATATAACACAGAGATGACAACTTCTCCCCGGTAGCTCTTTGGGAAAATTGTTTCACCCTAGACTCAAGGCACAAGCAATGTTTGTGGGTAGGCATTTTTCTTTATTGAATTCACACTGGTGTTCTAATTGGTCAAAGTAAGAGGGTGGAGAAATACCAAAACCCACAGCCCTGCTAATAGCATTTTCAGCCAAACCGTGACATTTTCGAAAGATGCAGAGGACCTACACTTTTTATGTTAAAAACCAGACATTGGCATATCAGTGTGCCTTGAGTTCCAAGGCAAGATAAGAAAATAGGTCCCCCAGTCTTACAGTAAAAGACTGCAATGGTCCCTCAGGGCCACTGCATCTGCTGAACTGATAGCTGCGACCCCGAAACCACCATGCTGCAGTTAGAAGCTGGAAAAATGGCTGAGTAAGCCCAACTGCCTTTGAAACGTACTGGTTTACAGACTACGAGCTTAAACGCTAGCATGATCACACAGTCTCCCATTCTTGCGAAGTGGGTAAAACATGCACCATTGACCGGGTAACATTAACACCTGTTATGTATCAAGTGTCAGAACCAGCAGATTATACTATTACCAAAGCTGGATCAGAATAACCCAACAGTGTACGATATGAACAGAATTTTGATATTGTGATGAGGACAAACAATACACTTTATAACGAGCATTTGAAAAAATATTGTCATAATTAGTCACACATAACAAATCTTACATGGGAGTAGGACTTTACAAACTTAAGTTGGGGAAAACAGTGTGCGTGTGTTTCCCAGAGAACTACCACTTTTTGCTTTAAAAGTTCTAAGCATCAGCACAGGATAATGAAAATGTTCACCGTTGCAACCAAAAATCAAAATAATCACGCTTATGGAATTGCCCCTAGGTGAACTAGCCTTCTGGCGGCTTCTCCACAGTAGAACTAGATCTAAATGATGTTCATCTCTAGGGAATGGTCAGAGGACATATACATTCAAAGGCTTATAGCAATCTCGCAAATGTGTCTTGTTAATGAATGGATCTATTAATAAATGATGCAAAATGCCACCCTTCCTAAGCAGACTACAAACATTCGCATTGAAAATATCCCCATGACTGAACTACATCATGCCTCAGTGTGAGGCTGAGGGATCTGCTCGAGATGACTGTGGTCCAATAAAGGATCTCTAGCTTGATGCGCATTGCATTTAATGCAACAAGCCTTGGAAGTGATCGTATATGGATGATGAGGTTTTATCTTAAAACAGAGACGGGTTCATGTAGTGCCTTACTGACAACCATCAAAGAAAGAAATAAAGGATGACGTCTACTTACATGGCAGAAATGTATAGCTAGAGTAGAATGGATGCATGGGCAGAAAGAAAAGACAAGATTACAAGTTGATATTTTTTGTGATCACAGGACATGGAACATCTTCCATCACCACTACCAACATCAAACAAAACGGCTACAATAAATAGCTAGATGCAGGCCACCTCCACTGAACAATCCCCATATATAATCACCCCTCCTTCGTGGCACCAGAACCACATACACACCAAATTCACTTCTTTGTGACTGCTAAGCTGCCAGTACAATACATGGCAAATCAGCATCTACTACTACCCCTTTAAACGAGCAACCATAGCGTGACCAGCACAATCAACAAGGCACTGGCTTCATAAGCAAATTCACGCTTGTTAGCTGAGCAACTGTGAAAATAAAGAGACAGAGTGGAAAAAAGTGAAAGACATATCTTGGTATAACGATGAGATGAAGACATTTTAAGGAGGTAAATACCAGTGATGAAAAATCAGGTTCATAATGTGAATAAACTTCTAATCAGGGGTCAAGCGGTCTGTCCTAAAAGCTCACCTCTACCGCCAACCCGACAGAAAAAAGGGACTTATTTTAACAAGGTATATTTGAATATTTAAGACACTGATTCGCTTGGGAACTTTTTAGTGGAAATGTTTAAAACAGTTCCTGTACAGACAGGTGCTCGGGAGAGTAGCTAACAAATGTACATAAAATGCAATTGGTTGAAAGATAGATATCGAAAGGGTAATGCAGATCACCGGTGGGCCTAAACTAGGACAGGAGCGTTGGAATGCATATTCCAAATCAGATTTAGGAGTACACAGTTGCGTTCCTTCTCCCTATTCTAGCTTATAAACCCTTCACATATGGCAGGAATGAGGCAGCTTATTAAGCCTTTTGTGAGGTGCGGAAGAGTTTACAGAAATGGAAATTCAATGGAGGCCTACAGCAGGGGAAAGGATAACATCACACGTTTACGTGCTTAAATTGAGGCACATCTCACTTGGCTGGCTATACAGTGGAGATATGCATTTGAAGTTCGGAGAAACAGACTACAGTACTCGGGCCAATGCACTGGACTAATTCAAGGTTGGGTGGCTACATAGGAGGAGATAGAATTTATGTGGGCGGGGATGGGAATTAAATGTCAGAAAATTGTGATTAAAGAAGAATTTTCTGTGTTCTATAGAATCAAACTGCTTTTAGTATTTTACATATTTGGATCTGTACTCATTTTTGTACGAATTTGCAGTGCTTAAACGGCATAAAAGTGCCTGCTACTACGATTTGAAAGACTCAATGCTCAGTCAAACATAGAATGATGAATACTGAAGGATACACATTAAAACAATGACATGCTTATTTGTAAATCTCTACAGGTACTGGACCGATGAATTTGTAACAGGAAGCAATCTGATTTTAAACTTGAATTCTTTTTTGGTAAAGCTTCATATATGATTATGGTGGGGGACAGCCACTAAACAAAGCACACATTGTTGAAATAAGTGGTTGTACTTTGAAGAGCTTTTTGCAAGTAGGAAAAAAAAATCCTCCAATTGTCCACAAGAACGGTATCTGTAGTGAAATGATTAAGCTTCATCATACGAAAAGCATGCAAGGGGTGAAAAGTGTATTCTATTTATTTCCTCTGTCACTTTAAACTGCATTTTAGGTCTCACCTACACACATCCCTGAACTGTTGGTTGTTAAAAAAAAAAACCTCTTGTGAACCATACCAAAAAGGTACAGTGGGCTTCGTGCCAGCCCACTGCTTACCATTGGTCGGCTCTTTCATCACTTTTTTGCTAGCTTCTACAAGGTCTTTGCTTCCTCTTGTATCGGTCGCTTCCCCAGAGCATGGCATTTTTTTACCATCATTTTGATTGGATGACATCTATCCTTTCATGGCTGACGGTACAGAACTATGTTTCTTTATAATGCAACACTCCATGGGAGTCCATATGTTTTCTTGCTCTCTCCCGTGCGATTTTTACCCCTCATTCTGCTCTGCTGAGTTTTACCACCCACCCCTCGTTTACAAAGAACAACACAGAATTAGGCACTTATATTATGCTGAACACAAAACACACAATGTCCAGCAATGCAATAGGAGTTTCAAGGGGAAACAACGGGACAAGCAGCCCCCCACTCAACGAGTTTACTATCAAAATGTGGCTGTCCCTGGATTGATGCACCATAAATATTTTTCAAATCATAGCCCAAGAGGGTCAATTTCTTTGCGACCTCACCTACAGTGACCGATTCAATAAATTGGTCACTTTGCTGTGGTGTATCTAATTTCTAAAAAAAGAGAAGGAAACAAACTACCATCCACAGACCTTTCATCCACAGAAAAAATGTGAAAAGGAAAGAAGGCACCTCACGGTAGCAACACCATAGGGGAAAACTGACTGGTACTCGCCAGGAAACCCGCTTATCATTGGTTACCTTCTTTCCCGAAAGAAAATGTGCATGTGTGTTTAAGACAAAAAGCCCCAACCCAATGAAAACAAAGGAAGAAACCTGTTTTAGCTGCTCAGGTGAATACATTGCTTTTTTCATATAAAATCAGTATGTCCAGGAAAGCAATGTAAAATGTAAAGCAGCAAGCTGAATTTATGCAAAATGATGCTCATGGGGTTACTGAAACTGACAGCTATACACTTAAGTTCATAATCAGATAGACAGGGCTGATGGAGCAAAGTGAAATGAACATAATTCTCAGACATTTCTTTTTGTATAGATATTTAAGTGAGGCTCCTGAAACTCGGTATAAGTATCTCTGAATTACTCCAACAGACAGAAGCGGTACAAGGTACTGCTTCACATTATCATTGAGCCAATTTATCAATGTCTGAAAAGTATCTCAAAATTTACTGCCATTTCTGAAAATAAATATTCGAATTGTATGGTAATTATTTCTTAAAATTCAACATATTGAGGGGCGTGGCCAAGATGGCGGTGTAGTCGGACGAGGATCCCGTGAGTTTCCCGGCCCGTCGCCCCCAGTACCTGCTTTCCAGCACAGTGCCCCCCTACAATAGTCATTCTCGGCGACCAGATTCCCCCGGGAAGCTGGGGGACACAGCGGCAGCGCCTGGCGAGCCCCATACCAGCGATCCGAGGACGCGGCTCGCTGACCGTGACGCAGAGGCAACCGTTGGAGGCCCAGACCCACTGGGGGGCTCGCGGACACCTGGGGCCCAGCTCCAAATAGCGGGGGGCCTAGACGTGATTGCAGCGGATTCGTGCACCCCCCCCCCCCCCGACAACAAGAGCCACTGAAGCGTGAAGGTGAGGAGAGGGTGAGGAGGCGGGGGTGCGGAGGCGGGGGCCAGAAGACCCACAGATAGCCGCCTGTGCCGGTCCTGAGCCGCTGCAGAGAACGCGCTTACGCACGGCCGGCAGCGCCTGCAGGGGAGACGGCGCCACGGCCTTGAGCCAGACATCCGGCCTGCTGGGCCCCGGAGGTTGCGTAGGCCCCCACCACCAGGCCTCAATCCGTTTACCCAAGAGCGACGGGCAGAGAGGACCCGGAGAGCAGCACCCCAGCAAAGTGTTGAGGGGCCAGACCCCACAGGAGAAGGACTCACATAGCTATCAATCGAAGGAAGCGGAGGAATTGCGCCGCGGGGCCCGTCGCCGCTGCTTCCTGCCTCTGGGCCTAGAGGCACATTGGGACGGACACTCCTCCTGTTCCCCCTGCCTGCGGAAGCCCCCAGCAGAGCGATAGCCCCAGACCCGCGACGGGCGGGACCCCCCCCCCACAAGACAGGTGGCCCACCCTACATCCCTTAAGTGGCCCACCCTACATCCCTTAAGTCGGACCCGACCACCCGGAAACCCCGTGGGCCTATTGAGGAGACCCACGGCGAGGCGGGGGCATCATGGCGGGCCAGCGCAGGAAAGGGGACCGTACGCTCCCAGAGAGGCTGGCGAAGGGCCAAACAGAGACAGACAAAGGACCACCCTCGCCAGAACCCGCGAAACAACAGTCTAACTCCCCCGGTGCAGATGCTCCGATCACTAGGTCATTTCTAGAAACTTTATTTAATTCCCTCAGGGACGACTTCAAGACGCTACAACAGGAAGTGGCGGGAGAGGTCAAGGAGATCCGGCGGGAGGTGGACGGTCTCGGAGAACGGGTGGCGGCCATTGAAGAGAAGGGCCAGGCCAGGAGTGAGGAGGTAGAACAATTACAACAAGAGGTCATCCGTTTGAAGGACCAACAGCTGGATCTCCCTGAACACGCGGAGGACCTGGAAAACCGTTCCCGCCGGAACATACGGGTCCGGGGGGTCCCACTGAAGGAAGAGGGGTCTGATGTCACAGGCTATTCACAAGCTCTGTTCCGCGACATTCTAGGGGGAAGCATCGGACTTTGAAATACGGATCGACAGAGCACACAGAGTTAGTCTCCCTAGGCGTGCACCTGCTCCTCCCCCCGACATACTAGCATTCTTGCCGGACTTCCTCTTAAGGAAAGGATCCTAAAGGAAGCGAGACAGAAACAACCCCTCCGGTTCCGCGACTGCCCGGTAGCTCTGTATCAGGATCTCTCGGCCATTACCCTCCAGAAGCGGAAGTCCTTCAGGATAGCAACAGACTTTTTGAGGAAGGAGGGGATCCCATACTCGTGGGGCCACCCGTTTAGGTTGATCTTTAAGTGGAATGGAACCTTGCAACAACTACGCTCACTTCAGGACACTTGCGCACTTTTGGGGCTAGAGCATCCAGATGACGATTCACCCAAGCACCTGCCGCAGGGGCATACCTCGGACGGATGGCGGACAGTCGGACGCAGGCGGACACTAAAGCTACATTCGAAGCCCGAGGCCCACGACATCTCACAGGCGATGGCCACTGCCATTCGAGAGGTGGCCAAGGAAACGTCGACCTCTGAATAAGTTATAGCCTGGGGGGACGATTCAACTCATTTACAATGCACACACGACGGGGGGGGGGCATGATGGCCGTCACTTGGAACCGCTCCATCAGGTACCGTTACCACAGCCCTGCGATGGACTGGCAGGTCTGGGACATTGATCTTTCACTGTTGGGGGGTTTGGAAGGGGGAAGGTTGGGTTGGGGGGTTCGGGGGGGATGGGGGGGAGTTGTGTTGGGACAGGGGGGATGGGTTCCGGTTGATAAGGGGGGGCTCCGGTGTGGTGCAACGCAGGCAGCGCAGAATTGGTTGTCTGGACGGAAATGACCGGTGGTGAAGAGAACTCTACCTACAGTGCACGCGCGACTGAACCCACTCTGCAGATCATTTCCCTTAACGTCAAGGGGCTTATTAACCCCATTAAACGCAGGGCTGTCTTATCCCTTCTAGAAAACTCCAGGGCGGAGATATGTCTTCTGCAGGAAACACATCTCCTACCCAAGGACTGGCATTGTATGCGCTCCAGGTCATTCCCAACACAATACTATTTGTCCACCACAGAGAAGAAAGCAGGGGTGGCCATTCTGTTTGCGCACCATTTTAGGGGACGGGTGGGAGACAAAGTCGCGGACATAAGAGGGAGGCTCCTGGCCTATAAAATACAAATAGGGGGTGGTCAGCTGTCATCGGCTCAATTTATTCACCCAATACCAGACAAGAAACCTCTCTCACAGGGGCCCTGGCGGACACACTGTCCCACAACATCAACTCAACGCTAGTGGGAGGCGATATAAACCTTGTAATGGACCCCGCGAAAGACAGGTCGGGCCAGAGGCATGGGGCTACGGGGGCGATATCCAAGGAAGGGGGGCAATGGTTAGCGGATAGAGGATTTGTGGATCTCTGGAGGAGGACACACCCTAACACCCCGGGATACACCTTCTACTAACACGTACACCACATGTACGCACACAGACTACTTTCTAGGGTCCCTGGAAGTAGCATCCCTGACCACGGACATTGAAGTCATCCCAGCAGCACTTTCCGACCACGACGCACTGGCAATACACATACGGGTTCCCAGAGCCAAGACACAGAAGGGTAGATGGAGCCTCAAGGAAACTCTTGCATCGTAAAGGGGTCACGCAACAGCTCACCAAGCGCATCACTGATTACTTAGCCACGAATGACACGGCAGACATTCCACTAACAGCACTGTGGGGGGCTTTGAAGGCGGTGGTGCGGAGAGAAACGATCGCAATAGCGACCGCGGAAGCAAGGGAACGTCGTGACAAACGCCAGGCACTGTCCGACCAACTGCTTGAGTTGGAGCGAGTCCATAGCAGGTCAGGGGCCCCTAGAATATGGCAAAAGCTTAAAGCGGCAAGGGCCGAGCTGGCGAGCCTCGATCTGGACAGAGCTGAATACGCGGCGCTGCGAGACAGAACAGGCCGCTTGCTCGCCAGTAGACTCAAGGCCAAGGTCCAACACTCCAAGATCAAGGCCATTCGAGATGGCACCGGGCGAGAGCTACTGGAAGACGATCAGATCGCTGAGTCGTTTTGGGCGTTTTACGCATCACTATACGCGGCAGACCCCGGTCTGAACAAAGGTGAGGCAGACTTATATCTGAAGAAGTCATCGGTCACAGCCCTCAATGAGACGTCCGCTCTCTCTCTCTCGATGCACCGATAAGAACAGATGAGGTCATCGCGGCAATTGCGCGCCCCAAGCCGCTCAAGTCGCCGGGCCCTAACGGCTTCTCGGCGGGTTTCTATAAAACATTTTGCCATCTTCTAGCCCCGATCCTAACATGATTATTTAACTCCTTCCAAGGCCCAGGCTCCATTCCGCGAGACATGCTGGAGGCTGACGTCATTGTCCTGCCGAAACCAGGGAAAGACAAGGCCAATTGCGCGGCATATAGACCCATATCGCTGCTCAATCTGGACCTAAAGCTGTTCACTGGCGTGCTGGCCACAAGGCTGGGCCCATGGCTGCCTGGCATCTTTGAACCTGATCAGGCAAGATTCATCCCGAATAGGCAATGTGCGGACAACACAAAACGTCTGCTGCACGTCATTGACAAGGCCCACTTCAATGACTCGGACGCAGCCCTTGTCTTGGTCGACGCCGAAAAAGCGTTTGACAGGGTCTACTGTGGATACCTGGACTCCACCCTGGCACGCTTTGAGATGGGAGAACGCTTCCGTGCCTGGGTCGCCAGCTGCTACACTGCCCCGCAAGCGGTCATTCGGGTTAATGGGGTGTGTTCCAAATCATTTGACATCCAACGAGGGACCAGACAAGGGTGCCCACTCTCCCCATTACTCTATGCTCTATACATCGAGCCATTCGCACAAAAGGTCAAATGTGACTCCGGCGATCGCTGGGTTATCCCTGGAGGGGAAGCGCAGACCATAAGCCTCTACGCGGATGACATCCTAGTAGCGGTGGAGGTGCCCCACAGGTCGATCCCGGCGTTCTTAAAGGAAATGGAGGCGTTCGGAAAGGTCTCGGGATTTAGGATGAACATCGGAAAGTCCCTGGTACTCCCACTGGGGCGCAATACCCGTGCGTCTAGCAAGCTCCTGCGAAACCTGGGGGGGGCTCACCACTAGCATGTCGGTGCCCTACCTGGGCATAGCCCTGACACCTGGCACTGTGCAAAGAGTGGAACAGAACTATTCGGATCTTCTTGGTCGGCTTCTGGACGACATGGCAAAGAGGCGCCAACACTCACTATCTTGGCTGGGGCGGATCGCAGCCATAAAAATGTCTCTGCTGCCGAGGGTCCTGTATTTATTCCAGATGTTGCCGGTCACACCCCCGAGGGGCTTGCTTAATAACCATCAGGATGCCATCCGTCAGTTTGTCTGGGCCGGGAAACTACCACGGCTAGGTAGAGACCTCACCGGACAAGCCACGTCGCTCGGCGGGCTGGGGGTCCCAGACCTCCAGAGATATTTTCAGGCGGCGCAACATAGATATCTACTGGAATGGCACCGCTCCGAATCTGAAAAGAGATGGCTATTCCAGGACCGCGCAATGGCCCAAATGTCACTGTGGAGAGTCCCGTTCCTGAGGCGTCAAGACCGGCCCGCATACATGAAGAAATCTCCTATCATGTGCACTATTTTGCAGGTGTCAGACAGGGTCGCGATAACCAGGGGCCTAACTACTTATCCTTCGCCAATGACACCGTTGTGCAATAACCCAGCTTTAGAGCCGGGCGCGGTCCATGGCTCCTTCCCTGACTGGAGGTCTTCGGACTGCAGGTCGGCTGGTCACCTTTTTGATCCGGGGGGGATTTATGCCGCTGCAAACCCTGCAGGAGACATATGGGCTTCCGCAGATCCCGCGCTTCCAATACTTTCAAATCTGTCACTGGCTCACGAGCAGAGACGTGTTGCCGCAGGTCAGTCGACACCTCACGCCCTTTGAAAAATGGCTCCACACCAAGAAGACAGATAGGCAAGCAATAACAGATCTGTACAAAATGCTGTGTCCACCACTCCCCGCTACGCGCTTGGCGGGTCAAAAAAGATGGGAGCAGGAACTAGGTCGATCCCTCACCGATAAGGAATGGCAGGATATATATTATAGAGCCCACCATACTGCGAGGAATGTAGCTAGCAAGGAGTCGGCAGTCAAGATAGCTTATTATTGGCACCTGACGCCAGCAAGGCTGCACCAGAGTAATCCTCGTCGGGATCCTCTGTGCTGGAGAGGCTGCGGACAAGAGGGCACTTTAACCCACATACTCTGGGACTGCGTAGAGGTTCAGGAATTTTGGGAACAAATACTTAGGGACGTAGATAAATACTTTGACACGGACATACCACGTTTCCCGGCTTACACAGCGCTGGGGGGAGGGGCGAGATTCAGAGATGGGTATGCTCCCCGAGATGTGCACGGCCTGCCTGGTTTTGTGTTTATTTCTTGAAATGCAATAAAAATGATTTAAACCACAAAAAAAATTCAACATATTTTGATTTATTTATTTTATGGTTACTGCTACCTAAATACATTACAGTAGCTACATTTAGTTGTTTCATTGAGCCGTATAAGAGTTTACTTCAATGAAAACGTTGGATAGATTATGTGTTGATCATGAAAAAGTGGTTTATGAACAAGTGTGAAAAAGCCAAGACACTAAATACTTTAAAATCTGTCGTCCCCTTGACAAGATACTGCCAAACCACTAAATTATTTGAAGCATTCTCAGTACTAGCAATAATTATAACATCTGTAATTACAGCAGGCATTAGATGGCGGAATACTGCACAGCATAGTGCATCCAGAAAGATTCACGCTGCAAAAGGTATATCATAGGAATGTCTGTGTCTCCACCCAAGCTATAAAAACATCCAGTTCCTTGCAAATAAAGCTGCTAAAATGTCTGAATGAGCATCATTCCAGCCTAACACTAGTATCTTGGGGAAGATATCACATTTGATATATGGCCCAAAAGGGCAAAATCACAAAGTTATTATGTAGGTTCTTGAGACAGTAAAATCTGCTTGGATTCAAACAAGCCTCTGATAAAGTCTACCACAGGAGTAGTCCAGAACAGACGCCCTTTTAAGCATGACAAATTTCATGCAAAGTGCTGTTCAGTATTCCATACTTGACAGCAAGCACAGACTGCAGTAATTCAGTTTTACTTAAACCAAACCTGCAGAAGATTTAAAATAAATCGACTTCTAGGGCTAATGAGGCAATTCTGTGGTCACTAGGATAAGCATGCTCTCCTGTCTAGGTCTTAGGCAAGCCCCTCACTCACGACTGGAAGGCCTTCATGACTCGCTCAATTGTTGCCTTTCATTCTTGAATAAGCTTAGGAGTCCCTCCTTGGTACCGCCTTGTCTGCATTTGTAACCTCCCATAAGGACTAGACTTTTTACTTGTGTTGTTACACTGTCTGCTTTATGTAGTCTGTGAGCATGATTTTCTTTCATGATCTTCCCTTATTCCACCCACGATGTCGCAGCACGCCGCACGCTTTTATATTGTTATTAATATTTGTATTTAATGCACAGCGTGGTCCGCTTCAACTAGAACAGCCTCGCTTATTTATTTAATTTACGGTGCGGTCTGCTTTCACTTTAGCGGCTGCGCTACAGAACCTCTTTGTTGGGTAAAAGCGCCCCATACCTCGCTTTCACCTCAACACCTTGGCTGCTAGGTGTTTTCCCCTCCTGTGCTTATCCTGGATGAACCCCATTATTCATGACGAGCTCAGCTCGTCATCAGCACAGCTCAACCGTGCCTCATGACGAGCTGAGCTCGTCATGAGCATGGAAGGGGTTAATGTTGCTGCGTCTCTTTCTTTAGATGCTGCTCACTGTAACATGAATACAGCAATCAGCGTCTAAAGAAAGGGGTGCAGCCACAATTAAAGAGGTCTCGCATTTGCAAGAGTTTGAGCTATTGGCATTAGAAATGACAATACCTTTTTATATAGGTGTTGCTTTTAAAAACACAAATAAAAGCATGGTCATTTACTATGACAATAGCTTAAACTCTCGCAAATGCGAGCCCTATTGCATTAAAAATGCCTGTTGTGTTAGCTTCTGCAGAATAACTCCTTTACTTTGGTTCCGACTGGATAAGTTGTATTTTTTTGTCTCTGACTTAATGCATCTTTCTTTAGGTCTGGCTTGAAAGGGCAGCGTCTGCAGACAATATGTTTTGGGTTCACTCAGCAGAGTATTTCTCTCTTACTTCATGATATTGGCTGTATCACTTATCCTATTCTATTTTACATTTCAAAAAAGTATGGACTAATAGCACATTACTTTTTTAATCTCATTTATGCATGTTTGTATCAGGAATTGTGTGTATAGCATACATACATGCACAGCTACACGTGGACATTCACAAGGGTGCACAATCCAGCAGATTAAAACTAAAACACGGACAGGCAAACCCAAAAGGTCTGGCTTTCATGTAATAATGGCTTAAGACAGAATGATGACAACATGGTCTCTACAGTCATTACATACCATGTTAAATATCAGAAACTCCATAGAACTAGTCCAATGTATTGTGCGACTCAACCTCAACCAATCAGGGACCAGGAAAGAGGCTTGCAACTGCCAGATTTTCTGACTTGAAACGGGGCAAAAAAATTAAGCAAGATTCACTTGAAATAGGAGGAGGGATGCTCGCATGTGAATCTATGAAAACAAACAATGCTGAGGAGCTGAAGTTACAGGTAAGTAACTCCATTTATTCCCCAGCTTTGGATATTTCATAGATTCACACGACTGAATCAAGTTTATCTAAACTTTACCACAGACAAAAGATGGAAAATGAGGCTTACCTTATGATAAGTGGATCTGGAGAACCAATTATCCCACTGCTGCTTCCTTCCCAGCTTTGATATCAAAGCAGTAATGTTTTGAGGAAGTGTGTGCCATTCTGCACGTCACTGCTTTACAGGTTTCTTTATGCAAGACTTCAGCAAAGACAGCTAACATTTTACTCATATAATTCGCTCTGGCAGTCGCAGAAAGTGAGCTGTCCGTGGATGTATGGGTCAAAGTTACATATGAGACAATCCTTCTGACTTGAGTTTATTTTGTAAGGAGGTTACCCTTTTTTAAAGGACCTCAGGAAAAGAAGAGTTGGTCTGACAGACCAACGTTATTTAAGACAAATGAACAGAGCCTTTCCCCAGCAGTCTAAAGTTTTTTAAAAATTAAAATGGTGGCAAAGACATTTTCATTTAAAAGAAAAACCACTGGAACTTTAGTAGCAACCTAGGATTTGTAGCGAAAGGCATCTTGTCATTGGATAGCTCATACGTATGGCTCCTTACACAAAGCGTGTACCTAAGCAAAAAAGCAGTGTTCCAATTAAGATACTGTAAAGAAATCTCATGAATTGACTCAAAGGGGGTTTCAAAGCTGTCAATAGAGTGTTGAGCTCACAAGAAGGAGCTAGTGTAGCATTTGGAGGACAAGATCTGAATAATTGGTTCATGAAGTCATTAATCAGTCTTGATGGAAAGAAGTAAAGCTTATATGCATTTTCTGTGTCCCATGAGACTGCTGCCCGGAGTACTTTACTTGAAGTATATCTTAGACAAGATTTAGCCAATCTGATAAGGTACTAAAGGGAAAGGGACAACAGATTTAGGCTGTCCTTTTTTACACATAACATAAACCACTTACCTTTTAAACAGTGGGTTTTGATTGTGAAACGTGTTCTAGCTGCTCTGAGGATCCGTCCACAGGCAAGTTTCAAAGATCAAATACTAAGTCCTGATGAGGTAGCCTGACACCTAAAGGGTTCAACAATCACTGTCGTCCCAGTTTTCTATTTGTTGCTCCCAAATGAAGGTTTAACAATATTATTTTATTGTTTTCATGCACAGATGACATCGAGGCAGCAGTAGTATACCTGCTGACATGGTCTTCAGCAATACTTTAACAGTTCTGGCTGCTGTGCTTTACTTTGACAGTATAAGAAAAGCTAGTCACATTGGCAAAATTGTATCGCTCCGGAGAATAAAACTCTCCATGACTTTCCTTGAGCAGATTTTTCCTCCTAGAAATAAGTCATTTGATGGCTTTAGAAATTAATTCTTTACAGTGATTGCCAGGCCTAAAGTGGTAGGAGTCTCCGCAGTCATTGACATAGCCAAGTATTCCTGGAGAAAGGGCATCCTAATTAACATCGCCCAGATATGCAGTCCTCTCTTCGAACACAAGTTTCTACCAGTTACAACCACTTGGTGAAAACTCGAGGCACAGACTTTAATTTAAACAGCTGCATCCGTGACTGGAAATGGCAGCCCTCTTAACCATCACCTGAAGGAAATTCCTGTGTTGTCCATGAATCAGAATATAGAAATTGGAGCCTTCTAGATGCAATGATGTCAAGAAATTACCTTTTTTGAGGAACAGAAATAGGTCTGTAACATGATCATGCAAATTAATAGGTTTTTGAGAGATTGATTGAGAAGCCTTAGATCCAGCACAGGCGCCTTTATACAGAATTCTTTAATATGAAAAAAGACTATTCATAGAGGCTGACACTTCCTTTACAGCATCTTTTCTTAGCAACTTGATAATCTTCAAGTTAATTTCCACTAGAGGCAAGTTTTTCTCTTCAAGGATCAGTTGGTGGTTTCTCAAACAATTCAAGACCATGTGCATGTTTGGTGTGAGAAATTTGGTTATTGGATGGGGGGGTGGGGGAAGGGGAGGGGGAGAAGAGGGTAGGTGTGAACCCTGCTCAAGCAACAGTCACAATCCGGGTCAGCGTAAACCACAAGTCACTAAATTACCCCATGCTTACCCCTCTGGAAGCTTGCTACAAAAGCAGTAAGGATAAACTTAGAGGCAGTGTGTAAAATATTTACGTAGCAAATACATTGTACTAAAGTGAAAACAACAAAAGAAAAATCGCACTAATTTAGAAAAAAAAGATTAACATTTTATAAATTATTTGTAGGCTTTCCTGTTTTAGGTTTAAACCTATACTAACTGATAAAACGCCACCGAAAGGGAAATAGCCATCACCAGTGTAGATATATAAACACTGAAAGAGCACCTGTACAACCACAACCTAAATGCCATCAAAAGAAAGGAAACGGAGAGTGAATCATTTTTATTTCTTCCTGAAGGGACCAATACAATGTAACTTTATTATAAAAGGTTGTAGCAAGAAAGACTGGACTAACATTATTCTGCTTGAGTTTTGCTGTTTAGGTACGTCACTAAATTATGGTTTCTTCCTTTTGTTTTTTTAAGTTTTGTGGTCTTTAGTCCAATGATGCAGGGTTTAGAAGCATATTTTAGGTCTTGTTTAATTATTTTTATAAACTGTAGAGAATTCGGAAATATCAAAATCATGTTTGATATTTTGACTAAGTTTGATTTTTTTCACGGATATTTAAAATGGCTGGTTTCTTAAGAATCTTTCCCAATATGTACCATTGCATTTGCACACAGAGAATGGGTAAAACATTGATACATCAGCTCCCTTTACTAGCGAGTTAGTATTGATTGTAGGTGAATTGCCAAACAACTCAGGCTTTAAACATTCAATGCAAAGTGCGGTGATCGGTATATGCGAAAAGTGTGCGGTCACCAAGCATCTGAGATAGTGCTGAAAATATGACACCAGATGTTTGGAAAACGTGGAACACTTCGAATGCTGCTGCAAAAAGTTCTTAACAAATTCAACAAAGATTGGAGTAATATTGTTTGCCATGATTCTGCAACGTATATGGAAAAGTTGTGTTATGACCTGTCAAAATAGATACGTAAGCTGAAGGTCTTCCCTGTAAGAGATCCTTTTCACTTTCTAGATGGTATGCTGAAAGCATCTTTTAAATCTGCAGTTAATGAAGAATGCTTTGACTTTTCAGTCCATTCTGGTGCACTGTTTTGTTATGCGTGGGAAAATAAAACACAAATATTTTTAATGTTGTGCTTTGTGTGGCATCAAATTGTGTCATTTTGCTTATGGTTCTCAGTCCTAGAGGCCATGAATGATATATTATCCATGTGACAACTGTTTACAGGCAACAAATGTGAGGATCTTCGGTTGCATATTTATAGTGATGTGAAAAAAAAATCTACTGCATTCTTAGATTTTTACAGGAAAACACAACTGCTGTAGTGGACATACAAAAACTAGAGTCTGAAAACACTCTCGTCTACCAAGTATTCAGCATAATTGGTGTAGATGTGAAACAACTCCTTTAGAGTAGGCTCGGTGACACTTTAAGTGACTTTGGCACTGCAACATGTTCGAGTGCTTGGCACTTGGTAAGCAAAGAAATGTTGAGGAGCAATTCAGGCAATTTTATTTTACAATGTATGAAAAATGCTTTTCAATGATGCATAGAAATGTTCCTACATCAACCATGGCATTTGAAGTCAATGAAGCCTCACTGTGGTACATAAGTTCTAGATCACTTCTGTAAAGGGGAATTTTCTTTGGACTATCAAAAGTACAGCTTCATTTTTGAAAGCTTCAATAACTCTGAGGGCTTATGCGCCCAGTCCAACACATTTGTTACAGAACCTGTCCTAGAGAATCACTATCTTTAGGTGCACCAGTATTTGCATGGAAAGCTATATCAGTGGCCAGAGTTCGTAAATTGTGTACTGGCTGTTTTGTGATTGCCTCCTCAAGTGCCAATGTTGAGAGTGCTTTTTCACAGATAAAAGTTTACAGGGGAAGGAAAGAGTGAGCGTGCATGACCAAAGACTCACTGAAGTATTGTATGGTGTACTACAATAAGTTAGATTTGTAAAAATGTATTTGGACCTCATACACTGTATGTACACTGTCTATATACAATGCACTATCAGTGCAGAAAGCAAGCAATAATAAATGCAAAATGTTCCATAAACACTGGAAAAACTCAGTTTATTTTTTTTTAATGGCGCAGAAATGTGTAACCACTGATAGCCACAGTTTTTAAGGTATTGAAATCACTTGGTGAGCAAAAGAATGATGGATTTAACCAAGATCTCTTGGATGGGGGTGAATGTATAATTTATTCAGAAATCTGTCTATCATTTGTTTGCGTAGCATTTTCTAAAACTGGCATTTTCAGAATTATTATTTAAAATCACTAAGGAGCGGTTTAAAATTACAATTCCTAAGACACCAAACAAGACTTTCCTACCTGCTCCCTATCAAAAGGTAGCACCTATTAAATGTAATAAAGTAACACAATGTTATCCTGTGGGGGAAAAGGCCTTAAAGTAGTGAAAAACAAATGTATGAGTTTTTCGCTACAATGACAGGTAAAACTTAAAACTTAAATGTCCAACGTTTTAAATACACTGCACCATGTCCTACGGGCTGTTAAGGGCCTACCCTGGTGGTGACGTATGTATTCAAAGTGGGTTTAGGTCTGGCAAATGGTAGTTTGAAACCGCACACAGAGGCTGTAATGAGAGGCCTGGGACATATGTTAAAAACCTACTTAAGTGGGTGGCACAAGGAGTACTGCAGGCTCACTAGTAGCATTTAATTTACAAGTCACTGGTACATGTAGTATCACTTTACTGGGGACTTACAAGTAAACCAGATGTGCCAATTGGGTGTAAGCCAATTTTACCATGCTTATAGCAGAGATCGCAAACACTTTAGCACTGATCAGCAGTGGTAAAGTGTGCAGCGTCCTACAGCAAGCTCAGAAAAGATAGCAGGAGTTAGGCAAAAAGGTTGAGGGAACACTAACCTAAAGCTGACAAGTTCTAACATCTGGCAATATCCAGTCCCCTTCTGCCAGATGTTACATTCTAGGTCTAGGGACTGGTGAAAACCATGGGCCATAGTTTCTTAACTTGGATGAGAAGATACACTTGTAGTTGTAAAGAAGCACCACATAAACAGGCAGCTGATCACCCATCGTGAGGGTGACAGTCAGCAAGCCCTGGTTTATCAGGCCGCATTGCTAAGCATGCTGGGACTTGTAGTTTAGAAAACCGTGAGAAAATGCCTCAAAATGTAGAAGAGTATATTTAGTTTCTTTGCATTCTGGTCTTTATAGTTGTGGTTTTGTCATTTTAGAGAAACCACCGCCTGACCAAGACACTCCGACAAGTTTGCGAGCTCAGTGCTGTCGACGAGGAGACGGAGCTATTATATTATTTATACAGAGCTTTATACCACTTTTTTAGAGGTCGAAGTGCAAGACAAGGAGACATACTTCAAGACAAATGTTGATGCGTTGTATTAGCCAGTTGACTTCGAGGCGGAGGGATGCCTTCTTTCAGAGGCAGAAGTATAGAAAAGGAAAAAACCAGCTTTTTTGTTTTTAGCCCAACCCAGTTGTCTTCCATGTGTCTTCAGCGGTGAAGCTGCATGGGCCTGTTAAGGCCTTTAGCACTGTACCGTCGTCCCGTTAATGTACGCATTGCCATCTCACTAATACGTAGTTAGCCTTACCGGGGAGGGGGGGGGGGGGGGAAAGATGGAGGCAACGTTAACATCCGGAAATTACCATTTTAGAGTTCAAGATTAATGCACGTGATCTGTGTAGTTTAGGCTCTACTCTTGTGATAATAACACGTGGCCTATTTTGGGGAGGGGACAGTTGTCACCCTAACCGGCACAGAGCAAAATACTATTGTCTGCTCACAGCCTGCGGATCGACGATGCCTGCCTGTAACTGCAGAGACACTTGCAACAGGCCCATCACCAAACCACATCTCCAGAAACATTCAAGTCAGCTCAGACTAGCAAACTAGTTTTTTTATTTCTATTTCAGAAGCATAGCTTAGCAGATAGAAAAGAAAAATATATTACAACAAAGCATTTGATAAACAGATGCATTGACTCAAAACTCCATTTGAAGACAACCATTAACAGAAAGCCCCATAAGAGATACTGGTAACAAATCATTCTGAATTAAAACGTATAAATAAAACTAAATGAAAGGTGTAACATGTTTTAATTTAGATAATGGACTATTATTGCAGTTCCACATTTCTGTTGGGTCCTGTTCCTTCTCTTCACTGGCCAATGAAAGCAGGTACAACCATTAGTCTCACAGCATATGGCCTTGACAGTAGGTCTGGTAGAAAATTTTCATTATGCAGGAGTAATTTTGGCAATTTTGTGTTACTGTTTCGATGAAAAGCTACTGAAAATTACACAATTTCGCCCGTTCGCATGATTAGGAGTCATCTGGCATAAAAGTCCCACCACAGGAACAACAAATTTAGCAAGCCTATGTGGCACGCTGCTGCTGTTCGTGTTCTGCTGCTTTTAGATCTAATTAGTTAGCGCAAAATGCATCTAGTCCATTTTGGACGCAAGGGTGCATTTTAAGCTAAGAAAATAGTGCAAAAATGCTGAGTTATGCTCCTTGTGCAAATCCGAGCAATTCAGCTGCAATTTCGCGCAATTACACTACAGCAACTTACATGAGTTACGCCCAACCCTACTTGAAAGATCTCACTATCTGAACTTTTTTTGGAGCTGGAGGGGGCTGGTGACGGGGGTTCTATTGTGCAAACTTGTCCCAAAGGTATCAGAGAGCTTTACATGAGCGCCAGTTGCAATACATAAGAGCACATTCATTTTTGCTAGACAAAGGGAGATTAAGTGATTTGCCCAGAATCACAGGATGTTGAGCGTTGTTGCAGAGACTCGAACCCGGTTCCCCAGATTTAAGGTCGATCGTCCTAGCAGTTAGCCACATCTTCTCCCCATCTTAGGATGACACAAACACCTTCTGAGATTATTACTCTTTAGACTGCTCTCCTTTCCAAACCCCCAAATAACCTCCTCTTAAAGACTGGGCCCCCCAAATAAGGTCCTTCTTATTTTCATCCACGACAGTGCTTGTGCCTTGAGCTTTCAGGTACTCACTGCTAAAGTGTATAACACAGCAACTACAGAGTACATGATGCAAATTCTCTTGAACACTTAAAAGAGGGACATCACAACTAGAAAAAGGTATGGAGGAAAGGGTCCTATTTAACAAAGAAGGTATGCATTAAAGTAGAAAACCCCCAATTGAAATCAAACCATTGCTTTACCTTAAATCTATGACTTACGGGGCATACTAGAATAAAGCACTGATGGAAGGAGTAAAATGAATATCTGGTGGCTCCCTTTAGATTTGCATCGAAATATCTTGCATATGAATAATGTTGCACAGCATATTGGCACTACTGAGTGAAGACTTGATTTGTGCCTATATCACATTTGGAAATTTGGTCCAGCCTTCTACCAGGCTATTAATAACCAAGGTTGTATTAAGTTTGTAATTAACTGATCATTCTCTTTGTCTCAAATTAGCTAGACAGAGGTAAGCTATGCAGACATGATAATAAATATGCAGAACTGTGCTGCAAGTTATATTATGATTTTGGGAACTTCTCTTCACGGTAAAAGCTGAAGTCACCTACTTATAATTTCCATCTATATTGATCTATCTGAAGTAAACCACTAAAATAATGGTGCATCAAATCAACTCCACGATGACGATATATGCAACATAATCTCAAAAGTGCAGTGGAATGAAGAGAACGAGGTCCTATTCCACAGATCTCACATCGGGTTTCTGTGTTAAGAGTGGGTATTAATAGCGCAATCCAATGCAGTAAAAACAGCTCACATTACTCCATCCTGCATTGATAACAATCGCCAGTGATAGAATTTCCAGATAGTTCCTTTGTTTGGTGATTCCGGTTTAGGTTTTGAAACCTCTGGCAAGATCATTCAATGGATGACCCTTACTTAATTTTTACTAAATTAACTTTATCATGAGCGGATGTTTAAAAGAAAGTGACTGAGCCATTTTTTAACCTATTAAACTTTCTGGTGCATGGCTTTGCTTCGTGTGCTTGGTTACCTTTTTATCAAGTATTAAAACTCCTGCCCTTCCAAATCTAAACAATGTCCCTTGACTACAGCTTTGTGGGCAATAAAGAATTGATTTGGAAAGATGTGCTCTTAAGACAGTGGTCTTTAATGCACCAGTTTACACATGTATGTGACTATTTAAAATAAAGGCAACAAGATTCATTAAGTTACAAATTGTCTCTCAAATCTAAGAATATTTTGCACCATTATTCAGTGTGCTTAATTATCTAGTTCAGATTTTTGACGCCCTGTAAATCAATAAATAAAAATAGCAATCCACGTCCCAAACTATCAATGAAATGTAAACCAGTTAATTGGCAGGATGAAATTGAGGTTTAGATGGAAACTAGGACAGTAAACATCTTTACATATCCTTTTAGATAGGAATTTCACTTGCACAGTGCAACTCATTTCTCAAAATAAAACACATTTAAAATACCATGTTAACTTTTAGTAGGAATTGTTTACCAGCAATCTCTACATTTTTATTGGAGGATTCTAGATTTACAACAGCCAGCGTTAAGAAGGATGTGCAATCAGTTACCATTTAATATACAAGACTATCCCAAACTATCAATGAAATGTAAACCAGTTAATTGGCAGGATGAAAGTGAGGTTTAGATGAAAACTCGGACAGTAAACATCTTTACATATCCTTTTAGATAAGAATTTCACTTGCACAGTGCAACTCATTTCTCAAAATAAAACACATTTAAAATACCATGTTAACTTTTAGTAGGAATTGTTTACCAGCAATCTCTACATTTTTATTGGCGGATTCTAGATTTACAACAGCCAGCGTTAAGCAGGATGGGCAATCAGTTACCATTTAATATACAAGACTATCCTTCACATTATCGGATTAAAGCATCTCTAATTTTGGCACTTAAAAACTCCGTAATTTCACACAGCCTTTGGCTATATGGTAAAGGAGTAGATACTAGATGATGGAAACCAGAAGAAAATAGATTAACAAAAAGATCTCAGGCTATACAGTTGGCATGGAGCACTACGAAGTATTAAACTGTTGTATACTTACGAATGAAGCCCATGGACACCTCCTTCTACCTGGGCCGACATAGTCCGCTTTTCCAACTTCAACTCCCCGGAGTACATCATGGAGCTGCAAGAAAGAACCAGCAGTGTGAACATGCTTTTTATAGTTGCCAGTCTCACAACTTTACCTTCAGTCCAGTCATCCATACATCATCACCACAAAAACATGCACACAATGTAAATCAGACACAAAATTCCCTAAATCCATGCATCGTACAACTTTTCCACAAATGCACAGTTAACATAAAAACATTGTGATACAGCACTCTAGAATTCTAGCACACATACCAAAATAGTAATCACATGCGGCTTGGGCACGGCAAAATTTGCCTGAATTTTCAAGTCCCTCTGTCATGAATGTGTCATGGCACACAGTCATGTACAATGACCTTTAACCCCTTGCATGCGGTGCATATTTCGCGTTGTGCCGGCGATTTGAATAGTGGTCGGGATTCGGACGGCCCCTGGCCCTTCTCCGCACACGCCCACCATGACGCATGAAGTCCGGGGGCCGTCATGAGCATGCAAGGGGTTAAAAGAGCTGGAGACATACTGAAAAACACAAACAGATGGATACTGTTGCGGTTCATTTGCAAATGCCGTATGGGAGAGCTTTATATTTTTAGGATCTTTCTAAATTGACGAGCTTGGGAACGAAGTTCCACAAAGTGAAGCCTCATACGGATAACCAACGTCTCACTGAGGATTGCTCTGCCAGTTATTTATTTATTTTTTAAAAGATTTTTATATAGCGCAAACTCGACCCGATGATATCATGTACTGGAATGCTTTACATGAGCACCTGTTGCTTCACAGACGGACACATTAATTTTTTCAAGGCATGGGGCGATTAAGTGATTTGTCCACAGGTTCCCCAGCTTCGAGGGCGACCGCACTAGCGGTAAGGCCACATCCTCTACCCCAACCCAGACCTTGGTGGGCTGAGTCGAGTGTCAGCTGGAGAAAGTGTGTGAGAGAAACCCTTCAAGTATGAGAATGAGCTTTGTGGCAAAAGGAGGCATATGGTGGTTTAGTGAACACATGTTGTACACTGCTATGTTTAGTCAGAGGTCTGTGGAAAAGTTAATTGTTTGGCAGCTCTTTCAAAGATCATTGCTGCACTTGAATTGGGGTATACAATGGGAACCAGTGGTTGTTGTATTTTAGCTAGTTGATTACCATTTTCCACTGCATTGTGAAAGGTCCCAGGGTTTGACAATAGCCATTTCTGTCCAAAAAACACATGGCGTTCAACACTCGACCTTCAGATGTGGGAAAGTAGCTGCTGTTCTTCTGTAGGAATCTCTGAATGGAAAATTGTGTCAGTTCTCTTCGTAGGAGCCTGCATCTTGAATTTGTAAGAGGTCCACACACTAAACAGTTGCCTCAGACAGCACTGTCATTTTTTAAAAATCCCTGCAAATGTACAATCCTATTCTCTAACAGATTCACAGAGAGGAAGGCTAGTTTTATATGAATCTATAAAAGATAACAATGCTGAAGAACTCTGATGATGAAAAGTAACTCTCTACCACAGCATTGGGCCCGTCAGAGATGCAGACTTTGAAATAGAGCAGCAAGCTGCACTGGTCAAAGAAAGGGTGAAGCTTGGGCATCATTTTTACTACAATAAATTCCTCAGCACCACCTGTACCACATCTATTTCTGCTCAGGTAGTGGTTACGATGCAACTGTGTTACAACACATTCATGAATACGCCCTGCGCTACTCGTGCAAAATTGTTATTTCTGTAGTGAGAAGTTATTCTGTCAGACAGTGCTGCTTTGGTTTTGTTTCAACTTTATATAGATAACTGAGGGACAGTGGATTATGTGGTGTGCTTAGGATAATAATGTCAGTCTATTCGGTACAGTTAGATTCTTTAAGAAAACCTTTAGCTCAGTCCTGTGAACATGTGGCACAGGCTCAAAAGGAAAAAGTCTTAGCTCATCGGTTTTGAACAAGCAGTTTACAATGGCTACTAAAACACTCTTAAACAGACCACAATGGATTGGTAGCTAGTCACAGGGATCACTGAGGTCCAGAGAGACTGTTACCTGTTAGGCACAACAGTCTTAGGGTCCACAATGTATCTTGATTCTTGAACGTAATCCAGAAAAGAAGTAGGCTGAATGTTGGTTGATGCAGAGCAGACAAGATGCTGAAGATGTGTGACCCTTCGGTCCACGAACATCAGGGTGTGTTCCCAGCCTTGGGACTCAATCTTCCACGAGGTGCCAGTAGAGTCCAGAGAAGGTCCAGTTGCAACTGGTCAACCGACCTCCTGGTTGCAGTGGTTATTTGTAGACAAGTAAATCTAAACTTGCAGGAGGAACAGAGTACACTTTGACTTTTGTCATGGGTCCAACACCTAGGGGTGTAGAAAACTGGAATTTTGTTGCAGTTGCCCCCCACTGTTTGCCCCAGTTGTGGCTTCAAGATGCTGGTTTATGACTGACAGTGCACTGAGGCTTGCTGACCAGACCTAATGCCAGTGCTTTCCGCAAAAAAAAATGGCATTTACTTTAGCACACTTGCAAATCCCTATTAAATGGTACCCCTAGTGCCTAAGGCATGGGTACTAAAGAGGGTCCCTAAGAGCTGCAGCATGTCTTATACCACACTAAGGGACCCCAACACAAATTGCATGCAAGCTGCCATTGTCGACTGTGTGACATGATGCAAACCATGAATTAGAACAATTTCACACACACTCCCTGTGCCTGTAATATATGCAAGTCACCCCAGTAGGTATGGTAGCCCTAAGGCAGGGTGCAATATATGCTTAAGCAGATATGCCGCTGGGCTCTCTAGTTCCATTACTAGATGGTACAAGTGAACACTGAAGCCATGTTGAGCATATGCACTGGGCACTGTCATTAAGAGTTCCCCCGCTACATGATGGCGGCAATGAAATCTATGCTGTTTGGTATCAAACACCTTTTCTAAATAAATCTGTACAGATGATAGCGATAGATTTACTTTAACATGAACCCAGAGGTCATCTTAGAGGTGCCCTCTGAAAAACCTACCAGTCTCTGGTGTGCTGGCTGACTGGTATCGATCAGCCTGCCACCACAGACAAATCTGACCCCCCTAGAGGTGAGAGCCCATGTGAACAGAGGTCAGAAAAAATGCCTGCTTTGGCAGGAGGTATTTACACGTCCTGCAGCAGGATGGATAGTGAATCTGCATACCAAGGCCAGAGGCTTCAAAGCCACCATATTATGCGACCACAGCTTCCCCCAGACAAGAGAGATGCCACCTCTTGCTCTGAGGCCCATTTGGCACCATGACAGGCGGGAAAATTAGCTAGGCCGGAAGGTGTGTTCTTTTTCAGGCTAGTTACACCTCTATGGTGGGCTGCCTGAAGTGAACACAGAAAGAAGGATTCCACAGTCTTTTTTTTGGTGAAATTAGGTACTCTGCGACAAAGTTATGCCCACTCCCAAAGGAACTGTCATATATATATGGGGGTATTGTGACCCCCCCAAGGGAAAGTAGCCCATTGGGAACTACCGTTCACTCCCCTTAATGCCCCTGAATGGAGTATTTAGGGGTTTGCCGGACACCAGGAAAATAGATCAAATTAAGACTACTGGGAACCGAGGAAGACAAAGAACCCACGGCGCGAGAACAGAAGACTTGTATCAAAGATTGGCGACAAACCCAGCCAGGCTGCTTGCTCTTGGCAAAAGCGGACTTCAGAAAGAGCTGCACACCTTCCCCAAACCGATGGAGGACTGTCCAGTACCTCAACAACCGGGAAAGATCTCCCTTGAAGTGGAGAAGCCACTTCCCTGCAGTCTGCAGGCACCCACGGCAATGACCAGTTTACCAACCTGCTGACCACCAGGTCCTTCAACGCTCAGGAGCTGGTCACCATGCTCCAGGAGGTTAGATTCATCTCCTTCCCAAGTTTGGAAATGCCAGGACCCCTGCACCAATACAGATCTCCAACACCGCAAAGACCGACCAGCCACCAAGGGACGTCAGCATCGCAGAAGCCAGCACCGACAGTGGCCCAGCTGTCATGTTTGGCTAAAACCGCAAGTGCCTATGATGCATGGGAACAGACAACCAAAACCCTCTGCACTGAGCACCCCAGCCCAGGTCCATGTCCATGAACAACGGTTGAGACCCTCTGTTCCTAAGATCCTCACAAACTGAGTCCCCCTTTGGGAGCTCCTGGATTTGTGCCAAAGCCCCCCTCGGCAGCCTGTTTCTAGGTGCCCTTATCCTTGTCAACAGTGTAGCAAGAAAGGCTATCTCTGTGCCCAGAGACTCCAGGGCAGGTAATCTCAAATTGCTGGTGGTTCCTGGGACCTTGACACCCCCCCGCCCCCCTAACACCTTAAGTCTTAAAGGGAACCTCCAGAATAAGATTGAAAATACCTGCATATAGTACATGTTTATTTTTTCATAGGAAATCATTACAGCGTAAAAGCACATTTGTGCAACATTTTTGCCTAACTGTAAGAATTGATAACTTGAACAGTACTTACCCAACTACAATGTTCTTGGTGTTAAAACTCCAAGCCTGTTTATCTCAAGTAACACTGGGCGGTGAACTACGCTCCGCAATCCCTGCTTCACGGACAGGAGTGTTTTTCCCCTCGCTCGCGATAGTCAACGTCAAGTTAGCGACCGCGAGTGAGGAAAACCAACCTACCGGCGAAATATTCCCTTGTTGTGATCGTCAATATCAAGTTGGCGAGCGCGGGCGTGGAAAATTAATATCTGGCGAGATTTCTCAATGCGGGGTGGTCCGGTTTCTCATTGCGAGTGGTCGCGTATGCTTGCAATGAGAACCTGCTTGTTCATATTGAGAAAGCTGCCGCTCCAGTAAAAATCTACTCGAGCGGCAGAAAAGGGAAAGAAGGGACCGCTTGCGCTGTGCAAGGTGCCGTTTGCGATGATTGCACAGTGCAGAGAAGCATCCGCACTGTGCAATCACCGCAAACTGCATTTTTCTATGTAACTCCGCCGCTGGCAGAGCTCCGTGTAGCGTGGCAGAGTTTTTTTGCTACTTCGCAGAGTTCCGTATAGCGCAACTCCGGAAACTCCGCACAGGCTTAATCTCAAGTCACTTTTTTGTAATAGAGCAGACTCTGCTTTTATGGCTGATCTAGATTTTTATATTGCTTCAATTTTAGGGTTCTTAACTCCACCTACAAACAATAGTTTTTCACCTCATGATTCAAATTTCAACATGCATATTAGTTGTTTCTTCTTACGCTTACTACTAAACAGGTTTACTGTAAATCATCTAGTAGTAATAGCTGCTTCTATAGTTGTACAAAAATGTAATACTGAGGTTTCTTCTATGTCACTTGGTACCATTTATTTCCATTTGTTCTGTTAATAGTGTGAGGTTAGGGTTATCTGAACTCTTGGGAACACTAGGCTATTCACATTGCCAACTACTATTATATACAGTAGATTACTCTGTTGTTGCAATACAGCTACAACTTGCTTGTCTAGGTTGCTTTGTTCACCTTAAGTATAGCTATGTTGCTCACTTGAATGAGTTATCACAATGCAGGTTGAACGAGTTACTTACCTTCAGTAACGATGTATCTGGTAGAGACAGTCTAGCTGCAGATTCCTTAACTTAGAATATCCCCAAGCGAAGACTGGATCCGGAAAACTTTCCGCAGCAGCACCTCTGCGGGCCGGGAACGGCGCTACATAGCTCCGCCCAGACGTCATCCACGGCCGTGATGTCAGCAGAGCCATATATGCCCCCACCCGCTGACTTCAGTTTTCGTCGGAGAAACTTTTCCGTGCTGCAACGCAGTCACCACCAAAAAACTGTTAGAATATGGGAACAGTGTGCGAAAATGATGAAAGGAAATGGAATGGTGAAAAACAGCAACATAGAGGAAAGTGCCAGGCAGGATAGGTTACTTACCTGTAATCCTAGTTCTCTTCCAGGGGTATCCTCATCAAAGTCATGTTCTTCTCGTTCATCTTCGATAATAGGTCCGGCCTACATGGAAGCCTCTTGTGAGGAGACTGACAGGTGAAGTAGGTCCGTGTACCACCATTGCCTCGGCCAGTCGGGGGCAATCAGGATCATTGTTGTGCATGAGTGACTCAGCTTGCTCACCACCTTCGGGATCAGAGGAAGGGGTGGAAAAGCGTACACAAATTCCCCTGACCAGTCGATCAAAAGAGCATTCCCTCTCGTTCCTGGTCGGTAGAACCTTGAGGCGAAGCTTGGGAATTTGCTGTTTACGTCGTCCGCGAAGAGATCTATGGAAGGACGACCCCAAGACTGGAAAATGTCTAGCACTTCGTCGTTGAGAACCCAGTCCTCTCTGTCCTCGAAGTGCCGACTTAGTGCGTCCGCCCTCACGTTCTGCTCTCCTGGGAGATGAACTGCTTGAACAGACAACTTGCGAGCCAGAAGCCAATGCCAGATGCGCTGAGCTTCCAGTGATAGAGTCCCTGAGCATGTTCCTCCATGCTTGTTCAAATAGTACATCGTGGTGGTGTTGTCCGTTTGTACTAGAATCATTTTCTCCTGAAGCGAGGGAAGGAACGCTTTGAGAGCCAGGTGGACTGCTCTCAATTCCAGCAAGTTGATGTGGTAGGTGCTTTCTTTGGACGACCACAGACCTTGCACTTGGAGAGGCCCTATGTTCGCCCCCCAGCCTTGTAAAGACGCGTCTGTGATGATCGTTTGTGCAGGAGGGGGTTGATGGAAGAGAACTCCCACCTGCATGTTTCGCTTCTCTGTCCACCAAAGGATGGAAGATTGAGCCACCTCCGACAAAGTTATCTGATCGTCCCAGCAATCTGATTGTTGGTCCCATTTGTCCTCCAGATCCTGCTGAAGAGGACGCATCCGAGGTCTGGCGTTCGGTACTAAGAAGATGCGTGAAGCCATCGACCCTAAGAGGGAGGCTATCTTTCGCACTTTCTGAGTCCTGCTGTGAAGAATTTGCTGACACTTGAGTGTTATCGAAAACTGTCTCTCCTCCGAAGGAAACACTTTTCCTACCTCGGAGTCTAGCAGAGCTCCTAGGAAGTGAATCTTCTGAGTGGGTTGGGAGACAGACTTGCTGTAGTTGACATGCAGGCCTAGACGCTGACAGAGTTCTACGCATGTCTGGAATTGATTCCTTACGTTGACCGGAGAAGGACCTTTCAACAGCCAATCATCTAAGTATGGGTATAGGAAGACCCCCCTGCGCTGTAGAGCTGCCGCCACCACTGCGACACACTTCGTGAACACCCTGGGGGCCGACTTCAACCCAAACTGCAGAACTTTGAACTGGTAGTAGGAGGTCCCCACCCGGAATCGAAGGAATCTCCTGTGATCGGGCCGTATCGGGACATGAAAGTACGCATCTTGAAGGTCCATCGAACACATCCAATCCCCCTTCCTGAGATGTGGATATATTTGGTGAAGCGCCAACATGCAAAACTTTTCTTTTCTGACATGTAGATTGAGTGTTCTCAAGTCCAGAATGGGCCTGTATTCCGCCTTTTGGCCCTTTTTTCTGACCAGAAAATACCTCGAATATACTCCTTTCCCCCTTTGAGCCACCGGCACCCTCTCGATGGCTGATTTTTCGAGGAGTGTCGCTACTTCTTTCTTTAACATTTGTAGCTGATGACTTGACGTTGACTTCGGAGGAACGGATGGAGGTAGACGATGGAAACGAAGACAGTACCCATTCTGCAGCGTAGACAACACCCATTGGTCTTTTGTAATGGCCTGCCACTCTGTCCTGTGATGCGCAATGCTTCCCCCCACTGGAGTGGACAACGGCGCTGGGGGAAGTGAAGACTCATTGCTTCTGCTGAGGCTTATTGAAGCTGTTGCCTTGGCGCTGATTTCCGTTTCCTTTGGAATTGCGCTTTCCTTTATATTGCGACTTTTGTTGGCCTTGCTGGTTCTGGCCCTTCTGCCAGTGAGGGGTTTGAACCCTCTGCTTCGAGGAGCCCTTGTTGTCCGAACGGAATTTCTTTCGGAATTCTTTTTTCTTTTCAAGCCCCACTGCTTTAAGGGTGTCTAAATCAGTCTTCATCCTTTGCATCTCCTCATCGGCGCTGGCCCCAAAGAGAGATGTACCTGAGACGGGAAGATTTAGTATTCTGGCCTGAGCCTCGGGTTTCAATGCTGTAAGGCGCAACCACGAGGATCTCCTCGCTGTGATACCATGCACATAACCATGCGCAGCCAGCGTTGCTCCATCTGCAGCCGCCCTTATAATCTGATTGGAGACTTGACTTTCTTTCTTTTGAAGTCCTTTCTGTCTTCCTGAGGAAGTTTTGCAGAAAACCTCTGAAGCGAGTCCCACAGAGATCTATCATATCTGCCCAGCAGAGCTTCTGCGTTGGAAACTTTTAGGAAAGAAGCTGAGGTGTTACATACACTTCTCCCCCATGAGTCTTGTAGCTTGCTGTCCTTATCCGGCGGTACCGTGGATGAGGAGGCCACCGCATTGGATTTTTTAGCCGCCGCAATGATTACCAAATCTGGCGGTGGATCGGACTTGAGGAACAGAAGATCCTCTTCAGGAGGACGATACTTTTTGAGAATCTTTGCTGGGACTGACTTTAACGTAGCTGGAGTCAGGAAAACTTCATTCACCGGGTCCATGATACAATGGACCAACGGCAATAAGGGTTTGGGTGCGGTTCTGTGCTGCAGGGTTTCAAAGATGATCGTTGTCTTGATCTGCGGAGCGGTCATAGGAACTCCTAACTTCAGGGCCCCCTGCCCAGGATGTCTTAGAACGAGAAAATATCCTCTGTTGGAGATATTCTCGAGCGTGGACTGTTTGTTAGGGTCGGAGAGTAATTCCTATGCGATCTGGTCCTCGATGAACTCGAAGAAATATTAGTCCGCCTGGACCTAGATCTTCTCTTACTTGAGCCCGTTCTAGAATGAGATCGCTCCCTGTGACTCGATCTTCTACTTGAGTGTCCTCTAGAACGAGACCGTTCCTTGCGGCGGGAGGTCTGATCTCGATACGCCCTCAACCGATCCGCCGTCTCCTTGTCCTTGGCCCAGTGGTGAATAGGTCTATACCACCTTGGGGAAAGACAAACAGGAGGAGATTTTTGGGCGCGCTCCTGCACTGGCGAACGTGAACGTGGAGGAGGCTGATCCGTTCGATCTTGCTGCGACCTTGCAGGGGACTTTGACCTGTCCCTATCCGAATGACTGTTTTCCTCATCCGAGGATCTGCCACTTCGAGATGCTGAGGAGGACGAGGACAGGCTCACTACAGATCGTCTAGAGGAAGACCTCGACCGACCTCCCTCTTCTGAAACCCTCCTTTTGGCAGGTGGATCCCGTAATGGTGATTTCTCCACCTCCGCGGCCGATGCTGATCCTGGGGAACCCAGCTGAGACCTTATGACTGGAGTCTGGTCCAAAGGTTAACTCTCCATCTCATGCACCACCTGCCTCACAGGTGCTCTCTCCTGTGATCTTGAAGGAGATGTATTCACTGGCTGCGAGACTCTTCGCTCTCTGGATCTCCGTTGATCCGTCGACGGTGGCTGCTTCGACGACAAGCACAGAGCAGATAGAGGCTCCCTCGGCGTCGACCTTGACCTCCTCGACGCCTACCTAGAGTGTCGATGACTGTCCTTCGACATAGAGCGTCTCGCCGATGAAGGATGCCTGCTCGACGATGACGGAGGCTGCTTAGACGCCGACCGCCGATGCTCTGGCGGCGGGTGCCTCGACGTCGATTGTGAATGCGACGGAGGCTGCCTCGGCGTCGAATGCCATTGAGAGGGTGTCGACGTGGGCTGCTTCGACGTCGATGTGTCGGCAGAGGCTCCCTCGACGCCGAACTTCTACGACCAGTCGTCGACTGAGGATGCCTCGACGCCGTACGCAGATGACCAGGCCTCGACGGAGAATGCCTCGACGTCACAGCAGGACGATGCTGCTTCGACATCGGTTGGCTCGCCGTCGAGCTCTTCTGCTTCGACGGTAACCTATCCCTCGACGCGGTCTGTAGTGGAGGTACCTTGGATGTTGTCGCTGAAGACGTCTTCTTCGTCGACTGCTTCTTCGATGCCGATCCAGACGCCGAAGGTGAACAAGTCGGGGCTTCTTTCGACGTCGACCGCGCCCCCCGACTTTTCTGCTTCTTGGGAGATCTTCCTCTCTCAGAAAGTCCATAAACTCAAATTCTCTCTCGATCTTTGAGAGTTCTGGATGTTAAAACCTGGCAGTGTTCACAGGTTTTCGAAGAATGAGAGTCTGGTAGGCACAGGATACACACTGAATGAGTGTCAGTCTTGGCCATCTTCCTTCCACATGATGGGCATTTGTCAAAAAGGGAAGGAAAAACACTTTTTTTAAGCCTAAAAAAGGTAGTAGTAGCACCCTAGGACTAAAAGACGTCGAGTGAAATCAAAAATAGTAGATTATCAAGAATATTTTTTTACAAAAAGTCAAAAAGAAAGGGAGCTGTTTCACCAGGGTCCTGACTGAAGGAGCCGGAAAGAACAACTGACCTAACTGTCACCCCTGAGGCATGATGGGAAGCCTGGGGTCATGGCTGCCTTAAAGGCACGGTGCCAGTTTTGTTGAAAATGGTTTCATTTTCTATGCTATTGTTTTACAATGCAGCCTGAGGGCTAACAATGTCTATTTATAAGCAATTTTCAGGATTTATGAGTGGTTTGACTCATTAAAACATAAAGTTCAAGGGTTATTTTTTGTTTCCTTACTAATTGCAGTACATGTATATGTGTTTACATTGTTTTAGTCTCAGTTTTGGAGCTGCATTGGTGTGAGATAAATGATGTATGTACATACATATATGTGGAGCGAGATATATGTGTTTTTTACATATATATTTTTATATTGTTTCCGGGGTCCCGCACATGGGCGGGAATATTCAGTGCTTATGACTATTGATGAGGATCCCCTGGAAGAGAACTGTATATTGCAAACTAGTAAAGGAAAAGAGCAGAGCACCTCTCTGGGAAGCAACCCTGCAAAAATGAAGGCCAACCACCCTTGGAGGTAATGAAGATGTAAACAACATCATGGCAAACAGAAAGACCGCAACCTTAATGTATAACTGGGAAGGACAACAAATCCGGAACACAGAAGCCAGGACAATTGACCAGAAGAAAGAAGTTGTATCCCCACGAACAGATCTCTAAATTGTGGTAGAGCCAATAGATTTCTAACCAATAGAGCATAAGGGTGGTAAGAGACCCCAAGGCGATAGAAAAGGGAAGAGCGGGGTGGGAAAAAATACGAATAGAACCCACACTGTACAACCCAGAGCGTAGGGTTCGAAAGGTTACATGACACATGGGCATATCGCCCAATACTGAGCCTGGGTGGAATAGAGCTATGAAAACAGAATGAAGTATCAGTATCCTGTGTTGGAGTGAAGAGAAAGCGTCACCCTGCAAAAGGATGAAGCCAACCGGATGAAGCCAACTGGAAAAAAGGCTAGCGTAGAAAGCCCAACCTGGGCATAACAGGGAGGACGGGCAGGCGTTAAGGAATCTGCAGCTTCACTGTCTCTACCAGATGCATCATTACCGAAGGTAAGTATCTCGTTCATCTGATAGAGACGTCTAGCCGCAGATTCCTTATATTAGAATAGATACCAAAGCCATACTCAGAGGAGGCGGGTCTGCGACTGAACCCCAATAATTTTGCCGAGGCAAAATAGCAGTCAACAAGGTGACGACCCGGGGCGCTGCAACCAGCACAGCCACACCAGACCATGAAGCTCAGAAAGAGCAAAAAAACATTGGGAGGCAAACTTAATACAAGCCGTCAAAGAACGCCATAAAAACCCCCGTATGCATACTGGGTGAGACAAAGAAAACATACGCTAGATATGTCTGTGTGAAAGGGAAAGTTCATGACTTCGCAAGAAGTGGAAATGAACCCAGGGACTGCTGGACCTGCAGCATCCGACATGCTGACCGTAAATAAAACCCAGAGCGAAGACAAATGGTATGACAGAGCCAACACACACCAGTTCAGTATGCACATCAGTGGAAAAAACACTGTTGAAACCTGTACCAGCCAAACACGTAGGACAGTATTGGCAGGATGCCAACGCATGAACATTAAGTGCCAGTAGTAGCAGAAACAGACACACCGTTGGACGAAACAGAAGCATACCGTGGGGATGGAAGAACCAAACGAAGTAGAACAAGAACCCTCCTGTGGGGTTGCATGATTAGCCCAGATGCGAGAGATGCAATCGCAAGAAGGCAACCGCAAAAAAGGGCTCCAAGCCAACTGGACACCCATATAAGAGAACTCACAAAAGCAGACCGGGTCAATGACCGCTGACACCGAATGAAGGAACGATTTAGCTGTGTAAAAGCACAGCAGATATGGAGGCTAAGAAATGACTAGAAACGAAGCGTAACACACAGGACGCGAAAAGTACCAACAGTTATGATGAAGCAGAAGTGGGCAGAACAATGTCTAGCCTAGTAAGGCAGACCAGCCCCTTATCCGGGAGGAGCAACAGTCCACCGCAAGATAGAGGAGGAGACGGAGCTAGACACGACAGTCGGAAACAGTCAGGACCAATGCAATGGTCCAAGGACTCAAAAGAGAGTATCCTAAAGAGAACACTCCCCTCGAGAGTGGTACAGCAGGAATCCAAGCAAAAGTGTGTAAAAACACCTGTGCGGAAAGAAACAGGGAAAATGTGGAAAAACTCCTGTTGGAAAAGTGCCCCGAAAACCAGGGCAGAAGGCAAGGTACAGTAGATAGGGACAGGGCGAAACCACCACCTGGAAAGACGAGCCCAGTGAGGGCTGAAGTACAATATTTTGTTGACCCCAGCCCTTAAAGGGGAGGGGAGAACCAGCACCACAGTAGTGGAAGAATCAACGCAAACACCCTATGGTAGCAATCATACCAGGGAGCATTCCCAGGTGCATCAACACTAAGAAGCGTACCATATAACGGTTGTATCGTGGAGCAAAAAGAGGATAGGGTGCGAGAACTGCGCCTAAACTGAACAGAATAAGGCCCTAAGATAGTGACTGGCAAAAGAAGAGCAGCCATCAAGGGCAAGAGGATTACAGCAATGCTGAAAAACGCCCCTGTGAATACAGGCGAGGCAGAAGCCCTACGGTATGGAACCCATACCGAAGCAGTGAAGGATTACCAGAACCAACTGCACCGAAGGTGCAATGGAGTGATGCAGAACAGTATAAAAAAAAGAAGCCCACAGCAAGATTGTGGTGAAAAACTCCATAGGAGCCTACCAAGGCAGTCACCGAATAGCCTATAAATCCCCCACATAGGATAAGGGCTAATCCCTGCGAGGGGAGAGTCCTCTTGGGCAAAGCACATTCAGAGGACAGAAAGTAAAGACAGAACCAGCCGTCCGCCTGCATGTAAAGAATACTGAGATGGCAGAACCACCGCCTACAAAAATCCGGGCGCTACGCAGAGTACCAGGACATGAACAATATCAGACCAACAAGGAAACCTCGCCTATGCAGAATAAAAGAATACTGATAAGGCAAAAAGGGCGTTTCGCAAGAGTCACGGTAGCCCTGGCAGGAGGCGGGAGACCGATGAATCTGCGTGGCTATCAAAAAGGTCCACACCATTAAAAAGCAGATCCCTTAGAGCATCCTGCTCATTGTCCGGGGAACGACTGTCGCGCAGCCAAGCATGGCTGCGCAAAGCCACCGACCGAGCAAGAGCTCGTCCCACCGAGCCAGAGACGTCAAGAGACGGGTGGAGGGAGAATTGCGCCATTTCCGTGCCATCATGCAAAAGGCGGATTAAATCAACCTGCAGGCCCTCTGGAATTGAAGGTAGAAGAGCCTCAACCAAATCCCAAAGGGAAGAGGGTTTGCATGCGAACACGCAAGCCGTATTCAAGGCGCGAATGCCAGCACTGGCAGAGGCGAAAAGCTGGCGACCACATGCGTCTAAGTACCTAGACTCACTGGTGAGAGGCAACAAAGGCAGGGTGGAGGAAGACCACGTTGAAGGCTGCCTTGATGTTGCAGTAAGTCCCTATAACCAAAAATTGACAACTAGTCTTTATAAAAAAGACAGACAGGAACACTACACTTCACAAGTTCGCATCCACAGTGTCTAAAGGAGAACCTCCCTTATGGGCAGCTTTTACGGATTAGGAGAAATTGTACAGATCTGGCAGAGTTTGAGGACCACGCAATGTCATTCTGTAAGGAAATGGAAAAGAGAGGTTACCCCAAGAAACTCCTTAAACATTAAAAAAAAAAGAGCAAGGTTTACCCCTAGGGAAAATTTGTTACAGAAAAAGGAAAAGACAGAAATGGATAAACTCGTATGTGTCACAACATATGGGGCCCAAACCAACAAATTCAGACCAATTATCTAAAGGAACTGGAATTTGCTTGAAAATTTGGAACATCCCTTAGCTAAACCCATTTTCGCCATGCGCAAGAATCCCAGCATTGGCCAGCAGATAATAAGAGCAGACAGCTACATCCCTAAACCAAAGAGCGACTTGATCACCAAGTGGAATTTAAAACCCATTTGTGGGCACCACAAGTGTGGGAACTGCGTGGCCTGCCCCGCTACTATAGAAGGAAGTTCATTTGAACATAATGGAGTGAAATGGAGACATGAAAGTTTCACAAATTGTAAGACTAAGAACGTCATTTATGCAGTGGTATGCCCTTGCAATAAAATATATATCGGAAAGACAAACCAACAGGTTAATGTGAGAATCACACAGCACACAGCATAAATCTTGAATTAGGAGAAAATTCCTGACAGCGCCTATGGTAGAACACTTTTTAGCTGTTGAGCACAGCGAAAATGAACTGCGTTGGACAGTTCTTGCATGGATTGACCCAAAAACTACATTTATTGAGACCACTCTACTGCGGAAAGAGGCATATTTAATTATGAAATTCGATAGCATCAACCAGGGCCTCAACTGCATGAGCGAGCTAAATAGAGCTTAGAAGTCTCATGAGCTGCAATCAAATATATGGCGCTTCTGTCAGCTTCAGGTCTTGTGTCTCTCTAATAAAGTATATATGGGATCAATATCGATATGTTGGGAAAACACAACCGACCTGTGAAATTGAAATGGTCACTTTGGGCAAACGAATTGAAATACATGACTTCAATGAACTACATCTCCCAGAAGTCATTGTGAATGCAATTTGATCATCCCCTCCCGTGATTGGTCAGAAACGCATCATGTGACACTGATGCACCATCACATGACGTGTGAATCTGCTCGGCGAGCTGCTAGCAACAATGGAGGCAGATCCCCACTTGAAACCTTAAGCTTTATTAGGTGAGCAACACCCATTTTGCACTTGCATCTAAGTGCTTCCAGCCAAAAGTGATTTTTACAAATCCTTTACATTTTTGCCCCTGCAGCCACGAACCATTTTTAAAGAGAGTGAAGGACTGTCAATTGTTACAACACTTCCTCTGTGGGGCCACGCCTTTGGGCCCCCCTCCCCGAGTAAGTAAATAACTTGCGCTCAGTTGTCACGTTTCAAACTTATATAAACAGACACCGCGAAATCACATGTACTATTTCTCTTGCAGAAGTAAAGACCTGCAATTGCTGTCTATTGTTCACAAATTGTCTTGGCCACACAATATTGAAAACCAGGTAACTTTCTCCCACCTTCCCCCCATACATAGCTATCAGACAAAAGAATTACACCCCATGAACTAAATCATTCATAATGGATTTTATTGCAGATTGGCAACCACTGCTTGTTACATATTGCTGATGGTCACATCAAACCGGCATAATGCAGGTATGTGACCACTAATTTGTTCAGATAGAGAAAGAATTAGGGTTTTGGGAAGCGCCTTCTTTAATAAAAACTCAAACCCCTCTCCCCCTTTTTTGTCACAAACAGTCTGTTCGTTAGAAAGACTAATCCAGCCCTGATGAGTGCGGCAATTGATTTAACCGGCACTCGAAACGCGTCGGCAGACAAAGGAACTCAACTCCTTGGTTAAATATTGCAAATACACCCCCTTGTGTCCCTGATATTTCAGAGGAATTGATTTATCCTAAATATAAGGGTGCTAGTTGTCTAATTTACCAATTTGTATGACAACTTTGTATTTCGTATTGTGCATATACTGATTGTTCTTTGTGACATTTCATTCGTTTGTATTGATGTTTGATTATTATGAGTTTATTTGTAATTGTATGTCAAAACACATTTTCACATTGTTCATTTTCACTGTGTAAGTACTAATATGGTATTTTTTTAGTTGACTATGTTTTTTTTGTGATCAAAGATATTAATAAAAAAAAATAATGAAATAAAAGGCAGAAATCACTGCTAAGGCAAACGTATTCGTTTGCGTTCATCTTACTTCATAGAATAAGTGTTGTGAAGTCACTAGAGGCATAGGCAATGTTTTTCTTATGCCTGAACAACGAGGCCTGAGCCCTTAAATGAAGGGACAGACAGAGCGGATCATTAGGGACAGGACGTTGACAGCGAGCTATGACCCTATCAATAGGGTCACCCGAGGAATGCCTAGCCATGTGCCCACCATGATGTCAAACAAGGATGCCCCAAGGGGCAGCAAAGGCTCCACTTCAACTGGCTCTATATGGAGAAGATCCAACAGAGGATCAGAAGGCAGAGAAACCACCAGAGTCCACGCCACACAAGGTACCTGCACCATGGGCTGAAAAGGCCGCAGATCAGGGGAGTCCAGAAGAGCGTCAGCGTGTGGCATAAGAGAAGGCGCAGGCATCGACCAACGCTGCGTGGGAGTCGCATGGACGTCCGAGGAGATGGGAATATCAACCTCCTAAAATAGAGGAGACGAGGGCGCTAGCACCGGCGTCAATACAGGCGACGAGCCGGAGGTATCTGGACGTCAACGACCTCCAAGGGGGTCTTGGGCTGGGCGCAGTCTGACGTCGACCCCACTGCAACATGTGGGGAACAGGGCGTAGAGCCCGGCGCCGCCTCAGACAGACGCAGGGAGTCGCTCAGCGCTATACAGAGACTGACGGGGTGGCTAGACGGACGACTGGGAGGACCCACTGGGCCGAGTCCCATCGGCGTCGAATCAGCCCTAGAATTTGAGTTGATGCACACAGCGGGAGCAGAGGACGAATCCTCCGGCGAAGACATGAGTGCCTTCCTCCTCCATGGGACCCGAAGACACACCAGGGAGAGCCGGTGACCCAAAATAAGATCGGAGTGCTTCAGAATAAGCCTCCATTTGGGCTTGTGTCCTCTGGCACCCGGAAAGGGGTGGTACGTGGTGAAGATCGCAGGAAGCCTGTCTTTCGGCAGGGAGCGAGAAGAGCAGGCACCAGCATCACATGTAGGGGGGGAAATCTCCTGGACTTACATTTGTGTTTACCCTCCGAACGACGTCTGAGGGAATGACCTCGGGAGTGGGCTCGATCCAGAGAGGGAGACCGGCGACACGAAGGAGTAGGACCTGCCAACAGTGCAGCCAACAATTTCATCAGACTCTCCCGTAAGGACTTAGGTTTCATCCGCTGACAATCGTCGCACTCTTTAGAGTTGTGGTTCACCTCGAGGCACCACATACAGATGGCGTGCGGGTCCGTCATGGACAACTGATGTGCACAGGTCTCACAAGAATTAAAGCCCGAAGGCATCGCACATTGTTCCAGAATGCCTAATTTCAGGGCCAAGTGTCTGTGTAACTACTCCAGTAAAAACACACACAGGCAACAAGGGCTGTCCAGCAGCCAACAACGACAAAGTCCCATCAAGGACGACTCAATGGGGGAGGGGGGGATACGGGAAGAGGAAGTTGAAGAGTAAGAGGAGGAAGCCATGGCCCGGCCCAGCACCTCCGAGATGTTCAGAGCGGAGCGGAGAATAAACGCCGCCACCTCCCGGCCATCCAAAGCATGATGCCGTAAGTCCACCTGAACAGTCTCCTGGGAAGCCGCGGAGCCCAGAGACTCAGCTGAGTCCCACAAACAAGACAAGGCCCTCGCCAATACACACAGGGTGTTAAGGGCCCATATGGCAACACCTGTTGAGGGAAACCTGTTGTGCCCCCAAGAGTCCAGCCAGCGGGCCTCCCGGAGTCAGTGGCGGCAGGGAGGGGAAGGCGGTCCTCAAAAGCGAACTAGCAGCAGAGGGGTGGGGAGAGAGGCATACCGGGTCACATGGGGCCAGAAGGTGTCGGTGCAGAAGGTGTTGAGGCACTGGATCCCCCGAGGCAGGATACCTCCAAGCTCCAGTAGGGAAGAAAGGAGCAAAATACTCAAAGGGGAACAAGATCTCCCTCCCACCAGCGCCCTGGTGGAGAACCTCCAGGAGATGGTCCGCCAGAAAATGAGCAATCTGGTCCCCCATGCGCAGAATGCCCACAGCCGTAGACACAGCATGAGCGAAGGCCGCACCCGCCTCCGTAGGTCCCTATGGAGAAGAAAGCAGTTCTTCCGTGAGTGACGGCTGCAGACTAAGTCGGCCGTCCCCAAAGCCAAGCGGGACAGGCAAAGGCCAATCCTGGAGACCAGAAGGCACTGAAGAATGGGGGACCTGCCGCTCCTCCGATGCGCACCTCTGCCTCAGAAAAGGCGGGGAGCCACCCTTCGATGACGCCAGCGAAAAAGACACCACACGGAGGCCAGTCTCCAGGTAGAGGTCACCAAAATGCAGCCAGGCTCCGGAGAAGAGGTAGCGTCCGAAGATGAATCCGCTGCACGACCTCTCTGTGGAGCCGTGGAGTCCGCACCCTGAGGTACGACGCTAGAACCATCCGGCGCCGAGGGAGAGACCAGATAGGGCTCCTCCAAGTCATACCGCATCGGGGACCAGAGTGGGGCTGAAGTGGCCAAGGGGCGGCGCCGGACCGGCGCCAACTCTAACTCCGCTGAGGCAGCCGCCTGCGTGAAGGGACGAGAGTGACCTGAAATCCTCCGCCAGCTTTGCCCCAGAATGCCACGGAGGCGGTCGGGCAACCCATGCGGTGGCGCCGGGGTTGAATCAACCTCCCACTCGCCCTCAGACGAGGCAGCCGCCCGCCGGGAAGGAACGAGAAGGGCCCGGAGGGGGACGAGGAGTCCCCCACCCCACTCGACCCAGAGCGGGATGAGGAGAGGCCACCGACCCCTGTGGCGCTGCCCAAAGCAGACACCGGCGCCTTAGTGGCGTCAGCTCAGCCTTGGAGGAGGCCTTCGCCTGCCCAGAGAGCCGAGCGGGGCTCAGGGATGCGACCGAGGCCCGGCGACCTCCCGTGACACAACAGGGACTCCCGCAGGAGTTTGCAGCGAGGCAGAGGCCCCGTGGCCTGTTGGAGGGACTCCAGAAGGGCCGTAACCTAACAGCACCACATCCTCAAAGCCTGGATCTAAACCAGTCGGCGCCGGAGCCGCCGGAGGCGCTGCAGAGGGCCCCGTGCGAGGTAAGGGATCCGTCGACGCCCCAGGAGGAGGAGACACTGGCGAGGCCCGCAAAGCTGCTGTATATGTCTCCATCTGGTCTCTCAACGCCCCCTCACCGGGAAACGGTGGATAGGAGGATGACACATGGGGACGCATCACCCGCAGAGAGCCTATGTCCTTGGGGGCAAACTGAGACACTTGCCATCGGGGAGCGACGCTCTCGCGACATCGGAGAAGGGCGAGGATGACTACCACAGCCGTATCTGAAGCCGTCTGCCGAAGCTGATCGAGGGGAGAAGATTGACCTGGAGAGACGCGCCGATAGAAGTTTCATTCGGCGCTCTAGCCGCAACTTTGGCTTCAACTGTTGACATGCCTCACAATCAGCGGTGCCGTGATCCTCCCCCAAACACAACATACAAATGAGGTGAGGGTCCATCGCCGACATAAGACGCCCACGCGACGTGCAAGTTTTGAAGCCCGAATGCATTTGCACATTGTTCCACCAGAGAAAAGAATGGTGAAGAAAAAAGGGCCCAAAACAGGCCCGCAGCAAGACCGGATCCGTGTTGCAGGCAGAAAAGGAAAACTGGACTTAGGCGCGCTGGGGTGGGGCTTATGTGACCTCGCTGACGTCAAGTACGATGCCTGGGCGGAGTCGCGTGATGTTGCCCCCGCCCCAGGCGTGCAGGGATGCAGTAGTAAAAAAAAGTTTCCGGATCCAGTCGCACACCTGGGGATAATTCTACCATGAAGGAATCTGCGGCTAATAGTCTCTATCAGATATGGCCTTTTCCCTGTAAATCCAGGCTTAACCTACTCCCCCTCCACCCAACAATCCTTCATCTACTTTATTCGATGTTAGTAAAATTTGGTCTTCAGCCTTCCAATGTTTGGTCCATTCACAGGGCCTACTGGACTCCATCATGGATCTTTAAACTGAGTCTATCCACATCTGATACTGGCTGGAAATGTAAAGAGGCTCTCCAACCTCATGTTTTTCAAATGTAATTTTGACTTTTCACTGTGGTCTGAAATTCTATTAAAGATCTCCCAGATCCATTTTTGATCAGTCACCTTGTCCCCCTCCACGGCTATTCTTGGTGTTTACACCTTCTCCCCCCTCTCCCAGTTGTGAGGTTACTTGATCTGATGCTTGCCTAGGGTGTTAAATTGATCCTTTACGAATGGAAAAGTTATTGCAAAATCTCTGATTTAACTTTTGGGAATTGGCTTACTTTCACCAGAGGTGCAATCTGTCGAGGTGCAATTTGTCTAAGTGCATCTCGTGAAACTCACTCGTCCAGGAAACTCTGGTCTTCCACTGTTTCTTAAATAGAAAGACCCCCAAGATCTCATTCCCCCTACTTTACCCTTGTCTTCTACCATAAAATTTCCTACATCTCTCCCTAATCCCCAGTTATTTCTCTACTCTGCATTCTTTTTGTCTTATAATGCGCTTTACTTTTATACAACCTCCATGGCTAAGTCTACTTTTTTTTCTCAATCTATTCTCTTACTCTCCCCAGTTTTTTTCTGCTCTCTCTCGCTTCTTACTCCTGTATCTTTCCCAGCTTCCTATCCTCTCCACTCCTTGTCCCTACTACCTTGTTTTAAAACTATTTCACGTATGACATCTATTTGCACATTTCAACAACATTGATGATGCTATAACCCTTACCAGTGTCTGTACTTAGGGGAGGGGTTGCCCCCCACCCCCTTCAACATTTTGCTTCGTAACTTGATGTTCTGGTGCATTTTTTGCTATTATCCAATAAAACATTTTGAACTGAAAATACAACTATGTGAAGGTTCAAAATGTACAGACCTCAACCCTGCCTCAACTGTGTCTACCTCACACAAGGAAGAGGGCCTATATACTGTGGAAACATCTGATAAAGTATTTAACAGGCCAAAATATTAATATTAATGCACTACTGAATTTTTCTGCACTTGGAAGTTGATACACATATTATGCAATGGCAGTTGTAATACGCTCTTCACAAGCTGTAACATGTATATGAAGTGAAACATTTTTTAAAATGACGCAACATGGGGAAAAAAAAGTGGTACAAGTACATATCTTAGAAACTGCCTGAGCAGGTCGGGGATTCTACATGCACCTTCAGGAGTCTGTATCCTATGGACTCAGGAGCCAGGCTTCAAAGTGCAGATAGCATGGGTCATATTATTCTCTGATTTTTCTGAGAAGAGCAAGGCATACCCTCAGACTGATTTAAAGATGCAGACATTTTTCGCAAGATTTGTTTAGTCTTCATGGAAGGTATGAGAGGAAAATGCTACTTACCAGTATGCATCTGTTCTTGGCATGTAGAGCTGCAGAGTTGCACACTATGCATAGATTGCCACCTAGTGTTGGGCCCGGATGTTAGCAGTTTGTTTTGTTGTAGAAAAGTCTTTGGAAGTCACGGCATCGGCTCCATCCCCAGATTGCTTTTCGCCATTAGGGAAGTGATGGAGCTGTATAAGAGATAGTGATGTCCAGGTGATATGTATCCAAGTAAGATAATACTGGAAGAGATAAAGGTAGCCCGGGAGGCGGGTGGGCGTGTGCGCAACTCTCCAGTTCTACATGCCAAGAACAGATGCATACTGGCAAGTAGCATTTTCCGTTCGAGGCATATGAGCTGCAGATTGCACACTATGCATAGATTACATAGCAGTTCCCACACCTAGCGGCGACCACCAGTATCTGTTGCAGTTGTTTGAAACAGAGTTTTTAGTACAGCCTGGTCCACAGTGGCTTGTTGTTTAGTTTGCACATCTACACAGTAGTGCTTTGTAAATGTGTGCGGTGTAGACCATGTAGCTGCTTTGCATATATCATCTAGGGAGATGTTCCCTAAGAATGCCATTGAAGCCCCTATCTTCCTGGTAGAATGGGCTTTTGGTGGGATTGTTAATGTACGCTTGGCTTTTTGATAACATATTTGTATACATTTAACAATTCACCTAGCAATCCCCGATTTTGATATGGGATTGCCTTTATGTGGCGTTGAGAAGGACACAAAAAGTTGTTTTGTCTTACGAAAAGCTTGTGTCCTTTCAATGTAGTACAGTAATGCTCTCGACATCTAAAGTGTCTAGAGCTCTTTCTGCGACGGTTTGAGGCTGCGAGAAAAATACGGGCAGCTGTTATGTTATGTTATGTTTATATAGCGCAAATTACCACTGGTCTCTAAGCACTTAAAAGAAGGAGCAGGGCACTACATTACTGCCGGACGGAGGATTAAGCAGATGTCAGAGTTTCTCTGAACAGGTGGGTTTTTAACAGCTTTCTAAGGGGGCTCAACAGATTGATATATATGAAATGGTGACATGACTTTTGGAAAGAATTTTGGATTAGTACGAAGAACCACTTTGTTATGATGCATTTGTAGAAAGGGTTCTTGAATGGTAAATGCTTGTAGTTCACTAACCCTCTTGAGGGAAGTAATGGCTAGTAGGAAAGCTACTTTCCAGGTTAGAAATTGCAATTCACATTTATGTAATGGTTCAAAGGGAGGTCCCATTACCTTGTGAGAACCACATTTAAATTCCACACTGGTGCAGGTGGTGTTCTGGGAGGAATTATTATTTTGAGTCCTTCAATGAAAGCTTTAATAGCTGGTACTCTAAAAAGAGTTAGATGTTGCCTATTTTGCAAGTATGCCGCAATGGCTGCAAGGTATAACCTAATAGACGTGTAGGCTAAATTACACTTTTGAAGGTGTAATAAATATCCGATGATATGTTGAATAGACACGTCTAAAGGATTAATTTGGTTGTTTTGGCAGTATATGACAAACCTTTTCCACTTAGCAGCATAACATGCTCTAGTAGTGGGGCGTCTAGCTTACTTGATAACGTTCATACATTCTTGGGGAAGGTTGAGGTAACCAAACTCTATGATCTCAGGAGCCAGATCGCTAGGTTGAGCTGAGCTGGGTCCGGGTGTCTGATCTCTCCATGTTTCTGTGTTAAAAGGCGTGGAGATAGGTTTCGTTTTTGGTGTGGTACTACAGACATTTGTAACAGCGTGGGGTACCACAGTTGTCTGGCCCAAGTTGGAGCGATCAGGATGAGCGTTAGGGAATTTTGCTGTAGCTTGAGTACCACTAATGGAAGTAGTTGGAGAGGAGGAAAAGCATACGCAAATAGTTTCGACCAGTTCATCCAGATCGCATTGCCTTTGGACAATGGGTGTGGGTATCTGGTGGCAAAGTTTAGGCATTTTGCATTTTTGTAGGTGGCAAAGAGGTCTATTTGAGGTTGTCCCTACATTTGAAAGAACGGATGAAGAACTTGTGGATGAAGTTCCCACTCGTGGATTTGCTGTGTTTGTCGACTTAGCAGATCTGCCATAGTGTTTTGTACTCCTGGGACGTGTTGGGCTAAAAGGAAGATCTTTAGTGGTAGAGCCCATCTCCATATCTGCTGTGCTAACAGAGCTGCAGTGAGTGTGTCCCTCCTTGCTTGTTTATGTAGTACATAGCGGTCATATTGTCTGTGTGGACTAAGACAGCTTTGCCCGACACTTGAGTTTGAAAAGCTTTTAGGGCTAGAAACACAGCTAGCAACTCTAAGTGGTTGATGTGGAGTAGCTTTTGTTGCGGTGTCTACCTGCCTTGCATGGTGTGATGCAGTAGGTGAGCTCCCTACCCAGAGAGCGATGCGTCCGCTGTCATGACTATTTGAGGAACTGGCTCTAGAAACAGTCGCCCTTTGGAAAGGTTTTTGGTGTTCCACCATTGCAGACAACGAGGAGTCCGACCATCTACCAACACTAGGTCTGTCAGTTGACCTTGAGCCTGATTCCATTGTCGTGCTAGGCACTCTTACAGTGGGCGCATTTGCAATATTGCATGAGGTACTATAAATATGCAAGATGCCATCATTCCTCTGAGCTGCATGAACACTCGAGCTGGCAGCAAGTGTTGTGGTTTGAATTTTGTTCGAGACTTTGTACACTTGTTATCCTGGAGAGGGATAAGCTAGTGTTAGTTGGGTGTTTATTGTAGCGCCAAGACACTGTTGTATGTGTGAGGGTTGTAGATGCGACTTGGTGTGATTTACTGTGAATCCAAGGTTGTGAAGCAGTTAAATGTTAGCGTGCGTGTGTTGTATACACTGGCTGTATGAGGTGGCTTTTATGAGCCAGTCGTCCAGATACGGGAAGACATGAATATGTTGTCTTCTTAAGTGTGCTGCTACTACTGCTAGGCATTCGGTAAACACCCTTGGAGCTGTTGTGACTCCGAATGGGAGCACTTTGAACTGGTAGTGCTGCCCGTCTAGCACGAATCGGAGATATTTTCTGTGCGCTGCGTGAATGGGAATATGAAAGTAGTCGTCCTTGAGATCTAGAGTGACAAGGAAGTAATTTAGTACCAGTAGTGGAAGGACCCTGTTGGAGTGGGACTATATGGAAATGGTCAGACTGTATGTAAATGTTTAGAGGTCTGAGGTCTAGGATGGGTCTTAGAGATCCGTCCTTTTTTGGTATTCGGGAAATATAGCAAGTATACTCCTTTGTTTTTCTGATGCTCTGGAACTATTTCTATTGCATTTTTCTGCAGGAGGGATATTACCTCTTGTCTGAGCAATGTTAAGTGTTCCTGTGACATTGGACGCTGCCTGGGTGGTATGTTTGGGGGGGGTAGACTTTAGTTCCAGACAGTAACCTGATTGAATTATTTTTAACACCCACCTGTCTGATGTGAGGTTTTCCCATGCTGGCAGGTATTGTTGGAGTCTTCCCCCGACAGGAGTGGAATGGGACGGGGGAAGGGAGTCATTGGGCAGGGGTAGAGCGTGAGTTGTTATTTTTACCTCTGCCCTTGTTATTGTTACCCCTGTAACCACCCCTTTGGTAGCCCTTGCCATAAGTGGACTGTGTGGGGGCTTTGTATCTTCTAGGGCTGTCGCTCTAAGTGTACCTTCGTATCTTCTAGGGCTGTCGCTCTAAGTGTACACCTTCCGCCCACACAGCCTACTCCGCAGCGGAGATCCGGCTTCCTAATTAATGCTCGTTCGCTTATCAAGCACAATGTCGCCTTTCACGACTTCGTTGATAACCGACAGCCGGACTGGGTGTTCATCACGGAGACCTGGGCCTCCGACACTTCTGGACACGATCTGCTCATGGCCATTCCTGACGGCTACTCTCTCTATAGGCAGGATAGACTCTTGCGCAGAGGCGGTGGCATTGCCATTCTTGTGAAATCCTTCTTTCTCTGTGTGATCAAACCAATACCGATTCCTCCATCTCGCTTAGAATCACTTTATTTTTGCATTACCCTTTCTCCATCAGCCTCCTTCTCCGGGATTCTGATCTACAGACCCCCAGGCTCTAGGGCCAGTTTCCCTTCTGAACTAATGACCATCCTTGAACCTTACTTCGGAAAAACGGCCTTTACCATCCTGGGTGATTTTAATTTTCACCTAGATGAGACCAACTCAAAAGACACAATCTCTCTTGTCGAAACGCTAGGCGCCTGTGACCTCGTCCAGCTTGTAAAAAGTACTACTCACAAGGCTGGACATATCCTTGACGGGGTCTTCTCTAACGACGACAGGCTCTCCACCGGCCCTCCGCTACTGGTGGTCTGGACTGATCATTTTGCCGTGCCATTGGAACTCTTTGTTCCTATCCCCTGTTCCACTAACCGGACAACCTCCCCTTTCACCCTCAGGAGAAACTTAAGGAATATCTCGGATGAGGTCCTAGCCCCTTTGGTCCCCACTCCTGAATCTTTAGCTCTAAGTGACGCAGCAGAGGCAGCCCAAACTCTGACGGACTCCATTATTAACGCAGTGGAACAACTTGCCCCCTCATCCTTGCGCTATGGAGCCTACGGCACCTTGGTTTTCCGATCAGCTGAGACTTTTGAGACAAGGCTGTAGGAGCAGTGAGAGAAATTGGAGGAAATCTTGGGACCTCAATGATAGAGAGGCTCATAAATCTGCACTGCGTGCTTACAAACAGAGAGTGATAATAGAGAAACAGGAATACTTCTCCAATCTTACCAGCTCGCTCTCCTCTTCTAGGGAGCTCTTTAAAATCGCCGACTCCTTATGCTCCTTGCAACTCCCTGACCCCATAGTTAGCGCGCAAGAACTTTGCAATGATATCTCTGACTTCTTTCATAACAAATTCATGACATACATGTCTCTCTGGAAGCCCACTGCCTTGCTCTTGATCAAAATATTCCACCTGCCATATCCAGTCTCGATTCGCTAGGCAAAGATCCATCCCGCCTACTCATGGAATTTCCATCTCTATCTCTTGAAGCATTGAACCTACTACTGGACAGGACCAAATCGGCTTCTCCCCTTGATCTGATACCTCTTAAAAAACTGAGGGAATGCAGAAATAGCCTTCTTCCCCCCATGCTTGAGGTTCTGAACAAGGCTATTAGTCAAGGATCTTTCCCCCTGATATGGAAGAAGGCAATTGTGAAACCTCTTCTAAAGAAACCGTCCCTTGATCCGGCCATATTGAAAAACTTTAGGCCGATCTCCCTTCTTCCAGCTCCCGCGAAGATGCTCGAGGCGCATCTGAACTTTCATCTGTCCTCCTTCCTCAACTCCTCTGAATACCTGGATAACACCCAGCATGGTTTCAGAAAACCCCACAGCACAGAGTCCGCTCTCACTTGTGTGGTCGATAACATCCGACGCAAAGTGGACTCTGGCCAAACAACGGTTTTGGTTCTGTTGAACCTCACGGCCGCGTTCGACACCCTGTCCCCCGCCATTCTTACATCTCGGCTGAGGGAAGCTGGTGTCACAGGACCGGCCCTGAGCCTCCTAAATTCCTTCTTGTCTGAAAGGGAGCAGAGAGTGATGCTTGGGAACCACCTCTCCCCTGCCAAGTCACTGCAGTGTGGGGTGCCACAAGGGTCGGCCTTAAGTCCGACCCTGTTTAACATCTATGTGGCCCCCCTGGCAAGACTAGTTAAATCTCAGGGGATGGAGGTGGTATCCTACGCAGATGACACCCAGATCATGGTATCACTAGCTCACACCTCTGTTGGCACATCTGCCGCCAGTTTCAGGGTATGCATGCAGTATGTGGCAGACTGGATGACTATAAATTCCCTCAAACTGAACAGCTAAAAAACGGAGGTGTTGATCTTTGGGAAGGACCAAGATTTGTGGTCGAGTGAGTGGTGGCCCTCCTCTCTTGGCATCTGCCCCACTCCCTCCCAATCTGCCAGAAATCTCGGTGTACTATTTGACACCTCGCTTTCTATGTCCCTACAAGTTAACAGGACCGTGGCCACCTGCTGGGGTGTGATCAGGATACTTAATAAAATCTGCGGCTACCTCTCCCCCCAGTCGCGCAAACAGGTTGCAGTCGCCCTGGTTGGCTCGAGGCTAGATTACTGCAACTCCCTGTACATGGAAGCCAATAAAAGCCTGATACACCGTCTGCAGATTGTGCAGAATAATGCAGCACGCTTTGTCTTGGATCTTCCGATAGCCTCTTCTGCCACCTTAGCCAGGAAGGAGCTCCATTGGCTTCCGGTGCAGCACAGAATCGCCTTTAAAATTCTGTGTTTAGCCCACAGAGCATTGAAGGATGGTCCCTCTAGTGCTATCGGTTCTCTTCTAATGCGTCATGTCCCCACAAGAAGCCTGCGCTCTGCGGGACTCTGTCAACTGGTTGTTCCCCGTGTCAAACTTGCTAGATGGGGAGCCAGAGCTTTCTCCGTGGTTGCTCCGTGGTTGCTCCGCAGCTTTGGAATTCCATCCCCATTGAAATAAAAACTCTCCCTTCAATCGAGTCGTTTAAAAAGGCTCTCAAAACCTGCTTCTTTAAGAGGGCCTACCTATGAGAGAATAGGACTTTGGGAGGGTGCTAGCTTCTGCATTTGACTTAGGCGCCTTGACGCCCACTGGGCTAAGTTTGCGCAATATAAGAACTGTTTCATTCATTCATTGTATGAGGTAGAAGCTGTGTCTGAGGAATATCCTCTAGTGGCACCTCTATAGGATGAGCGACAAAATGGACGTCTGGGAGCCTGCGACTGCAGGGCTTCCATAGATTTGGCGGTGTCTGTATCTTTCTTACTTTTTTCAAGAGATACATCGACATTGGGTTCGAATAGGTGTTGCTCATCAAGTGGTTGATTAAGAATGCAACTTTGTACCTCAGGTTTGAAACCAGATATACGTGTCTGCGTAGTAAAACGCTGGTGTTAACAGCCCTAGACACAGTATCTGCTGCATCCAGGGCACACCTAATGGAGGTGTTTGTAATGTTTTTACCCTCTTGGATGAGTTTGTTAGCTCTATCCTTGTACCTGTCAGGGAGGTGTCTCATTAGTGACTAACTCCTCATAATGTGCAATATCATATCTGGCTAACAATGCCTGTGTATTGGCAATACGCCACATGTTTGCTGCTTGAGACGCAGTTCTTTTACCTGATGCGTTAAGTAACTTAAGACTCTTTATTTGGTGGTGCGGCATCACCCGATGTTTGCGAGTTTGCTCTCTTGGGTACATTAAAGGGCCGGTACCACTAGACTCACTACAAGTGAGTCTAGTTGTATGCCGGGTCTGAAGGGGCAGCTTTATATTTTTTTTCTATACGAGGGTTAATGACCAGAGTTCTGACTGGGTCTTTGAAGACTTCAGAAGCGTGCTTAATCACTCCCTTAAGCATTGGTAAAATGGATGTGGACCTTTGTGCATTATCAAAGGAATCCATTAGATATTCTTCCTCTACAGGGTCTGTATGGATGTCTACACCATGATATTGTGCAGCCCTGTGTATTAATTCATTAAACCCTATAGTGTCTTCTGGTTGGGAAGGCCTTGAGGGGTACAAGTCATCCTCAGGGACATTTGGGACATCTGGGGTGGTATAATCATCCCATGGGTCAGGTGATACTGTAGGCGTGGCTGGATAAGGTATGTTACCCCATCCCCCCCCATATCATCCCTGTTATCATCATCTTGTACTATAGAGGATGCTGGGGAATACTGTGGTGTGGGAGCATGTGGTGATGGCATAGGTGGAGGAGAAGGGGAAAGCAGTCTTAAAGGCGAGGTAGCCATGTCCTTCTTTGCATGCAGAGCTGGAGCTGGTTTGTCCAGTGGTCGCTTCTTTGAGGCCAAAATCCAGTGATTGAGCAGGGTCTGGGTAAGATAAGTCTTCTGCTGGAGTCCGATCTTTTGGTGCGGGTGAAGGTTTCGGCACCGAAGCGGGTTGTTTTTGTTTTTTGACAATGTCCTTTGTCTGGGAAACAGAAGTCTTTTTCGGCTCGGAAGCTTTTTTCGGCTCGGAAGCTTTTTTCGGGTCCGGTATTGTTTTTGGATCTGACGGTTTCTTTGGTTCCGGATGTTTTTTCGGTTCCGGGGGTTTTTTGGAATCCGAAGCGGCATTGCTTGGTTCCGACCTGGGTTGCGGTGCCCAAGGAGTAGTGGGTTTTGGCGCCAATGGTTTGGACGTCGCCGTAGCCGGTGTCGTTGTCTTTTTCGATGCCGGTAAGTTGGCGCCAGCACCATGGGAAGGCTGACTCGAGCTTGAGTCGCCTGAAGCCTTAATTGGCTTCTTAGCCGGGCCCGAATGTAGGGCAGTAGAAGCAGAGTGTCTGTGTGCACCCGAGCCAGAGAGCGAGGGTGTGACCGGGGCCTTCTTTGGGTGTGTCGAGGAAGGGTTGGGGTCGACGGTCTTACTTACGACCCGCTGCGCTGGAGTGATGTCCTCGACGTCGGAATCTACATCTTCTTCTTCTTCGGAACCGCTCTCGACGTCGTGTTGTTCTGTGACGTTGACGCCTTCCTCAAAGATGTCATCCGGAATGGAAGTTGAAGATCGAGCCATTGTTCTTCTCGCTCTTCGGTCCCGGATAGTCTTTTTGGAGCGGAAAGAGGCACAAGCGGAACCGTCTTCAGGCCTCGTGTTCCGGGGAGAGGCACAGGTTACACACTTCATGAAGGTCGGTGTGGGGAAACTTCGACCCACATTGAGGACACTTTTTAAATGGCGTCCTTTCCATGAGCTGGAGTTTAGGCCTAGCTAGGCCCGAAGGCTTTCGACGACGACCGGAATCAAAGTATTCGATGTTGAAGAATAGCGTCTTGTGAAAAAGCATTAGAAACTTATTTCCTGTAAGTTGGTGAGGATTGCGCACCGAAGGAAATCGGTTTCAACACGGAGCGCTGGAAACACATCCGAGCCCGGTGGCGGAAAAAAACAATCTGGGGATGGAGCCGATGCCCATGCGCAGTATCATCCACAGGAGGAGTCACCTATCCCGTGACTTCCAAAGACTTTTCTACAACAAAACAAACTGCAAACATCCGGGCCCAACACTAGGTGGCAATCTATGCATAGTGTGCAATCTGCAGCTCATATGCCTCGAACATACATTTTCAAGAAGATTGTGTATCACCACCAGGAGTACAAAGTGTTCTTACATTTAGAGTGAACAGTAAAGAAATTCTTTGTGGGTGCAGCAGTGCTGCGCTGCAACACAGCACAAGCACTAACGCAAATGACTTCAGAAATGTCTGTAGAAAGCGGATCAGAGCCCACTGAGCACTCATTTGTACATCAGACATTAACTATTTGGAGGAAATTGCTTGTTTAAGCTCTGTTCTGGATAACAACTGATCTTGAAACCAAGATCAAGACCACGAGTATATTGTGTTCTGTACGGAAAATGTATTGAGCACAGAACACATTTACTGCAGTGATGAGTTTAATTGGTTTTCAGTACATAATAAAATACACTGAAATAGAAGAACAGGATACTCCTACTTATTTTCTTCAACTACTTTACAAAAGTCAACCAACTAGTTCAAGCGTAATGCAAATCTACTAAAAACGTCTTCAATCAGGAGCAGGAAAACCTTCAAGCAGTAGTCCCACTGCTTGTTGAACAGTGGAAAATAAAAATAAAATAATAGCCCCACTGCTTGTTGAACAGCGAAAAATAAAAATAAAATCATAACAACAAGAAGTTATCGTTTTATTTTCCTTTGCGGCTCAGGGTGGGCGGGGCTGGCTTGCCGCCGCCGAGGGAGCAGGAGTGGTTTGCACTCCCTCCCTACTTGCGCATGACTCTTTCACATGCCCTCTCGGGCCGGCCAAACATTTATGCGCAGTTGGCATGTTCTCCGTTGGGCTGTGCTACATAGCCCCTAGGAGAACAATCCCAAGAAGGCAAGATTGAGGAGAGGCGTGTGGTGAGGAAAAGCAGGGAAAAAAATGAATACCCCCTTTGCACGCCCCCCCCCCCTCCCCTTCTGCTTACCCCCCACCCGTTCAGAGGCAGCCGCCACTGCCTTCAAGCTATCTGCTGTACCAACAAACTGAGAAGGCTTTCTCCAGGGATTGATGGTGATCCATGTTGGAGACAAGTAGTTGCAATTTGAGTTCTCACTAACAAGCCCATTCAGGTTGGGCCTCCAGAACGAAAGATTTATTGAATCTATGGTGGCAGTTCTGTGCCACCACTATTGACTGAAGTCCGAGTGAACGGGGAAGGAGGCTGGGTGACTGCGATGGGGGGCACTTTAGTAGACAGAGTGGTTTTTTCACATACATAACAAATGTATGAAGGCTTGATATCGCTGAAATACATTTCAGTGGTTTAACTTCACGGACTACTGAATTACTTGAAATGGTCAGTCTATAAGAAGAAATCAACCTCAGAAAGGAAGAAAAAAATAATTGTACATGCCTACATGGTTGAGAATTTTCTCAACGGTTCAGATACGAAAAACACCTGCTTGGCGATGGCATCATCAATTCCTGTGCCATACAAATAAAGGCCTGCTGCAGAAACTGCATTTGGTTCTGTGAGTGCGATTGTAATTTGATTTACTGACAACCCAAGACTGCACATCCAATTCACCAACACAGCAAGTCTATTTTGCCTTTAGCTTGAAAGGCACTCACACCTGCTCCATTACTATAGTAGCCCATGTATTGGTGTACATGCCATCATTCCCTTCTAAAGTGAGCTTTTACACTAGCGCCAAAAAAAAACCTTGCTCCTGATTGGCGGCTGAAAGATAAAACCTGAACTCTAGGTGCAGAATGTTTCACTGGAAGCATGTGTTCCTTATCTTCATTTGATGTAAAGGTAGAAAATAACCCTAATTCGAAGACCTTTCATGGACAGCCAAGCACTGACTAGTTCCGACCTTGCAAGTGATCCATTATCATTTAAATATGTATGCAAAGTCGTTTTTAGGTCTTACCTGAGGCAACGCATGTGCTGTCGCTTAAGATCTACTATGTCGGTCTAAAAAGGGCTTGGAGCCCTCTAATTAATTACCATTTGTTGGCTTTCTTGTCGCCCTCATTTCTATGGCTTTTATTAGTCAGCGTGGCAGATGGTTTTCTTTTGCCGGTCATTCACTCGAGATGGCTTGGGGAGGATTTATGTTTCAAATCTTTAGATTTGAAACACAATGCTAGCTTTATTTCACTTGATCTATAATTGCAGACTATTATACTACTCACAGATGCATGAAAACGAGTGAAACAAAAAGTGCATGAACTCCAGTGAAGGAAAAAATTGGAACACAGACCAAGCCAAATACGTCCATGCTGTGACGTGATCACTTTGTTCACATCGACAGAGAGAAACTCAAAGGTTTTTAGAAGTATAGACTTAAAAGTTGCACTAGTTTAAATTCTCACTTTATTTGAGGTGCCTCTTTCTGCCCAGTTGTAAAACTTTTTTATATATGTAATGGAGCATCTCAGCTGATGAGAAAAGAACAGAAAATGTGTTCTTGGCATGTAGAGCTGCAGAGTTACACATTGTTGCATAGATTGCCATCTAGTGTTGGGCCCGGATGTTTGCACTTGTTTTTGTCCTGAAAAGTCTTTGGAAGTCACAAGAAAGGAGACTCCTCCTTTGGATCACATTGTGCATGGGCATCCGCTCTATCCTTAGATTGTTCTTCGCCAGAAGGGAAATGATGGAGCTTTGTAAGAAACAGGAAGGATGCTCATGTAAGCTGTATCTAATTAAGATAATACTGGAACAGATAAAGGTAGGCGGGTGGGCGTGTGCAACTCTGCAGCTCTACATGCCAAGAACAGATGCATACTGGTAAGTAGCATTTTCCATTCGAGGCATTTGAGATTAAGATTACACACTGTTGCATAGATTATATAGCAGTACCCCCTCTTAGCGGCGACCACCAGTATCTCTTGCAGTAATTTGAAATAGTGTTTTGAGTACAGCCTGGCCCACAGTAGCTTGTGTATAGTTTGCACATCTACACAATAGTGTTTTGTGAATGTGTGCGGTGTAGACCATGTAGCTGCTTTACAGATACCCAAGGGAATGTTCCCTAAAAAAGCCATTGAAGCCCCTATCTTTCTTGTGGAGTGAGCTTTAGGAGGAACAGATAACGTACGTTTAGCTTTGTGGTAGCAAATTTGTATGCATTTGACAATCCACCTAGCCATTCCACATTTTGATATGGGTTGCCTTTGTGTGGTGGTGAGAAAGACACATAAAGTTGTTTGGTCTTACGTAAGGGTTGTGTTCGCTCGATGTAGTAAAGCAATTCTCTTTTGGCATCTAAGGTATGAAGAGCTCTTTCCGCAACTGTTTGTTGCTGCGTGAAGAAAACAGGCAGCTCAACAGATTGGTTGAGGTGGAAGGGAGAAAGGACTTTACGAAGAAATTTAGGATTAGTTTGGAGAACAACCTTATTATGATGCATCTGCGGAAAAGGTTCCTGAATCCTTAGTGCTTGTAGTTCACTAACTCTTTGTAGAGAAGTAATAGTAACTATGAAAGCAATTTTCCATGCTAAAAATTGTAGCTCACATTTATGTAAAGGTTCAAAGGGAGGTCCCATTAGCCATGTGAAAAAAACATTTAAATTCCAAACAGGTGAAGGTGGTGCTCTGGGAGGAATTATTCTTTTAAAGCCTTCCATAAAGGCTTTTTATGGCAGGCACTTTGAAAAGTGATAGATGCAGTCTATTTTGTAGATATGCTGCCATGGCAGCAAGATGCAGGCTAATAGACGTGTAGGCTAAGTTACATCTTGGGAGGTGTAGTAAGTAACCTATTATGTGTTGAATAGACACATCTAGGGGATGATGTTGTTAAGGCAATAAATTGCAAAACGTTTCCACTTGGCTGCATAGCATGCCCTAGTGGTGGGACGTCTAGCTTCTTCAATAATGTTCATACGGTCAGGGGGAAGGTTAAGCTAACCGAATTCTAGGACCTCAGGACCCAGATCGCAAGGTTGAGCTGAGCTGTGTGTCTGATCTCTCCATGGTTCTGGGTTGAGGCGTGGAGATAGATATAGCTTTTGGTGCGGTACTACTGAAAGTTGTAGCAATCTGGTGTACCAGGGTTGTCTGGCCCAAGTTGGAGCAACTAGAATGAGAGTTAGGGAATGTTGCTGTATTTTGCGCATCACTAGTGGAATGTGTGGGAGAGGTGGAAAAGCGTACGCAAATCTGCCTGACCAGTTCATCCATATCGCATTGCCTTTGGATAGTGGGCGTTGATATCTGGCGGCGAAGCTTGGGCATTTGGCGTTTTTCGTGGGTGGCGAAGAGGTCTATCTGAGGTTGTCCTCACATTTGAAAGAACGGTTGAAGAACTTGTGGATTAAGTTCTCACTCGTGGATCTGTTGTGTTTGACGGCTCAACAGATCGGCTAGGTTTTGTTCCCCTGGAACATGTTGGGCTAAGAGAAAGATGTTCTGAGGTATAGCCCAAATCCATATGCTCTGTGCTAGCTAACAGAGTTGCAGAGAGTGTGTCCCGCTTTGTTTTTGTATGTAGTACATGGCTGTCATGTTGTCCGTGCGGACTAAGACAGCCTTGCCTGATATGAAATGCATTACTTACCTGTAACTGCAGTTATCCATTATTGGTATCTTTCATAGATTCACATGCCTGAATCATTCCCCGTCAGGGTGGGAGTCCCCGGTAAATAAAAAGAGTAATGTCATAAAGACATATACATAGTAATAGGCCAGAGGCCTCTCATTAGTAGCATATCCTTGTCCTTTTGTAAAAAAAGGACCAAACTAAAAAGGACCAAACTTTGGCCAAGAGCCAATCAGCTATCACCACCCTCTAGAACCTTCCTGGAAGGAGCCCTAGTCCCTCAGATTTTCGTAAGAACAGTGCTAAGTAGTACCTACTGAGAGAACCAAGGTGAGCCCTTCCAGGAGAGGTGGGTGGGTTGCATGTGAATCTATGAAAGATACCAATACTGGATAACTGCAGTTACAGGTAAGTAACGCATTTCTTATCCAGTATTAGGGGTATCTTTCATAGTTTCACATGCCTGAATCAGAGTAGCAAGCAATCATCAGCACATTTCGAATGGTACAACATGTAAAATCTCTTGATAATAACATATCAATTGTGAAATATAGCAAGTACCAAAATACCATATAAAAGAGAAATGTGCAAGCAGACAGTAGGAAGGTGGGATGAAAGAGAAGGCTCACCTCTAGTGAAATAAATGACGGAGCACAGCTTGTCACACTGCTGCATCTTTCATAAGTTAGGTATCCAAGCAGTAGTGCCTGGTGAACGTATGCGGCGTCTTCCATGTCTCCGCTCTGCATATGTCAACAATGGGTACTCCTGCAAAAAGCGCCATTGAGGTTGAGACCGCTCTAGTGGAATAAGCCCGAACTTTGGAATGCAGAGGATGTCCTGCTTGTTGATGGCAGAAAGCAATGGCTGCAGAGATCCAACGTGAAATGCTCTGCTTAATCAATGGAAGACATTTTCTGGGTCTGCTAAAGGCAACGAATAGTTGGTTGCATTTTCGAAATTGTTCTGTTCTGTGGATGTAGAACTTCAGACAAAGTTTAAGGTCTAGAGAGTGGATAGCTTTCTGCTGCGGAAAGTGGATTTGGGAAGAAAGGATGGAACCTTAGGAATGAATTTAGGGTTGGTCCTTAGAATCACTCTGTCCTGTTTGAACTGCAGGAAAGGATCTTGAATGGAGAAGGCTTGAAGTTCACTTACTCGCCTTTTCCAAGAAAGGTATTTGATGTTGGCTCTGTGTATTGGCTCAAAGGGATGTTTCATCAATTGAGCAAGCACAATGTTTAGTTGCCAGGTAGGTGGTAAAGCTCTCACCGGAGGAAACGTTCTGAACAGGCCTTTCAGAAACTGTTTAACAAGTCTATTGGACCAGAGGGAAGCACCAGATGAAGAACGCCTGAAACGAGACCTGGCCGCCAGGTGAACCTTTATTGAAGCATGGGCCAATCCTGAGTTTGCCAAATGGAGACGGTAAGGCAGAATTTGTGCAGGTGATGACGAAAAAGGGTGTATGTGGTTTGCTTTACACCATATACAGAACCTTTTCCATTTCAGGGAATACGTCTTGTTGGTACTGTCGGCCCGAGCCTGAGCTAAGACCTCCCTGCATTCCTGAGGAATGTCTAAGTTCTGGAATTCTCTGAACTCAGGAGCCAAGCCGATAATTTGAGAGATGCTGGATCCGGATGCTGGACTTGCCCGTGGTTCATCGTGAGGAGAGTTGGGCATGGTCTGAATGGGATCAGCAGTTCCAGTGATAGGAGATGAAGCTCCGTAAACCAGTGTTGGCGCGGCCACGCTGGGGCTACCAAGATCAGGGTGCAATGCTCTGCCTTCAGTTTCCGGAGGACCCTGGGAGTTAGGGGAAATGCGTATGCAAAGACGTTGCACCATGCGATCGAAAATGCATTGCCTAGAGATCCCTTCTGGGGATGCCAGCTTGCGTAATGTTGGCATTTTGCGTTGTGTTTGGTTGCAAACAGATTCCGGTGAGGCCTGCCCCATCGGGAGAATATAGAGTTGAGAAGTTGTTGATCCAGCTCCCACTCGTGGCATACAGAGCCTTGTCTGCTCAGAGTCCGCCAGGATATTGTCCAGCCCTGGGACGTACTGTGCCCGAAGGGAAATGTTGTTTTGAAGTAGCCATTTCCAAATCTGTTGAGATTCTTGAGACAACGTCAAAGAGCGAGTTCCACCCTGTTTGTTTAGATAGTGCATTGTGGTGGTGTTGTCTGTTCTCACAAGCACTGGGGAATCCTTGATCCGGGGCAAGAACGCTCTGAGCGCAAGGTAGACTGCTCTTAACTCGAGAAGGTTTATGTGCAGTTGTTTCTCTGCAGGGGACCACTGCCCGTTGATCTGGAGTTCCTGAAGGAACGCGCCCCATCCTTCTAAGGACGCATCTGTGGTTATCACATGTGGCGAAACTGGAAGAAGGAACGGAAGACCCTGCATAAGATTCTGTGGGTAAAGCCACCAGTGTAGAGCTTGGACAATGGAAGGAGTTATCCGGTTCACATCGTCGAAAGATCCTGTACATTGGATCCACTGAGTGGATAGCGCCTCCTGAAGTGGACGCATACGAAGGCAGCAGTATGGAACTAACAGGATGTTCGAGGACATCATTCCTAACAAGGATTTGTGAGGCGCACCGTGATGGTCTTTTTGGCCTGAATCCGGGCAGCCAAGGACATCATCTCGACTTGACGCTCCTGTGAAGGAAAAGCCTTTTTCTGGGCTGTATCTAGGACAGCACCAAGGAAAGGGAGGCGCTGGGACGGCTGAAGGACAGATTTCTCTTGGTTGAGAGTAAGTCCCAGGTCGTTGAAGAGTTGAAGACAGGCGTTGGAGGACTTGGTCACGCCTGCGAAAGTAGGTGCCTTGACGAGCCAGTCGTCTAAGTACGGGAAGACCTGGTGATGTTGGCGGAGGTACGCTGCTACTGGAGACAGGCATTTTGTAAAAATGCGTGGTGCCGACTTAAGGCCGAAGGGCAATACCCGAAACTGGTAGTGTTTGCCAGCCACAGCGAACCTGAGGACTTGCTTGTGGTTTCTGTGGATCGGTATATGAAAGTAAGCGTCTTGAAGGTCTAAAGACAACAACATAAAGTTGTTCGCATTGAGGAGTTGCAGCACCTCCTGGATGGACACCATACGAAATGACCGTTTCTTGAGGAATTTTTTGAGATCTCTTAAGTCCAATATAGGTCTCCATTTTTTCTCCTTCTCACGAATTAAGAAGAATCAGGAGTAGAATCCCTTGCCCTTTTGGAGGATTTTTATACTGGAGGGTACCTAGTGCCTTTGCGGTATTAGTATCTTTTTAGATACCTTGAAGCATCTCATCGATGTGTTGTCCAAACAGAAGTTGGCCATCATACGGCATGTCTAATACTTTAGTCTGCACTTCAGGTCGGAAAGATGTTGCTTTGAGCCAACCTTGTCGCCTCAGGACTGCAGCTCCTGCCAGCTGACGGAACCCCGTGGATGCGATATCCATTGCAACATCAATCATCTCTGAGGCTGAACGTTCGCCTTCAAGGAGAATCTTTTTTGCCTCTTCCTTCTGTTCTTCTGACAGTGATCCCAAATATGTGGCGATATCAGCCCACATCTGACGGTTGTATCGTCCTAACAGTGCCAAAGAGTTTGCTGCACGCACTGTTAGTGCTGACATAGAGGAAAACCGTTTCCAATTTTGTCAAGTTTTCTGCCCTCCTTATCTGGCGGCTCCGTCAGCGCAGCAGATGGATGTTTTGATTTGCGCTGCGCTGACTGAGTAATGACCGAGTCCAGCTTTGGATGGTCAGTAAAGCAAGCTGGAGCAGTTTCCTGAGCCCTATATTTTTTGTCCAGTCTGGGCAGAACTGGAGGCAAAGATGAAGGGTTTTGCATTATTTTCACCCCTTGGTCCCAAACATATTCAATGATGGGAATGGCCCGAACAGCCTTTTTGAATGGTTCCTTAAAATCGTAAAGGAAGCAGTCCTGTTCTGTGGTCATTTGGATTTTAAAACACAACGCCGCCCTTTCTAGGATATTATGGAATCCTCCAATGTCTTCTGGGGCGAATCTGCTTGTGGTAGTACAGAGGATGCGGGACATGGAATAACGTAGTCATCCCATTCGTCCTGTGTGTCCTGAAGTCACGTTGTTGCTCTTCTTTTTCTTCTTCCTCATCTGAGGATGGAGGAGGACGCGAAGGAGCAGGGTTTGGTTGAAGCACTAGAGGTGGAGGCAGAGGTCTAGGTGGAGGTGACACTACTGGCGGTGGAGGAGGAGTGGAAGAAAACCTCTGTTTGTAGTCAGCAATCGAAAACTGCAGATCTGTCACTATGGATGCTGGGAGACACAGCATAGGCTGTGAAGAAGGAGGAGGAGGAGGAGGAGGAGGCTGGTATTCCTCCTGGTATTCCACTTCATCCTGTTCTTGGTCTTCACAATCTGAACTTTCATGAAGTTTTACGTGTAATTCAGATGGGCTGGTTGCTGTTTGAAACATAGAGCCCTCATCAGAGTCTTCAGTGTCCAGAAGATGAGGAGGTGGTAGTGCCTGGACTCTGCTCGGAGAGGTCAATTACGGCGTCAGAGTACGCTTAGTAATCTTGAAGTGCGTATATGCATACTTCAAAGGAGGAGACGCTATCGTCGTCGAGCCCGTCGACGGGGTGGTCGTCGACGGGGGAACGTCGACAATCAATCTAGAAGCCGTCGTCGACGGCTTAGTCAACGCTGGTGTCGACGTCGAAAATCTCGTTGACGACTTAGTCGACGATGAAGTTGTCGATGGAGCCTTTATCGTCGATGAGGATTTTGTCGACGAGGAAGCGCTCGTCGACTGTGGCGTCGTCGACGATTTCTTGATCACAATAATAGATGAAACAGACCTACCCGTCGACGACGAGGATGTAGTGGTCCTCGACGTGGACGACAAGTATGACGCCACCGACGTGGAGATAGTTGCTGTCGACGCCGTCACAGGCAGAGCTGAAGACGTCGTGAAAGGTTTCTTGAAGGTAGGATCCTGAAGAGAAACCTTCACAGCCATGGTCTTTGAACGAACCTCTGAAGACTTGGGCGTCTTCTTTTGAGGTGGCTCCAAAGATGGTCCTCGGGATGACGTTCTAGGCCTTTTGGGAGAGGAATGTGCACTCCTGATGGAACACTCACTCTCACCTGAAGAGACTGCCTGGTCCTTGTCTTTCAGTCTCTGAAGCCATATCAACAGGCGGCCCTCTATGTCCTTGAGAGTTTTAGCCGAAAAAGTGCGGCAGACTTTGCAATCCTTTGCAGAGTGGTCAGGGTAGAGACAATAAAGGTAGTCCTCATGCCCGTCATCTACATGAAGCCTCTTTTTGCCACAAGAGGCACAAGGTCTAAAAAGCCATGGTGAACTGAAAACCCCTCACAGAAAAATAATTCTGAGAGAAAATTTGTGGAAAAAATCCAGAAATACAGGAAAGCTGAGCAGAGCTCAGTGGAGACTCCCTTAGCACGACGTGCAGTAGAAAATCTGATGGACTAGGGCTCCTTCCAGGAAGGTTCTAGAGGGTGGTAATAGCTGATTGGCTCTTGGCCAAAGTTTGGTCCTTTTTTACAAAAGGACATGGATATGTTACTAATGAGAGGCCTCTGGCCTATTACTATGTATAAGTCTTCATGACATTACTCTTTATGTACCGGGGACTCCCACCCAGATGACGGGGAATGATTCAGGCATGTGAATTTATGAAAGATACCCCTAATACTGGATAATTGCTTTTGGAATGCCTTTCAGGCTAGGAATATGGCTAGTAACTCTAGGTGGTTGATGTGGAGTAACTTTTGTTGTGGTGTCCACCTTCCCTGAATGGTGTGTTGCAGTAGGTGAGCTCCCCAGCCGGAGAGTGATGCGTCCGCGGTCATGACTATTTGAGGAATTGGCTTCAGGAATGGTCGCACTTGGAAAGGTTTTTGGTGTTCCACCTTTGCAGAGAGCGGGGAGTACGACCGGCCACAAACACTAGATCTGTTAACACCTTGACTGCTGCCCAGATTTATCACCAGTGCTGGGCCCCAATGTTAATGGGTGTGGTCATGACGGAATGGTTCCGTCATGAGCACAGCTCAACCGATGCTCATGACGGAACCATTCCGTCATGAGGATCGAAGGGGTTAATTGAACTTGAGCCTGGTTCCATTGGCGTGCTAAGCACTCTTGAAGAAGACGCATCTGGAGACTTTCATGAGGCACCATGAATATGTAAGAGGCCATCATCCCTATGAGTTGCATGAACACGCGAGCTGGAAGAGAGTGTTCCGGTTGAAATTTTGTTAGAAGAGCTTGCATGTTTGCTATTCTGGCAGGAGAGGGATAAGCTAGCGCTGTTGAGGTGTTGAGGTGTTTATTGTAGCCCCGAGGTATTGTTGTATGTGGAACGGTTGCAGATGGGACTTGGTGTTGTTTACTGTGCACCCCAGGTTGTGTAGTAGTTGGATAGTGGTGTGGGTGTGTTGCACACACTGGCTGTATGAGCTGGCTTTTATGAGCTAGTCGTCGAGATATGGGAAGACGTGAATGTGTTGGCTTCTTAAGTGTGCTGTTACCACCGCTAGGCACTTGGTAAACACTCACGGTGCTGTTGCGACTCCGAATGGGAGTACCTTGAATTGGTAGTGCTGACGGTCCACTACAAATTTGAGATCTTTTCTGTGAGGGGTGTGAATGGGAATGTGGAAATAGGCGTCCTTGAGATCTATGGTAGCAAGGAAGTTGTTTTGTTAAAGAAGAGGAAGGACCTGCTGGAGTGTGACCATGTGGAAATGGTCTAATTGTATGTACAGGTTTAGGGGTCTGAGGTCTAGAAAAAAGCCTTAGAGAGCCGTCCTTCTTTGGGATAAGAAAATACAGGGAGTAAACTCCTTTATTTTGTTGGTGCAAGGGTACTGGTTCTATTGCACTTTTTTGTAAGAGGGATATTACCTCTTGCTTTAGCAGTAAAAAATGTTCTTGTGACATTGGACGCTGTTTGGATGGTATGTTTGGGGGGAGTAGATGTTGGTTCGAGACAGTAACCGGATTGAATTATCTGTTGCACCCACCTGTCTGATGTGATGTTGGCCCAGACAGGAAGGAATTGTTGGAGTCTTCCCCCAACTGGAGTGGAATGTTGTGGGGGAAGTGATTGGGTAGGGGTGGAGGCAGAACGGGAGGTGTTAGTCTTGCCTCTGCCTTTGTTATGGTTACCCCTGTAACCACCTCTTTGGTAGCCTCTAGTGAAGGTGGATTGGGTGGGGGTTTTGTAAGAAGTGGAGGGGCTATCTGAGGAGTAGCCTCTGGTGGTGCTTCTGTAGGATGAGCGACAAAAGGAGCGTCTGGGAGCTTGCGTCTGCAAGGCTCCCGTAGATTTAGCTGTGTCGGTATCCTTTTTCATTTTCTCAAGGGATACGTCAACATTAGGGCCAAATAGGTGTTGCTCATCGAATGGTTGATTGAGGATGGAACTCTGGACTTCCGGTTTGAAACCTGAAATGCGTAGCCAGGCATGCCTACACAAAATGACACTGGTGTTAATTGCCCTTGAAGCAGGGCAATTAACCACATCTAGGGCACAACGGATGGAGGAATTGGTGATAGTTTTACCTTCTTGACTTAGTTCATTGGACCTATTTTTATATTTATCTGGGAGGTGCTGCATTATGGATTCATCTTAATGTGCCCTGCCGTACCTCGCTAATAGTGCTTGAGTATTGGCGATGCGCCATATGTATGCTGCCTGTGACGCCGTTCGTTTGCCAGAGGCGTCCAGAAGCTTACGCTCCTTATCTGGTGGGGCGGCCTCACCTGATGTTTACGAATTGGCCCTTTTTCGCGCATTGGAGACTACAAGGGAGTCTACTGGTGCGGGGCCTTTAATGTAGACTGGATCTTTAGGGGCAGCCTTATACTTTCTCTATCCGGGGTTTAATGATTAGAGTCCTGACTAGATCTTTGAACACCTCTGGTGAATGCTTAATGACCCTCTTAAGCATGGGTAGAATTGAGGTGGACTTGTGTGCGGTCAAAAGTGTCCATGAGAAAATCTTCTGGAGAGGTTGCAATGTCCTTTTTAGGAGGAGGAGCTGATGCAGGCGCATCTAGTGGTCGTTTCTTGGAGCTAAGAGTCAAGTGACCAGTTTTGGGATCCTTTACAAGAGTTTTTTGGGAAGGATCTTGTCGGAATAGTTCTTCTGTGGAACATAGACCCTTCGGTGCCGAGGTCTTTGGTTCCATAGGCTTTTTTGGCACAGACTCAGTAGCGGTTTTATGTTTTTTTGGCTTTGAACCGTGACCTTTTGAAGTGCCGTTGGCCGGTGGAACGTGTTTCCTCGGTTCTGAGGCCTTTTTCGGCTCCGTGGCATGGGAGTCGGGCCCTTTGGTGGCAGTTTTTTGTTTGGCTCCGAGTGTGTTTTCGGTGTGGAGGAGCCGGTGCCAGTTTTCGGCACCGAGTGCTTGGATGTGGAAGCAGCTGTCGGCGTGGATGAGGAAGAGGACGGCTTCTTTTTCGGTGCCGGTAGGTGTGTGTCGGTACCAGGGGTAGACTGACTCAAGCCCAAGACGCCTGAAGGCTTAGTAAGCTTCTTTAACGGGCCCGAAGGCAGGGCATGGGAAGCAGTCTCTCAGTGTGCACCTGGGCCAGACGGTGAAGGTGTGACCATAGCCTTTTTCGAGGGTGTCAAGGAAGGGTCGGGGTCGACAAATGTACTTACGACCCGCTGTGCCGAAGTGATGTCCTCGACATCCGAGACCTCTGCTTCGGAGTCGCTGCCGGTGCCTTGTTCGACCGGCTCTTGTTCTGGCACATCGACGCCCTCTTGAAAGATGTCATCGGGGATCAAACATGACAAGCGAGCCATGGTCATTCGAGCTCGTCGGTCCGGAATTGCCTTTTTGGAGCGGAAGGAGGCGCAAGCTGAACAGTCTCTGGCCTCGTGCTCCGGTGAGAGGCAGAGGTTGCACACCTCATGGAGATCGGTGTGGGGAAACTTCGACTCACATTGAGAACACTTCTTGAATGGCGTCCTTTCTATGAGCCGGAGTATAAGGCCCAGGTAGGCCCGAAGGTCTTCGTCGACGGTCGGAGACTTCGAAGTTGTTGAGACTCGCGTTGATTGGGAAACACGTTCGAGACAATACCGTCTGAAAGGGTGAAGGACTGCGCGCCGAAGAAGAATCCATTCCAAACCGGAGCGCAGGAAACACATCGGAGCCCGATGGCAGAAAAAAGCAATCTAAGGATGGAGCGGACGCCCATGCGCAATGTGATCCAAAGGAGGAGTCACCTATCTCGTGACTTCCAAAGACTTTTCAGGACAAAAAGAAGTGCAAACATACGGGCCCAACACTAGATGGTGACCTATGCAACAGTGTGCAATCTGCAGCTCATATGCCTCGACCACTTTTTTTTAGCTGTTAAGAATGTGAACCCTAAGGCCTGGCTCAGCTGATAACATGGCTGCCTCTTGTCAGTTCAGCGTACCACTCCGATCTGGTGAGTGCTCTCATTGCTGCAGCAATCTGGCCTACAGCCACGGTCCTCTAGAAGGGTCCAGGGTGCATCTTCTCCAACTCCCCATTTGAGCCTTGTCTGTGGGCAGAAGAATGACTTTTTTTTTTTTTATAAAAATGTTTTTTAAAAAAAACAAAAACTGAAGAATGGCTTCTACTGCCTGGGCTGTCGCACTGTGGCAGCACAGAGTGCGGCATGGGGCTAAAACAGCTGCACCACTGCGGAGGGTAGCGCGTGCGGAGTGTAGGAAAACGAGCAATGACTATGTGGAACAACAAATGGGTACAACCTTTACCCATAGAAAACTGGGAAAGAAACAAAGGTATGGAGCTGAATAAGCAGCAGACAGTGTGAAAAATACTGCTCCTCTAGAGGAGTCAGCTTTAAAAGCATTCCATAATGCTCAGAGAGGATAATCTTTATGAAGATAGACTTTTGATAAAAGTTTAACAGGACTGCTGCTCCATCATTTTTGGAATTTTTAATGAATTTTTATCTACATTCTATCACCCTTTGTCAAGCCACTAACTCGTCTGTTGAAAAGGAAAAATCAGAAAAAGACCTCCCAACCTGTATGCAAACAGTGGAGGAGTGTCCGCTTTGTTTAAAAAAAAAAAAAAAATGCAAGATACTCGACGGGGGGTGGGGGGGGGGTTGTATATTTGCAAAAGTCAAACAGTGGCCCCAGAATTCTGGAGAAACTAGGGAAAGGGCAATTTCCACCAATGTTGCTTAATAGGAATGCATTAAACAAATTCCAATGTGAAATTTAGGGAAAATTAACCCCTTACCGTAAAATGGAGAGGCTCTTGGCCCCAATGTCTTGGCAGCCATGTTGAATACCTGCTATCAGGTAAGGAGCAAACTTGTGAATTGAGCCCTTGTCTTGAATGGAGCCAGAGACACCCTGTGCTACTCTGACCTTATCTCCCTCACTGAAAAGAAAAGAGAACAAACATTGTTAGAAGAAAAACAATTCAGCACAGTTGTGGAAATTACATTTTCAAGATGTTTAAATGAATACCAATTCTTTAAAATTACAGTTTTAAGGTATTCTCCTAAACTAGACTATTAAATCATTAGACAGAATAATGGTTATTAACCATACGGAGTGCTTCCAAATTATTTCATCAGCTGGACTCCAGCACCATGCCCCCTGTTATGTATATACATTTTTAGACACAGGCACCATTTGTAGAATGCAGGACATGCATTTAAATGGTAGGCGACTTGTCCAATTTTGCAACAATTATTTGTATTACAGTTTACTTTCATCCAAAATTTTATCATTATGTTTTCACCTTTAAAAAAGCATGTGCCAGAAAAAAGGTTACAGAAAATATTACTCATGTCTCAATATTAGCCACTTAATATTTTTTTAGCAAACCCCTACCCTGTCAAAACTAATTAAATTGTTCAAATTCTGGCATTTAAAGTGGTCATTTTGGCCAAAGAGTATTCTAAAACTGCCAGATTAATTCGTCTCACCAAAATGCTAATGCAACCCTCAAGTAGACAGTTAAGAGAGCAGTGAACTTGGCAGATGCATATAAGAGGCCAGCCTGCAGCAGTTGTCATATACTTTTCTTATACAGAACGGTCGTCTTACCATAGAGCTTTTGTCCGTGCACAAGTTAGCAATTAAAAGCTTTACGCTTGCAGATCCAAGCTCAAAATTCCTTGAAAATGAAAACGAGATATTCACAGTCAAGAGCAACAAGCCCAGGTCAAACATATGCAACTAAGTGTGTACCTAATAGCAATGTCACTGATTAGTGTGCTCCCAAACAGGAAGTAGTGGGTTTTCAATAATGTAGTACTTTAATACGCAACTGGTTCAACTTCCTGCATGTGGAGTTATTACACAGCCAGGAATAGTTACAAAAAAAATAAAAAATGCCAGTTAAGAAAAGGTGGGGTCACCCTAGAAAGAGAAGTTTTTGCTTCATTAGAAGGTATCCAGGATGTCCGAAAATAGAATAGTCATTTAAGCGACAATCAGCCCAGGAAGGAATAATTTATCAAGTGGAATATTAATGTGTTAGGTGTCTCTTAACTCTACACTTAGATTAAAACATGCTAGATTTGCAGGTTGTGGACATGTAACTAATATACTTCTATAGTAAACCATGGTTTGCTGTGACCTAGTAGAAAATGAAAAATCTATAACAAATTGAATTTTTAAACAACGGTTGGACAGCTCAGGTGCTCGGGTCACTCATGCCTGGCTCATTAAGGATCTCTTGCTGCTTGACATCATTCTGGTATAAACAAAGCCCCACAAACAACAGATAAAGTGGTCTACACCTCACCTGAAGTATCGCTTTTGGCTGCTGGTGCTCTTTTCCATAGCATCCAGGGACCCCATGCCTCTGTATTTTTTTAGCCGTACTCCATCAGAGAAGAAATACTCTCCGGGTGCCTCGGTGGTGGCCGCCAGCAATGAACCCATCATTACTTGTTTGAAGATGCAAGTAGAGAGGAAACAAACACATTAGAATGGTTCTTTTGGCAAAATACACCATCTACAGAATTCAGAGCTCTCTCCATAATAAACACAAACTCTACTACATGTGCGCCCCCTTGGTTCATTCATGAATTTTATTGGCTCAATATTTTTGTAAACGTTACTGAGCACACCTTCAAAAGCTTATTCCTCCCATTTGAATTCCATTTCCAAAATGAGGTTAGCACTCTTATAGCCCTAGACCTTAAGGACACAAATGAGGAATTGGGTTCCATGCCATTTACTTTTTATTTTTAAATCTAACTTTGCCATGACATTCAAGGCCAAGTCACAGGGATGGATACAAAGAAATGGCTGCCATCTCAAAACTCTCAGCTGATGTTGAAGAGATGTTATTAGAAGAGACAGCTGACCACTTTGAAATGTTAAAATAACATGATTAATTACACAGCTTTTAGAATCAGTTTTATATCAAACACAGCATGAGAAGAACTACAATAAATCATATTGATTCAAGAAATCTCATTTATGAGAATTTCAAATGATAGTAACCCTTAACTTCATACGACAAATTTGTCACTGTAAAACAAATATTCAAGGGATTTTGTTTGCTACTCCAATGCAGGTTAAACTTTGTAAAACTCTTATTTGGTTAACTGTTGTGTCGATAGTTGATTTCCAAGATTATTATAATCAGGCTAAAATTCTGAAAATGTGCACCTTAGCCAAAAGTCCAAACAATCATTCACAGATTGTAGATTGCAAAGTATATATGGTTATCTTTTGTGAGATAGTACCAAATTATCTAACATGTAGGAGCAGAAATGTATTTATGTCATGATTGAACCAGTATTTTTGAAAATATGTCAAAGTGGCGGAGCTGGGAGCATGGGGGATGTACACCTTGACATTGAGAGTATAACACCGTGATTCTTCTATGGGAGCATGACCTATCAATACGATTTATTATGTTTTTATACAATTGCAAAACCAAGGATAAAGTGGTTATTGGTATTGTTGGATGAAAGTGCAGTATGAAATGATGAGGCTTACAAGATGTTAGGTTGCAATGATCCCAAGAGTGTGTACAGGGTTAAATTACGAAAAGGACACCACAATAATGGAGCATAAATAAGGATTATAAAATGGAGATCTAATAAACCACCTCAAAGGGAAAAACAAATTCAAATACGAGCTTTGATTTATTGTTGGAAACTCCATTGAATTTCTTTTTAAATCGAGACAGTTTTGTTAGATGAAAAATGACAGGGTTAATGAATTAGGCAAGGCTAATGAACAGTGCAACATTTTTATTCTGCGAGAAATCCAGAGTAAAACCGAAAAAATGAAAGGATAAATTGTCCTTAAAGCCTTCTGAGATGCAAACAACATTTTGTAGAGTTTACAGTTTGAAGTATTTTCTAATTAATATGTAGCAATCAGCAACAATATTTTTATCAATAGTTCAAAAAATGACGGCACTTAAGATGTACCTGTTGATGCACCTAGGGCTAAAGCTTTTACTACATGGCCCACAGTCTGGATTCCGCCATCTGCAATCACAGGTACGCCAAACCTGCGTGCGTATTCTGCCACTTTATAGACCGCCGTGCCCTGCGGCCTGCCACATGCCATCACTGAAAGGAAGAACAAAACCACCTGCATTATGAGGTGCCCAAGGGATAAAAAAAAGTGTACAAGAAAACCCCCTTCCTGCACCACAATAGGCATCTATACTATAGTACCAGTGGCAATTTCTCGAATGATAGCAGGAAAGACCTAACAGGGACATGTAGACGGTCCCTCAGACTGTAGTCTTCAGAGTTTACTCTTACAATAGGATAAGTACCCAGTGTCTGTCCCAGGACTTTAAATTACAATTAATCATAGGATTCCTCCAATACAGTTGTAAGATGAATCAATACATTTGCAGCCCGGCATGAAAACTTCTTATAGGCTGGAGTCTCATTTGACAAATAATTATATGATCCCTTCATCTCAACTCGCCTCCAGCACAATATGTTAATTTCCTCCACTGTAATAGCACTAGAGACATAAGTAAATGTCTACGATAACCGATTACTTGCAGACCTTTTTCCAATGCACCTATAACTTTGAATTAGACTTCTCATGCAGGCAGTACCCCAACTCAGGCGCTCTTGACTTTGGAATGCCTTTGATCTACCTCTTTCTTCTTGACAAAGCATTTTTAAGAGGATACCATTGTGTAGGTACTGCCTCCTCAATGATGTATCATGTGATGTTTTTCTGGTGTTTAAAACTCTATATGCCCTACTACTGGAGTCTTCTGTTTGACAAGTTAAATTAGTTGGAAACCTTTCAGTAATTATTCAGTGTAACCCAGATACGTCTTCTGTGGAATGGCTAAATCACCCACTGCCTAATCTTGTACTGCTTTCAAGTGTTAAGTACTTTGCTGGACTGAACGAAAAGTACCACTTCTGACAACTCATGTTTTTTAAAAATTTCAATATCCTTTAAAATAGGAACAAAAGGAAAGCTGCCCTTGAAACTCCTCCTACAGCCACTTCAATTTCTACCTTCTTCACCACAGTTTATATCATGTAAGCTGGTTTTAACATAATGAAAGAACCCCCATGGAGGCAAGTATAACAGTACTTTACAGAAAGCATGCTATGAGAAAATAAAACATTACTTTAGCAACCATTATAATTTTTCGCAAAACGTTTACAAATAGGCACATATACAACTGCCGAAGATTAATTACCGTCCTGAGCACTGGAGGAGGGGAAGGTACAACCATACCCTAAATGTCATGGGAAAATAGTAGGCAAAGTGCATTCAAAGAAGTTTCTTGGTTTAATACTCACTTGGTACAGTCTTGTCATCCACTTTATGACAGTTTCCTTGTGCACAAGTGACAATAAATGATTCAAAAACAATCCAGCAGAGCAAGTATCGCATTTTAAATTGACACTGCTCATTTAAAATGCCCAACTTTGATTTGCATCTACATATTTCAATAGATATCTGGAAAACATACATCTTATGTTGCTTTCAGCAGGAGCAAACTATTAAAAACAGTGGAGCTACTTAACGCAAACATAAGAAAGAGACAAAGAATGTGTACTTCTTGAACTAGCGAGGAGAAAAGTTAAACTGATGCTTAATCTTTTTAAAAGCTTGCACCCCAATATAAAGAATAGGAAAAAAAATGCACTTAACCACGTAGCCGAGTGTCCTCACCTTCCTGCGTGATGCAAATAGACCCACAACCCATCCCTACACGAAGGGCATCCACACCAGCATCAATCAGATTTTTGGCCTGAGCAGCAGTTACAACTGTGGACACAAAAAATTAAATAAAACAGAAATCTTAAGAATGATTTGCAAGATAAGTATTTCAATATTGGTTGTACGACTTTAGCACGCATGCATTTAAAACACATGCCTTTACCAAGCATCACTTGCAAAACAATACCTTACTAAGCATTGCATTTACCACGCAAGATAAGTATATGGAGGTAAGTGATACCCATATGATGGAAAATGCTACTTACCAGTATGCATCTGTTCTTGGCATGTAGAGCTGCAGAGTTGCACACTATGCATAGATCGCCACCTAGTGTTGGGCCCGGATGTTTGCAGTTTGTAGTTGTCCTGAAAAGTTCTTTGGAAGTCACGAGATAGGGGACTCTTCCTTAGGACCACATTGTGCATGGGCATCTGCTCCATCCCCAGATTGTTTTTCGCCATTAGGGAAATGATGGAGCTTTGCAAGAAAAGGAAGGGTGCCCATGTAATTTGTATCTAATTAAGATAATACTGGAATAGACAAGGGTAGCCGGGGAGGCGGGTGGGCGTGTGAAACTCTGCAGCTCTACATGCCAAGAACAGATGCATACTGGTAAGTAGCATTTTCTGTTCGAGGCATACGAGCTGCAGATTGCACACTATGCATAGAAGGTATAGCAGTACCCACTCAGCGGCGACCACACCTATCTGTTGCAGTAGTTTTGAATAATGTTTTGAGAACAGCCTGGCCCACATTAGCTTGTGGCTTTGTTGGCACATCTACACAATAGTGTTTTGTGAATGTGTGCGGTGTACACCATGTAGCTGCTCTGCAGATGTCATCTAGGGGAATGTTCCCAAAAAATGCCATTGAAGCCCCTATTTTCCTTGTAGAGTGGGCTTTAGGAGGAACAGATCACGTACGTTTAGCTTTGTGGTAACAAATCTGTATGCATTTGACAATCTATTTATTTATTTCAAAGTTTTATATAGCGCGAACAAGATCTTTGCCGATATCAGAGCGCTTTACAGAAACAAGGGGTAGGGGCAAACAAGAGGGTGTTTAAACAAACTATTAGGTACAATATAGTAGTCGGTAGTACGCGAGTAACAACATAGGATAGCAGTCAGATAAAAACTTAAAACAGATAGACAATAAGGTAACCAGTAATACAAAAAGGTGCAAAGTCTTTGATCCAACAAAAATAGAGTTCAAGTGAATTTAGCCATAAGGATGGCTTTTACCTCTTTCTTAAAAAATGCAGTGGATGAGATAAGTCTGGTTTCAGGAGGGAGTGCATTCCAGATCCTGGGTGCCATCCCTGAGAAGGAGCGTTTGTATGTTTTTTCCTTCCGGAATCTTCGAGGTTTCAGGAGGAGATTTTTTGTGCTTTTGTGCCTCCTGATATAGTCAGCTTTTGAGTGAGGTAATTAGGTGACTTGTGGTGTATGGCCAAGTGTGTCAATAGGCAATTTTCAACTGTATTCTGGCTCCAAAAGGCAGCCAGTTCAGGGATTTTAAGTCAGGGGATATATGAGAATGTTTTCTTGATCCAGTGATAAGTCTCGCTGCAGCGTTCAAGGAGGCTCTTAGGGGTGCGGTTGTTGATAGGGGGAGTCCGCTGAGAGCCACAATTCCGTAGTCTATGCGAGGGATGACTAGGGCTTGTACAGCAGTTTGGAAGCCCTTAGCTGGGAAGAAGGGCTTAAGTTTCCTCAAAGTGTTGATTTGGAAATTAGCTCCTTTAGTAGCTTTGCTAATGTGTTGCTGCATGTTGAGATTGGTGTCAAGTGTGATGCCTAAGGATTTCGCGGAGTCCACGATGGTGGGTTGGACATTGAGTGCAGTTAGGGGCTGGAGCTAGGTTTGGGCGATTTTCGCAGGAGGTGAGATCAGCAGGAACTCAGTTTTCAGAGCATTTAGTTTGAGGTGATTATCTGCCAACCATGATTGTGTGTTTCTGAGCGTGGAGTTCAGAAGTTTGATGTCATACGGGGATTGTAGTTTGAGGTAAAGTTGAGTGTCATTGGCGTACATGTGAAAGTGTACATTAGAAGCTTGAAGCAAGGTGGTGAGTGGTTCCAGGACTAGGTTGAACAAAGTGGGGGATAGGGAAGATCCTTGTGGGATGCCTAATGTTAAAAGCACAGATGAGGACAGCACGTTGTTGATCTTGAACTTTTGAGCCCGGTTATGTAGGAAGGAAGTGAACCATTTGAGCACAGTCCCGGATAAACCCATTCTGGTGTTTAACAGCTCCAGTAGGTTCTCGTGTTTGACAGTGTCAAATGCTGAGGAGAGATCAAGTAGGATGAGGAGGCAGGAATCGTTGTGATCAAGGATTTGGAGGGCGCCATCAATTATGTGCGTCATAGCCGTTTCCGTACTGTGTTTTGCTCGGAAGCCTGATTGATGGGGGTTGAGGAGGTCAAACTGATCACTGTGTTTTGTCAGTTGGAGTTGTACGCATTTTTCCAGCAGTTTGGCCAGGGTGGGGATATTGGTAATAGGGCGGTAATTGTTTAGGTCAGCCGGGTCAGCTGTAGGTTTCTAGAGTATAGGCGTGACTTGCCCAACCTTGAGGGAGTCTGAGATGAGTCCTTGTTGAAGGGAACTGTTAATGATTTTAGTCCAGAGTGGGAGGAGCAGGGGGGTGAAGTCTTTTACAGCATTAGCAGGTAAGGGGTCTGAGAGGTGATTAGAGGGTTTCAAGGTGCTGAGCAGTTTGTAAATTGATTCTTCAGAGTAGGTGTCGAAGGACGACCATGCCGCGTTGTTTTTGGGTTGAGTGGTAGTGATGCTGATGGGGCTGAAGTATCGGCTTACATCATTGAGGAGATCACTTCTTATATTGTCAGTCTTTAGCTTAAAGAAAGCAGAAAAGCCTTCACAGGATGGTATATCGCTTGTTGTGCTGTTTGATTGTAAAGGTTGCACCTTGGTTTGATTTTTGACTAGTTCGAACAGTTTTCTTGGTCGGTTTTTTGCTTGGTCCAGCTGGAGGCTAAAGAAGTCAGATTTCGAGCGTTTGATTTTCCTATAGTAGGCACTTCTCTTATTCTTTAGAGTTTTAAGGTGCAGTGCTGAGGGGTCTGATCTCCAGGTGCGCTTTGCCATTCGCATGGCATGCCTGTCTTCATTGAGTCTACCATCATACCATGGGTTCGAGTTCTTGATGGAGACTCTCTTCAGTTGCAGGGGGGCGGCTTCGTTGATTATTGAGGTCATAGTGTCGAGGTAGAAGTCGGTCAGAGATTGTACGTCAGAGGCGTCCGAAGGGGGAAGGAGGAGACTGCAAGTGTGGGAAGGCAAGGAGTTGGGGTTAAGTTTCTTCAGGTCCCTTTTCCAGACTTGGATTTGGTGGGTTGAGCCGGGTAAGGTTTAACTATTTCGTTGATGAAGAATGTGATAATGTGGTGGTCTGACCAGTCACAGGGTTGGATTGCCTCCAGTTGGGTAGAGTCATCTTCAGCGATGATAAGGTCGAGGGTAGAGCCTTTGTCATGTGTCGGGCTGTTGCAGATTTGGGTGAGGTCAAGCGCATTAAGGAAGGTTTTGAGACTATTCACCACTGCGTCATTCTGATCGTTCCAGTGGAGATTGAAGTCCCCCAGGTAGATTTGAGTGATCTGCCGTCCGGCATTGGATGAAATCGTGTCCATGAGTTGTTGGGTGAAGGAGAGGTAGTCCCCGGGCGGGTGGTAGATGACATGTAAAGAGCATACAGGTTTGCCCTTGCTGGTGATATTGAGGCAGATGAGTTCACAGGAGGAGAGGGTGGGGAAGGTGACTTTAGTAACAGAGAGGTTGCTCCTAAAAATGCATGCGATTCCCCCGCCCGTCTTGCCGGTCCTGTCGAGTCTAATGATGTGGTAGTTGGGGGGGGGGACTAGAATGTCCATTATAGGTGTAGAGGATTTAGTTAGTCAGGTTTCAGTCAGAATGGCTAGGTCAAGGTCCATTGTTATGATGAGATCCGCGATGTCGGAGGAGTGTCTCGGGCCGATCTGCAGTTGAGTAGGATGCATTTGAGTCTGGGGGTGAGAGTGGTGGTTGGGTGTTCTAGAGAGCGGGGGACTTTTTTGAGATTATTGGGGATGGAGCTTCTGTTGCTTTGTGTGGGGGGCCTAAGGGGATTTGAGAGAATCGTGGATATGGGGAGGTGTGTGGTGGTTGTGTGATTTAAGGGACCTGGGACATATGAGCGGAGGAGGGTGTGAATGTCGTGGTCCAAAAGGGGATTAAGGGCGCGACGGGGGAGGTAGGTTTGATTGTGAACGGGGATAGAGGGCCAACGCGGGGAGTATTGAGTGAGAGGGTCTGTGGGGAGTGTGGAGAGCTTGTTGGGCGAGGAAGTGGTGGTGGGTAGGGGGTGTCTAGGGTGTGTGAAAAGAAGTTCTTTGATGGTGTGAAGATCTTCTTTGACTTGTAGGAGGGTGGATATAATCATGTCCAGATTTTGAAATGGGATTACCCTTGTGTGGTGGTGAGAAAGACACAAAAAGTTGTTTTGTCTTACGAAAAGGTTGTGTCCTTTCTATGTAGTATAGCAATGCTCTTTTAACATCTAATGTGTGAAGAGCTCTTTCTGCTAGTGATTGTGGTTGCGAGAAGAAAACGGGCAGTTCCACAGATTGATTGTAATGGAATGAAGAAATGACTTTGGGCAGGAATTTTGGATTAGTACGTAGAACTACCTTATTTTGATGCATTTGCAAGAAGGGTTCTTGGATGGTTAGTGCTTGTAGTTCATTAACTCTCCGCAGAGAAGTAATAGCTACTAGGAAAGCAACTTTCCATAAAAAAACAACAAATGCCCCTGCTCTAGGAGAAAATTATAAAGACTCGGTAAGTTCAGGTTGTGATACAGCAGTAAATTGCGCACATCAATGGAGTTTCAGAATCCACAGTAAGAAAGTTCAAAGGGGTAGAGTCTTTGTTATAGAAAACAAATTTATTGTTCCTCTTGTTCTGGCCAACACGTGTTTCATCGCAGGGAAACAGACTGCGAATCTTCAGGGCTGGGTATAGATACAAAAGATACATTTGTATGGTTGATTTAAAATGAGTGAAAAGGTGATTGGTGATCATTGGTGACATAGGGCGGGCATGCCATTGGGTGACATTGTCTAATTAGAAATGTGACTAAATATCTACGTTGTTTGTGACTGTGAGAGGTAGTGATTTTTAATCGTGGCTATTCCGATTGTGTGGATGTGATCTTTAAAAATTGGCGTATTTCTAAAGTTTATGAATGTTTATAGAAGCAGACACACTAACCAGTATGCGTGAATAATATTGCAATCAAAGAGGAAAGTTAAGATACGGGAATATGGCAAAATGTGACAACCGAGTGAAGAGGTGTCCGTGCTTGTAGGCGAGTGCATGCCTCATTGTGACTAGTAGTGACTTTTTAGTGATATAATTCTGTCAATTATATTTACAAAAAGAAGGTTTAACAAATAAAAATGTTGACAATTCCATATAATACATCATGTAGGAGCGAATAGTGTTATTCTATGTGCAGAAGGCGATGTGTTAGTCTGTTTGAATCTCAGTTAATGGATTTTTTGAAAATTGCACCATGAAATTTAAAGGGTAATCGAGCCTTACTGCTCGTTCCCATGTTAGATAGGTATCCCCAGTATCTCTTGCGAAATTGTGCTAAGAAAACGTTCGTGAGAAGCGTCACTGGTTAGTGTGAGCGCCAGACTTGCACAAAAGGAGGGTAATAATTTTGGGGAGTTTGCTTGGAAAAAGCACTTGTGTTTTCAAGGTTAGAACACCAACAAGCATTTACAATGCAATGGTCTCGGCATTATTAAAGGTAGAGCTATTGGCATTGCTCATGACATTTTTTTTATTTTTTTAATCTTCAATAAACGTCATTGTCATTTACACCGCCAATAGCTTACTCGTTAAATAAATGGCATTGTCATTTGCAATGCCAATAGGTTAATCGCTCGCAAATGCATGACCTATTGCATTTACACACACACACCCAGAGCCACACACACACACACACACACACACGGGGGAGCAAGCACAGCCAGGGGGCGGGGGAGCAAGCACAGCCAGGGGGCGGGGAAGCAAGCACAGCCAGGGGGCGGGGAAGCAAGCACAGCCAGGGGGCGGGGAAGCAAGCACAGCCAGGGGGCGGGGAAGCAAGCACAGCCAGGGGGCGGGGAAGCAAGCACAGCCAGGGGGCGGGGAAGCAAGCACAGCCAGGGGGCGGGGAAGCAAGCACAGCCAGGGGGCGGGGAAGCAAGCACAGCCAGGGGGCGGGAAAGCAAGCACAGCCAGGGGGTATGGGAGCAAGCACAGACTGCTTTTGCCTGTCTCTAAAATACCCTTGTTGCTCAAAACAGCCATCCTATATTGGAAAGCTACATTGAAATACACCAAATACATACATAAAATACATACATAAACTGTTTGACTATAGCAAGTACAATGGAAAAGTCATATGTCACTGAATGTAAGATTGGAAGACCAACTGTGTACTGTGTATTATGTTGATGATTCCTGAAACCTATAATAATGCCATGCTCGATTGTAATGATAACCTGAATAAAACCAATAAAAGTATGTTTAAAAAAAGCTAGTAGCTATTTTCTTTTATGTTGTGTGCACCCCAGAGCTCGCAGGCTAGAGTATTGTGCTGAGTGGGCCCCCTGCAGCTTGCGGGCCGCAGCACCACGGGGCCTGTGCGGGCCTGTGTTACACCACTATGTTTAGAGGGGGCTGGGTGAGTGCTCTAAGATCTATTTATTGTTCTCACTAATCATGGTTCACATATTGAGATTAACCTAACCTTTTAGGTGGCGCTAAGAGGTGAAATACGACAAAGCCTCTGCTCTGTGGGGCCGGGCGAGAGGTGATGGTCAGAGTGGAGATGCAGGGGCGCTACAACAAAGCCTCAATAACATGTAAATGGTCTTTTAAAGACCTGCTAAGTACTTTGGTGCGGCTGTCTGGGTGTGTGCGCTGAGGAAGCTGAAGGCTGACACAGACAGACAGACACACACACAGTGAGATGACAGAGGGGGAGGGAGAGGGAGGGGAGAGAGAGGGCAGGAGGGAGAGAGGGGGCAGGAAGGAGAGAGAGGGCAGGCGGGAGAGAGAGATGGAGAGGGAGGGCAGGAGGAAAGGGTGGCCAGGAGGAAAGGGTGGGCAGGAGGAAAGGGTGGGCAGGAGGAAAGGGCAGAAGGGAGAGTGAGGGCAGAAGAGAGAGTGAGGGCAGAAGAGAGAGTGAGGGCAGAAGGGAGGGCAGGAGGGAGAGGGAGGGTGGGCAGGAGGGAGAGGGAGGGCAGGAGGGAGAGGGAGGGCAGGAGGGAGAGGGAGGGCAGGAGGGAGAGGGAGGGTAGAAGGGAGAGGGAGGGCAGAAGGGAGAGGGAGGGCAGGAGGGAGAGGGAGGGCAGGAGGGAGAGGGAGGGCAGGAGGGAGAGGGAGGGCAGGAGGGAGAGGGAGGGCAGGAGGGAGAGAGATTGAGAGGGAGGGCATGAGGGAGAGAGAGATGGAGAGAGAGATGGAGAGAGGGCAGGAGGGAGAGAGAGGGCAGGAGGGAGAGAGAGGGCAGGATGGAGAGTGAGGGCAGGAGGGAGAGTGAGGGCAGGAGGGAGAGTGAGGGCAGGAGGGAGAGTGAGGGCAGGAGGGAGAGTGAGGGCAGGAGGGAGAGTGAGGGCAGGAGGGAGAGTGAGGGCAGGAGGGAGAGGGAGGGCAGGAGGGCAGGAGGGAGTGGGAGGGCAGGAGGGAGTGGGAGGGCAGGAGGGAGAGGGAGGGCAGAAGGGAGAGAGAGGGCAGGAGGGAGAGGGAGGGCAGGAGGGAGAGGGAGGGCAGGAGGGAGAGGGAGGGCAGGAGGGAGAGAGATTGAGAGGGAGGGCATGAGGGAGAGAGAGATGGAGAGAGAGATGGAGAGAGGGCAGGAGGGAGAGAGAGGGCAGGAGGGAGAGAGAGGGCAGGATGGAGAGTGAGGGCAGGAGGGAGAGTGAGGGCAGGAGGGAGAGTGAGGGCAGGAGGGAGAGTGAGGGCAGGAGGGAGAGTGAGGGCAGGAGGGAGAGTGAGGGCAGGAGGGAGAGTGAGGGCAGGGGCAGGAGGGAGAGTGAGGGCAGGAGGGAGAGTGAGGGCAGGAGGGAGAGGGAGGGCAGGAGGGCAGGAGGGAGTGGGAGGGCAGGAGGGAGTGGGAGGGCAGGAGGGAGTGGGAGGGCAGGAGGGAGAGAGAGGGCAGGAGGGAGAGAGAGGGCAGGAGGGAGAGAGAGGGCAGGAGGGAGAGAGAGGGCAGGAGGGAGAGAGAGGGCAGGAGGGAGAGAGAGGGCAGGAGGGAGAGAGAGGGCAGGAGGGAGAGAGAGGGCAGGAGGGAGAGAGAGGGCAGGAGGGAGAGAGAGATGGAGAGGGGGGGCAGGAGGAAAGGGTGGGCAGGATGGAGTGAGGGCAGGCTGGAGAGGGAGGGCAGGATGGAGAGTGAGGGCAGGATGGAGAGTGAGGGCAGGATAGAGAGGGAGGGCAGGAGGGAGAGAGGGGGCAGGAAGGAGAGAGAGGGCAGGCGGGAGAGAGAGATGGAGAGGGAGGGCAGGAGGAAAGGGTGGGCAGGAGGAAAGGGTGGGCAGGAGGAAAGGGCAGAAGGGAGAGGGAAGGCAGATGGGAGAGGGAGTGCAGAAGGGAGATGGAGGGCAGAAGGGAGATGGAGGGCAGAAGAGAGAGGGAGGGCAGGAAGGAGAGGGAGGGCAGGAGGTAGAGGGTGGGCAGGAGGGAGAGGGTGGGCAGGAGGGAGAGAGAGGGCATGAGAGAGAGGGCATGAGGGAGAGTGAGGGCAGGAGGGAGAGTGAGGGCAGGAGGGAGAGGGAGGGCAGGAGGGAGTGGGAGGGCACGAGGGAGGGCAGGAGGGAGTGGGAGGGCAGGAGGGAGTGGGAGGGCAGGAGGGAGTGGGAGGGCAGGAGGGAGAGAGAGGGCAGGATAGAGAGGGAGGGCAGAATGGAGAGGGTGGGCAGAATGGAGAGGGTGGGCAGGAGGGAGAGGGGGGCAGGAGGGAGAGGGAGGGCAGGAGGGAGAGGGAGGGCAGGAGGGAGAGGGAGGGCAGGAGGGAGAGGGAGGGCAGGAGGGAGAGGGAGGGCAGGATGGCGAGAGGGCAGGAGGGAGGGCAGGAGAGAGAGAGAGATTGAGAGAGAGGGGGCAGGAGGGAGAGGGTGGGCAGGAGGGAGAGGGAGGGCAGGAGGGAGAGGGAGGGCAGGATGGATAGAGATATGGAGAGGGAGGGCAGGAGGTAGAGGGAGGGCAGGAGGGATAGAGGGAGGGCAGGAGGGAGAGAGGGGGCAGGAAGGAGAGAGAGGGCAGGCGGGAGAGAGATGGAGAGGGAGGGCAGGAGGAAAGGGTGGGCAGGAGGAAAGGGTGGGCAGGAGGAAAGGGCAGAAGGGAGAGGGAAGGCAGATGGGAGAGGGAGGGCAGAAGGGAGATGGAGGGCAGAAGGGAGATGGAGGGCAGAAGGGAGATGGAGGGCAGAAGGGAGATGGAGGGCAGAAGAGAGAGGGAGGGCAGGAAGGAGAGGGAGGGCAGGAGGTAGAGGGAGGGCAGGAGGGAGAGGGTGGGCAGGAGGGAGAGGGAGGGCAGGAGGGAGAGAGAGGGCATGAGGGAGAGAGATTGAGAGGGAGGGCAGGAGGGAGAGAGCGATGGAGAGCGATGGAGAGAGATGGAGAGAGCGATGGAGAGAGGGCAGGAGGGAGAGAGAGGGCAGGAGGGAGAGAGAGGGCAGGAGGGAGAGAGAGGGCAGGAGGGAGAGAGAGGGCAGGAGGAAAGGGTGGGCAGGAGGGAGAGTGAGGGCAGGATGGAGAGTGAGGGCAGGATGGAGAGTGAGGGCAGGAGGGAGTGGGAGGGCAGGAGGGAGTGGGAGGGCAGGAGGGAGTGGGAGGGCAGGAGGGAGTGGGAGGGCAGGAGGGAGTGGGAGGGCAGGAGGGAGTGGGAGGGCAGGAGGGAGTGGGAGGGCAGGAGGGAGTGGGAGGGCAGGATGGAGTGAGGGCAGGCTGGAGAGGGAGGGCAGGATGGAGAGTAAGGGCAGGATAGAGAGGGAGGGCAGAATGGAGAGGGTGGGCAGGAGGGAGAGGGGGGGCAGGAGGGAGAGGGAGGGCAGGAGGGAGAGGGGGGGCAGGATGGCGAGAGGGCAGGAGGGAGGGCAGGAGAGAGAGAGAGATTGAGAGAGAGGGGGCAGGAGGGAGAGGGTGGGCAGGAGGGAGAGGGAGGGCAGGATGGATAGAGATATGGAGAGGGAGGGCAGGAGGTAGAGGGAGGGCATGATGGAGAGGGAGGGCATGATGCGTGGTAGGGCTCGAGGTCCCGTTTTGAAACATGAAACCCCGCTGGGCGCCATGCATACTCCGGGGCATGTGCGGCGGTGCCCATTTTGTGTTTAAAATTGACGGGAGCGAGGTGCCCCCACCAAGACACGGGGCTCTAAGCTGAGCAACTAAACGTTGCGCACTCGGCAGCAGATTCAACAAAGTGCACATTCACAGACATATTTAACCAGATTATACATTCACCATACTGAAAGCTCCAACAAGCATTCACCCAAGTGCACACACGCCACAATATGATTCACTTGTGTGCCAACTCCGCAATGCAAACTCGGTAACAAATTCACCAGAGTGCGGGTCTCTAATACAATCACTGGAACAGCCAATCATCAACAATTTCGGCATAGTGGATGCTTACTAGCACAAGCATCAGAGTGCACACTTACCAATACATTCACCGGAGTGCGGGTCACTAATACAATCACTGGAACGGCCAATCATTATCAATTTCAGCATAGTGAATGCACATTATCATATTCACCAGAGTGCTGCTGTGCCGGTTACTAATACAGTCACAGGAATGGGCAATCATCAACTATTTCAGCATAGTGAATACTTACCAACAAAACCATCAGAGTGCTCAGTTTCCAACGTTTTCATCCCAGTACACGCTTACAACACACTCACTAGACAGCAGTCACTCGAGCGGACAATCATCAATAATTTCAGCATAGTGACGACGTCACCAGAGTGCACAATTATCAACATTTTCATTGTTCACACATAAGAATAATGGGTCCACATTAAAGAAATACATGATTAATGGGTCCACATTAAAGAAATACATGATGTATTTAATAGAGAGGATAAAGGAATGCAGTAGCTTAATTACAACAAGTAGGACAAAGCCAATTTGAGGTAGCAGGAGAAGACAGGAAATAGGTGAAATGGTACGGGCATATGCTAAATTGTTTGAAAATGAGTTTTCAGGGCACAGTACAAAAGAGTTGCCAGGGAGGGTGGTGATATAAGGAGTTTATCAAAGGCCTAGCTTAAGATTTTGTTTTCAGATTTGCCTAACCAGTGACATGAAATGTGTCGACTAGTTCAGAAAGTTGGTTGAGTGGAGGATTTTACAGCCAACCCAGTTTGAAGAGAACATGTTAGCCAGCATTGAGCTTTCAGGCTGTGGGAAGCAGCATGGCAAAAAACACAGCAGGCTGTTGAAATCTCTGTGAAACTTGTAGGTCATTTATTGGAATGGCTGGTGGGCTTACTTAGTGCATCATCCTTTCGAGGTTAGAAACATCAGCACCTTTGCATTAAAGCTGCATGTCAGTGGGAAAGTTTGTGGTCATTTCAATTTAAAATCGTCTGATTACAAACGACAGTGGGCCCACCCCTTCATGCTTTAGTTATTTATTTATTAAAAGTGATAGTTTTTAACCATGATTTGAGAAATATTCCTGCCCCCACCCTCATAAAAATGTTGTTAATGTGTATCGTATATGTGGCTAGATGTGTATTAGATATGGAAAAAAGTTTAGGTCTACGAAATCAAATTAAAGAACTTTTGGTAAAAGCAGACAGCATTTGAAGGTGCGATCATATGTCAAAATGGCGGCTCAATTAATTAAATGATTTGCCCTCGATCACATCATTTGAAGCCAGATTATGGGTCGAGAGCGTTACAAATAGGTCAAGTAGATTAAGTCACTAGACCTGCAGATCTAGTAACATTTTCAGGATTTTTCGAGGACTGAGTACACTTGCTAATAACCAGCTATATTAGGACTGTCAGGAGTGATTTTTAGGTCTACACTGAAAAGCTAATTGAGTCAACCCTCTAAAACGAGAAAATACAGATACTGAAAGTACTTAATACCAATTAATATAGTCTCATTGACTGGAAAAAAAGGGAGCTTTCAGCATGATAAACCTCTCACACAATTAAGAACTAAAACAAAAGAATCAGGAACATGGGTAGTCTGGCTTCAGAGCAGCTCCATTCCTACAGAGCTCCACCTCCACTCTGGGTCTGGGGGTCTTGAATTGCGCCAGGCCTTGGAGTTCACCCCACTGCATACTGGCCATATGAAGGAAACGGGAGTGCACCAAAGGTATTTAGTCTTGCCTGTTGGGTGGAGACAACTAACTAAGATTAACATACGAGGCAGTGGCACACTGGCAAACACGCGTGAGTAATTAAGAGTGGTTCCACGCACGATTTCCGAGTTGAAAGAAAACCAGAACGCGTCCATCAGTTAGTTCGTGTGCCTTCTTTCAGGCTCAACAGGGAATTGGGGACGTGGGATGTATGAATATATATATATATATATATAAAACACAGAGACGTGGGGCACAGCGAGATGCTTCTTGGTTGAACGATGGGGAGGGGGGCTTAACGAAAAATACGTGCTGTATACATCGTCGCTGGGTTAACGTATATCAAACTAAAGAATTTGCTATATGCGGTTTCGGTATGAAAGATGGCTAAATACAAGACATCTTGTGCCTGGAACAAGGTTAAGGTACTGGTACTTAAACTTGAATATACTTTCGGTCGTTCGAATCTGTAATTAAAACAGAGTTAAATAGCAGTACGATACCTTTTTCAGCTCCATATCTATAGGAGCCGCCATAGCGATCTTTGTGTCTTTAACTCAAAGAACGACAGCTCCCATCAGAGTTCACACAACCGGCTACTGCGTCTCTACGCGACATGCACGCAACGAGACGTCTTACGTCACATAAGTTCGTCTCACCGTTAAAGGGAAACGACTACCCGTTAGAGAAATGACCCTTAGCAACGCGACCCCTTTACTGTTTGTCACGTCATTCCCTGAGTTGCCCGAATCGTAAGCAACCCAGGTCCCTGTTGTGCAGGGCACGTCCCACACAGCTTAAAGTCTAGAGGTGGGGAGCTAGCAAATAAATAGGGAAAGCCGAGTCAGAGTTGGGGTCCGGCTTGGTTCTTAGAGACAGTCCGTGTACTTGCCGAGCCCTGAAAACATTTACAATAGAACTCATTCAACAACAATCGCGTAAACAATGGAAAAGTCTCTTTAAAAACGTGTATTTCTGTAACATGTGGAAGTTTTCACATTAATAGATCACATTGTAGCAATGCATTCTGTCTTCAGCCTTGCCGTGGCCTAATCACGATTACGAATGCGGGAGGGAGGGGTGGGGGCCGGGGAGCGGCAGAGCACGACGGAGGAGAGCTGCAGCAGAGGGAGGGGGGGGGGGGAGGCGAGAGCACGACGGAGGAGGGCAGAGGGAGGGGGGAGGCGAGCGGAGCCAAGCAGCTCCTAAAAGCAGCAGGGAAGGGAGGCGAGCAGCTACGAAAACACGACCACGTCTCTCCGAGGCAAGGAGACAATGCCTCGGAGAAACGCACGGCCATTTTCGGATTCGGGGGCGTGTTTTTGCGCCCTGAGTGACAGACAACGTCACAGGGCTAAAGAATGCAAAAAATCACGCCCCCGAATCCGAAAGAGACGGAGCTTCTTTGGAGGGACGGGTCCCTCCTTCAATGGCTGGCCTCCTTTTAGGAAGCCAGCCAATGGGAGATGAGACGAAAAGGGAGGTGGGATCAGTGCTTAATTTGTAAAATATGAAGTGCAGGTGCTGAAATGTTTGTCGGAGGCCACACCTACGTTTCTCTGGCTCCACCCACCCCCTCAACTGGCTCCACCCTCTTACTATATTAGCTCCACCCACATCTTCCACTGGCACTGCTAAAAGTCTGATGTAATACCTGATCTGAATTTCAGAACGGGGGCCCAGGCCAGAAAGCATGGAAATGTCACACATAAGCACCCAGGCGATAAACCATGAAAATGTGTGTGTCACACAAAAGCATTCATTCCAGGCCATAAACCATGGAAATGTCACACATAAGCACCCATGCCAGAAAGCATAGAAATCTCACATAAATACTCAAGACAAGGAAGCATGGAAACGTCGCACAAAGGCACCCAGGCCAGAAAGCATGAAAATGTCAAAGAAAGGCACCCAAGCCTGTAGCACTGGAACAATTTTCAGAGTGTTGGTGCTGCCCTCAATGTTACATCACTGAAGAAATCATAAGATTGTGAAAAATCTAAACATCACACTAAAGACAAACATAGCAAATTAGCCTTGCCCATTCAGGCAGGGGGGGTGAGAGTGTGGTATGTTGCAGTTGAGCATTTTGAAGCCCACTGCTTGTTGTGGTGTTGGTGAACTGTATGAACCAAATCGCTGCACAATCCTAAACTCACCAACCCCAAGTGCCTCAACATCCTTTTCTAGCCAGTGCTGTGGTAGAATTCCAACATATCGGCTGATGCTTTAGACAGCTGAGTAGCTACCAGATATCGCTAGTTGATATTTGTTAATGATATGCATGTAGGAATAGGCTAGCTCTATGAAACAGAAATGAAGCAACGTTAGTCCTGTGAGCAAGGCAGGTTGTATAGGGACCCTACTACTGCTGTCACATTCGGTATATTTACTTTGGTACCTCTAGGGCTTCGTACTTAAACTTCAAGCAATCACAGGAATGGACTGGCGAGGTGAGCTCAGCTGGCCTCCCTCGAAATGGGGAAACCTCACTTACCCAGATCAGAAAAGCAGACCCATGCCTTGGGAGACCTCAAGGGCACTTTGCAGGCAGCATGTTGGCCAGGCCTGTGTTTAATGATAAGAAGAGTGAAACTGCAAGCTATCCCGATTCCTGAGCCTATCCCAGAGATGCAGTGCTGGCAGGGATTCTTTGCTGAGCCTCCTGCAACAGCTGTGTGTTGTAGCTACTATTAGGTGTGTCTCAGTGAGGGATAACTTTACATCTATGTTTGGGCATGAGCACCTGTGCAGACTAATTTAACACATCAAACTTGCACATTTGAAAAATAAACTTCAATGTAATGACATTCGGGAGGGGGAATCCAAGGCCTAAAGTATTATAGATAATTTGGATTAGAGTTTTGTTGCAGGCCACACTAGAGTAATATTTTTTCTGTGCAGCAAAACAGAGTCCATTTTCACCACAACCTTGTTGTCCTAAACATTACAAACATCGCTCAAAGTTGTTGAACAATCACAGACGTGTAACGTTCTGTATTCTTCCACTCTCTTTTTGCTTCTATTTTTCTCTCTAACCCCCACACCCTCTATCTACCTTTAACACGGATTGTCTTTACTTTCTCTCTACCTATTTCTCCCTCAACACCATGTCTTCCTATGTATCTTTCCTTCTCTCCTCACCCATCTCTTGCTCCGTCATCTCTCTCTCTCTTGGTATCTGACCTCGCGGTTCACCCCTCTTTACTTGTGTCTCTCTCTGCTGCCTACCCTTTCCTCCCTACCCTCTTCGAAGTTATTCTTCACCTCATCTCCCTCTTGCTACCATGATTGTGCGGCTGGTAGTAATAATGAAGTGAAGAAAGTAGAAGCATAAATAAACATCATTAAGCCCAAGGTATTCCCTTAGTAGACACATACTGCAGGTCTGCCGATCTCCGCAATAAATACAAGCAAACAATTCTTAGGAAAACTAAATCCGCACAAACTACTCAAGAAAGCCAGTGGCATGAAGAGTCTACTGGACGGGCCGCCTGTTTTAATCAAATGCTTAGGTTATGCGCGAAGCACAAAATAGATTGTTTCGAAGTTCGAATTCAATTAATGGAGGATACTGCGAGGGCGACTGATGCTGACCTACCTTTGTCACTTGTTTTTGCACATAATCTTTAATACATACTTAAGGCACGGCACAATTACATTACAAATTTACAAGCACAAACCATGGCACACTGCACACTTAAAGAGCCTTTAAGACTATGGGCTCATTCATTAGGTGTGCAACTACTTACTTACTGGTAGAAAAAAAGGCAACCAGTTAATCTAACATCCTGCTTTTCATGATACTCAAGGAAGCTGGAGCTAAAAGTCTTCCAAGGCAGTACAAGCAGGAACCTCCATCCGTTAGTCTACAGGCCTCTCACTGATGTTTTAATACAAGAATCTAAATATGTGGATTCATACTAAAGCTATCAACTGCTCAAATATCAGGCAATGGAGCCATGGTCGTCACCCATCACCCACAGTTAGAGTTTCTAATTTCCTGTCTGTGCCTTTCCCGATAGTGGGCATTCCAGCCAGGACTGCCAGAGCAGCGAGACTGGATGATGGCACATGTACTGGATGGCATGGAATTGGTCCGGGATATGAACTTATGATGTGGGGAAAACATCATTTTGGAAAGGAAAACTGATCAGTGTGATACAGATAATAATACATTACTGTCTCAAATTGATGAAATTTGGCCCCATTATTGCAAGTTGGCCTCTGCCTACTTAGGTCTCGTGGCACAGTGGAATTGCGGTCTGTGGGCGAGAACTAGTGAGCATGGACAGGAGTATGGCCTGCAGGCAGCTTGTCAATAGAAACTATTTTTTTTCCCTACAAACGGACTAGAAAACTCTCAAAAGAGTGCATTTGCTCCTTTGAAATGCATTCTTCAAAACGTTCCAAGGTGCCAAGGCTGTGCCCCGTGTGCACTAGAAACTCCCTAACTTTCTTATTAGACCATTTAATGGGATCGTTGGTAATCCAGTGTGATATTCTTGAAAATGGACATTTAACATAAAATAAGTGTTCGTAGCAAATAATCATGGGAGGGCCACTTACAAACTCACAAAGACTCAACACCTGTCAAACCTTTATAAGACTGTTCATTTTCATTACACACATTTTTTAAATGGATTACTTTCTCTGTAGACATTTTATTTTCACCAGTTTCACATTTTGAAGAACCTGCCTTTCTTGCACTGACGTGTATCATTTGTCAAATTGTTTTATAAACCCGTTCATGAGATCAGCTTTCCACGTTAAATATTGCTAAAATATGCATGCTAACATTGCTAAACTCTCTAGTATGAGCTCCACTGCAAAGATACTTAGCCACGGAGTGCATTCTGCTGCTGTGTACTCACAATAGTTGCTGTTGCACCAGTACTGTGTCTGTGCTGCATTTCATCCATGCTCCGTCAGTCCCATGCTTACAAACGTTTTGGAAGAAGTGCTTTCACAACGATGGGATGTCAGACTGCTGGTGCGTGCACTGTCCTTGCACAAGTGTTCAACTATTAAGTCTAGAATATGACCGGTCAGGAGAACTGCCAGGAATCAGGATGCCACCAAGCATTTGAGCGAATTGCGAGTGAGGGTAAACTATTCATTAATAAAATTATTTTGGATGCGCTCGAGTTGATTATTGCAGCAGTCAATGTGTGTGACGTGACGCCTCAGACATTCAGACGGAGCGTTTTTTACAGTTAATGATTTGATTTTAGTAACGAGGCATACTATACATAAGTGTTTGTCGGTACCTTGATGGAAGTTAGAGGGAATGCATCTGCTTGCCTATCCTTTAGACAACGCTCGGAGTTACTCTTAGCAGTTTGTTGACTTAACTGTGAGACGATGGTGACCATACCTGAGAAAGTGAAACCAAACTGTGGGAACCGAATTCGTGTGTGGCTGCGCGCCATGTTTGGACAATTCAGTGGTCCTGCCAGGGGTCTTTTAACTTAAACCCGGCAGGCCAGTACTGTGGCGCTAACCCTATCGAGATATCCTCCAGTTACATAGGTCAGTGTACAGCTAAGGGCACTCGTATCTGGTATGAATAACATCTTATGGAGCCGCCGGAGGCAAGCTGCCTGCCTGCCTCACACCACTCCGGTGATCTGACAACCGGGCCGTCACGCCACCACTCGCACAAAAAACAGCATTGGTTTTGCAACGTCAGGCATGGCATATTATACTCCTTAACTTCTTACCTAAGTGATAAGGATTAGGCGGCCTGGTGCTTGCTACCACCAAACAGTACTGTACTGCTGTGCCTGATCGATGCCCGCACAGCACAGGCTGCCCTGCCCTCTATGTCGTCGTTCGGTCGGGTCGGTACCGGGCTGACTTGAACGACGATGCTGGGGCGTGGCAATGTAAAAAAAAATCTGCGCAAGCAAGCTACCACGCACACAGCCCCTGCCCCCATCAGAACCAAATAAATCAATGTCAGTCAGTGTGTGTGTCCTGCCTGCCCGCCCACCTGCAAGTGGCAACAGTGCAACGCTGACTGATTTGAACTAAGGGCCGCGGCCGCCATGTTCAACTTATTATTTAATATTATTTATTTATATGACTCTTCTCTTGAGCACAGCCACAGGCAGGCTAAGTGACTAAGAAGTCTCACAGCCGCCCGCAACACTGTTATCCGCCGTTAGTTACTCGGGAGACGTGAAAATCACGCGCTGAGTATAGTAATGTAAATTTTATAAAACATCAAGCTGTGACATGCTTAGACCCGGCCCTGATAATTAGGTGCCGGTGCTAAGCACCGGAAAGCACCGGCACAAATTAAGCACTGGGTGGGATAAAGGAGCCACTCTAAGTAGCAATAATTCTCCTGACTTCCGGTCTTGGCCTTCGGCCAAGCCTACAGTCCCTCGACCTAAAAACGAATTACCTCGTGTTTGACACGTACATGCATTTAAGACGTTACAGAGGATGAATTATGGGATATGATCGTTGTGAGGCTGAATATAAATCTAATCCTAAAAAAATATATATCCAAAACATCGGTATGTAACTCACCCTTTGGATAGCAAAACCGGAAGTAGTGTATAGGCCAAGAGTATTAATATTGCGCTAAATAAGCGTGGTCAGGTGATTCCTACAGGAAAACATAATTTGAATCAGAGACGTTTAAGAAAAGTGATGGTCATGTATACCATGTCACTTAAACACCTTATGGGGGCTAATGTTGTATAGACAAACCAATGCTAAGTATCCATACCTTAGAACGTTTGATAGGAAAGACCTTGCCCGGGAGGAGAAGAGTTTTAAAGCGATGCGCTGAAAAACGGGTATTTAAGGCGGGTACACCTGTAAAGCGAAAAAAGAAAAGAAAAACACGAGTGGTGTAATCTTTTCTCAATGTAATGCGGTATGTTACCGGAAATGGAAGAAAATTATTAGTATCGGAGGCGAGTTGTCTTACCTCAGAAAATTAGATCTCCCTCCTGTAGTTCCCGGCGCCGTTCTTCGTAAAACGGTCACCTGACAGGAAGTGAGGATCTCTATTTAAGCTTACTTCCGGAACTTGCTCTTTCAGTCTTAGAGACACTAGAACGGTAACGTGTCGTTTATTAAGACGAAACGTTGGCCGATTTTAGAAAAAATACTGCATTCTAGAATCGGGTTGGGTGAGTCAATAGAAAAGAATTTGTTTAAGGTAAAAGAAATTTGAGCCTCGGCGTTCTAATGGTTGGAGTGGAAATATGAAAAACCAAGAATCAGCTAATATGTCGATTAAAGCAAGGTGAATGAGAAAGGGAGCACACATTCAAAAGCGAGTTCGCTTAGCCAGTTAAAACCAGGAGTCAGCCCGGTTGGCATCCAGTAGAATGAGAGTATTAGGAGCAGACGCCTTTTTCTTTTTGTTACTTGTCAGAAAGTATGTAACTGTATATACTCACAGGATTATTACCTTTTATAACTTCTAATATGTATTTTGCTGTTGCAATCGTCTGTTTAATATCACATACACAACACTAAACACTACCATTATCAAGACCAAGTATCAGCACAAATAATTAATATAATTTTTCCTGCTCCTAATACTCTCATTCTACTGGATGCCAACCGGGCTGACTCCTGGTTTTAACTGGCTAAGCGAACTCGCTTTTGAATGTGTGCTCCCTTTCTCATTCACCTTGCTTTAATCGACATATTAGCTGATTCTTGGTTTTTCATATTTCCACTCCAACCATTAGAACGCCGAGGCTCAAATTTCTTTTACCTTAAACAAATTCTTTTCTATTGACTCACCCAACCCGATTCTAGAATGCAGTATTTTTTCTAAAATCAGCCAACGTTTCGTCTTAATAAACGACACGTTACCGTTCTAGTGTCTCTAAGACTGAAAGAGCAAGTTCCGGAAGTAAGCTTAAATAGAGATCCTCACTTCCTGTCAGGTGGCCGTTTTACGAAGAACGGCGCCGGGAACTACAGGAGGGAGATCTAATTTTCTGAGGTAAGACAACTCGCCTCTGATACTAATAATTTTCTTCCATTTCCGGTAACATACCGCATTACATTGAGAAAAGATTACACCACTCGTGTTTTTCTTTTCTTTTTTCGCTTTACAGGTGTACCCGCCTTAAATACCCGTTTTTCAGCGCATCGCTTTAAAACTCTTCTCCTCCCGGGCAAGGTCTTTCCTATCAAACGTTCTAAGGTATGGATACTTAGCATTGGTTTGTCTATACAACATTAGCCCCCATAAGGTGTTTAAGTGACATGGTATACATGACCATCACTTTTCTTAAACGTCTCTGATTCAAATTATGTTTTCCTGTAGGAATCACCTGACCACGCTTATTTAGCGCAATATTAATACTCTTGGCCTATACACTACTTCCGGTTTTGCTATCCAAAGGGTGAGTTACATACCGATGTTTTGGATATATATTTTTTTAGGATTAGATTTATATTCAGCCTCACAACGATCATATCCCATAATTCATCCTCTGTAACGTCTTAAATGCATGTACGTGTCAAACACGAGGTAATTCGTTTTCGGTGTTCTAACCTTGAAAACACAAGTGCTTTTTCCAAGCAAACTCCCCAAAATTATTACCCTCCTTTTGTGCAAGTCTGGCGCTCACACTAACCAGTGACGCTTCTCACGAACGTTTTCTTAGCACAATTTCGCAAGAGATACTGGGGATACCCATCTAACATGGGAACGAGCAGTAAGGCTCGATTACCCTTTAAATTTCATGGTGCAATTTTCAAAAAATCCATTAACTGAGATTAAAACAGACTAACACATCGCCTTCTGCACATAGAATAACACTATTCGCTCCTACATGATGTATTATATGGAATTGTCAACATTTTTATTTGTTAAACCTTCTTTTTGTAAATATAATTGACAGAATTATATCACTAAAAAGTCACTACTAGTCACAATGAGGCATGCACTCGCCTACAAGCACGGACACCTCTTCACTCGGTTGTCACATTTTGCCATATTCCCGTATCTTAACTTTCCTCTTTGATTGCAATATTATTCACGCATACTGGTTAGTGTGTCTGCTTCTATAAACATTCATAAACTTTAGAAATACGCCAATTTTTAAAGATCACATCCACACAATCGGAATAGCCACGATTAAAAATCACTACCTCTCACAGTCACAAACAACGTAGATATTTAGTCACATTTCTAATTAGACAATGTCACCCAATGGCATGCCCGCCCTATGTCACCAATGATCACCAATCACCTTTTCACTCATTTTAAATCAACCATACAAATGTATCTTTTGTATCTATACCCAGCCCTGAAGATTTGCAGTCTGTTTCCCTGCGATGAAACACGTGTTGGCCAGAACAAGAGGAACAATAAATTTGTTTTCTATAACAAAGACTCTACCCCTTTGAACTTTCTTACTGTGGATTCTGAAACTCCATTGATGTGCGCAATTTACTGCTGTATCACAACCTGAACTTACCGAGTCTTTATAATTTTCTCCTAGAGCAGGGGCATTTGTTGTTTTTTGTACGAATTAGTGTGGATTTGTAATCCACCTTTGAGCGGTTAAGAGGGATTACCGCCCGCCCCCTTGCCTGGAATCTTACACTCTGTAACACGATAATGTGCGGCCACTAGGGAGTGCGCCTGTCCTATTCTGGAATACCTCAAACCCTCCCAGTATATCAATAGGAAAGCAACTTTCCATGTTCAAAATTGTAATTCACATCTGTGTAAAGGTTCAAAGGGAGGTCCCATTAACCGTGTGAGAAAAACATTTAAATTCCACACAGGCGAAGGTGGTACTCTGGGAGAAATTATTCTTTTAAGGCCTTCCATAAAGGCTTTAATGGAAGGCACTTTGAACAGAGATAGATGTCTGTTTTGCAGATATGCTGCTATTGTAGCAAGATGTAGTCTAATAGACGTATAGGCTAAGTTACATCTTTGGAGATGCAGTAAGTATCCTATGATGTGTTGAATAGACACATTTAGGGGATCAATATTGTTGGTGTGACAACATATCACATATCGTTTCCACTTGGCCTCGTAACATGCCCTAGTGGTTGGACGTCTAGCTTCTTTAATGACATTCATGCAGTCTGGAGGAAGGTTCAGATATCCAAATTCTAGGACTTCAGGAACCAGATCGCAAGGTTGAGCTGAGCTGTGTCCGGGTGTTTGATCTCTCCACGGTTCTGTGTTAAGAGGTGTGGAGACCGGGGCAGTTTTTGGTGCGGTACTACAGACAGTTGTAGCAGTGTGGTGTACCACGGTTGTCTGGCCCACGTTGGAGCAACTAGGATGAGGGTCAGAGAATGCTGCTGTAGTTTGTGTACTAATAGTGGCATGAGTGGTAGAGGTGGAAAAGCATACGCAAATCTGTTTGACCAATTCATCCATAATGCATTGCCTTTGGACAGTGGGTGTGGATATCTGGTGGAGAAGCTTGGGCATTTAGCGTTTTCGTGGGTGGCAAATAGGTCTATTTGAGGTTGTCCCCACATCTGAAAGAATGGTTGAAGAACTTGCATATGAAGTTCCCACTCGTGGGTCTGTTGCGTTTGACGACTTAACAGATCCACTATAGTATTTTGTACTCCTGGAACATGCTGGGCTAGGAGGAATATCTTTTGAGGTATAGCCCACCTCCATATGTCCTGTGTTAGTTGAGAGTTGCAGGGAGTGTGTGCCTCCCTGCTTTTGTATGTAGTACATTGCTGTCATGTTGTCTGTGCGGACTAACACAGCTTTGTTTGCTACTTGCTTCTGGAAAGCTTTTAGTGCTAGGAATAGTGGTAGTAACTCCAGATGATTGATGTGGAGTAATTTTTGTTGCGGTGTCCACCTGCCTTGCATGGTGTGTTGCAGTAGGTGGGCTTCCCAGCCGGAAATGATGCGTCCGCAGTCAAGATTATCAGAGGACCTGGTTCTAGGAATGGTCGTCCCTTGGAAAGGTTTTTGGTTTTCCACCACTGCAGAGAGCGAGGAGTCTGACCGTCTACCAACACTAGGTCTGTTAAGTGACCTTGAGCCTGGTTCCATTGACGTGATAAGCACTCTTGTAGCGGACGCATCTGAAGTCTTGCATGGGATACTATGAAGATGCAAGAGGCCATCACTCCTATGAGTTGCATGAACACTTGTGCTGGGAGGGAGTGTTGTAGCCGCAGGAATATGCTGCTTACCAGTATGCATCTGTTCTTGGCATGTAGGGCTGCTGACATTCATATCTGTGCATAGATTGCCGCCTAGTGTTGGGTCCGGATGATTGCACATTGTTGTCCTGGAAGAGTCTTCGAAGTATCACGAGATAGGTGGCTCCTCCCCCGGACTACAGTGCGCATGGGCATCCTCTCCATCCTCAGATTGTTTTTCGCCATTGTGGTAGGGATGGAGTATGATACAGTAAGTGATGTCCATGCTAAGAATAATTCTGAGTGCTACAGCTGCGACAGGCACCGGGGAGGAGGGAGTGCGATATGAATGTCAGCAGCCCTACATGCCAAGAACAGATGCATACTGGTAAGTAGCACTTTCCGTTCGAGGCATGTGGGCTGCTGAATTCATATCTGTGCATAGAATGTATAGCAGCGTCCCCCCTAGCGGTGGTTGCCTGTGCCAGCTGCAGCAGCCTGAAAAAGAGTCCTGAGTACAGCCTGTCCTACAGCTGCTTGCTGTTTGGAGTGTACTTCTACGCAGTACTGTTTGGTAAATGTATGTATGGTAGTCCATGTGGCTGCTTTACATATGTCTTCTAGAGGAATGTTTCCCAGGAAAGCCATGGATGCCCCTAACTTGAATGTGGAATGCGCTCTTGGGGGAACTGTTAATGTGCATTTAGCTTTCTGATAACAAATTTGTAAGCACTTAACAATCCATCTGGCTATACCTGGTTTGGAAATGGGGTTGCCTTTGTGCTGTGGTGAGAAGGCAACAAACAGTTGTTTAGTTTTCCTGAAAGGTTTTGTCCTGTCTATATGGTACAGGAGAGCTCTTTTAACGTCTAGGGTATGTAGAGCTCTTTCTGCCACTGAATCTGGATTTGGGAAGAACACTGGCAGTTCGATAGTTTGATAGATGTGAAATTGGGATACTACTTTCAGCATAAACTTAGGGTTTGTACGCAGTACAACTCTATTTGCATGAATTTGTATGAATGGCTCCTGAATAGTTAGGGCTTGTAGCTCACTAACCCTTCTAAGTGATGTAATTGCCACTAGGAAAGCCACTTTCCACGTTAGGAACTGTATCTCACATGAGTGTAGAGGTTCAAAAGGTGGTCCCATTAGTCTGGTTAGAACCATGTTTAAGTTCCAGACAGGTGAAGGTGGGTGTCTTGGAGAAATCACGCGTTTGAGTCCCTCCATAAAAGCTGTAATAGCAGGTACCCTGAAGAGTGAAAGGTGTTGCTTGTTCTGAAGATAAGCTGCCACCGCAGCTAAGTGTATACGGATGGAGCTATAGGCTAGATTGCATCTATGCAAATGTAACAGGTAACATATGATGTTTTGAGTAGATGCATCTAGCGGATTTATGTAATTATTGGTACAATATATGACAAACCGTTTCCATTTCGCAGCATGGCAAGCTCTGGTTGTAGGTCTCCTTGCCTCCTTGATAATGTTCATACAGTCAGGAGGCAAGTTCAGGTAACCAAACTATGACTTCAGGAGCCAGATCGCAAGGTTCAACTGTTGCGGATCTGGGTGCTGAATGTCTCCATGGCTCTGCGTTAAAAGACGGGGTGTTAATCGCAGCCTTTGATGAGGCACCACGGAAAGTTCTAGGAACGTGGTGTACCACGGTTGCCTCGCCCACGTTGGAGCAACTAGGATGAGGGTCATGTAGTGTGTTCGCAGTTTGCGTGCCACGAGTGGTATGAGAGGGGCTGGGGGAAAAGCGTACGCAAACCTGCCCGACCAGTTCATCTATATCGCATTGCCCTGTGACTGCGGATGTGGAAACCTGGCGGCAAAGCTTTGGCATTTTGCGTTTGCCCTTGTGGCGAAGACGTCCATCTCTGGGTGACCGCACTGCTGGAAGTACGGTTGCGTAGTTAAGGAGATAGGTCCCGGGACGTAGGGTAGGCTGGACCATACAAAATTTTGGGAAAACAGATGCCAACCCCACCACTTCTCAAATGCTCTCTACTACGAGCAAACAAATCAAAATGAATTTCAGATTTGTTCGGTATATTTATTTTTACCTTTTACTTCAGAAATTTCAACATATAAGCTCAGGCGGATTGTCTGAGAAAGGCACTCAACATGTAACAACTACTGTACAATAATACAACAAAAAGGAATATAAATCACAGGAGAAATTACAAAACACACAATTATATAATACACCTTTCGGATAGTGAGTGGTCGTATTGGAACATTCAAAGAACCAATGAATCTCTGCAAATCTTGGAACATTCAATAAACCAAAATCAATATATCAACTCAATGAAAGAGACACACGTTCAAGGAAAACAATGGAAGAATATAAACAAATTAATCAGTAAGACTCAGAAATAAATTCTGTATCCTTCGCATATTCCTCCAATGATGCCGACGCGTTTCGAGTCAGTGAGTCAGGTTGACGGACTCTCATCAGGGCTCAATCAATGTAGTTCTAAAAGGTGTTTATGTTAAAAAGAAAGACAAAAGGAGAGCAACATGTCACCAAACGTTCTTAATACCAGGGTGACTGCCCCCAATGCCCCTCATGGCCCTTTTAGTACCTGACAGTGACTCCGAAGGTCCACACCATTGAGACCGCACAACGCTTGTGTCAGAAGGAATTAGAAGAGATTCAAGAACTTACTAAAAGCATTTTGGACAGTACTGTGGTTCCTGATGCTAAAACATTGATTGAAAAAACAGAAAAGGACATTTTGGCCTTTCGGGATATTACGATTAACAATAAAACCTCACAATACGAGAAAGACGCCAAATCCTTCAGTTTAGAAAAGGCATATCCTTTCCTGAAGGACGACTATTATACTCAGGCTGACTCGCGTGGAGCACTTTACAAATTTCAGGGTCGGTCACGTAATCGTTTCAAGACCTTTTCAGAAACATCCTCCTCATCTGACGCCTCTGGGTCTGATCAAAAGGCTAATCCTAACAAAAAGCAGGTTTCTTTTTTAGACAAAAACCAACAGGGCAAGACAAGATACAAAGTCCCGTGGGAAATGCGCACGCGCAGGAACCACTATCAATCATAGCGGCTACAACCAATATTGTAAATTTATCTGCTAAACAACTTACTCAGGACGAGGAGTCTGTGCTTAATTTAGGGCTCAAATTTGTTCCCAGCCAACAAACTGATTACACCAAACTTAAGATGGAGAGGATTGCTTTTTGCCGCAAGATACGATTGCGAGCATTCTTTGCAAACCAGCCACCTAGCTTAAATATTGAAACAACTGGTTTGAGAAATAAGTCGAATTTCATTCCAAACCAAAATATTCCTAAGCAAATCCTTGCATATGAGCAAGTACTATTGTCCTCCATCAACAAATTTGAGAAAAACAAAAAATATGTCCAATCCAATGTGAGCAAGGGACAAAGACAAGCACTCAGGAACTTACAAGAGGACCATTCCGTCCTGATAAAACCAGCCGATAAAGGCGGGGCCGTGGTATTGTGGCCCAAAGACAAATACATAATGGAAGGCCAATTGCAGGTTGATAATGTGACATGGTATAGGAAACTGCAGGGAGACCCAGTTAAGGAAATTCAGGAAATGATAATGCAAGTAATCCAGGAGGGCAAATACAGTGGGTTTGTAGGTGAAAAGGAAAGTGAATATCTAGTAAAGAAGTTCCCTCGAACCCCAGTGTTGTACCTTCTCCCAAAAATCCACAAAAACCTGACTGATCCCCCGGGACGACCAATAGTCTCAGGGTGTGATTCGTGTTTGGAGCCTATCTCCAAATACATTGATTTCTTTTTAAAACCTTTTGTCAGTGGAGTAAGGTCCTACCTAAAGGATACTACGGATTTCCTAGTAAAAGTGGAGGGGATGGAATTTGATCCTGAATCTGAAATCATGGTCACAATGGACGTGACGTCCTTATATACACAGATCCCTCAAGACGAGGCGCTTGAGGTGATAGAGATGTATTTGGACACCAGAGAGAGACCGCATAGAGTACCGACCAAATTTATTGTACAACTGGCAGAATTGACATTAAAAAAGAATTATTTCCGATTTAATGATCAATTTTATATGCAAATCAAAGGTACGGCCATGGGCTGTCCCTATGCTCCGGAGGTAGCCATTTTGTACATGGCACAATATGAACAAATGTTCATTGAAAATAACAATCCCTTTCAGAAACACATTAAGCAATGGCTACAGTACATCGACGACGTGTGGCTCCTGTGGCAGGGGAGCCACACCGAGTTGATGTCCTTCCACCAGTGGCTTAATAATAAACACCAGGACATTAAATTCTCCCTTGAACAGAGTAAAACTGGTATGACTTTTCTAGACGTCCAAATTACTTGCTCAGAGGGGCACCTCAAATCTTCTCTCTACCGCAAAAAGACAGACAAAAACACCATCCTCCACCACCGGAGTGCTCATCCGCGGAACTTGAAAAGCAATTTACCTTACGGCCAACTACTCCGGATCCGCAGAAATTGCTCTAGTCTGGAGGACTTTGACCACCACGCGGACAAGTTCTGCGATGAGATGATCACCCGTGGGTACCCCAAGAAGATGTTAAAACACTCGTATAAAAGGGCTCGCTACACGCCAAGAGAATGTTTACTGCAGAATAAAACAAAACAAGACCTTGAACAAATGGTGTGCGTCACGACCTTTGGGCCAGATACACATCGGGTCAGACAAATGGTCCTAAAGAATTGGCATCTGTTGGAAGAACTGGAGTGCCCCTTCCCTAGGCCCATTTTCGCCTACAGAAGAAATAGGAGTATCGGCCAACACTTAGTACGTGCCGATATTGCCACACCCAGACCCAAAGAAGACCTTCTATCCAAATGGGGTCTCAAACCTGTTGAGGGGCAACACAAGTGTGGGAACTGTGTGTCCTGTGGGTCCCGTCTGGAGGGCTGTGAATTCCAACATAAGCAGGTGAAATGGACTAACAAAGGGTTCTCCAATTGTAGGACCAAAAATGTTGTGTACGCCATCATCTGTGGTTGCCCTAAACTGTATATAGGGAAGACTAACCAGCAAGTGAACACTAGGATAACAACATCGATCCCCCATCAAAAATAAAGTGCTCAGCGCGCCAATGGTCCAACACTTTGTTGATAAATCACATGCAGAAACTGATTTTTCTTGGACAGTATTGTACACATTGCCCACCAAAAAAGGTGGTGTCGATATTGAGGAAACCCTGCTGCGCAAGGAGGCCTACTTGATCATGAGATTTAATAGTGCCCAAACCGGACTTAATAGAATGTCCGAGGTATCAAGGCTTTAATCCTGTTACTTTTAAATATAGCTCTACCTGTTCTGAACTACATGTCCCAGAGTTCCATGCGTCCATTGAATGTTCATATCCCCGCCCCAAAGATGGCGCTGGTGTTTTCTGAATTGGACCTGGCAGTTGCACAACGGAGCGCCTACTGAATCGGTGAGTGCTCCGCATAATAGCTCCGCATAATTGTCTGGCACTCGTAAACGGAGCCTACAACTTACAAGTGTCCCGTTTTTGTTTGACAGGCTGTAAGCCGAGGAATAGTAAACAGTGCGGTTCAACCCGAATACCGCTTTACCGTGGTGCATGTATTGACAGCAGCTTGATCGCGATTCCGAGACGCGCAAGCTAAGGTAATTCACACACGAATCTATCGCGCTGCAGTCTTTAGCGCAAACAGTCTGTCTTTTGAGCAGGCTCTAAAACTATGCTATGCTCTTTGCCCCCTTACCAGATTGACCAGCATGCCTGAAACCTGAGACCGTTGAGAAAACGTTCTGTCTCCAGGTATGCTTTTCAAAACCTATGATCGTTGAGTCATGTTGGTATTTTAAATGCGTGAGCCGATGTAAATTCTAATGTGGCGACTTTGGTTGGCACCTTACAGGTTAAATAAGGAACCACAGGATATCTGAACTAGAAAGGGACAGGGAGAAAACACTTGCTACTGTCCGAGATATGAATCTGAAATTTTTTTCCTTTTTGTTTCGCGGGTTCACCCGCGTGTGCACAAACAAACTATATTGCTTTTTTACATTCAAAGCTTGATGTTATCTTACAGATAACAAGGTCCCGCTACAAGCATTGGTGCTAACAGACCCCCGAGATAAGGCCTTCGGAGTCACTGTCAGGTACTAAAAGGGCCATGAGGGGCATTGGGGGCAGTCACCCTGGTATTAAGAACGTTTGGTGACATGTTGCTCTCCTTTTGTCTTTCTTTTTAACATAAACACCTTTTAGAACTACATTGATTGAGCCCTGATGAGAGTCCGTCAACCTGACTCACGGACTCGAAACGCGTCGGCATCATTGGAGGAATATGCGAAGGATACAGAATTTATTTCTGAGTCTTACTGATTAATTTGTTTATATTCTTCCATTGTTTTCCTTGAACGTGTGTCTCTTTCATTGAGTTGATATATTGATTTTGGTTTATTGAATGTTCCAAGATTTGCAGAGATTCATTGGTTCTTTGAATGTTCCAATACGACCACTCACTATCCGAAAGGTGTATTATATAATTGTGTGTTTTGTAATTTCTCCTGTGATTTATATTCCTTTTTGTTGTATTATTGTACAGTAGTTGTTACATGTTGAGTGCCTTTCTCAGACAATCCGCCTGAGCTTATATGTTGAAATTTCTGAAGTAAAAGGTAAAAATAAATATACCGAACAAATCTGAAATTCATTTTGATTTGTTTGCTCGTAGTAGAGAGCATTTGAGAAGTGGTGGGGTTGGCATCTGTTTTCCCCCCAAAAAAAAAGGAAGTACGGTTGCAGCACTGAGGGATGAATCTCCCACTCGTGAATCTGCTGGCTGTGTCTGCTGAGCAGATCCGCCATCTGGTTGTCTCTGCCCGGGAGGTGTTCCGCCATGAGGATGTTCCTCTGAATGGCCCACTTCCACATGCTTTGCTCTAGATGTGACAACTGTGGAGAGTGTGTCCCTCCCTGCTTCTGAATGTAGTACATGGCAGTCATGTTGTCCGTCCGGATAAACATGACTTTGTTGCACAGGTGTACTTTGAAGGCCTTCATCGCCATGAAGATCGCCATCAATTCCAGCAAGTTGATATGCATCTTCCTTTGCTGTGTCGTCCATAGTCCCTGCACTGTGTAATAGAGGACATGCGCTCCCCAGCCCAGCAGAGATGCTTCCGTCATCAGCACTATTTGCGGTACAGGCTCTTGGAATGGTCGTCCCCTGCAAAGGTTTTGTGGGTTCCACCAATGCAGAGAGTGGTATGCACGATCGGTCACCAACACTAGGTCTTTCAACTGTCCTTGAGCCTGGTTCCACTGCAGTGGATTGCATTCCTGCAGCGGACTGCATTCCTGAAGCGGACTGCATTCCTGAAGCGGACTGCATTCCTGAAGCGGACTGCATTCCTGAAGCGGACTGCATTCCTGAAGCGGACGCATGTGTTGCCTCGCGTGAGCGACTATGAAGATGCAGGAGGCCATCATACCTATAAACTGCATGAACACCTGTGCTGAGAGCGAGTGTTGGGGCCTGAACTTTTGAATCAGCAACTGAATAACACTGATTCTTGCGGAGTTTGGCTGTGCTTTTGCTACCAGAGTGTCTATAGTCGCTCCTAGTTACTGTTGTACGTGAGCGGGTTGGAGATGAGACTTTGCGCCGTTTAGTGAGAATCCTAGGCTGTGTAGGAGGTGAATAGTGCGCGACATGTGGCTGGCACATTGCTGGGCCGACTTTGCCTGTATGAGCCAGTCGTCCAGATAGGGGTAGACGTGGACATGGTTTCTCCTCAGGTGCGCCGCCACTGTCGCCAAGCACTTGGTAAATACCCTGGGTGCTGTTGTCACCCCAAAGGGTAGGACCTTGAACTGGTAGTGCTGGTTTTGTATGGTGAACCTGAGATACTTCCTGTGTGCAGGATGTACTGGTATGTGGAAGTACGCGTCCTTTAGGTCTAGCGTTGCAAGGAAATCTACCTGACTGAGCAATGGTAGAACCTGCTGTAAAGTGAGCATGTGAAAGTGTTCTGACAAGATGTATTGGTTTAGGGGCCTGAGGTCCAGTATTGGCCTGAGAGACCTTACAGCGAGTATACCCCTGTACCTTGTTCCTGTATAGGGACTAGTTCTATGGCCCCTTTTTGCAGCATGCTGATGACTTCTTGCTGCAATAAGTCTATGTGCTCTGCGGACATAGGACGGTGTCTTGGGGGTATGTTGGGTGGAGTGGAGGTGAGCTCTAGACAATAGCTGTACTGAATAAGTTGTCTCATCCACCTGTCTGTGGTAATGCTCTCCCAGACTGGCAGGAACTGTTGTAATCGCCCCCCCCGACTGGTGTTACATGGTCCGGGGGCAGTGACAAGGCGTCACTGTTTAGTATTGGCGGAGGATCTGGTGTTGTTATTCCCCCGTCCTCTGCCTTTGCTGCTGTTGCCACGGTATCCACCTCTATTATTCTTATTTTAGGTGGTCTGCGTGCTCCCTTTATTGTATGGGGTCTGTTGTGATGGCTGGCCTCGTGTAGCTCCTTACCAGAGCGACGAAAGGAACCTCCTCTAAATTGTTGGGACTGGAGGTCACCCATGGATTTGGCCGTGTCCGTGTCTTTTTTAATCTTTTCTAAGATTGTGTCCACATAAGGACCAAAAAGAAAATCTGGGTTCACATGCTGGTTCAGTAATGTGGTCTGGATCTCAGGTTTGAATCCAGAGATGCGCAACCAAGCATGCCTCCTGATCATGACGCTTGTGTTGATGGCCCTGGCTGCAGTGTCTGATAAGTCTAGCGCACACTTAATGGATGCGTTGGTAATGAGTTTACCCTCCTGTATAAGCATCTCTGCTCCCTCTTTGTAGGCCTCAGGCAAATGCTGTAGCAGTTACTCCAGAATGTCATAATGTGCCCTATCGTATCTGGCTAATAGGGCCTGTGTATTTGAAATCCTACAGATATTAGCTGCTTGAGCAGCCACCCTTTTCCCAGAAGCTTCCAGTACTTTAGATTCTTTGTCTGGAGGAGGAACATCACCCGTAGTCTGTGAATTTGCACGCTTACATGCATTGGAGACCATCAAGGAGTCTAACGGCAGCTGTCCCTTAATATATGTAGGGTCCACAGGCGCCGGTCTGTATTTCCTTTCAATCCTGGGGTTAATAACCCTTGCTCTAGTGGTTTCCTTGAAGATGTCCCCAGCATGTTTAAGGAAACCCTTTAGCATTGGCAAATGGTTTACAGATTTCTCTGAAGAGGAGAAAGTGTCAAACAGGAAATCCTCTTCAACAGGGTCAGCATGCATGTCCACATCATGATTTAATGCTTCCCTTTTAATCAAAGCGTTGAACGCAGCTGTATCTTCCGTTGGTGAAGTTTTCACAGGATAAGATGGAGTATCAGGAATAGTTTGCGATTCTCCCTGGTCAGCAGGGTCTGCCCAGGTCTGAGTCTGGTCATCCTGATCAGTGTCCACAGGATAATGATATTGTTCCTCATCATCATAACCAATATCCTCTGTAGTGGGTGTGGGTGAATATGCCGAAGTGTCCTGGCAATAGTACCGCACAGTCGCAAAAAGGACAGGTGAAGTTGCAGAATCCCCTTTCTTTTTGTATGATTCCAAAGTATAAATAGTGAGTTTACCAGATTCTGAGTCTATATGTAACTTGGACTGGTCATCATATGAGGGCTCCTGGTACATAACGTCCTCTCCTGAAGGATGACTCAGTTTCCCCAATGACACTTGTTTAGGGGTTTCGACCCTAGGTTTCGGATCGAGCGCCTTGGGGCGTGCAGATGGTGGTAGTAGTCCGAATTTTATCGGTGGCTCCTTAGACAGACAGACCTTCTTCCGGTGTCGAAAAGGCCACGCGGCTCCTAGACGTCCTGCTCAAGTAAACTGGAACAAGAACTCGGCACCGATCGAAACAATACCGACGACCCCGAAGGCCTTTTGGCCATTAGAAGTTTCCGAACTGGAGTACAGAAAAGTACATCCGAACCCAATGGCGGAAAAAAACAATCTGAGGATGGAGAGGATGCCCATGCGCATTGTAGTCCGGGGGAGGAGCCACCTATCTTGTGATACTTCGAAGACTCTTCCAGGACAACAATGTGCAATCATCTGGACCCAACACTAGGCGGCGATCTATGCACAGATATGAATTCAGCAGCCCACATGCCTCAAACACTTTGTTAGAAGAGTTTGCATGCTGGCTATCCTTGCTGGAGTAGGGTAAGCTAGCGCTGTTGAGGCGGTTATTGTGGCACTGAGGTACTGTTGTACTTTGGTGAGACTTGGTGTGGTTTATTGTGAACCCAAAGTTGTGGAGCAGTTATGGTGGCATTAGTGTGTTCCAAGCATTGATTGTATGAGCTGGCTTTTATGAGCCAGTCGTCCAGGTACAGGAAGACATGGATGTGCTGTCTTCGTGGATGCGCTGCAACTACTGCTAAGCACTTGGTGAATACTCTTGGTGCTGTTGTGACTCCGATTGGGAGTACTTTGAATTGATAGTGCTGCCTGTCTATTACAAATCTGAGATACTTCCTGTGAGCCTTGTGAATGGGAATGTGGAAGTATGCGTCCTTGAGATCTAGAGTAGCCAGGCGTTTTGCAGCAGGAGCGGAAGGACTTGTTGGAGTGTGACCATGTGAAAATGGTTGTGACTGTATGTATATGTTTAGCGTCTGAGGTCTAAAATAAGCCTTAGAGAGCTGCCTTCTTTGGAATCAGAAAATATAGAGAGTAAACCCCCTTGTTTTGTTGGTGGAGAGGAACTGGTTCTATTGCACCTTTTTCTAGCAGGGATACTACTTCTTGCTTTAACAGTGATAGATGTTCTTGTGACATTGGACGCTGTTTAGGTGGTATGTTTGGGGGTAGATGTTCGTTCTAGACAGTAACCTAACTGAATAATTTGTCGCACCCACCTGTCTGATGTGATGTTGATCCAGGCAGGCAGGAATTGTTGAAGTCTTCCCCCCACAGGAGTGGAATGTTGGGGGGGGGGGGAAGAAAGTCATTGGGTAGGGGTAGAGGCAGAGCGGGAGTTGTTGTTTTTGCCGCTGCCTTTGTTGGCGTTACCCCTGTAACCCCCTCTCTGGTAGCCCTTAGTGAATGCGGATTGACCAGTGGTTTTGAAGGAAGTGGAAGGACTTTCTGAGGAGTAGCCTCTTGTGTTGCCTCTGTATGATGAGCGACAAAAGGAACGTCTGGGAGCTTGCTGCAAGGCTCCCATAGATTTTCTCTAAAGACACGTCAACATTTGGGCCAAATAAATGTGGCTCATTAAATGGCTGATTAAAGGATGGAGTTTTGTACCTCAGGTTTAAAACCTGAAATACGTAGCCAGCAGGTCTACGTAGTAGGGTGCTGGTATTGATTGCCCTGGAGGCGGTATCTGCAGCGTCTAGGGCACAACGAATGGAAGTATTAGTGATATTTTTACCTTACTGTATAATTTCATTAGACCCGTTTTTGTACTGGTCTGGTAGGTCCTGCATTATGGACTCTAGTTCATCGTAATGTGCCCTGTCATAACTTGCCAGCAACGATTGGGTGTTGGCAATGCGCCAGATGTTAGCTGCTTGTGCCGCTGTTCACTTGCCGGAGGCGTCGGGGAGCTTAGATTCTTTGTCTGGTGGTGAGGCCTCACCTGATGTCTGGGAATTAGCACGTTTACGTGCATTACACACTACTAGGGAATCTAATTGTGCTGGACATTTAATATAAACTGGGTTTGCAGGGGCAGCTTTATATTTTTTCTCAATGCGAGGATTGAGGACCCGAGCCCTGACAAGATCCTTGAAAACCTCTGTTGAGTGCTTGATAACACCCTTAACCACTTGGACGCTAAGGGAATCAGGCCCATATAATGAGATTTACATTGAAATGAATGGGCAGTGCATGACAAGTTACCCTTGTCATTAGCATCCAAGTGGTTAAGCATTGGTAAAATGGCAGTAGACCATTGTGTGTTATCAAAAGTGTCTAGTAGGAAATCTTCCTCCACTGCATCGGTGTGCAAGTCCACCCCATGATATTGTGCAGCCCTTTGGACGAGTAGATTAAACTCTATAGTGTCCTCTGGTGGGGAAGGTTTGGAAGGGTATACATCTTGTGGGACGTAAGGCACATCAGGGGTGTTTTAATCATCCCATGGATTAGGTGACTGAGGGGGGACTATTGGTGCCTGCTGGGTCGTGTGCACCCCCACCTAGGTCGTCAGAATCGGTGTCTACATCATCGTCTGGATTAGTAGATGGTGTAGGTGAATTATGTTGTGGAGGAGGTGTAGGAGGAGGAACAATATGGGGAGGTGGTGGAGAAGGGACCCTTAATGGAGAGGTTGCAATGTCCTTCTTTGGAGGGGGAGGAGGTGCTGGCGTTTGAAGTGGTCTCTTCTTGGAGCGGAGAGTCAATTGCCCAGTTTTAGGATCCTTTACAAGAGTTTTCTGATTGGGCTCTGGTGTAAAATCTTCTTTTGAGTGGGGCAAATCCTTTGGCGTCGACTTTTTCGGCTCCGTAGGTTTTTTCGGCACAGAGTCGGTAGCTGGTGTTGAGTCTTTTGGCTTAGGAGTGTGCCCTTTTGTAATGTCTTACCGGAACCTGTTTTTTCGGTTCCGGGTGTTTTTTTGGCTCCGAAGCGTGTGAATATGGGCTTTGGGCGGTTTTTTACTCAGCTCCGAGTGCAGCTTCGGCATCGATGAGCCGCTGCCAGTCTTCGGCGCCGTGTGCTTAGGTGTCGGAGCAACGGTCGGCGTAGTAGAGGAAGATGGCTTCTTCTTCGGTATCAGTATAGGATTGGCACGGAAATAGGCTGGCTCGAGCCCCCGCCGCCTGAAGGCTTAGTGGGCTTCTTTGGCGGGCCCGAAGGTGGGGCGTGGGAAGCAGTGTCTCGGTGTGCACCCGGGCCGGAAGGTGAGGGTGTGACCAAAGCCTTTTTTGAGGGTGTCGAGGAAGGGTTGGGGTCGACGGTCTTACTTACGACCCGTTGAACTGGAGTGATGTCCTCGACGTCGGAGTCTTCGGCATCTGAGGATTCAATACTCTCTTCGACGTGCTGGTGTTCTGGCACGTCAACGCCTTCTTCGAAGATGTCGTCTGGGATCGAAGCTGACAAGCGAGCCATAGTTCTCCGGGCTCGTCGGTCCCGAATGGTTTTCTTGGAGCGGAATGAGGCACACGCCGAACAGTCTTTGGCCAGAAAGTAGGGCCTAGGTAGGCCTGAAGGCCTTCGTCGACGACCGGAATCGAAGACTTCGAAGTGATAGAGAATCGAGTCGATGTAGCGCGATTGAAACAATACCGTCGAACTGGGTGAAGATCGCACGCCGAAGGAAAAATCGGTTCCAAACTGGAGCGCAGGAAACACATCCGAGCCCGATGGCGGAAAAAAACAATCTGGGGATGGAGCCAATGCCCTTGCGCAATGTGGTCCTAAGGAGGAGTCACCTATCTCGTGACTTCCAAAGAACTTTTCAGGACAACAACAAACTGCAAACACCCGGGCCCAACACTAGGTGGCGATCAATGCATAGTGTGCAATCTGCAGCTCATATGCCTCGAACACATATATATCATATGTGTGCGAGATATATATATATATATATATATATATATAAACCACCAGTTGCCCAAAATTAGGAGGTCACACAAAGAAGGGGTCATGCACACATCTCATGTAGCGTGACTGCCAAACGCGTTTCGAGCAAGTGATGCTCTCGTTCACTGGCTCTCCCCCAGATGACTGGAAAAGCAGTTCAGGTGGAACATATTTATTCAATTTCAAAGTCCCGCCCTTGTGAGCATCACTTGCTCGAAACGCATTTGGCAGTCACGCTGCATGAGATGGATGGCTGGCTGAAGGGTCTGCTGCCAGCGGTTGTGTGCGTGACCCCTTCTTTGTGTGACCTCCTCATTCTGAGCAACTGGTGGTTTTTGTGTATAGCGGCAGCCTTGCCGCGAGGAGGCCCCGCCGCTTAACTTCGTGGATCTGTGGCGCTCTACATGCCGAGCGCTGTTGGAATTGAAGGGGGCCTGGCTGCGCCCACTTGGGTAATACTATGTGAACTCTCCTTTGGCAAATCAGTACCCAATCGGGTTTTGGAGGGAACTACAAGTCAGCAGCGATGGGCAGGACTAGAGACCAGCATGCCCTGCTTTGCAACGCCCACAAGGGCGGGACTTTGAAATTGAATAAATATGTTCCACCTGAAAACTGCTTTTCTAGTCATCTGTGGGGGAGAGCCAGTGAAAGATAGATAGATAGATAGATAGATAGATAGATAGATAGATAGATAGATAGATAGATAGATCCTTGTGCCTTTAATTGAAAAACTCGCCAAAATGGACACCGATGTCTCAAAGGTCTTTAGATCCTGCCAATTTTTTTTCTAAAACTCCATCTACGAGGTAACTTCATTTCTTCAACTTGCAATTTCCCACATCCTTGTCCTGAACTTGTTCATTGTCCTAATACTTTAACACATATAAGCCTACCCCCTGAATCCTTTTGTTGTAATTTTGGCAAACATGCCAAAACTAGAAGATCATTGAGCAGAAGCTTCTAATCAATTAAAAAACAAACTATGCTGCTGTAAGCAGGCCACTGTAACTTTTCTGTGCAGGACTACAAAAACATATTGATGGTTCATCGAGTAGACTGGATCAGGTCCACTACAAAGTCTGATTGTGTAATCAAACTTTTGCCATCCGCATCTAGCAAGGCATGTTCTTTTCAATCATCAACACCTCATGATCACAGAAGGAAACATATGAACGCTACCGCCAAGGTTTCTTAATGTTATTTTAGAGACAGATAGCAAAAGGCCTGGTTCTGATCCCTGTAATCTGAGCACAAACTCCAGTTCAGGCTGAAGGCCCAAACATCCCCAGTAAGAAAAGTTTTGCACTCCTGATGGATCTTAATGATATGGGTTGCCGTCATCAGCAATTTGGTAGCCAGACTGTACCTATTGGTAAATAGAACCTTCCTGGGGTATACCCAACTTTTCCCTGTCAGAGGGTACAAGTTCTGTCTCAACTTCTCTTTGTAACAAGGTTATCAGAGATCCTGTGCCTGCAAACCCAGTTACTGACACTACCATTTCTAGTCCTGTTGGGAGTGGTTGCTCAGGCCAACTGTTGAATCTAATTTGTTGGAACATGTCTGGCGTGTTGCCCAAGTTGAATGATGGACTAGTTTACCTGCTTTACTAGTTTGCTAGAAGAAACTTGGTGTTTAGAACACATCATCTAGGATGGTTATGAGTTTTGTGTGTGCCAGTCAGTAAAACTTCCAGGGATCAAAGCTTTTTATTCGCACAACGTGCGACTATTGTCTTTCCAGTACCTACAAAGCATGCAGGGATACAAAGTTGATGGGTGGTTCACAGTTACCAATTCAACTTTTGTATTATTAATGTCTGTAATGCTTTGGGTCCCTCTAGCAACAATTGCAATATAGAGGAATTGTTTTTTTTATTGTGCAATGTCTCCCCAGAATATTTTTATCCCTCTTCAAATTGGGGGTCGGAGGTTTTTTTTAATGCAAATCTGGGTTAAAACTGTTCTGTGCTTCAGCCATTACAGGCTTATTAGAAGGATTGTACATCAGGGTGCTCTAATTGTAGGGGAGCCAAGTTTTTAAAGTATATACTGGACCTTAAGTTAAAGAATGTTATGTAGCGACACAGGGGTATCAACTCTGCTATCTCCACCTTCATTGGGAGGGAATGGGTTTCAACCATTGATTCTTTTTCTGGTTTCTACCCTTACGGCTAGGTTAAGGCTTTCAGTGGCCATTTCAGCAAGTGCTTTTAGCTCCACGATTCCACTGAGCTTGCCCTTGATCTTCCAAAGATTGTCAATTTCCATCAAGTCTGTCCCTAGGGATAGGTCCAAATTGTTGGCCGCACGAGTGCTTACAAATCAGATCAGGGACAGAAAGAGTGCAGTCAAACAGGAAATGTTGATTGCAGCAAAGGACACAAGTGGCTTCTGGAAATGTATTAAAATCGCCCGAAAATCACAGAAGCCCTGACTGATGGTTTAGGATCAAACATTAGTGCCGAGGACGTGGGACGACAGGGATGTCAACGCGAGGGGATGTGATAACTAGGGGGGAACTGAAGCCCTTCCAAGCATTAAGGAAAGAATTCGGGCTGCACCGCACGCAATATTTTAAATATGTACAACTACGCCATGCGTGGCGAGCAAAGATCTAGCTGGATACACTTCGGGAATATGCACCCCTTGAGGGCAGGCTGCTTCAGGAACAAATCCCGGAACAGGCAGTATCTCTCACGTACAGAACATTGATGAATAATATGACAGACGACATGGGTAACCTCAGGAGGAAATGGGAAGATGAAGTAGGGGAAATGGACAATGTTGACTGGGACACGGTATTGATGCACCCTAGTGAGGTGGCTACGAAGTCCAGGTTACGGCTCATCCAATACAATGTTCTACGTAGGACGTATTACGATAGGGTGCGTCTACATAAAATGGGTAGGATAGGAGACACACGATGACTGAGATGTGGCAGTATTGGAGGAGACTTCTACCATACCATCTGGTCCTGCCCTACGATCCAGACCTACTGGGAGGAGGTGCTCGGTGAGCTGGGAGAGATTCTTGAGACCCCCCTACAGATGGATCCCAAGTTGGTGCTGCTAGGAATGACAAATGATGTAGATCTTGCCCACCCCCTACTAATCTTCTTGGGCTTGGCCCTGGTTGTAGCTAAGAGATATAGCCAGGTACTGGGGAGCGGAGGCACCGCCAAAACTAGACGAATGGAGGAGAGGGTTGGATACCTATATGGCAGCGGAAAGGGTCACCTATAAGGCGAGGGGATGTCCCAAGAAGTTTGGTAGAGTTTGGGGTAAATGGAGATGATATCCTGGATTGGGTGGGGGCTATGAACTAGGACACAAGGGAAGGTGGGATACGAAGGAAGAAATATATTGAGTGGGGAAATATAGGGGACGTGAGGACTTGATCTGGCGCAGAAGGAATGCGTTACTTACCTGTAACTGCAGTTATCCAGTATTGGTGTCTTTCATAAATTCACAAGCCTGAATCTTTCCCAGTCGTCGAGACGGGAGTCTCCGGTATATAGAAAAGCAATGTCCCATGGACATGTATAGAGAAAAGTAGGCCTAAGGGCCTCACCTTAGTAGCCTATCTGTGTCCTTATGTAAAAAGGACCAAACTTCTGAAGAGAGCCAATCAGCTAACACCTCCCTCTAGAACCTTCCTGTCAGGAGCCTCAGTCTCTCAGATTTTCGTACGCACCAAGCTAGATAGGCGTAATACTGATAGAGAGATAGGGGAGTCCTTCCAGGGGAGGCGGGAGGGTTGCATGTGAATCTATGAAAGACACACATACTGGATAACTGCAGTTACAGGTAAGTAACACATTCCTTATCCAGTATTATGGGTGTCTTTCATAGATTCACATGCCTGAATCAGAGTAGCAAGCAATACATTGTGCACATTTCTGGTGGAATATCATATACGAGTCATCAGATAATACATATCATGCGACTGTGAATCATCAATACCCATTAACCAGAAGCATTATAATAAAATGTGCATACCAGCAAAGGATGGAGGGATAGAGGAAGGCTCACCTTACTGAAACAGATGGTGCAACACTGCTTGCCCCACGACAGCATCCTTCATCAGCTCTGTATCCAGGCAGTAGTGCCTGGTGAAGGTATGCGGCGACTTCCATGTTATCAATAACTGGCACCCCTGCAAATAGTGCCGCAGAAGTGGACATGGATCTTGTAGAGTGAGCCCTGACTTTTGCTGGCAATGGCCGTCCAGCTCTGTCATGACAAAAGGCAATTGCCGAAGATATCCATCTTGAAATACTTTGTTTGGAAAGCGGCATACCCTTCCGTGGTCTACTGAAGGCTATGAATAGCGAAGTTGATTTCGTGAAATTGTTGGTTTTGTCGATATAAAACTTCAGACACCTCCTAAGGTCCAATGAGTGCAGAGATCTTTCGGCTGCAGTGCTGGGATTTGGGAAAAATGACCTGAGGATCACTGGCTCATTTAAGTGAAAGTCCGACAGGACTTTAGGAATAAACCGAGGATTAGTTCTGAGAACCACTCGGTCACCCTTAAACTGCATGAAGGGGTCTTGTATGGAAAGAGCCTGTAATTCACTGACCCTCCTTGCTGAGGTAAGCGCTAGTAGAAGGGCTGTCTTCCACAAAATATATTTGATATCCGCCCTATGGATGGGTTCAAAAGGGTGTTGCATCAATTGGTTAAGGACCACATTGAGATGCCATGTTGGAGGAATTATTCGTGGTCGAGGAAAGGATCTGTAAAGGCCTTTAAAGGAACTGTTTAATCGATCAATTATACGAGAGGGAGGGTCCTTTCAATGTTCTTTTAAATCTTGAAATCGCAGCCAAATGAACTCTAAGGGATGCATGGGCCAAGCCCAACTGCGCCAGATGTAGCAGATAGGGTAATATTTGTTCCAGAGAGGTGCGGAAGGGACGTAGACTGTTGTCCGCACACCATATACAAAAGTGTTTCCACTTCAGGGAATAGGTCTCGTTAGTGTGGGCCGCTCTTGCCTTGGCTAGGACGTCTTTACACTCCTGCGGAATGCTCAGCTTACTGAACTCTCGGTACTCAGGAGCCAAGCCGATAACCTGAGAGATTACAGATCCGGATGTTGAACCTGCTTGTTGCTCATCGTGAGCAGAGATGGATGTTGATGCAGACGGATTGGCGGCTGTAGTGAGAGGTCCATGAACCAGTGCTGTCTCGGCCAGAATGAGGCAATCAGAATCAAAGTGCAAGGCTCCGCCTTAATCTTCCTGAGGACCCTGGGAATCATTGGAAATGGCGGAAATGCGTACGCAAATACGTTGTGCCATGCGATGGAAAATGCATTTCCGAGGGACCTTGACTGGGGATGCCAACTTGCGAAGTTTTGGCATTTGGCTTTCTCCCTGGTCGCAAACAGGTCGATCTGCGGTGTTCCCCACGCCGAAAAGATGTAAGCTACCATTTCCATGTCGAGTTCCCATTCGTGGGACAGAGACCGCTGCCTGCTCAGTGCATCTGCTATGACATTGTCCTTGCCTGGGACGTACTCCGCTTTTAACGAGATGTTGTGGAGAAGAAGCCAATTCCAGATCTTCTGCGATTCGCGAGAGTGTGAGCGAACGCGTTCCTCCCTGTTTGTTCAAGTAGTGCATCGTCGTAGTGTTGTCGGTCCTGACGAGCACTGGGGAGTTCTTGATCCGTGGTAGGAAAGCCTGCAGGGCTAGGAGAACCGCTCTCAGCTCCAGGAGGTTGATATGAAGCTGTTTTTCCTGGTTCGTCCACTTGCCACTGATCTGCAATTCCTGAAGGACTGCTCCCCAACTCAGAGAAGCATCCGTTGTTATTACGTGTGGAGCTGCAGGGAGAAGAAACGGCAACCCCTGTGAGAGGTTCTTGAGCGACCTCCACTACTGCAATGCCTTTGGTCATTTGCTGTGTGATCGCAATGCGGTCCTCGAAGGATCCCGAGCATTGAGTCCACTGACTGAACAGAGCCTCTTGCAGCGGATGCATCCTGAGGCGACAGTGCGGTATAAGCAGGATGCACGAGGACATCATCCCTAAGAGTGATTTGAAGGTACGGACTGGTAAAGTCTTACAGAGATCTCTCCAGAGATGGGAAAGCCTTCGCATTTTCCGTATCCAATGTTGCCCCGAAAAAGGTAATCACGAGAGGGCTGCAAAGTAGATTTCTCGTGGTTGAGTGTCAGACACAAATGCCTCAAGAGATTCAGACAGGCGTTGGAGGATGCGGTTGCGTCTGCCAGAGATGGTGCCTTTACCAGCCAGTCGTCCAAATATGGGAAGACTTGGTGTCCGTGCTGCCTGAGGAATGCTGCAACCGGGGAGAGGCATTTGGTGAAAATCCTGGGTGCAGACTTGAGGCCAAACGGTAGGACACAGAATTGGTAGTGCTGACCTGCCACTGCAAATCTGAGGAATTTCCTGTGTCGTTTGTGGATAGGGATGTGAAAGTATGCGTCTTGTAGATCTAAGGACGTCATGAAATCCCCCTCCTTCCTCTAAGAGTCCCAATATCTCCTGGATCGTCACCATGCGAAACGATTGACTCTTCAAGAATGCGTTGAGTGCCCTGAGATCCAATATGGGCCTCCATTTCTTCTCCTTTTGAATCAGGAAGAAGCGGGAGTAAAATCCCTTTCCTTTGTGAGCTGATGGTACTCGCTCTATTGCCCCTTTCTTGGACAGAGGAGATTTCTTGAAGAAGCAATCGCATGTTGTTGTGTTGCATTATACGAGGGGTTGTCAGGGGAATTGTTTTGAATTCTATGGAGTGTCCAAATCGTATCAATTGCAGCACCCATCGGTCGGTTGTAATTGCTTTCCAATTGTGGAGGTAGTGAGTCAGGTTTCCTCCAATTTTGAAAGAATGAGATGGTGGAGGGACTGGCTGCTGGAAAAGGTCATTGGCGTCCGCCAGTGGTTTTCTTTTGGTTTTTCCCTCTATAGTTGGATTTTCCATAAGAGGTCTGCCGACCTTGCTGCTGCTGTCGCGACTGGAATTGTGACCGGCCTTGATTATAGGAATATGAGGACCTGTTTTGATAGTTTCCTCTGTAAGAGGATTGGCCTCTGCCCTTGTTCCCTCGAAAGGACTGATTTCTGAATTGCAGTGTGCCAAGTGCTCTTGCCGTGTCCGTATCCTTTTTTATCGCTTGCAGGGCCTCATCAATTTTTTCCCCAAATAGGTGTTGGCCGTCGTAAGGCATGTCGAGGACTTTAGATTGTACCTACTGCCGAAATGAGGTAGCTTTGAGCCACCCCTGCCTTCCCAATAATGCTGCCCCTGCCAGCTGCCTAAAACCAGTCATTGCTATATCCATAGCACAGTCGATCAGTTCAGAAGCCTATGTTTGACCCTCTTTGAGTAGGGATTGAACCTCCTCTTTTGTGTCGTCTGGTAGCTCGGATAGATACGGAGCAATGTCAGCCCACAACTGCCTATTATACCTTCCTAACAGTGCAATTGAGTTTGCCACTTTCACTGTCATGGCTGAGGTGGTAGAGAACAGTTTTCCAATGCTGTCCAGCTTCCTGCCCTCCTTGTCTGGTGGAGCCGTCACCTGCGAGGATGGGTTCCTAGCATTTTTCTGCGCCGCCTGAGTGACCACCGAATCCGGCTTGGGGTGACCTGTAAGGCAAACTGGTGCCGTTGTTGGGGCTTTGTACTTCTTATCCAGCTTTGGCACAACCGCCGATACTGAGGCTGTTTGCATTAATTGCAGACCCTGCTCCCATATGTGCTCGATAATGGGAATGGATCTGGTTGTCTTCTTAATCGGGTCCTTAAAATCATAAAGAAAACAGTCCGTGTCTTGAGATTCCATAGTCATATGGAACCTTTTGGCCGCTCTCTCTACCAGATTGTGGAACCTTCCTATGTCAGCAGGTGGTGAATCCGAGCTTGCGGGTTCAGGCGAGGCTGGAGAAGAAGCTATATATTCCACATCGTCCCCGTGATCGGATTGGACCTCACCCTCTTCTTGTTCTACCTCGTCATCGTCAGACGACGGAAGATCTTGTACTGGCTCCCTTTCCTGACGGGACATTAAGGGTGGTGGTCTAGCACGTTGAGACACAGTCACGCTAGTTGTTGATGAAACCGGTCCCGCTGCCTGTGGGGTGAAAGAATCTGGAAACCATTGTTTGTAGTCCTGGATCAAAAACCTTAAGTCTGATACTATGGACGCTGGTAGACATACCATTGGTCTGATTTGCGTCTGGACCTGTGATTGAACAGTATGTTCTTGAGTAATTTCCACCTCATCGACCTCATCGTCAGTGCTTTGGCACTTCACCACCAGGTGAGATGGACTCGTATCCTGCATGTCCTGTTCCTCATCTGAGTCTTCATCCTGTAGAAGACAAGATGGTGGCAATTTCAATTTTTGCACCCTACTCGGAGACGTTAAGTCTGGTGTAAGCGCCTTTTTTACGATCTTTACTCTTTGAGAGGTTTGTTGTAGACCATCCTCATCTGTCAAAACCGGAACAGACGACGGTAGGGTCGTCGACGGCATAGCAGCCACACTTCGTCGATGGTGGAACCATCCCTGACTGCTTCCACAGTATCGTCGACGATGTCGTCGTCGGCGCCCTCATCGACGATCACTGCACCGATGCAACCTTTGTTGACGGCGCCACCGTCGATGGTGTCTTCTTCGTTGATGTCTTAGTCGACGGCACACCCGTCGACGAGAGAATCCTCGTCGACGGCAAAGGCGTCGATGTCCTTGGCGTCGTCGTCGACACAGACATCGTGGGCGAGATCTTAAGCGTCGACTACTGGTTTTTTATGAGAATAAATCGACGACACAGGCTTACCCGTCGACGACAATGAATATGCAGACGACGCCGTCGAAGTGGAAACATGGACAGGAGACACAGCCTTCTTTTGCGCCGACGATAGCGTTGACGATGTCATCGTTGACGACGGCGCTAGCTTCCTGGAGGCAGGAACTTCCTTGTCAGACACTGAAGATTTAGCCTCCGACTACTTTTTAGCAGCCTTCTTAGGAGGAGCGTCTGTAGGGCTAGGGGAAGCAACCCTTGGCCTCTTCAAGGATAATTTAGAGGAGACGGAAGCAATCTCACCGTCCTCTGAAGACTCCAACGTGTCTCTGGTCTTAAGTTTGTTCAGCCAGATTAAAAGTCGTCCTTCTCTGTCCTTAAGCGTTTTTGTAGAGAATGTTCTACAAATTTTGCGCCCCTTTGGTGAATGATCCGGATACAGACAGTATAGGCATGTCTTGTGCTGATCCTCAATATGTAATCTCTTATTATTACAAGAGACCCCTCTTCTGAGGGTCAGCCATAGTCAGACTGATGAAAGTAATCCAAATTTGTGAAGAAATTAACTTAAAACAAGTAAACCTGAGGAGAACTCGGGTGGAGACTCCCTAGCACAACGTGCTGTAGAAAATCAGAGACTGAGGCTCCTGACAGGAAGGTTCTAGAGGGAGGTGTTAGCTGATTGGCTCTCTTCAGGAGTTTGGTCCTTTTTACATAAGGACACAGATAGGCTACTAAGGTGAGGCCCTTAGGCCTACTTTTCTCTATACATGTCCATGGGACATTGCTTTTCTATACACCGGAGACTCCCATCTCGACAACGGGGAAAGATTCAAGCATGTGAATTTATGAAAGACACCCATAATACTGGATAACTATACAAACTGTATCTGGGTTGTTTGAAAGGGATGGGCCGCATGATGTGATGCTGGGAGGGTGGGGGTGGTCGGGATGGGAGTGATGACCGAATATGATGTGTCTGTAATGTTGAACTATGATAAAATGCAAATAAAAATGTTTATAAAAAATGTAAAAAACCATTAGTGCTGAGCTTTGGATCAATCATTTTAAAGCTATCTATTCCTATTCTGACTCCAAGAGACCCAGTCCACATGACTCACCCCAGTCGTTTCCATTGTCCATTAGATTTGACTTAAAAGAGGTGTGGGAGGTTAATAGCGCAAGCCCATCGACGAAGGCACCTGGACCTCACGCGGTCCTGATGGACCACTACAAAGAACAGTTTTGGGCACCTGTTATTACCAATGTGGCTAATCGTGCCGCCATCAGTAGTCTTTCACGCTCTTGGCAAACAGCTGTGATCTTTCCTATTTACAAAAGAGGTTTCAGAGAAGACCCCTGATGTTACAGGTCAATCTCTTTATTACACTCCATGGTCCGAGTTCCAAGGCATCTCGTCTTGAGTAGGATTGGGAGTTAGGCCGGCCTCAACCTTATCCCCCTTGCAATTTGAATTTAGAGAAGGGCTTAGCACCATAAATCAATGCGTCAATCTCCATTTAATCATTAACAAGTATAGGTTTGCCAAAGTAGTGGAAATGCTGCTGCTTTCCTTTATGGATCTAAGCAATGTCTTCAACCGAGTCAACTGCAGGAAGCTTTGGAAAATCTTGTCTGACCTGGGGCTAGATGGTGATCTGGAGTCTTTCTTCAGGTCTTACATTGCAGAGTTTGCGCAACCGTTATATACGGGTCAGGAGGTGAATGCACTGATTTTTTATTTACAGCGAGGAGTGCACCAGGGTTGTGTCCTGGAACCCATCCTATTTCTCCTTTATATTAACGGCTTAAATAAATGTCTGCAAACCTCAGGGAAGGAATTTCCAAAGATTAAGTCAACTTTAATAACTGCTCTGCTTTACGCATATGATGCGGTTCTGATGTCTCGTACCCCAAATCATCCGAGGTCTTTAATCAGCAGTTTTGTAGCCTTTGTGGGCGATCTAAATTTAGAAACTAATAGCTCTAAAACTAAGTAAATGGTATGTGGTTTTAGAGTGATCAAAGAGGGTTGCTTCTGAATCAAGGACAGGCGTATTGAGCGGGTTACCAACTTTCCATACTTGAGAACCATGTTCGAATCTAAATGCAGGTGGATCCCTGCGCAGCATATTGATGCATACGTTTTGTCAATCTGTTGGGGCTTTATTCGCTTTAACTTAAAGAGTAGGAAATTACCCATTTTTGGGTCTTCTGGAGGGGAAGGCTTTGATGGGTATGAGTGCGGTTCTGGAATGTCTGTGGGTTTGGAAAGTCATATATGGGTACATATTTTGGGTTTGAATAATCCCATATACCCTCATCTATGTGATATGAGCTAGGCTCTTCCTCATCCTGCCCTCCCTCTAAGTTATATTCATCATCATTTTGCTGTGAGGAATGTGAGGATACTGGAGAATGTGCAGGAGATATCGGAGGTGATGTGTGAGGAGGTACAGGAGAAGGAGGAAGAAGAGGTGTAGGAGAGGAAGGGTGCATAGGAGATGTTGCACAGTCCTTCTTTGCAGGCACCCCAGGTGTGGGTGGTGTATCTGCTGGTCTCTTCTTTTGAGGTGTAGTACCCACACGTCCTGTCTTTGGGTCTATATAGATTCTCTTTTGTTGAGGAACTGGTGTAAAAAGTTCCTCCTCTTCTACAACCTTCCTGGGCTTAGATTTTTTTCGGCTCCGACGGAGGTTGTGGTCTTTCTTTAGCATTGGTAGGTGTTGTAACATCCCGTGGCATAGTTTCCGGTGCCGAAGGAGTTGTTTTCAGCTTTATAGGCATGTTCAAGGATTTGGGCACCTCGGAATCAGGCTTTTTTGTCTTCGGCACCGATGTAGAAGTGGACGGCTTCGGAGCCGGTGCTTCTTTCGGTTTCGGTACTGGTACGATTTTTGGCTTCGGTACCGAAGGGTCTTTTGCCTTCGGCGCCGAGATGTCTTTATGTTTCGGTGCTGACGGGCAAGTTTTACTCGGTGTCGAGGCACTAGAAGGCTTTGCTGGTTTCTTCTGAGCCGGGCTCGATGGCGAGGCTGTCGAAGTGAATTTTCGGCCTCGACTGGGCCCCTTGAGCGGAGTGCTGACCTTTGCCTTCGGTTTGGGCATAGTATGTGGTGCAGGGGCAGTAGTACTCACACTCTGACCCGATGGAAAGGAGTCATCCGAGTCGTCTGCCTCCTCCTCCTGATACGATCTGGAGATCAGAAGAGTCTTCTTCGGGAAGGAAGCGGACCTCTTCGAAGATATCCTCCGGTGCTGGGGTTGATCTCCTCATCTCGTGTTGACGGGCCCTCTGATCCCGGATGGTTTTCTTCGATCGGAAGGACGCACAAGCTGTGCAGGTCGACTCGTCTTATTCCGGCGATAGACAGAGGTTGCAGTCCTCGTGGTGATCGCTATGTGGGAATTTTGCCTGGCATTTCAGGCATTTCTTTAACAGAGTTCTTTCCATGTGGTGTAGGCCGCAGGGCGTCGATAGGCCTAGTGGCCCACTTCGATGACCGGAATGGAATTTATGTCGTTGAAAAGCCTGGTCTTCGATGTCTAAGGTAGTTTCTTGAAGTTTGTGGAAATTCTGCGCTTCGAAGTTACTGAAAAATCTTTTTCTGGCCGGAGCGGAGGAACTTTCATCCGAACCCAGTGGCGGAAAAAACCAATCTAAGGATGGAGCCGATGCACTAGGTAGGAGTGGTTTCTGCAGGACATCATGGGGTACAAGTTCATGAGTTGGAATGTGAGGAGGTTGGACACATGTACTAAACGATATAGAGTCCTCTACTTTCTTAGGCGACACAAGGTATCCATAGCCTGCTTGCAGGAAACCCACCTGGGGGAGCACGGGGCACAGAAACTAGGGAAGAAATGGCGTGGCCAGCTATTTCATTCGTCCTTATCCACATATGCTAGAGGGGTCCTGGTCTGGGTGGCGCCCGGGGTACCGTTCGAGATCCAATATGTGGAGGCAGACGTTCAGGGTCGTTACCTGCTTATTAGAGCCAAACTGGATGGTAGGGATCTGGTGATTTTGAATTCCTATGCACCCAACATAGACGACCCAATGTTTTACGGGTCTCTGCAGAATGCTCTGACTCACAACCTGGGCACCCCGTTGCTTTGGTTTCAGGACTTCAACTGCATCCTTGATCCAGACCTGGATAGATTCCCACCCCGGGCGGGCACTAAACCCAGGATGACGAAACAGCTTAAAGAGGTGATGGAAAATGTGGGGGCGGTGGATGCCTGGCGCCTCAGACACCAGACACAGAAAGTATACACGTGCTTCTCTCTCAAACATAACACACACACAGTCGCCTGGACAGGGAATTGATAGCAAACGCCGATCCCGCCATGACAGTAGACATAACGCATCAAACCAGTTTCCTCTATGACCACTCCCCAGTGGCTTGCATGGTGCAATGGGGGTCGGGGTTGTCCGCCCCCGGACCTGGAGGCTTCCGGTGGACATCCTCCGGGACCAGGTGGGAAAAGTTCACGTGGATAAAGCCATTGAAGACTACATTGAGATTAATTGGGGGCAGGGAAATCTTTCCCTGGCCACCAAGTGAGAGGCCCTAAAGGCGGACTGACCAACGGGGTCCGGAAGCAGCTGCTCCGCGATCTTCAGGAGGCGGAGAGTGCCCTCCTGGGCGCCCAACAAGTGGTAGACCCCAACGAATTGCAAAGGCGGGAGGAACAGACCGCCCGGACGCAACTTCACGATACCTTAGATAGGCTCAACAAATACACCCTAGGTCAGTATCGGCAGCGTCTCCACAGAGAGGGGGACAAGTCAGGGAGGCTCTTGGCTTGGATCTTGAAATGGGAACAGACCCCCGAACGTCTCGTGGCCCTTAGGGACAGCGGCGGCGAACTGGTCCACTCTGAGCAGGCACTCCTGGGGGTTCTCCACTCCCACCTGCAGCAGGTATACACTCTCGGACTCGGATAGAGAGGATTTAGACGCAGGCCTCACTTTGCCAGAGGTTTGTGGGGCGTTGGCCCGCCTACCGGGCGCCAAATCCCCAGGAAGCGATGGGTTTCCTGCAGAATTTTACCAAGAATTCAGGGAGACCTTAGCCCCAATCCTCCTACAGGTATTCCTGGAGGTGTTCGAAATAGAAGAACTACCGCAGAGTATGGCCCAAGGGGACATCTCTCTGCTCCTTAAACCGGGAGGGGGGAGAGGGGGGGGGGGGGGAGTGGGGGACAAGCTTGATCCCCCCTCATATAGGCCGATCACAATGATAAATTCAGATATCAAAATCCTCACGAAATTTTTGCCCGCCAGGCTGGCCCCCCACATGGCGCACCTAGTACACCAATTTCAATGTGGCTTTATACCCGGGCGCAATACGGCAATGAACCTGCGGAGGCTGGTACACATCCAACATGAGGTGAGGGACAGGGAAGAACAGACGGTCTTGGTCTCGATAGACCTTGCCAAGGCTTTCGACACCACCGACTGGGGATACTTGCAAGAGGTTCTCCGGGCGATGGGCTTTGGGCCCGACTTTGCGCGATGGATCGGAATCCTCTATAGTTCCCCTAGGGCGCGGGTGCGTCTGGGGGTGCTAGGTCCGAGGAGTGGCGGTTGGGTTGGGGCACGAGACAGGGGTGCCCCCTCTCGCCGCTGCTCTTTACCCTGGCCATGGAGCCTTTTGCGGTCCGGGTTCGCGGGGAACTGCCACAATGGGGCATTCGGGTGGGCGACACCTGCAATGTTCTCTCATTATACGCGGATGATGCGCTGTTTTACCTGAGGGCCCCCAGGGAGGCTCTCCCGAGGTTGCTGCGCCTCCTGGATCAGTTTGGTGACGTGTCAGGCCTTCGCCTTAACCGGGATAAGCCCCTCATTTTCCCGTTATCTGGCTTCGAAGCGGTGCCACTGGAGGACTTACCGGAGCTCGGACTGAGATGGGAATTTACCAGTTTCCGATATTTGGGAATCCAGGTGACCTCATCGGAGGAACTGTCCCTCGCCCGCAATGTGGACAGGGTGCTCGTGTCCCTCCGGAACTCCATATTATTCTGTAACACCTTGCCCGTCCCTCATGGGGCGGCTAGCGATCGCCAAAATGGTGATGCTGATATGTCCTCCAGAACTCCTTGTACCCCCTTCCCCCTAGGGTTTTCCGGACCCTGAATTCGTAGCTCACTTCCCTGCTCTGGGCAGGGCGGCGCAGTAAAGTGGCCCTAAGCACCGTTGTACGCTCCTTTGAGGAGGAAGGGCTAGAAGCCCCGCGTTTTGATCTCTACTATTATGCGGCGCAGCTCCTCCCGGCAGCTAGGTGGTTTGCCGATGCGGACACATGGGAGACGCAGCTGCTCGCGGGGAGGGCCTCGGCGCCGGAGCTCCGGGTGGCGTTGATACGAGGATCTGGAGCGGACACTGCACTCCCTTATGTGGTGAGGCAGGTCGCAGCTATCTGGCAGCGCTTCATCGAAAGGGTCCTGCGCAGGGCCCCATTTCATAGGGAGCTGCCGATCTGGATCTTGGCGCCTATGAGGGACTTGGAGCAGCATATGTCCTTCCAGGCGTGGAGGGACGGGGGATGCGAGATCCTCGCCGATCTGTACCCCTTTGAGAGCTTTCTGACTTACGAACAGGCAGAGGAGTCGTTCGCCCTTGGGAGGGGTCGATATTTACACTATCAGAGACTGCGCTCAATAGTGCGCTCTATTTGGCCGCGATGACCCACACGTTACATATCCTGTTATCCTGTGGCAGAGGACGCAGGTTGATCACCTTGCTTTATGCTGCCATGAGACGCGACTCCGCTCCCCCGGTTCCGCCTGCATTGGCGGCCTGGGAGGCGGACTTGAGGGCTCCCCTGGACCAGGGACAACGTAAGCGCATAGGGCTTTTGACTCGGCGGGTGTCTTGCAACGCTCGCTTCAAGCTCATCCATTTCAACTTTATGCACCGCACCTACCTTACCTCGCAGTCGGTGAGTCGTTATGCGGGAGACAGGAGAGACAATTGCCCCAGGTGTGAAGTAAGAGCTGCGGGATTCCTACACCTAGCTTGGGAATGTCCGCTGGTGGGGAGCTTCTGGACAGCGGTAGTAAGTCGTATATCGACCACGACGGGCCTTCGACTTGAACTGTCCCCCCTACACTGCCTGTTGGGACTGGTGCCCAAGCCAAGAAAAAAGAAACTTCTGTTTACACTATTGCATTTAATGTTAGTGCTGGCTCGACCTCGAGTGGCCATAACTTTGATGGGACAGAGGGCCCCCGGGATGGATGCTTGGCTTAGGGACGTGAGGGAATGGAGACTCGGAGGAAACGCACATGCAGGCCACTCGGAAGGACGAGAAATTGCAGGATGATCTGTTAGCATGGCGTATAATGTGTACTGAGGCATTAAATACTGACAAACAAACATCACATACTGACTCGGATGGGACCAGTGGCGAACTGTTCTCTGCACCAGGGTCAGAGTCTGAAGGGGGAGTGCTGAGGGGATGCCTGTAGCAGGTGCGACATGTGGCCTGACCGTTTACCCTCATGCTGTCCACAATACTTGGATTAATGCTACGATTATTACTTGGACTTCCGTGCTGACTCTTTTTGCTGTTCCTGATGTTGTCCACACCTGTAAAGTGCTGTAATGAGTCTATCGATCTGTGCTCACAGGTTTTATGCCTGTAGGGGGTGGGGGGGAGGTGGGGCTGCGGGGTTGTATTTGTGAATGGAAAATAAAATAAAGTTAAAAAAAAAAAAAAAAAAAAGGATGGAGTCGATGACCATGCGCACGGTTGTCCAAGGGAAGAGTCACCTATCTCATGACTACAAAGACTTCTTACAAGACAACAACAACCTGCAATCATCCGAGCCCAACACCAGGTGGCGGACTAATGCTAAGGTGTACAATCTACAGCTCATATGCCTCGAACAGAGTTTCTCCTAAGCCATCCAGCAGTCTGACGCATGCACTCCTGGAACGTATCCATGGATACCGCTTGCTACCCCTCCAGGGAAAACACCAGTTGAGTGTCGTCAGCGTAGTTGACCAGGTCAATGCCAAAAGATTTAATAATGGAGAACAGGGGCTGTAAATAGATATTAAACAGAATGGGCCTGATCGCAGAGCCCTGCGGTACCCTATGATGTACTGGAGACTTACTGGAGATAAAAGGTGTCATTGTCACCATCTGTTGTCTTCCGGATAGGTAGGACTGTAGCCATTGTAAGGCCCGTCCTGACACCCCTATCCTCTCCAGTCTTTCCACCAGTACTGCGTGGCTCACCGTATCGAATGCGGCTGACATATCTAGTAGTACTAGGATGGCATCATTCCCATTGTCAGCACGCATTCGTAGGTTGTCTAATACGGTAGCCAGAGCGGTCTCAGGACCGTGACCTGGGCGAAACCCAAATTGGTCCCTTTCCAACAGATGGTTATGTTCCAGATAACATGAGAGTCTTTTGCTAACTGCTTTTCCAAGATTTTGAGGGAGATGGGTCTAAAATTCGCTGGAGTCTTAGGGTCTGGCGAGGGTTTTATTTTTAACAGGGGTGTCACTACTGCCGGATGAACAAGTTACTTACCTTCGGTAAGGCTTTTTCTGGTAGATACAATATCTGCCTGTGGATTCCTCACCTTGTGAATATCCCCTTGCGTCAGCAACATTCGGAAATTCTTTTTGTAGCTTCGCGCCGACGTGGATCCGGACGTCACAGAGGCACGGCTCCGCTCGCAGCTCCGCCCGAGACTCCGCTGACGTCACCGACGCCTATAACAGGCCCACGCCGGCGTGATGACATCAGTTCCGCCCTTTTTTCCGTGCCTTCGAGGCACACGGACGGACCGATGACAGTAGACATACACAGTATACGCAGTATAGAAATCAAGGTAACACACACAGTGTGAAGCAAATGCAATAAAACATTTGAAATAAACAACTCCTTGACAATAAAATAATACATTAAAGAAACTCTGGCATAGAAGAGTGGACAACGGGGAGGCGGGTGGGTCAGTGAGGACTCCACAGGCAGATATTGTATCTACCAGAAAAAGCGTTACCGAAGGTAAGTAACTTGTTCTTCTGATAGATACATCTGCCGTGTGGATTCCTCACCTTGTGACTAGAGTCCCACAGCAGTCCCCACTCCCGGAGGAGGGTGTCCACTCTGCTATACCAAGAAATCTTGGAGGACAGAGCGCGAAATGGCCGTCCCTCCTCACTTCGGAATCCAAGCAGTAATGCTTCGCGAAAGTGTGGAGGGAAGACCAAGTTGCCGCTCTACAAATATCCTCTACAGGCACACCTCTAGCCAATGCAGAGGTCGAAGACTTCGCTCTAGTAGAATGAGCCCTTATACCCTCTGGTGGTTCCTTATAGGCCAAAGAGTAGCAGATCTTAATGCAGAGGACGATCCATCTCGACAAAGTCCTCTTATGGACCGCTCTTCCTTTCTTACAGCCAGCAAAGCCAATAAAGAGCTGGTCATCCAAGCGACAGTCTTTAGTCCTGTCCAAGTAAAAAGACACCGCCCTCTTGGGGTCAAGACGGTGCAATCTCTCCTCCTCCTTGGAAGGGCGTGGGGGAGGATAAAAGGTAGGGAGGGTAACAGATTGACCAAGGTGGAAAGGAGTTACCACCTTTGGCAGAAAAGCAGCCCTGGTCCTAAGAACCATTCGATCAGCATGAATGGACAGGAATGGGGGCTTGGAACTAAGAGCTTGAAGCTCACTTACCCTCCTTGCCGAGGTTATTGCAACGAGGAAAACTGTTTTGAAAGTCAGGAGCCTCATTGGACATTTGTGAAGAGGCTCAAAAGGAGCACCCATTAAAAATGTCAAAACTAAATTCAAATCCCACTGAGGCACAATAAAAGGGATAGGAGGGAACTTATTAGTGAGGCCCTTCAAAAACCTCAAAACTATAGGAGATTTAAACAGAGAAGGCTGGTCAGGCAAACAGATAAACCCCGACAGCGCTGACAGATAACCCTTCACCGTGGCAACAGCAAGCCCCTGTTGTGCCAGAGAAAGGGCAAACTGGAGAACATCAGATAAATGGGCCCTCAAAGGGTCTATGGACTTCTCCCTGCACCAAACAACAAACTTAGACCACCTATAAGAATAGATGGACTTAGTGGAGTCACGCCTGGCTGATAAAAGGACATCCACCACATCGTGAGGGAGAGAAAAAGAAATCAGGTTGCCCCGTTCAATCTCCAGGCATGAAGGTGTAATGTCTGGAGGTGGGGGTGTAGAACCTGCCCCTCCATCTGAGAGGAGATCTGCCCTGAGAGGGAGACGGAGCAGCGGGTGAGAGGAGAGGTGGAGAAGGTCTGAGTACCACACCCTTCTTGGCCAATCCGGGGCAATCAATATGACTCGGGCCCGGTCTTGGCGAATTTTCCTCAGAACCCGAGGAATCAAGGGTATGGGAGGAAACGCGTAAAGGAGTTGCGAGCTCCAACTCAACTGAAACGCGTCCCCCAAGGCTCCTTGCATCGGATACTGGAGACTGCAGAATGACAGGCAGTGAGCATTCTCGTGAGTGGCGAACAGGTCCACCCGAGGAGTCCCCCACATCCGAAAGATGTCGTGAACTACCTCTGGATGGAGCCTCCACTCGTGATCGGCAGAGAACTGCCGACTGAGACTGTCTGCACAAACGTTCTGAACCCCGGCCAGATGATTTGCCATCAGACAAATCTGATGGTCCTGAACCCAGGACCAGAGACGCAGAGCCTCTCTGCAGAGACACTGCGACCCTACTCCTCCCTGCTTGTTGATGTACCACATCGCGGTAGTGTTGTCTGTCAGGACCTGAACAGACTGACCGCGAAGGGAAGGGAGGAAGGCCTTGAGCGCCAGACGTATCCCCCGCAACTCTAGAAGGTTGATATGAAGCAACCTTTCCTCTGGAGACCAAAGACCTTTGACCTCCAGGTCCCCCAGATGAGCACCCCACCCGAGAGTGGACGCATCCGATATTACTGTGGCAACAGATGGAGGAATCGGAAAAGGCTTCCCTTGAGACAGATTGCCTTCCACGCTCCACCAAGACAGATCCGCTGCAGTTTCTCCGGAGATCTTCACCGACTCCCTGATATCTCCGTTGTGCTGATACCACTGCCTGCGGAGGCACCACTGGAGCGCCCTCATATGCCAGCGTGCATGGTTGACCAACAGAATGCATGAAGCCATCAGACCGAGAAGGCGAAGGACCTTCAGGACTGGAACGACCGCTCCATTGTAAAACAAAGGAATCATCTCCTGTATGTCGCGAATCCTTTGAGGGGGAGGGAATGCACGACACACAGTAGTGTCCAGTACCGTGCCTATGAACAGGTTGCGCTGTGAGGGAACCAGGTGAGACTTGGGTACATTTATCGAAAAACCCAACCTGTGCAACAACTGAGTTGTCACTTGCAGATGATGGAGCACCTTCTCCGGCGACTCCGCTTTGATCAGCCAGTCGTCTAGATACGGAAACACATGAATCCCCGTTCTCCTGAGATGAGCTGCCACCACTGCCATCACCTTGGTGAAGACTCGAGGCGCAGTAGTAAGACCAAACGGAAGGACCACAAACTGGTAGTGTGACCCAACCGTAAAACGGAGATACTTTCTGTGCGACTTTAAGATGGGAATATGAAAATACGCATCCTGCAAGTCGATCGACACCATCCAGTCCTCTTCCAGCAGCGCTTGAAGAACCTGTGCAAGAGTGAGCATCTTGAACTTTTCCTGTTTGAGGTAAAGGTTCAAGATCCTGAGATCCAGGATTGGCCGAAGCCTGCCATCTTTCTTGGGGATCAGGAAATACCGGGAGTAGCACCCCTGACCCCTTTCCTGCTCTGGAACCACCTCTATCGCACCTCTTCGGAACAGAGCCAGGACTTCTTCCGGCAGGAGAAGCAGGTGGTCCTCCTAACAATAACCCTGGCAAGGAGGGTAATTGGGAGGGAAATCCTGGAAAGGAAGTGCATACCCATTCTCTACAAGATTGAGAACCCACAGATCCGATGTTATTAATTCCCAATCTTGTAGAAAATGAGTAAGCCGACCCCCTACTGGGCCCACATGATCCGGAATGGCGGATCTAGGGCTGCTTTGCTGCGTTGGCCGGGGGTTGGGAAGGAGAGGAGGAGGAGGAGGAGGAGGAAGTTTGACGACCTCTAGGGCGGGATCTTTGCCTGCCCCTGTATGACTTGTACAGCGTATTTTGCTGCTGTTGAGGCTGCTGCTGGGATGGTCTGTAAGAACGAAAGGAAGATCTTCCAAACCCTCTGAAGCGTCTACCAGTAGTACCTCTGGACTGAAGACCCAAAGATTTTGCAGTGGCCCTACTGTCCTTAAAACGTTCCAAGGCAGCATCAGCCTTCTTGCCAAACAATCCTGAGCCATCAAAAGGCAAGTCCATCAAAACAGACTGGACGTCTGCAGAGAACTCCGATGTTTTAAGCCAGGCAGCCCTCCTAGTGGCCACGGAGGAACCCATGACCCTTGCCACCGATTCAGCAGTGTCCAGACCACTCTGAATCACCTGTCTCGCAGCTGCTTGAGTGTCTGATATCACTTCCTGAAAATCCTTCCTGTCATCCTCAGGAATTTTCGGAATCAGCTGCTTGACAGAATCCATCAAGGCATGGATATACCTTCCCATCAGACACGTTGCGTTGGTTGACTTTAACGCCATACTGGCTGATGAGAAAACCTTCTTGGCACTCTGATCTTGCTTTCTGGATTCTTTATCCCCAGGAACCTGTGGAAATGCACCAGCAGATTTCTTTGAGCAGGCTGCTTGCACCACCAAACTCTCAGGCAAGGGATGAGTTGATAAAAACGCAGGGTCCTCAGGTGCAGCTCTGTATCTCCTCGCCACTGTTCTTGAAACTGCAGGAGCAGATAACGGTTTCTTCCAAACCTCATAGATGGGCTCAGACAAGGCCTCGTTGAAGGGTAACATAGGTTCAATAACTGACGAGGGTGAATGAAGTACTTCAGTCAAAATATTAGGTTTATAATCAGCAGTGGGCAGAGTAATAGTCAATAGACTCGCTGCTTTTTTTATAACGGTGTGATAAGGCACCACATCCTTCGATGGTACATTTGACACTGAAGCCAATTCCCACTCAGGCGACAGTTCAAGCCCACTGGCCTCACACAAGTCTTCAAAAGGATCTTCAGAATCCTGTAACTCCCCTTCTTCAGTATCTGAATATTGATACCTTTCCTCTTCCAGAAGTCTCTGGGCCTTTCTCCGAGATCTTTCCTTCACAGCAGAAGCCAAAGGGTTCGGAATCGACTCAGACTGGGTCGGTGCCGGCGTCGAACCCGAAGTCGGACGAGGCTTCTCAATACGAGGTTGGACACAATCCTGCCTCGGAGTCGTAGGCATCGGCGTCGAGGAGACTGGCGTCGACGGAGTCGGCGTCGTGCGCTTCGGCGTCGACGACACCGGTGATGTCGGAAAATGCCAATGCGGTGGTATAGCCGGCATAAAAGACATGAAGGGCGCAGGGGCGTAAGCCTGGGGAACACCCAAGTTGAATGCCATAGGACCCGTGGGACCAACAGGTGCACCAGACGGGAACATTGCCCTAGAATAGACACCAAACATGGCGTTCAGGAACTGAGAAGGATCCTGACCTGGAGCTGGAAATTCAGGATATGGCTCTCTGGGTCGTTCCTGAGGAGGTGGAGTCGAAACGACGTCGACCTCTTCACAGAGTCCAGGAACCGGGGTCGACGAACCCGCAGGCACCGGAACCTCGACTTCACCAGCCCCCTGCTCCTCACCTTCATCCTCCTGACCAGAAGGATTGGATGGAACTGGAGAATGGACCTGCTTCTGAGATTCGGGTGAATCCGGATGTGAAGCCTCACCAACAGAGTTATGTTCCGACTCCGAAACCTCCACTTCCTTACTCAGAAGTTTGACCTGGGACTTCGGTCTCGAACTAGAGTCCTTTCCGGAGTGATGACGTGACTCATGGCTCCTCTTTTTATGTTTCTTCCTCGAAGACTTCGAAGCGTGAGCCGAAGACGACTCAGAGCGTGACCTCGATCTCGACCGACGAGTTCGAGACTTCTTAACTTTCTTATTTTTAAGTTTTGCCACAAGGAGTTTCGTCTCTTTTTCTCTTAGCGCCTTCGGAGTAATCTTCTTGCAGCAAGGACAGTCCTCGACGTCATGGTCGGAACTTAAACACCAAACACAGCATTCATGAGGATCGGTGATAGACATAGTCTTGCCACATTCGCCGCAAGCCTTAAAACCAGTTTTCTTCGACGACATTTCGAAGAATATAAAGATAAACAGAATAACAGGATAATAGTAACAAAGTTACTGTAAAGCTACAGTACGATCCCTGAAAACCGTTAGCGACGACGCGGAAAAAAGGGAACTGATGTCATCACGCCGGCGTGGGCCTGTTATTGGCGTCGGTGACGTCAGCGGAGTCGCGAGCGGAGCCGTGCCTCTGTGACGTCCGGATCCACGTCGGCGCGAAGCTACAAAAAGAATTTCCGAATGTTGCTGACGCAAGGGGATATTCACAAGGTGAGGAATCCACACGGCAGATGTATCTATCAGAAATATAGATATATATATATATTTTTTTTATTGAGGAACCCAATTTCCTTACCCATCCATAAACCCTAAAAAACACCCTTACCACCCCATTTATTAGCCACCCCTAAAAACACCTTTACCACCCTCTACTCTTACCCATCCCTAAGCCCTAAAAACACACTTACCAACCCACTTCCTCACCCATCCCTTAGTCCTAAAAACACCCTTAGCACCCTATATCCTTACCCTTGCCTAAAGCCTAAAAACAACGGTAATACTCTATTCCCTTACCCACCCCTAATAACAACCCTACCACCCTGTTTCCTCACTCATCCCTAAACCCTAAAACACCCTCACCACCCAAGTTTCAGCCACCCCTTAACCCCAAGATCTCCCTCACCCCCCAATTCAATTTCCCACTCCTAAGCCCTAAAAAAGACCCTTACTACTCAATTCCCTTGCACACAAAGTCGGGAAAAATCCCAAATTTCGACAAAAGTGAACAGAAATCCTGCCAAAAAGCAGCAGGGGGGAATCTCTTCTCGGATCGGTACTTAACTGGTGCACAAAGAATATAACGGACATCTGTGCACCTGGGTGATGCCTACATAGGCACTGCAACGTCAACCAACTCAGACGTCACGGTGAGCTGAATGGAGACACCCAATGTCATGCGCAAGGGGTATGCTCTGCAAAAGTTTACGGATCTAGCCGGACGCCTGGGAAATTCAAAGGTAAGGAATCTGCAGCTAGAAGTCTATCAGATCCCTAAAATCACCCTTACCTACACCCACACCTAAACCCTCAAAACACCCTTAGTTTGCGATATCTGAGGTACATATGCATGTTAAAGGATATGCCTTTACCACTCTATACCCTTACCTATCCTTAAAAACAAGTTTAACAACCAATTCCCTCACCCATCCCTAAACCCTAAAAAGAACCCCCTCTCCACCCAATTCCATTACCCAGACTTAAACGCTAAAAACACCCTTACCGCCCAATTCCCTCAGCCACCCTTAAACCCTAAAATCACCCTTACCAACCTGATCCCACACCCACCCAAAAAACATCCTTACTTTAATCTGATGCACACACACACACACACACACACACACACACTTGCCTTATATATGCTTACCATTTTGTTGCAAAGGCATGCGTGGTAAAGCCTAAAGGCATATGCGTGTGGTAAAAACATGTGTGGTAAGGCATTACGTTATTATAATTGCGTAGTAAAGGCAGTTATCCTTCAATATTTATAGCCCCTCCCAACAACAAAACTACTTGGATCCAGAACACTCAAAAATAAAAATGTGTGCAGTTAAGCAACCCCTGCATATCTAGGTAATACTCTGAATGTACTACACTGAACACAATAAATCTGCATATGCAACAGCCCACTCCCTTCCATTACACACCAACATTGAAAGTATACTTTACTTTTCACATCAAAATAATTTTAGAGAAGGCTACGTTTAGGACAGCTTATGGAGCATCATTGGGAGTACCTTTCATTGAGTGGCTCCTGTTTCACATGCTTGATCATAAATTTTGAAATAAGGATAATAGCATGCACAAATAGATCACTAACTTTAAGCATGTTCTTTTATATCATTGTTACTTGCAAGCATGTCAAACACTTTCTATAAAAATGTAAATTAATGAAATATGCCAATTGCAGCAGCTTGTCCTAGGGTGTGAAAGAATCTTCTAGTCCTATCAGCACACTTTGCTAAGACCGCTTACATTTCAGATACCATTACAAATTCCACAGGAAGCTTCCCCACTAACCACCAGGGGCCTGCCCATGTGAGAAGTAAACAGACAGGCGGACTCTTACACAGACACGCACACTTTCAGTGTCCAATACCCAGCTCTGGTTAGACTAATTCATATCTTTATATAAGATGTGAACTACAAAGTGAAACATGGTTTGTTACACAAAATACTGTTTTTTATTGCCAATTTAAGTTATTTTCTACCCAAAGCAAATGCAAGAAACGCACAATGATATCAAAGACTGTTGGTGGAAGTAGATTCCCCAGACACTCACCATTCCCACCAACCACCTGTAGCTCAGGGTATTTCTGTTTGATGTAATGGATCATGTTAATCTGATACACTGAATTTCCCTGAGATGAGTCCTGAAAAAATGGCAAAAATATGAAAGTTAGAATGAAAAATAAATCAAGTTTAACAATGTAGAGATGAGGAGTTATTGACTGACAACTTAATACTGAGATTGAGCATAGAGATCATTAACTTTTTTTGTTACCATTTCTACCACCCAACCTCCACAAATGGCATACTGCATCACCAGTGTACAGCCAAATGCCCATCGTGCCGACACGTACTACAGGAAAAAAAAAAAAGACAATGTACCCTTCACCCCTCTTTTTTTTTTTTACTAAGCACAATGCCTCCAAGGTAGCAAAAAAAAAACAAAAAAAAAACACAAGTTGTAAAGCTTAGGAAAGTCACCTAAAATGTAGACTATTTATCAGAACAAACACTTTACTACATAAAGGACCAGACCTCTGAAACTCAACAAGCTGCACCCGGAGTGGATCTCTAAAAAGGAAATAAATGCATCTTGCACTGCTTTAATTAAATCCAGTAGACAGACAAACAAACATGGTGGACATCAATAAAAAGTGTCGCAAGCGAATATTATCGCGCCTTCTAAAAGAAAAAAAATGGGGAAGCCTGACCAAAGGGTAAACAGAAATCTCTTGCAAGTGAACCAGAACTTCGGCTTTAATAAAGTTTGAAGAAAAAGAGTAGACACACTAAGCCCCAATCAAATGGGTGGTCAATATCAAGCAGTGTCAGAAGAAGATTTATATAATTTAAAAAAAAACTTGCAGGTAGGCGATCACAAAAGCAAAGGCTGGGTACGAAGCATGAGAGTGAACAGAATTGAGAACAATACAGATGAGAAACGTCATCAAATCTTAACTGTAAAACAGTTCTGAGAAAGGACTTCAGAAAATTGTGGGTAAATAATTTGTAACCAATGTCTCCCTCATCAGTATCCACCGGGAAATTCCACTTAAAACACTTCGCAGTTAATGGCCAACCTCATGCAATTCCAGAATCATACAACTTTTCCCCCCTCAAAGGTAGCTCCGCGCACTTCTCCCGAACTTCAGCAGCTGAAATACACGACAGCCACCATATTCGTATTCCTCCTTGCTATTCTTTAAGAAAGCAGGGGGGCATGAAGGCTACACAAGAGGTAAACTATTTCAACAGGCAGACATTCCTGCTAAGGGAAGTAGCTTCAAAATAATCATAATCTTCATACTTGAAACATTCAAGTGGTTTATCAATCAAAAGTTCCAATCTCAGTTCTTTAGATATCGGCGACACCTACAACGTTTAAGATGTTAAAAAGCCTTATGTTCCATATCTAGACATCGTTTCTAGTTTAGCCACTTCCAGGTAGCGAGGAAACTAGGAGCATTGGCAGCAGGTGTAATAGTAGCTCGAGGTTTCGAAGGGTGTTGAGTACGCTGTACTTCGCTCAGCCAGTCTTTAGCTTCATTAAGAAGATCTCCGGTCTCGGGAGCAATGGAATCGTTTCTAGACATACAGACGTGTGTCGCCGAATCATTTACCACAGGGTGGGAGAGCAGCCGGATGAAACACACGGGAAACCGCTGCATCAAGTTTCCTGTCATTCTTAGCAAACTCGTTTACTGTTTACGCGGTTTATTGGCGAGTCTAGATTAGTCCTACTTCAACATGTAGGTGCCAAGAGGGCACGTAACGGGTGAACACGGCGCCTTACGACACACTTCCCAAACCAGTGCATACGAGCATGTTAGAAACCAACCATATTTGTAACGAATCATCAGATGGCATAGTTTGTATTCTTCTGCCATCTAGTGGTTCAATCCCGAATAGTTAAATTACTTACACCAGTCTGTAATGACAATCGGAACGCTAGGAGGCAGAGTCTGATGACGCGGACAGGAAGCAATCTAAGGCTTTTAGTCAAACCATTCTTCGGAATGTTTTATGAAGCGTCCGCCTTATGCAATCAGTACATTGTCTCCCAGCATCTTTACTTCATAGGCTGCCTGGGCAGCATGCATGTGACTGACAGATGAAAAGCTGCAAACTCAGTATTGCCGGAAGCAACACGATCTACAGAGCACTCAAGTGCTTTGTTTAAAGACGTTTTAAGCATATGAGGTAGGACGCTATTGTGCCGTTCGCCTTAAGACATTTAGTATTGCAACAGATCAAATCCTGGGCCTCTTGGCAAATGTCGGCAGCTGGGGTGGCACGTGTACTCTAATAGAGGAGATGGCAAGCACCCAATAAGGTACGTGATGACCTGCGTATATTAAACCAAAGGTCAACGCCGGGCCGTTCTCACCTGAACAAGGTTTCTATGGTTAAACCTAAAGTGATCTAATAAGACTCATGGAAAAGACAATAGTTTTACCTGTTTGAACCGGGAAAAAAAAGGAAACGGGCTGGACATGTGTCCTTTGTTGTAGAAACTGCTGCGGCTGCAATTGATGGCTGTAAGCATGCAGCACTTGCACAAATAACGCCACGATCTTAGGTGGTTAGGAGGCACCGACCCTAAAACGCCCTGTGAGGTCTATCCGCCCCCGCCTGAGGCAAAGATAAAGGCCAAAGTCGAGAGGCCATCAGGCCTCCTTTTCATGGAGTATTCTGAGTAGAAGCGGCTTGGAACTTCACAATGACTTTTCTTCAGACCAACTAAAGAGATCCTTTTGACTTTGCTCAATCCCGGTGTATACATACGTGCATGCACTGTAAAAATGTCAGATGTGTGGTCTATCCCATTATTTACACAAATAACCATTTAAATAGAGCTATTTTGTTTCTTGTATAGCACTACTCATCCCAATGCAGGGTGTCAGAGCATTTTACGTAACACAATAAATCATGTAAGTGTGTAAATCAATGTACAAGATGTTATATGCGGCAGTGAGGGATACAAGGTGTAGGAGTCTCATGTCATAACTCATTGTGCTATATTAGAAGGATTTCATTTTATGAACTGTAAGTAACAAAAGGATCTGTGTTAAAAGCAGTAACTCACTTCCCTAGCTACATAAAACAAAAATCTCTCATGTGACTTTATGTGGTTTGAAGGAGGCGCGTTAACTTTCTATACTACTTTGAATCAAATTTGGGACTACACAAACACAGATCCCTCCAACAAATGTGTTAACCTCCAGAGTCCTCACCATTCGGATTATTCCCAGAGATTTACTGGGCACCTTTGCAGAAGATGCCTTAACCCAGAAAAATATTTCAAAATGCAGACTTTCCAATCAACTAAGCACAACATATCTACTACTTTGCTTCTCCTTGTTGCCAATTTCATTGAGGCAGAGTTAAAAAAAAAAAAAAAAATATATATATATATATATATATATATATATATATATATATTTTATTTGAGGCCCAGATTTTGCATTGGGGTTGTGTCACTTCTTTGGCACAACCAACGCTAATTCTCATTTGTTACATCTCCATGAGCTTAAATGTACCTGATAAGCATGTGTGAAGTCTTAATATTGGATGTCACTTCATATGATGTCATTTCTTGTGAGTTCCCATTCTGTGATACCATGTGCAATGTCATGCGTTGGGAAGTCATGCACTGAGGTCACTAGCACACTGCCCAACTTGGTAAGTGCCCCCACTTCTTTTTAGGACTTTTTGCCTGTCCAAATCAGGCAGGTAACTTAAGTGGTGTGCAGCACTCGTTCAGTCCAACCCTGGCACCAGCACTCATTGTAGGAAGCTGGCTCTTTGTATGACATACCAAAAAGTGAGATGCCTTCTTTTGATGATACTGAGCATAGGCATCAACTCCATGGTTAGATTGTTTTGCCGCAGGCGGGTGAGAATTGAGTTAGATTAAGTGTCAGTAATGTGATGTCCATGCATGCAATGTGAATTATGGTAAATATAAAAGTAAGGAGACCTACACAAATGTCCAGAGGATGGCGGGAGCATGTGAATCAACAGCACTACCTGCCAAGAACAGATGCTTACAGGACAAGTAACATTTTGTTGAAGGCTTTTGTAGCTGTAAATACACATGCTTAGCATAGACTGTAAAGCAGTCCTTCTCCAAAAGCGGTAGCTAGCTTGTGGGGGTTGCAGTAGTTTGAAAAAGAGTACATAGCACTGCTTGTCCAACAATAGATTGTTGACGTGCTAATACATCCACACAGAAATGTTTTGCGAAAGTGTGTGATGTGGACCATGTTGCTGCTTTGTAAATGTCAGCAATGGGTATATTCCCTAGGAATGCCATAGAGGCCCCTATTTTTCCAGTTGAGTCAGCCCTAGGAGGAACAGGTAAATGTCTTTTAGCTTTAGCATAACACATTTAAATGCATTTGACGATCCATCTTGAAATCCCAAGTTTTGAAATTGGGTTTCCAGTGTGGAGAGGTGAGAAAGCAACCAATTAATTGGTTTTTCTAAATGTTTTTGTTCTGTCAATATAGTAAGTTAAAGCTCTTTAAACATCTAGAGTATGAAGAGCTCTCTCCGCAACGGTTTCAGGTAGCAGAAAGACAGGCAATTCAATTGATTGGTTAATATGGAAAGCGGAAACTACTTTAGGAAGGAACTTTGTTTGTTCTGAGCACTACTTTGTTCCTGTGAAGTTGAAAGAATGGTTCATCTAACGTTAGTGCCTGGAGCTCACGGATGCATCGGAGTGAAGAGATATCTTGAAAAGTAGCTTTTTTAAATGCCAAGTATTGGAGTTGGCAGGAATGTAGTGGATCAAATTGTGTCCCAATGAGCCTCGAGATTCCAAGCTGGTGCAAGTGTATGGGGAATTACCCTCAAGTCTGTCCATAAACGCTTTAATGACTGGTATTTTAAATAAAGATACATGTTGTCGGGTTTGTAGACAGGCTGCAATGGCTGCAAGATGTAAGTGTATTGAAGTGCAGGCCAGCCATCAGTTTGTAAAATGCAGGAGATAACCTATGACAGTTTGTATTGGCTCATATAATAGTTACGTTTTTGGCGCTGGCAGTAAAGGACAAATCGTTTCAATTTGGCAGCGTAGCATTTACTAGTTGTAGGCCTACGAGCTTCTTTAAGACTATCCAGACGCTGCTGTGGAAGGGTTAGATGCCCAAATTCTATGACTTCAGGAGCCATATGTCAAGGTTCATTTCCTTGGGATTAGGATGTCTGATTTAGTCATGGTTGTGTGTGAGAAGGACTAAGTTGGGGGAAAGTTTCTTGTGGGGAACTTGTGAGAGTTCCTATAGTGTGGTGAACAATGGTTGACGAGCCCAGGTTGGAGCTATTATTAGGGAGAGGGTGATTTGCCTGAGCTTTCTGACCATAAATGGAAGTAGTGGAAAAGCGTAGGCAAATATCCTGGAATAGTTCATTCATAGAGCATTTCTCTTGGATAGTGGTTGTGGGAACCTGGGCGTGAAGTTGGCCTTTTTGTGGTGTTGCATACAGGTCTATTTGGGAAAACCCCACTTGTGAAAGTATGGTAGGAGGACTTTGAGGGTGGAATTCCCTTTGAAAGACTTGTTGCTGCATCCGGCTGAGGAAGTCTGCAACTTGATTGCTTGTCCCTGGTACGTGTTCTGCTAGGAGATGAAGGTTGTGATGTAAATCAAAGTGCCAGATGGTATGGGCTAGGCAAGATAATTGTAGAGAATGAGTCCCTCCCAGTTTCTGAAGATAGTACATGGTGGTCTGTCTGGACCAGGACAACCTTGTTTATTAGGTCAGTTAGGAATGCTTTCAATGATAGTTGAACAGCTTGTAGGTCTAGGTAATAGATATGGAGACCTTGGTTTTTGGGATCCCATATACCTTGAATCTTAAAATCTTGAAGGTGAGGCCTCCCCCAACCAGTCAGGGAAGCATCCGCTGTAAGAAAGGCAGAGGGAACAGAGTCTAAAAACAGCTACCACTTGGACAGGATTTTGAGTTTTGCCACGGCAGAGTGATGTGTGTGGCTGTCTATCAACACTAGATCATGTAGTTGACCATGTGTGTCCATTGATGTGAGACATTCCTGCAGCAGTCTCATATGTAGACAGGCATATGGGACTACCGCGATGCAGGATGCCATCAGGCCTAAAACTAGCAGGACTGTCCAGACTGATTAGTAGCCCGGTTTGAAAATGTTGGGCTAGTGTTTTAATGTTTTGTATTCTGGCTGTATTAGGTATGCTAACCTCAATTGCACATTAAGTATGGCTCCTAAATACAGTTGAATCTGTAACGGTTTGAGGTACGATCTTTGCACGTTTATGGTAAATCCTAGACAATGCAGTACAGTGAGTGTTTTTTGTGTATATTGGTTGCAAACGGGGGAGCCGTTGGTTTTTATAAGCCAATCGTCCAAGTAAGGAAGTGAGTGAATGTTTTGCCGGTGCAGATGTGCTGCAAAGATGCAGATGTGCCGTTACCACTGCAAGCATTTTGTGAATACCCGTGGGGCGGTGGCGACTGAAGGGAAGCACTTTGAATCAATACAGCTGTTCCTGGAAGACAAACTGTAGGTATTTGTGGTGAGCCAGATGTATGGTTATATGAAAGTAGGCATCTTTTAGGTCTACTGTGGACATGAAATCGCCTTTTTGTAGCAATGGTATTACTTCCTGAAGGGTGACCATGTGGAAGTGTTCTGTTGGGATGTAGTGATTTAGGGACCTAAAGTAGAGGATGGGTCGCAGTGGGAAGTCCGTTTTGGAAATGAGAAAATATAGTGAATATACTCAGTTTCTTGATGTTGATTGGAATGGCTCTATGGCTCCTTTGAGTAAGAGAACTATTATATCTTGTTTGAGCAGTGCTTGATGCTGTATGGAAAGTTTGTGCTTGCGGGGTGGAATATTTGGAGTTGTGAATAGCTCCAGACAGTAAACATGTTGCGTAATGTCCAACACCCATTGATCTGTCGTAAATGTATTGCCATTCTGGGAAGAAGTTTTGTTGACGTCTAGACAGATGCTCGATGATCAGGGGGAATATTGAGGAAGTCACTGTTTGGAGGTAGTAGCTGCGGTAAGGGTAGCATTTCATTATCTGCAGCATATGAAATTATTTCCCCTATATGTGCCCCAGCAGAATCCTCTAGAGGTTAATGGCTGGCCTTGGTTTTTATATGCGGTACAAAAGGGGGTGGTGATGGACGGAGCATCTGAATCAATCAAACACTCACACCCAGTCAAAAGATCTGGGTTGAATCCATCACCGTTCTTAAGCCCACTCTGCCACCCCAGTTCAGACATGGCTATATGCAAATCAGTCTGACCCTGTGCCTCAAGGGAACAGTCCAGCCCGAACTGCCAAGCCATGTCTTCCCTGGACCGGAAACAAGCTTCCGAGGACCGGTTTCTGGCATTCTAGCCGTCTTCAGCCCGGTTTGCTTGAATCCAGAGGCAAAGTGAGCAAGGGACTCACGTCTGAGCATACCCTGCCACACTTATGGCGGCCAAAAGTGGTACAAAAGGGGGTGGTGATGGACGGAGCATCTGAATCAAACACTCACACCCAGTCAAAAGATCTGGGTTGAATCCATCACCGTTCTTTAGCCCACTCTGCCACCCCAGTTCAGACATGGCTATATGCAAATCAGTCTGACCCTGTGCCTCAAGGGAACAGTCCAGCCCGAACTGCCAAGCCAGGTCTTCCCTGGACCGGAAACAAGCTTCCGAGGACCGGTTTCTGGCATTCCAGCAGTCTTCAGCCCGGCTTGCTTGAATCCAGTGGCAAAGTGAGCAAGGGACTCACGTCTGAGCATACCCTGCCACACTTACGGCGGCCAAAAGTGGTACAAAAGGGGGTGGTGATGGACGGAGCATCTGAATCAATCAAACACCCACACCCAGTCAAAAGATCTGGGTTGAATCCATCAACGTTCTTTAGCCCACTCTGCCACCCCAGTTCAGACATGGCTATATGCAAATCAGTCTGACCCTGTGCCTCAAGGGAACAGTCCAGCCCGAACTGCCCAGATCTTTGTACTGGGGTGAATGTAAGACATTGTTCTGCATTCTGTCCATCATCTGTGTTTTTTGCAATTTTCACCCCGAGTGGGCTGGGTATGCTCAGACGCGAGTCCCAGGCTCTCCACATCACTGGAGTCAAGCTATCCAGGCTGAAGAAGGCTGATGGCCAGAAACCGGTCCTTGGATGCTTGATTCCGGTCTAGGAAAGACATGGCTTGGTAGTTCGGGCTGGACTGTTCCCATGAGGCACAGGGTCAAGGCTGATTTGCATATAACCAGTGTCTGACCTAGGGTGGTGTGGAGTGCAAAAAAACGATGGATTTAGGCCCAGATCTTTGTACTGGGGTGAATGTAAGACATTGTTCTGCATTCTGTCCATCATCTGTGTTTTTTGCAATTTTGGTTTTTATATGAGCAGGGCCGGACTGGCCCAGCCATCGCGGGCACCGGGTGTTTCCCAGGTAGACCGCTAGGGTTGGGGGCTGGTTGTGGGCCCCCTTGGGGGGGGGGGGGGGAGGGGGGGGGGCATTTTGGTTACATGGAGTCCGCAATATTGGCCCCCGTAACAAAATCGGCCGAAACCAGCCCTTGCAAACTGCTCGGCTGAACTCACCCCAGGGGGGCCGACTGAGGAGTTTGCCACATCCGGTTTCTGTTCCCAGTCCGTCCCTGTATACGAGGACCCCGAGGGGTCCCTAGATGCAGATCTGGTGCCCTGTTTGAAGTGAAGTGGAGCAAAGAAAGGACCCACGATAGGTGGGAATTTGGCAGGCAACATCTATGGGTCCCTTTTAATTTTTTACATGGCCGTGTTTACTAAAAAGGTGCTCTTTGTCAAAAGGAAGATTAAAGACTGCTTGCAGGAATTCTGTTTTAAACCCTGAGACACGGAGCCATGCGGGTTTACACAAGAGAATGCTTGTGTTTATGCCTCTAGCTCCAGTGTCAGTGGTGTCTAGTGCACATTTGAGGGAATTATTTGCAATTAGTTGACCCGCTTAGACTAATTCATACCTCTACTTTTTATATTCCTCTGGGAGATGCTGGAGGAGCCCCTCTATCTCATTCCAGTGGGCCCAGTCATAACGTGCTAGAAGGGCTTCACTGTTGGCAATTAGCCAATGATTAGCAGACTGGTCAGCAGCCCTTTATACGGCTGTGTCAATGATTTTTGATTCTTTGTCTGGAGGATTTGCATCCCCGTTCTTTGGGAGTTAGCTTTTTCTTGCAATGGCTATTACAAACTAGCTGGGGGTTAACTGCATGCTAATGCAAGTTGGGTCAGATGGTGCTGCCTTGTATTTTTTTTATTGATTCTTAGTGTGATAATTAGTGCACTTACAGGATCTTTAAATACATCAGAGTGATGTAGCACTCCTTCAAGCATTGGTAAAAAAAAAAAAAAGCTTCACTGTGCAGTAGGGAGGGTTTCAAAGAGGAAGTCATCCTCAATAGGGTCCTTGTACAAGGGTACCTGGTGATATGCTGCAGCTCAAGCAATTAAGCCTTGATAAGCTGAAGCGTCATCTGGTGGGAACGGGCATGCAGGGTAGAAGTCTGGGTCTGAATTCCCCTTATGGTCTAGGTCATAGGCGTCTAATGGGTTCCTAGGATGTGTGTCCTCTCCTATGGCATCATTATCCTCCCTGATGGGTAAATGTGAGGAAGGTGAAATGATGCCTTCCTCACACTGCTGTGGGAGAGGAGTGGATGTTGGGGTTGCAGAGGTAGGGATAAGAACATGTAAAGGGCTTGTGGCCATGTCCTTTTTGGTCTTCTTGCAATGCTGAATAGGAGGGCAATTGTGTTTTAGAAAGACAATTGTCTTAGAGAGTTAAGGCGCTGCCGGCTGAATAATTTTCTCTGCTCCGCACTGAATCTAATGTTTTTTGCCTCTGATCGAGCCACTCTTGCATAGTGTCAAGGATCGGCTCAAGGGGATTTTTTAGGCCAAAGGTGTAAAATTTAAGTGCTGGAAACGGTTTCTGTACCGAGACTATGGTTCAATGTGTCTATTCCGAGGCTTATTTCTTAATGGTGGAAGCCACTGCTGTAGGCCAAAGTTTTGGTGCCAAGCCAGTTTTAGCGGTTGGAGCAGATTTTTGGGAGGTTTCGGATCACAGACACTTGTACTCACTATCTGACGATTTTAGGAAGACTCCAGGTGGACTGGATCTTGTTCGGTTTCCAACTCTCATCCGGAGTCTTGGATGGAGACTGACTCCTCTGCGGCTGCCGAAGCCTCTTCTTCCTCATCGTCTGATTAGCCAAAGATATCTGGTGTGTAGCTCTGTGCTGCACTTCTAGGCACCATGCACATCGGTCCCAAAGGGTCTCTTAAAACCGAAATGACCTGCAGCCTCACAGGTATCATCCAGATGGTCGAGCGAGAGGCAAAAGTTACAGACAGAGTGTTGGTCGGGCAAGGGTTTTTTAAATGTCAGTTAAGACAAAAGAGGAACGGAGTGAGTTCCATCAGCAGCTCATTTTTCGTTTGGAGGTGTCGGATGTGAAAAGGGCGCAGCCGAGCGTGTTCCTATGGCAGTCTAGGCAAGTTGAAGGACCTGACCCACAAAATGTTCCTTTGCTCGGAATGGAGGAATGACTATGTGATCAAGACTGTACCGTAGAGCTAGGGGATATACTGTAGAGACGATCTAGAACCGGAGCACGAGAGAGTACATTCAAACCAGTCAGAGAAAAAAAAAATCTAACAATGGAGTCGATGCCCATGCGCAGTATCACCAAAAGAAGGAGTCAAACAGCTTCGCGATTCAAAAAACTTCTTTGAACAAAAACAACTTGCAATCACCCGAGCCCAACACTAAATGGCAGACTTATGTTAACCATGTAGATCTACAGCCACACATGCCTCAAATTGGCATGGTGCCTTGCTTTTAAGGTCGAACGTACTAGAAAGTCTATTGAGGGCTTAACAAGAACTTAAAGGGGCTTACAGACCGCACATTCATCAACAATGGTTGCCTTTGTGACTCTGATTTTCTTACTTCTTATTTAATGGCTTTCCTGGTTCAGTCTGGTCTACCTAGTATTTGTTCCTCTCCTGTAGCACTGCCTCTTTACCGTCTGACAGACTGGCTTCTATTCTTCCACTGCTCACTTTAATGGCACTACTTTTTTCTTTTTGCTGAAATACTCCATGAGAGCGCATGTGTTTTCCAGCTTTCTTCCTCATGTTCTTCATCCCCCCTCTGCCAAATACCTGCGCCTGTGCTCAGAGTTGCAGTCTCCACTGAGTTGAAAACATCCTCTTATGTAATTTGCCCGCCAAACTCCCTGTCTTCACTGGGCGATGTTGCGTTCTCGCTTGTGTGCTTCTCCCTCACCCAGTACTGCCCTGCCTGGGGGGCTGAATTTCCCCTCTCTTGTCCACTACCTGTTGCTTTCTCCATCTACTTCTCTGCTGCACCCATACCCCTTTATATATTTGTTTCCAATAATCGCTTTTGAACTACTTATTTTTCTTTGTTTTTTTAAAATTAACTGTAGGAAGCTGGATCTTTATGTGATATATCAATAGCTCGATAAACAATGTAGGGAGACCTGTGGTTCCCTTATGAGTGGGCAGGGGCTTGCTATTCAATCCCAAAAAGCTCTATTAGGGTGTAGTGTGGTTGGGCAATCCTAGGCTTAACACAGGGGAATGCAAGACATTTGCAAAATACACACAATGATCAATAAATAATAACTGAAGGAGGAGAGCCACACCACTTTATAAACATAGCTAGTATATTTATAAATATGTTTAGGCATCAGAGAGAAATTGTTCAGGAAAGTAAGTTTTTAGATAAAAAAAAATCAATTCAGTTTCAAAATTAGACATCGCAATTTCAAAGTTCTGCAATGTTTTACTATGGAAGGAAGAACAAGTTCTGCAAAAAGGTACAGTACATCTACTTACAGGACCAATCTCCAGGAGTTATGGTGAGTAGTGGGCAAGGTCCAAGGCAGCAGCAACAGTACAGCACCAGCGGTACAAGGGCAGCCAGGTGTGGGCGCCAACTAGACAGGAGCCCAATACATTTCAACAAGAATCGGTCACTAAAAAGAGGCTGCAGGCTCTCGCCAGGAAACCAGTTGGGCTGAACCAGCAAGTGGGCTAAAGAGGGGGCACCTTTGGTCATCTTCTCCAAAGCTCAGGGATGACTAATGCTGTAGTGTCCTTAGGCATCGGACTTTTCTTTACAAGACCAGTCACAGTCGAGGGGGGCTGTGTGCGGAGGCTGCAGGCGCCTGGGAGTCCAGGAGGGGTGAGACCATGCTGGACTCAAGCTCTGTAGGGCTGGAAAACCTTGTTGGCACCAGTGGCTCACTTCAACTTAGGCCAGAGGAGACTGGTGCAGTGGTAGGTTCAGGTGTCTGGCTTGACTGTTTCGGAGACTTCCGAGACTTTGCTTTAGGAGTTTCTTCATAACAGGTCCGCTGTTCACAGGAAGTCTTGGTTCTGAAGTGAAGCGCAGGCACGTCTCCCGGGCTTTGGGGACTCTGCAGTTGTGGGACTAGTTGACTTTTGGTGCAATTGGCAAAGGCAGCAGTAAAGCTAGCAGCGTTAGCACCAAGTCAATTGCTTGATCTTCTGTTCTTGCAAGGGTGCGACTTCTTGTCATTCTTCTTCAGGACATCCTGATCTGCTTCGCTGGTGCTAGGGACTCCCCTAGACACTCCATTTAAGGGCATTAGGGAAGTATAGGGTAGTAGCTAACGGCTACTGACCCTTGGGTCACTATGTCATCTATATGACCACTTCCTGTGGGAAGTGGGGATAACTCTGTCCTAGAATTCCTATGTATGCCATTACAAAAAGTAATACTTATGAAAAATCGTGTTCCCCTCAGTTCTACCCCACCTTAGGGGTGGTACTAGCCTAGGGGTGGTATGCCTACCGGACTAATTTTACCACCTGTCCACGTGCCAAGGGGGTCCTGGACTAAGAAGGGCGGCTTGTCTCCTGTAAGTGGAGCCAGATTTGCAATCCAAAGGCGGCAGCCCTTTGAAGCAGATTCCAGTGTAGGATTGATTAATATATGCACCCAGAGGGCACCTTAGAGGTTCCTCCTGAAAACCTACAGGCTGGTCTCTGCCAGCCACCAGAGACGCTGTTCTGACCTCCTAGGGTATGGGCTTTGATCTCAGGAGGCCCAAAACAAATGCCTGTCCAGGAAGAGTTTATGACACCAACCCACAGGAGGACCTGATGAATAGCGCTCCTAGGTCTGCAAGCTCCAAAGAAGCCCCGCCTTTGAAATACGAATTTGGCTCCCCTCACAGGTGAGGAGGCCAACCCACTTTGCCCAGAGCCCTTTAGCTAATTTGCCTGATGCCTACTTGGATGCCAGTCAGGTAGGCTTGACCACCTCCAGGCTAGTGCCACCACTAAGGTGGCCTAACCTGATGCGGGTACAACTTTTCAGAAGTGGCAATCTTTGTGTTGGCACACTTAGGAATTCTGGGACATGGTTATGCCCAGTTCCCACAGGAAGTGGTGATATAGGGGGCGTAGTGACCCCAGGGGTACGCAGCCCATTGGCTACTACCCTAAACTCCTCTAACACCACTACATTCAGGTGTTAAGAAGCCCCTGGCACCAGAGAATCAGATCCTGCCAACCTGAAAGACAACAGACGTGTAAGGAGTTGCATCCTGCAAGAACTGAAGATCCGGCAACTGACCTGGCGCCAACCCTGCTGGCCAGCCTGCTGCCTTCACCAGTTGCACCAAAAGTCAACTTGTCCTGCAGCTGCTGCGTCCCCCAAAGCCAGGGAGACCTGCTAGCACCATACCCAGGAACCAAGACCAGCAGAGAAGTAATGGACCCGTTTCACTGCATCCTGCAGGCATCCAAAAACTCCTGTAAGGACTCAGTGACCGCAGAATACTGAGGCCTAAAGCAATCACTACACCTGTCTCTCCAAGCCAGAGTTGAAGTGGGCCAAAAGTGTCAGCGGTGTCCCCAAGCCCTCCAAAGATAGAGTTCAGTGTGGTGTCGCATATCGTGGACTCCCCAACGTCGCCTGCAGCCTCTGCACGCAGGCCCCCCTCTACCACAACTGTTTTCTGGAAGATAACTAGTCGCCCAAGGACACCTCTGCACCAGTCGCCCTTGGCCCATTGCGAAGAGGACAAAAAGTGCCGCCACGTCCCCGAGCATCATAAGGCCTTAACCCCCCACCCCGGCCCCCCTTCAGTAGTTCAACCCGACTGGTCCTCCAGTCCAAGCCTGAAACCTCTTACACTAAGATAGATTCTTCATAGAATAACACGGGGCACATGGCGCTGGTTTGCCCTATGCACCCGGCCACCCTAGTGTCTCTGGTGGTGTTTTGCTGGTGGTTCCTTAAGTCTTGGAGGATTGGCCTCGTAAGTTGCTGCACTGTACCTGAATTTCGCATTGAATTTTCCTCCCATAGGAAAACATTGCAGCCTCTGAAAAGTGTCAACATTTTGAATTGTAAAATATTTCTATTAGAACACGTACTTACCTGAATGAATTGATTCTGGTCTCAATGCATATATAAAGATAGTTATTTTTATAAACCGGTGTGGATCTTCTTAGAGTTGTGTGTATCATTGACTAGTGTATATTTGGAGAGGTCTTGCACTCCTCTGTGATAAGCTTAAGGCTGCTTGGCCACACTACCCCCTAAAAGAGAACCTTGGGATTGGCATAGCAAGCCCCTTGTCCACTCATAAGTGAACCCCTGGACTCTATAGGATATATCAAAAGGAGATATCTAGTGTAAAAAGAGCCAGCACCATACACATTGACAAAGCCAATAGGTACCAAAAGGTGAGACCTATCTGCTTTGATAATGCTGGCTTCTTTTTTACACTTCTCTATCCACTGTCCTCCCTGTAGGTGTGATGAGAGCCACTATATATATATATCTTGTACGCTCAATAGGCTGTGGTGGAGTGTGACGGCTTTGTAAATGAGGCAACTGGTTTTAAATGTACCATGAGCAGGCAAAGGGGAGGCAGTGGCGTTCCATTAGGATGGTATTGATGTGATAATACTTCTTCAGCTCTGGATGAAATCTGCTGCAACATGTACGATGCCATTTAAGGGGGACCAGTGTGGAGCAAGGAAGGCCATTGAGCAGGGTGTTTCCAACATCCAGAAACGAGAGTACAAGTGCTAGGAGAGCGGAACTTGTTTTCTGGGAGTAATGTCTGTTTTTTTGGCAAAGTGTTCCTTGAGGGTAAGAGAGATGCCCAGGATGAATCCAAGTGACCTGGCATTAAATAGGTGAAAGGAATTCCGTCTTGATGGTGGTTTTGAACTTGTAGGTCTGGATGAGAAGCAGTCAGTGTTTGTGATGTAGGTTGTCTGGAGCAAAGGAGACTTTCAAGCATAAATTATTAAGGGCCCGCATATTGGTGAGTTCTGATGCGGTTATCTGAGTAGAACCTCAAGGGGCTACATGCAAAGGTGAAGATGATGGACAGGACAGAACCCTAGAGGACTCTGCAGATCAGAGTAATCTGGAACCAGTCAATGCCCATGTGAATGAACTGGTGTTGATTGGAATGCTAGGGGAGAACCAGTGAACAACACTGTCAGTCTCTCCTATTCACTGCCAATATCCTTCTGCCAATACCTTTCTGCCAAGTCCTCTCCTAAAATGTTATATTTCTGCCATTAGTTTATTTTACAGAAAACACCATATTAGGTATAGATAGATAAATATCAGGGTAAATTATCACAAACTTCCCCACTATTGCAATTGTTGATGCAGTTAGAGCTAAATGCCAGAACAGTTTTAGACTTTATTACATACTAAAAGAAAGTGGTTCTGATATTTTTTCTATTCAAACCTATTAGACACTTTTTTCTTTATTAAAGGTTGTATCCAGTTTACACACAATGTTTTAAGGGGTTTCATCTCCCCTTTTCCACCCCTTTAAGGGGGTTCCCCCTTAACCCATTTTGCCTCTAGTTTCTTTAATATCCACATACCCTCCAGCTGTAATTTTTTTAATTCATTTTACTTTCATTGCTTCTCCCTACCTATTTATATTTCCCCAATCCAAAACACCCTTCTCCTGTTACCTTATCCCTTTACTTCCTCCTCATTAATACCATGCCTTGTACCCCTCCCAATTTACTCTTTTACTTCTTCCACCCATTTACTTGTTCTCCATCCTAAACAGCTTCCCTGGTTACTCCCTTCTATTTGTTTACCTCCGGTTACCTTTGTTTAATACCCATAGTCTACCCTTTCAGCTTTACTCCTTTTTCAGTAAACCTTAATCACTTCCCCAGTCCCATCTACGCCCCCTCCCTTCAATAAGATTGGATACTTAAAGAAATTGGTTCAGATGACTCTTGTGTAACGTTTTATGACAAATCTTTCCCCCCCAAATCCAGCTCCCTTTTCTTTAACCCTTTCTATGCGCCAGGAGTGTACAGTGAGTTGGGCGCTAATTAGCAATTAAAAACCTGTAGAATTCTTTCTAGGGGGAGATTTATGTAAAATCAGATTGTGTCAGAATTTATTTCAATGTCTGTCTGTTCCTAAATGTTTCTGCAGACAATTTTTCTAACATGAGGAAAAACATGCTGCCAAAACTGCGTTGGAGAAATGTCAAAATAGACAGCCCCCGTCCTTACGACAGCACGGGGGCCGTCCGAATTGCACACGTGTGGAATTTGCCCATACCGCGGGGGAATTATACGCGCGTCTAAGTGGTTAATACCAATACATATTGTATCCTCCCACATAACTCATATTTTACGTTTACTACTTACCCCTACTTCATTTTAGTTTCCCTATCTGACACACCCTCCCTTCTATGCCTTTGTCATTTAAACCGTTTTTGCAGAAATAAAGTAATTCCGTCATTTTGACATTTCTCTAACGCAGTTTTGGCAGCCTGTTTTTCTCAGGCTGACTTTCCTCATGTTAGAAAAATTGTCTGCAGAAACCTTTAGGAACAGACAGACATTGAAATAAATCCGGACAATCTGATTTTACATAAATCTCCCCCTAGAAAGAATTCTACAGGTCATGTACCGTTAAGCCAGGGACAATGGAGCTAGGAAATGAATCTTAAGACTTTAGAGATGTCATGGGTCACCTTCAGAGCCAGTCTGCCACAAGAGCTTCATCCTGCCCATTTCAACAGTCCTACAGACAATACAGAAGTAGCGTTAGTCAGCTGCTGAAAACACTTTACTTGCAGAAGAGCTGCAGTATTAGCTACCCAACCCATAAAATGAGATGTAGAGAAAAATTGGGGGGTCGGAACCTGGTGAGGGCAGGCCTATGTCCAGGGATGGAGGGGCGAGTTTTATGATGTTCTAATGCTTATATAAATACTATCAGGCTACAAATTGTATTTTAAACCGCTATAGACACATTTTCTGGTACCACCACAAGGCAGCAGGAATTCCCACAAGGTTGAGAGTGGAAAGAAGCCAGGAACAAGCGATCAGAAGAATACTGGCACAATGTCTACCAACTCAATGAAGACTATAGTCAAATTTGCTGGTTTAACCATACTTCTATACCGGAAAAAAATAGGAGGGACTAAAGAAAGACAAAATAGAGATACTTTTTAATTGTGGTGGACCGTTTGGATAAATGTGTTCCAGCCTACAGCCTCCACACAAACAAGTTTGTAACAATCTCAAGATCATCATGAGGTACAGTTTCCAAGCTTCCGCATCTCTGAAGAGGCTACCAACAAAGGCTCATTTTTAAATTGGGAGATTATCAAACTGCTACCAGATGTAAAAAATGTAAAACGCAATCTAGGCATGAAATTCGATGTGAATGACTCCCTTATCAAATTCAATCTTTAAGATTCCAAACATCTCCCAGCTTTTTACCCCTCTGAAGTTAGAGGGTATGTTAAGTGAAAACAAGGGAAGAAACATGAACTCACCAGAACCACTACATCCACTCCAGCCTGCACTAGCAGGTCGAGGCGATACTTGTCATCCTCACGGGTCCCAATGGCAGCCCCGCACAGCAGCTGCTTTCGGGAGTCCTTTGATGCAAGTGGGAAGTCGCGGTTCTTTTTCAGATCTGTCCGGGCAATGATGGCAATCAGCTCGTCACTGTCATTCACAATGGGGAGCTTTCCTGTAAGAGATGAGGCAAGAGGAAAACTCATCACGGAGGAGGAGCCCATCACTCCGGGGATTAGCAGCGGAGCTCGTTAAGGTCACTCTTCCAAAACAGTACATTTCGTATAAGGTCTGCAGGGAAACAATGAGATATCGAAGCAGGTCAGACACTCAATGCATTCACCACCAGAAAACAGACTACTGTTGGGGGTTAAATACTCAGTAGGGCCCGCTATCCACCCTGGTACTCACAAGCCCAGTTTCCTTACATGATACAAATACTTGCACTATGTATTGATTAGCATGAACAGGTTTTAAATCGGATGTTACCTCTAGAATGAGGCCATATTTTTGGGATGAATGTGGTTTTCCAGCTGATTCTGGATACAATATTAAGAGAGCACACCTTGTTCCATCATGCTGCTACAGTCTGTGGACTGTGTAAAGTGTAACAAAATAGACTTAAGTGGTGGATAATAAAAAGGCAATAAGTCACCAGGGAACAAATATATGTCTATTACTATTAGAAAAAATGGAGAGAGATGAAACCCAAATACCCCAAGGTCCAATATAAAGGTAATACATTATTTCTTGGCAACAGAGATTACATGGAGGGAAAGCTAGATAGCTGCTTTCAATATCCGCAATATTTCCCCTCAGACTTTATGAAAAATGAAGCAGTTAGTAGACTGTGCTGTTAGCCGAAAGAATAGTAACAAAACAAAAGCATGGCACTTGAGAATAGGTTCTGAAGCCAGAGGTCCAGCGTCCTGCCACACGCTAAAAGGGTACCTTCATCAATCCAGGTATACCTTTCATCGATGGTATTTTCTCCATAGTACCATGGCAAGAGCAGTCGCTAGGGTCACAGTTATTACTGCACCAAAGCCCTATAAATTGTGAAGAGAGTCAACGAAGAACAGAAAGCAGTGTGGACTTTAAGAGGAAAGAGCTTGTTAAAAATTTGCAAACATTTACTAGCTTTCATGCTCATTATCCTCAAAATAATCATACCAATGGAGATTCTAGTTAATGTCAAATCACTGGTGCCACACAACTTTGCACTGGCAGTCTAGGGCGAAAAGTAATTTTTGCATTCAACAACCAGTGCATAAGTCATTCTTGCACTTGTGGGTTGGAGCACACAGGTTCGAAATTGCACTGTAATCAAATTGCATGACAATGGTCTCGAATTTACATATTCTGATAAAATAAGACAAGGAGGTAGCTGACATATGGCTCAGGGTGTCCGCAGGCGATAAAATGGGTACAATGTATTTGATACAATTAGAATACAACCGAAAGCAAAATGCCGGTTTACAGTACCTGTGTTTTAGTCTCAAAGTATCACCACTGGGCTGTATGGAACACATTTCCAATATGTACTCATCATAAGGTTTCTATTGTTGGTTGCCTGTCTTTACTCTCCCAAACTGGCTAGTCAGCAGACCATGTTGAAATTAGACAGGATTTTTTTATTGTAATCTGGCAATTCCCTAGTCTTCCTCCAGCAGGAACATGTCTCTTTCAAGACGTGATATCCAACATTCTTCCTCAGGGTCTTCAGAGCATATAGGTACGAGACAAGTATGGATGTCTATGGGTTCATGGTGCCCACAAATGATAAACTGGGTACAGTGCATTTGGAAAAATTGGAAAGGAACAGAAAGCGTAATGCAGATTTTGGGTATGTCTTTAAGTCGCAGGCATCACACCTGTGCTATTTTTAAATCTACTACAGCCATATATTATTAAATAGCGATGCATCTTAAGACTTCCAACACTGCATGACAGACCTCCTTCGTCATGATTAGATGTTTAGGGCAATGCATTCAACATGAAGATTGTTATATTTTCAGCATGTATTTCCCGAAACATGATAATTGCCTTTATGGTTCTTCAAATAGGAAGATATCCCAGTACTTAGACTGGGGGTACTAGAAATGCACGAGTTTCAAATGTGTTTGAACAGGGATCCATACACAAGCCACTAAATAATGCTTTTGGCCGGTGAGCATCCGTGGGTGTTGTCTGCAGTATTTGGCCTTGGGTTGTCTGCTACTAAGTAAAATCTACCAAACCCAGAGCATATAAATAGAAAGCCCAAAGAAATCCAGGGTGATTTAGCAGCATGTTTGATATATTTTTATTCATTTTATTTATATAGCGCACTACTACCCGAGGGCGTCTAGGCACTTGCAGAATGAGCACAAAGAGCACACTGAAACAATTGATTTCCTATGCTTGGACAGATTTACAGAGTAAAGAGCCATGCTTAAGTCCCTTCCTAAAGGACGCTAGATCAGAAGCTGGAATCCCCTGCAAATTATCAAACGGAGGAGTGGGGGTGGGGGGCGGTGGGGGCGGGGGGGGGGGGGGGGGGGGGTGGGGTTAATCACAATTTCTTCCTTCACTTTGACTCCAAAAAAAACACACAGATGATCAACTAAAAGTCTGCCAATCCAGTGTTCCCGCATCCCTCTAGCTAAACACATTAACATAGTTGTGGGTGTGCCTACAGCAAGGGACAGATATAGATTAAAACACTGGCAGTGTGAAGACCACATTGATAGGGTACAGACTTTTTTTTGGGTAGACATGTTGGACTACTGCGTCATGGGACATTTGCTGTTCCCCATAAAGTTGTGACTTTTTTTCAAGGAAATGTGAAGATATTCTGTTTTTTTAATAATAGTGCGACATTTGCAGGGCCTTCGGGCACTCCTGCAAGCCAGAGCAGTGAGGACTCTCCCCAGGTATGGAGTTCAGTGTCTGGAATTGGAAGGTTTCCCTAGGTTCTCACTCTAGGTCGAAATACCTTAGCTACCCCACCTCGAAAATTGACCTAATACCAAGCTTCTTTCATGCGCTTACCATGGCTGTATTCTTGGGACTTTCCTGTCCCCAAAGACAAGTGTATCCTCATTTACATCAGACGTATGGGAAAGCAGGATCCTAGAACATTGGGGTAGACTATGATCAATTGATCTTTTCTTAACTTTTAGATTTCTGAAAGACAATGTCCACAAAAGAACTTTAAAAAAGTTTAGAGATCTACTGTTTATCTGGGTATCGTGGGTTTTTGAACTAAAAACCCAAGATGCTCAAGTATGGAAGAGTTTAACAGACCTAATTCAAATTTTTTTGCTGATAGCTTCTGGCGCAAAAAGCTACAGGTGAAAAACCTTGTTAACAATTTTATACTCATTCTAGTCACAAAATGTCTGATCATGACAATTAGTTGCTTTTGAAAATCCTTGAGCAATATGTACAAATGGCGACTTTCTGAATTATGGATTTGCCTGTTTTTCAGCAATTTATAGCTTTCTGGGCTCTCCCATGGGGTTCACACCTATTTCCCCCGTAAAGTGAAAATAGTTATGTAGGACAAAAATAGGAAATTTATTTTCTTCGGAGAAGGAAAAAATCCCAACAGCATCTGGCTCTTTGCTGAGGCACAGACCCTGCTCCTTCTTTATATGGCAAGAGGAAGGAACTAAGTGACTGTGTTCCAACAAGCATTGGCATAGCCATAGGTCTCACCTTTGGGACCTTATACGTTTTTAGCTATGCAGCACATTATCCTGGATGCTGTTCCGCAATTCTGGCTACGATTGTATACAGTGTACATGGGTGCCAACACATTTTCAGTGATTTAAACGCTCCATAAACTATCCTGGAACCAAGGGAACCTGCCAGGTTTACAAAACAAAAACCTCAACACTCACCCTGCAAGTGACACCTGTCACATAAGCGCCCAGATCTCAGAGTGGGAGGTGAAGACCTGTGCGCCCGGCTCACTGATGAGGCACACCAGCAGAGGAGAAGGAGGAGGGCGCGGCGGCGGCAGTAGTGAAGACTGACAAAGAGTGCACAGTCTTTTGAGCATTTGTTCTTCTGCTGTGGCTGCGCTTTTAATTTACTCACTTCATGGATCTCTGAATGAACATTTGTGCTGCGGGTGGCATAGGTAATGAGGGGTAAGGAGGAAGCCCTCATGCTGGGCTTTTGAAGGTTAAGTAAATGAACGGGTGGTAACACTGACAGCCTGACACAATGGCAAAAGCCTCTCAAGATGACATTTCTTGTTGCTTTCGCGAGGTTCTAGTTAGGGACGGACGTGTGGGATGGAGCCTCAGGAAGTGAATTTTTTAACGCTGTAAAGGCTGGATTGCTGTTGTGAGAGCGGAGTGCAGGGGACTAGGCGCTTTGCAGAAATAGCGTTGCTAGAAGTATTAGCCCATGACGCCCTTCATACCCTCGTGGTAACTTATCTTTGCCTGGTTTTCAGTTTACATATGAGCAAGGCACACGTCCTAAACAAGCAAGGTGGGTGCGCAGCAAATAAAACGGCTGCACGCCTTTCTTATCTGAACCTGGTGCCCAAAGTAACCAAACAATAACACAGCTCAAGAGAGCACGGCGGCCGTGAAGAAAGATCAAGCACGTCTGCAAATCTTCCATCAAATCGACGCACAAAGTAAACAAAACACGAACACTTAACACGAGCAGAGGCAGGTACATAGTCAGTGTGCAGTGGGCATGAGGCACCTCTGGAGAATGTAATGCTTACACGTCCTTTTGGAAGATATTTTAACAAATGAGACTTCAACAGGAAAGAACTACAATTTCTATGGCCATCTTGGAGAGGGCTACACGATGATTTAATGATGTTCCATTTCTTATCACATTTAATTGGCACCCCTTAGTAGTTCCTCTTTCTTTTTGCAATAAATTTGGGTAGCTTGTCCATAATCAAAAAAAAACATGAAGTGTAAAAGTAATGCAGACAACATGAAACAGAACATCTAATCCTGAAAAACGGTCTAATTAAGAGGAGTTCTGTGGAAGTGTAAACTGGACGACTATAAACGAAGAAAAAAAAATGAAAGTGTACTCACCTCAGCTTGGTCACACTTCTTCATAATATTCCCTAGAAGTTACATCCTATGACCCACATATGCTGCACAAACTGGAAGGTTGTTTACTATGACAAAGTCATACATAGTAAAGCGTCCCATGTCACAAGTCCTGTACCACATTCTTTCAGTTAATAGAATTTACTTTCCTTGGTCTCATCCTCTGTAAACACAACCAAAGCTCATCCAAAGTGACACATGGAAACCTATAAAAACATGCTGCAAGGTGCACCGCGAAATCACAATGTGCGCTCACCCTCTTTTTATACATAACAAAAACAGACCGACAGATGTTGAGAATAAGGACATGGCCTACAATGGTCTGTTGTCTACCCTTCAGCTATGTGCCATCAGTGGCGCATGTTTTTGTTGCATTAAACTGCATTTCATTTCAAACTGAATTTTCTTCCACTGCATACTAACAGTCCCCCGCAGTATACAATATCTGGTTCCTGAACTTGCTCAGCGCATCAGAATACTGGTTCAAGAATTGGACATTGCTGTACAATATTCTCATTAGCTTACGTGTACTCTGGATACCTAATGCTGCACGTAAGCTGCCCAGAATTTATCTACCTGCAACCCTTCTGAATGCATGCAGTGAAAGTTTGTGTGCACTAAAGATTTGCTTGACAGACGTCAAGCAACAAAAACAGGAGCTTTCAGAATATAATCAAACACCCTTGACATTCACAGAAGAAAACAAGCATTTACAGCAATAGGTCTCGCATTAATTAAGTTTGACCTATTGGCATTGCTAAATATTGCAACACCAATTGCAACAAAAGTCTCTAAATTGTAGGCCAAAAAAATTTGTATTTATTTTTGTAGCAATGGTAGCATGCTGCGCTTCAAATGAATATGTTTAAAAGTAAAGTGCGCCATACTGCTATTGTTACAATAGTTAATTGTGGATGCGTTAACAATTGATGTGTGCACTGATGGCTGGTGGTGTGTGTCTGTAGGAATTGTGCACTGATGGCTGCTAGTGTGTGTGCCTGGTGGAAGTGTGCACTGCCGGCTGGTGGTGTTTGTGCCTGGTGAAAGCGTGCACTGACAGCTGGTGGTGTCTGTCTGATGAATGTGTGCACTGATGGCTGGTGAGTGTGAGTGTGTGTGCGCTTGGTGAAAGCGTGCACTGACGGCTGGTGGTGTGTGTGTGCCTGGTGAAAGCGTGCACTGACGGCTGGTGGTGTGTGCCTGGTGGGAGCCTGCACTGACGCCCGGTGGTGTTTGTGCCCGGTGAAAGCGTTCACTGATGACTGGTGTTCTGTGCTTGGTGAAAGTGTGCACTGACGGTTGGTTCTGTGTGGTTGTGTGTGAGGTTGTGTGTGAGGTGGTGTGTGTGGTGGTGTGTATGTGGTGGTGTGTGTGGTTGTGTGTGTGCCTGTGGGTGCGATCCGTAAATGTTAGATCCACGCCAGATTTTGAGAGTGAACAAGGTCTCTACATGATTCTCATGTAGATGTCACTGCAGATATTGGATTATTGCCATCTTGAAAATCGATCCTGGAGCCGGCCTATAATCCAGCGTTGCGCCTCACAACTGAAAGTCAAGCAGGAGATGGGTAGAGGGCATGGCACACAATTTGAAACACGCATCATGGCAGCACCTGCATTTTGGTATCCTATTGAATCAGCGGTGCAGGCCCTAGCCCCGGTGACTGGGATGCGGGGCTCTCTAGGGAAGGATGCCGCTGAGTGACAGGGCGCAGCTCTGTGGAAACGAGCAGGCTGGCATCACCCGCCTTATTATTAGGAATCTCCCACCGAGGAGGCCGGTAATGGACTCATCACTCTCCGCTGCATTCCGCTGAGACAGGTATTAAAACTTAATATTAAAACTTCGTCTTGGCGTCAGGAGCATGTGTCAATGAATTGTTTCCCTGTGGTTCTTTTTCTCCCCCCTGAGACTTGGACTTGAGGGTGGAGGGGAGGGAGGGGGCGCGGGCTGGGGTTCGAGCAGATAAATGGCTTAAACAGCACTGGCTGTTACTAAACCCCTCCTGAATAATGAACCCGACACAGCTGATAAAAAGGCTTCAATCCCCAGGAGGAGGCGCGCACGGAGACGGATGGGCGCCTCGCTGCCGGTAGGCACTTGACGGATGCCGCCAACGGAGCCCAGCTCAACTGCACGAACCTTCCAGCCGCACAGGCCCGCGCCATGGACAGCGGAGCGGGCTCCTGGCAGCGCCGCCTTAACTCTGGCACCCAACGCGCCGGCAAAACACAGAAGCAACCGGGGCAGAGGAGGCGCGATTACCCTCTATGTCTGAGGGGCTTGTGGTGCAGGGAGTCACTAGGGTGCTCACCCCTGAATCTGTGCTAGTGAGAGCACTACTCATCGCCTGCACCGCATCACTGTCAACTCTGCAGGAACCCCTGTCCAGGCGGCTGTTTTATTTAATGACATTCACACCCTCCAGCCCGTGCTTCGCCGTGAAATGGATAAAATAAATAAACAAATAAATAAATGTAAAAAAAAATAAAGCTCGCTAGCATATGTATTCAATTATCGCGACCTGTCTGGCCGCGATAATTGGAGACATATGGGCTTTGGTGCACGTAACAGACACCAATAGGCCATGGGCGGAGCTACGCGACCGCCTATGGCCTATTGCGTGTTCTGTTAAAAAACAGCACGCACGCAAAGCCCAAACAAAATGGACCTTGGAAATGCACACGCACGAGATGTGTGGAATTTCAAGGTCCATTTTTAAACCCCATGCAAAAGGGCTTTTCGTTTCACTTCGCTTTGCGAGCCCTAAAAAAATGTGAAAGCTAGTGTAGTTTCCTGAAATAATCAAAGCACACGTTTAAATACACCACTGAAGGTCACGGAGGAGGTGCAGTTATTGTTACAATTCAAAACCTAAAATCCAATGAAATATGCCAGTTATGGGTCAGTAAACTAATCACTAACATTCCCCCCTGTGATTCACCACTTAGGACCGCAAATATTAAAATCACGCATGACTTCAATGATGTCATCAATGATGCCATCATAATTGTTGCAACAATTGCCAAATAACTTGTTGAGCAAGGGTTAGTCACTAAGCCACACCTGCATCAGTCTTCTAGAAGCTAAGAACTAATGAGAAACACAACCTTAGACAATGTGCAGCACTTACTGCATACTGGACAACTAGCTCACTTATGCCATATAATTATATTCACCTGCTTCACAAATAAGTCTCCTTAATTTTTGATGGGGCGTCCAACTTTCAAAACTTGAAATCCTGCAAGCAAGTATTTTTTTCTCCAATTACTTTAATGGGATTACTCTCTTCACCAATTAGGGACCTTTGTGCATTGCATATTCACGAATTCAGCTTTGTATTCGCGAATCTGCCGCACTCTGTTCGGTTGGCCATCACATAAACATTTCCATTAATGCTGCCATTACCCAACATAGTGCACTGGCGGCAAGGGTAGGTAGCCAATCTTACTTAGCACATCCCCGCAAATTACTGGACGTGGGGTCAGGGCTTCTGGCCATCCCTCTCTGCCAAAATCCATGTGGGGTTGGCCACCAACAGAGGCAAGGGCAGGTAGCCAATCGTACTTAGCACATCCCCGCAAATTACTGGACGTGGGGTCAGGGCTTCTGGTCATCCCTCTCTGCCAAAATCCATGTGGGGTTGTTATGTTATGTTATGTTATGTTATTGAGCTTTTGTATAGCGTGCAGCTACTCACAGGGAGTGTCCCGACGCTTTCCACCCTCAACTCATATTGAAATAACACAACACAGCTAAAAACAGGCAACAGAACAGAACAAAAAAAAAGACAATGGGCAGTAAAAACAAACTAAGAGTTAAAAAGCCAGGTCTTCAGGCCCCTCCTAAACTGGAGCAAATTAACAATACTCCGCAGAGAAAATGGAAGCAGATTCCAAAGCTGGGGGGCTCTGTAGCCAAAAGACCGCCCTCCCGCACGGGCCTTCCTCACCCGTGGAACCACCGCTCTGCAAAGAGCTTCCGAACAGAGGGAACGAGCTGGACGATAAAAAGTCAGTCTCCTCTGCAGATATCCCGCTCCTGAACCATGCAGAGCTTTGTGCATCAGGGTCAAGGATTTAAACTGGATCCTCTTCCTAATGGGGAGCCAATGGAGCGACTGGAGCAGCCCAGACGCTCGAGCTCGTCTCCCTAGACCAAAGATCGCCCGGGCGGCAGAGTTCTGCACCACCTGAAGGCGCTGGACCAGATAATCAGGAAGGCCAAGAAAAAGGAGGAGTGGGCTCACTCAGAGCTCTTGAATGTTGTATTGCAGAGGTTAAAGTGAAGTTATGATTAGCAATGGTTATAACATCTGTTTAGAAATCTCATCTGCAAGACGATTTATAACATTCGTAATTGCACCTGTTTCTTTGATGGTGAGGTCATGAGATTTGACTTTGAAGCGTGAGTTGTGGTTTACATGGCTGCTGTGCAAGTTATATTATGCTTCTAACCACAACTTGAGAATTTCAGTGGTCTTTTTTAATTTGCAACAATAACTTGCTATTTGCTGGCACCATTGTCGCCCCATTTGTCAAGGACATGCATTCGTCATGCTGCTTCTGGTGTTTAGCCCTCCCCAAGCGCACCGCCCAACTTCTTTGAACCATACGCAGCAGCCAATGTGAGGCTTTGTTTCGGGACTACATTGCGTTGTACATCCTGCCGGCAGAGGCACTAAAAGCAGCGGACATCTTCATTTATTTATCCCCAGCCACTGCCTTCCTTCCCCACACTCCCTGTATCAGCCATGTTTTGTCGCAGTGATTTCACATTACCAGTGCACCCAAAGTCTCTTCTCCCAGGTTCACAATGGAAAAGCTGTCAGCAGAAATGTCTGGCATCACTGCTGCCCCATGCCCCTCCTGCGGGTCATTGATGTGTGGGAGGGTAGCAGGGCTGGGCCAGAGCTCTGGGCTACCCTACTAAAGAAGGGGAGGCACCAGTGAACAGTTATTCCGGCCTTGTTTTTTATGCCCCTCTCCTCATGTCTCTGCCTTTTCTACGTTACTAGATCCGACATCCCCTAACTTCAACCTACACCAGCTCGTCCCATGTGTAAACAACTTATGTCTCGCAGCTCGGACATCCACTGGTTACAATATATCCCAGTCACTTTTTTATGCTCCTCCGCTCTGGAACCCTTCTCCTCCTCATGTCTGTACTCTATGTGACTAGGTCGAACATCCCCTCACTTCAAAATCCTCACTTCTACATGCAAACCCAGTCCGCCTTGAAGCTTAGACACCCACTAGCTCTAATCTGGCTATATTACCTACCTTTTTCGCTGTGATACTCAGCTGAGGGAACCCTCACGCATACGTCTCGCCACACCACCTCACACTCTTCTCAGTCGAACTCTCTCTCACCTTAGAACCCCCCACACTTCAGTTCACATTATCTCGCAACCTCTGGTGCTTGCCACCCCCTCCTCCCCATCTATGGCAGACACCCCTACGCTCCCTTCTGGCCTCCCACCTGCGACGTCTTCTCCCTCACAGTTCACACAGTAACATTCTGAGCCTGGTATTGCCTTCACCCCTCTCTGTGCTGCATCAGTGGCGCAACTCGCAGCCTATTTTAGCACCTCAAATGCCTACCTCACAGCTCCTCACATGCTCACCCTGACAGCGCACTGTGAGCGAAAGCCAGACTGCCTCCTTGAAAGGTGCTTTCTATACTTCCAGCTCAGGGGTACCTGCCCCTCGCTGCATTCTGTTCATTTCAGTACTGGTTATTATTGAGCAATGTATGCGCCTCGCAGCACGCTGATCTGACTCTCGCGCTATCCGGTGCCCATTCTTGGATTAAAACAAAAATTTAACCTTTAAAATTAAGCGCTTGTACTCATGTGTTGTTCGTTCGGGTCATCCACTTTGACTGAGCGAGGCTCCCCGACTTTGTGACTGCCCCTGCGGCTGAAGGCTCAGCCTCGCTGGTAGTGCCAGGCTGATTTGTGATCACCTTTCCACATCATTCTTCGTGGGCCGGACCTTGTGGTGGCCCCCGTTACGGTATCCGTAGCATTGTGTGAGCATCTTTGCCCGTACAGAGAGGAGCTTTACTTCTCATGTGGAGAACACACTCTCCAACAGCACAAGTTCCCCAATACAAGAGGTGTCACCCAGCAGGTGGTTGGAGCATTAGGGGGTAGTCTCTTGGGTGCGGACATTTTGCTTTGTATTTTATAACGGAGTTAAATAAAATATGGTGAGTAGATGGTGAAGGGAGTAGTTAGCATCTGCGACCCTCGTTTTCTCTGTCGCCATTCAGGAGAGGGACCTAGGTCCCCGATGCTGCCCGTGCCACTCTCCCGCCACTCTGTAGGAATCTGATACATGGCTGTTGCCTTGCATGGGAGTATGCCTTCCTTCCCCTCTTTAAATGGAGGGTTAGCACAAGGTATCTGTGCCAGGAACCTTACTCATTGCCTGGAAGCATAGTGGGATTGAGGCGAACTGTGTGTGCTGTGGTCTGTGGTCACTGGTCACGAAAGGTGGTCCCTTGAGCCAGGTAACAGCAACAGATCGCCAGCCCAGCAGCTAGTCCTTCCAGCTGAAAATTCTGTAGGGTAGGCCAGTAAATAGTATGGGGCAGATGGTACCTGAGTTGGAGACCATCTGCTCACATGTGTACCGTTCATATGGTCTGTGTAACGGACTAGGGTGCCCATATTTTACCACTACCCTTCTTGAAGTCCTGTACACCGAGGAAGGACTATGCAAACGTACCTGCGAATCTGAAGAATTGGTTGATGCGGTGACTGAGAGCAGGTTGCTTTAATGATTTTAAGGAGAACATATTTAAACACCATTAACAGCAAAAGTGCCCTAAAGAAGAGCGGAATTGGTCACAGAACCTTTTGCAGATTCTACTCATCCCTCAGGCGAGATGGTTCTAGTCTGCCTGTACTGTAAAAAGCATATATTTTCCCTTTTTTCTGCTGTACAGTAAGGTGACAAGTTATGGCAACAGTCTCATTGCAGCAAAGCTCTGATAACATCCACTCTGATTACGCCATAGCTCAAATGATGCCAGAATCATAACTATAGCTTATTTAAAGTGCTAGCATTTGCTAAATGTCTGGTAATTAAGATGGTCCTAACAGAGGTCATTTAGACATGCTCTGCGTGTGCTAAGCTTCTGAATATCCCAAAACTTAACTTCAAGAGAGCCCTGGTATGTACAAAGTCTGTTAAATAAAAAAAACGGGGGCGTAATCAAAGCCTTGCTAAATAGAAACTATTCTAAAGTTAAGGAAATGTTTTAAATGTGCCATCGGTATAGATCTCACTTTAGTGTCTGAGGCAGCCTCTTGCAAATGACACCAATTTACTTTTAAGATGTTCATAATTTCATAAAACATCACTGGACTGTTACGTGCAGTCCAGTGCACAGATCGCCAACTGAGGAATAACATGACCGCTCACAGTTTGACCTTCTCCACATGACCAAAAAGTGAGTTTGTCGTGGCAAACCACTTCATCCCACTGTGCCCCAGTTCCCTTATTTTCCATAAATGTGAGCATGTTCCATGCACTAAAAAACTGAACCTGCTCTCTCTCGATACCGACAGGTTTTTAATTTTATTGTTAAAAAGATACTTTAATAGCAAGTACTGTATTCAAACCCTTCAGAGTTTTCAAAGTGCCCGTTTAATTGTATAATTACACTACAGACCGCCTCGGGGTCAAATTCATTAACGTTGCTTCCGTGTTTTAGATCTTGCCTACTAGACAGTACATATGCTGTCTGCTACAAGCCATATTGGGGGCTTCCCAAGAACAGACTGGAGGTAGGAGCCGGCCCATCTCTTACCATTAGTTGGCTTTCAGGTCCCCTTCCTTTGTATACTTCTTATTTGGGTCCCAGTTTGTCAATCTTGCCTTTGTCCCTCCCATGCAGCATTGCTTCTTTATCACCACGTTTGATAGGCTGGCGTCTATGCTTCCACTGGTTGTGTTGCAATCACTACTTTGTTTTTGGTTAAGCACTTCATGAGAGATTTTATCCAGACTTCTCTTTGTGTACTCTTCTCCCTCTGCACTCGGTGTTGCTCTGTCATCCTTGTGCTTCTCCCCGCCTCCAATATATTGCGCTCATATTCTAATTTACTTCCTCTGATGCTTACTTGATGGTGTGCTTCTCTCCATCTGCTCCACCTTTTTACACCTATTGCTTCTACTTCACCCACCCATGCCCTCGTGATGCTTACGCCTCCCCCGCCCCCACACATAAGCCCCTTTTGTCTGCCCCCAATCCTGGTTCTACTCCCATCTGTTTTAAAAAAATTATCAAAAACAGTTTTCCAGAACACAAAAAAACACTGGCATCATTTTGTAATAGAGTGTGTGTATACGATATGCGGCAAAGTATAAAAAAAATATCAAGAAAATAAAATTAAAAAAGGTTCTCTAGCCATGCTGCACAGCATAGAGGATGCTGTGCAGCATTGCTCTTAAAGCCGAACAAATGGGTAAAAAGTGCTTTGCGAATGCTTGTTTGACAGGCATGCTAAATGTATTACTTCAGAGAAAAAGAGAAGAAATAAAGGCACCTGTGTCCACAAAAGACAAATACTGGCTGAGCAGAGATGTGTACTTTTCTGGGGCTACTCAACTTTGTAAAAGGTGCATGTAAACATCAATCATAAGTCCTAGAAACGCATCTTCACAATGGAACGTGAAATAAGGAGTTGCATTAGCAATGAAAAACTTGTGCGGATTCAACGCCATCTTCATGCAGATGCTGAGGTGTGAGGGAAGGGGGGTGCATATAAATCAAGAGAGCAACACTTAGTTTTCATGTGATGCAGAGATGTTAAACTTCAAGTGTACCTTTCTTGCTGCGTTGTAGGATTTCATTAGCTTCGTTCAATGTGATACCGGCAAGCGCAACAACCAAGTCATCTCGTTTTGTCATCACCTGAAGAGTGCAAGAGGGAAAAAAAGCACAGGTTATGTCAACTTGCAGGATATTTATTTCAAGATGTCTGTGTGGCACTCACGAAACATATGCACAACAAAGAATTCCCACTACAGTGGACCTTGATGCCAGAAATTAAAATTATAATTTAATCTGAGTAATCATGCTAATCCATCTATTATAGAAGACACCTTTAGAGTCTGCAACTAAAGCTCATATAAAAAAAGAAATAACAGAAGATGGATCAGTAAAGTGAGTATTTAACATGTTTTGCTTACAGATTTATGGCAAATGGGAGTTTGTAGTCTACCTCGCTCAGGTACGTCGTGTAGTCTTTTTCAGTTAAGAAGTCGATGTCTCTCGAGGTCACGATTCCCACAAGTTTGCTTCCCATCTTTCCAGTTTCTGTGATTGGGATACCTGAAAATCCATGGCGGGTTTTTGCTTCGAAGACATCTCCCACTGTGTGCATAGGGCTCATCACCACTGGGTCTGTGATGAATCCCTGCTCGAATTTCTGCATGACCAGAGGAACAGAATAAGGACGGTTGGCTAAAAGCCACATAATAGTGTCAATATAAGGTCATTAATGTCCATTATGATATAGATCTTCTTCCTCTCTTATACGCTTCAACTGTTACAATCAACAAATTCACAAAAAAACGTTTTCATATTGGTTTTCAAGTTTTACCTATGGGAAAGCCATACTGTCTCAACGCCACTTGTCTCATACAAACACAAGTCAGAAGCAGACTACAGCATCTTCAAAATATCCCTCAAGTTTGAGTTCATTTCATGTATGCATTGGCTATTACTGTGCCTTATGACATTGAAAGCACCACCCAACATTATGGCCACTGTGTTGAGGGAACAATGCACTATTTACCTTGAGGTGCTGCTCCTTCACACCAAAGAGTGCATCAGATTGTAAATGAAATGTACATGTTTTTCCAAGCCTTTAGACACAATTGGCTACAGGAACCATAATAAGCAAAGCCTTTTCAGAGAGGAGTTTTAATCAGGCAATGTGAAGTAGCAGATTAATCTCAAGATTAAACTTGGACATTTTTGTTTTTAACAAATTGTTAAGAGTGTCTTAGTAAGACTCCTATTAGCCTGCATTCCAACAGAAGCTTCCAGTGATGTAAAAAAAAAAATCTCATTTCTTGCTAGAATATTACAGCTGAACTCGAGCAAGAAGAAAGAGCAACAATCATTTGTATAGTTTGAGGAATACAAAAATATAAAATCAACAACTTTATTCCACAGGTGGATTTAGGTTCGCCAAAAAGCTATGTCTGCAGTGAGATCTACATTTTTCCAGCAGAACATCAAATTAAACCACATTTTTATATGCAATAATTATTAGAAAGACAGCGATCCCGTTTACTTCAGCTGAAACTGGTGAAAACTAATTGCACTCATGTTCATTCTCACTGCAGAATAAGCTACACATCTCAGCGCATCACAAATGTTCTATAATTTAATGACCCGATGGGTCATAACATTCTTCGTGACTGCATACCTTAAAGAAAAATGACAGGTTAGTAACTGCTCGAAAATCATCCTCTTTTCAAATCAGGATCGATTAACCATACTGGTCTTTGCAAATGTTCTAGTTGTGTAGTAGACAGATGCTCAATGTTACACGGAATGTGTAAAGTGGAACAATCTAATGGTTACTGTATGGGCAACAAATGTGTTGGATTCAAATAGCTTGTCTGATGGTTCAGCTCTCATATACACATTCCCCTACCTCTTATGGTTTTAGCAGTCAGGAAATACAGCACTGAAGAACTGTTAAGTGTGCACAATAACAGTATACACTACTAACAGATAAGAACAATTGCACTGTCAGAAGTCAATTGTTACTTTTTAATTGGTAATATATTCGGCATCATGTGTAAAGGGCAGGGTACTTTTTTTTTTTTTTTTTTACAGAGTTTTATATAGCGCAAACTTAACCCAAAGGTATCCGGTATCAAAGAGCTTTACATGAACACCAGTTACATTACACAAGGTCACATTCATTTTTGTTAGGCACAGGGAATTTAAGTGATTTGCCCACAACCACAGGATGTTCAGCTTCATTGCAGAGACTCGAACCCCAGATTTGAGATAGACTGCCCTAGCCCATTAGGCCACATCCTCCCAACTTCTGAGCTCCTCAATGAATGACAAAAAGGGATAGTAGAAGAGAAAGGGACGGAAGTGACGGTAGTCGCAAATATTGAAACAACTAAAATTCACAGATATAAGCATTCAAGCTCCTGGTATCTAGAAGATCGGTGAGACTTCAATGAGCAGTCCAAAGTAAGACAGGAGATAAGAGTAAGTCTGACAGAACAAGATAACTGTTCTTATTGGTCATCTCTAGCAGTGCCACCATCAGGTGGCACTGCTAGGTCAGAAGGACGACCGACCTTATCAATAGGGCTGGCCCTTCAAAGTCTAACCAATATGGTAGCAGCCACTGTTACTGTATTTCATAGTACAAAACGGTTTATCAACACATTGTATGGTCAAAAATAAGTCTGTTACAATATTTAGCACTGCATTGCCCACTATTACAATCAAGTAGTGCTATGATATACAGACGCTACCCAGTGAAAATGTATTTCAAGGCCCATTTAACCATTATAATTCTACTTCACATCATCCAAGAGGTTTAGAAAGCTCACCTTGGCTTTACGGACTTCATTGGCCTGGAACTCAGGGGTACAGTTATGGTGAATAATTCCAATTCCACCCATTAGCTGTAAAAAAGGACACAATTAAGGTTTGCAAATTTTCATTTTAAAGACTTAAAAGAGAAAGAGTGTACAACGCAAACAGTGTCCTCCAGTCTTATCTTCATCCTTCATGCTTTCCGGTCGAAATGCCATTGCATTTCGACCGGGACGCAGAAAGGATGAAAATAAAACTGGGGACATACCACCCGTTAGCATGAAATTCTAACTATGAAGAAAAGTGGAATAAGGAGATGATCAAACACCTCGTAATAAACTGACACTGAAAAATTTACAACCCTGATGAAGTCCTAAGGGGGAGAAACGCGTTGGCTGGGCTGAACGGACTACTTCGGTCAGTTGCAATATTGAATAAAATCGGATTCAAAAAGTTTCACACGACTCCTAAATGACTACACTGCATTAAATCATGACATCTGCAACACTAGCCACATTATATGTATGCTGATGGTTCAGCGGGTCAGGTGGAATAATGTCCAAAATACCAGTGGGTTTAAGATCGAGCACCTGCATTTTTAAGCCCAAATAAATTAAATAGTTGTTCATCATATCATGAAGGAATATGCTACTTACCAGTATGCATCTGTTCTTGGCATGTAGGGCTGCTGACATTCATATCTGTGCATAGATCGCCGCCTTGTGTTGGGTCCGGATGATTGCACATTGTTGTCCTGGAAGAGTCTTCGAAGTATCACGAGATAGGTGGCTCCTCCCCTGGACTACAGTGCGCATGGGCATCCTCTCCATCCTTAGATTGTTTTTCGCCATTGTGGCAGAGATGGAGTGTTGTACAGTAAGATGTCCATGCAAGAAAGTGACAGTTAGAATGAATGCTACAGCTGCGACAGGCACCGGGGAGGAGGGTGGGCAATATGAATGTCAGCAGCCCTACATGCCAAGAACAGATGCATACTGGTAAGTAGCATATTCCGTTCGAGGCATGTGGGCTGCTGAATTCATATCTGTGCATAGAATGTATAGCAGTCTCTCCCTTAGCGGTGGCTACCTGTGCCAGCTGCAGCAGTCTGAAACAAAGAGTTTTTAGAACAGCCTGTCCTACAGCAGCTTGCTGTTTGGAATGTACATCAACACAATAGTGTTTTGTGAAAGTATGTATGGTTGTCCATGTGGCTGCTTTACATATTTCTTCTAGAGGAATGTTACCTAGGAAAGCCATGGATGCCCCCATTTTGCGTGTAGAATGCGCTCTTGGGGGAACTGTTAAAGTGCGTTTTGCCTTAAGATAACATATTTGAATGCACTTAACTATCCATCTGGCTAGGCCAGATTTAGAAATGGAGTTTCCTTTGTGTTGTGGTGAAAAAGCAACAAACAACTGTTTTGTCTTCCTGAAATCTTTTGTCCTGTCTATGTAATATAGGAGAGCCCTCTTAACATCTAGTGTGCGTAGAGCCCTTTCAGGAACTGACTGTGGATTTGGGAAGAACACTGGAAGTTCTATTGTTTGATTGATGTGGAAGTGGGATACCACTTTTGGCATGAATTTAGGGTTTGTCAAGCCATGTCTTCCCTGGACCGGAAACAAGCTTCCGAGGACCGGTTTCTGGCATTCCAGCCGTCTTCAGCCCGGCTTGCTTGAATCCAGTGGCAAAGTGAGCAAGGGACTCACGTCTGAGCATACCCTGCCACACTTATGGCTTGGCAGTTCGGGCTGGACTGTTCCCATGAGGCACAGGGTCAGACTGATTTGCATATAGCCATGTCTGAACTGGGGTGGCAGAGTGGGGTAAAGAACGGTGATGGATTAAACCCAGATATTTTGACTGGGTGTGAGTGTTTTGATTGATTCAGATGCTCCGTCCATCACCACCCCCTTTTGTATCGCCCATGTTGGAGCAACCAGGATTAGCGTCATGGAGTGCTGGCGCAGTTTGCGTGCCACTAGCGGTATCAACGGCGATGGTGGAAAAGCGTAGGCAAATTTGCCTGACCAGTTCATCCATATCGCATTGCCCTGAGACTGCGGGTGTGGGAACCTTGCGGCGAAGTACAGGCATTTTGCGTTTTCTTTTGTGGCGAACAGGTCTATCTCTGGTTGTCCCTACTGTTGGAAGTATGGTTGAAGCACTGTGGGATGAATCTCCCACTCGTGCACCTGTTGGCTGTGTCTGCTGAGCAGATCCGCCATTTGATTGTCCTTGCCTGGGAGGTGTTCTGCCATGAGAAAAATGTTTCTTTGAATGGCCCACTTCCACATGCTCTGAGCTAGATGTGATAGCTGTGGAGAGTGTGTTCCTCCCTGTTTCTGTATGTAGTACATCGCAGTCATGTTGTCCGTCCGGATCAACACGGTCTTGTTGCACAGATGTACTTTGAAAGCTTTCATCGCCATAAAAATTGCCATCAGCTCCAGTAGGTTGATGTGCATTTTCTTATGCTGCGTGGTCCATAAGCCCTGCACTGTGTGGTGGAGGACATGGGCTCCCCACCCTATCAGGGATGCGTCCGTCGTTAAGACTATTTGTGGTACAGGCTCTTGGAACAGTCGTGCCTTGCAAAGGTTTTGTGGATTCCACCAATGCAGAGAGTTGTATGCACGACTGGTCACCAACACTAGGTTGTTTAATTGTCCTTGAGCCTGGTTTCACTGACATGCTAGGCACTCCTGCAGCGGACGCATGTGTAGTCTTGCGTGAGGGACTATGAAAATGCAGGAGGCCATCATGCCTATTAGTTGCATAAACACTCGGGCTGGGAGCGATTGTTGGGGCCTGAACCTTTGGATTAGCGTCTGAATGCTGTTTATTCTGACAGAATTTGGCTGTGCTTTCCCTGCCAGAGTGCCTATAGTCGCTCGCAGGTATTGTTGTACGTGGGCCGGCTGAAGATGGGACTTTGGATAGTTCAGCGAGAAACCTAAACTGTGCAGGAGGTGAATAGTGCGTGACATGTGGCTGGCACATTGCTGGGCTGACTGTGCTTGTATGAGCCAGTCGTCCAGATACGGATAGACATGAATATGCTGTCTTCTCAGGTGTGCAGCTACTGTCGCTAGGCACTTGGTGAAAACTCTTGGGGCTGTTGTCACCCCAAAAGGAAGGACTTTGAATTGGTAGTGCTGATTTTGTATTGTAAATCTGAGATATTTCCTGTGTGCTGGGTGTACTGGTATATGGAAATATGCGTCTTTGAGGTCTAGTGTTGCGAGGAAGTCTCCTTGACGCAACAGTGATAACACCTGCTGTAGAGTGAGCATGTGGAAATGCTCTGATAAAATGTATTGGTTTAGGGGCCTGAGGTCCAAAATTGGCCTAAGAGACCTGTCCTTTTTGGGGATTAGGAAGTACAGTGAGTACACCACTGTACCCTGGTGTTCTAAGGGTACTAGTTCTATGGCCCCTTTTTGTAGCATGCTGATGACTTCCTGCTGCAATAAGTGTAGGTGTTCTGCGGACATAGGACGGTGTCTTGGGGGAATGTTGGGTGGTGTGGAAGTTAATTCTAGGCAATAGCCATGCTGGATAATTTGCCTCACCCACTTGTCTGTGGTTATGTTTTCCCAGGCTTGCAGGAACTGCTGTAATCTGCCACCGACCGGTGTTACATGGTCTGGGGGTAGTGACAAGAAGTCACTGTTTGGTATTGGTAGAGGATCTGGTGGTGTTATTCCCTCGTCCTCTACCCTTGCTGTTATTGTCACGGTATCTACCTCTACTGTTTTTGTTATAGGTGTTTTGCGTGTTCCCCTAGTTGAATGATGTTTGCTGTGTTGAGCCTGCTCTTGCAGCTCCTCTGTTGCCGGAGCGACGAAAGGAGCCACCTCTGTATTGTTGTGACTGCAAGTCTCCCATAGATTTGGCTGTCTCGGGATCCTTCTTCATTTTGTCTAATATTGTGTCCACATTAGGGCCAAACAAATAATCAGGGTTCACAGGTTGATTGAGTAAAGTGCTCTGAACCTCATTTTTAAACCCAGATATGCGGAGCCACGCATGTCGTCTAAGCATGACACTGGTATTGTAGCCCTGGCTGCTGTGTCTGCCGCATCTAGCGCACACTTGATGGAGGTGTTCGATATGAGCTTTCCCTCTTGTATTAGGTAATCTGCATGTTCCTTATAAAGGTCAGGTAGAAGCTGGAGAATTTGCTCTAGTGTGTCGTAGTAGGCCCTGTCATACCTGGCTAACAGGGCTTGTGTGTTTGAAATTCTCCATATGTTAGCTGCTTGAGCAGCTACCCTTTTGCCCGAGGCCTACAGAATTTTAGACTCCTTGTCTGGAGGTGGAGCCTCGCCAGTAGTCTGAGAATTTGCACGTTTACGTGCATTGGATACTACCAAAGAGTCTAAAGGTAGCTGTCCTTTAATGTAGGTAGGGTCCACTGGTGCTGGCCTATATTTCTTCTCTATTCAGGGGTTAATGACTCGTGCCCTGGTTGTTTCCTTAAATATGTCCCCTGCGTGTTTAAGCACCCCCTTTAACATTGGTAATGTTTTGACTGATCTTTCAGAGGTGTTGAAAGTATCAAAGAGGAAGTCTTCCTCAATGGGGTCTGCATGCATTTCAACGTGGTGGTTGTATGCTGCTCTTTCTAGCAATGCATTGAACGCAGCTGTGTCCTCTGTAGGCGAAGTTTTAACAGGGTATGCAGTATTGTCTTGAATGGGCTGAGAGTCTACAGGATCTACAGGGTCAGACCATGGTTGAGTGTTGTTGTCCTGGTCATTGTCCACACGATTATTATAAAGTTTATTATCCTCATATTCCACATCCTCATCTGTGCGTGTGGGAGAATAGGTCTCTTGCACATGTGGTCTGATAGGCTCAAAGAGAGTAGGAGATGTAGAAGAGTCTTTTCTTCTTTAGTGGTGTTTTATAGGTCTCAGCTTAAGTGTCTGGTCTGATTTTCCTTTTTAATAGGGTAAATCTGCCAGTATCGGGGTCAACGTACAGTTTTGATTGTTCTTCTGTCGAGGGCTCTTGCTCTTCATGTGCTTGAGCTCTTCTCCCCGTTATAGCCTTTCTTGTTTGTGTCTGTTCGATTTCCGTTGTTGGGTCGACCGTTTTTTCCCTCATGTCATTTGGAAGTCCAAATTTTATTGGTCCGAGGCCTTTTTCGGCTGAATGAACTTCTTCGGTGCCGGAATTGTTATCGATCCGACCGTTTTCTTTTGTTCGATAACCACTTTTTGGCCTTGTGTCGTCTTCGAAGCCTGCTGCTTCGGAGCGATGATTTGCTGCCTCGGCTCGACTGACCCCTTTGCTTCGATCCTTGCCTTCGGCTCGAGTGTTTTTGTTGGCACCGCTTTGGCTTGTCAACTTTCTGTTTCGGTTTGACAACCATCTTCTGCGGGAGTCCTTTGTTTGTGTTGCCTGGCGTCGACATCGATCTTGTCAGTTCGACGGCCTTTAGCTTAGGCATGTCTCTGGGTGTACTGGCTCTCGGCTCGACAACCCTCATATGCGACCCAGCCAGGTCGACGGCCATTTTGTGTTTGGTCGGCGCCGATGGATCCGCACCTTTCGGTCCGAAGACTGTAAAGTCTATCAGTTTCGGTTTCTGTTTTGCTTCCTTCACTTTTGGTTTCGATATTACCAAGGAATGGTAATGTTGCACTGATGGATCTGGTCTTATATTCTTAGCCGGGCTGAATTGCGGGGCTATAGAATCGATGTTAGGATCTTGGCTAAGGCCTTCCGGCGATGCCGCGACCTGAGCCTCTTGAAGCGTATCAGTAAATGAACTGGGCTCCGTACTCACGGTTGGCCCCGTGTCCTCGCCGGAGTCGTCCTCGACGGCTCCTATGCCTGGATCGTCGTCCCCTACCTCGACGATGTAGTCTTCTTCGTCGACGTAGTAGTTGGAGTCATGTTCCGACCCCTGCTCCGACTGTTGGTCTGAGTCCTCAGCTTCGACGACCTCTTAGTCGTCTTTAAAGATGTTCTCCGGGTCAGGCGCTGGATTCTGCATCGTCTGCCTCGCTGCTCTTCGAATCCAAAGTGTCTTCTTTGATCGAAACTTTGCACAAGCTAAGCAGTCTGCTTCATTGTGTTCCGGAGATAAACACTTGTTACACACAGGGTGTTTATCTATGTGTGGAAATTTCGAGTTACAGCTGGGGCATCTTTTGAATGGACTTCGTTCCATCGAGGATCGGTCCCTTGGTGTCGATAAGGCCACGCGGCCTGATTCGACGTTCTGAGTAGAAAACTACAGAAAGAAAGTGGTCTGCACCGATCGAATAACAATACCGACGCCCCCGAAGGCCTTTTGGCCTTTTAGAAAAGTTTTTAATCGATTCCGAACTCCGAGTTGGAAATCACGTCCGAACCCAATGGCGGGAAAAAACAATCTGAGGATGGAGAGGATGCCCATGCGCACTGTAGTCCAGGGGAGGAGCCACCTATCTTGTGATACTTCGAAGACTCTTCCAGGACAACAAGGTGCAATCATCCGGACCCAACACTAGGCGGCGATCTATGCACAGATATGAATTCAGCAGCCCACATGCCTCGAACACATACTTATAAAAAAGCTACCTTCATCGGCACCAGGAGAACAAGGTTGTGGTAGTGGAGGAGCTACCAGAACATTACAAACCTGGGGCACAATTTCCCCTTTAAAAGGATTGGCAAAAACGTTAATTTTCCCAAACTACAGAAATGGAGCATACAATTCTGTATAGGCATATAGGGTGGTACCTGTAATGGATAGATCTGTGTAGACCAACATAATGTGGCAGCTAGCACACTATTCCACAACTGAGAGAATGCCTACAAGTTGATAGAGCTATAAACGAAGAGTAAGAGGAACTCTGAGTGATCGACACCAATACCTTGAGCAGCTGAGACCCTAAAGCTCTTTTTGGACTTTCAGGAACACACAAGACTGCTCATATGGATGTTAAATTTCACAAGCGCAGTAAGCAAAGAACAGCGATTCAAACAAATGAGTTAGTCAGTTGCAAAATGAAATGCAAAAGGATGTTTCTCCTCGGAACTGAACTCCCAACAATGAGCAATACAAGCATCATATTACATCACATCGGGGGCGGTAGAGAGCCCGGAGCAAGATGGCCGCACATTAGTGCAGCTCTGCTGGGCAGGGCCAACAATCCTTGTATTATCCTGCCTTTTTTGGATACATCCTGTGCTTTGCTGTGGTGGAAAAGTCCTCCCTGACTGAGAGGACTCGCTTGCTGTATCTCTTTTCAGAGTTGATACACCCTAAGTGCACTTACTGACCTTGCGAGGATCGGACTTGGGCCTCCGATACAATCAATAATGGCGCCGTAAGTTTCTGAGCCAGCATCAGTGCTCCAGCGAATCTCACTGCTGCCTGGCGGGTGGTGGAGCGCCTACCTTTGGCTTGCAGTGTGAATTATCGGAGGGAGCGCGGGAGCAGTTTGTGTGAACAGCCTCACACTGCGGAGCAGGAGACTGCCTTGACGCCTCGGTTGCAGCCCTGGTGCAGCGGGTGAGTGTGCAGCGGAGCGGCCCTGCTGCTGACGTGCCGTGCAGCTGCGGTGGGCGCTGGGCTGCCACGCAGCCCGTGAATACGAGCAGCTATGCAGGGTGCTGGCGCTGCCCCCCGGGACGGACCTTCGGCTAACTGAGCGCCCGCCCGGCTGCTGATAAAGCACAAAATAATCAACAACAAAAAAAAGTAAAGAAGGAGATCAGTTCAGTGCGGCTGAAGCGGCTGATAGTGCTGATAGTTCACGTTGATGCGGAGAGCTCGTCATTTTGTGCCCGGATTTTGAGAAGTGGCGCAGAACGTAACCAACGGCATTTTGCATCCTTGCAAGAACGCCTGCTGTGCCGGGAATGCGGGGGAAACGATTCTTGCGATTTGGGGCTTGACAGCAGTGCTGCACTGGATATGTGCTTTGTTTGTCATCCAGTTTAAAAATTGTAGTGATGGACGCCATTTTACCTCCGAAAATAGCCTCATTGCCAAGGTGTGTGCAGAGCCTCCAAAGGTGTATGGTCTAACCTGGTGGCTGATTCTGGGACTGGACTGAGTACGAACTTGCACCTCCATTACTGATTGCAGCGCCTCGTATAGACTTGACTGATGGAACTGCCTCTCTTACTTACTTTCCACTACTCATAACGCCGCTGCATTTTGTCTTTCTGACTCAACGCTGTGTAGGGCTTGTGGGGGGCTCAGTCCTGGTGTGCTTGCACGGTTACTTTTTTTTCCCGCCACCTATACCATATCTCATTGCACAAATGGGTAAGCCTGATAAGCAGTGGCAGTCTAAGTTGTCATTTGAATCAAAGCGCCTAAAAGAAAACTGCCCTGTAGGTCATGTCGGACACTGAAACAGATGTGGAGGCTGCTGGAACCGGCAAACTTGAGCGGCTGATGCTGGCGAGGCATAGATGGCAAAATCGACATGCTCAATTTGCTTATGGACAATGTGGCTTCTAAGCTCGACAAACATGCGGCGCGCCTCACTGAAGCCGAGCAACGAATCTCCGACTCAGAAGACAGGGTGGAGGGCATCACAAATCATGCGCACAGATGGAGAAGCTCATTGCGGTGATCAATGCCAAAAACGAAGAGTCCACAAATATCGTGAAAATGGAGCTGTATGTGGAGGACATGCTCAAGACACTGTTTGGTGTGGAAAGTTTTTCCAACATGCTGGTGGTGGAGCGGGCACATTAAGACGTTCTGTGGTCCCTTGTGCCCCGCCCGGTCTCGGGGGCTCCTCCCCGCCCGATCATAGCTAAACTCCTCAAATCTAGAGATCAGGATGTGGTGCTCTGGATGGAGAGGGAAATGGGCACCACCAAATATCAGGGCACGGAGATACAACTCTTTCTGGATTTCACGACACCAATCCAGCAGGCCAGACGGGAGTTTCAGACGGTTAAAAAGAAGCAGCAGGCACTTGAAATTCAATACGGGATGCTCTACCCGGCCCGACTCAAGATACAGCATGGAAGCAAACAGAGAATATTCACGACTCCAAAGGACGCTATGCACTTCGTCAAGCAACTTGAGCACAAAGTCTCAGCGATGGCAGAGGGTGGAAAGGCGGACAATGAGGATTGAGAAAGCTGCAGGGCCTCGTGGACTACATCGATAGTCTGGATATGCAGCACTTTGGAGTAAGAGGCAGCGGCTAGAATATGCAAACTTTCATTGTTGTTCTATATTGTAGATATAAGCAGTGGCGTGGCCCTATGTTAAGTCACAATTGACTAGCTGGGACCTGCACCCGTGACTCTAGGATCGTAAGTAACAATAAGGGTTGGACCTAGCCTCTCTTTCAACTTTTCTTTTTTTAGTTGATCCAGTTCTACACCATAGATGATATCCGTTACTCCTGGATACACAGGTTGTTTTGTTGATATTGCAATGTTGCCTTTGATGTGTGCCCAGCTGATGTTCTACAGGTTATGGACTGTAGAACTTGGACACATGGACACATTACAATTGACTGTGGACTGATAATGAATGCCGTAGGGTTTTTTAGGTCTCGCCTGTCGATGCGCATGCGCATCGAGCAAGGCGAGAGTATTGCGACTTATCCACTCTTTATCCACACTGCAAGGAATCGTGGCGATTCCTTGCAGTGCCCGTAACTTTTAAGGTCAATGCGCATGCGCATTGAGCTTATGCGCATGCGCATTGACCTTAAAAGCGCGTGCACGTCCGTCTTTGTTTACCCGCTCCGCCCCCTCCCCTTCCCGCCGTGTCGCATTTCTCCTCCCCCCTCCGCTCTCTTCCCTCCAGCTTGTTTTTTGTTTATTTGACCCGCTCCGCCCCCTCCCCTTCCCGCCGTGTCGCATTTCTCCTCCCCCCTCCCCTCTCTTCCCTCCGGCTTCTTTTTTTGTTTATTTTACCCGCCGTGTCTCCGATCCTTTCGCTCTCCTCCCCCCTCCCCTCTCTTCCCTCCGGCTTTTTGTTTATTTTACCCGCCGTGTCGCCGATCCTTTCGCTCTCCTCCCCCCTCCCCTCTCTTCCCTCCGGCTTCTTAAAGAATAAAAGAATTTGCAAGCAGTAGCATGTCGCGTCAAGATTGTGCCGTTTAAAACACAAAGGAGGTTCTATCTTACCTTCCTGTTACTGTATTACGGCCGCTCTAACTGCAAGTCAGAAAGAATGCTCTCAAATGCTACTTCCAGTGACCGTAACTAAGAAAAATCCACTATCACTTTCCCTTTGAGTCACCAGGAAACACGCGCTTGGAATGAACTTCACTGCCCCTCCCACAGTTGCAAAAGAGATGCCAAATCACTTCCATGATCACGTGCTCCAATATCTGAGCACATTTCCCGATAAAGTCATCAACATTTGTACATGCCCTAGAGTTTAAATGTATAGCCTCCGTTCATTTTCTTACAACGTGCAGCTGCACATGAGCAAACAGGGGAGCCCCAGCATTTGTAGGGGTCCCCTGAAAGAAACCAATGTGATGAGCTCCCGCTATGACCAGAAAGCAGCTAGCACGAAGGGGAATGCAACAGTGAACCATAACAGAAGGTCATCACTCAGAACATACTACCTGCATTTTGGCTAGTTATAAAGTGCGTTACAGCATAACCGAAATAAAGAAGGGATTTAAAAAAAATCTCGAGGCAAAGAAATAATAATTATCAAGGGTAACATACCCTCAACCCCTCACCCTCACTCACCCTCACTCGCCCTCAACCCCTCACCCTCACTCACCCTCACTCACTCACCCTCAACCCCTCACCCTCACTCACCCTCAACCCCTCACCCTCACTCATCCTCAATCCCTCACCCTCACTCACCCTCAACCCCTCACCCTCACTCACCCTCAACCCCTCACCCTCACTCACCCTCAACCCCTCAGCATCACCCTCACTCACCCTCAACCCCTCAGCATCACCCTCACTCACCCTCAACACCTCACTCGCCCTCACCCTCACTCACCCTCAACCCCTCACCCTCACTCACCCTCACTCACCCTCAACCCCTCAACCCCTCACACAGTGCAATAGGTCTCGGAGCATTTGAGTTAGAGCTTTTAGATTTGTTTATGGCTTTTTTTATTTGTAATTCTTTAGCATTGGCTACAGGAAACAAAAATGCTAAAGATTTACAAAAAAAAACCATAAACAATTCTAAAAGCACTAACTCTAATGCTGCGAGACCTATTGCATTTCCAATGCTTGTGTTTTTTGCATATACTACAGTTTTGATATGGTATATTACAGTTTGCTAGACAGAAGGGGGCTTTAATTATGGACCTGCCCCCCCTGCATACCATTGTGGGGGCAAGTGGGCTACTAGTGGTCTCCATACGAGAATTCCCAAAGCAATTACACTTTTGTTCCTAGGGTAGCAGCAGGTTGGCTGCTTATGGTGGGCGGGGGAGGTGGGGTTTGTTCCCTTGTTTTTATGATGGGACTGCTGGGCATAATTGGGATGCCTGGGTGGGGGGTGGGGGTTGTATGGATGTTTGTTTATTTGCATCTCTATGCGATTCAGAATGCAACCTATCAGGTACAATGTGGTATACAGATTGCATACAATGGCACGATGCAATATGTTAGCGGAGACTAATATGTGTGATGGCTGAGGCAGACAAGCTTACATGGATAACGTGGATCGTCAGGGGCCTTAATAATCCGAAGAAAACGAGGCAGGTGTTCGCTTACTTAGATAGGCATTATGTACAAGTGGCCTTTCTACAGGAGATCCATCCGACTAAGCAGACAGCCGAAAAGGTGGCTACAAAGTGGGCTGAGGTAAGTGGGCTTCCTGTTATTCATCCTATGCAAGGGGTGTCATGATTTTAATAAGGAAAGGTTACCCATTCTTAGCGACTCATGTGGAGGTAGACGATAATGGCAGGTATCTTATTGTGCAGGGGAAGCTATGTGGCATGTCCCTGACTCTGCTTAACATATCGGTCCTTTTTAAATGTATTTATTAAACAGCATCACATATAGATTACAGTCATGAATACTATAACATAATCATCCATATAAGCAGCTTCAAATTTATACAAAACAGAAAGCAAATACAGGATCCAGAGATAGAAAAATAAAAAAAACGAAACGAATCAGAAGGCAGTATAACACTACTTATAAACACGATAATTTTACCTATATACACAACTTGGTTAGGTAGATTTCTTACTAAACAATATGACTGACAGTTAAGTAGTTCAACCCTTTGCCCCGTGCATCCATCTTTCAACCGGTTCCCAAATTTTCTGACCCCGCTTTCGAGAACACGTTCCTTTAACTGCGTATATTGCTGTTTCTTGATTATAAATAGCCAAAAACCTTGCCAGCCACATTTGGAAGGTTGGGGGATCTGCATCCTTCCAACTAGCCGCTAATAAAATTGTATATACAGTTACACCAATACATAGACATGATTCCTGAGTTTTATTCAATCCAAGTGTATTATCAGAGCCCAACATGAATAGCATAGCTGACACCGGGAGCTGTTGTCCAAATAGTTCTTCCCAGAATTTATTCAAATCATTTTTAAGTGGAGTTAACACCCGGCATCCATAAAACATATGAATTAGATCAGCGGGGCCCTGCACGCATCTTGGAGATAATCGGATCTTTTACCCCATTTAAACAATTTTGCTGGAGTAAAATATAAATTGAAAATCGTTTTATATGTCTGAGCTTTCAAGTTTGAAGACATAATTATCTTAGATGTTAATAACAAACTATAATAAATATCAACATTTGGATCATTTAGTCTAGTCGCCCATGATGATTCCGTATGTTCTATATCATCTTTTGTTCTTTCTAGGAGTAAATCATATATTTTCCCTATTTCTGCTGTTTTAATAGTTAATATATTCAGAATAGGTATTGTTTCAAATGAGATCTCAGGAATTTTTGCTTTCAGGATCGCTTTAATCTGATAAAATTTAAATTGGTGACTATTAGGGATATCATATTTCTTCTGAATATAAGAAAATTGAAGGTCTGCAACATTCTCGCATAGATCCGAGATTGCGCTTATACCTGCTCTGTTCCATTTCTTGGCCAGATCATCATTTACTAACCGGGGAAGAAGGAAGGAGTCCCAAAGGGGAATATATCTATTATGTTTCGGGATTGATAAGAATTTTGAGATCTTTACCCAGACTTTCCGAGAACTCATAATTATTTTGATTTTTTTTTTTAAATAGCTTGGCTCTATTTGTTTCAATAGGAGACCTTGATGTTTATTCCCAAGTAGCAATTCATATATGGAGGGTACTGCTGGTGCCATCGTTCTGGAATCTGGCGTTTTTGTATTAAGCATGGGAGCCATTTGTTGAAGAAAGACCGCCCAGTGATACAGCAGAATATTAGGAAGGGCTAAGCCTCCTCAATGCTGTGGTAATGATAAATACTTAAGAGACCTCCTAATTTTCCCGTATTGCCACATAAAAGATGAAATTAATGAGTCTATCGCTTTGAGAGTACTGTCCTCCACTACTAACGGTATCGCTCGAAACAAAAGTTTTGGGAAAATATTCATTTTTACAAAATTACCCCTGCCAATAATCGATAAATGTAAACTGTCTACTCTCTTAAGATCTTTTCCTATAGTTTTAATTAACGGATTAAAATTCAAATTATTAATCATTTCAACTTTAGGTGTTAAGCACATCCCTAAATATGTGGCCTTTTCTACTCTCCTAGAATCATTATAGCTTTTATTCTCAGTGCAAATAATAATTGTTTTGGCTTTATTTAGTGAATAACCTGAAAATGAACCGAATTGTTGAGTTATTGCTTCAATTTGTTCAATTGCCTCCGCGGGATCAGGTGTTACAATTGCCACATCGGCATAAGCTAGAACCTTCGCATCAAAATTACCTATAGAGATGGGTTTAATATCGCTATTATGAAGTAATTTCCTGATTAGAGGATTAATATATAAAGCGAAAAGAATCGGAGAACAGGGACACCCCTGCCTTGTCCCCCTAGACACCTTTATTGCCTTTGATTCCTTCCCCATAATCTGAAGCCTGGCTCTAGGTTGACAGGAAATAGCTTAAAAGATCGGATAAAGTTGCCTCAGAAATTCTTTAAGCGAAGAATAGTCCACAAAAACTCCCATGATACCCGATCAAAGGCCTTTTCGGCATCGAGGAGGATCATTGACATCTGGCCCCCCTCTGCAGACACGAAATCAAATAGCGCAATGGCTCTACGGATATGATCGGTCGTACCCTTACCAGGAATGAAACCGTGTTGCCAGGGGGAGACCAGATGCTCAATCACACCACCCCCTTAGTTAACCCAATTATTCATTTCAGTTTTGAGAATAATTATCCGGTGAAGGATAGGTTTTCCTTCTATACCCTGGGATATTGCTAAAACATGTTCTTCTTCGGCTTGAATCAAATCACGGGTTAACTAAGTTTTTGGCTTCTCGCAATTTCTTAGTACGAGAAACGTAGCTTATAGTTTCACCTCTGAGTGCTGCCTTAAAGCAATCCCATACAGCCAATCTAGAAGCACTGTATTGATTCATATCAAAAAAACCTTCTACCCATTTCTTGATTAAACTCACATATCCTTCATCGACCAAAAGTTTCCTATCAAAAGTCCATTTAGTAACTGGTCTAACAAAATTGAATATATCCAATGTTAAAACTAGCGGATTATGATCTGAAAGGATCTTTGGGAGTTTTTTGATCTCAGCTCTATTTGTCAAACCCCGTACTACTAAGAAGTAGTCTAATCTCACATATCTGTTATGGGGATATGAGAAATATGTGTAGCCAGGATCGTTATAATTCTTTAGATCCCACATATCCGTCAAATCATGGCTCTGCATCAACTGGTTAATGGCTCTAAATACCTTGGGTTTTCGACCAACATAAGTATCTTGCCCAAAGTTTCTACAACCTGTCCCTAATGAAATATTCAAGTCACCACATACTATGAGCGTTTTAGACCAAGAGGCAAGCTCCATCTCTAATTTTTCGATAATTGCAGGTTCATCATAGTTCGAGCCATAAATTGAACAAATGGTTATGCCAGAAGATAGGGTTGCAATAACCCATCTTCCTTGAGGCTCCCCTAGGTATAATTTGATAATAATCGCAACTCCACGAGTATTAGATGTTTGAGATGTGGAGACACAGATTATAACCAAACAATTTGAAAAGATCTCTTATCCCAAGGAAGATGGGTCTCTTGTAGGCAGATTATGTCAAAGGAACCTTGCCTAATAATCTCGCTCAAACGAATCGGCTTAGTTTTATCGTTCAAACCTGCCACGTTCCATTAGCATATTGTTAACTTCCCCATCGCTGTTTAGGAGAATATTCTATACAACCCTCTGACATTTTAAATAGTCTTTCTAACCTGATCTTATTGCAGCTTTCGGTTGGGTTCCATAAATTTAGTAATTCTCTTACTGCTAACTTGAAACATGTAACTGTTAATTTAATAGTGATGCTGACATTTTTTTTGATTTTTCCTTCCCCCTTCCTCCCTCCCTCAAGACAGCCACCCCTCCATCCCACCCCCTCTCTACCCTTCCCACCCAAATGAGACAACAGACTCTGTAAGAGTCCGTAATGATGAGCATGCAGCGTGCGACTCAGGCTCCTTTATCATATCATAATAATTCAAACAGATGCAGAGCTACACATTTACCAATAAGAAAAAAAAACTTGTAGGAATCAAATCGCTAACTAGTCCACCCTCCTATATTCCATTTAGAACATCAAAAACCCCATAGTAAGCCACCACCCTTTCAATAATCCGTATATATCCACCATACCCCCTGAATGTGATACTCAGTAGGTCTATCAAGCATCTTACTTATGATACCTACAGCCTAATCTAGATGACATGAACTTAGTTAAAGCCTGGAGGTTGACCACTATTAACGTTTGGATGATATTTCATCCAGAAATTCTTTTGCTTTTATTTCCGATGTAAAAAAACTTAGACTGTCCTGCCCAAATCACTTTGAGTCGAGCGGGATTGTTGAGGTATGCTTGGGCCTTTATATCCTGAAACGGCTTGATAATCTGGCGTAGCCTCCAGCATCTTTCCAATGTAGTGTGGCAGAAGTCCGGGTGGACAACATATGACCTCATTCCTGACTCTTTTGGCCTCGGGTCAGGCTTTCTCAAAAACTAATTGACGTAACAGAAAGTTTCCAAAATAAACCAAAATGGCCCGAGGGTACCCCCCGGGTTTCTGTGGTTGTTTCATCGTGAGAGGTACCCGATGAGCTCTCTGGACCTCAGCCGCCCAATTCCAGCCAGTTAGTTCGGGAAGGGAGTCACGTAAGATCAATAACATACAGTCGGGCATCCCCCCTTCTTCCCCTTCCGGGACCCCTAAAACTCGTAAGTTATTTCTTCGCTGCCGGTTTTCAAACTCTTCCAGCTTCCACTTAATATCCGCCAATTGCTCTTCATGGGAATCAACGTGGCCCTGATGGGTGGCCAACTCTGTTTCATTAGTCACAATACGAGACTCCACTTCTGTAAGCCTATCCCCAAAAGAGCTACATGTTTTGGCCAGCTTGCGAACTACCCCCTGCATCTTGCGCATTGCGGCTTGGTTTTTACGCGCATCATGCCGCGTTTCTTCTCGATGTGTAGCAATAGCCTGAAGAATAGTACCTACTGCCGAGGCTGATGATATATGCGATTGAAGTTCTGGCCCCGCTTGATCATTCGAAAGAGTTTCAAGTGGAGTGTTAAGTGGATTAATTGAATGATCCCATGCTAGCTCTCTCGAGCCCTGTCTTTTGGCTCTTTTTCTTAAAACCGTTTTAGCTCTAGAGTTTGGGGCGTCTGATTAATCGCTGGGACTTTCATCGGTAGTAGCGGAAATATCATCCTCATTATCCGACCATTCATCCCTCTCAGAAAATGAAAAAAAGTCGCTTGGATCTTTTCAGCCTCAGGATCCACTAAAGCGAACAAGCCTTCCTCTTCCATTAAGCCTGTGGGTTGAGGCTCCCTGCTTGATGCCCCCCCCCCCCCACTTGCAACATGTCACCGGCTATACCCGACCTCTCAGGAGGGCAAGCTGCTATATTATTGTCAACAGATGGCTCACCTTTAGTATATGGGTTTGTTGCCATCGTATTTACTTTGCAATTAGTCTTGGGTATTATCAGAATATTCTCCGCTCTCATCTCTGGGGTCGTTGACGAATTACCATCGGCAACAGCGTCCTCCTGGCTGAGTACTGGTATCTCTGGCTCAGGTTCCACAAACGCGGCGGCTTCATTCTGCATTCCCGCTGCTGCGGGACCTGGCTCATTCTGCCGCTGGTGTCCCGGAACCATTCCATTCTGTATACCCACCGCGGGAGCCAGCTCACTCTGCTGATGGTGCCCCGAACAAGAGTCGGCTTTCCTGCTTCCCGGAAAAGATCCGCAACAATAGGGCCGGTATTGCGGGGAACGGCGCCCTTTTTCCTGAGGCTTGGGGGATCGGGTGGAGGAGCTTTCAAAGAACCTGAGCTTACACCCAAGACATCTTCCTGCTTCGCCAATTTCGCCGCCCTGGCTTTGGCGGCCGCAGACACTGGCGCGGGGATCGCCGCCACTGGTTTCGTTGTTGTTTTTGGAGTCGCTATTATCTTAGGAGCCATGGTGGAATGCTTCAGGCTGCTGCAGGGGTTGTCAGGATCGCGTGTCCAGTAAGGGTGAGTGCTTGGGTTAGTTTTTTCTTGAGATTCTCTAGCGTGGATTAGATCTGTCGAGGGGTAGGCTCTGCTCATAAGAACACGAAATACCGTAAGTCCAATGTAGGTACTAATAGAATATATATATATGCGTGCATTCTCAATCTTCTGCGTACTTCGTTTTCATCCCACAATTCATAAGAATCAAAGAATGTGGTATTGGCTGGTAAAGGGGGACTGGCTCGCGTTCTTAGCTCGATATCCTAGCTTCTCATTGCTGGAGCCTCAGTCTATGCTGCACTGCGGTCTAGAGCACGACCGCCATCTTGCCTCCTTAACATAATCGGTCCTAATGTTGATGAGCCTGGTTTTTATGAGGAGGTCTGGAATAAGGTCTACCGATTGCTGCTAGCTCCCATTGTATGTGTGGGGGGGGGGATCTTAATGTGGTTTTAGATCGTCAATCCAAGGTGGACCCGGAAGTCAAGAAAGGTTCACTGCCAGTTATAAATGGTATGCAGACACTGTCTCTTATAGATTTCTGGCGGCTGAGGTATCCAGTGCAGAGGGAGGGTACGTGTCATTCTTATGCGCAGCAGTCTTGGTCACGGCTGGACTATTGGTTAGTTACAGAAGAGGTGAATTCCCTTATCACTAAAGCCTGCCATCAGCCCAGGACGCTCTCTGATCATTCCCCATCCCCGATTCAAATGATTATACCTACTTACACGATGCAACAGTTTCAGTGGAGGCTACAGTACTCAGCATTGCAAGATCAGGTGTTTCGGGAGGGGGTGCGTGAAGCTATGGTTAATTTTTTTGAAGAAAACACTGGCTCAGTTGATAGTATATGCACGCTATGGAAAGCGTTAAAGGTTACGCTTCGGGGGGTGTGTATAGGATTGCAGGCAGGAGTATTAAAATCGATACGGGGGTCTATGAAGCGCTTGGAGCAGGACCTGATCACTCTTGAACGTCAATACGACACAACGTCTGATGCTCAGATCCTGGCGTCAATCAGGCTGAAAGTTACGGAGTAAAACGACCTTGCAGACTCAGAGATTAAGCACTTATTGCGTCGTTGGACGGCCAGATATTATGGCGAGGGTCGGCGGCCAGGCAGGGCACTGGCAGAAAAAAACCAAAGGACCCTGGGCCAAAAGCAGAGTAATACAAACTATTGTTGATGGGGAGGATAGGCACTGCGATACGGAGGCTATCCTTGCAACCTTTGTACAATATTATACAGGCATGTATCAAGCTAGGCCTACAGCGGGGGAAGAGGAGATAGCTAAATATCTTGAAGACATTGCCTTGGTGTGGCTTTCCAAGGGGCAACAGAACTTTTTAATGCATCCTATCACGCCTGGAGAAATCCAAGATGCGATCAGTGCTTTGCCCAACGGAAAAGCTACAGGTACGGATGGACTCCCCGCGGAGTTTTATAAAGAGTTTGCGGACCTACTGGTGCCGCTATTACATGCCATGTTCGAAGATGCCTATGAGCAACAGATATTGCCAGGCACACTTCTGGAGGCATTGATTGTTGCCTTGTTGAAGCCAGGCAAGGACTCTGACAAGTGTGAGTCCTACCGCCTGTTATCCTTAATGAATACGGATGTTAAAGTACTTGCAAAGGTCCTGGCCACGAGGTTGCAGTTGTTGTTGCCTGTCATGGTATTGCCGGACCAGTCAGGTTTTGTTCCAGCGCGATCCACAGCCCACAACCTGCATACGCTATTTGCGGTTTTGCATCTCCTAGAGCCTACACTACCTGCTGCGGCTGTCCTTTTACACGCCACGAAGGCTTTTGATTCTGTCTCCTGGCGGTATATGATAGCGGTACTGCATCGTATGGGGGTCCCTTACGTATACAATAACTGGATTAAGTTACTGTATGAACAACCTGTGACTCGGGTGAGAGTGAATGGTAGGACGTCGGACTCCTACCCAATTAGACGGGAGACACAACAGGGCTGTCCGCTGTTGCCTTTACTTTTTGCAATAGTGCTGGAGCCTTTGGCTTTTATATTACGACGACATGCCAAGGCGGCGTTGCGCTTTTATCAGAGACCATTAGCGGGTCTATGTATGCTGATGTTATGGTTTTATATGTGAAAGGAGCCAGCAGTGTGCTTAGAGCAGCTTATCAGGGAACACCTAAGATTTGAATGGCACTCAGGTTTAGGGATAAATCAGTGGTGTTCTCGTTGACAGAGCCCACGCAGCGCTTTGAGTTATAGTTCCCTTTGGTGTGGAGTGAAGATCCTGTCAAATATTTATGTGTATGGATACACAGGGATCCGGAGTGTGTACTCAGCGAAAACTATGGCACTGCAATTACCCGGCTTGAGGAACAGGTTACTCGTTGGATACGTCTGCCCCTGACTTTTTAGGACCGAGTAGCCTTGCTTAAAATGGTAGTACTACCCACATTCTTATATTACTTCGCTACTATAACCATAGTGCTGAAGTCTCACTTTTTTAACAAGCTGCTTGGCTTAATGATCACTCTGGTTTGGGGGGGGGAGGGCAGGGGGGGGGGGCGAAATCGCACGTTAGCTGGGATGTCCTGACACGCCCCTATGAGAGAGGAGGCTTTAAGGTGTCTGACAAGCATCTATATTACTTATGTGCACAAGCGCAGTACGCTTTTATTTGGCAGAGTGCGCCTCCCTTTACGCCGCATGTCGCGGCTGAAGCTGGTGCGGTGCGGACGGTACCATTGCAGGCGATGATTGTTAATAGCACCTCAGTTTTTGAAGATGGCGAAATAGATACCGTGCAATACACAGCACAGGCTCGGAGGGAGCTTGGGAAACGTGCTGCGAGGCTACCACTTTATGCACCATCCATGCCACTTCTGCACCATGATGGGATATCAGTATCTAGGGAACCTGGCTCGCTCACGGTATTGCATGAGGCAGGGATACATACTTTGGGGGAGGGATGTATACGCTGCTGGCAAGTTTATTGACATACAGACATTTGTGGGTGGGGACATTAGGCATTTCATGGCGGCGTTTATATACACCCGCTTGATAGCTGCGATTAGAGCATTATATCCTGAGTTTCCTGATGAACCCCCCACTTTGACAGCTTTGCAGATACTGTATTCCTCACCTCTTTGAACTAAACTGATTACCAGGATTTACAATGCTTTGCAGGCTGATGAGGCGACTGTTGCATTGGCGACTATGAGTAGATGGAATGTTGTGCTGCCTCAACGAATCACAGAGGATGAATGGGAGTCCTGCTGCAGGTTAACAGGTCAATATGCCTCTAATGGCAATCTGAGACTAATCCATTATAAGTATCTTCATCATATATATTATACGCCATTGCAGCTCCATCAATATGGGCTTAGGGCCTCGCCCTGCTGTAGACGTTGTGGGGCGGAAAGTGCTGATTTCGGTAATCTGGCCTGGAATTGTCCGAGAGTGTCAGACTTCTGGGTCAAAGTTACAAAGGCTCTGTGGGAGCCTGTACCCTGTGGTATGTTTGTATGCCTCCTGGGAAGTGTGTCTTGAAGCTTAGGTCTGCTAATCGCAAACTGGTTGCAATGGGCCTACTGTTGGCGAGACGCAGAGTATCGATCCACTGGGATGGTAGCCCTGCGCCCCTGATGGCTCAATGGCTTAAAGATGTTGCTTATAGTCGTGATCAATTGATATGTTATGGGGAAGAATTGCCACAAGCCTCCAGACCGCGTGACTTTTGGGGCCCCTTCACTCTATATGTATTAGCTCACTCCACGGGTGCCTAATGTGTTCTTGTTTACTACCTCCAATTCTACTGATGTATAATTTGTCATCTCACTGTATGAATTTGGGACATAATTGACTGTCATATTGTTGTCATGTACTGCTACCGTGTATTCTGATTTATGTGCTGCTGAATGAATTCTGACTATTGTTGTTATTAACTGAAAACTTTATAAATTTTAAAAAAAACCCACCACATCACCATTCCAGAGGTACAATTTTCCAGTGTAGACCATGCAAAGCAGAAGCCACAGGAAACAACCAAGAGAAACAGTTGGGACCCAGGAAAGGCTCCGAAGTAATGCACAGATGCAGATGATGAAGGGCACTACAATACATTGCTAATCAAACTGAAAGTTTATAATTTAGGGATTTTTAATCGTAGGCCAGGGTTTAGAGCAGAATAATTTAGCATATGAATAAGAATTGTGATCATTAAGGAGGATGCCATAACTTCTTTAAGGTTTAGTGTCATTATACAGCATATGTTCTTGTATGGCCATACCTCAAGCCTGTTCTTGTGGTGAAATTACTTATTTATCTCAATTTCACTTCTTGCTTTTTTGGTTTTACGTTCCTTATTTTGATTGATGGTTAATAAAATAAAAAAGATTGATATATTGGTGCTTAATAAAACGCGAGCAGTAACAGCTAGGAAAAGGTTGGATTTAAAGTATAGTTTTTTTGATTTTCTAATGCTGGGTTGGTTGGTAAGATTTAAATGAGAGGAGAGAATGCAAACAAAGATTTCCAGGGCTACAGTGCATTTCTTACGAAGCCACGGCAATGGAAGTTCGACTCGCCTACCATGATTTCAGCAGTCACAACGTAGATAGCATCTACAGGTAAACCATATAACTAACAGAATGTGGACAGGTGGGGCACTTGAAACGTTAAGGGGTTGAATGGATATAAACATGGGACAACAAGCCCAAAAAGAATACAGACTTATGTTATTGCTGATTTGCCTTTGCTACACAAATTACTGGAAACCAAGGAGGGCTCCTATGCAAGTATAAAGAGTAAAAGCAAGGGTGTGCATATTATAATTCTCTGCGTGTACACAACTAACACTGGACAAGAGGCTCCAGACAGGAATCTGAATAGTTCAAGCAGCAAAGTAAGTCAATAATTAAGTCCACAATGCATTCAATAAGTTATTTAAGAAAAGGCTCAAGGCAACAGTGCTGGAGATATTTGAGTGATTGTCACCATCAAGCTAGGCAGTGCTCTTTCGCCTTACACTGACTTGAACAAAGATTATAGTTTCACCATACATTCAAAAGAAAAGCATTGTCATTAAGTCTAAAAGGAGAATACTATAAAATTATGCCACATGTCTATAAGACATTCTACTCCATTATAATGGCAAGTGAAAGAGGCAAAGCAGGCTTAATGGGAACACCTTTAAAGACTGTTTATATTTTAAAAAATCACATACCTAATAAAAGAAACCACGATCTGCCCCCTCCCACCCCACCACCAGTGTACCGCAACATCTAGAAAAGTCCACCTGCGATGTTGCTCATCTTGTTACAGTGGAGAACCCCAATATGTGATCATGGACAGATGCTTTCCCATTCTCAAAGAGCACAGTAATGTAGGGACTACAGTTATTTATAAACAATTTCCCTTGTATTTCTTTACACTTTGTTGCCATTTTTCACATAGGTTACGGTCGAACTGACATCATATATATCTGTGAACACCCAGGCCCCCACTGAATACTCATCTTTGAGCCTCTAACATATGTTGTAAGTAAAAGATGTTGCTGCTGACTTACCGCCATTGCAATAGCCATATCAGATTCTGTGACAGTGTCCATGGGCGATGAGATTAGAGGGGTTTTCAGGGTGATCTTTCGAGTGAGAGCAGAGGTTAAATCCTGCAATAAACATGAGAAGTGGATTAACGTCTGTTCAGACATTTCTAGTCTCAAATATCCATTCATTTCATACTCCGATTTAACATTATCCACATTGCAACATAAAGGACTGTTTGCATGCTGGACACAAATATTTGTGAGCTCAAATTATAGAGCCAAACAAGCACTGGCAATGCCAATACTTCTCCCCTAAGGTTTAACTAATTGCTTTGCTAATCGGGTAGGTGCACAACTAGAGTCACTGCGAAGATAAATATTTAAATAAAAGGTTTTTTAGTTTTTTTTACAGGGCAGTGTAGCCCCGATTCAAGGATTAGAGCCAGATTTGGAAGTGTTCATTTTGCCTAAAGTGTAATCAACATGTTTATCAGTCTGGCACCATGTGCACCTGAGGAGAATCACCAGCAATTCTTCGTATTTCACGATCCTCGACAATCTCTAGGTGCAGCCTGATGCAAGCACTTTGCACTTCACTCATTTGGTGGGACAGTTTTTTTCTCGGCTATTGGGACCCCTAGGTTTCTCTCCAAGAGAGGGTAAGTGCACGTATTATTCGCATGTTTCCCTATTGGTGTATGGAGGCTCCCTACACCACTTGTATTAGGGTCGCTAGGGAGGGGTAGGGGATGGTGGTGGTGGTGGGGGGGGGGGGGGGGGGGGCTCACAGGCATTACATTTGTCCGTTTTTTTATTTTATTTTTTACTATACTTGACCCACTCGAAAATTGCAGTATACGAAATCTCCCCAAAAGCGCTAGAGGCACTGTAACACCTCAGGCTGACACTCCAAGCTTGTGCCAAAGGGTTTAAAAACGAGTCAGCCAGGCTGCTGCTCGAGCAAACCGCGCTGTGGTTTCAAGGAAAGCTATACATCTGAATCCGGAAACTGCTGAGATGGCAAGCTCCGAGGCGGTCAAACAAGATCGTTCTGGAGGGGTGTCTGTAGACTCAGAATCAAGCGCCAGCATTAGTCCCTTATCTTTTGACTCTCCCAGGGCAGGCACTTCAGATCTATTCAAGTTAAAGTCCGTCACATTGGCGGATTCAGCTGGGGAGACAAAGGATCTTAAAAAACATCTTTTACTCTTCATGCCTAAGCCCTGCTCGTCATCAGTGACACAGGAGGCGGCAGGGAATGGAACCCCGTTAGTGGATATCCCTATAGCTTTATGTGAAGATCGGAATCTTAGGGGTCCCACAGAGGCTAGTCATTCTCTCACTTAGTCTGCCTCTTTGCTTTTGCCTTCCCTTGGGGGGAGCTTAGCGGAGCTTCCTACTTCTGCGGAAGGTGCCCTGACACCATTAGCAGAGGCTATATCCTTGGACCCACAGGTTTTGCAGTCTGACACCAGGCCAGATCTAACTTAAGATAATGCCTCTCAAGTCAATAGATCATTCTCTCATTCTCCATGCAATGGGATTCTAAATCCTGGTAGAGATTCGAGATCTAAAAACCTCACAATCTGCGGAAAACCGCTGTAATTCATGCCAGGTTAACCAAAATAGAAGAAAATAGGGCTCAGGTCCCGGCATGTCTTCTCACACTGCTGTCTCTCTCACACACACTGCTGTTTCTCACACTGCAGGTGTGGGTTGTGGGATGTGGGTTTCCAGCACATATCACACACACACAGAGCCCCCCCCCACACACACACACACACACACACACACACACACACACAGAGCCCCACACACACACAGAGCCCCACACACACACACACACACAGAGCCCCACACACAGAGACACGCGGGGACACACACAGAGCCCCACACACACACACACACACACACACAGAGACACGCGGGGACACACACAGAGCCCCCCACACACACAGACAGAGAGCCCCCCCCACACACACACACAGAGCCCCACACACACACAGAGCCCCACACACACACACAGAGCCCCACACACACACAGAGCCCCACCCACACACACACACACACAGAGCCCCCCCCCCACACACACACAGAGCCCCCCCCCACACACACAGAGCCCCACACACACACAGAGAGCCCCCCCCCACACACACACACACACAGAGCCCCCACACACACACACACAGAGAGCCCCCCCCCACACACACAGAGAGCCCCCCCACACACACACAGAGAGCCCCCCCACACACACACAGAGAGCCCCCCCCACACACACACACACAGAGAGCCCCACACACACACACGCACAGAGCCACACACACACACACGCACAGAGCCACACACACACACACACACACACACACACACACGCACAGAGCCCCACACACACACACAGAGCCACACACAGAGCCACACACACACACACACACAGAGAGAGCCACACACACACACACACAGAGAGAGCCCCACACACACACACAGAGCCCCACCCACACACACACAGAGCCCCACACACACACAGAGCCCCACACACACACACAGAGCTCCACACACACACAGAGCCCCACACACACACACAGAGCTCCACACACACACACACAGAGCTCCACACACACACACACAGAGCTACACACACACACAGAGCTCCACACACACACAGAGCCCCACACACACAGAGCCCCACACACACAGAGCCCCACACACACAGAGCCCCACACACACAGAGCCACACACACAGAGCCACACACACACACACACACAGAGCCACACACACACACACACACACAGAGCCACACACAGAGCCACACACACACACACAGAGCCACACACAGAGCCACACAGAGCCACACACACACACAGAGCCACACAGAGCCACACACACACACAGAGCCACACAGAGCCACACACACACACAGAGCCACACACACACACACACACACACACACAGATCCACACACACAAACACACACACAGAGCCACACACACACAGACACACGCGGGGACACACACACAGACACACGCGGGGACACACACACAGACACACGCGGGGACACACACACAGACACACGCGGGGACACACAGACACACGCCAGAGTGAAATGGAGGCAGGGAGATCTACTAACAGAGAGGGGGAGAGCATGAGAAACCAGGAAAGAGAGGAGGAGGGATGTAGGTCCCTTTCAAGGTTATATTGAAAATAATAGATTTCTCAAGCACAGGCAAGGGATTGTGCAGGTGAAACCTAATAAAGGAAACCAAATAAAACAACCCAAAAATGATATCAGGTGCATTTCACAGAAGGAACTTAGCCGACAAAGGGTCAGAACAGAGGGTTGTGGGGACCACTAGTAATGGTGTCTAATCAATAAAGTGGATGAACAATAACCCAAGATGTGGTAAATCAATTAAACAGATGACCCACTGCAATACAGTGTACCGCCTAAATCTAACAGCTACACTTCATCCCACTACTTAGACATCTAATGATACATATTTGGTTACAACGTTTACGCCCTGTCGTATAGAAGTAGGGACAGAATTGGTAATCGACCACCACGATGCAGCTGTTTGTCACTCGTGGGACATACAGCACCCACCGTGAGAGCCAGTAGAAGCAGATGAGACATCACGGTGAAATTGCTAGTTGCGATCGGGCTAGTATCTCCTATTTGCCCTTACTGGCTGCGGAACACTTTAACATCATGACAGGGCAATTTTATAACACGCGGTCAGAAAGAGAAAGGCTTGCCATGTGTCCCTGCACATGTGGTTCAGCCGCTGAGGAGCACGCTACACTAGCTAGTTAATAATGCAATTTATGGTTGGCATTTTGTTGGTAAGGCTCAACTAAGTTCTCCCAATCTTCGTAAGCATTTATTGAGAATTGTTAACAGTTTATATGCAACCGAGCAGCCAACATGACTCTTCTGAAAAGACTATCAAAACAACGAAATAGTGTGTGAGGTAATGACATATTACCTCCGGACGTACAGTTTGTGGACGGACTGCTTGGCCTTCAGAGGAAGTAGTGTTGTTACTACCTAGGAAACGCCAAGAAAATCTGTAAAAACCCTTCTTCAGAATGTAATCATCTCAGTTCCCATGATTCAACATGCAGACATTCCCAAGTAAACTATGATCTGTTAGGGAATCAAGCAGCTTCACATAACGTCTGTGCACACCACTAGGAGCCGGTACACCTCTTCTGGCAGATGCCTGCAGTTTAAGGTACCCTCCACTACACACCGCATCCGGACAGTTGAAACTTGCTCATCACAGGAGCGCTGCCAAAACCAAACCTGAGGCAATCAAAAATTAGATGGTATCATTTTCGAAAATAGACACTTTGAGGCATTCACCACAAGAACAACAAATGTACCCTTACAAGATCGAAAATTCAAAACCATATTGACTCATTTCACGAAAATAACATCGAAGCGCATAGTGGGTGCCGATTTTTTAATAAAGAGCTTGTTTGTGTGTATATGTGTGCATATGTTACATGTGTGTTTGAGTGCGTGCACGTATTTGTGTCTCTATGAATCTGAGTGTAGGGATATATGCTTTGTACGAGTACAGACTGTTCGTGGATTTGTGCCACGGTGTCTGCGTGTGCATGTACAGGCCTATATGGGTGTGCGTATGCATCAGTGTGTGTATATTTATGTATGCGAATATGGCTGGACTGGGATGTAATTGGGTATGTGTGTGCACGTGTATATGACCGGACTAGGATGTAAGTGGGTGTGTGTGCACGTGTATATGGCAGGACTGGGACATTACATTGTGAGCTGCACATTTGATATTTTTTCTCATGTAGCCCTTTTATATATTAAGGATAATATGTCAACTGCATGCTGTAAAATACAATTTTTGTACTTGATAATGTTGGACTTCACACTGTTGGCTAATAACGAAACACTTATGAGCCAGCATAACAGTCTGTTGCCTTGCCTGTTCATTCTGGTCCGTTGCCATAGGAACGTCCGGGATACATTTGTGCACAATTAATATTTTAGCACTCATTCATTAGGTAAGGGACACTCTCTCAGTCAGTGGAAACACGTCACAAGGGAAGCTGAGCCTGTTCACTACTCCTGTACAGTGCTTTGACTTATCGTGCACTGTGAGAGCGCCTCGCCGGGGGTCTCCTGGTGAAAACGTGCACACGGGTACATATGTTTACAGAGAATGCAGTGTAAAGAAGGGTACCAAGATACTCCTGCTTCACTGTGACTCGGGAAGGAGTTTACACCAAGCCAGGATACTGCCATTATTCAAACTCCACTGGTTTATTTCCCTTGAATCATGTTCACAGGTGGCGTTTGTGTAGGAAAAAACAGCAACATTTAGATTTTGGCACCTGGGAACGAGGGGAATATACAGCGTTTGTTGTCAAGAGGTGCAGCGCACTAAAAACGCACTTGTACATACTGCACCCTGTGGTATCAGCTAAAGTATTAGCAACGAATAGGGTGAATCAGCAATTGCTTAGCAGGGCTGTGTAACTTCAGCATTACTGCCCATTACTGCAGGCCCCAGCAGACAGGAGCCTGGGTGATTGCTTTAACAAGGGGGGTGGGAGTAAACTGGCCTACCTGACAGAGGGAGCGCTTCTGGCTTGTGCGCAGAGACCCCGAACCAGAGCTGATAATGCTGTTTATCCTCTGCTCCCATAGATCGTGTATAATTGCTTCAAAGCAGCTGTACTTGGCAAGGGAAAACACGAGGATAAAATGCGTGTCAAAACGGACAGTCACCATTTCTGTAAGAACGGGGCAGTGAGATTCCAATGCACTCAAAGAAAATCGGAGGGGGGACGCTTCAGTTCGGTTCTGAGTCTCTTCTGAGACGGTGGCGGGTAGTCACGGTGGAAATGCGGAGACTGAGGTAGCAGGAAAATATTCACGCCGGCACGAGCAGTCTCCTATTCATCCACTCCGCAGACACCAAGTCAGAGCGAGAGCTCCCTCTCAGGCCGGGGCTCCTTTCACACTGGCAATTACGAGAGGAAAACGTTGCGTCTGTTGTCATTGCACACAACAGGGAGGAGGCAGGAACAAATGGATCGCTGACGGCAGGAGGAGGGCGGGATAACTCCTCGGCGAGAGGGAGGGTGTGGGGGGCGGGACTTAAAAAAAAAAGAGACAGAAACGCCCACGAATCGCGTTGTGACGGGGCGAAAGTGATTGACAACCATCTCTTCCAATGGCTAGCCTCCATTTATGGAGCTAGCCAATGAAAGAGAGAGGCGGGACAAAGCCCCGTACTGTCTAACATAAGATTTCGCCTGCGCGAACACTGCTGCGCAGTGGACGCCAGGCGAAACCTAAAAACTTTTCCCGAATGCAGCGTTGATCATGGAGGACTCAGCACGCACCATCGCTGGAGCGGGATTCCTTGGAAAACACGCCGTCACAGGGAACCCTCTCAGCACACGTGTTTCTAAACAACAAAAGGTGCACTGGAGTAGATGCCTGGTTATACCCGGGGGGGGGGGGGGGGGGGGGTTATAGCGTGCTAATACAGGAACCCTCTAGTGCGTCCCTGCTTGTGCATAACACACTACATCAGCGCAATGCCAAAGACCTGCATCGCACTGTAAAAGGAAAGTCAGGGATTGCGTGTGCGTGGTTGCTCTTCCTCCGGTTATACTCCAGGGGGGTCAACTTTTAAAATACAGAACTCACAGCAGTAGCCACAATTGCATTTGTGAAGATCTATTCTGAACCTGAACTAAAAGTAAAATAGAGAATATGAAGGGTCATCACACGCTACAGTGTGATGGCCTAACAAAACAATCTTTTAGTGAAATCGCCAGCGAGGGAGCTAAGCCCACAAAGGAGGGACATGTAAGCAAATGCACCAGTAACACGCCAGCATTTGAAATTGACCCAGAGAACAGCCAATGGCAACTGAAGGGTGTGCCAAATCCCATAGAGATAACAGGTCGGTCAAGCTCGACCTAAAAATTAAGCTTGCGTGCTAGCATGGTTACTGCTTTGAGCACTAGTTGCAGAAACAATCCACAGACTAGGTGTAGGCGGCTGTAATGCAAAGAAACCACATTTTACTTAAAGATGTGCCTTCCCACAAATACTGCGAAAACCCATTATCTGCTCATACGGAATAACTAAATTTGCATGGGCAAAACAAAGCATCTCAGCAAAAAAAAAAGTATATAAATGAGGCATACGTTTTAGCATGACATGCTAAAGAGATTATGAGAAATTGAGAACAGAATTCGATATGGCATTTCAGTTTTTTTAGCAGCTGTCACAAGTTTCAAGTAAACAACTAACTTTAGGAAAAGTTATGTTTATAAATGTGCGTTTGCGGTCATTAATTGTAATTGCATTTGTAAAGCGCTTACTACTCCAGACGAGGCGTCGAAGCAATTTATTGGCAAGTAGCACGCTACTCTGAAACCCATAAAGGATTAGGGGTGAATTAGTACAGTGAATATATAAAAGTTATTTGAGTGGTAGATATGTTAGTCAGCTATTTGCATTGAGAAGGTTAGTGGTGGGATAGAAGACGGAAAAAGGTTTGCATTTACATAGCGCTTGCTCCCCCTGATGTGGTGTTGAAGCGCTTTTCCAGGAGGTAGCACACTACTTCGGAACCTATAAAGGATTAGTGGGGAATTAGTATAGTGAAAATATGCAAGTAATTTGAGTTGCGGATATGTTAGTCTTATCTGGATTGAAAAGGATAGTGGAGGGATAGAAGGGAAGGATTTCAAAGTTCTTTTTGGTTTGTTTTAAAGCTCATAGCAGTAGGAGGAGGTTTGGGATGAGCAAAAGGGAGGGGGAAGGGTAAGAGGGAGGGTTTAGAAAAGTTTGTTTTGGGGGATCGGAATAGTAAAAAGGCACGAGATGATGCAAGGATGGGTGGAGTACGGAAGAGTTGTGACAGGGTTATTTTGGGGATCATAGTGGTATGAGGTTTGGGATGAATGAGAGAATGGAGATAATGGATACAATGATAGGGGAATTGGGTGAGAAATAGGGTAGGGCATAGGAAAGAGTAGTAGAAAGTGGTTTGACATGAGTCAGAGTTATATAGTTATAGAGGATATATTGAGAGCGGGTTATGGTGAAAAAAGGGTAGTGCATTGGATGTGCTAAATTTGAAGAAAAGTAATAAATAAGTAAAAGTAATAAATACATAGATGCAAAAGTAATAAAGATAAAGATCCATAAGTACATGGAAGGTATATAGATGCATAAAGGAAGGAAGTATATGCAGTTTAAAGATGAATTAAATAACCTCAGGCTTTCAAGTGTTGTACTTTAAACTAGTTTTATTTAAATATATTTTTTGTAGATCAATAGCGAAGCAATTGTAGATAATGATTGATAAAAATACTTATTTATTTATGCAGTCACTTATATACACGTTAAAAACAGAGTAATGTAACTATCAGTAATATGTACATTTGTTAAGCAGAACCAATGAATATATATCTCCACAGAAGAGGTTACACACAAAGAGAAGTGCCCGCATAGGGATGATTTGCTAATCGTTTTTAATGGAAGCTTGCCGCATTAGAGAACCAGGATATAATCAGCCATGAAATGTCCAACCGTACGCGTTTTGTGCCGTCGCACTTCTTCAAAGGCTTGAGCTATTGGCTTGCAACAATGATTTATGTGGCACCATTTGCACTCCATCAAGACACCCGCCCTATGGGCGTGGCAGCTCGCACGGCACCCTGGTATCGGTAGTGCCATAGTCTTACTCCAGTGAGTTGGAGCCCCGCTAAGTCAGACCAGAGGGAACGCGAACCGGCGAAACCAAAGAACGGGATAGGAGCGGTTAATAGAAGCGCAAATAAGTTGCACTGAGTGCAACGCGCTGACACAGCTACCCACTTGGGTTTTTAATGACTAACGTTTGTTGGAATGCACAATAACTCACTGGAGTAATACTACGGCACTACAGATACCAGGGTGCTGTGCGAGCGGCCACGCCCACAGGGCGGGTGTCTTGATGGAGTACAAAAGGTGCCAGAACCGGTTTAAAATCTTACACAGACATTGGCAAATTCTCATGGGGGCACAATGTGTGGGTTTTCTACTTTGTGATAAACCTTTAATCCCTTATAAAAGATCAGGAACATTGAGGGAAGCACTGTGTCCAAGTTATAGAGCGACCAGACCAACGGCTGTTGGTAACTGGCTGAGACTCCCTAAGGGTATTTTACATGTGGAAACTGTAATGTATGCCATATGGGTTTGAATAAAACCTCGCCTTTCTCATAAAATAATAAGTGGCTACATGAGATAAAACAGTTTATGAATTGCCAATCAATGTTTGTGGTCTACGTCATCATCTGCAATTGTGATAAAATGTATGTTGGCAGTACGGTCAGGCAACTATGAACACATATCCAAGAACATCGGAGAACGTGTTTAAGTAATGACAGTACCAACGCGCTGGGTTCCCATAGATGCGTTCTAGTGTCCCCAAAGCTAACTTTAAGTTCCATGCCATCGACTGTCTCTCTGCAGATGGGGGGGGGGGGGCAATAGAGAGTTATGCCTGAGACAGCTGGAGGCTCTTTAGATTTGTAAATTAAGAGCAGCCTTATCTGGATTGAAATCGAATAATGAATTGCCTTTTTTGTTATGAAGCTAGCATATTGCTCTGTGACGTCTATACCAGCATAGCTACCATTAGGGAGTCAGTGGTGGTTTCTCTTGCTCATATACAAATTACTGAAACTATTAGATAAACCATGTAGGGAACTCAATCTGGTGTGTCTGTTTCCAAATAGACCAGGTAGTAAACTGTAATCCTGAGAGTGTAATCTGTTTATTGAATTTACCATTATGTGCTTTCATGATGGGGTACATATGTTACGCATGAAAATAAATGTTTACTTTAAAAAAACAATCTAAATTGTTTTCTCCCTCTGTTGCTTCCTTCTAAACTAATTGATGCACATGTGTGTTGTATAAATGTGTATATGTAACTTATGAAAGTACTGTATTGTAGGAGGATTGTTGAGGCAAGATGGCGGTCGCTTGAGACCGTATTTGTGCACAGACCAGCCAGAGTCTAAACTATCAAATGCTGCGTTAATTAATATGGAATGATGAACCCAGCAAATTGCAGTGTGGAACCACAGCACCCCCCCAAGAACCTGCGGGAGCTATCTTCATCTACTAGGCACTCTCATAGGGCTGGCAGTTCTCCAGCAGTTCAGTAAAGTAAAAGCTGAGGTTACCACAAACCACAGCGGAACGTACCTGGCTGCAGCGGGCTCCGTGAAGGCTGTGGCCGGAGTCACCGAGATGAGACCCAAGACAGCTGTAGGTGCCAAGAAGGCCAGGACGGCCCGGTTGGGTTTGAGAAGGCAATCGGATGCTGGTGATTCGAGCGCGGAAGCCTGGTCGGCGGCTGCAGAGGGATCACCGGCACAGACCCCATGACACGGGCTGAGGAGAGCGGTGGTCGATTTGCACCTGAAGAAGAAAGGAAGAGGCGGGGCTGCACAGAAGAGTCGCCCGGCCGGCCCTACTGTGGTTGAACTACTGAGAGGCCATGCCGGAAAAACAGTTCCAGGTCTCGAGGAGTAGGGACAAAGCAAGGCATAACCTGGGATGGCAGGTTCGGCAGAGGAACAACCACGAGAGGAGTCGACAGAACCAGTTATAGCTTACAAAGTACTTCCCGCTGAGACTAAAGGTAGGCCACGGGACGCACCCCCTCACTCTGGAGCTAACACCGGGGTGAAGGAGGCTGATTTTCCGAATGTCAGCATGGCTCAACATGGAAACCCTGGTGAGCTAGCTATGGGTAGGGGGTGAACCGGCTCCCCTGCAGGACACCTTGAACTTACCTTGTCAGGAGGACCTATCAAGCGCTTTGTGTACTAGTCGGCCTCAAGGCGGCGTTAGGGGCGATGAGACCAAAGATGGCAACAATGGCAATACAGATAGGGATCCAGATGTGGAACACAGCAATATTTTTTTCTGTGTCTGATGGAGGCGAATGGTCGGAGATCTCGTCCATTAACGCTACAGATTTGAGCACTAGTGAATTGGATGAGGGCGGTAAGGCTAGAACCGGCCTGAGGAAGAAGAAAGAGAGACAGGTTGGCAAGGATCTTACATGGGACTATACTCCTATAATCCAGCTCACTAATCCCTCGTCTGATAGCCATCTGGTTTCCGATCCAGCTGGGCCCACCCCTCCAACTCTAAAAGCTATCTTTAAGGCCATATCGATGCACCGTGAGGAGACGCGTTAGGATGGACATAACACCCAGCCAGCGATGCGAAAGGTGCAAGGAGTGGTACGGAAACGGGCCATGACTTGAAGTGTATTTGGGGAACGGCTGACAGACCTTGAGTCCAGGATAGTCTCTGTAGAGACAGACCTTGTAACAAACCAATCCTTAGCTAATTCACACGAGGCACAGCTAGCCGACATCAACTGGAGGAGTTTGAGAACCACCAGCGAAGAAACAACCTGCGGGTGCTTGGGGTCCCCAAAGAGGTCGAGGGGGCTGATATCCATTCATTTGTAATCAATCTATTACGAGATACGCTACCTGGACTTGCACCTCTAATGCCCAGTTGCAATCCGCAACGAGCACATCGCGTTCCCTTTGCACAGAAACAGCCAACGAGGGCAGGGGCGCTTCCATATGCCATTTTGGCAATTTTTTGCTGCTCCAAGCGGTTTTTGAAAAAGCCAGGCCAGAAGCAAAAAGAAATAGGAATGAGATTTCTTATTTTGTCTGTCCTGATTTTTGCCACTCCACCGTTGAAAGGCGGTGAAGGTTGCGGCAAGGTGATTAAATCCTTTCAGGACAGAAACGCTCAAGCCTTTTTGAATAACCCAGCACGACTTAAAGCGAAGGAGTACTTAGATGGCTTGTCGGGCTAAGTCTAATCTAGTACTCAACCTTTTAAAAAGGATCTGAGCATGGGTAAGAATGGTAAGTTGGGGGAGAGGTGGAAGGAATTAAAGCAAGTTTAAAAAGCAAAAAGGGAGGAAAAAGAAAAAAAAACGAAAAACGGCAACAAATAAACACATATAAAAGAAGAATAACTTGGTGGTTTGAGGAACCTGCGTGGGGTGAGGAATCGTGGTGAAGGGGGTTAGGGGGGGTCACTTAAATTTTTCCTTCCTGGAGAGAAAGCTGGGAATCAGGGTTTTTGGTGTTTTTTTCTTTTTTTTGGCAGCATTATGTTAAAAGATGAGGAAGATATGAGCACTAGGACTCGAGTGGGGAGGTGGGGGCACAGGGGAGGAGGTGGGGGCGGGGACAAATAAATGGGAGAATAAAAAAAAATATCCAGAAACAATAACAATAATGAAGCATGTATACAGCTAAAGGAGGAAAATAGAAAGCAGATCATGAAACTAAAGATGGTAATGAAAAAGAGCGAAAGATTACTAAAAGGAGCTATATGGGAAACCGCAACCAAATTGGGATGGGGAGGATAACCATTGGCTCATGGAACGTTTCGGGGTGAATGATAGGGAAAAGAGGGCAAGACTAGCTGAATTCATGAGGATGCATGCTTTGGAGATACTATGCATACAGGAGACTCACATTCCTTGGGGAAAAGAGAAGTACTGAGGGTTGGTGGATAGAATATCTTGGCCTATACCACAGAGTTCAAATTTTCGAGGGGTGGCTATTGTTGCAAAGACCTTTCTTGGTCTGGCCAAACGTTCAGCAATGGATATATTGGGGAGGTGGGCTATAGTAGAACCCGCAGTGGGAGGCGCTGTGTGCACGATCTATGGATCAAATCAAGATGATCCCCACATTTGTGAAAATTTCGAAATAGAACTTGCCACGTGGCCTAATCCTTTAATATTATGTGGAGATCTCAATATATCTTTGGATCAGCAGACTCAAGGGGGATATTGTGGTCGGAAGCTTACAGGGCTTTTTCTTCTCTTAAGAATAGCCGAACAACCCTGGGTATACATATTACTCTTTTCTGCATAAAAAATGTCAGGACTGATTATTGGTATGGGACAAGGGATGTATTAGACAGGGCTGGTATTAAGAAACGTCCAAAGATAATATCCGATCACAACCCTTTAATTTTAGAATTTGAAATAGCAAATTTTAAGAAACCACGGAGCAAATGGACAAATGGACATCGGACTGAAAATTGTTAGTGAATAATGAATATATTGCATACATAAAGAGTTGTTCACAAGAATTTTTCGATATAAATAGATTTAGTGCTGGCAGGGGGGTTTGTCTGGGACTCTTAAGGCTGCTCTTATGGGTGAAACCATTAGTTTTGTTGCTAGGGCTAAGACTCAGGGGGTGATCAAAAATCAACAATGAATGTGGGATTTGACCAAGGCAGAAGAGGCACATACCTTGATAATAGTACAGGGATTAGAAGGGGCTCAAACGATGTTTCGGATAATTACTTTAAAAGCAAAACTAAATAAATGGGTGTCACAAAGCTCTGCAGATGAATACCATTGCCAACAGAATGAGTCTTATGAAAACGGAGAGCAAGTAGGTAGGCGGCTAGCCCTAGGCACTGGGCAGAAGATATCCATGAATTTAATAGTCTCTATTAAAATAAACGGACAAGCTTATAGCGACCCAGAAGATATCATTAACCCCTTCGATGCTGATGACTAGCTCAGCTCGTCATCAGCCACGGGGGGCGTGTGCGGATGACGAGCTGAGCTCGTCATCTAACGCGGCTTTTAGAAAAAAGCCGCATAGCCGAAAAATAACCGCCGCATTGATGCGGTTAAAGGGTTTCAGGATTACTATCAAACCCTATATTAAGATGATATTAATAAAGGTACTCCTGCAGTCACACAGGAGATATTGCGGTTAGTGACTGGTATTGAAATCAGTGGGGGCCTGGAGAGGCCAATAAAAGAAAAACTTGAAGAAGAAATCACTCTGGAGGAAGTCCACATAGCACTGCATGGAATAGCATTAGGGAAAGCCGCTGGTCCTGACAAAATACCGGTGGAGGTTTAGAAGAAGATCTTAGGTACAACTATTACACCCCTCTTTGCAGATCTGTTATGGGGTGTACAATATAGTGGAAGCCCCCCGGAATCGTGGAAAGAAACTGATATCATAATCTTCCCCAAAAAAGGGATGGCTATGATCCTCCTCAATGCCGAAAAGGCTTTCGATCGGGTGTCTTGGGAGTTTTTGTGGGGGGGGATCATGCGCAATGTATTGTCAACCAAGAACTTTATTACAACTCATGGGGAAGGAATCTAGCAATATAATTATAACATGGGGGACCAGGCAAGGGTGCCCTTGCTCCCCCATTTTATTTGCTTTATAGATCAATCCACTAATGGCTAAACTCCTACAGACTGGGAAGATCAAACCGATAGCAACTCAGGTCTACGAGACTACGGTATTGGCATACGCCGACGATGTGGCAGTACTCACTACGAATCCACCAGAGGCAATCGAGGAAATAGTAAGGACTGCTAAGAGTTATGGGCGCCTTTCTGGCTCTACATTGAACAAGGCGAAAACAATTGTTTTATTCACAGATAACGTAGATTTTAATGATTTGAGGCGAGCAGATTCAGCAGTGTATTTAGGGGTCAGAGTTAGCGCTAAGGTGGGTGAGATTGTTAAGTGTAACTTTGAACCTCTGCTCAAATCAATAGTTACGGATCTAAGGAGAGTCGAAGGACTACATTTGTCTTTTATAGGAAGAGGGAACTTTTTAAAAATGACCATGTTACCGAAAATTCTATATGTATATCAATAAGGACTAGCTAGTTTAAGGGAAGTAGAAGACTCAGGTTTGTACGTCAAATAAGGAGAATGTTGTTTTCCTTATAAAGCCCTCACCCACCGACCTAGTCGGTGGCATGCTTCATCATCGGGCCCACCACAGTGGCACCGAATGTGCCCCGGGTGTGCTTCAACGCCAGGTGACTGCGGAGCTGGTATGTTGCCGAGTGTGCAGTGAATAGGGTGAGAAAGGTGAAGTTTAAAAGCTATACAGTAGGTCCCAGCACTCGAGGGTCATTTATTTTAATGAACTGGGCCTCTGTTAGCAGATAAAAGGCAGGTAGACGTAGATTGGAGTGCTAATTATGACCTCCAGCGTCTAGTGTGGTCTACATGTTTCAGCCAGTGTCTTGTAGATTTTAAGCTGGCTTGCCTCAGGACCGTTTTGATATGTGAAAAACGTGCAGTTTAAATAATAAAAATAATAAATTTAAGTGATTGTGTTGTCTTTTGGCTAAGTGAAGCGCACACTAAGGCGCTATAACTGTTAGAGGGGGATTCCCTCAAGCTTGACTACAGATAACACAAAGGACAAAGACAAGACGTACATGGTAGAGTCATATTAGTTTGTTTTTTTGATATACCACAACATGCCGGCTTATAAGGTGGTGTGCGACATATAATCGGCTATTGTGGGTTCATGCCATGGGCACGAAGCTGGTGAGGGTTTTAAGTGAAACCGTTAGTGTTGGTGGTGGGCTAGAGAGCGTATTTACAAGGTGAGGTACAGGTAAGTATAATACTATGTCCTCACTCTGTTTTGTCTTGTAAAAAGCTTCATGGGTCGCCTGGCAGAGAAAGAGACCCTGTTGGAATAATAACTTGTTCATAATATGTCCAACCTGTAGGGAGAAAGAGTAGTGGCTTACCCCATTTGTAGCTGTAGCGGTTCTTTTGTACTCACGAGTATTGCAGTCTAGTTCCTCCTTGGACCTATTCGTCCTTCCGCGGCGCCCGTTGTGAGAGAGGAGGGCTGCCCGGTCTCTTATTTGTAGTGTTTAGTTGATTGGTTTCACCTGTATCTGGTGGAAAGAGAGGGAGGGGTGCGCGCTGTTTGCCGTGTCATGGTTGCCCTTTCTGCGCATGCGCTGGAGAGTAGCGGAAGATCTGCGCATGCGCGGCTGTCTGGCGCATGCGTGTTGCGCAGAATGAAGTTTACTATTGGCAAAGATATGGGTGGATCAAGTTAGCGGCTCACGTTGTGCTTTATACTGTCATGTAGTATGACACATTCGAGGTCGGTCAGAGATATAACTTCGAATCATGATATTTTATCAATAAGACAATGGTGGGTATTTCCATAATGGGCGATAGTCCCAACATGAGTTTAGCCAAACACGGGGGTAAGTGATGGCTGTTCATGAGTGCACAGAGTGCAACAGGGACATGCAATTGAGGGCACCCATAAGGGGTACACTAGGGAGGGGGGGGAGAGAGGACAGATGGGGCACTCATGCAGTGATGTCCTGGCACAGATATCGCTGCGGTGTGTGGGTTATCTTCTACATCAGAGAGTTTATACAGTTAGAGAGATTACACAGCTAAAGAGTTCCATGGTATGGCATCGTTGAGGCCTTGGATATGTGTGGATAAACGATATATCCAGCGCTGTTCCTTTTGTAGGAGAAGTTTTTCATTGATAGTGGTATCAAATTGTTCTATGACAGTCCAGGAAAAGTCATTGGGGGTGTGGTTGTGGGTTAGGAAGTGGTCTGTCAGTTTACTAATGTTTTTACCACACTGTATGGTACTCCTGTGCTCTGTCATTCTTGTCCGGACTTTCCAGGTGGTCATACCATACCAATGTATCTTAGACCACATCAGCAGGTTATTAAGTACACCAAATTAGCAGAGTTGCAGTTCGTGAACTGCTGTTGTGTCCAGGTTTTTCCTGGTTCTAGGTTCAGTGTTTTTGAAGGTGATGTCAGATGGCACACGCTGCAATTGTTGCAAGGTTGGTGGCCAGTGATCTTAGGCAGGCCCCATGCGTTAAGAATGGTGTTGTCAGTACTGCGTGCAGTTGGTGTTCACTAGTTGGTCTTTGACGTTAGTTGCCCTTTTGTAAAAAAAACGTGGTTTGTCCCATTTCCTTGTTCCGGAGTTGATGATTATCCATTTTCTTTGTATGATGTTGGCTACCTGGTTTGACGCCGTGTTGTAAGTGGTCACACAGGTCAGTGTAGGTTCTTCCTGTGGTCTTTCAAAAGTTTCCAAGAGTGCCTCTCTGTTCTGGTTCCTTGCTCTTTTACAAGTTTTGTTTATTATTTTCGATGGGTAGCTACGATCCTTAACCCCTTGTATGCTGATGACGAACCCCAGCCGTCATGCACTACGGTGCTCGTGTGCTGATGACGGCTGGGGTTCGTCATGGCCCGCCCCTGTTCATTTGTTTACCGCACAGCGGCGGAAACGGGCCAGCAGCGAAGGGGTTAAGTTTATGAATCAGGTCGTTAGATTGCAGTTTGTAGTCCTGAGTATTGCTGCAGTTACGTCTGATGCATAAGAATTGCCCGTAAGGCAGATTTTCCCTCAGGTGTCGGGGGTGAAAACTGTCAAATCTTAGCAGGGAGTTCCTTGCTGTGGGCTTGTAGAAAGTGGTAGTTGTGAGGCTTTCATTGTCTGGTTTGATATTCAGGTCAAGGAAAGCTAGTTCGGTGGAACTGCTAGTACTTGTAAAACGTAAGTCTTGGTGGTTGATCCAGAGCATGAAGTTGTCCAGTTGTTCTTGGTTTCCTTCCCATATGAGGAGGATGTCGTCAATATATCGACGCCACATTTTTATATTGGTGGAGTAAGGATTGGTGGCTTGTTGTAGGTCGGTATGTTCGAAGTGTGCCACGTACAGGCCTGCCACGCTGGGGGCAAAAACGCTGCCCATATTCGAAATAGTTCTCCTTGAGAGTCAAGGTAGCGCAGTCCAATATGAAACTGCGGGGAGTGTTGTATTCCCAAGGACTTGCCATAAGGACATCGTGTAGTACCTTTAATGTTGCATCCTGTGGTAAGCTGGTATATAGGCTCTCTATGTCTAGTCCTACTAGTAGTTCACAGGTAGGGTTGAAGTTGATGTCTTTGATTACACTCAAGAGGTGTTTGGTATCCTTGATGTAGGAGGGAGTTTTTAAACCAAAGGATTGAGGAAGAAGTCACAGAAACGCGACAGGGGTTCTAATAGTGACTTTATTCCAGACAAGATGGGTCTGCCGGGGGGTGGGGTGATACCCTTGTGTATCTTTGGGACTGTATAGAAATACTGAGTCTTCGCATTTTTAGGACATAGGTAGTCCGCCTCTTGTTTGGAGATCTTCTCCGTGTCTTTGGCATTTTTAACCAGAAGATTAATGGTGTTTTGTGGTTGCTCAGTTGGGTCCCTGTTGAGGCGTTTGTAGTTCCTAGTATCACTTGAGAGTCTTTTGCACTCTTGGTCATAGTCAGTTTTGTTCATGAGGACTATACCGCCCCCTTTGTCCGCGGGTTTGATGATGAGGGTTGGGTCATTTTGTAGACGTTGAATAGTGGTCATGTCTTTATTAGATAGGTTGTTGAATGTCTCCTTGTGTTGTAGTTGTTCTACTTCTGTATATACTGCCTGTTCAAATGTTAGAATTTCAACCGGGATACTTCCCGGTGGAGGAATGAAAGTGGATTTTGGTCTGAGGCCTGTTTAGTTCGGTGTGTCCTCACTGTCATTGTTGGTGTTATCTTTTTTCTCAAAGAATGCTTTTAGTTAGAGTTTCCTGAAGAACTCAGCGAGTTCTACATGTAATCTGAAGGTATCCAGTCTGGTGGTGGGGACGAACGAGAGGCCTTTGAGTACTTCTGTTTCCTCAGTGGTTAATTGTGTGTCAGACAAGTTGAATACAAGTGGACATGGGGGTCTTATTTGCTTGTTCCCGGTTGTTCCCTTGTTTTGTTCCTGGTGTTGGAGCTCACTGGTTCTTCTTCCGGTGCCCATTGTACGTGCCCCGGGTTCAGCCTCTTGCCCCTTCCTCTCCTGCCCTGGGATAAAAAAGGATATCTTTGGTTCTGGTTTCCTTGGAAAAAGGGCATATTTCCTGGAGGGTACATCTGGGGGTAGCCAAAGTACGGAGGTGGTAGATGACCGAAATGGGGTGTCGGTGGGCCAAAATTATGGTTTTGAGGGGGACCTTGCCATGGTTGTTGCCAGTGTTGTCCTCGTCGTCCCATGCCTCTGGATTTGTTTGATCCTGAGCTGGAGTTGCTTGAGACAGAGCTATTATCAGAGTTCTCGGAGGATTTTTTTGGGGGAGTGTAATCATCATCTGCATAAGGGTAAATCTTTGAGTAGCTAAATCTTTTCAGATCCTTCTCAAACTTTTTAATTTTGGTCTGAGATAGGTAATCCTTATATTCGGCTATTTCGCGATTTTGGTCATCAAGTTTTTTCTTAAACCCCGTCAGGGTAGTTTTGAAGTGTGACTCTGTTGCTTGGATCTCTATCATGATGGCATCTGATAGGCATTTCGCAGTTTTTATAATGAGGACTAACCAGTCCCTGGTGCAGTGCCAGGCGATCTGGGCCCAATCTTAGCGGAATGCGGCATCGTCCAGGAAAATCCTAGGGGCATTCGTGACCAAGAGGCCAGTGGGGGCAGTGTTGGTGCGTAGATATTGTGCCAGTATAACACCGTGCAGAACAGTCCGGATCCTGTTCCTCTTCTTCTCCGTTAGTGAATCCCAGTCTGTTGATTGGGCTACGGTGGCGGAGATGTTGAAATCTGCCAGGAGGGAGGGGTCAGATAGTATTTCGCTGACATCCTCAGCTGTGAAGGTGAGGCCAATATTTTCGGCCATATTTGGGAGTGGGTAGGGCTCTCGCAGCTGCGCGCTGCTTAGTAATGCTTACATCAACGAGAGAAAGAGGACTAGATAAGCTAGACCGTATCCCCTGGATTATATATGTATATCAATAAGTACTAGCTAGTTTAAGGGAAGTAGAAGACTCAGGTTTGTACGTCAAATAAGGAGAACGTTGTTTTCCTTATAAAGCCCTCACCCACCGACCTAGTCGGTGGCATGCTTCATCATCGGGCCCACCACAGTGGCACCGAATGTGCCCCGGGTGTGCTTCAACGCCAGGTGACTGCGGAGCTGGTATGTTGCCGAGTGTGCAGTGAATAGGGTGAGAAAGGTGAAGTTTAAAAGCTATACAGTAGGTCCCAGCACCCGAGGGCAAATTATTTTAATGAACTGGGCCTCTGTTAGCAGATAAAAGGCAGGTAGACGTAGATTGGAGTGCTAATTATGACCTCCAGCGTCTAGTGTGGTCTACATGTTTCAGCCAGTGCCTTGTAGATTTTAAGCTATGTCCTTATGGCAAGTCCTTGGGAATACAACACTCCCCGCAGTTTCATATTGGACTGCGCTACCTTGGCTCTCAAGGAGAACTATTTCGAATACGAAGGAACCTACTACCTGCAGACCAATGGTACATCCATGGGCAGCGTTTTTGCCCCCAGCGTGGCAGGCCTGTACGTGGCACACTTCGAACATACCTACATACAACAAGCCACCAATCCTTACTCCACCAATATAAAAATGTGGCGTCGATATATTGACTACATCCTCCTCATATGGGAAGGAAACCAAGAACAACTGGACAACTTCATGCTCTGGATCAACCACCAAGACTCCTACTTACGTTTTACAAGTACTAGCAGTTCCACCGAACTAGCTTTCCTTGACCTGAATATCAAACCAGACAATGGAAGCCTCACAACTACCACTTTCTACAAGCCCACAGCAAGAAACTCCCTGCTAAGATTTGACAGTTTTCACCCCCGACACCTGAGGGAAAATCTGCCTTACGGGCAGTTCTTATGCATCAGACGTAACTGCAGCAATATTCAGGACTACAAACTGCAATCTAACGACCTGATTCACAAACTTAAGGATCGTGGCTACTCATCGAAAATAATAAACAAAACTTGTAAAAGAGCAAGGAACCAGAACAGAGAGGCACTCTTGGAAACTTTTGAAAGACCACAGGAAGAACCTACACTGACCTGTGTGACCACTTACAACACGGCGTCAAACCAGGTAGCCAACTTCATACAAAGAAATTGGAAAATCATCAACTCCGGAACAAGGAAATGGGACAAACCACGTTTCGCTTACAAAAGGGCAACTAACCTCAAAGACCAACTAGTGAACACCAGGCCCCGCCCAACTGCACGCAGTACTGACAACACCATTCTTAACGCATGGGTCCTGCCTAAGATCACTGGCCACCAACCTTGCAACAATTGCAGCGTGTGCCATCTGACATCACCTTCAAAAACACTGAACCTAGAACCAGGAAAAACCTGGACACAACAGCAGTTCACGAACTGCAACTCTGCTAATTTGGTGTACTTAATAACCTGCCGATGTGGTCTAAGATACATTGGTATGGTATGACCACCTGGAAAGTCCGGACAAGAATGACAGAGCACAGGAGTACCATACGGTGTGGTAAAAACAACATTAGTAAACTGACAGACCACTTCCTAACCCACAACCACACCCCCAATGACTTTTCCTGGACTGTCATAGAACAATTTGATACCACTATCAATGAAAAACTTCTCCTACAAAAGGAACAGCGCTGGATATATCGTTTATCCACACATATCCAAGGCCTCAACGATGCCATACCATGGAACTCTTTAGCTGTGTAATCTCTCTAACTGTATAAACTCTCTGATGTAGAAGATAACCCACACACCGCAGCGATATCTGTGCCAGGACATCACTGCATGAGCGCCCCCATCTGTCCTCTCTCCCCCCTCCCTAGTGTACCCCTTATGGGTGCCCTCAATTGCATGTCCCTGTTGCACTCTGTGCACTCATGAACAGCCATCGCTTACCCCCGTGTTTGGCTAAACTCATGTTGGGACCATCGCCCATTATGGAAATACCCCCCATTGTCTTATTGATAAAATATCATGATTCGAAGTTATATCTCTGACCGACCTCAAATGTGTCATACTACATGACAGTATAAAGCACAACGTGAGCCGCTAACTTGATCCGCCCATATCTTTGCCAATAGTAAACTTCATTCTGCGCAACACGCATGCGCCAGACAGCCACGCATGCGCAGATCTTCCGCTACTCTCCAGCGCATGCGCAGAAAGGGCAACCATGACACGGCAAACAGCGCGCACCCCTCCCTCTCTTTCCACCAGATACAGGTGAAACCAATCAACTAAACACTACAAATAAGAGACCGGGCAGCCCTCCTCTCACAACGGGCGCCGCGGAAGGACGAATAGGTCCAAGGAGGAACTAGACTGCAATACTCGTGAGTACAAAAGAACCGCTACAGCTACAAATGGGGTAAGCCACTACTCTTTCTCCCTACAGGTTGGACATATTATGAACAAGTTATTATTCCAACAGGGTCTCTTTCTCTGCCAGGCGACCCATGAAGCTTTTTACAAGACAAAATAGAGTGAGGACATAGTATTATACTTACCTGTACCTCACCTTGTAAATACGCTCTCTAGCCCACCACCAACACTAACGGTTTCACTTAAAACCCTCATCAGCTTCGTGCCCATGGCATGAACCCACAATAGCCGATTATAGGTCGCACACCACCTTATAAGCTGGCATATTGTGGTATATCAAAAAACCAAACTAATATGACTCTACCATGTACGTCTTGTCTTTGTCCTTTGTGTTATCTGTAGTCAAGCTTGAGGGAATCCCCCTCTAACAGTTATAGCGCCTTAGTGTGCGCTTCACTTAGCCAAAAGACAACACAATCACTTAAATTTATTATTTTTATTATTTAAACTGCACGTTTTTCACATATAAAAACGGTCCTGAGGAAAGCCAGCTTAAAATCTACAAGGCACTGGCTGAAAAATGTAGACCACACTAGACGCTGGAGGTCATAATTAGCACTCCAATCTACGTCTACCTGCCTTTTATCTGCTAACAGAGGCCCAGTTCATTAAAATAATTTACCCTCGGGTGCTGGGACCTACTGTATGGCTTTTAAACTTCACCTTTCTCACCCTATTCACTGCACACTCAGCAACATACCAGCTCCGCAGTCACCTGGCGTTGAAGCACACGCGGGGCACATTCGGTGCCACTGTGGTGGGCCCGATGATGAAGCATGCCACCGACTAGGTCGGTGGGTGAGGGCTTTATAAGGAAAACAACGTTCTCCTTATTTGACGTACAAACCTGAGTCTTCTACTTCCCTTAAACTACCTAGTCCTTATTGATATACATATATAATCCAGGGGATACGGTCTAGCTTATATAGTCCTCTCTCTCTCTCGTTGATTTAAGCACCGAAAATTCTATATCTGTTTCGTGAGATACCTCTAGTAGTGGAAGACAATATATTGCGAGCTCAGAGTCAACTTTTTAAAATTTTATATGGCAGTATTGGAAGGTTAGGAGGGCTTTAAAATATTTGGCTTTACCACAAGATAGAGGCGGTCTTGCAATTCCTAATACTACCTTATACTATTGTGCGGCCCTCCATCAGATGGTCTCCCTGTTTTTAGTGGATAGAAATAAGGATCTAGAGCAAAGACTGAGAATATCTACTATTTACAAACTTGCTATAGGGAAAGAAGCACCTGGGTTGCTTGTAAGACAACTGTAGCAGAGCTATTATAAGGTACGCTTCAAAGTAATTTACAGTTCATGGAGAATCTGGCAACAGGTCACTAAATTTATGGCAATTCCGAGAATCTGTAGATATACCCCCTTGTGGCGTTTATCAGTAATCCCAGCCCAGGTTAATGATGCTATGGGGAAGAAATGGGAAACTATGGGGTAGGAACAATTGGGGATTTCTGTGGGGGAGAGCAAGATTTTCAATTCTCCAAGCTTCAGCTAGTGTTTGGAATACCAGATAATCAATATTTTAAATACGTCCAGATCAGTAGTATTCTTATCCTGAGTAAACCAAGGATTAACAAAGACAAGATCCAATTGATTAAAGTTATCACCAGGAAATCTAGCAGAATCAGGAATATTTACAGCTTGCTACTTGAAAAAGTACCAGATTTAGAAAGAATGGAAACAAGCTCGGCAATGAAATTAAGAAATCCTGACGTAGATATATACATGAGCCTATCCCTAACAGCCAAAATACTTTAATACTCAAGCTTAAAGGCTTAACTGTACAAAACTACATTTAATTTATATTTTACACCCTCCAGGCTATTTATGTGGGGAAAAAGGTCTGATGATGAATGTCTTAGATGTGGGACAGGACCAGCCACACTGATCTATATGCTGTATGATTGCGATCAGCTGTACGCATTGAAGGAAGGGTTGCTTGGCTTTTGGGAGGAATTATTTGGTTTTAGATTGCAACCGACCCCTACGCTGTTGATTCTGGGGTATGATAGTTCCTAGGGCCTTACTAACGCACAAGAATACTGCCTGTTTTTGGGTGCTGTGATATTCAGGATATTGCTAGCCGCAAGATAGAAAGATGTAGAACCACCAACATTCCATATGTGACTTGCCAGGCTCCTGGGAGCGTATAATCAAGAGATAGCTATATATGCCTGTAGTGGTAGGCAGGCCAAAATTTGGGGAAAGAAGATATGGGCATATATCTCTGATTGGAGCAGAGCATCCATAGAGGACTCAGTGAGATTCAGCGTGAGGCTTTTTTAGAGGCTTGCTGTATCCCAATGCTATTTTTAAGTCGGATTACTGTCTGACCAGGGGGCTTATATAGGAATATTAAATCTGGGCCGGATAGAGTGCTACCTTTCTACACATCCTCTGGGAGTGCCGGGAGGTGGCGGCGTATTGGCTGCGGGTGCATGCGGTCATGGAGTGTGTAACCGGGGTTGCTCTGCTGCCTGAGGCTCGTAGATGTCTGTTGAATGTGTGGGAGCCGAATGATTACAACATTGCCAAGGCCCGGTGAGCGGCACTGGGGAACATGATTGCAAAAAGAGATATTGCGCAGTTGTGGGGTTCCCCACGGCCTCCCACCGTGTCGGCATGGAAGGAGAATATGGACTGGTACATGTTTAGAGAGAAGACGGTATATTTGGCTAGGGGCAAGCCTAGGGCGTGGAGCAAAATTTGGGGTCAGTGGAACGCCTACCGAGGGAACATCTGCACACCCCCCTTCGAAGACACTTTGGACATTCCACTTTCCCCTGATCCGGAGGTTCCTGGAACGATTTATTCCTTTTCTCCTATTGTCTGACTTCCCCACTGCCTCCCCCCACCCCCCCTCGATCATCTTACATGCCCTCCTGATTCGTTATTTGGTACTGTGGGTCCACCCCATCGGAGCTTGACATGGTCTATAACGCCTCTCGCCTTAAGTCTCTTCCCTTTGTTTTCCTTTTTTGTTCTTTTTCTAAAAAATTAAAAATTTCTATATCCTGCCTACATCCTGTGTTGCCGAAAAGGTATCCTGTGTTAAGTTGGACCACGGAAGAGCAGTCACTGCTTTGTGAATTAACATAAATGCCTCACATGTTCTAGCGGCCGGCCCTTGTGGTTGTAGGCCCATACCTGTAATGGTATTTTTGCACAATAAAGTTTTTCAAAAAAAAAAATCTGGGCCGGATATAATGAATTGTTCAACTGCCCTGTATGATGATATTAGGTATAATTGCTCTAGCTCTCTTGTAAAGCTGTCTGTACTAACGATTTTATGATTTTAGCTACTGCTATCCTTTTGTACAGTATTGTTTTATGATCTGACTGTCGATTGCTATTTATTTTGTAACTGAACAGTATTTTTGGGATATGTTTGAATAAAATAAAAAAAAAGTACTGTATGGTTTTAGAAAAATATAGGAACACTAGGACCCAAGTTTGTGCATCAATTTTAATGTGTAATGAGATGTCAGTGAATTTATATCAGTGCAAATATAGCACTTTATCGATACTATTTTAGTAGGCTAATTCTGGTTCTCACACTCTGGTGTCTCTTTTTCTTCTTTCTGTTGAAACAAAGCTGGGCAGTGAGTCATGTAGTGATATGGCTGTAGGAATAACAATTAATTGGATTCATATTCAGTAGTTTGAAAAAAAATCCTTTTATGAAATTAGTAATTGGGTTTGATTAATGGCAAGTATCATACAGTGATGTATGTTCACTTCACACAAGGATAACATTGTGAGGTACTCGCTATGTAGTGATGTTTGTTTATAACACACATAATGATAACATCGCATACTGTTCGAACAGATTGTATACCAAAAGAGATTGGGGAAGTCTCTATATGTGTTCAGAACCGGGGGAAATTCTGAAGGTTCTTAATTGGCTGTGGCCGTATTTTGTTCCAAGTGTTTTAATGGCAATGCGCTTTGTGTAATGAAGGCGAGACTATGGGAGGCTAAATAACGCAATGTGATGCTCTAATATGGATCGGATCAATGAAGTTCTTTGAGGCGACATTGGGGAAGACGCATATAGATGGTAATGCTCGTTGTGTAGTGAAGGCTCAAGTAGAGGAGGCTAAACGAACAGTGATGTTTTAAAACGGATCGGCTTAAAGGGTATTGTGGCAACATGTGGCCAGGCACGTGGAGATGGGAGTACTTAAGAGCACGCTGCAATTTAATAATAAAAAAAATAAAATAAAGAAATCTTGTGTACGATAGGATGAGTCTAGGACATGGATGTAGATTGAGGCTGCAGCTACTCACGACTATTTGACGCTGTGGTGTCAAATACGGAACATTGCATTAAGAATCAGTATGGTACTGTTCATTAGGGCATGCGTGGTTGAGAGCAAACTACTGTGAATATCAATAAAGTTTTCACAAAGTGTCACTTCCGGTTCATGGACGTGCTTTGCTCATGTAATGAGGTAGCAAGGATTGATATGCTTAAATAAGCCATGTGAAACATGGCGGCTGTTTCTAACTATTACTAGGATTTTGGGAGCACAAGACTCCGCATCCCACGAAATTTGCTCACGGCGCTTCGTGAACTAAGTAAACGAACGCAAGTAGATGCTCACAAAATGTATATTTGATTTGTTAACCGGGCGGATAAGGATACTAAGTGGCATTGCCGGTATTATCTAATTTGGAAAACTATTAAGGGAGCTCTGTTTTGTGCCCTGATGGATGTGTGTGTGTGCGCTTGGATCAGCGCTGCTTGGCTTGAGCTAAACATGGGGCCTTAACTTAAATTTGCTTGACGCCCGCATGACTCTTTGTGAGCGCACATGTTTATGTTAATCTATAACTGGAATATAAGATTGTGAGGAACTTGGGGTAGATGCATACAGGGCATCTTATATGAGTGCGCACATTTATTATACTATGGTTTTGAAGAAAATATGGGATTTTATCGTCTTGTACGGTTTCGGTGTTAGTTCTAGTAAGGTCGCCCAATGAGCCTGTGCACGCACATTAGCAAGAATGCTTTGTGCCTTTTGACTTCAAGGTATTTTTGTTTACAAGAACCAGTGGATGTCCATAACTAGCCGACTTCCAAGAAATGTAACAATTTTAACATTCAATATACTTGATTAACGCCACAAATTTAACATGATTGGCGTTATGCCATTAGAGCCAGTTTTGAGACGCTATTTAATGGGTCGGGGAAGCGCTACACAGTGGATGTAGTATTGTTGTTTCCTACCCAATTTTATTTAGTATAATGTTACATTATCTTTGGTACTTCATATAGTTGAAAAAAATCTTTGTCTTTCAGTTTTGAATGTTCAACTTACCATAGTGAACATTTTTATTCTGTAAATGAACTTCATCGATTTGAGGTAATGACAAGCATTGTCTTTCGCGGTTTCTTGTCCACGCCTAAATGCGTGTCTCAAAACAATTGTGTTGTGTCTTTTGCAGAGGTAGATATCAAGTAGTGTGAGGCGACTGTCACCCCAACCCAGTCGCCCAGCTTGATAAAGGTTTTCAGCAATACTTTATATCAGCCACGTTTAACTCCATGTTTCACCAATGTTTATCCACGTTTTTATAATTCTTGAAAATTAATCCACATGTTTTGGTATCATGCTATTTCTTATGCTTCTAATGTTCAAGTTGTGCCCACTGGCCTCGTTCAAGAACACGATAAGAATGCATGATTTGTTCAAAGCATGTATTTCGGGCATCCCAGGCTAAACAAACATTCACTATTTTTGCATATGCCACTGTTTCCATATTATATAATCAGTGTTACCTTTGAGTTGCATACTAACCCTAATATCAACTAATCGCAGTATGGTGTGCATTCCACCACATTCTGTTGAATTATTTTGCAGAGGTAGGTCATATCATTGACATTGGGTGTGTCTTTATAGGCATCATGGATTTCTTCACCATCTACGTACTACTGAGAACACACTACAAAACGCGGTCCGTTTTTTCATTGGTGAGGAGCGATCTTAGAGCAGTGTTTTTGTCATGGTGGCGGACACATGTAGTAGTGTAAAACACACTAGAGTGTGCAGTTGATGACACATTTGATTCTTAAATCATTTTGAAATAGCTCACTGTATCTGGTGGATCTGACTTTAGGACTTTTCTTCGTCTCAACTTGGGTTTCCTGTTGTCGCTTTTCCTTGGAATCCTCCAAGATTATGTTTGGTGGTCGGTTTCCTCTTTCTTTTTTCCGGCTCTTCGTCTAATTATACTTTTTATAAGTTGAATTTATGGCTTAGAGAGTTTGTACTTCGTTTTGAATATGTAAATGTTCCTGTCCAAGAATATTGAGCAAAGATATATTTTTCTACTTATGAATGTATAAGAATCTAGGCAGGTCTAGGAATGTTATGTATGTGTGATTTGTAGGTTTTGTCACCTACTGTTGTTTGACTGTATTCATGTTATGTTTGCAGCCTTGAGAAAGCCCTATTCAGGGTGAAACGCGTTGGCTGCATCAGCACTTCGCTTTTGCGATTCAAGCAAAACAGGTTTTAAAACTTGACAAACGTCGCTGAAGAGTCCGGATAGATCTTGTTTTGTCGAGCATTTGTGCTTTTCAACTTCTGTGTTGCCTCTCTGTACTTTTTCTTGTATTACAGTAGGGCGGTTCATTGGCAGTGGATCTTGGAGGTGGGCAACAGCAAATCTGTGTTTCTTAAAAAATAGTGTACAGCTGGTTAGTGCAGCGTTAATTATCCATCGCTGCCATTTTTCTCTTTTGTTCAGAACAAAAGTAAACAATTGCTCAGAAGACAGCGTCTGACATTTGACCTTGATCTTTGAATGCACAGCAAATGTGACGAGATAAGAACAAAAGTTACTTACCTGTAAACTGTGGTTCTCCAGTATTGGTATCTTTCATAGATTCACATGCTTGAATATTCCCAGTCGTCGAAGTCGGAGTCCCACGGTAAATAACACAGCAATGTTGTCATAACAGGCATATATACATAGAGAAAACAGAAACCATAGAGTTTTTCCTAGATAGACAACATATCACTTCTATGATAGGTCTTTGTCATTATGTTTTGGTCCAAATTCCGGCCAATCAGGCGCCAGCACCCTCTTAGAATGTTCTCCCCAGAGGCTCAGGCCCTCAGATTTTCGAAGCACAGAGTAACATAGAGCGAGGAGATAAAGAGAGAGAGCCTCTGAGGGGAGGAGGGTGGGTCGCATGTGAATCTATGAAAGACACCAATACTGAAGAACCACAGTTTACAGGGAAGTAACTTTTGTTCTTCTCCAGTATTGGGGTGTCTTTCATAGATTCACATGCTTGAATAAGAGTAGTGAGCAGTAGAATTAGAAAAATACAATCATCTTGATAATAATAATGTAATGAAAACCATAATCATGCACAGTACAAAGGACTGAAGTATATAACAAAGAAAAAGAAAGTACCTTGTATATAGGAGGAGGGAAGCAACAGAGGCTCACCTTATTTAAAGAAATTTCGAAGTACTGCTTGTCCCATAGCTGAATAAGCGTTGTCCGCAGCATCTAGGCAGTAGTGCTTCGTAAAGGTGTGCCTGCTGGACCATGTTGCAGCTCTGTAAATGTGATGAAGCGGCACACCAGCAAACAGCGCCGTAGACGTGGAAACTTTTCTAGTAGAATGCGCTCTGACCGATGCAGGAAGTGGTTTTCCCGCTTGTGGATGGCAAGAGATATCCAGCGTGCAATTGTTTGTTTGGTGACTGGATGTCCTTTCTGCATCTTCCCATAGGCCATAAAAAGCTGGTCAGACTTACGTATAGACGCTGTCTTTTGAAGATTGGATATTTAAAGGTGTCTAAAATTTTAAGAATGAAGTGCTCTCTCTGCTGGTGTCTGAGGATTAGGGAAAAATTACTTTAAAATAACTGGTTCATTGAGGTAGAAGTCAGACGGCACCTTAGGGATGAAATTTGGATTGGTGCGTAGTAAGACCAAGTCCTTAGTAAACTGAAGAAAAGGCGGTTTAGTAGTAAACGCCTGAATGTCACTGACTCGACGTGAGGAAGTAAGAGCCAGCAGCAGAGAAGTCTTCCAGGTAATGTATTTAACATCAGCTGTATGAATCGGCTCAAAAGGGTGTCTCATTAGTTGCGCCAAGACAATGTTTAAAAGCCAAGGAGGAGGTGGTCTACGAATTGGTGGGAACATCTGGAAAAACCTTAAAAAAATTGTTGGATGATTCTGGAAGAGTAAAGAGAGCTTAGAGCCATCCTGACGGAAACGTGAGATTGCTGCTAGAAAAACTTTTAAGGTGGCAAACGAGAGGCCTGATTTTGCCAATTGCAAAAAGAAAGGCAAAAGTTGCTTAGGAGTGGAATGTATAGGGTGCACTTGGGCACCACTGACAGAATCTTTTCCATTTAAGTTTGTTTGTTTTTACAGTTGAAGGTGCTCTTGCCTTTGCTAGGACCTCCCTACAATCCTTCGGAATGTCTAAATTCAGAAATTCATAGTGCTCAGGTTCCAAGCCGCTAAGCGTAGAGATGCTGGGTCGAGATGGCAAACTTGGCCCTGATCCATGGTCAGGAGATTCTGAATAGGGCGTAGGATGATCGGGTCGCACAGGGACAGAAGCAGGAGTTCAGTGAACCATATCTGTCTCGGCCATCTGGGAGCACTTAGAATAATGTGACAGGGTTCTTACCTCATTTTTCGAAGAACTCTGGGAACTAGAGGTATTGGTGGAAAAGCGTAGGCATATATTGTCGACCAATTCATCAAAAAGGCATTTCCGCATGACTCTGGTTGGGGAAGCCAACTTGCGCAGGACAGGCATTTGCGGTTCAGGTGTGTTGCAAAAAGATCTAGATTCGGGTGACCCCATACCCGAAAAATGTTATCCAGTATGGGTATGTTTACTCCCATTCGTGAATCGTTGTAGAAGACCTGCTCAGAGAATCCGCAAGATTGTTTGTTGCTCCCGGAACATGCACTGCTGAAAGGGCGACCGGATGCTTAATAGCCCACTCCCAAATCAGTTGAGCCTGACGGAATAGTCAGATGGATCTTGTGCCCCCCTGCTTGTTTATGGAGTGCATGCACGTTGTGTTGTCCGTTCGAACTAATACTGATGCTCCCTGAATGATAGGACGGAACGCCTTTAGTGCTAAATAGATGGCCAGTAACTCCAATAGATTGATGTGCCAGGTCTTTTGTTGAAAATTCCACTTTCCTTTTACTCTTAATCCTTGAAGGTGGGCACCCCAGCCCTCTAGAGATGCGTCTGTTGTGAGTGAAGCTCAGAGCGTCGACCAGGAATGAACGGCCTGACGAGACGTTCCTTTCGAGACTCTACAACTTGAGACCTTCTTTCATTCGAGAGGTGATGTTGACTATATCGTTGAAGGTTCCCGAAACTTGAGCCCATTGTTTGTCCAACTCTTCCTGAATGGGTCTCATCTTTAACCGGCAGTGAGGGACAAGAGGGATGCAAGTGGATAACATACCTTGGAAAGATTTCAACTGTCGGACAGAAGCGGACTTTAACAGGAGGGAGGATGCTAATTAGTGGAGATGCAAACGTCTTTCTTGCGACAAAAAAACTTTTGCTTGATTGGTGTCCAGAATGGCTCGCAAGAATATTCTGTTTTGAGCAGGGAGAAATTGAGATTTTCCATGTTGAATGTGAGGCCCAGGTATTGAAAGAGGGGCATGCAGATTTGAGTGTGTTCGGAAGCCTGCTTGAATGATCGTGCCTTTAGCAGACAGTAGTCTAGGTACGGAAAAATTTGTACTCCTTGCAGGCGAAGGTAAGCTGCCACCGGCGCGAGAACCTTGGTGAACACACAGGGAGCAGAACGAAACCCGAAAAGGGAGATCTTTGAATTGAAAGTCTTTCCCGGCTATCCTGAATCTGAGAAATTTCCTGTGCCTTTGAAGAATGGGAAGATGAAAATAGGCATCTTGGAGATCTAATGTGGTCATAAATTCTCCTTGGGCGACTAACAGGAGTACTTCCTGAAGGGACAACATGCGAAACGTCTGTCTTTTGATGTATTTGTTTAGGGCACGCTGGTCCAGAATAGGACGCCATTCTCCCGATTTTTTCTGAATGAGAAAAAACCTCGAATAAAAACCCCTGCCTCTTTGGAGTTTTGGTACCATTTCGATCGCACCTTTTCTTAATAGAACTGAGAGCTGGTTTAAAAGTTCTTTGAGATGGGAGGAGGACCTCTTGGGGGAGAGTTGGGAGGAATCTTTAGTAATTCTAATGCATGCCCTTTTCGTACAATATCCAAGACCCGCTGGTCTGTAGTTATTTGTGACCATTTTGAATAAAAGTGCGAGATTCGACCTTCAACCCGTGGACACTGGGGTGGGGTCATTAAGGGTTGAAGATGAAAGCCATGTTTTCTTGGAAGAATCCTTTCCTCTGTAAGAGGATTTACCTCTGTACTGCCTGTATGATGAAGAGTGCTGCCTGTACGATTGTTGAGTCTGGGAGGAGTATCGCAGCCGACCTTGATTATATTGATTGGACGAGCCACGAAAAGAGGACGAGGAACCACACCCTCGTGCTCCTCGAAAAGTTAGCCTTTTAAATTATTGAGTCCCAAGAGCACGAGCCGTGTTGAAGTCCTTTTTTGTTGTTTGGAGGGCATCATCTATATGTTGGCCAAACAAATATTCCCCGTCATAAGGCATATCTAATATCTTTTCTTGAACTTCCTGATGGAAAGATGTCGCTTTGAGCCACCCCTGCCTTCTGAGACCTGCAGCACCCGCCAAAAGGCGGAAACCAGTAGAAGAGATATCGATGCAACAGTCAATCATCTCAGAAGAAATCTTTTCACCCTCATGCAGGATCTTTAATGCCTCTGGTTTTGAAGACTCCAGTATCAATTGCACTAGAGCAGAAATGTCCGACCACATTTGTCGACCGTACCTGGCAAGTATGGCCATTGAATTGGCTGGACGGACCGTTGTTGCAGCCATTGTTGAGAATTTTTTGCCTATGACATCGAGACGCCTACCTTCACGGTCAGGTGGTGAAGATATTGGAGGCGAAGGGTTTCTTGATCGCAGTTGTGCCACCTGAGTAATTATGGAATCGGGCTTTGTCTGCGAAATCAAACATGCAGGTGTATTTGTTGGAGCCTTATACTTCTTGTCCAGTCTCTGTAAAACGGCTGGAATAGAATTAGGATTTTGCATAATTTTTAATCCTTCTTGCCAGATAAAATCAATGATTGGAACTTGCTTTTGGGGCTGCTCTTTAAAATCATATAAGAAGCACTCTTCTTCAGTTACGGTCATGGGAAGTTGAAATCTTTTAGCTGCTCTTTCCATGAGCGCATGAAAAGTGCCTATGCCAACTGGTGGGGAATCTACAGGAGCTGGAGGAGGGGATGGCGTTTGAATTTGATAGTTGTCCCATTCTGAAAGTATGGATCTATCTTCCAGCTCCCCTTCCTCTCTCCCACATTCATCATCATTATTATCATCGTCGTCTTCAATTACCACTGGAGGGATCTGTTGTTGAGACCTTGTTGCAGAATCCGAAGGTAACACTACTGGGTTCTTAGCGACTTGACTAGCTGGTTGAGGTGCTGGATAGGCTTGTACCGATCTTGGAAACCGGCGATTGTAGTCATCTAGCATATATTGCAGATTAGAAATAAGAGTCAGGAGAATTTGTGTCATGAGAGGCTCAGGCTCAGGGTGTGTCCCACAAGTGAGTAATCTTCATTTTCTTCCTCTTCATCCTCCTCTAGGTCTTCATCTGAGTCACAACATTTTATCAGCAATGCGGAAGGACATCGAGCCGCTCTGAATCGCTCGTCATCATCAGAATCTTCATCATCTGAAGAAAATAATACTGCTGGAGGTTGAGAAGGTGTTTGAATCGGCAGTAAATCTTCTAAAGAAGAATGGCGCTGTTGAAGAAGAGAACTTGAGGACTTCAGGGGAACTAAAGCCACCGCCGCCACCGCCGCCAAGAGCCGCCGCCGATAGAGCCGCCGCCGTCGACTAAGCCATCACGGATATACGTCTCACCCTTACTGATCCCACCGTCGACGGCGAAGATGCAGAGGACAAGATCAAAGCCGTCCTCATAGATGATGATGTCGTCGGCCTAGACTCGACGACGGCCGCTCTCGTCGACGGGGGCAGAGATGATGGAATAGTCGACGAGGATAGCAGTTCCTGAGGAAAAAACTGCGTAAACGGAGTCTTAGACGCCTGAGAGTCAAATCTCGAGGGCGTAACAGGAGTAGTAAGACTCTGAGGGGGAGAACTCATTTACCGTGGGCTCCCACTTCGACGACGGGGAATATTCAAGCATGTGAATCTATGAAAGACACCCCAATACTGGAGAACAAGATTTACAGGCCTGTTTACAGAGAGGAGGCACTCAGAAGGATACTGTAATTAAGGTTTGGGCGAGGGAAGGTAAGATCTCAAGCTGGACAGCATAGAACAAAGAAACCAGCTAATGGAAAGCAAGAAAGCATAAGTTACAAACCCCAGAGCCAATGGCAAGCTGCGGGCGGAATGCATTCCTAGGTCCCCAAGATGTCTTAAGCAAACCAGACAGCAGCAGGGTCTGGTAGGCTGCTACCTAAAAAAGCATTTGCCAGCCCCAACCATGTCCAAATGTTGGTCAGGAATACACATCAACCAGACAGCCTTTTTCTACAACTCAAACGAGGTTCCTTAAATTGAAGAGTAATCTAGCCAAACCCCTGCCTAAAGGAGCTATTCTTAAAGCTCAAAATTTAAAGAATCCAGTCACATTGACAATTGTTTAGAATGGCCCCGTAGAATGCAAGAGTGTACTCCCAGGCACATTGGAGGGGCAGAACATTTTCCGTAATGCTGTGTCTCTGCCGCATGCACTAGCAAGCACAAGCCCATAACCATTCAAACAAAATGAGATTTTAAAAAAAAAGTGATTTTTATTTCAGACTATGAAATATATGATCATAAGCATTTCGTTCTTCCAGAAGCGAAGCCACAGCAGTTACTATGATATTTTATTCCAATGGGTAAGGTAAATTTACAATGTTTTTCTAGTGCCATTCTTCTTACGGTTTTCCATTTCGGTCTTGAACTGGCTTAATTAACACGTATTACTAGACACCTTGACAGTAAAGTTTTAGGCGTCACCATCTCGTGGCACAGTTTGATGGGAGAGCTCAATTATATATAGGGACGATACATTTAGGGGAAGAATGTTCTATGGTCGATTCTGTTGCGAAAGAGGGGCAGCTAATGGCAGCTCAGTGCAGATGGTAGAAGAACACCAGCACGACTGCTCTATTGGGGCTGTGAATGGTTAAATATTTTTTTCTATTTTTTGTCCTTGATTCTGCATCCCCACTTTTCCCACCAACTGCCCTTTTCCTCCCAAAAATATATCATAATTTCTATTTGCAAAATCGAAAGTATTTGAAGTAATGATGGCCCCTGCCTCAAAGTCACTAAAATGAAACTTAACTGAGAGTCCCAAAGATAGAGGAGGTAAATGAGTGATGGGTGATTTCACAGGCCATGCTCTTGGCTTTTTTTTTTTTATTCAGACAGTCCCACAAACTAATGTTTGGAGAGCTGTAAAATCAAGAAATATCACGAATATCAATACACCCAACATAAAAATATATACAATTTAAATTAGGTAAATCAATACCTACAACAGATTTCCACCTATTTTAATAAACATTTATCAGCCCAGCCCAACTGAATCCGTTCGTTGCCAATTCAATGAAAAGTCAAACCTCCAGTACAAGAGGTTTGTATCCCAACTAAATGAAATACGATTAGGGTGCACTGTATTCGACAACTACGAAAAATATGCATGCCCTTATTCTTGTCCAGGAGCCATTCTCCTGAGCTCCTTTGAGGACCACAAGTTGAAGCCATGTACAAATTATTGCAAAGTAAGGTAAAATCAGACAGAGTATGAAGAGAGACTGATTTGGCCAGCTAGATCAGTACTTTTTGACCCATCAATGTTGGTCACTGTTCATGGAGTGGGGAAAAATCCCAACAAAGTCAGTAAATCAAAACAAAGTGTCAACCAGAACGAGAAAAAAAAAACCTAAGTAATATGGGGCCTTTTTAAATCACCTTGTCAATGGGATGGTTACATGCCTCCTGTTATTGGTTTACAAAGCAGTACAAAAGGGGGTGGTGATGGACGGAGCATCTGAATCAATCAAACACTCACACCCAGTCAACAGATCTGGGTTTAATCCATCACTGTTCTTTAGCACACTCTGCCACCCTAGTTCAGACATGGCCATATGCAAATCAGTCTGACCCTGTGCCTCATGTGAACAAAGGCATTTATAAATACCTATTATTGATGCTGATAATGGTCTTCACAGGCAGAAAAATTAAGATAATTTAATTTTGAAGTGTTTAGTGACCCAGCAAGAAATTTCCTCCCATTCCAGCAAAACCATCCGCTTACATCCACCTCTTTAACTACGACTCTCTACATTCAGGGAAGTGACATCCATGAAAATTCTGCACTCCAAGACTATGGGCTCAGGACATTGAAGGCAGTTCCTTTTCCCCTATATATGTATCTAACCACCTCAATTACCTTAACACCCTCTGAATTACATCTGTCCTACAGCAAGTGAAGATCGGCCTTGTTACAACTATAAGCAATGATTATAGTAACAAAGAAAAGGCAGCCACTCCCATATTCAAAACAGTAAAGTTTACTGAAGCCAGTACTGTCATAAAGAATATAGTGTGTGCATGTAAAGCTTAAAAATAAGCCGGAACATCAGGGTACTTCTATTAACACCGAGCAACATACAGCTGCAATTAAGAACAATCACTGGCAAAGCCAATAGGTCTCTGTTGTGAAGCTGTTTTTGCTTGGCCATGGTTTGCTGCTATCCTGTTGCTGTGCTAGATAGCTGCCACAAAGGCATGTGCATCCACAGCGCATCCTTCCAGGGGAGAGAAACCAACAACAGTGAGGAAAGTCATCGACTCACGAGCCAGGAAGCAAGATAGGCAACAATGCCATCCAATCGTTAGCAAAGGGCTGACCAAAAGCCCACTCTAAAGTGGTCTTCAGCTAGCACCTAAAAAGGGTAAAGCTTATAAGGTTAAATTAAAAAAAAACATAAGCATGAGCAACAGACTACACTATGAAGAAGCTTGCACTGTAACAAACAGAAGAGCAGAAGATGCTGAATCTATTGATAAAAACATCCCAAACGAATGGCAGAAATTCAAAGTCAAAAATGGGTTTTGAGGACAGATAATCCCAATCCCTTCTATCTGCTGAATTAAGTGGTTAAACAATGTGACGCCTTGGTGGGGAAGAGATAAGAAATAGCTAGCTGGAAAGCAAATCTTTTGCCGCTGTTAGCATCAGCAGTTAAACTTCATCTGGATTAGTCCAGTTGCAAATGCCTTCTCTATAGAACACTGGAAAGTCTGGTTGGAGAACAGAGCATTCAGATGTATATGTAAACGTACAAAATACTCATCAGGATGGAGGTTAAGCATTACTTAAAGTATATTGAATGTGGAAACAAGATCTCCCATACATTGATCCAGGTAGGCGAGTAAACCAAAGAATATATTATTTTTACATTGCAGAAATCAAACTATTTAAGGGATTCCCCCACCAGGCATATAAAAAGAAGAATGAATGAAAACCCAGTGATGACATAAGAAAGAGCTTTGCCATGAGTAGTGAAAAGCACTGTCACAGTAAAGCAGTATAAATCCTCCCTAGATTTTATAGACTCAGAGGAGTAACTTAGTGCGCACCTACATCTGTTAAAGTCCTGACCACAAGGAATTGATCTAGTCACAAAGATCTTCAGGAAGCCTGCTCCTATTTTTACCTGGAAAAATTCTCTCTCCGGGCCCCTCTCCCCTACCAGAGTAAATGAGAAACATTGGGGCGTGGCTTGGCCAGTGATGATGGTGGTAGTGTTGTAGGTGCGCTCCGACCAGCCAACTAAAATGCTTTGAATCTATCCTGCCTCTAGACATCCTGAGTGGCGAGCCTAATCCCGAAGAGTCCACCGATCACCTAGGTAACTCTCAGATAGCAGTCGGAGCACGGAAACTGCAGCGGCGCTGCTGGTGGAAGCCAGGTGCGGAGTGGTGGCCCAGCGGGAGACGGCGGGGACTCCCGTACTTTATCTGGCCGGCAACGTGTGCCTGGTGGTCCGGCGCGACTGGCGTAGTGTGGCCGGTGGGGGCGGAGCGCTCGGCCGTACAGCGCCAGTGTTGGTGTTTTCCCCCCTCGATACAGAGGAGCTAAAGGGAGCTTAGCTGCAGCGGCCCGAGGGCAGAAAATGAAGGGACTGGTGATGGCCAGGCTGCGGTGACTGCTTCTCTGGGCAGGGAGGCTTTGGGAGAGCTGCAGCCATTTTGTGGAGCCCTAGGCGGCCGCGGTGCGTTAACTGGACTCCGGTGTGGTGTGGTAGGCAGGAGTGAGCCAGCGAGGAGTGGGGGACGCCCCCCCCCCCTTCCCCCCACCCGATATGTTCCTTTCCTGGATGGCATCAGCCCCTGCCCTGGGTGAGCTCGGCGGCCAGGTCGGGCCGCTGTGGTGGTGGGGAGTGGAAGGGCCCCATCGTCCCACAGTCGGTCAGCACCTCAGGTGGTGTTGCGGTAGACATCCAGGTGGCCTGGTCATAGTGGTATCTACTATGGGGCGGCAACTCTGGTGGGGCCCGAGGAGGACGCAGCCAGGCCTTTCAACAGTGTGCTAGGGGCCACGAGCCGTGCATTGCTCCTTGCTTGGGCCATTCCCACACGTCAGTGGTCAGGTCGAGCCATAGCGGAGTGAGGTGCGACCCTCCGGGACTGAGGCAGAGGCGATTGCTTTTGAGGACCCCCCCCCCCGCGTGACAGACAAGGCCCACCTGGGGCTCTTGGGAAAGCAACTACTGAACTAGAAGACTCGTTGATTGGTCCCTGCGCCGCTTTCCACGTTTGGCCCACTGGGGTGTTGGCCCCAGAGCTCGGGGATACCCACTGCATTACGATGACACGGGATAAAAGTGGTGGAGGTCACACCAAGCAGGGCACACCAAGCAGGGCACCATCGACAAGTTTACGGGGGCGAGTGCTGCGGCCGGGACAGCGGGGTCGCAGAGCCAGGTCCCTGACAACGCAGCGCTCATGGCGGCTATTACCTAGTCCAGGGACATGCTGGACGCCAAGATCGGGCCGTGGGATCGGAAGTCATGTTGTTGCGACAGGACTTGAGGAATTCTGTTGCGACAGGACTTGAGGAATGCAGTTGAGCGTATCACCGGGACGGAGACCCGCATTTTGGAGGTAGAAGATGACGTCACGACCCTAACAAAGAAAGTCGCAGCCATGGAGAAGATACAGAAAGGTCTGGCCATGCGTGTCGAGGATGCCGAAAGGCGGGCTCGGCGAAATAACGTACGCTTTGTGCCATTCCCAGAAGGATGCGAGGGAGACCACGTGGAGTGATTCCCACTCAGTGGCTGGAGGGCTGGCTCCCCCCGGATGCGCTCTCTCGCTGCTTTGTGGTGGAGCGGGCCCACAGAGCTCTTATGTAGAAGCCTCCCCAGGGAGCTCGCCCGCAGCCAAACATCGCCAAATTCCTAAACTATAGACCGAGATACCATCCTGAAGCAGGCCAGGGCCAAGCCCTCGCTCACCTGTGATAATGTGAACATCCTTATCTTCCCAGATTACACACGCCTGGTTCAGCAGCAGAGACAATCCTTCCTGGCGGCCAAAGCGTGCCTCCGGGATCTTAAGCTTCAGTATGTGTATCCAGCCCGGCTGAGAGTCATCTACAGGTCTCGTACCCTGTTCTTTGACTTTCTAGAGGAAGTCTTTAAGTGGACTGATGAAACTGTGAGGGTGCGAGTCCACACTCCACCGGGTAAGGATTCTGACTCCTAGTTGAGTGAGGTGGCCCGAGGGGGCCTCCAGGGCCAGCGAGGATGTAGTAGGAGGTTGCGGTCCAGGCGTAGATCTCGATCTGGCTCCACTCTCCGGCAGAAGGGTCCGTCGCTGGGGAAGCAAAGGTTGGCAGAATGACTCTTGGGCCCAACAGAATATGGGACTCTGCATTTTGTGGCTGGATGTCTAGTTAGGCTCATCTTTATTCAGGGCTGGGAACCTGGCCACGCGGAGGCGGGCGGGTAGGGGTGGGGCCCAAAAGTTGTGAGTAGTTACTTGGGGATCCATTGGAGGGGGTGGTTCTTGTCCCCCCGGTTGGGGACTTGGCTATGATCCGACCGCTCATGTTTGTGAGGTGTGGGGAGGAGAGGTTGGCGGGGGGATGGGGGTTGGGGGTTTGTTTGATTGCGTATTTGTGCTGCTTGCTTGCCACGTTTTCTGCATGCTGGGTCGTGGACACCCGTAGTGATGGCGGAGATTCTTCGCCATGTCTGGCGCGAAGAGGGGAAGGTGGATAGTCCCTGGCTTCCTGCGCATAGTTAGTTGGAATGTGCGCGGGGCGCTAGATAAAGCGAAGCGAGGGGCAATCCTTCAGTTTGCCAAGAGGGCCGGGACCGATGTGCTCCTGCTCCAGGAAACACACTTACTAGGCATGAAAGCTTAAGGTCTGCAGCGGTTTGGGTATCACCAAGTATTCCACTTGGGGTTCACACAGGGCTCGCGGGGTGTTGCGATCCTGGTTCATCGTAGGGGTCCCATATGTGCATGAGAAGCTCTGGTCAGATACACAGGGTAGGTATATTATTATACAAAGTAGGGTAGAGGGTGACGCTGGGCAGTGTTTATGCTCCACCACCGCTACAGTGGTCCCTGGTGGAACGGCTCTTAACACTCTGGGGAGGCATGCCGTATACTCTCTCTGTGGTGGGAGGGGACTGGAACAACGTGATGGAGCTGGGACTAGACAGGTGGAGGAGCGGGGAGGCTAGCGGGGCGGGTGGCCCATTTACTAAACTACTCCCTAGCTACAGGACTTGACTGGATAGATGTGTGGAGACACATGCATGGCCCTCGCCGGGAATACACCTACTTTTCTACAATACACGACTCGTTTTCCAGGTTAGATTACATCTTTGTTCCTAGGGGGCTCACACATAGGATAATGTCGGCAACTATTCTGCCCAGAGCCCTGTCCGATCACTCGCCCGTAGCGCTTACGTTCCGGTTAGGACCGGGCAGGCAGCCACTTAGGTGGCGAATGTCAGGGTGGCAATTGCAGAAGGAGGAGTACAGGGAGCACTTGACCAAGGAAATAGATAACTTCCTAGGGACTAATGTAGGGTCAGTGGAATCACCAGCTAATCTTTGGGAGGCATTAAATCCCACGCTGCAATGCATAGATATTTCTTGGTGTGTGGCGGCACGGAGGGTGCGGCAACAAGACTTGGTGCGTCGGGAGGTCGACATGGAGGCGCTAGAGCGCTGGGGTCGGGAGGCAGATGGTGGCTCAGCTAGAAGACAGCTGGTGCTGGCTCAGCAGCAGTACACTGTGATACTGATGGACGAAGCATGACAGACCTGGCTTGCCACGCGTAGTCTGGTATATCAATGGGGGATAAATCAAGCAAGATGCTCCACCGCCTGTGCCAAGGTACCCTGCACGCCCAGCCATTGCCCAGAGTACTAGCAAGGAGGGGGCGCTTATCCTCGAGACTCTAGCACTTGTGGATAGTTTTGCGGCATATTATGAGGACCTGAATGCGCCCAAGGAATGTCTCGCAGAGGAGACTATTCAAAGATTTATCGATGACCTTCCCCCCCGGACCGTTTCAGACATGTGCGGGAGCAGTTAGATAGACCCCTGTCAGATGACGAACTGGGCACGGCCCTGGGGGAGCTGAATCCCGGGAAGGCTCCGGGCCTGAATGGCTTTCCTTGCAAATTTTTTTAACGGTTTTTCGTGCAGCTGGGCCCACGTTTTAGACCGGTGGTGGAGGAGGCGCGTGAGAGCGCCTCGCTTCCCCCGGATTGGAGACACACAGAGCTGGTGGTGTTTCTATAGCCGGGCAGACCCCCAGAGAGGCATGCGTCTTACCGTCCTATATCCCTTCTCAATATAGAAGCCACGGTTCTGGCCAAGGCTTTGGCCAACAGGCTTAAGCCGCACATCACAGACTTGGTTCATCCAAACCAGGCCGGATTCATGCCTCAGAGGGTGACCCTCCATAACATTAGGCGTGCGCATGTCGAGATATCGGCCTGGGAGCAGCTTGGGGAGCCGGCAGCATTACTGTTAGCAGACATGGATAGGGCCTTCGATTCCCTGAGTTGGGTGTACCCGTTTGCCTTGTTGCGGCGTCTTAACTTCTGCCCGCGTTTTCTGGCCTACCTGCAGCTGTTGTATACAGACCTTACGGCGTCAGTGCGTGGGGGGCAGTTTCTCGCTCCTTTCAGGTCCAGCGGGGCACCCGACAGGGCTGCCCCCTCTCCCCCTACCGTTCCGCGCTCGCCATGGAGCCATTGGCGGCATGGGTGCGCATTGATGCTCAGCTCAGGGAGTTTAGGTGGGCGCCAGGTCTCACTGATAAGATAGCACTCTATGCGGACGATCTCCTGTACTTTCTTACAGATTTAGATATGTCGGGCCGAGATTGCTATGTATTCTGCAGAGCTTTGGTGAGACCTCCGGGCTCTATAATAATCCGGGCAAATCTACACTGTTGGTCCTGGGCCGTGGACGGCAGGTGGGAGACTGGGCCTTGGCCCTCCAACTGGCGTCGGGGGAGGGGGGGGGGGGGACGGGGGATGAAGTACCTAGGGGTCTACCTGTCTGATACATCAGCCTTATCTAGAGACCGTAATCTGGCCCTGATGTGGGAGCGTACACGTGAGGATCTGAAGGTGTGGTTCCGCATGCCCCTGACTATAAATGGCAGGTCGGCCATTTTCAAAATGGTAGCGCTTCCCCGTCTTTTATATCAATTGCAAAACCACCCCTACCAGATTTCGCCCAGCTGGTTCCAGCAGGTTAATTCGGCGCTGGGTGGGATTCTATGGGAGGGGGGTGCAGTTTGTGTGGCCCTGCGCACCGGTTTCCTATCCACATACACTGGGGGGCTTGCTATTATCGGCGGCACAATTACTTATTCTTAGTGAGTGGTGGTACGGGGACAGAAGGGATTCGGCTTATGCGGTCGAGCGACACCTGATGGGTACTAGGTCTCTACACACGCTGCTATATTCTGCGTCATTACGAAAGTGCCTTCCCTCGGCTACACAGGTAGTGTTTTATGTCTGGAGGCGGGCTCAGAGTCGGATGGGGTGGTGGAATATTCTTACCCGGGAGACTTCTCTTTGGGGAAATGGGCGACTGCACCGTATGGCAGCGCTACAGGGTTTCCAGGGCTGGGACTATCGGAATCTCGTCCCTAGGAGACGTGATGACAGACCTGACACTCAAATCCTTTCAAGATCTTCGAGACGAATATGGGATGCCACGGTCTCAGTTCTTCAAATACCTGCAGTTTAGGCACGCACTGACACCTCACCTGGAAGGTCGGGAGTCCCTTCCAGACTTTAGTCCAAAAGTGGCTAAGGTGTTTATGGGGGAACTACCTGATCGCAAGATCTCTCGCATTTATCAGACGTTAGTTCATCATTGTTCCACTGACGTTCAGAGGCTCAGGACTGCATGGGAAGGGGATGTGGGCGACCTCGAGGAAGAGGACTGGGTGGAAGCACTGGCGAGCTCGCGGAGGGCAGCAATAACTACACGCCTACAGTTCAAATACTTACACTGTATATACTTCACCAGAGTGCGCCTGTGGAGGGCAGAAATGATTGGCTCCCCTGAGTGTCTCCACTGTGGGACGGATGAGGGCACGTATCTACATACAGTCTGGGGGTTCCATGCACTGCATCGATATTGGAGGGGGGTGTTCTCCTGCCCGTTGGAGGTGTTGGCATGGGAGCTTCCGCGCACGCCGCGATTGGCTTTGCTGCATGTGATGGAGGGTATTGGGGGCAATAGACATAAGCATCATCTGTTGCTGCTGGGTCTCACGCTGGCAAAGAGGGACAGCCAGGGCATGGAAGGCGCCCCAGGCCCCCCATTGGCTGCATGGAGGAATGGGATGGACTTTTGTATGGGGCTCGAGCTGCCGATCTTTATTGCCAGGGGATGCCCCGGTAAACATTTTAAGATTTGGAAAAGATGGGCAGATAACCGTGGGCTGGAACTTGACCCGCCGCCTGAGGGGGTCGCTCTCTTGCCAGTCTGATAGGTGGGTGGAGTGTGGGATCTGCAGGGTGTTTGACGGACTCAGTGAGCTACTCCACACATGTAAACCTTTGTTAGTGGCGGCATAAACTCAATCGTTGGGAGGGCGGTTGGTTTGGTTTTAAAAGTCAACGGCATTATTGTTGATCCATTGATGTGTGCAGTAGTTTCCGGTTTGCGGAGCTATGCAATATATGTGACATGTGACAAATAAAATCTGTTTTAAAAAAGAAAAAAAGAAACAGAGTGCAAGTGTTCTCAAAAAGGCATTGTGGCAAAGGAGCTGCCCAAATGCTACAAGGAAAAAAGGATCTTCATTAAAAGAGATCAGTCTTGAGAGCCCTGTGAAAAATACAAAATTTGTACTATGGTAAAGGGCGTAGGTAACCAATTCTAAAACTGTGGAAACAGTACCCAAAAGAGCCCCTTTTCGAAATAGACCCACTTAAAATACAGGACAACAGCAAGAGAGCGAATGAGGATGGTGATTAGCCAGAGTACTAAACAGATATTTTACTGTACGAGGGGTGCCTAGCCAGACTGGCTTAGGTGAATAAAAAGCTTCCCTTTAAGCGAAGGAGCTACCCTTATGTGTAGCAAGAAAGCAGAGAGTAGAACTGCCCTGAGCAGTCTGATGCTTCATCCAGAAAAGTGATGTAAAGGGACCAATAACATCAGTGCAGACTCTTGGCATTCACATCCGTCCAACCCCATTTTGAAATAGTGGCCTTCACAGGTACCATCAGCAGGGAAAGGGGCCAGGAAGAGACTGGCTTTCGGTAGTACATGTTATTTAAAAAAACAGCAGAACCAGCAGATCCTTTTAGTGGATCTTCATCCATTTGCCGTAACGACAGAAAGAAATTGATTACCCCCAATATGAACAGAAAGGGAGGGCACTAGGGCACTGTGGTGGGTAAATTTTGGTTCACAGGCTCACTTGAGTTTCCCTTTTTAATGTGCATGTTCTTAGGATTGGGCCAGCCATTAAAAAATGAATTTATCAAGATTGTTCAACTTAGTTTGAACTGCACTTTCTTTTTACCCATTTAAACACTTAGGATCTGAACGATAACATTTTTCCTGAAAACCTGAGCTATTCCTGACTTAGTTGTGAATTACTCCTGCATTTCTAGGAGTAAATTACTCCTGGATTTCTAGGAGTAAATTACATCTGCTCATGATTTGAAAATTGAGCTTTTGTACTTGCTTCACCAATGAAGCCACACTGGTGCACTATGGATGTTTGCGCCTTATATTTTTGTTGCAAGATGAAGCACCGAACACTGCCCTTTATTTATTGACATTTATAGAGCGCGGCGAATACCCGTGGGCGTCTCGGTGCTAATTAAGGGCATAGATCAGCAACTGGGGTAAAGAAGATATACAAGGCTATTGGTCAAATAACCACGTCTTTAGCCGTTTGCGGAATATGAACAGGGAGGGACTTGCTCGGATATGTGCAGGAAGGGTGTTCCAGAGTTTAGGGGCGGCAACCAGGAAACGCCTGTCGCCCCATGTGACTGTTCTAGTGCGAGGCACAGCCAAGAAGTTCTGATGAGAGTAACGAAGAGATCGGGTTGGAACATGGTAATTCTCTTTTCTATCCCTTGAGAGTGTAGACCATTTTCTTAACTGGGGGTAGAACTTTATCAGCGCTCTTAGGACAGAAGGATCTCTAGTAGGAATAATCAGAAGCTTCATTTCTGGTGTTGCCAAGCTAAGCAAGCTTAAGCCAAAGAGCACACAACCACTGAACTAAAAACCTTAATAATGAACATTTGCAACACAAGGACAGCTTGTAGTTTTAAAGCTTGCTGTCTCCATGCTCAGTGAGCTCAAAACAGCGCAGCTCATGCTAAACAAGCATTGGAAATGCAATAGGTCTCGCAGCATTAGAGTTAGTGCTTTTAGAATTGTTTATGGGTTTTTGTGTAAGTCTTTAGCATTTTTGTTTCCTGTAGCCAATGCTAAAGAATTAAAAAAAAAAGCCATAAACATTTCTAAAAGCTCTAACTCAAATGCTCCGAGACCTATTGCACTGTGTGAGGGTGAGGGGTTGAGGGTGAGTGAGGGTGGGTGAGGGTGAGTGAGGGTGAGTGAGGGGTTGAGGGTGAGTGAGGGGTTGAGGGTGAGGGGTTGAGGGTGAGTGAGAGTGAGGGTGAGTGAGGGTGAGAGTGAGTGAGGGTGAGGGTGAGTGAGGGTGAGTGAGGGTGAGGGTGAGGGTGGGTGAGGGTGAGGGTGAGTGAGGGTGAGTGAGGGTGAGTGAGGGTGAGTGAGGGTGAGGGGTTGAGGGGTTGAGGGTGAGAGGGTGAGTGAGGGGTTGAGGGTGAGTGAGGGTGAGGGTGAGTTAGGGTGAGGGGTTGAGGGTGAGGGGTTGAGGGTGAGTGAGGATGAGTGAGAGTGAGGGTGAGTGAGGGGTTGAGGGTGAGTGAGGGTGAGGGAGGGTGAGTGAGGGTGAGGGAGGGTGAGTGAGGGTGAGTGAGGGTGAGGGTGAGTGAGGGTGAGGGTGAGTGAGGGGTTGAGTGTGAGTGGGGTTGAGTGTGAGTGAGGGTGAGTGAGGGTGAGGGGTTGAGGGTGAGTGAGGGTGAGTGAGGGTGAGGTTGAGGTGTTGAGGGTGAGTGAGGGTGAGTGAGGGTGAGGGCGAGTGAGGGCGAGTGAGGGTGAGTGAGGGTGAGGGCGAGTGAGGGTGAGTGAGGTGTTGAGGGTGAGGGTGAGGGTGAGTGAGGGTGAGGGCGAGTGAGGGTGAGTGAGGTGTTGAGGGTGAGTGAGGGTGAGGGTGAGTGAGGGTGAGGGGTTTTGGGTGAGTGAGGGGGAGTAGTTGAGGCTGAGTGAGAGTGAGGGTGAGTGAGGGGTGGTGAGTGAGTGAGGGTGAGGGGTTGAGGGTGAGTGAGGGTGGGTGAGGGGTTGAGGGTGAGTGAGGATGAGTGAGAGTGAGGGTGAGTGAGGGGTTGAGGGTGAGGGTTTGAGGGTGAGGGGTTGAGGGTGAGGGGTTGAGGGTGAGTGAGGGTGAGTGAGGGTGAGGGGTTGAGGGTGAGTGAGGGTGAGTGAGGGTGAGTGAGGGGTTGAGGGTGGGTGAGGGTGAGTGAGGGGTTGAGGGTGAGGGGTTGAGGGTGAGTGAGTGAGTGAGGGTGAGGGTTTGAGGGTGAGGGTGGGTGAGGGGTTGAGGGTGAGTGAGGATGAGTGAGTGAGGGCATTTCCATCGCCAGCGGGCAGCCGGGGACGCAAAAAGGGGAGGGGCGAGGTACACAGCCACACATGCAGACAAAGGGTGCACTTCCTGACACATAACAGGTTCTGATGCCCGGGGCTGCAGTTTTCTGCCAGGTTTCATCTACACCGCTTACAAAGCCAATGCCTGGACTCTGATGCGGCCTGCAGCTGAACGGGGCTCGGGAAGTTTTGTGTTCTGCTACTGGAGCAGCCAAGCTGGGCTGCGGTTTCAATTCGGAAAACTGGAGCAAATGTTTATGTGATAAATTGCACCAAACCTAACACCCATGGCAATTAAACTCAGCCCCGCTCGCACGCAAATGCCATGTACGGAATTAACGGTAAATCACCACGAAGGTTGTGTTTAGAGAGAAAGAAAGGGGCGTCTGTTCTCCCCAGCACAGGGGGGGCAGCACGGCCTCATACTGAGAGCCCTGTGAGCCACACGAGAAAGACTGGCAACAAATCACCTATGAGAAACCATGCACAACCACCGCATAATTACATATGCTCTATAAAAAACCTACCTACAAATCAAAAAGGATTTTAGCAGCTAGTACCCAACAGGCGGGATCTATCAAGGTCCCAACATTAAGATCTGTAAATGAGTTACAAAAAAGCGTGCTATGACAGGATATATCGAACAGGAAAACAGAAAAACCACCCTGAGTTACCAGGACGCTCTTCGCTGTCCTCAGATGAACATCTCCCCTTATGAAGTTCCTGTATTGTAAGTGCCAGCGGGGCAGTTCAATACCAGAGTTTAAGACGGTCACATAAAATGCATTTAGATACAATAACACGAAATGGTACTTATTGATATAGTCAATATTAGTCTCAACAGTGTGTGAATGTTTCTGTGCTTTTCGAGAGGAGCAATGTTTTTTTAAACCAAGAACTAGTTCATTTTAATCTGAGAAAGCTCACCTGAAGGGCACGTCTTGGGAAGGCGAGGCTGCTTGCGCCACTAATGATTCCAGAAATATACCCATCTAGTTACCAGCTTTACATGGTAACGAGACAATACAAGCCGCAACTTCACCGAGCCTGAAAGGGCCCCTTCTGGCTGCAGTAATACCCTCCGCGAAGTACCTGGGTGACCTTTCGCTTGCAGTCAGTGTGTATTAATTATAAAGCGCCTGCCAACCCATTCTAATCAATGCAAACCCAGCTCCAGTTTCTCCAGCGGTGAGACAAAAAAATGTTTTGCCGCGTTACACTCCAACAAAGCACGGCTCTCCTGGCCAGACACAGCCTGGAGCGGGCTATTGCTGCCATTGCAACTAGAGCACACTAAATTGCCTCTTATTTGTTACCATCCATAATTGATGGACAGATTGAAATATAGCTGCCGCTGTATCACGGAGCGGGTCTACTGAAAGGATGGGGGAGGGTGGGAAGCTGTAATGCTCGGTTTGCTCCTGCACTAAATATTTCCTTGCAGAGACGCGGCTCGGAGGTGGAGCCCCTCGGAGGGAAGGCAGTGGTGAGGGGTGGTCGCCAACGGGTGCACGGAACAGTATTACATACACTCTTTTCCTTCTCTGAGGGACTTGTCTTGGAGGTGCAGCCCCAATGAAGGGAGGAAAGAGCTGAGGGATAGGAGAACGGTAGGGCCTGGTGAATAGAGCTAGAACGTTTAGTCTGCTTTTTGCACTACACCACTCCATGCAGCGACAAGTCCTGGGGGTAAAGCCGGTGGGAGGGGGAAGAGGGCATAGTTGTGAGGGGGCGGGGAGGGCCCGGTGTAGTGCGGGAAAGGCAGGGAGCGGTGATGCTCAGTCTTAATTCCTCATCACTCTCTTCTCTGCGGGGGCAAGTCTTGGAGGTGGAACCCCAGGGAGAGAGGGGCGCGCACAGATGGGGAGGGAATGGTGTGGAGGGCCTCGGAAAAGTAGGGAAGGGACAGGAAGATGTAAAGTACAGTCTCTTTTCTGCACCCTGTCATTCCTTCTAAAGTCAAAGCTTAGAGATGGAGCCCACGGAAGGGAAGAGGCACAGAGCTGGAGAGCAAGTTGTGGATAAATGAGATTCACTTTCTGATTTTTCCTCCTGCCAATTTTAGAGAACAGAGACTCTCGCACAACAATCTATTTATAGTCTAAAGCATGCCCTGCCTCACCTTGTCCACTTTGTGGTAGCAGATCAAGCCGTCTGGGCCAAGAAAGAATGTGGAATGAGCATCATAGCATCTGTAAAACAACAAGCCTTTCACCGTAACACGGCGGGCAGGGGAGGGGGCGGGCAGGGGAGGGGGCGGAGAGGGGAGAGGTGCGACACGGCAGGAAGACGGAAGGAAGAGAGGGGAGGGGGAGGAGAAATGCGACACGGCGGGAGGGGGCGGGCAGGGGAGGGGGCGGAGAGGGGAGAGGTGCGACACGGCAGGAAGACGGAAGGAAGAGAGGGGAGGGGGAGGAGAAATGCGACACGGCGGGAGGGGGCGGAGGGGTAAACAAAGACGGACGTGCACGCGCACGCGCTTTTAAGGTCAATGCGCATGCGCATAAGCTCAATGCGCATGCGCATTGACCTTAAAAGTCACGGGCACTGCAAGGAACCGCCACGATTCCTTGCAGTGTGGATAAAGAGTGGATAACTCGCAATACTCTCGCCTTGCTCGATGCGCATGCGCATCGACAGGCGAGACCTAAAAAGGTATTCAGTTGCTGTTTTTACCAACTTAAAAACATCACATGTATACATACACTGGTTTACTCATCCTGGGACTAGGATTTGGACCCACGCCCTGTCGCAATAACATTTCCCGTCCTGCTCAGCACTTAGTTCTCAATGTGTTTACCCAACTTTACAAGAAAAAAGTATTTAGGTCAACTGAGGTAACACCTGCACTGGCAGCGAGAACACCTGAGGCCCCCTGAATGAAAGGGCTGCACGTCACTTAGATCAAGTTATTTAAAGGGAAAAAACGGCACAGACAGGCTGATGGGCTGGTTTCTGAATGATAACAGTATCGCAATTATCTAAGCACCGACAGAATAGGGTCATGCCCTGAAAACTGGCATCAGGCAAGGAACAAATTGTACATGTGCCTTGGATGAAACAGCACATCGCCGACACCAGGCCTCTCCATGCTTCTGGGGCATGTAATTTAAATCCCGTAGCTTACATTCTCTTACCATTAAGATTTGTTTTTCACCATTTTAAAATGAAACTGACAGAGCATGCAGAAGCTTTCTAGCACACAAACACTCAATTACTGGATGAAGTATTACAACAAATTGTTGCAGCGGACAATTTAAGCAAAGCATCGTCCTACTACATACATGTTCAAATATTTTAAAACATGGGTCTTACTCAGACTCAAACAATGCCTCAATGAGAAAACAGTATAGAACATGCTGTGCATTTACAGTTGACGATTGATAAATATCAGCCACCCAAGCTAGCAGTTGATCTGGAAACCGTTGAAACCTGACATGTGGTATGAGAGTAATTCTAAGATGAAAATTCCCTCCATGACGTCACATAATATGGGAGAATAACAACAAAAAACGGATGCGGTTGAAAGGGACTATTCACGGGGACAACACCTGAACAATACAGTAACTAAACACAAATGGACTGGGTTTGAGGTTAAAAAAAACTGTTAAATCAGTAAGAATTATTTTCTCAGGAGAAATGTCTATTCTTTATCAACACCACAAACTGGCCGACACATGTTTCACGACATACATGTCGCTTCATCAGGGTCTCAAACAATATAAATTTCTTTTCAACATGCCATTTCAGTTCTTCTTCCTCCAAAATCAACTTCGATGAATGAGAACATTTTCAGATAAATCAACTTTTCCTTTATGAGCAAAACTATATACAAAAGATTGGTGGTAGTGTTTCTCTAGACGAGAAAACGTCCGCACATGCTGTAAATACCGATTCTCACTCGAATTTTTTTTTTCGTGAAATATTGATGAGGCAATAGTATAAATAGTATCATAAGAGGTGCACTGAAAACCTGATAAACACCCACCACCAGGGGTGTTGAACAAAGCAACAAGTGCTAATATCAAGAACCTAGGAAAACCAGGTCAGTCAAGCACTCTCTAGATTGCTCTTACTAGAAAAGGTTTTTTGGGCTATGATTAATGTACAGTATTGGTTTTGATTGAACTATTTGGTTAGATGATAGTTTTTCACTACTTTCAATAGTAAGTTCATTTGCAGTTCATGGGCTTCAAAGTATAGATCCAAGACAGACTTACTTCAAAATCTTTATTTTCAAACGCATTAAAAGTTTTCCAGCTTGCACCGCCGACACGTGTTTGCTAGCAGTGGAGATTCTCCCCCGATGCCGGTGTACATGAGACTTATCAAGGTCCATGAATATGACTGTGGGAACATTTGAATAATCTCCATGAAGCAAGTCGCTCAATTTGATAAAGACCAATTTCTATGACAGTCTTCTGTACAGGGATGTATACTTTGGACACTATACTACAAGACGTGTAGGGTGACTTTTACCCTAGGATCCGATCTTCTTTTCGAATCCACTTGGATACATATTAACTGCAGCACCATTTACTCCACCTACCATCACTTTAATGAATAAGACCCTTCCGACCATAACATCTGATAAGAATATTTATTGCCTTGAAAAAGTCTCTAAGAGACGAAACACGTGTCGGCGGTGCAAGCTGGAAAACTTTTAATGTGTTTGAAAATAAAGATTTTGAAGTACAACGTCTGTCTTGGATCCATACTTTGAAGCCCATGAACTGCAAATGAACTTACTATTGAAAGTAGTGAAAAACTATCTAACCAAATAGTTCTATCAAAACCAATACTGTACATTAATCATAGCCAAAAAAAAAACTTTTTCTAGTAAGAGCAATCTAGAGCGTGCTTGACTGACCTACAATTTAGTTTTGCTCATGAACCTAGGAAAACCAGGACGCAGATTATCTTGTAGTGAAATAAGTGCTTAATGTTTCATCATGGCGAACTTAACACGAAGTGTTCTAGTTGGGCGTATATTGCGTTAATCTGGTCATGTAACATGGTTTGACAGAATAGTGCATAAATTGTGCTTAAATTACAATTAATCAGAGGTCCATGAATTTAGTAATGCATGACTCAAGTGGACCTTGCTTAACTAATATGCAAATATCTTGCAAAGTGGGCTGTTTACAAGTTAAAAACATGGACCCCCATCTCTCCTCCCCCCCCCCCCCACCCCCACCCCCCTCGTTGCAATCTCTCCGTGACCCAAAACAAGGTGTCTCCTCCGTTTCATTTGCCCCTACCATGGGCCATTGCTCTGAAGACCAAAGCAACCACGGCCCAGCAAGTGTGCACTGGACCGTCATGCAAGGAAGGATCATAAAACAGTGCAATGGTTAAGCACCAAACAAAGGCTGCTTGGGAACTAATACAGGCTTCAAGTGATGTTATCACTTGGCGCTCAACTGAGACAAAGATGTATTCTTCTTTAGAGGTAATGTAAAGGTGTTACAAGTAGAGTTTGAGAATGTCCTTTTAATGGGCACATTTAAAAACTCTTCTACGTATAGCCGGGTTACTTATTACTAAAATATCTAGATCTGCATAATGATTTACATATGCACGGTGCTTTTTTGCCACAGGCTGGACCTCGTAGCACAATAAATACACAAGTCATTCACCACTACAGCAAGCAGGATTCAAGTCTGTGACAGCCTGGTTCTAAATCGATATCTGCACAGACACATTAGCTAACTGAGATTTCATTTTTTATAATAAAAAATAGTACATTTTCCGCCATTTTGTTTAACTTGCAGTTACTTTCATTTAAGATGTGTATGCTTTTCTTTTTATATTCAATTACCAGAAGGTCAAAAATGACAATAGCTACTGATTATTTTTTGTTTTTTTTAGCCTACTTTATGATCCCACCACCTCATGCCCGACAGAACACTTCGGATTACAGTTCTACACTTTTTATGCACTCAATCTCTGCATGTAAATAAGACAGCCTGGTGACGTGCCAAATCGACAAGGACGCATTTCCAGGCCATCTTCATTTAGAACACCTGCAGAAGCATTTGTGACACCCTAGAAATGGAATCACGGCCCCCTTGGTGTCAGCATGTGCAAGAAGCCAGCGAAAAAAACATAGAATACAGCGCAAATTTTACTCACCACTTCATCCGCTGTAAAGTCAATAAACCCAGGCAAAATCAAGAAATCACTGAAAGAGAAGCAAACAGGAATATTCATTAATTTAATGCATTTTAGCATCTTTGTTACAAGGAGTGCAATTTAAACAAGCATTTGCAATGCAATAGGTTTCGCATTAGGAAAGTTTGAGCTATTGGTCTTGTAAATGGCAATTTTTTATTTATGTGTTGGTTTTGAAAATAGCGACATTAATAGCTTTGTCATTTACAATGCCAATACTTTTTAACTTTTGCAAATGTGACACCTATAGCATTGGTAATGCAACCTGTTTTGTATTTACGTGACTTAGATGTATTGATATTACAAATAACAATGGCTTTTAATTTTTTTAAATAATACTTAAATAAAAGTTATTGTAATTTATAAATGGCAATAGCTTAAACTTTTGTAAATAACTTTTGTGAAGATTATGTTCAGTGTATTTTATTGTGACGAAAATCCAAGAACAAGTTCAAGTTTGCCATTTGTATAGCGCCCTATATACCGAGAGGGTCTCAAGGCGCTTGAGGGAGGGAGGTGCTTCACTAATCGAATATCCAAGTTTTCAGTTGTTTTCTGAAGGAGAGATGGTTCTGTGCAAGGCGGAGGTGGGTGGGGAGAGAATTCCAGGTTTTGGCCGCTAAGTAGGAGAAGGATCTTCCCCCCCATGGTGGATTTGTGGATGCGTGGAATTGCGGCGAGGGCTTGAGTGGATGATCGTAGTTGGCGGGTGGGGGTGTAAAAGGACAGGCGCGTGTTGAGGCAATCGGGTCCTAGGTCGTAGAGAGCTTTGTGTGCGTGGGTGAGGAGACGGAATGTTATGCTCTTGTTGACGGGGAGCCAGTGGAGGTCTTTCAGGTGACCGGAGATGTGAGCTTGGTGTGGGATGTCTAGTAGGAGTCTGGCTGAGGCGTTTTGGAAGCGTTGGAGTTTTTTCTGTAGTTTGGCTGTGGTTCCGGCGTAGAGGGTGTTTCCGTAGTCCAGTCGGCTAGTGACCAGTGCGTGGGTGACCGTTTTTCTCGTTTCATCGGGGATCCAACGGAAGATTTTTTTTGAGCATGCATAGGATGTTTAAGCACAATGACGACGGCGTTGACTTGTCTGGTCATCGAGAGGGAGGAGTCCAGAATGAAGCCCAGGCTACGTGCGTGGTCCATAGGTATGGGTGCGCTTCCCAGGGCCGGTGGCCACCATGAGTCGTCCCAGGCGGAGGGGGATGAACCTAAGAGGAGGACTTCCGTTTTGTCCGAGTTCAGTTTTAGATGGCTGTTCTTCATCCACTCGGCTACTGCTTTCATTCCTTCGTGTAGGTTGGTTTTGGCGGTGTTTGGGTCTTTGGTGAGGGAGAGGATCAGCTGTGTGTCATCGGCGTAGGAGATGATGTTGAGGTTGTGTTGGCGCGCGATGGATGCGAGGGGACTCATGTATACGTTGAAGAGGGTGGGACTGAGAGATGATCCTTGTGGTACGCCGCAGATGACTTCGGTGGCCTCTGATCTGAAAGGGGGGAGGTGGACTCTCTGGGTTCTTCCTGCGAGGAACGAGATGATCCAGTCCAATGCTTTTCCTTGTATTCCGACGTTGCTTAGGCGTTTAATAAGGGTGTTATGACAGACTGTGTCGAAGGCTGCGGAGAGGTCAAGTAGGATGAGGGCGACAGTTTCCCCGTTGTCCAGAAGTGTTCGAATGTCGTCTGTTGCTGCGATGAGGGCGGTCTCGGTGCTGTGTTTGGCTCGGAAGCCGGACTGTGAAGGTTCGAGGGATTTGTTGGATTCGAGGAAGGCGGCAAGTTGACTGTTGACAGCTTTCTCAATGACTTTGGCAGGGAATGGGAGGAGCGAGATGGGCGGTAGAACAGAAGTGAAATATTAACATCTTTTTGTGACATTTGTAATAAAGCTTGAAACATTGAGAGAACACATTTGAACCAGTTGTTGAATGGTTGCACAGATTGATGCTGTGGTGGCGCTGAGTGATGCTGTGGTGGTGCGATAGAGAGCTAGGGCGAGGGCGATAGAGAGAGAGGGCGAGGGCGATAGAGAGAGAGGGCGAGGGCGATAGAGAGAGAGGGCGAGGGCGATAGAGAGAGAGGGCGAGGGCGATAGAGAGAGAGGGCGAGGGCGATAGAGAGAGAGGGCGAGGGCGATAGAGAGAGAGGGCGAGGGCGATAGAGAGAGAGGGCGAGGGCGATAGAGAGAGAGGGCGAGGGCGATAGAGAGAGAGGGCGAGGGCGATAGAGAGAGAGGGCGAGGGCGAGGGCGATAGAGAGAGAGGGCGAGGGCGAGGGCGATAGAGAGAGAGAGAGAGGGCGAGGGCGATAGAGAGAGAGAGAGAGGGCGAGGGCGATAGAGAGAGAGAGAGAGGGCGAGGGCGATAGAGAGAGAGAGAGAGGGCGAGGGCGATAGAGAGAGAGAGGGTGAGGGCGATAGAGAGAGAGAGAGCTAGAGTGAGGGCGATAGATAGAGAGAGAGCTAGAGTGAGGGCGATAGATAGATAGATAGCTAGAGTGAGGGCGATAGATAGATAGATAGCTAGAGTGAGGGCGATAGATAGAGAGAGAGCTAGAGTGAGGGCGATAGATAGATAGCTAGAGTGAGGGCGATAGATAGAGAGAGAGCTAGAGTGAGGGCGATAGATAGAGAGAGAGCTAGAGTGAGGGCGATAGATAGAGAGAGAGCTAGAGTGAGGGCGATAGAGAGAGAGCTAGAGTGAGGGCGATAGAGAGAGAGCTAGAGTGAGGGCGATAGATAGATAGAGAGCTAGAGTGAGGGCGATAGATAGATAGATAGCTAGAGTGAGGGCGATAGATAGAGAGAGAGCTAGAGTGAGGGCGATAGATAGATAGCTAGAGTGAGGGCGATAGATAGAGAGAGAGCTAGAGTGAGGGCGATAGATAGAGAGAGAGCTAGAGTGAGGGCGATAGATAGAGAGCTAGAGTGAGGGCGATAGATAGAGAGAGAGCTAGAGTGAGGGCGATAGATAGAGAGAGAGCTAGAGTGAGGGCGATAGATAGAGAGAGCTAGAGTGAGGGCGATAGATAGAGAGAGAGCTAGAGTGAGGGCGATAGATAGAGAGAGAGCTAGAGTGAGGGCGATAGATAGATAGCTAGAGTGAGGGCGATAGATAGATAGCTAGAGTGAGGGCGATAGAGAGAGAGCTAGAGTGAGGGCGATAGAGAGAGAGCTAGAGTGAGGGCGATAGAGAGAGAGCTAGAGTGAGGGCGATAGAGAGAGAGCTAGAGTGAGGGCGATAGAGAGAGAGCTAGAGTGAGGGCGATAGATAGAGAGAGAGCTAGAGTGAGGGCGATAGATAGAGAGAGAGCTAGAGTGAGGGCGATAGATAGAGAGAGCTAGAGTGAGGGCGATAGATAGAGAGAGAGCTAGAGTGAGGGCGATAGATAGATAGATAGCTAGAGTGAAGGCGATAGATAGATAGATAGATAGCTAGAGTGAGGGCGATAGATAGAGAGAGAGCTAGAGTGAGGGCGATAGATAGAGAGAGAGCTAGAGTGAGGGCGATAGATAGATAGATAGCTAGAGTGAGGGCGATAGATAGATAGATAGCTAGAGTGAGGGCGATAGATAGATAGATAGCTAGAGTGAGGGCGATAGATAGATAGCTAGAGTGAGGGCGATAGATAGATAGCTAGAGTGAGGGCGATAGATAGAGAGAGAGCTAGAGTGAGGGCGATAGAGAGAGAGCTAGAGTGAGGGCGATAGAGAGAGAGCTAGAGTGAGGGCGATAGATAGAGAGAGAGCTAGAGTGAGGGCGATAGATAGAGAGAGAGCTAGAGTGAGGGCGATAGATAGAGAGAGAGCTAGAGTGAGGGCGATAGATAGAGAGAGAGCTAGAGTGAGGGCGATAGATAGAGAGAGAGCTAGAGTGAGGGCGATAGATAGAGAGAGCTAGAGTGAGGGCGATAGATAGAGAGAGAGCTAGAGTGAGGGCGATAGATAGAGAGAGAGCTAGAGTGAGGGCGATAGATAGATAGCTAGAGTGAGGGCGATAGATAGATAGCTAGAGTGAGGGCGATAGAGAGAGAGCTAGAGTGAGGGCGATAGAGAGAGAGCTAGAGTGAGGGCGATAGAGAGAGAGCTAGAGTGAGGGCGATAGAGAGAGAGCTAGAGTGAGGGCGATAGAGAGAGAGCTAGAGTGAGGGCGATAGATAGAGAGAGAGCTAGAGTGAGGGCGATAGATAGAGAGAGAGCTAGAGTGAGGGCGATAGATAGAGAGAGAGCTAGAGTGAGGGCGATAGATAGAGAGAGAGCTAGAGTGAGGGCGATAGATAGAGAGAGAGCTAGAGTGAGGGCGATAGATAGAGAGAGAGCTAGAGTGAGGGCGATAGATAGAGAGAGAGCTAGAGTGAGGGCGATAGATAGATAGATAGCTAGAGTGAGGGCGATATATAGATAGCTAGAGTGAGGGCGATATATAGATAGCTAGAGTGAGGGCGATAGATAGATAGCTAGAGTGAGGGCGATAGATAGATAGCTAGAGTGAGGGCGATAGATAGATAGCTAGAGTGAGGGCGATAGATAGATAGCTAGAGTGAGGGCGATAGATAGAGAGAGAGCTAGAGTGAGGGCGATAGATAGAGAGAGAGCTAGAGTGAGGGCGATAGATAGAGAGAGAGCTAGAGTGAGGGCGATAGATAGAGAGAGAGCTAGAGTGAGGGCGATAGATAGAGAGAGAGCTAGAGTGAGGGCGATAGATAGAGAGAGAGCTAGAGTGAGGGCGATAGATAGAGAGAGCTAGAGTGAGGGCGATAGATAGAGAGAGAGCTAGAGTGAGGGCGATAGATAGAGAGAGAGCTAGAGTGAGGGCGATAGATAGAGAGAGAGCTAGAGTGAGGGCGATAGATAGAGAGAGAGCTAGAGTGAGGGCGATAGATAGAGAGAGAGCTAGAGTGAGGGCGATAGATAGAGAGAGAGCTAGAGTGAGGGCGAAAGATAGAGAGAGAGCTAGAGTGAGGGCGATAGATAGATAGATAGCTAGAGTGAGGGCGATAGATAGAGAGAGAGCTAGAGTGAGGGCGATAGATAGAGAGAGAGCTAGAGTGAGGGCGATAGATAGAGAGAGAGCTAGAGTGAGGGCGATAGATAGAGAGAGAGCTAGAGTGAGGGCGATAGATAGAGAGAGAGCTAGAGTGAGGGCGATAGAGAGAGAGCTAGAGTGAGGGCGATAGAGAGAGAGCTAGAGTGAGGGCGATAGAGAGAGAGCTAGAGTGAGGGCGATAGATAGATAGAGAGCTAGAGTGAGGGCGATAGATAGATAGATAGCTAGAGTGAGGGCGATAGATAGAGAGAGAGCTAGAGTGAGGGCGATAGATAGATAGCTAGAGTGAGGGCGATAGATAGAGAGAGAGCTAGAGTGAGGGCGATAGATAGAGAGAGAGCTAGAGTGAGGGCGATAGATAGAGAGAGAGCTAGAGTGAGGGCGATAGAGAGAGAGAGAGCTAGAGTGAGGGCGATCGATAGAGAGAGAGCTAGAGTGAGGGCGATAGATAGATAGATAGCTAGAGTGAGGGCGATAGATAGAGAGAGAGCTAGAGTGAGGGCGATAGATAGAGAGAGAGCTAGAGTGAGGGCGATAGATAGAGAGAGAGCTAGAGTGAGGGCGATAGAGAGAGAGCTAGAGTGAGGGCGATAGATAGAGAGATAGCTAGAGTGAGGGCGATAGATAGATAGATAGCTAGAGTGAGGGCGATAGATAGATAGAGTGAGGGCGATAGATAGATAGATAGCTAGAGTGAGGGCGATAGATAGATAGCTAGAGTGAGGGCGATAGAGAGAGAGCTAGAGTGAGGGCGATAGATAGAGAGAGAGCTAGAGTGAGGGCGATAGATAGAGAGAGAGCTAGAGTGAGGGCGATAGATAGAGAGAGAGCTAGAGTGAGGGCGATAGATAGAGAGAGAGCTAGAGTGAGGGCGATAGATAGAGAGAGAGCTAGAGTGAGGGCGATAGATAGATAGCTAGAGTGAGGGCGATAGATAGATAGCTAGAGTGAGGGCGATAGACAGAGAGCTAGAGTGAGGGCGATAGAGAGAGAGCTAGAGTGAGGGCGATAGAGAGAGAGCTAGAGTGAGGGCGATAGATAGAGAGAGAGCTAGAGTGAGGGCGATAGATAGAGAGAGAGCTAGAGTGAGGGCGATAGATAGAGAGAGAGCTAGAGTGAGGGCGATAGATAGAGAGAGAGCTAGAGTGAGGGCGATAGATAGAGAGAGAGCTAGAGTGAGGGCGATAGATAGATAGATAGCTAGAGTGAGGGCGATAGATAGATAGATAGATAGCTAGAGTGAGGGCGATATATAGAGAGCTAGAGTGAGGGCGATATATAGATAGCTAGAGTGAGGGCGATAGATAGATAGCTAGAGTGAGGGCGATAGATAGATAGCTAGAGTGAGGGCGATAGATAGATAGCTAGAGTGAGGGCGATAGATAGATAGCTAGAGTGAGGGCGATAGACAGAGAGCTAGAGTGAGGGCGATAGACAGAGAGCTAGAGTGAGGGCGAGAGAGAGCTAGAGTGAGGGCGATAGAGAGAGAGCTAGAGTGAGGGCGATAGATAGAGAGAGAGCTAGAGTGAGGGCGATAGATAGAGAGAGAGCTAGAGTGAGGGCGATAGATAGAGAGAGAGCTAGAGTGAGGGCGATAGATAGAGAGAGAGCTAGAGTGAGGGCGATAGATAGAGAGAGAGCTAGAGTGAGGGCGATAGATAGATAGATAGCTAGAGTGAGGGCGATAGATAGATAGATAGATAGCTAGAGTGAGGGCGATATATAGAGAGCTAGAGTGAGGGCGATATATAGATAGCTAGAGTGAGGGCGATATATAGATAGCTAGAGTGAGGGCGATAGATAGATAGCTAGAGTGAGGGCGATAGATAGATAGCTAGAGTGAGGGCGATAGATAGATAGCTAGAGTGAGGGCGATAGATAGATAGCTAGAGTGAGGGCGATAGATAGATAGCTAGAGTGAGGGCGATAGATAGATAGCTAGAGTGAGGGCGATAGATAGATAGCTAGATAGCTAGAGTGAGGGCGATAGATAGATAGAGAGAGAGCTAGAGTGAGGGCGATAGATAGAGAGAGAGCTAGAGTGAGGGCGATAGATAGAGAGAGAGCTAGAGTGAGGGCGATAGATAGAGAGAGAGCTAGAGTGAGGGCGATAGATAGAGAGAGAGCTAGAGTGAGGGCGATAGATAGAGAGAGAGAGAGCTAGAGTGAGGGCGATAGATAGATAGAGAGAGAGCTAGAGTGAGGGCGATAGATAGATAGATAGATAGCTAGAGTGAGGGCGATAGATAGATAGCTAGAGTGAGGGCGATAGATAGAGAGAGAGCTAGAGTGAGGGCGATAGATAGAGAGAGAGCTAGAGTGAGGGCGATAGATAGAGAGAGAGCTAGAGTGAGGGCGATAGATAGAGAGAGAGCTAGAGTGAGGGCGATAGATAGAGAGAGAGCTAGAGTGAGGGCGATAGATAGAGAGAGAGCTAGAGTGAGGGCGATAGATAGAGAGAGAGCTAGAGTGAGGGCGATAGATAGAGAGAGAGCTAGAGTGAGGGCGATAGATAGAGAGAGAGCTAGAGTGAGGGCGATAGATAGATAGATAGCTAGAGTGAGGGCGATAGATAGAGAGAGAGCTAGAGTGAGGGCGATAGATAGAGAGAGAGCTAGAGTGAGGGCGATAGATAGAGAGAGAGCTAGAGTGAGGGCGATAGATAGAGAGAGAGCTAGAGTGAGGGCGATAGATAGATAGATAGCTAGAGTGAGGGCGATAGATAGATAGAGTGAGGGCGATAGATAGATAGATAGCTAGAGTGAGGGCGATAGATAGATAGCTAGAGTGAGGGCGATAGATAGATAGCTAGAGTGAGGGCGATAGATAGATAGCTAGAGTGAGGGCGATAGATAGATAGCTAGAGTGAGGGCGATAGATAGATAGAGTGAGGGCGATAGATAGATAGAGTGAGGGCGATAGATAGATAGAGTGAGGGCGATAGATAGATAGATAGCTAGAGTGAGGGCGATAGATAGAGAGAGAGCTAGAGTGAGGGCGATAGATAGAGAGAGAGCTAGAGTGAGGGCGATAGATAGAGAGAGAGCTAGAGTGAGGGCGATAGATAGAGAGAGAGCTAGAGTGAGGGCGATAGATAGATAGATAGCTAGAGTGAGGGCGATAGATAGATAGATAGCTAGAGTGAGGGCGATATATAGATAGCTAGAGTGAGGGCGATAGAGAGAGCTAGAGTGAGGGCGATATATAGATAGCTAGAGTGAGGGCGATAGATAGATAGCTAGAGTGAGGGCGATAGATAGATAGCTAGAGTGAGGGCGATAGATAGATAGCTAGAGTGAGGGCGATAGATAGAGAGAGAGCTAGAGTGAGGGCGATAGATAGAGAGAGAGCTAGAGTGAGGGCGATAGATAGAGAGAGAGCTAGAGTGAGGGCGATAGATAGAGAGAGAGCTAGAGTGAGGGCGATAGATAGAGAGAGAGCTAGAGTGAGGGCGATCGATAGAGAGAGAGCTAGAGTGAGGGCGATAGATAGAGAGAGAGCTAGAGTGAGGGCGATAGATAGAGAGAGAGCTAGAGTGAGGGCGATAGATAGAGAGAGAGCTAGAGTGAGGGCGATAGAGAGAGAGCTAGAGTGAGGGCGATAGATAGAGAGATAGCTAGAGTGAGGGCGATAGATAGATAGATAGCTAGAGTGAGGGCGATAGATAGATAGAGTGAGGGCGATAGATAGATAGATAGCTAGAGTGAAGGCGATAGATAGATAGATAGATAGCTAGAGTGAGGGCGATAGATAGATAGATAGCTAGAGTGAGGGCGATAGATAGATAGATAGCTAGAGTGAGGGCGATAGATAGATAGATAGCTAGAGTGAGGGCGATAGATAGATAGAGTGAGGGCGATAGATAGATAGATAGCTAGAGTGAAGGCGATAGATAGATAGATAGATAGCTAGAGTGAGGGCGATAGATAGATAGATAGCTAGAGTGAGGGCGATAGATAGATAGATAGCTAGAGTGAGGGCGATAGATAGATAGCTAGAGTGAGGGCGATAGATAGATAGCTAGAGTGAGGGCGATAGATAGATAGAGTGAGGGCGATAGATAGATAGATAGCTAGAGTGAAGGCGATAGATAGATAGATAGATAGCTAGAGTGAGGGCGATAGATAGATAGATAGCTAGAGTGAGGGCGATAGATAGATAGATAGCTAGAGTGAGGGCGATAGATAGATAGATAGCTAGAGTGAGGGCGATAGATAGATAGATAGCTAGAGTGAGGGCGATAGATAGATAGATAGCTAGAGTGAGGGCGATAGATAGATAGCTAGAGTGAGGGCGATAGATAGATAGCTAGAGTGAGGGCGATAGATAGATAGCTAGAGTGAGGGCGATAGATAGATAGCTAGAGTGAGGGCGATAGATAGCTAGAGTGAGGGCGATAGATAGATAGATAGCTAGAGTGAGGGCGATAGATAGATAGATAGCTAGAGTGAGGGCGATAGATAGATAGATAGCTAGAGTGAGGGCGATAGATAGATAGATAGCTAGAGTGAGGGCGATAGATAGATAGATAGCTAGAGTGAGGGCGATAGATAGATAGATAGCTAGAGTGAGGGCGATAGATAGATAGATAGCTAGAGTGAGGGCGATAGAGAGAGAGCTAGAGTGAGGGCGATAGATAGAGAGATAGCTAGAGTGAGGGCGATAGATAGATAGATAGCTAGAGTGAGGGCGATAGATAGATAGCTAGAGTGAGGGCGATAGATAGATAGATAGCTAGAGTGAGGGCGATAGATAGATAGATAGCTAGAGTGAGGGCGATAGATAGATAGATAGCTAGAGTGAGGGCGATAGATAGATAGCTAGAGTGAGGGCGATAGATAGATAGCTAGAGTGAGGGCGATAGATAGATAGCTAGAGTGAGGGCGATAGATAGATAGCTAGAGTGAGGGCGATAGATAGCTAGAGTGAGGGCGATAGATAGCTAGAGTGAGGGCGATAGATAGATAGATAGCTAGAGTGAGGGCGATAGATAGATAGATAGCTAGAGTGAGGGCGATAGATAGATAGATAGCTAGAGTGAGGGCGATAGATAGATAGATAGCTAGAGTGAGGGCGATAGATAGATAGATAGCTAGAGTGAGGGCGATAGATAGATAGATAGCTAGAGTGAGGGCGATAGATAGATAGATAGCTAGAGTGAGGGCGATAGAGAGAGAGCTAGAGTGAGGGCGATAGAGAGAGAGCTAGAGTGAGGGCGATAGATAGAGAGATAGCTAGAGTGAGGGCGATAGATAGATAGATAGCTAGAGTGAGGGCGATAGATAGATAGATAGCTAGAGTGAGGGCGATAGATAGATAGATAGCTAGAGTGAGGGCGATAGATAGATAGATAGCTAGAGTGAGGGCGATAGATAGATAGATAGCTAGAGTGAGGGCGATAGATAGATAGATAGCTAGAGTGAGGGCGATAGATAGATAGCTAGAGTGAGGGCGATAGATAGATAGCTAGAGTGAGGGCGATAGATAGATAGCTAGAGTGAGGGCGATAGATAGATAGCTAGAGTGAGGGCGATAGATAGCTAGAGTGAGGGCGATAGATAGATAGCTAGAGTGAGGGCGATAGATAGCTAGAGTGAGGGCGATAGATAGATAGATAGCTAGAGTGAGGGCGATAGATAGATAGATAGCTAGAGTGAGGGCGATAGATAGATAGATAGCTAGAGTGAGGGCGATAGATAGATAGCTAGAGTGAGGGCGATAGATAGATAGCTAGAGTGAGGGCGATAGATAGATAGCTAGAGTGAGGGCGATAGATAGATAGCTAGAGTGAGGGCGATCGATAGATAGATAGCTAGAGTGAGGGCGATAGATAGATAGCTAGAGTGAGGGCGATAGATAGATAGCTAGAGTGAGGGCGATAGATAGCTAGAGTGAGGGCGATAGATAGCTAGAGTGAGGGCGATAGATAGCTAGAGTGAGGGCGATAGATAGCTAGAGTGATTGTGTAAAAGTTGTATTCAATATGAGCTACACAGTTAACAATCTTATAACCGCTGCTGCCAGCAAAGATACTATGGTGTGAGATGTGCAGTTGTGTTATAAAGTAAGGACAAGGAGAGAGTAAAAATACTGGATCAGAAGATAGCAAGGAGGGAAAGGCACGCAGAACAGTGAAAAAAGTAGGGCTGAAGAGGGCAGTTAAACTAAGAAAGGATTGGAGCATAGGGTTCTAAAAAGGAAGCAAAAATAGAGGAAGGTTATAGAAAGCAAATAAGAATAAGAGAAGAAGCTTGGTTTGTGGAAGGAATATGGGGTAATGCGTAGCAGCTGCCAGCAATAATATTATGGTGTGAGGAGTATGGGTGGGTTTTAAAGTAAGGACAAGAAGAGCTCAAAATAAAGACAGGAGCGGAAGATACGCTAGCAGTGACTTGCAAGCAACAACTTATTTATGCATGCATTAATTCTATCAATTAATCTTCCCAGCTACTACATTCGTGGTTAGAACTGTAAGAAACACAGGAAAGGAACTTTGTGGCTTTAGAACTTCACAATAGATCGTAAAATAGCGGTGCATCAAAAGGCTGTTTTAAGTGCTCCAGCGATGCTTCCTAGAGGATCGAGTGGAGTCTGCCTGCACATTTCCTGTAATAAAGTGCAATCTCTCAGTGTATTTGGGGCAGCTACTAGCAAGTAAAGCCAGCATCCTGGGATGGGTGTAACCCCACTCTTGGCAATTCTGGGTAGTTCTTTATGTATAGTGAGCAGGTTAAAGGCAGCGTTACTCGCATTAAAGTGGTAAGGTGTGGAGACCAATCTAAACCAAAAATTATATATATGCATGTGCTTATTTCTTAAAACTTATCGTATTATCTTTTTCCACACAAAGTGAAGCACATACCGCCTAAAAAGGTAACCATTGAAAGTATGAAACGTAGTAGCGGCCCCTGATCATAAGATAAAGCGCCTCTAATGAGCAGAAGCGCTCCGTTCTGTGCTTGTACACATTTCCGTGACAGGGCTCGGCTCACATACCTCACCGCGTGGCCTAGGAGACCTTTTACCGAACAGCCTCAGATTTATAACAGCAGAAACCAACCCGAGCCTCATTTAATGCAAATAGCAGGGTGCTCTTCCTGTTCTGGGCTATTATTTACCTCCGATGTAAGTAATATTAATGTTTAAATCCCTGAGAGAGGAATCCCCTACGGCCAGGCGTTTAACAAAAAAAGAACCATTGTGTTAACTCTGTGTTTATTACAAAAAAATCTGTCTGGAAAATTATCGTGAATGTATTTAGCTATATAATCCGCAGTGTCTCGCTTCTATTTCAGTGTCTTAAAGTATTTTATTGTGGCACTAATATTTTGAGTCTAAAACATTTGCTTTTCCCGTTATATTTATGGGAGTTAAAATGTTTATTTTTACGCGCTTACCCCAGGCACACAAAAGCCCCATAAAGTGTATGAGATGTGAGTGTAACTGAAGGTCGCAGAAAAAAATCCCAGATTTAATATTCCTCTGTAATATTGTGTTTTATTGGAAACGGGAACAATAGTATTTACATGGTTTTATAGCGCTTCGTACCACAGTTTTGCTCATTTCTCTGTCAATAACAGCGCTTTTGTAGTAAAATATAATGTATTTAACAATGCCAGAACTTTCAGTCACCCCGCCTCTTAATGATAGCAAAGAGAAACTTAGCGCTACGAAGCGGCTTCATGTCAACATACTTGAAATATGGATCTGAAATTATATAAAACGTATTCACCGGGGTTCAGTTGTGGTCAGTGGCAGGGACCTGCCTATGTTTAGTTTTACTACAATACGAACTTTTATGAGCCAATAGAACAAAAATTCACGTTCAGCACTAACCTGGACAGCTTCGTTTTTAAAACCAGATGTAATTGGACGGGCCGGACGCTGACAGCATAAATCGAGGTATTAGTCTGTGAATTCGAGTGTGCTTAGACTGTTGCTTTTGCGGAAAAATGATTCCTGTTTGTTAACTACAATTCCACTTCCTACTCCGGTTCTTCATTTTTGTGTAAATTAAAATCAGTTATACTCGCAAGGATTAAATATAGTTAAGAGCGCTTTTGCCCTTCGACTTTTCTGCACACCAAAAATTCCCTTCGGATTCATTATGAAAAAATAAAAAACACAAATTAAAACGGACGTGTGCGTTCCTAGACATTCCTTGTCAATAGACTGCACAAAATGTTCTTGCAAAGGAGAAGAAGGAACGAAATAAAGAGGCTGGATGTCATAAAGAACCCAAAATATCCAATGTCCTCCCTTCCTCAGATCGCATTCGAGATTTGTCCACGAGTAGCCTCACGCAGAAAAGGAGGAGGTGCGGTGTGTGTGTGTGAATAGCAGCGGAGGCGGATGGACACGGTTGTTGCCGGTCACGTTTAACACTCCTGGCTGCGGAGCGGGTGCCTCAAAAAGAAAACGAACAAGCAGTGGGTGGGTTTTTGAGGTGCCTCTGAAGAAGGCGCACACGCTAATTAAACACGAATTTATAGAATAAATGCCACTCCGCTGTCTTCATGGGGTGAATCAAATCGGGAGACAGAGAAACAATGAGCGATTACATAATCCCCCTGCAATGTAGACTTCTATCACCGTTCACTCACACGGTCTTTGAAATAGGAACTCAGATACGGGTGATGCTATTGCATTGGTCTTCTCGTGTTATTGCAGAATGTGCTTCAGAAGCAAACAGGTGGAATATTAAAGTAAGACTTTTTTCTAGGAACGAAGACAAAATAAACACTCTTTTCTGCTTCCGATAAGTGTAACCCATCAAGGTTATCTTTCGCACGCAATATGAAGAACTCGGCGCCTGCACAGTAGATTGGCCTGACATGCGAACAGAGAGTCCGCTGAACTTTTGTTATAAAAAATTTAGACTGAAGATAGACCTCCGCGCTAAGCAGGGCCCTTTTAATATTTCACTGCTAACTTTAGCAAAATCAACAGAAATACGACATTCCGGGATTCCGGTGACCACCTGGAAAAAAAAGCCTCATTTGAGCCTCTTTCTGCATAAGAGAGTTATTTATCTGCAGGTCGAAGTCAAGAGGCTTATGATACGGCCTGCAAACTACCTGGATGAATAGATCATATAATGGCTGTGCCGATATTATGAGCAGGCTCGGATTCATCAAAGTATGGCGTTTCTTGTGTAGAGCAGAGAGGAGGGATAAGAGAAAGGAGATATGAGAGCGAGAAAGACGAGGAAAGGGTGTTAAAGTAAACAAGCTCTTGGCATTGCTGTGGGGGGGCGGGGAGAGCATTTCTTGAAGTCTGAAGCTGTCGGCATTGCTGTGGCGGGTCTGATGCGATGATGCGACAAATGGTGGTTTGTGACGTGGCTGGTGTGGGGGGGGGGGGGGGGCACGCGGAAAGTATTCCTTTCAAGTTTGATGCCTGGCTCGGGGAGCTAATGGGTGCGAGGCTGATGGGTTTGACGTGGACGCGCATCACATGAACTGCATGAAATCCGCACTAGGTCAAGAGTTTGTTTCGCCTCCTATATACTCGCTATTAATCCCTGCGGGATATAATAGCAAGACCTTGTTTTCTAAAACAATTTGTTCAGGAGTTTCTGTTTGCATTACGTATCCATCTCCTGAGGGAAGATTGGGTTGCCCTGTTCAGTGTTACCTTGAGTGGTATTCTGTGCAAAAAAAGACAGACTGATCCAACAAGTAATTACCACCAACTCAAATAATTCAAGCATTCCACCAAGCATAAAATAGAGCATAGTTAGTAAAGTAAGTCCAATTGGGATCAAATAACTTTATAGCAAGTCTGTATTGAAGATTCTGAGAATATATAGTGCAAACCTACCTGGGAGGCAACAAAGAATAAGAACCTATTTTAAGATTCAAATGGTTTAGCCTGCACAGATTAAAAACAGTCAATCTGCGAAATGCCCCTTCTGGGGTCTGTTGCAAAATTTAGGAGTAGAACTATAGTACACAGTTGCGCAATAGCCCCCTGCTGAGTGCAATTGCTGTCTTTGCTGTGCATCTCTGCCAGTGAACGGTACAAAAGGGGGTGGTGATGGATGGAGCATCTGAATCAATCAAACACTCACACCCAGGCTTACAGGAATTTGGAAGATGGAAGATGGCCGCCTGGCAGGAGCTCCCGTGAAGAGCTCCTGGTGCTGGGGATTCCCTTGGGCTTTATCCCTGCTTAGCACATACCAGCTCGCCGGATCTTGTAGCAGAAAAGTAACTGGAGCATGTAACTGAATTGGGAAGTAACTGGATTGCCCTGAAACTGCGTGAACGGGCTGGGATTCAAGCCCTCGCCCCAACAACGGACAACACCCACTGAGACAGAGTCTGACCTGAAGGAGGCAAGACCTGCTGAGCCGACACTCGGACTGCGGAGCTATCGCAACCGGCCACCAGACCCGTGCCTTCAGAAACACCACATCGCGGCGCAGCTGAAGCCCCGGGGTACCGCTGAGTCGGCTCGGCGGAGGGTCCCGAGCCAGCACCGCCACAGCAGAGGAATCCAGAAACACCACACTCTCCGCGCGGAATAGCGGAAACAACAGACCAGCCCAGCTGCACCGGGACCAAGGTGGACCGAGCACCGGACCCATCCCCCCCCCTTCTCTAAATTGGCAGATGCTGGCCGCTACAGGGGTACAACGGACAACACGCGCAGCAGGGGAGCACCGCGGGACGAACACCGGACCCCGCCTCCACTCACGAGCTGAAACAACGGACCCCCCCTCCACCCAGAAGCCGCCGATTGCAACGGACCCCCCCCCCAGAAGCCGCCGTAGCCGCCGAAACAACGGACCTCCCCCCCCACCCAGAAGTCACCAATTGCACACCGGGATGAGGACAGCACCCTCCCTCCCCGCAGTAAAGGAACTCTCCCACCCGCCCCGCAGTAAAGGAACACCAACGGACTGGAGGGCTGAGAGGAGCAGCGGACGCCGGCATGGAAATAGTTTGCAGTCACTGGTGGAGCACATGAGCGTGCAGCGGACACAGTCCTTAACTACAAGAGAAGGTATTTATGTACATTTTCTTTGGTTCTGAACTTTGTTGTACTTGTACAAAATGGCGGGGGTCGGAAAAACAAGAACCTAAGGCCATAAATCACCTACTGTGCCCACGAGAGTCCATCGGGATGAGTCTCCCCCACAGAGGGAGAAACGAAACTGATCTCATTGCTCACAAGCATGGAAATAAAAAGAGGACTAAATGTCTGATCTCACTGCTCACAAAGCATGGAAATAAATAGTGGACTAATGTCTCTTCTCCCCATATGTGGTGGCCATTTTGACACAGTCTCCCCCCTCGGACCACCATCGTGGCTAATCATTCTTTTGCACCTTATGTACTAAGATCTGGTCTCCTCAGGCTATCTCTAATCGTATTTGGCACTGTCTCCGTAACTTCCTTTCCTTCACCTGTGTCACAACGAACGCTACCTCACACCCAGCTTGGAACTGGGCTTACTTCAAACGGAACCTGGAACCTCTCCACCCTGCTCACAAGCAATAACAACAAATAAAGGACTAGCGTCTCCAGTCCCCCTACATGGCGGCCATTTAAGACTGACCTCTCTCTCTACTCAGCGGCCATCACGGACTAGTCATTGCCTTTTACTGCAGGCTCTAATTTTATTTTATTTTAATTATTTTATCTTATTGTCTTATTACTGGATTACTACACTGTATGCATTGCTTTCACACTGCCATCGTATATTCTAGTGTTATATTGTTATTGCTGCAATATATATGCACATTTATGGGACTTAGTAACTCATTAGTAGTTTAGCCCTATTCTAGCCTGTATTTTATGGTATTTTTATTGTAGTGCTATATTGTTATTACTGCAATATGTATGCACATTTATGGGATTTAGTAACTCATTAGTAGTTTAGCTCTATTCTAGCCTGTATTTTATATGCAGCAAGCTGCACATATCTCACCTTTATCCCCATCATTCGCTGTCCGCTTCCGCATTTATTTATTTTCTTATTGGGTTTTCATTGTAAGCTACGTCACGATATTGCACTGATTATTACTACCTCATCCAACTCTCTCTGTCAGGCAAACTGCGCCCAGCCACTTTCTAAGCCTAGACTACATTGCTGCTACCTTGTACATTCTGATATGTAACTTAGCCTCCACCTAATAGGCCTTACCTCGCATAGCTGGTCACACGGTGTAAGCTGACTGCTACCTTGTATATAGGATACATCTGATAAGATGCTCCCACGCACTGGATGTTCGGGGATCACACTGACTTCCACCCCCTATATCTGTGCTCACTCACTAGTGTCCTCCTTGGCCCTGTAACTAGCGGCTGACAGCGTGTACTATCGCCCTAGTTCAGACACCTAACACCACAGCCTCTCTAAAATGGAGCTCAACGGCAAGCACACTTTTAGAATTAACTACCCCTCCACCCCTCTTTCCAAAAGTCCCACTAAACGTTTCAAACACAACTTCTTGAGGGCGCACCCGGAAACACCCTTTGCTGACACCTACTTCTCATCGGGCAATGGAGCCCTGAATACTGATTTCATCTTCCACACCTCACGCAGAGCCCAATGGAGAAAAACTTTCCTATCTCTACTCACAGTCTCCACCACCAAGAAAACAACCCATGGCTCAACTCTCACCATCACACCTTCCCACCTCTTTCCTGGCAGGTCTACCATTACAATCTATAATACCGGGATTGTCCTGATCCAAGCCACGGACAAGAACCTGGAACTACTAGACAACCTGTTCCCCAAGTTCAAAGAGCACCTCTCCAAGCTGCGGACCCGAACCCAGAAGTCCGCCAGCACTATCCCCCCTGACCTCGTAGCCACCACCTACTACACCTCTACCACCAGTACCCCAGTAAATGGCCCACCTGCTGTTAACGCACGCCACTCCCCAAGGACAGTCACGAATATCCCCACCGCACATACTAGTAGCCCCTCCAACATGACTCTTCTTATCCCCACACACACCCCCTCCATCCCTCTCCCCTCGGACAGATCCCCCACCCACAACACTCCACCATTTGAACAAGCCACCGCCCAAAGTTTATCCACCCCCTCCCATTCCCCCCTCGACAGACACCTCTCCCTCCCCATCTCTCTCTCCACTCCCACCCACGTGTCTCTCACACCCGACACAACAACTCCCACCCACAACACGCCTACATCTGCACACACCATCACTCGGAGTTTATCCACCCAACCACCCCATGGCAGACACCTCTCCCTTCCCCGCTCCCTCCCCACTCCCACTCTTAACGTCATCCCCCTCCCAACACAAGATACAGAACATACCTCCTCCCTTACCCTAGCACCCCCCTCTCCCCCACCTCCTATTCTTAGCCCTCACTACCCTCCTGTCTCCCCCACTGTCTTCAACCTTCACTCACTCTTCTACTCACCTGTACCGTCTCCCACTGAAGTCACTATCTATGCTTCCCACCCTCCGCCTGCCTCACCTTCACCACTCACACCCCTCGCCCACAAACACGTCCACACCTTGAATACCATCCCACCCATTAGCCCGCGGAACACCTCATCAACCCTCCTGACTTGACCTTATCCACACTCCAACAAGTCAAGGAGGAAATTTTACAAATCAAAAAAGACATCCACGCAATCAAAGACCTTCTCTCCTCACAGCCCAGTCTACCTCCCACCATCCCACTACCCTACAAACGACGCACCCTTCCTACATACACTCGCCCCCGACGACACCAGCAATGGTCCACTATCCCCGTTCGCAATAACTCCCATCGCCCCCGTCGTGTTCTCAGCCCCTTGTCGGACCTCGACCTTTGCTCTCTCCTACGCTCTTATGGCCCAGGTCCGGTAAAAGGTTTTTCCAATTCGCACATCCCCATACCCACAAACGCTCTGAGGCTCCCAACACTCAACAACAGAGGCTCCGTCCCTAACAACCTCAGGAAAGTTCCCCTCACACTAGAAAGCTCGACCACCCTTCTCTCTCCCAAACTCAAATGCATCCTACTAAACTGCAGATCGGCCCAGAGACATTCCTCCGACATCGCGGATCTTGTCTCAAATAGGGAGCTAGACCTAGCCTTTCTAACGGAAACGTGGCTCACTGAAGCCTCTACCCCGATTATGGACATACTAGTCCCCCCCAATTATCACATCATTAGGCTGGACAGGTCTCCTGGCAAGACGGGCGGGGGAATTGCATGCATTGTTAAGAGCAACCTCTCCGTTACTCAAGTCACCTCACCCTCCCTCTCCTCCTGTGAACTCCTCTGCCTAGACATCATCAGTGAGGGCAAACAAGTATGTACTCTACATCTCATTTATCACCCGCCTGGTGACAATCTCATATTCACCCAACAAGTCATGGACCTGATCACTTCCAACGCCGGTCGGCAGACCACTCAAGTCTACCTGGGTGACTTCAATCTCCACTGGAACGATCAGAAAGACACTTCAGTGAATAGTCTAAAAACTTTCCTCAATGCGCTTGACCTCACCCAATTATGCGATAAACCAACACACGACAAAGGCGCGATACTCGATCTCATCATTGCCAAAGAGAACGCTATTCAACTGGAAGCGATTCTACCCTGCGATTGGTCAGATCACCACATTATCACCTTCTTTATCAACGAAAAAGTTAAACCTAACCCTACTCAACCAATCAAATCCAAAACATGGAAAAGGGATTTGAAGAATCTTAACCCCTCCACCCTACCTCCCCACATCGGCAACCTCCTCCTTCCCCCTTCAGGTGCCTCAGATGTTCAATCACTGACTGACCACTACCTTGACTCTATGAATACAATAGTCAATGAAGTCGCCCCTCTGCAACTGAAGAGTCTCCACCAAAATTTCTAACCCCTGGTATGATGACAGTCTCAATGACGAAAGGCGTAATATGCGAATGGCAGAGCGCACCTGGAGATCGGACCCTTCAGCACTGCATCTCAAAAAGCTCAAGAACAAGAGAAATGCCTACTTTAGGAAAATAAAGCGCACAAAGTCGGACTTCTTCAGCCGCCAGTTGGACCAAGCGAAGAATAGGCCAAGAAAACTGTTCGAGCTAATCAAGACCCAAACAAAGGCACAACCCACACAATCAAATAGCACAACAAAGGACACTCCACACTGTGAAGCCTTCTCTGCTTTCTTTAAACATAAGACTGACAACATAAGAAATGACCTCATCATGGATGTAAATCGATACTCCAACTACACCAGAATGGCTGACACTCAACCTAAAAACAAGGCATCCTGGCAGTACTTCGACACCTATTCGGAAGAAGCTATACACAAACTGCTCTGCACTTTGAAGCCCTCTAATCACCTCACAGACCCTCTACCTGCTAATGCTGTAAAAGACTTTATCCCCTTGCTCCTCCCTCTCTGGACCAAGATCATTAACAGCTCTTTGCAACAAGGACACATTCCAGACTCCCTTAAGGTGGGGCAAGTCACGCCTATACTCAAGAAACCTACAGCTGATCCGTCTGACCTAAACAATTATCGGCCCATCACCAATATCCCCACCCTAGCCAAACTGTTGGAGAAATGTGTCCAACTCCAACTAACAAAACACATTGATCAATTTGACCTCCTCAACCCTCATCAATCAGGTTTCAGAGCGAAACATAGCACGGAAACAGCTATGACACACATAATTGATGACGCCCTCCAAATTCTGGATCGGAATGAGTCCTGCCTCCTCATCCTTCTTGATCTCTCGTCAGCATTTGACACGGTCAAACATGAGAACTTGTTGGAGCTGCTAAGTACTAGGATGGGGCTATCGGGAACTGTTCTCAAATGGTTTTCGTCTTTCCTTCACAACCGGTCTCAGAGGTTCAAGATCGACAATGTACTATCTACACCTGTGCCTGCAGATCTAGGGGTTCCACAAGGATCCACCCTCTCTCCTACACTGTTCAACCTCGTTATGGAACCCCTCGCCACCTTGCTTCAAGCATCCAATGTTCAATTCCATATGTACGCTGATGACACACAACTCTACCTAAAGTTACAGTCCCCGGAAGATATCAAACAGCTGAATTCCACGCTTATTAACACCCAATCGTGGCTGGCCGATAATCACCTCAAACTGAATGCTCTAAAAACTGAGTTCCTACTCATCTCACCTCCGGCGAAAATCTCCACCACCCAAACCTGGCTCAACAACCTAACAGCACTCAATGTCCAACCTACCATCGTGGACTCGGCGAAATCCCTAGGCATCACACTCGACGCCAAGCTCGACATGCAGCAGCACGTCAGCAAAGCCACAAAAGCAGCTAATTTCCAAATTAACACGTTAAGGAAAATTAAACCCTTCCTCCCGGCCAAAGACTTCCAAACTGCTGTACAAGCTCTAGTCATCCCTCGAATAGACTACGGAATTGCGACCCTCAGCGGTCTCCCACAATCCACAACAGCACCCTTAAGAGCCTCCCTGAACGCTGCCGCGAGACTCATTACTGGCTCTAGAAAGCACTCGCACATATCCCCAGACCTAAAGTCTCTAAAATGGCTGCCTTTTGAAGCCAGAATACAGCTAAAAATTGCAACTATGACACACGCGGCCGTGCACCACAAGGCACCCAACTACCTCGCTCAAAAGCTGTCTATATCAGGAGGTTCGAGATCCAATAGGAGTACTAAAAATCTACTCCTGAAACCTCGTAGATTTCGGAAAGCGAAAACTTACAAACGCTCCTTCTCAGGAATGGCACCCAGGATCTGGAATGCGCTCCCTCCTGAAACAAGGCTAATCACCTCCACTGCACTCTTCAAGAAAGAGGTGAAAACAATGCTTCTGGCCAAGATCTCCTGATCGCTACAGATGTTGGGTCAGAGACTCTGCATTGCTTGTACCGCTGCTCTGCCTATCCCCTGGCACTATACTCGACTTGTTGGGGGCACTATTACGCTACTCTCTTACTACCGACCAAGATATGATACACGTTGGTTTACTGATCCACCTGTACGCCATTGTAGTCGGATCAATGACCTGTGCTGCTCTATACTACTCCCTTACCTTATCATATATGGATTGGTTTTATGTTTGTTTTTATCATCCATGTTATTACCATGTTACTTACCATGTTATTACCATGTTATTACCATGTTACCATGTTATTTACCTGATCATATATGGATTGGTTTTATGTTTGTTTTTATCATCCATGTTATTACCATGACACTGACTATTATACTGTTCCCATTATCTCTGTTTACTCCTATTGCCCCTTCCCTGTCTTTGTGAAGCGCTCTGATATCTGTAAGGATCCTGTTCGCGCTATATAAAACTTTGAATAAATAAATAAATAAATAAATAAAAGATTTGGATTTAATCCATCACCGTTCTTTAGCCCACTCTGCCACCCCAGTTCAGACATGGCTATATGCAAATCAGTCTGACCCTATGCCTCATGGGAACAGTCCATCCCGAATTGCCAAGCCATGTCTTCCCTGGACCGGAAACAAGCTTCCGAGGACCGGTTTCCGGCATTCCAGCCGTCTTCAGCCCGGCTTGCTTGATTCCAGTGGCAAAGTGAGCAAGGGACTCACATCTGAGCATACCCTGCCACACCTATGGCGGCCAAAAGCGGTACAAAAGCGGGTGGTGATGGACGGAGCATCTGAATCAAACACTCACACCCAGTCAAAAAAGCTTCAGAGGACTGGTTTCTGGCATTCCAGCATGAGGCACAGGGTCAGACTGATTTGCATATAGCCATGTCTGAACTGGGGTGGCAGAGTGGGCTAAAGAACGGTGATGGATTAAACCCAGATCTTTTGACTGGGTGTGAATGTTTGATTGGTTCAGATGCTCTGTCCATTACCACCCCCTTTTGTACCGCTTTTGGCTGCCATAAGTGTGGCAGGGTATGCTCAGACGTGAGTCCCTTGCTCACTTTGCCACTGGATTCAAGCAAGCCGGGCTGAAGACGGCTGGAATGCCAGAAACCTGTCCTCAGAAGCTTGTTTCCAGTCCAGGGAAGGCATGGCTTGGCAGTTCGGGCTTGACTGTTCCCATGAGGCACAGGGTCAGACTGATTTGCATATAGCCATGTCTGAACTGGGGTGGCAGAGTGGGCTAAAGAAAGGTGATGGATTAAACCCAGATCTTTTGACTGGGTGCGAGTGTTTGATTGGTTCAGATGCTCCGTCCATTACCACCCCCTTTTGTACCGCTCTCTGCCAGTGAACAGCTGACAATCCAAATTGTCTGTGACTCACAAGCACAGCTTAGAACAGTGTTCCCCAAAACGTGGGTCAAGACTCATTAGTGAATTATGAGCCAATTTTTGATGGGTTGCAAAAGTCCAGGTCTAAATGTAACATTTAAGATGATCAGCTCTGTTTGTACACCAATGCAAAGGAAATATATATAATATATAGATATATCAGTGACGTTTTGGTTTACTAATACCTTTGGCCTCTTTTGACAATTCTTCATAAAACTTTTCCAAAAAAAGGTCATCCACCTCAGCTCCTTCCTGGAAGGTTTTGGGGCGATTCATCAAGCAGGGGCAGAGAAAAAAGAGACCACCCAAAAAGCAAAATCACCATGTATTTTCCATAGACTTTTTGGGACAGTATTACTGCAAAACCTGCCGACCAGAACTTCAAAATTTGCAGGAACCTTGATCTTGGTCCAGAAAGAAGGCTTTTTTGATGTGGTGTAAAACCGTTCAGTAGTTTTGGAGCTATTAAGCTCCAAAAATACTGGTATACCTGGACGGTTTGGTTCAAGGGACTCCCATCTGATTGACCCATGGGGCCTTTTTAACCCTTGGACCATCTTGTTCCTGTGGGCCAATGGTGGGGTTCCCCACCCCCACAGCCTACAAAGGCCCTAAGGGGGAAAACAAAGGTTAAAGGAATTATATAGTTAGATGAAAATGTAAGTCAAAACAGTCTTAAACGTACAAAACCACTACAATTCAACAGTTTAGCTAGCTCAAGTAACTAGAACAAATGTTAATAAACAGTTGATATTACTATACAGTTACTTTGTGAGTAGTTTGTTGGATTACTTTTCTTACACAGTGTGGTATACCCAACTACCACACTTGGAAATTTCCTGGATAAAGGTAAGTAATGCAATTTGTTATCATAACACTTGTCTGCAGTACTAGAGTACCTGCTTGTTACTGGGAAGTGCAGGTACTCTCCAATTAAAAGTATTACAGTTCTCTCCGTACCAGACAGTACTTGCCCATTTAAAGCACTGCTTGTAAGACTTTTCATAAGATTTCCAACTCCACACTTAGAGCATTTTTCACAGAAAAGCAGTCAAGGCAATCCTATGGGAGGAAATAGTTATCGGTTTAACTGTAAGTACTACGTTTTTAGGAGTTGGTTTTCTGGGGTTAGTACAAGGGCACTAGGGAGGCCGGGTGCAGAGTGCTGAGGTCAAACGTTATCCAATGGGGGATAGGGGACCTCCGTTGGTGTCTGCTTACAAGCAGGCCGCAAGGTTGTGGGAGCAAAGCTCCTAGGGTTTAGCCCAGAGCAAAGGGGTATCCGGTTTAGCACACAAAGTGCATCCACAGCGGCACAGGTAGGGCTGGGTGCAGTTTTGGCATCGGGTGCCCTGTTTTTACAGGGATTCTCCAGTTGTAACAAACACTGCAGGTTCGGGGAAGAAGATCTTCCGGAGGTGATCACCAGTTGGAGAGGCAAGTTGAGATGTAGAGGGGATGCTGGGACACAGGGTCACCCAAGACCATGGCCGTCGGGTCCAGAGGTATGCAGACTCGCAGATTTGGCCGGAGCTAGAGTCTGTTGGTGAGCAAATCTGGTGATCATGGGACACAAAGTCTGGTTGGGGAAGGCAGGGCAGGTTCTTCGACTACATAAAACACAGAGATTTCACTAGAGCAGGTAGAGATCAGGAGAGGCCGGTAGGCTGGGGCCAAGTCAGTTGGTGTCCTCTTCTTCCTTCAGCACAGCTTTTCAGTCCTACTTTTTGCTTCTTGTCTGAGGAGACAAGGTTCAGGGTTGCCCCTAAATACTACATGTAGGGGTGTTTCAGGTAGGTAAAGTTCGGGACCAATGGGTCCCTTCTGAGGGGTGGGTCCACGCCCTGTTGTGCCACTCTGCAGTGGGAGGGTGACAAAGGCCTCACTCTGGTTGGCTGGGTCCCCCCCATCTTCAAGATGGCAGGGACTGAGAGTTGTGCTTCACCTCGCCTCCCCCACCTGAGGGGTGGGGTAGGCATAGGTGAGCACACATGTCCTCCTATCTTGCTTTTCCCGTCGATTCTCAGACACAAAGCGGGGTCAGAACCGTTGGGGTCCAGTTGCTGGAAGCCGGAAAGGGCTTGATCAGCTTACAAAGGCAGAAAGCCTTTCAAGCTTCCCTTTCGTGGACTCTGCCCATCCTGGGGAGGGGTGCTTGGCACCTCGACCCAGGATGCGCTTTGTTCCAGGACCCAGAGAGCGGCAGGGTCTCAACCCAGGGGTACAGAAACATGTCTGGTGGTGGCAGCTGACTACCAGCCACTAGAGTCTGGTCGTTTTTAGGGGGCATCTCCAAGATGACCTCTGGGTGCATTGTTCATTAAATCCCAAACTGGCATCAGAGTGGGTTTAATGTGCTGAGAAGTTTAACGTCAATCTTACCAGTTATCAATCAATCATGCAGTCATTTATAAAGCGCACTACATACCCGAAAGGGTCTCAAGGCGCTTGGGGGGTGGGGGGGCTACTGATCGAACAGCCAGGTCTTGAGTGTCCTCCTGAAGATCAGCAGGTCTTGGGTCTGTCGTAGGCTCAGTGGGAGGGAGTTCCATGTCTTGGCGGAGAGTTGTGGAGTTCATAATGGCAAACTCCCAGACCATATACTCTTTATGGCATTACTGCAATTACAATGTCTAAGAATGGACTTAGACACTGTAGGGATACAGGGCTCATACACCTGTGTCCCACCAGTAGCATTGCACACCCAGCTAGAGGGGTGGCTGACCTATGCCATAGGTAGTGGATGGTAGACATGGCACATGTGTGCCATTCCAACTCTTCACTTTGATCTGCACCAAAACAGGTGTGTGTGCGTGTCTGTATGAATAAATGAATACAGGGCTTCTAAGGGTGGCACCAATAGTGATGCAGCCCTCAGAGACCTTCCCTGGTCACAGTGCCTTTGGTACCTACAGTACCTTTTACAAGGGACTTGCATGTAGCCAGAGAGTTGCCAATATGGGTGTTGGCTTCTGTGAAGCTTTCTAGCCGGGTGTTAACAGCCTTTTCGATGACCTTGGCTGCGAAAGGAAGCAGGAAATTGGGCCTGAAGTTTGAGGTCCGTCGGGTCTGCGGATGGTTTCTTGAAGAGAGGGTTGACTGTTTCCAGTCATCGGGGAATGTGATGGTTTTGAGGGAGCAGTTGATAGTCCGGCATAGGTTGAGTGCATTGGCGAATCTGTGGAAGATGTGGGATGAGCAGGGGTCTGAGGGTGCTCCAGAGTGGATGCTCCTCATGGTCTTTAAGGTGTCTTCGGTAGTGAGCGGGGTCCAAGTGATCAGGGTCTGTTACTTGGTGTTGCTGGGGTTGGGAGCTGGAGCAGTGCGGAGTTCTTTGTTGTCAAAGTTGTCATGGATCATCTTAATCTGGAGGTGAAGAAAGGTGCAGAGTCTGTTGTGGAGGTTTTGGGAGGGTGGGATGTCTGTTTCGCTGCGGGGTTTGGCAAATTTGTTGATGATGGAGAATAGTTATTTGGTGTTGTGATCGTACATGAGGATTCTGTCTTGGGAGGAATTTCTTTTTTGCGGATTTGATGAGTTGGTGATGTGCTGTGGTGGCTGCTCTGTAGGCGGTGCAGGTTTCTGGGGTTCTGTTGTACCTCCATGTCTTTGAGTCGTCGGCAGGAGCTCTTGGATTCTTTGAGTGAAGAGGTGAACCAGATTTCTTTCTTGATGGGTCGTCCTGTGGCTTTCTTCAGAGGGGCAAGAGTGTTGGCGCAGTTCGTGAAACAGCAGTGGAGGTAGTGTGCCAGTGTTAGCGTCTGTAAGCAAATAAAATGTCTTGCAATCGACAGCACATCGCTGTATCAGGTGAGACCTAAAAACAACCTACTTTAATTGCCATGGGCTCCCAGAATGCTTTGCGTTTGCAGCCATGATGAGTTAATGCATTTTGGTGAAAAAACAAAAATACATTATATTACTCGGTCCACGGTACATGGGAGAGGATGTCCCTTCACACAAAGACTTACATATTTTGTTTTCAGGCCTGTGCAGAAGGGAAAAACATTCCTATTCTACAACTTTGTTACTACCAAGCGTGCTTACGGCACAGAGCTACTGGTCCGGTCACGGATCAGCTCAAACAGACATATCTGATTTCCATTTGAAGAGTTGCTTTTTTTTCTCCATAGAGCACTCTAAATATGCCTATACAGAGATGTAGTTGAATTTCGCAATGTAATTACTTACAAAGAGAAATTAATCACCAAGTACCTTCCAATATGGGTTTATTTAGGAGGCCACACATTTAAAGGTGAAATGCACGTAACATACCATATATGGTGTGACAAATGTAGCTCAGATAACCAGTCAATTTAATGGGGGGAAATGTAGCTTTCATCACGTTCTAATTTAATTGATTCACCACCTATTTACAAAGGACTTCAAAAGCATCTTCACTTTGTCATCCCTTAGACTCAATCAAAACTGCAACGGACTACCTTCTCCGTCACAGACATAAGCTCCCCAAATTCTGGATACAAAAGTGGGAAGAACAGTTGTAATGTTAGCCAGACCCTCAAAAGGGGAATGGCCTAAAATGTTACCCAACATACAGGAGGACAAAGAAATTAACGAAGAACTAAAAATGCAGTGGTTCTCTTCACAATTCCCTGAAAGTTTACACTGCACCGGAGAACCAGGCATTCCTGTGGTCTCCAATGTCTAGTTTCAGGAATTAGAAAGTTGTCAAAGTCCCCAAAAGGGACATCATAGTCCACACAGACAAAGTGAGCTGTTCATTATCAAAAGAATCTCGTCTCACAAGGGAATGCTTTTCTGCTTGGGTCTAAAAACCTCTTCCATGTAGTTGATTCCACTGCCTCATTAAGTCCTTGCCGGCAACAGCCTGCAACTTCTTCCTGCTGGAGATTTTAGACTTGGAACATATAAATGTTCACTGCGACTTAGTCTAGTAGCTCCCTAATGAAAACACCTCTTCGGACAAAGCTAGCTGGCTTGCCCACTTTATCTTCTCAGACATTTTTCTTTAAAAATTCATCCAAGTCTAAGCAAAGACCAGACCCAATCGACCATATGCTCCATCGCGGTCGGCCATAACTTTTGACCGTGCCCCGTTCTCATGCGACCATATGCCTGCGGTTGGTGATTTGATCTTTTAAGCACTGTTTTTCACACAAAAAACAAAAAATTCATAACTGGTTCTACTGATTGGATTTAATTAGTTTTTGTGTGAAATTATTTATGATTTGTTCTCTAATTTTCTAAATTGGTGTGGGATTTTTCTTAGGATGTATTTCACTTTTACGGTTTGTGTGCTGTATAAATACTTAACCATACCAAAGGGGATGATGGATGGAGCGTTTGAGCAAATCAAACGCTCACCCCCAGTCAACTGATCTGGGTTTAATCCATCACCATTCTTTAGCTCACTCCACCACCCCAGTTCAGATGTGGCCATATGCAAATCAGTCTGACCCTGTGCCTCAAGGGAACAGTCCAGCCCGAACTGCCAAGCCATGTCTTCCCTGGACCGGAAACAAGCATCCTGGGACCGGTTTCGGATTCATAATTCTCATCAGCAAGGCTATCTTGAATCCAGTGGTAGTGAGAGCAAGGGACCCACGTCTGGGCATACCCTGCCAACTTAAGGCGAACAATGCGATACCAAAGGGGATGATGGATGGAGCGTTTGAGCAAATCAAACTTTCACCCCCAGTCAACTGATCTAGGTTTAATCCATCACCATTCTTTAGCTCACTCCACCACCCCAGGATGCTTGTTTCCGGTCCAGGGAAGGCATGGCTTGGCAGTTTGGGCTGGACTGTTCCCATGAGGTACAGGGTCAGACTGATTTGCATAGCCATGTCTGAACTGGGGTGGCAAAGTGGGCTCAAGAACGGTGATGGATTAAACCCAGTTATTTTGACTGGGTGAGAGTGTTTGACTGGTTCAGATGCTCCGTCCATTACCACCCCCTTTTGTACGGCCTCCCCCACAGTGCCGTGATGGCCTCCCACACAGTGCCGTGATGGCCTCCCACACAGTGCCGTGATGGCCTCCCACACAGTGCCGCGATTTGGACCTGCACGGAGCCACGACAGGCGCCCTGCTGGCTTTATCTGTGTCTCCTCTGCACAGAACCCAGCCGTGAGCAGCAAAGAGAACGTCTGCCTGCATAGTGAATGACAACCCTGCAAAGGGCTACAGAGTGCTGGACGACGTCGGACCGAGCAGCGGCTGATCTACACAGAGAGCCACCAATGTGCCCTGCTAGGAGCCTGCCCTGCATTTCATCCTGTACCCCTGCCTGCACAGAGCCCATCTGCTGTCGTGTCCCTTAGTTGCGGTCTCATGCTCCTGTTCCCCATGCAGTCTCTCAGTATTGTACGTGTCTGAAGTATTGGCACACTACTGCTTTTTCTTGCTGAAACCGGATACCGCTTTTGGATATTTTGACCTCTGTTGGGCTTGCACAAAACCCTGCTGTACTGGTGATATATTTTCTGATGTGTTCAGTGTGATTACACTGGGTGTATTTATCACTTGCCTTAATTCGGATTCTTCATTTTGCAGTGATTAACATCGGATCCTATATTTTCAAATAATTTAGGTGATAAAATCAGATCTTTTGGGAAGTAAGTATGGTTTTAAAAATTTGTGCTAAATTATATGCTTTGCGTCATTCACGGGACTTGGCATTGACAAAGAGCAGGTGGAAGGCAGAGCTCGAAGATGATAGGCACTAAATAGAACAGAAAAATACATCCCCTGACATCTCTGGTCCCTTGGAGAAGTCAGTTTAGAACGGTCACTGTTTGACCTTTCATAGCTCCTCGTGTGATCACCTCCAGAGCTCACTGACTTTTCTTATCCCCGTCGCCCTCACTCTATCTATCCATCTGTCTATCTATCTATCGCCCTCACTATCTATCTATCGCCCTCACTATCTATCTATCGCCCTCACTATCTATCTATCGCCCTCACTATCTATCTATCGCCCTCACTATCTATCTATCGCCCTCACTATCTATCTATCGCCCTCACTATCTATCTATCGCCCTCACTATCTATCTATCGCCCTCACTATCTATCGCCCTCACTTTCTATCGCCCTCACTTTCTATCGCCCTCACTTTCTATCGCCCTCACTATCTATCTATCGCCCTCACTATCTATCGCCCTCACTTTCTATCGCCCTCACTATATCTATCGCCCTCACTATCTATCGCCCTCACTATATCTATCGCCCTCACTATATCTATCGCATCACAACATCATCACTCAGCGCCACCACAGCATCAATCTGTGCAACCATTCAACAACAACTGGTTCAAATATGTTCTCTTAATGTTTCAAGCTTTATTACAAATGTCACAAAAAGATGTTAATATTTCACATCTCTTCTTGGATTTTCGTCACAATAAAATACACTGAACATAATCTTCACAAAAGTTCTTTTCAAAAGTTTAAGCTATTGCCATTATAAATTACAATAACTTATTTAAGTATTAATTATTAACAAAAAATAAAAGCCATTGTTCTTTGTAATATCAATACATGTAAGTCCCGTAAATACAACACATACTGCAATACAAATGCTATAGGTGCCACATTTGCGAAAGTTACAACTATTGGTATTGTAAATGACAAAGCTATTAACCCCTTAAGTGCTGCCTCAGTGCGTTGGCCGACGGCAGCACTACCTCCCCAGTGCTGCGCACGACCATTGAACGTCCATTCAGCACTAGTTCGAATGGACAGCGCAGCACTGGGGAGGGAATTGCGCCGCAGCTATGAGGTTAATTTCGCTATTTTCAAAACCAACACATAAATAAAAAATATGTCATTTACAATACCAATAGCTCAAACTTTCCTAATGAGACCTATTGCATTGCAAATGCTTGTTTATTGTAAGTTGCTGCGTAGTTGTACAATATAAATTACAGAAAGTCCGTTAAAGTGCTATGACTTGTTTATGTATAAAAAGGCAATATATTGTGCTGTTATTAGTGGTATAGTCTGGGTAAGTAATTGCACTTTTTTATAAAATAAAATGATGTGCAGTACCAATAGTATGTGTTTAGGGGAGTTCTGACAATTTTTGGTCCAAGGCCGCTGGATCTGCTGCACCAGTCAAACCATGCCCCAAGTGCCTACAAGATAACTGCATTTGTGACTGCCTATTTAGTAGTAAAAATAGCAATATTTGGTGTTTAGATGAGTTTTCACAACTTTTGGCCATATGCCACTGCACCTGCTTCACCATTCAATATTCTGTGTTTAGTGGGGTCCCTGGAGCTTTAAGCCCCAGTTCCACTGCACCATTCAAATCAGTACCCTGTTGTCTGTAAGTTAACTGCACTTGTGGTTGCCTGTTTAGTAGTAAAATATAGTTGTATTGGGTTTAGTGGGATGCCTAGTGCTTATGGTCCTGGTGCTTCTGCACCATTCAAATCATGGCCCTATTGGCTGCTACATAAATGCACCTAAGACTGTCCTGTTTAGTAGTAAAAATGTAACAATCATCTGGGTGTAGTGGTATCCCTAGAGCTTTTGGCCCCAGTGCCACTGCACCTGCTGCACCATTCAAATAATTAACCGGTTGCCTGCCAGATAACTGCACTTGTCACTGCCTGTTTAGTTGTAGAATATAGCCATATTAAGTATTTAGTGGGGTGCCTAGAGCTTTTGGCTTCACTATTGAAATCATGACCCTGTTGTCTGCAAGGTAACTGCACTTGTGACTGCCAGATTATTTTGACATTTTAGCAATAATCTGCTTTTTGTGGGATCCATAGAGCTTTTGGCCCCGGTGCCACTGCCCCTGCTGCACCATTCTAATCATGACCCTGTTGTCTGCAATGTAACTGCACTTGTGGCTTCGTGTTAAGTAGTAAAATATAGCAAGGCTCTTGTATACTTACTAACTTTATTTTTAGCTTGCAATGTTTATTACAACATAAAGAATGTGATAATAATGACCATATAGATTGAAAATAAATCTGATAATGCCAGAAAAGTGCAAAGAAAGGTACTGATGCAGGAGTAGGAAATGGCACAAGCATTCGATGGCTAAAGCATCTGCTTTACAAGGCTAAGTGATAAAAAGAAAGCAGTCCAGAATACTGTTAGATCGGTCTGCCTTTTCTGTGGTAAGATATTTTATCAGTAAATGGGGCTTAAACAGTGTGAACAGCTTTAGTAGAAGTATCGTATATGTGTGCAGGCAAGGGAAGTTAACAAAAAAAAAAAGTTCAACACAAAAGCGAATGAACAGTACTTCTGGCTACGGGAACTAATAAGAGCCTTTTTTCAAGATATATTAAATACAAGAGATTCGACAAGCAGAGCGCAAGCGACGTGCAGACGAAACCTAAAAATGAGTTGGTTGGTTTTGTTGAGATTACACCTCCAATGAGTCTGGGCATACAATGAGGATTGAGAGAGACTAACAAGGCCAGAGTGTAATTCCACTCAAGCAGCGAGGTCACCAGCACTCCCTTAAGAGCTGGAAGGAAGTGGCACACCTGAATCTTCTGCTGCAGTCATTTGCTGTAGAATGACGTCTGTATGTCAAGAGTTTGCTGAAGCTCAATACAGATATGAAACAAACACTGCTGGTGGAGAGAGATAACAAACCAAAGGCCAACAGAACACAAATATAGAGTGGTCAGGTCATGTGACGGTCAAGGACTGGTAGCCGTCTGTCTGCTGTGAGACTCCACCCAGTAGTCTAGATAGACCACATATTGCTTTAGCTACGCTTCAATAGCCGTCTTGTCAGCAGAGAAGAACGTGACATTCCCATTTACAGATGCAACAGCATTCCGCACCGCCATGCTAAAGAATGACTGACTCAAGAGAAACATCTCCAGCATCTAACAGATCGCTTGAAACCAACAGAAACGGTTGAACGCAGACCTAAAATCATAATGCACTGAATGAGACGGTTCAATTACACAAGAATGGGCAAATGCAATCACGAGTATTAGTGTGTGTACCAGCACAAAAGCACCAGGAACGTGCTATTTTACGCAATTGGCAGCAGCTGCTGGTTTAGTACAAGCCATATGCAAGCTGCATTCACTCGTCACTGGTGTGTGCAAGCATGGAATTGCGTTGCAGCAAAATAAAGGTGGGATTTAATGGGGTAAATGTGTAGACATTAGTTCGGGCTGGTTTCATATTACTGACATTCGTATATCTATACTACTATTATAAGGGAAGAACTTTGAACCTTTGAGGTGGGTAAACTCGGGAACGACAGCGCCAATCCACACACCCGATACATTGTTGTAATCGTCAGGGTGTGCAGATGGACATAGGCTATATAAAGTTAAAAAAAATACGTTATTTAAAAAATATCACGGGGAAAAAAAAAGTAGTCCCGTGGAAGAAGCGCCGGCCGCGACCTGCGTGCTGACGTCAGGAGCGCGGGGAGGAGCGGCGTCCAGGAGCGCGAGGAGGAGCGGCGGACATGGCGCGGGAAGGAGCGGCGGACAAGCGTGGAGGAGCGACGGACAGGCGGGAGGAGCGGTGACGAGCGGCGAACTGAGGAGCGTGGTGAACTGAGGAGCGTGGTGAACTGAGGAGCGCGGGGGAGGAGCGACGGCCGAGGTAAGGCTCCGGGGAACCCACGGACAATGTCGGGGCAGGCGGGTGTCGGGCAGGCGGTGGACGGGGCAGGCGGTGGACGGGGCAGGCGGGGGACCTGAACACTCATTACGGGACGGGCTGCTATGTCGGGGCGGCTGCTAGTCGCCTAATAAGCCACGGCGCTGCAGCCCTTAACGGAAGTTAGCGTGTGACTTCACTTATCAAACAGTTCTGTGGCTAACGGGAAAAAATAACCCATAGGTAGTGGTGTCTTATGGATGTCATGATGGACTGGGGAAAAAACAGCTCTAACGAGGTTAAACACATCATCACACGTTAGTGAACACAAAACATTAGCGTTCCCCCAAGTACAATCCACAAGAAACTGAGTAATGTCGCGGCACTGAGGCAGCTACACACTCACCATGAAACTATTCAACTCTGCTGGGTTCCTTCGCTATTCGGCGGTGTCCCATTTTACACATTTACCCTTACATTCCATGTGCACGTCCTGGGAAGCGTATGTATGTTTGGATTGCCAAAACCCCCTTATTGAGGAAAGAAAACCTCCAAATCCATGCAGGTCGTCATATTTTTCCTAGTTTCTACCTGACCGAAGGGCGACATTGATTTCTCTTCTCCCCCCGCCCTCCCCACCCCCATCCAAAGGAAACTGGCAGTTAGTTGCATATAAATACGTTTTCTAAAGAAGAATGGGCTGCATTAAATATAGCTGCAAAAGCGATGCAGACAAGAATAAGCCTATTTTGCTCTGAAAATCTGCTTAAATACAATAATTTGCCCTGAGCTGTGTGCACTGTGGCTGTAAACACGACTTGATTAGACGACTAGACCACTCAATATCCTCTGAAGTTCGCCCTTCAACGTCCGAGTGTTTACATGCCAACCCACATCCGCTCCCCCACGGATGTGTAAAACAAGGCAACAATGCTCAGGTTAGGAGCATTGTAGGTCACTCTGCGCCGCTCTAACTAGTCCACAATTTAAACTCGCAGGGTGCTATGTCATTTTCACACTACCATGCTGAGCACTTCAGTAGCACATCTGGTGAGGGCATGTGTATTGAGTTCTAAGAAAAAATAAATAGGAATGTAAATGAGAAACGCGTACTCCGACCCCCAAACCACATATACATTTTGTGTAAATGAACTATGCACATAGGTCAATACAAACTAAAAGTCTAGACTGTCTTTAAGTACAACCTCAAACGACAAGCACTGCCAACCTCTATTTCTACGGCACTTGTATAGTGAACAAGCATTTACAATGCAATGGTTTTGCCTTTGTTAAAGTTAGAGCTATTGGCATTGCTCTTGACATTTTTATTTATGTTTTTTTTTTAACATAAATAAATGGCATTGTCATTTACAATGCCACTAGCTTGATCTCTCGCAAATGACACACACAAACACACACAGAGCCCCCACACACACAGCCACACAGAGCCCCCCACACACACAGCCACACAGAGCCCCCCACACACACAGCCACACAGAGCCCCCCACACACACAGCCACACAGAGCCCCCCACACACACAGCCACACAGAGCCTTCCACAGACACCCACACAGCACAAGCAGGCAACAGGGGCACACGGAGGCACAAGCAGGCAACAGGGGCACTCGGAGGCACAAGTAGGCAACAGGGGCCCACGGAGGCACAAGCAGGCAACAGGGGCCCACGGAGGCACAAGCAGGCAACAGGGGCACACGGAGGCACAAGCAGGCAACAGGGGCACACGGAGGCACAAGCAGGCAACAGGGGCACACGGAGGCACAAGCAGGCAACAGGGGCACACGGAGGCACAAGCAGGAAACAGGGGCACGCAGAGGCACCAGCAGGCGACGGGCACGAAAACGGAGGCACAAGCAGGCAACAGGGGCACACGGAGGCACAAGCAGGCAACAGGGGCACACGGAGGCACAAGCAGGCAACAGGGGCACACGGAGGCACAAGCAGGCAACAGGGGCACACGGAGGCACAAGCAGGCAACAGGGGCACACGGAGGCACAAGCAGGCAACAGGGGCACACGGAGGCACAAGCAGGCAACAGGGTCACGAAAACAAGCACAAGCAGGCAAAAGAGTCACAAGCAGGAATTGTAATTTAGACGGGGCTGAAGTGGAGAACGGTCCGTAGGGAAGTAGTGCGGCTGGTGCAGTGGTACCAGGCCGAAAGGTGAGAGGGGCTGTCTGCACCCCAGTTTGGACAGTTTCCACTACCTAACAGGGATTGATGGGAGGGGGGCGTACTTCTTGCTTGCTTTAGGACTGTTACTTCGGGGACGCAGTGCACGCTCTTGCCTGCTGCCACCGGGACACGACAACAGGCAGGGAGGGGACAGGCTGGGAGAGGGCAGGGAGGGGACAGGCTGGGAGAGGGCAGGGAGGGAGAGGGCAGGCTGGAAGTGGACAAGCTGGGAGAGGACAGGCTGGGAAAGGTCATGAAGGGGACAGGCTGGGAGAGGGCAGGCTGGAAGAGGACAGGGAGGGGACAGGCTGGGAGTGGGCAGGCTGGGAGATTTGGATAAGAATAAAAGATTTGGTCAAGTTGGGGAGTTTTGCTTTGAAGCTGGTTTTTCTGGTTATAAATAGCTCTATTTCTCCAGTGGATTAATATGTCCTTCTCTGGTACTTTACCATGAAATGAAAAATGCTTAGTGTTCAACTACTTATTGACCCAATTTGGAACATACAGCTCAATAAATGGAAATATCACATGTTAAAACGTATTGTTGAGATCAGTTCCCTTCTGCAGTAGATATTTACCTGTATGTCTGATGTGATTTTTAAGATGTTTCAAAGCCTGGGCAGGAGGAGTGGGTTTCTTTTAGCTGGGACTTTTGTTACAGGAAGCTGGTCAGTATGCTGTATTCTCTGCATGCTTCAAGTAGGAGTGCTGGAGGTTCATGTTCTGAGGGTAAAGGAACTCAACAGCCAGCAAAGGGATTGTGTCATTCAAAACATCAAGGTGTGTAAAAGCCTACGTTAATTAAATCAATGTCCTCAGAACTGGACTATCGAGACAACAGCTGGTCTTACTTGTCTGACAGGTAGGACAGCTTGATTGGGAGAAGAGGGGCAGTGGAGTAGCCGGCTGGACACAGAGCACTCCTTACTGTTTTTCAGGACATTTTTGATTTATGAAAGTATTTTTCAAGTCTGACTGGGGTCTAGAGGAAGAGAATTCCCGGGAAGTAACCCAGAATGTTAAAAAAAATCTTAGATCAATAGAATTTGTTCAACAAAACAAGCCTGCCCTGTTTAGAGTTCCACTTCACCGCTCTCTCTCTAAAGTTATGTTAGTAGATGTTAGTTAAGACATTATAGCTGCAATATTGGAATCATGTACAGCAAGGAAAATGAAATGTGCAATTATGTGAAATAAAGAGATTATTTAGACATCAAATGGGTCGTTCAAACTCTGGCAATATAGCGAAGAAAAACTGATATTGATGTTTAGGAGCCGAAGCCAAAGTGTGTTCATATTTTTTCTTTTTTCTGGTGGGAACTACAAGAATAGGCATGCAAAATGGGGTAATAATGCACACACAACAGACACAGAAATCGTTTGCTATTAATCACTCGGGTTTATATGGGACTTCCAAAACCTGTTTGCGGAGAGGGCAGTAAAGAAACCGGCAGGACAAATATATTGTATGCATTGTAAGAACAAAGATTACTCGCTGATGTTGATGGTATGTTTATTGTAAAGCGTTCTACTACAACTGTTGGCTCAGGTACGCTCCACAAAATTCAAATAAATACCAAAGACATAATTTAAATTCATGCATCAAAATAAGTAGATCGGATGGCAGGGCTTCACTGGTCATAGGGACACAGAGACCCTTGGCCCTGGTCTGCTAGGATAGCGGGTTTCTTTAAGGGCTTGTTCAGCTAGGCTCTAGTCTAGTCCATCATCCCTAAAAAGACCCCCTGATGGAGCAGCACACAATTTTCTTATAGAGACAGAAATGAATCATTGCGGGAGAGTAAGAATGTTCCAGGGTACCCAGCTATTTGAATATTTCATGGATTCCTTTGAATCTACTCATAAAATATATGTTGTTCAGCAAATCTATATAGGAAGTTGTGCTGTGCACTTAAGGTTCTGGTCCCATTTTTTTTAAAGAATAGATTAAAATAGAATACTGGGATAAGAGGTACTAAGAATAACTTCTGGAGAGAGTGGGACTCTGTGACCAAGCTAGCTCTTATTGCAATGTAGCTTGGTAGAAAAGTGTCTGCTTCTAGCTATAGTCCAGGTTGATGGGCACTGTAGTGAGAAGGTAGACCGGAAGAGGAAAAACTTACTTATGCAAATGCATAAACAAGGACCAGTGGATAGCACAGATGCCCTGGGTTCTAATACAGGCAAGGGAAGGAATCTTGTCCATGGTTTGGTAGTGAAATAAAGCCACAATTGCGGTTGAGGAGACCCATAGCGCCGGAAGTTCTGCAGAAAAACCTGCAGTTCAGATATTTTCCGCTGACATTTTTCGTCAGTAAAAGCCTGATGGAATATATCTGAGGAAAAGTGCACGGAATATGGGAATCCCTATAGAAACTTCTGCACAAACACCGATTCTTAATAATATTCCCCTTTCCGTAGGTGAAAACCCACGGTGCCCAAATCCAGAACCTGTTACGTAAGTACAATTTTGTATGGTAATTACCGGTACGGCATTCCCAACTCACTCGTCTGCATAACATGTTATGAGGGCCTACGTTTTCACACGAAACCTGTAACCTTATCGGCTCTGTGGACCCTGAAACCCGGGAAGTTAGGGATGGCAAATTCTGGGCGTTCCGCGGGCTGTGTGTATCCGTCCCTAATACACAACCCAACCTCCGTGCGGAGAAAGGAGCACGCTACCAGGAGAATGGGCGCAAAATCTTTGCCAACCTGTTCTTTTTAATGGCAGAAGCGCCTCGTTAGGGGAAATTAGCGGCGCTGTCCGCATATTCATTGCACATGCCTCCGAGCAGCGCAGTAACCTCTCATTAATTTGATTGCTGTGTACAATTGGTTTTATTTGGCCGTTGATTCCGCATTAGGGTTTCGCAGAGGGGCGGGGCCAAGGCCTCGCGGGACAGGGTGGTGGGGGGGGGGCTGCGGCAGAAAAAGAGAAATAAAAACAGGTGAATTAGCATTGCCGCCAGGCAAACCCCGTCGACCCTCCACTGAGGGCATGCTTCAGACGTGAATTTATTTCCTGACTGGAATTACCTCAGGCGGCCCTCGGCGGAGATTATTAACTTGGCCGGGGCTCCCCGCCACGTTGGTTGCCTCCTAGCCCCCAGCGGTGCGGAGTAAACAGTTTTTTCTTTTCAATCTTGGCAAATGGGGGTCCCCGGCCTGCTGTGCGTGTCCAATCCGTGGTGAATGAGAGGGGACTCCGTCAGGCATCCATGAAAGGAAAGCCCTTATTGTTTCGGTGACACAACCTGGCTAACAACCCTGTTTGAATATGACACGAGGTAAACAGAGGGGGGGGGGCGGAAACGCACGGAGAGCGGGAGGGGGGGGTCGGGAACGGCCACACACTGACAGCGGGAGGGGGAGGGGGGGCGGGAACAGACACACACGGACAAAGCAACAAACAAAAAAACAAAGCACTCACCTGGACATCTTCCGGCAGATCTCTTGCTTCCTGCTCTCCACTCCTCCTCCCGATGACGTGGCGGAGGCTCGGCCGGCTGGGCCAATCCCAGCGCGGCCCTGGCTGGAGGCGGACGACTGCTTCCTTTGGCTGGCCGGCCTGAGGAGAGGGAGGGAGACGGGCTGCCACGGAGCGGGAGGGAGGGGCTATCGAGCGACTTTTGTACAATCGTCCAGAGCAGGAAGGCAGGTGCCGGCAATGCCGGACCAGATTCAGGGGTGTTCCCGGCTTTCGGCTGACGTAGTGTGACGTCGCCAAAAGCCACAAATTCTCGGGAACGCCACCGAATCTGGTCCGGGATTGACGGACAGAGCCGTCTTTCAATGGCTAGCCTCCATTTATGGAGCTAGCCAATGAAAGACGGGGGCAGATTCCCAGCCCCCATACTATACTCATTAGGATTTTTCCTAGCACATGCGTACTTCGTACGCATTGGCTAGGCAAAACCTAAAGAGCACATGCAGCTGGGTTGAGGAGCATAAGTAGAACATGGAAGGTGTGAGGAATGGGTAATTCTTTTAAGTTCCTTCGCTGTTGGGGTATCACTTTCTTGCAGCAAATTTTGTTTTGGTTTGTTAATTTATGGTTCGGGGAATTTCCTCGAGGTTTTAAGTAATTTGTGTTTATATCACATTAAAATGCGAAAAAAGATTTTTTTAAAGTTTCTTCTTACGACTACAGTACTTAAGTCTTAAGTCAGGGCTGAAATACTTCACAGCAAGGCTTCATTCAGGGCAGCACACTTCTCCTTTATTTGATAAATGTCATAAATAAGAATGGATATGAGTTTGTGACAGTGTGCAAAGAAAAACAAATCTAGAACTTGTATATTTTATTGAGCAAATCCAAGTTAAAACGCTGTTGAAGGTGCAGGGCTTTAAAAAAAATAAATGGACGAAATGGGTTACATAACAGATCCAGAATCGAAATGCGGGAAACAAACATGGAGATAAATATATTTGTAAAGCCATCTGGCTTTCAGGGACAAAGTACCCCCTGCACTACGGGAGGCAAGCGCCACTACACATTAAATGTTTGCTGTAGCTGCCCTACCTCCTGCAATGCATTACTGGATTAGAGGAAGTTACCCATATCGAGGATTATGACAAAGAAGACACTGACAAATCACAGGAAATAATAAACAAGTTTAGTTTTCAAAATGAAAAGGTACAAATATGGGAATAAAACACATACAGCATTTTAGCAAGTTCTTCATCGATTTTACTAGGTTAGAAATATCAGGATTCCATTGCAAAGTTGTGTTCCATCTTAGGCATTTAGAATTTTGTCTTCCTGCCTGTACTTTGTTGTGATTTGTTGTTTAGAATTAATGCAACAAATGGCACAGTTGGGAACATAACACAAAACATAAACCCCTTTCCTATTTGTTTGTGCTCTCTACCTATTGCAGTTTGTGGTGGAAACCAGTGTAAAACCCATGGGTGACCCTGGAAGGCTATAGATTTCTGAAAAGTAAACAAAATTCAGAACTCAGGCAGAGATCATATGTTTAGAACCCTGAAGGATTTCTTTAACCCCTCCCATGCTCATGACGGAGCCGCTCCGTCATGAGCATCGGCTGAGCTGTGCTCATGACGGAGCGGTTCCATCATGGCCCTGCCGCCGCACCTGCGCGGCGCGTTCTATTGAGCGGGCGGGGCCATGACAGAACCGCTCCGTCATGAGCACAGCGCAACCGCGGCTCGTGACGGAGCGGCTCCGTCACGAGCATGCGAGCGCCGCTCGCCCCCCTCCCCCGCCCCCAGCACTGCGGCGGAATTGCCGCCGCAGCAAAGGGGTTAAGAAACTAGAAAAATTGAAAATTAAAAACAGTATTTGGGACATTTTTATCTGCAACTTCTTGGCTCAATGTACAAAAGCATTATATCATTACATATCTGCTAGAACCTTCAGGTTTTGGGGCTGGATAGTATATGTAGGTTCTCCAAGAACCCAAGGTACCCAGAGCCAACAACTGAGCTTTACCTTACAATAGTTTATTTGTGGACATGGTATAGACCAATTCATATGGTGAAATATGTAGAGTATCAAACCAAGGTCAAGGGAAGCCCTTGAGAAGAGACTCCCATTGACCTCGGTTTGATCCATTCCCGTCACAGCACTAGGCCCAGCCACACAATTGGCACAGCATTTTTATTGACACAATTGAGATTGACGCTGGGTGGTAGGCATGTTATGGATTCCTCCTGATTTCAGACGTTTCCATCACAGAAATGCAAGGCAAATTTGTGATTTTAGATACAGTTTGATGCTTTTGGGGCATTGTGGGTAAGAAACCCTCACAGGATCTGTGTGAAGCACATCACCCTAGACTTCCCCAATGACTTTTTAAAAAATGTATGGTTTTTTTTTGCGATTCCCTAGGTGGCGGCCGAGCCAAGCTCCAGTTAACACAGCTACCCCCATTGCCAAATCAGGTTAGTTTGACAGGAAAGGTTGATGTTTCCACAATACGTTTTGGGGCTTTTCGTGTTGTGGACACTAATAGTTTGATTTGATTTATACATTTGTACACAGCATGAATGCCAGAGGGCGTCTTGGCGCTGCTGCAAGCAGGAACCAGAAGGCTACAGCTGAGTCATGGAGTGTGCTCTAGTTGTTAAGAAGCCAGTTTTTAAAGATTTTCTGAAGGATAGTAAGTTAGGACCGTTTTTTATATCTATTGGGAGCGAATTCCATGCTTTGACCCTTCCTACAATGAAACTCCTTCCTCCCCAGTGTGCTCTGTTAAATCTGTAGCAGTTTATTGTGCGAAGACCTTAAGTTTCTGGGAGGTGCGTACTAGATCAGGTGATTCTTCAAATAGTGTGGACCAGATCCATGCAATGCCTTGTAAACAAGACATAGGGATTTGAATTTTACCCCTTTACCGACTGGGAGCCAGTGCAGTGTTATTAAACCATCGGTGACTGACTGAAATTTTGGGATGTGTAGCAGCAGACAAGCTGCAGCGTTTTGAAGCTGATGTAGCTTTTGAAGGTACTGTGATTGGACTATGGAAATGCTCTGTATGTGAATATCCAATCAGGAAAGGGCTAGTGCTGTCACCAGTATCTTTTGCAGGATTATGGGTATTAAAAAGGTCGAATATTTCTTATCTTTGGGATAAAGAAATTGCGGAAGTTAGAGTGCTGATCAGCTTATCATCAAAGATGATGCCTAGGTTTTTCACCTTCTTCCCTGGTGCTGGTGACCAGAAAGAGGAGTCTCCGCCCAGGAGGAGAACCTCTGTTTTTTCGCCATTAAGTTTTAAACAATTAGAACTTATCCACTGATTTACCTGAGACAGACATTTGTCCACTGATTTACCGGAGACAGACATTTGTTAAAGCGATCTGTAGTGTCTTCCAGACTGCTGGAGACCGAGACCACAAGCTGAATATCATCTGCATAAGAGACAACTGAGACTAATGATTTTAGCCAAAGGAGTGGCAGACAAAAAAAAAAGTGTAGGGCTCAGGGATGAGCCCAGCAGTAGCCCACACGGTAGTCTGAATTGGTCAGACGAGAAGGCATCCATCTCTACCGATAGAACCCAATTGGAGAGAAATGACTTCAGCGCTGTACCTAGGATGCTTGTTTCCAGTCCAGGGAGGAGTTGGCCTGGCAGTTCGGGCTGAACTGTTCCCATTGGGGGCAGGGTCAAGACTGATTTGAATATGGGTGGGTCCAAACTGGAATGTCATGGTGAGCCAAGAAACTATGGATTTAGGCACAGATCTCTGTACTAGGGTGAATGTATGACATTGTTCTGCATTCTGTCCATCACTAGTTGTTTTTACACCATCACCCAGAGCCTGGTCCAGTACTGTCCAGAGGATCCCCATCCCAGGGACACCGCAGTTCCCTGCCCATCCTCTCCCGGGCAGAGAACACAATTTTCCTCCAGCCCAAACAGGAGCAGAAAGAGGGAAAAAAAAGCCTCTCCCGGGAGTGAACAAAGTAATGGAGTTGGCTCCAGTCATCACTCAGTATGGCGCTGACCATGGAGCCCGAAGGGGCCATGGAGGCATTCCCCTCCACCCTGCCGGCCCTCAATGAAGGATATATTGTGGGTGCCGGGGTGTGCAGCATGGTACCCATAAGTAAAGTAAGGGGCTGGTTCCCACCAGGGGAGCTGGCAAGGACCATGGGGTCTTTGGACTCCACCTCGTCCCCCTTACGTCAAACAGTTGTATTGTGGGTGACCAGGGAGGCACCAGAGCAACCACTGTTAAAAAAACATAATGCCGCCTCCTACCAGCACCCACGATGGGTGGCAGCTGGGGGATCCAGCAGGGGCAGCGGGGGCTCCACAAGCAACCCTCAACTTTAATAAAAATAGGTGTTGGTGCCCTGGGTGGGCACCCAAATAGATATAAAGAAGAAAGTGAATAATTAATAAGAGGCAAGAGCCGCTCGTTTATTATTCACTATTCCAGAGAATTTGTGTCCCCAAAATGCCCTGCAAGGGCCCTTTACTTCTAGGTTTGTGGATCATGGTGGTGCAGGGGCACCATCTACTATGTTTTTAATCAGAGGATAGGAGAGCCAACAACTTAACATGGAGTCGGGGGTCTAGTCCAGATCTTACAGCCCGTGCACAAGCCGAGCCCTGAACAGATTTGCCATGTACATCATACAGCAAACATCACATAAAATATGATAAAGTCTTAAAAATTAAAAAGGGTATTTCTTTAACATGTGAAAGCTTTGACATGAATATAAATACTTGGGCATGTGGTTCGATACCAAACTAAACTGGAGGGACCGTGGAGATTCACTTAAAGCAAAGGCTCTCTTCAGAATGAGGCCTAAAGCAGGTTAAGAAGAAATATGGAGGCCAGTCTCTGCGACCAATTAAATCAGGCTTTAATGCAATGGTCCGTCCACAATTCCAGTATGGAGTGGAGATTCTATCTTTAGGTGGTTTGGAATCTGGAGGAGGGTAAAAGTGTGAAGCAGCTCCTTACTATCCCGGCATCAACTATGATCCAGGCTGCGAGAGTAGAATGTCAACTTACGGCCTGGAATTATCAGGGATTGCAAGCAACAGTCATTATTTGGCAGAGACTGAGTAGACAAGGGACCACCCCCAAAATATCACACCTTTGTAAACGATAAATAGAGGAAAGTGAACTAAACTGGGCATCCCAAGTTAGACATACACTAGGTAAGATTTGTGCTAAACTATTTTTAGAACCAGACCAATAGCAACTAGGGCAGCAGATCCCCAAACAGGAGGTACGGGCCATCATAGCCAAAAAGGATTGAACAGAAGAACTATTTTATCTAGAGAGCAAATCGGCCACTCAGTTACTGGTAAAAAGGATGAGGCAATGATCATATGTTCCCCTACATTGATGCCTTGCCTAGTCCTAAGATTAGAAATGAGATATTGAAATTTAAGAGTTGACTTGAACCCATGTAATGTAGATAGGAAGATAAAAACTGCGATGAGAAATGAACTGGGTTTGTTTTGTGTACATGTGGGCTAAATGTAAAATGCAGTGGCTCACACATCTTGCTGGACTGTTTGTGGTTCCTAGAAGTACAGAAGAAGTTTTAAATCTCCCTTATATTATGTATACAATTATTAATAGGGATCAAGCTCTTAATCTGTTGGTAAATATGAGATTTTTAAATATTATATGTGCAATAGGAAGATTTTTTAACTGCAATACAGGAGTCTATGACAGAACTTAATATAATTTACAATGTGTGAGGGGATAGGAATGAGATTATCCGTAGTTGTCGAGGACGCTCTGTTCCCGTATATTTTAGATATGCGATTCTTCCCATAATTGGTAATGAATCGGAAGCAGTTTGTTATAGAGTGGCACTACTTCTATTGTAAGCTTCATTGGGCTCTTTAGAGTGTTCGTTTGTTTTATAGTCGCACTTTTTGAAATATTCATACTTTTAACGGTATGTTTTTATTGAGGTACCTTTTATGGTTATATTTGCCAAATAAAGTAAAATGATGAGGGGGCGTGGCCTGGGAAGCTGGCTGAATAGATGCAAACTTCGGTGCACCCGCTGGCGTCGGGGCAAACCGGCAGAATCCGGTGGTGAATATTCCACACCAAACCCACAAAAACAGGTCCTGATCAAGGGGTGTCAGTCGGTCGAATTAAGACCAGGGAATCAACTATCCCAGACACCGGGCAACAACAACAACAACAACAACAACAACAAAAACCACATTGCGGCTCCGGTGAGACGGCGCCATCTTGGGCACAGCGACCACAGCCGTCCCGTCAGTGGAGGAGAGACTGTGAGCTCTGGAGGCTTGAATGGAGAATTGAGCACCGCTCTGACTGGTCGCCTCTGGCCTCGATCGTGCACAGAAACAGGGAAGTCGAAAGGAGTCCAGGTCTGACGGGACTCTGGAAACAGGTCGAGGGTTGAACCCACTTCGATCAAAATCAGGAAAAGTGACGGCCGAGGCGGCAACGACAGGGAGGTGACGAGGAAGCTAGAGGTGAGCGGCGCGAGGGGAATTAATGCCCGGTGTCATGTGAAGCAACCCAACTAGAATCCTGGAACTAGCTGGGAGCCTGGTGATAGAGAGGCGTTGTGCGCCCTGGGCCCGAAACTGCAGGCAGGTGCGGACGACTCAGGCTGCGGCCCACCTCGACCTGATTGCACGCAACGGATAAGCACGGAGGTGGAGGATTGGTAGGCTCTACTGAAGGGGGAAACAAGGTCCTATTAAACCCAGACGACCCACCTGCGATACAGCACAACCACACTTAAACCACCAGGTATGGTTAGATTGGCCGGTACCTGAATAGTGCAGTAAGACCAGCTGCGCGAGGGCCCACGGCAACGGCGATTTAGAGCTTGCTGACCTGGGAAACTGAGCTTGCTAACCTGGTTACCGTTGACACAGTGAGCCAATGAGTGGAGCACTGCTAATGAGCACAGCACACGGCAAAAAGAGAGCTATTAGTGACCTATGAAGCCCAAGAGAGAGTGACCAAGAAAATTGGTGGCTGAAGAAAAAATATACTGGACCAATATCAGAGAAGTGGAGACCTAGTGAATAAAAGTAACAGGCTTGAGGGACAGGGAATCCCCCAGGTGGAACACAGTGGTTGCTTGGCACGCTGATAGAAGGGAGATCCCAACCCAGTGTGGGACTGTACAAGAATCGCAAACACATGTAAGCCTCACATTATCATGGTAAAAGATAAAGGTAACTGAGTGCAAGCAAACAAGAAATCAAATTATGTGCAACCCTGCCCCCAGGAACCAGGTTGCCAGGCAGTGAATGAAGGAGAACAAGGTGAGGAGGATACAAACCGGAACCTTCTTTGGCAGATATCATGCTGGCGATCCAATCAACCAGGAGCAACATGGTAAATCGGATAGATGCGCTGGTCATCGATGTCAATTTGCTGAAATGTGACCTACCCAAAGTAAAGGACAGGGTCACCACGAATTAACAAAAGCGAGTACTCCTTGCGGGAGACGGTCTGGGACCTACAAAAAACAAGCATTTACAATGCAATGGGTCTCGCATTTACGAGAGCTTGAGCTATTGGCGTAAATGACAATGCCTTTTATTTTTGTGTTTTTAACACAGATAAATAAAAGGCATTGTCATTTACAATGCCAATGAAACATTTTCAAATGCGAGACCTATTGCATTGCAACTGCATTCGGCTCGTGCTATAAACATTGTTTTAAAGCGTTAGGAGAAAGGTCGTCCTGAAAGCAGCAGCAAGCAGGACAAAACTATTTGAGAAAATAATGCTTGGAGACTGTAATTAAAGCCTACCAAATAACAAACGAAACAGGGGGTGTTTCCATGGGAGGTTAAAAGGTGGTAATATGGAGGGACTACTAAGCCTTTCGACGAATGGACAGCCACAGTTTATAGTGGACAATGACAAGCCAATTAAAAATATGGGGGGGAGTGGGTGGAGCTTCAAGTCAATTCCACTCTTAGTCTTGTATGGAACTTCAATTGGTTAATTTAACCACTGCAGAGGTCTGTGTGTGCCACCATAGAGCAACAGAACGGAATCCTGGTTGATTCAGTCAGAAAAAGTGACTTGTGTATTTATAGTGGTAAGAGACCTCAGCCTGCAAATGAAAGCACTGTTGATATGCGTGTCACTATTTTGAAACGGTATTACACACAATGCAAGACAGGCTGCAATATGATTTTGTGATTAAGATAAAACAATTGCTTTCATGCTTTATATTTTATCAATAGGTAAACAGATAGTATCTGGTGTGAACATTTTTGGTAGGTGGTTGTTAAAACTATGAAGTACAGAACCCAGCTGATAACCCCTTTCTTTACATTACCTCTAAAAATGAATAAAATAAATCTTTTCACACTGACTCTTCAAGTGACTCCATCAGTTAATGTTTTTAGAATCCCAAGCAGCCTCTGCATTGATCAACCAATTACACACATTTACATTGCTTTTAAGCATCAAGCACTCTGGTGATAAGGCCCGACTCTTTAGCTTTATGTCCCTCGGTGGGCTTCACAACACATGAGATATAACTCTCCTTTTTCACCCAGCAGCACCTCTAGGTCTATGTTCACTGTCCAGATACAAAAAGTACAAGAACTTGTAATTACATGCAGATGTCCTGTCAGGTAAGACGATGGGGTGGCAGGGGTGAGGACAGCCGGGTTGCATTCATATACAAACCCATGAATGTCCAGTACGGTCCCCTGTAAACAAAGTAATGGCCCAGGAGAAGGAGGAAAGGATACAGTCAAAGGGCCTTATGTTTTTTTAAAGAGTCATGATACTATTAGTGCAGCGGGTGCAGTGGCACTGGGGTCAGGGGTAGGAAGAGTCACTGTACCCTATTTATGGCTGTTTATTACCAAAAAGGGAACTGGGTTTCCACTGTTCTTGCTAGGATTAGGGTCTAGGTCCCATTTAATGTGCAGTGAAGAGGACCCAAGAAACAGGGGTGAGATGTGGAGCTTTTGTCCCTTTTTTTGTTTTTAAATACACAAACGCGCAGACATCCAGTTTTGGGCCTCAGGGCTACGAGTGATGGCCAGTAGAGTGGGCACAGGAGACAGGGCAGTAAGTATCAAGGGTGCTGAAGGTGCAGTGGCACCAGGACCCCAGTGGTGCGAGTGGTCAACTAAACCCCTATTACGGCCATTTTATTATCCTTTCTTGCTTTTATTGCGGCCAAGGGCACCCTTTCTGTGCCAAAGCTTTGCTTTGGGCCTGAGAGCAAATGACTCAAAGGAGGGGAAAATTGACCCTGAGGAGACACCTTAGTCTGGACCCTAGAGAGTTGCTGAGGAGCAGGTGAAGCAAGAAGGTGGCCTTTTTTTGTTTTTATTTAAAAGGCACAGAGAGCCCACTTCGCACGGTAGTAGCCATCATTAGTGAAGCAGGAGCTGCGGCACTTGGGCTCAGGGGTGTGAGCGGCCCACTACATCACAGTTATCACTGCTTTACTTTAGATGGGTGCATGGGGACTCCTATTCCTTGCTCACATTGGGGCCAAAAGCACCCTTGCTGCAAAAGGGGAGCAAGATGGGGGGGTTTGTTTACTTTCTTAAAGGGGCATAGGACGCATTTCAAGAATGGAAAGATGGCAAAGCATGGTGGGCAAAGAGTGAGTGAGGTACCGGAGACGCCCTACTCCTCAGAGCTGATGCGGTCATTGGCGCACCAGGTCAAGTTGCATTGGCACCCAGGAGTGTGAGGAGCTCATGTCGGTTATGGTGGAGTGTTTTTTCAGTTTTTTGTTTGATGCATTTAAAATTTCACAATTAACGTGAATTATGATCAATAGAAAAAGTACCCCTGAAATGAACTCATACGCCCCTCTCTCGGTGCCGAGCCCTTCCACCCCCACTCCGCCAATCCTTGCCATAAAGTTTTGGCAGGGGTACGGACTTAAAAACATTTTGCTTGTGGGAGCAGGGGGGGCGGGGTGGATCTCAGCGCAAAGACCTGTGTGTAAAGCGGTTTTTCAAGCACCGCATATTTAAGAACCATGTCCACAACTTCTTGGAAGCCGTGGAGCTACTGGTCGAGAATAAATTAATGTTTATCTTAAGGAGGGACGGGCTACCAAGAGTCCCTTCTAACAGCCAGAAATGTAGGATAGTTTTGGCAACCAAATGACAAGTCTACAGCAGGAAAATGTACTAGAGCAGGCGGTTGACGCGCAGACGTGGAAAAAGAGCAATGAGAGTAAGGGACGGCTTGTAGTTTGGGTGATAGAATGCAGACCCTTGATAGTAATGCCTTCACAGTGGAGCCCCATTCTACAGGGAGACTTGAAATTCCTCATACATTAGAGGCAAGGGGGCCACTGTGTGTTCTGTGCGGGATAGACAGTGAACCGAGGTGAGGGCAAGAGGGGGAGCTCGGGAGGTTTAATGAGGGTGTGTTAGCACTTACTTCAACAAGCCATGCCAGGCATCGGGGACCTGCTCCTCCTGCCGCTGTCCAGTGGAGACCTCCGCGTCTGACCAGGGGTTCTACTGCCGCCTACGAGCTCCGAGTTGGTGGGACTGCCACTTTTCGTGCCAAAGATTGGAGGGCTGTTGCAGGGACTAACGCCGCTGTCTGGCTCGGTGTTGCTGCCCACTGAGGCAGAGAGTAATGGTTTAAGCAGGTGAGGGTGCCCACCTTCTCATTTGAGCAGGAAGTGGACCGTGGTTGGGATGGGCTGCAGAAGCAGGCGGCTGCAGTTGGGAGGCGGAGAGCCGGTGCTACTGCGTTGCGCTGCCTCATTATAGAAGCCGCGCCAGAGAAATAAAAGGTGTGGCAGCATAAGCTCCAAATAAAGCTACGAGAAATAAAAAGGCGCGGTAGCATAAGTTCCAAATAACTTTGCTCTACGCCTCTGGAAAAGCTCGCCATGCGCGGGTTGGGCAAGCCGTACGCGTGCACATCTCCTTGCCGTACGCGTGCACATCTCCTTTCCCTACGCGTGCACATCTCCTTTCCCTACGTACGCACCAACGCCGCCAGCCGTACGTGTGCACATCTCCTATCTTCCACACGCGTGCACATGTCTGATCCCCCTTCAACCAAGAAACCGACAACAATAGATCTCGCCAAGGCGAGCAGCGCATGCGCTGCATCGCTAGGCGAGACCTAAAAAGAGTGCCACACTCGGTAGAAGAACAATAGGAGCAGGCCAAAAGAAATAATCTGAGAGTCATAGGCTTCCCAGAACGTGTGGAAGGCCCTTCAGCGGAATAGTTTCGTGTGGACTGGATTACTACGATTCTTGCCCCCAAGAGACTATCAAAGTTCTTCAACATTGAAAGGGTGCACAGAGCGTAGTTACCACCTACTCAACCTGGGGCTCCACCACGAGCCATTATAGCTTGCTTCTTTAACTACTGTGACAGGGATGTAATCTTGCAGGCCACTTGTAATAGAGAAGCCATTATATGAGGGCCACTGCGCTGCAATTTATCCCGACTACACGCAAATAATACAAGATCAGCAAAGAACATACATGGTAGTCAAGAGAAGGGTTCGGGGAAAATGGGTTTAAGTACAGACTTTAATTCCTGGCCAAATAAAGGATTGAACACAATGGCAAGACTCTGTTCTTGTTTTCAGCTCTAGAGGCCTCTGGAAAATTGACCCAGCGTTACAGCATTTATTTAAGTCACGGGAAGAGCGATTGGAACAAGAGGAATTTCTTATCAGATGGTTAGCATGGTTCCCTGTGATGCAATTACACCCCTTGTATGTACAGGGAATAGCAATGTTTGAAAAAAGGAGACAGGTGTTTGCCTATCTAAAGAGATATAGAATATTGATAGCATGTCTGCAGGAAACTCCTTTCTGGGGAGATACATTACCATGCATAAGACTCAGATGGAGGGGGCAGATTTATCCCACGTCCTGTTCCGGGTTTGCTCGGGGGGCCCTTATCTGGAGTTCCATTCCAGCACCTTCATCATGTAACCGATCGTGAGGGACGATATGTGATTCTGCATGCCAGGATAGGTGGAGGTGAAGTATGCCTCATCAATGTATATGCTCCAAACTCAGACTGCTTCCCTGCCATGGTAGCTGCGGCAACACCATATTTGGGTGCGGGAGTGATTATGATGTGAGACATCAAATGTGTTCTAGATAGAACCTTGGACAGGGAACCCCCAACCCCCTCCCCCCCCGACAAAACACTAAACCGAGACGGACAGGGACACTTTGAGATACTTTAACAGGAACGGAGTTATGGGATATATGGAGGATGAGGAACCCAGCTAAAAGATCCTTTTCCCGTCCTACACTGGCTACTAATACAGTTAGTCGATTGGGCCAGTGTTTACTATCAAGCGCCCTGGCTCCTGATGTAGTGGACATAACCTACTTACCCAGACACCGTTCGGATATCTTCCCGGAGTTGTTCACACTTGGTGCCAGACGCCCTAGACCGGCAATACCTACATGGAGGTTGCAGGTTGAGGCGCTATCGGATCCACCCTTCTCTAGGTACTTTCGTGGAAAACTGGAGGGGGGCTGGGGGGGGGGGCGCGAACACATGGGTGACAGAATGGGAGGCAATGAAGGCAGTGGTTAGAGGGGTCTGCATAAACACCTTTAGAGAGATATAAAATCACAGGAGAAGAAATTAGAGGGAGTACAGCTGCATCTCAACACAAACCCCCAGCGTATTGAGGAATGGTGCACTGTCCGTAAAAACCTATTGGAGTCCCTACACCACCTGGAGAACTGTAATTATGTAATCTATAGACAACACTTACACATGGAGGGGGATAGATCAGGGGCTCTGCTAGCTAAGTTAATAAGAAATGAGAAACCAGTATCGCCCAGGAATGTGGAATTCCTATAGCCAGACGCACAAGACATTGTTTGGGGTCAAGGGCAACAAGTTTTAATGTGTATTTTGTCATTGGTACAAGTAGGCCCAACCCCCTGCAGCACAAACCCTTTCGCTGCCAGTTTGCAGTACCACATTAAGGGCCAGGTAAGGGCACTGCCTGCAGTTCAGTTAATATTTGTGTGCATATGTTAATGCTGTTCAAATTTGTATTTATGGTTCATTAATTTAAAGCCTTTATTATTAGGTGAGCGCTTTAAGTAAATGTAAATTATGACTGCACTACTGACAGTGGTTCCAGTATAAAAATATGTACACACGGTTTCAAAGTTTAGCAATATGAGGCTATGCATAATGCTCCCAGAATGCTCTACGCTTAGATGCAAATATTTGCAGAAGCTTGAAAGCAAGATTAATGAATCTTAGCTTTCAATATAAAATGTTGCTAAAAAACTATGAAAGTAGGGAAAAAATTATTTTGCTAAACTACTGTAACATTTCAGGTACCATTTCTTTGCAGCATCATTTAGTAAAATGTGTTGATGCCTGCTAGTAGTTCCCAAATATATTCATATTGGAAAAACAGTTTAACCAGTTTCAATAAGATTATGGGAAACATAGAAATAAACAAGCATTGGCAAAGCCAGAAGCTCTGAAATTGGTGGTCAGATTTTTAGTTTTGGCAATGCATGACTTATTTTGGCATGGTTTTTGTACAATCTTATTGATGTGAGAGCTGCCGGGCCCTCACCATTATAACAAACATTGGCAAAAGCAAATATTGTTTTTGGTCTCAAAAAGCACACATTGCCACATTAGTTATTGGCCCTGAACAAAATTACGTTGTGTGCAGATATGCTCCTTGTGAAAGAGCAGAATGCTGTCAGAGAGAGAGAGAGAGACAGAGACAGAGAGAGACACAGACAGAGAGAGAGAGAGAGACACAGACAGAGAGAGAGAGAGAGACACAGACAGAGAGAGAGAGAGAGAGAGACAGAGAGAGACACAGACAGAGAGAGAGAGAGAGAGAGACACAGAGAGAGACAGAGAGAGAGAGAGACAGAGAGAGACAGAGAGAGAGAGAGACAGAGAGAGAGAGAGACAGAGACAGAGAGAGAGAGAGACAGAGAGAGAGAGACAGAGAGAGAGAGACAGAGAGAGAGAGACAGAGAGAGAGAGAGACAGAGAGAGAGAGACAGAGAGAGAGAGACAGACAGAGAGAGAGACAGAGAGAGAGAGAGACAGACAGAGAGACAGACAGAGAGAGAGACAGAGAGAGAGACAGAGAGAGAGACAGAGAGAGAGACAGAGAGAGAGACAGAGAGAGAGAGACAGAGAGAGAGAGACAGAGAGAGAGAGAGACAGAGAGAGAGAGACAGAGAGAGAGAGACAGAGAGAGAGAGACAGAGAGAGAGAGAGACAGAGAGAGAGACAGAGAGAGAGACAGAGAGAGAGACAGAGAGAGAGACAGAGAGAGAGACAGAGAGAGAGACAGAGAGAGAGACAGAGAGAGAGACAGAGAGAGAGACAGAGAGAGAGATATGCATGTGTAGATTTGCTTATGCGAAAACCTGAGTATTTGCAAGTTAAATTTCCCTCCAACCACTTTTTTCCCCAACTCTGGAAGAAGGTTACGTCTGCCATTATCAGGAGTACATTTCCAACATTTCTCAGCATTGGAAAATACTGGAGCAGAGTTGTTGAAAACCCTTAAAACATGCAGGTTAGTAGGTTTGCACAGACTCAAAAGGGCATTCCAACCCTGGACTATGCTTACCACTACCTTCAGTCCCAGTATGTAGATCTGCCAAAACGTGGCAACAAAGGGATTGCCAGTCTTCAACCACTATTATGGTATGAGCCCTGGCATAATCAGAGAGACTATAAAAGAGCTCTTATATAATGAGATTGCTGCCATAATTTGTCGCCGCACTACATGGCACCAAAGGGACAAGTGGATTTTGTTACAGGACATGTAGCATTATGAAGCAACCTGCCCCATGGACAAGTATTTATTTAAAAAAATTCCACACCCCTGATCGCCTACAGTACAGATGGAGACAAGTGAAGGGACCGGGATGTATAATCAAATGGGAATTCTAGACGTTCTAATGGAGCACATGGCTGGGCTTTACGTAAAACAATTATCCCCTTCCCTGGAAGTGATGGGAACATTTCTGGACTCCCTCGGTCTCCCCCAGCTAGAGAAGGAGATGAATGAGAGCTTAGATGCCTGGATTACAAGAAAGGAAATATTAGAAACCATCAAGAGACTAAAACCAAGCCACAAAAGTTAAGGCAGCGACGTTTTCCTGTCGGAGTTTCAGAAGACGTTTGCACCAACGTTAGTCGATTGCTTGTTATAAGTATATAATGAGGCTCTGAAGCTGCAATCCCAACCGGCCCCTATGAGGGAGGCCTTGGTGATTACGATTCCTAAACCAGATAGGAATCCACAAAAGCTGATATCATAAAGACTGATTTCACTTTTAAACCTGGACATCAAAATTCTGAGTGGGGGGCAGACTAATCGACTTTTACCCCCCATATGCTGTATCCGATACACTCCAATCAATTACGGTTCATCCCCAAGCGCAGCACTGCCCATAATTTAACACGGTTAACACAGTAGGGCACCCCCCACCCATAGAAGGAGAGGACCACGCCCTGGCGTTGATTGACAGAGCAGGTTTTTGATTTGGTAGATTGGTCATATATATGGGCGACACTGATGGTAATGGGAGTGGGGGCGGATTTCTCGGATGGCTACAATTGTTAAACACAGCCCCTCAAGCCCGGTTGCGTATGGAGGAACTAATTTCAAGGGGCTTCACACTGCAAAGAGGCACCAGACAGGGATGCCCTTTGTCACCTCTCCTTTTTGTTGCGGCAATGGAACCACTTGCTGAGTCCGTGACAACAATTGGAGGTCTGGGGGATTAAACTGGGGGACACTAATCATGTGGTTTCTATGTATGCAGACAATACTTAATATATATATATTCGACAACCAACACAAGCGGTCCCTAAATTATTAGAGATATTGCGTAAATGCGGCAAAATGTTCAGACTAAAAATAAATCAACATTACTACTGATAGGGCAACTAGCCCAAGCGCCATGGGAATCACTACTGGCAGTGGGACTCCAATGGGCGGTAACTGACCCAAAATTTCTGGGAGTTAGATTAGCAGGTTCCCCCGGGAGGCATTTGAAACTAAACATAGGGAGAGTGGTGGAGGGTGTGAGGCTCAGCTCTGCTTTTGGCAGCGGTTACCGCAATCACTTATGGGTAGAATTGTTATTATAAAAATGATCATTCTACCACAGTGTTTATACGTGCTACAACACTTGTAATAGGAGTCTATGAGATCTCTAACCACTTTTTTTAAACACTGAATAGGCTGATATTGGAACTGCTATGGGGATCTAAACGCAAAAGGGTGAGATTAACAACACTGAAGAGAGCGGGGCAAAAAGGGGGGCTGGAAGTTCCCCATCTGGCAATATACTATATGGCTTCCCAGCTTCAACACGCAATTCACTGGCTAGATGAAAAAGATAACTGGGAAAAAAGGCTCCTTGCAGGAATCTTTGCGGGAGGCTCTAGCGGGACTCTTAATGACGGAGCAGGAGTTTCTCACGCCTGCTCCTACATAATTCAACATATGGCACGGATATGGGAACGCACAGTTAAAGTGATAGGTCATGCCCCGTATATGCCGCTCTGGGTACAACAACCTTTTGCAAAAATAGCGGACTCCATGTCAGTCCATAAATGGAAAGAAGGCGGTTGTCTGACAATGGGAGACCTTTTCTCAAACAAACATTTTATCACCCGTGAAAACGCAGAAGCTATGTTTGAGTTTGGAAGAGGGCAATTTGTACAATACAGGAAGATATCACAGGTGACCAGAGAACAATGGGTGTCCTTCCAAAAGGAGACACCGGTAACAAATGTGCTCCAAGTTATGCTGTAGATGCCGCAGGGAGGACGCTTCATTTCGCACTAATATTGACCACTATTGGAAGATCTAATAGTCCTAACTTTGCCGGTTCAGGCGAGCTGGGAAGAAGCCATGGGAGGGCCCCTATCGGAGCAGGAATGGATCACAGTACACAAAGGGGTCAAAGAAGTGCACGGTTTAAATTGGTCCAATATAATTTTATACACCAAACCTATCTCTCCCCTAAAACGTTAAGTAAAATATTGCCGACTCGGTCTGATGAGTGCCCCGCTGTAGAGCTCCAGAGGCGGATTTTTGTACACATGGTGTGGTCTTGTCCAGTCATGCTTGCATTCCGGATCGAAATCTCAGATAAATTTTGAAAGCCACGGGATGGGTGGTCCCCAAAGAGATACGTACAGTGCTGCCAGGACTATTACCCACCCACCCACAAAAATAAAAAACAAAGTAGGAAATCTGTAATGCTGGGGCATGTATTGGCAAAAAGACGAATCGCCATATCGTGGAGGAGTCCCAACCCACCCCGCATACAGATATGGCTGAGTGACGTAGGTGAATGGACGGCAGCATTAAGTATGAAAAGGGTCAAACATGACGAAAAACTGGATGACGACATAAGTGCATTGTCGGTAATGTTAGAAGACATTAGGATGTGCAGACATAAATGGCAACACCCAACACGAACACCCCACATTAATAGCATTCCACAGACAGTAACAAAACGTCAAATAAGAAACAGATATGACATATGGATATTCTGGAAGAGCTGGGACTAAGATATGGGGCTGGTAGGGAGGGGGGGGGGAGATAAACTGGGAATAGGGGGTACTCTTGCTAACTAAAGCTCTAAGGTAACTTCTTCCTTACCATGCAAGTCTTCTCCTTAATGAGATTATTTCAAAATTTAACACCTAGGAGGAGCCAAGCTCGACATTGTGATGGCCGCACGGTAGCTAGGCTCAGCCGGCCTCCCAGCCCAAGCTCATTTATCCTGCCGCCCATCCTGCCCAAAAACGATAACATTTTGTAGATGAAGGTCTGCTGATACTTACCACCCGTCCTGGTGGCTCCGGCGTCCAGTGGGTCTGCAGGGGCGTCCTCCCATGAAGTGCGGCCTCCGTGGCTTGGAGACCGGGGCCTTGCCTTCAGCGAGTAGCCGGCGAGACGGTGTCGGCGGCGGCCTTGGGTGGAGGGTTGAGGCCGGCCGGAGAAGGCCGTTGTGCGAAATAGCCGGAGGCAACTGAACGCGCCTGGGACTACCGTCTGGTGATCCAGAGGTGAGGTGCAGCAAGTTGTGTGTGGGGGACGCCGTGTTGGTGGCTCCCCCCTTCGTTGCCTTGCCCGGCCATTCCGAATTTCATCGTTCAGTGGCGGAGAGTGGCTCCAGCGGAGCGGTGGTGCCGGTGGGTCCCCCTCATTTGGTGGTCCTCATTCCTGCATCGAGATTGCTGTTTGGAGGCTTGAGGGGGATCCCGCAGGGGCCCTACCTGTGAGCCCGCCCCAGGAGTTGGTTCCGTAAAGACGGCGCTGTACTCGCAAAATGGCGGCTGATGCCGTGTGCTGTGGACTGCCCAGGGAAGCCGATGCTGTACCCGAGTACTGTGCTGGGGCCTGCACTGGGGAGCGTGAACCCACGATTGGCGACGTCCTGCGAGCGCTGAAGATTTGGCAAGTGACCTTGACCCGGGATTCTTGTGTGCAAGACAATGTGGTACCTGCCATTGTTTCCGGGCCGTCCCTCAGAGGTGCGGATGGGCCCGAGGTGGTAGCTGTTTGTTTCCCGTATTTTGGTGGGGGTAGCGATGCCTTGGTTCGCATGCGGGAAGATTTGCTGGGGATCATTGACACTGATGTACATGACTGCCGTAAACAGCTTTTGCATTACCGTCGGCGAAGGAGATCTCATGGGTTGCTTCCATTGGCCGTTCGGCGGCTGTTCCACTGCCATTCTCACCGCTTTGTTTTATGCCCGCTACTTCGACATACATCGTGGCGATAGCTAAGAAAGGACTGGGGTGAACCCGGTTTTTAATCCGGAGGACTGCTGTTCGGTGTACGGAGTTATGGACTGCCCCAAATTGAGATAATTTGTTGAATCCTTACTATGTATGGCTACCTGAAAATTTGCCAGTTTCGTTTTGGGCTGCATTAATTGTTTGTATGGGCGGGGGGGTGGGGGCCGTGCGCCTTGTTACATGGTATCCTCCTCCCTGGCTTTCCTTTTTCCCTTTTTATCTGTTTTCTTTCCCTTTCCCTATATTATCTCATTCTATATTTCGGGTTCATATTTAGGGCGACAAGCACGCTGCTGGGAGGGGTAGGCCATAGCCTTCTGCAGGGGTGCAGGATGGGGCGGGTGGATTGGGGTCTATTAGATAGTTACTTGTTTCTATGGCTGTTTGTGTTCTTTTCCTGGGTCTCCATGACTGTGCGTTATTCCCGCGGGGTGAGTGCCTAGGGGGGGGGGGGGGGGGGGGGGGGGGGGGAGGTTTGGGTACTCCGATACAATATGGTACTTTCAGGTTCTGCTTATCCTGACTTAGCCGCCCGCCCCAAAGAACGTTTGCTGTCTGGATTGTTGATCGCCATTATCGCCGTGGGGCGGGTACAGTAACGTGGAGTCCCCTTTTCCTCTTTTCTAATATTTTCATTTTCTTTTACTCTCCGGGTTGGGCTGTATAATGATTGTAATTCTATCCGTCTCGCTGATAATTTAATTATCATGTGAGTGTTGTTTTGCATGTCTTTGGGCACAGGAGGTTGCGGGTGGACACTGACGAAGAAGAATTGCAAGGGCATCTATGCCTTGAACGCTTTGAACTATTCTGATGACAGATTTATGGATTCCCTTTTATAATGTTGTTGGTTCTGTTCCCCGACATGTACACCAGGACGCTTATTATACAACCAATCCTTTATTCTTTAACATAAAAATTAACCTTCTGTGATCCTGTACCGGGGGGTTACACTCAGTTAGCATTAAGGACTCGCAGCATTGTGTAATATTGCGTAACCACTCCGTATTTTTATTGACATTGGTGCTCTCCAGTTTGTTCTGTGGCCGGCCTCTGGGTTGTAGGCCCGTATTTGTATGCAACCATTTACACAAATAAAAGGTTTTCAAAAAATTTAAACAAAAAAAAAAAATTTAACACCTATATGAAAGATAAGGGGCTAAACGTCAACACTACTAAAACATATACTATGGCTTGTGGGCATGGCACCAAGAAAGCACCCTGTCCCATATATCTTGAGGGCAGGAGGATAGAGACTATTGACCACTTTCCCTACCTTGGAATATCCTTTGATAGGAAATGCACCTGGCATACAGCAGTTAAAGCAAGAAAATTAGCCTTCTCAAGGGAGGTCGGTGCACTCCACAACTTTGCGGCGAAACTTGGCGGGAGACCCGTTAAGGAACTAATTACATTATATCAGGCTAAAGGTATAACCACGGCCATCTATGGTTCAGGTATCTGGGGTATTGAAAACATAACATCTATTCAACTAATTGAAAATCAATATCTCAGATATCTGTTGGGGGCTCCTAAACCCTCAGCAAATTACCTTACCTATATTAAACTAGGTCTGCCTTTTATTTCTGACACCATAAAAATTGCACCCATCCTTTTATGGCACAGGTGTGGGCTACCCCGGGGACAGCTTTTAATCGTAAACTAATTTCTGGCTGTCTTACCCTGGATGGTGTCAGAAATATTAAATAGTTGTCCCACGTGCAAGCTCTGATGATCGAGCTTGGCCATCCTGAGTTTTTCTCTAGACCACCTAGTATGGAAACGATCACTAGAAAATCATTGAAACAACTGGCCATGAATCATCTAGCCAACAAAAGATGGTCCACAGAAAAACTTGAAAACACAGTTTTGGCCTTTCAGGAAATTACTATTAATCCAGGGCCCCAAGTGTATCTCTTAAGTGATCTAACCTGTTACTCAAGAATGTTATTAACACGGTTCAGGTTTGGAACTTTCTTTCGTATCATTACTTTCCCATCTTGTAATACTTGGTCGAGGGATTTGCCCACCTGCCCCTGTGATGATTTATCCCCTCAATCAAACTTACATTGTATTTTATTTTGTAAATTTTATGTTGTCCCACGGAGGATCATTCTGAAACCTATCCTCAAAGAATGGGGCCACCATGGAGTACTCCGGAGCGCCTCCATTATGAGACAGGCTTCCTGGACATTATTAAATCTGATGTCTTCCATAAAGTAAGGTGGCTGAATGAACTTAGAGACACCTTGGTTGCCCTAGGCCTGCAAATCTTATGGGAAAACCCGGCGAATGCAGAATTTCCATCTAAAACAACTATCACGGAAATTTACTGGGAAAAGGAGGCTCTCCGAGATTGGAATGATGTAGACTCCACTTCTATGGCTGGAAAATTCTTAGAGGCAAAACTTATCCCATGTTTAGAGCCATATTGGGATGTAATTAACAAACCAGGGGACAGGAAGCTTTTTTTCCAACTTAGAGCTGGTTCCCTTCCCCTTAGGTCTCCGACTGGTAGGTGGGGCAATCGAGCCAGTAGTAATTGCCCCGCGTACAGCGATCACAAAGAGACTATTGGCCACTTTCTATTTGCTTGCCCGGTATATGAATCGCCAAGGCGAGCCTGGCTAATTCCATTATGTAAGTCTTTTGGCACTACCAGCAGTACTGTAGCCCTTAGAATAATATGCACTTGCACTTTACCACTGATCTTTGTAGCTACTGCCAAATATTTAGGTTGGGCATGGGTGGTTAGACTTAAGCTTTTAGATACTGAATGATGATTGCCTCGGTCTGTAAAATATTTTTAGATTTGTTAGTCAATGCATTAAACGAGTGCTCGTAATTTACACGTCACATGTAAATAGCAATTGAGATGTATTTTACTTTTTTGGATTGTATTTTAACTTGTATTTTAAATCATATTTTATTCTTATTTTTATATCTGTATTTTTAAATGCTTGTAAATCTCAATGCTTTTATGAGTGAATCTCGAATAAAAGCTAAATGACTTGCATGGGGCCACCGCTCTTGCAGAATAGCCTATGTTACATTGCAACAGTTGGAAAATGTTTCTGTGGCTCAGGCTATATCTAGTTTTTTAAAATTATTGATTAGGTCCAGAAACTCTATGTAAAGCTTTTTAATCTTGTACACTCATAGTTTTTAAAATATTTTGTCTTCATCTAACCGGACTTGCCCGCTTTTTAATCAAAAACGATTTTATCTTTTTGTATTTCTGTGATATGTTATGCCTGGCTTTCACCTTGTGGATACCCTGCTGGGGTTATCTCACAGGGGAATACCAGGACGGGTTCCCAAGGCAAGCGCCTTGATGCCTTCGGGTGATACGTGCGCTATATAAATCGCAATACATTTACATTTACATATGTTGCGATTGTATGTTTTCTCTTAACTTGTATGCTTTTATGAATTCATTCTTGAATATCAAATAAAGCTTTTTGAATTTGAATTTGAGATTATTTCAAATATTGCAGTAACGTTATCAATGAGGTATAGAACAGGTCATCTGCAAGGTTCCCTATAATTGTTTTCCACTGTGTGCAGGGGCATAAGGCCTGTGTGCTGCCGCCATATGCAGCAAGAAAATGACTATTTATACAAACGCAGCGAGAAGCTACCAAAATCAGTGCCATTTGCCACTCTAAACCTCCGTTTTATAACGAAAGCAAAAATAATGCATTTTTTTATAAAAATTGCTCCATGTAATAAGGTATTACACCAGTTTGGTGACATAGTCGCACACCCATAATATGTGAGCGGTTGAGCAGCACCTACATCCCACTTAGAAAAAAACAGGAATCAAAAAGTTGAACCATTACACATTTTAATGTACTAACTCACCAGAGAGCCTCTCTCGGCAGTGAGGGTTTTGAACGTTATCTTACAAATGTGACCGGCCTCTGTAACGGAGGCATAAATGAGCGATGGGAACTTAAATAACGAAGCTGATCTGGAGCATATTTATATAGTGCTGTGTGTAAACCTAATGTCGCTTTAAACCTCGGAGTGCAGGGTGAGATGGTTAGAAAAGAGGGGCCGGAAAAGTAAACTGGTCATCAGAAGGCATAGTATGAATTAAGTTGGGGGGGGGGGGGGGGGGGGGGAGATCTAAAGAATGGGTCACTCTGTAAAATAAAATAAAAAAAGTTAAGTAATAAAACTATGCATTACCTAGCTGTGCAATATAAAAGTAAAGTTAGCTGGACAGAACTGAAAAATAAAGTATTGCATTTCCGAGAGCACTTAGACAGGTCTATTTTGCAGTTGACTACATATTTGTTATATGGGACTCGGGATGGATTATCTACCTCCTGAGTTTATTATAGCTACTAAGAAATAAAGTTAGGTGATAAGAAATGCATGCATCAAAATAGTCCGGCATAGTAAACATGCACAAAATATGTTTTATAACTCTTATCTCAAAAACTAATCAACAGATGTATACAAAATAAAAAAAGCACATTTTCTGGACCAAGATCTAGCTTACCGCTAAACTTGGTGTTATTCCATTGAGCAGTTTTTGCGGTAGCAGTCTAAAAAAAAAAAAAAAGTCTAGGGTAAAAGCATGGGGATACTGCAGTTTGAAACTCTCACTTTTTCTCAACCGTCACTGGACAAATCATCCGAAAACTTTTCATGCACAACCAAGGCAATACAAATGCTGTGTTTTGGAAAGTTTTGTGAAGAGTCGTCAAATGGTGCCATAGTTATTAGCAAAACAAAAATAGCATTTCCTTTGGGGAAAAAGAACAAACGTGTATTTGAAAAGCGCACATTCACCCAGACGGGTATCTTGAGGTCTATTGTTACCCAACACAATGGTACTCATTTTAATCGACCTCAGAAAGATGAAAGGCTGAGTGGACCCACCAGGATTTGAACCCTTTACCATGAGGTCGAACACAGGCCCCCACAGTGAACGCATTAGTCCACTGAGCCACCAGACCCAGATTGGAAAGGTTGACCTAATTATAACTAACCAGTGGTGACAGCCACTATATACATATATTTGAGATACAGATAAAGATAGGTGTGTGTGTCTTGTAAAGCGCACTGCTACCCGGAGGCGTCCTGGCGCTATAGACCGCTGGGGAACCCGTCTGGCTTTCCCTGTGAGATGTTCCCTCCTGGGTATCTCCACGGTGAAACCAGGCATCCCCGGCGTTTGTGGGGGGCCTTTGTGGAAATGAGGCAAGCTAATGCCCAGAGTTGCCAAGTGTGATCCCTGGTTAGAGTAGGCACCGAGGCGAGAATTATAGAGTCCGCTGACCCTGCTTCAGGACCCTGCCGCGTCGGGGATTGAACCCTGGTCCCGGGCCGTCCTCTGCTTCCGGGTCCGCCGCCTCTAACCAGTGAGCCACACCACTCCACAAGATATACATACACCTTCTTCACCCACTATTCTGAGAAACGGGCATTCATGTTTCACTCTAATCTATTACAGCATGGGTTAAATTACTTTAACAGTTGACTCTTGCACTGTGCGTGGTGGAATTTTTCAAGATCACATGCACATTTGCCTGAAGATAAGGGCACGCCAGTGCTGGGACTGGCGGGCCAATGCTTTTCTTTGCCACTGCCTTCTTTCAATTTTTTATATTCCTTCTTATTCTTGTTAATTTTGTGTTTACACTATGTCTTCAGATCACACTTACAGCAATGTGCACTGCAATGGGTGCACCATTTGCAGCCAAGTGGCAAATGTGAATCTTCCTGTAACATGCAACATTGAAATTAATTATAAGTAGTTACACCAACCATAGGAAAGCATGGTTTAACCAATGCTGGGATGGGAACACACCCTTTGTGGTAAACGGGTGTATACACAACTTGGAGAGCCAAATTGCATGTGCAAATAGTATCTGGACATTTATGTTGGCCCTCGTGTCACCCTAATCTAGTGTTTGAAGGGAGGCCTATGCCCATCCCTGATAATGACAGGCCCAGAACCTGCACTATGACTACTGTGCCTGTCCTGGGCACCTCATTTAAAGTGGTGGCAGGGTAGAATGTTATGTATCTGTAGTGTAGCCAGAACTTTCTCGGTTTCAGTGACCCTTACATTTTGCTCCATTCTTAAGTGAAACCCAGAGCGGACATCCTAGGGGGAAAGCGAGAAAGAATATGTAGCACCTGTTTGGTTGTAGGACCGAGTTGTGTGAGTCTGTGTTCTGAGGCCAGTAGAAACCATTTTGGGATACCCTTGGTTTAGCATGGCAGAAGATAAAAGGTGAGGAGAACTTCCTCAGCTAGTGGAAATGTATTTCCAACAATCATGGGGCTGGAGGGTGGAGTTTTTATTTGGGGGGGGGGGGGGGGCACTTAACTGTTCGTTGCAACTAATTACAACTACGTATAACACTCTCAATAGTGCTGTATACTATTTCGTTTTGCTGTGTGAAGTTTTGTTTTTCCATAAATGAGGAGCACTTCAATGGTGTGAGAAAGTGGCTCTATATATACTGGACCAAAGTAAGGTACAGTGTGTATAGAGTCCACAATCCCCAGAGGTATAACAGAGGTTAAAGTCAGGTGTGACCTTACTCTCTAAAGTGGTAGCTTGGTCAAGCAGTAAGGCAGTACTAGAGGACAGTGCAAAGCATTTGTCGTACACAGTCAGCAAAAGGTTTCACACACTCAAGAACTGAACTCTAGGCCAATTGTTTTTATATCAAAAGATATAGTTGTTTTATTTTTAGAACCAACAGGTATCAAAATATACTTTTCTCAATATGAGCACTCTCAGGGAACTACTTTGCAGAGAGGCAATAAACTTTGTAAGCACAATAGGTACAGCGGTTGCAGTAGGCAATACAATTCTAAGCACAATTTAACATGGAGCTCAATGGGTTTTTCTACATAAATGCAGTGGATTACTTTATAGATTACTTTTGTAACTCCAGGACTGGATCCTAGATTCAGTCCTGGGATATAAGCTGAAAACAGTTTAGTAAAAACGTTTGTCATTGCAGTGATTTTTAAAGAATATAAATGTATTTTCGAAGTTGACACAGAAACATTTCAGTGAAAAACTAGCAATGTTATCCTATGGAAGGAAATTCAAGTCACAGGTAAAGTAGGTTCTCGTTACTTTTGTAATCCAGTACTAGACTCCTAGGTTCAGCACTGGGGTCTCTACCTAAGACAGGTAAGTAATTACGTTTTAGTGGTTGGTATGATTTTTAAAGAATATTTGTAGTTTGCAAAAATAGAAGAAATTTCACAGAAAAACAGTCAATGGTTTCCTATGGAAGAAAATTCAGGTTACTAGTAAACACTGTTAGGATTACTTTTGCGGTTCAATACTGGGCTAAAAAGGTACAGGACTGGCTTTTCTCCTGATCACAGGTGAGTACTTCGGAATTTGTTATTCGGCTGATTTTAGATGAATATTTTTAAGTTTCAAAACTTCACACTTGGAAGATTTTTCGAGTCAAACCAGTCAATGTTATTCTACGGAAGGAAAGTGATTTATCGGTTTTCAGGTGAGTACTCTATTGGTGACGTTAAGGTTCTGGGCATAGACGGGGGGCGCTAGAGGGCGCACTTGCGGAATGGCTGCCTAGGTGCGTAGCTCCCGCTCCTTGGTAGATAATCCTTCATGAATCCTACGCCACGGGTGCTTTATCGCCTCCACATTTCAGAATCTGCTGCAGGTCATTGCTACCCACGATCGTCCCAACTCTGAAGACTCTACGTGCTCAGAGGCCGGAGATACGGGCTGCTGAAACTTGCCCGGTATTCGCTCTGGAGCTGGCGTGAGCGTGTGGCCGGCCGCTGCTGCCTACGCGAACCTGGGGATTGCCACGAGGCTTTGGGCCGCAGCACAGCGCGGCCGCTGTTATCCTGTGAGGACATCGCTTGGGGGCCGGAACGGAGGTAGGCGGCTGCCGATCTCTCTGCTGCGAGAACCCCCCTCCCCGCCCCCCCCTGCTGTTGCAAGTTCCCGTCACCGGCGCTGAGGAAGGGTCTGCTCCCCACACGGCGGAGGGGGCTGCAGGGCCGAGCGCCCCCCCCGAGCTCTCCTAACGGCCCTCCGCCTGACTGGCGCTCCTGGTCGAGCAGCGCGGGTTGTCGGGCCAACAGACCGGGGGTTAGGACTGGCCCCTCTGTACCTGGCGCCACCATTACGCGCCACTTTTGCCGATGCGACGCCCCTGCGCTATCTGAAGATTGGGGAGAGCTATCGCTTGCCTCATTTGTGCGTGGACGCCACGCGGAGAGGCCCTGGACTGCCCCCCTGTGAGACGCAACCCCCTGCAAGGCTCTACCTAGTGGGGAAATCGCCATCCCTTGCCCTACTAGACTGGACTCTACTTGTTGTGGTGGCACAACGTAACCAGGCCGTTTCCCTGCCGGCGCTGAGCGGGAGGCGTCTAGTACCACATTTGCCTGGCATTCTTTGTTTGCCCCCTTCACCATCATAGCGCTTGGAAGACGCGCGTACCTGCTTACAAACTGCGTCCCCCTTGCAATCCCCTCGGTGGCACCGCGTTTGCTCTCTCCTGCCCGCTGTCAGCTGTGCCCTCTTCGGGAGGATTGTACTCCTACGTCCCACAGAAGCAGGCTGTACTAACATTACGCTTCATAGCCTGGAAGCCGCCCCCGGACACCGCCATGGGACGGACTGAGAATCGCCAACCTAAGCTGAGCTTTGACAGCGTGAAAAAAGGTGCTAAATCGACGCAGATGACTCCTGGGCCTAGCGCATCTTCTCCGCAAGCTACCCCACCTCCTACTAATGATGTGGACCTTACCAACCTGGTTCAAGAGATGAGACAGGGTTTCGCCACTGTTGTCAAGAAGGTGGATGGTGTCACAGCACGGCTGGATGCTCTGGTACACAAGGTCGACCGACATGAGGAGCGAATCACGACCGCGGAGCAACGAATATCCGATAACTCCGATGTCACCTCGACCCATACGGCGCAACTGGCTAGGATGGATAATTTACTCCGGATCATAGCGGCAAAGAACGAGGACTTGGAAGCACGCAGCCGCCGGAACAACATACGCATCACCAATGTGCCGGAATCCACAGATAAGGGTAGGATGGAATTGTACGTTGAGAAACTGCTTAAAGGCTCGATCGGGGAGGATGCTTTTTCGCCTCAATTTATTGTGGAGAGGGCCCACCGCTCCCTGGCGCCTGTGCCTAAGCCTGGCCTTCCACCAAGGCCCATCATTGCTCGGCTCTTGAACTACCGCGATCGTGACACTGCCCTCAGAGCGGCCCGAACTCAGAGATCGCTGCAGTATAACTGGGTCACCTTCTCTGTCTACCCAGACTTCACGCCGATGGTTCAGGAGGAACGGCGCAAGTTTCTGCCGGTGAAGAAAAAGTTACGGGAGGCCCAGATAGACTATGCTCTTTTGTACCCTGCGAAGCTTCGAGTTACCCATCAGGGTAAGCAAAGATTTTTCACTAACCCGCAAAAAGTAGAGGACTTCCTGAAATCGATACGAAGGGCACGCAGAGAAGACCGTGCTGCTGCAGATGAGCAGGAGGATGCCGACCTATCACCAGCGTCACACGACGACTAGCTGTCCATATGAACTACAAGTCGTGTCTTCTCTACGCCGGCTGGCACTCACCCTACGGATCGGACTGCAGACGTTGGGGTGATTCATGAACGATGAACCTGCATGGACTCTGCACCCCTGTGGTAATGTACACCAAGGACCACTCTCTCGGCCCTAGTCTCCACCGAGGGCGGTACAGTTCTGGAGCTAAGGACCGGGAAGTGGCTGTGCGCCACTCTATGTTTTACCCCTACTGGGTGATCCCCATGGTCATGTTACTGTTTTTGTTGATCGTGCTACTACAGTTGGGGGGGGGGGGGGGGGGGGGGGGGGGGGGGGGGGGGGGGACTGTTGGGGGGGGGACTGTGCGGCCACTGGCATGATTGGGATGCTGGGGTGGGTGGGGGGAGGGTGGGCTTTGAGAGGCTTTCATTGACTAGACTATGTATGTGTACAATAACCTGGTGTATGCTCTGGCACTGGCAGGGCGGAGGTGGACACACTATGCGGCCCTCTCGGGCACCGCCATATTCATTGTTGCTCTATTCATGGCTGCTTTGAATACGACTGCGCAACTGACATGCTTATCTTGGAATGTCCGGGGATTGAATAATGCTAAGAAATGTCGAAATGTTATTGCCTACCTCGATAGACATCATATACAGGTTGCCATGTTGCAGGAGACACATCTGCCCGCACAGAGTAGTGCCACTTTTGCGAGCAGGTGGGCCGGAAACCGTACTTTCTCCTCGTACTCGACTTATGCTAGAGGTGTTGTAATTCTCATCGCCCGAAATGTGCCTTTCCAAAGATTTGGGAAAGTGGTTGACAGAGGGCCGTTATGCTCTGTTGTGGGGCAGAATAGGCCGCGACCTATACCTGTTTGTGTCCATATATGCACCTAATGTCGATACACCTGCCTTTTTTACCACTCTATGGGGAAAGATTGTGGCTGTTGGGGCACGGCATGTAGTTTGGGGTGGGGATTTCAACCTGGCGCTGATGCCCTCATTAGACAGAGCGGATGGTGTTAGCTCCTATAAGCCTAGGGCCAGAGAGGCATTGGAGGGAGTTGAGGAGGAGGGTGGTCTTTTAGATGCCTGGAGACACTTGCATCCTCATGGAAGGGAGGGTACACACTTCACCTCACACCGGGACATGGGCACGCTTGGACTACTTTTTGATCACCAGGGGTATTGCTACAGAGCTGGTAGGGGTGGATCATCTACCAAGAACCTATTCTGATCACAGCCCTGTGTTTTTGCGGTTCCGTACTCCTGGGTGGGACACTCCGCGACCGCAGTGGAGACTACGCCCTGACGTCCTTCTTGACAACCTGTTTCGCACTGAGCTGGGGGAGGAGATAGCGGATTTCTTTCCTAGAAATAAGGGGTCGGTTGAGTCAGTCGAATACATATGGGAGGCGTTCAAGGTCACTATCAGGGGGTACTGCATTTAAGAGCCACGGGGTACTACGTGATATTTTACATTCGATTAGCACACTGGAAAAGGAACTGCGGGCTCTGGATCTCCGCATGATATCTGAAACTGACCCTGAACTGCATGCTACCTTTAGGAAGACACTGTCATGGTATGAGGAGGAGACTGCCAGGGAGGCGAAATACCGGGGTAAACATTGGACAGCCCGTAAATACTGTGAAGGCGATAGGCCCCGGAGGGTGCTTGCTACACTCACGCAACCTTCACGAGTGCATAATACCGTACTAGAACTCACTGATGCCTCCGGCTCCACTGTCAGAGACTCGGATGCGATACTGCACACATTCACAGCACACTACTCCTCACTTTACATCTCCACAGCGGAGACAGACGCGCCATATGCTGCATACGTCAACGATGTGGCATTATGCTGGCTCAGCGATGGGGACAGGGAATTTCTTGCGGCGCCTTTTGAGCTAGATGAGGTTCGCGAGGCCATCATGTCCCTTAAGAATGGCCAGGCTCCGGGACTCGATGGCATACCTGCCGAGTTTTAGTAGTGATCACCTCCCTCTTAAAACCAGATAAAGATCCCACATCATGCGACTCTTACCGTCCACTCTCCCTCTTAAACTGCGATGTTAAAATACTTGCTAAGGTACTGGCCACCCGGCTATCGCTATTAATGGCCAGACTTGTATTGCCTGACCAGTCTGGCTTTGTAGCAGGCAGATCTACTTCCCATAACCTTCGCACCCTCTTCTCCTTGCTCCGCACGGTTCACCCTGACACTCCTGTGGCAGCTGTATTCCTCGATGCCACCAAGGCATTCGACTCGATCGAGTGGCCTTACCTCTTTTCGGTTCTTGCCAGCATAAGGTTCCCTAAATTGTTTCTATCTTGGGTCCGCCTCCTCTATACGGATCCCACGGCAAGGGTGCTAATTAACGGACGCCTGTCACAACCTATCGCACTCACAAGAGGCACCCGTCAGGGATGCCCGCTCTCTCCCCTGTTATTTGCCATTGCGGTTGAGCCTCTCGCCTGTCGCTTACGTCAGTTGCATCGAACTGGGGCAGTGCAGTGCCTGCAGCGACAAATTGACGTATCCCTTTATGCGGATGACATCACACTGTACGTTAAGTATCCTGAGACGCATCTCAATCCCCTACTTCGAGAATTTATTATGTTTGGCGGGGTGTCAGGAGTCCACATCAACTGGACCAAGTCACAATTTTTCCCCTTAACAGATGCGGTACATGACTTCCCTCTCGATTACCCATTGGAGTGGTGTCGTACGGATCTTCGCTATTTGGGAATACGCATCTCTCGTGATAAGGACGAGACACTGCGATCCAATTATGGAGTGGCCATAACCAAATTGACAGCCTCCGTAGACAGATGGATCACGCTGCCACTTTCCATGGCCGGAAGAGCCTCGCTCATAAAAATGGTGGTATTACCCCGCTTTCTATATCTTTTCCTCAATATTCCTTATTTCCCTGGCGCCTTCTTTTTCAAGACGCTACGGAAGGAGTTGCGCAGGCTTTTCTGGGGAGCAGGAGCCCCCGGCTTAAGTGGTCGACGTTGACCCTTCCCTATGACAGGGGGGGATTCGATGTCCCTGATTTTGAGGCATACTACCAGTGTGCACAGGCGCATTTTGCCTACCACTGGATGGCTCCTACCCCCTTCATGCCGCACATAGCGGTAGAGGACTGGATAGTACACCCACTCCCGCTCAACGGGCTGATGCACTGTCCTGAGTCGTCCATAACCACGCCGAATACCTCAGTTTCCTGCACCTTGGATGCGTGGCGCCGCATAACTAAAAGCTTGTCGTGCCCCCTACTCTACTCACCCAGGTTCCCGCTTGCCTATCACCCAAAACTTACCCTCTTGTCGGAACCAGGTTTCCGACACCTCTGTGATAAACTCCATGTCACTTGCTGGGGTGATTTGTTCCTTGATGGTCACTTCAAATCGGCAGACCTGTTCTTCAAAACGCATGAGCGTACTCCCCTCGAGCTCTTTTATTACATACGTTTGCGTGCGGGGATGAGGGACATCATACCCGAGTACCCCGAGGTCCTGCCTCCACTACACTTCCTATTGGGCTCGCAGGACGGGACACACTTGGTCTCTGGACTCTACCGTCAGCTTCGCGGTGCTGCTCCAGAGCCGGAATCCAATGCTCGACTGCGCTGGTCTGCTGAGCTTGCCACTGAGGTATCAGACGAACAATGGCACCATTGCTGTGCACTCACTTCCCGCATCCCTGCCAGTAGCAGATTAAAAATGATCCACTATAAATTCCTTCAGCGGGTGTACTACACGCCGGTGCGGAAACGTAGATTCGGGCTGACCGATGACGCCCGATGTGAGCGCTGTCGTGCCGACCATGCCGATTTTCTTCATCTGACGTGGGAATGTCCCCAGGTGGCTCACTACTGGCGGCAAGTGACGGAGGCTCTTGCGGAGATGGTGGGGGAGGCGGTCCCTGCGGACCCTTTGATGGCCCTCCTTGGGTATACGATGCAGATGCCTTGAGATTGCAGGAAATTCATTGACACTGCCCTACTCTTGGCCAAGCGGCGAGTCGCGTGCCGATGGGGCAGAGGAAGGGCGCCCAAATTCAAGGACTGGCTTACAGATTTGATATACTGCCAAGATCAGCATACTACTTTTGCTGAACTACTGCCTCCCTCGTGTCGTCCCAGCGACATCTGGGATCCGCTGGTGCGCTATCTGCTCACACGCCCGGACAACAGCGCTCAGTCGGAAAGTCAACTTGTCATAACTTAGGGCCCCGTGTTCTGTTCTAGACCTAACCTAAAGTCACTGCTTAGATACAAGGGCTCCTTCGTCCACACCCCCCTGTGCCCCCACACGGTAATTGACATTTAAGACTGTCCCGCCTTGGCTGGCCTATCGCTCCCCCTTATCTGTACATGTATACCCTGTGCCATACCCACTGCACGCTCTTACATCTCCTGCGGGTGACACTCCAGGGCATTATACACCTTCCTACAACCAGCCCTTGCTGGTTTATTTTGTGTTAGGGCAGATGTCCTGGAAACGAGATATCATACACACCTCTGCTTGCCTAGGTTGCCACGCCGGAACACTATCACCTATCCTACTACACAGTCGTGAAATGCCTCTTAGTTGCTGCCTAGTTGGGGTGTTTTGTTTACTGTTCTGACCTTCAACAAAAAGAAGAGAATCTTCTCTCAAAAAAACTTTGTTCAACTGCTGCTCATCCTTGCCTGTCCTACAACACCAGCTGCGGAACTAGTTTTACCTGTATGTATGCCGTGCCGCCGGGCCCCCGGGATGCCGGCTACATGGCTGTGTACTGACCATACTACTCTGCTGCCGGCCTCCGGGTTGTGGGCAAAACAAGCTGTGTATTGCAATTCATCTTATACAATAAAGCAGATTTGAACCCCAAAAAAAATAAAAAAAATTAAAAAAAAAAAAAGGTTCTGGGCATAGACTCAGGGATCCCCCAGGGTCAGGTACGTATAGTTGGTACACCCTCAGCGGCACAGGGGCAGCCGGGTGCAGAGGTAGTTAGGCCCAATGTTATCCAATGCGAGGCAGGGGGCCTTCGGTTGGTGGCTCCTGGCTAGCAGGCCACACGGCTGTGGGCGCTGGGCTCCTGGTCACTTGCTCAGGGCAAATGAGGAAGTAGATAAGGACAAAGGTTGGACTGCCAGGGGCACTCGGGCGACTGGGTGCAGGGTGCTTTTGAGTCGTCAGGCGATCAATGTTTTTCAATGGAGATCTTGAAAAGGGAACAAAGGCTGCAGGCTCGGGACGGAGGATCTTCTGGAGCGACCAACCCTTAGAAGGGTAAGCTGGGATCTTGGAGGATAGGTAGGCACCCAGGAGTTGGGCACAGGGGGCCGTGGGGCGCTGGGGTGTCTTTTGAGGTCGCGAAATTTTACCCCCTGCTGGTTGCGGTTGGAGGGGTCCCTTGTCGTCTGGGTCGTCGAGGAGGGTCCTTGGGCACTGGATTCCAGGTCTGAATCGCTGGGGGGACGTCCTCAGGGTCTTGATTCACTCCAGCACAGGCCAGGCAGGTGCAGAGTGTGCAGGGTTCGCGATTCCGGGCTGATGCCAGGGCTTGTTACTTGCTTTGAGCAGTACCACTGCTCGAGGGAGACCCAGGTAGTCAGAGTCACAAGGCAGTCAGGTCCTCCGAGGTTTTTGAGGTTGCTGACCACTGGAGACGCCAGGGTTTAGCAGGAGCAGGTTCAAGGGTCGACAGGCCGGTAGCGCTGGGGCCAAATCAGTTGGTGTCTTCCTCTTTTTAGCAGCTGCACGGCAGGTCTTCTTGTTCCTTGTTCTTCTTTCTTGTTTCATAACCTGGATCTGAGGAAAAAGGTTCAGGGTGCCCCTAAATACTAAATTTAGGGGCGTTACAGGTAGGGCAAGGGCAGGGACCAATCGGTCCCTGTCCTGAGGTGGGTACAACCCTAGCCTGCTTCTCTCCTGTGGGAGGGGGGCAGGAGCCTAGCTGTGATTGGGCAAGGCTCCCCATCTTCAAGATGGCTAGAGCCCGGGGTCATGCATCACCTCTCCTCTCTCCCACCTGAGGGGTGGACTTGGCACAGGCTGGCACACCCCTTTCTGACGTAGGGTTTCCCGCCAGCCTTCCAGCCAGAATGGGGGTCAGAACTGGAGGGACCAGTTGCTGAGTACAGCAAGTGGTCTGGAGAAGCTCACAAAGGCGGAATGGCTTTGAAACTTCCCCTGCCCATTCTGGGGGAGGAGGCTTGGCACCTCATCCCCAGATGTGCATTGTTGCAGGCCCAGGAGAGCGGGGGCTCTCCACCTAGGGGTCCAACAACATGTCTGCTGTGTGGCGGCCTAGGCAGCCTCTCAGACAAGACGTGGATTGTAGTTTAGGTTTCAGGGGGCATCTCTACGATGCCCTCTTTAGTGCATTTTACATTAAATCCAACACTGGCATCAGTGTGGGTTTAATGTTCTGAGAAGTTTGATATCAAACGTGTCAGCCTTTAGTGTTGCCATTATGGTGTTATGGAGTTCTTAATGACAACCTCCCAGCACCATATTCTCTTAATGGCATCACTGCACGTACAGTGCCATGGGATGGCCCTGGCTACTGTAGGGGCACAGGGCTCAGGCACCTGTGCCCACACAACTGGCATAGGGCACCCAAAGAGAAGGGTGGCTGATGTATGCCAGGGCAGTGGGTTTGTGGGCATGGCACACAGGGATGTGTGTCATGTCGACTCTTTGTTTAGTTCTGAAACCAGGACACTCAGCCTGCAAAAAAAAAAAAAGGGGGGGGGGGTGTGTGTGTGTGTGTGTGTGTGTGTGTGTGTGTGTGTGTGGGTGTGTGTGTGTGTGTGTGTGTGTGTGTGTGTATGTATGTGTGTATGTGTGTGTATGTATGTGTGTATGTATGTGTGTATGTGTGTGTGTATGTGTGTGTGTGTGTGTATGTGTGTGTGTGTGTATGTGTGTGTGTGTATGTGTATACAGGGCACCTAAGGGTGGCACAATAAGAGCTGCAGCCCTTAGGGGTCTTCTCTGGTCACAATGCACTGGGTACCTAGGGTACCATTTACTAGAGGCTAACATGTTGCCAGAGATGCCAATTGGGTTTAGGCTTTAGTACAGTTTTTAGGGAAGGAACACAGGCCCTGGGTACCTGATTGGCAGGGACCCAGGGCACACCAAGGAAAAGTGCATCAGGTAACAGGCAAAAAGTGGGGGGTACTGCAACAGAAACTCACTTTCTCACACATGGACATTAAGCTACTGTGTCCATTGAGATCCAATATCTTGCTCCCCCCATACAGTACCTCCCTGAGAGCCCTGTGAATGCTCACCCTCGCTACACTGACAGTAACGTTTGGAAAAGACTGCACTTGCCCACTATGTAAAGCAACAGTAGAACGGCCCTACCGGAAACCAGTGGCAAATACCCTCAATCCCCATGGTTATTGCTATTAGTAAAGCACAGCCTGTCAAAAAGGAACCACAATTACAACACGTCCATGGAATTAATAAATTACTAACGGAGGCTGAACTATATTAATAGGTTTTATTTTATTTTTTACGTCTAGATAATTACGATTTTATCTGCCAGGATCAAAGGTTTCCGGTATTTAATCAGTGGTAATTAGCTATGGCTATATATAAAAATGTAAAATAGAGAATAGTTTCTGAAACTAAGTTACATAACTTATCAATGCAGCCTGAGGCGTTCTGATAGCAAATGAATTTTTCTGTGCAGGATTATACAGAAGCCAAAAGCAAACAAATAATACAGATATTAACGCAGGTATTCAAGTATATCTGAAGAGAGAATGAACTAAAATATTCAAAATATGTATTTTCACCGGTTTAAGGAACCAACAAAACTAGCATAACTTACATAATATAATTTGTTCTTCAAACCAATGTTGATGCTTCGGTAGAAGTAATGTCACATCCTAACATTGCTTTATCATTAAAGTTTCGTAGAGCGCAGGGCTACCCTGAATAGGGTTTCACAGCACTAAGTAGTATTCTAAATGCTTACAGTTCCTTTTATTTCTGCTCAGGGCATTATTAAACCAAGGAGCTGGAGGAAGAGATCTACGATGGATAATATGTTTGATAGGTAGTAGAGAGTCAAGTGAGAGAGTCAAGTGAGAATCCAAATCAGTTATCAAGTCAAGAAGAATCGGCCTTCACGGAGTAGGTCAAAGCCAGAGAATGTGTCTTTATTGTAGAGTACAGAGTAGAGGTATTAAGCTTCGATCAGTTCTTATAGAGGGAGACTGGCCTGTGCATCGGAGCTCAAGGCATACTGGGGGTTGACATAGTGAATGGAATGGCTAGATGATCTGACCAAACTAAAGGAATTGGGCATTGTCTGGAAATCATTCAGATTGGAGAATAGTGGGCCAAGAAAGTGTCCTGTGACAAGCATAGGGAGACTATTTATAAGATTAATGTCTATGGCCCTAAAATGCTCCATAGGGGAGGAGGCTATTTTAGTAGGTGCATTGCTGAAATTAATGTTAAAATCACGTAACACAATAAAATTAGCATACTTCAACGTAAAAGAAGAGAACTTTTAGGATACGGGATCAACCGTTACCTGCCGGCCCAGGAGGGCGATATATCCATGCAACAGACAATGAAGTTGTTTGTTAGCTTTAGCATTTGAATATGAGTAACATGCTTTGAAGAGCTCGCTCAATATTGTTTAACAGTATGATTTTTTACACTGATAGGCAAGCCAACGTAAGTAAAATGCTGAGCCCTGAGAGCAGAGGCAGAACAACTGCCAATGAATGAGCCTGCAGGTGTGTGAAGTGATGCAGATACAAAATCATACAACACCAAATGCATTGTTTGACGATCCGCTGGTGTTTTTTTAAAGTTTATCCTTGAAAGCATCAGGTTTACAAGAAAACCAGATAAAAAGCTACGGTTGTCAATGCACTTGCTGGTAAAAAATGTTTAACAAGCATGTCACCGTTTAAATCCAGGCATCAAATGGATTGATAATCAAGCGATGTAATAAAGTTTCACTTTTATACGGTTTAGTACCCAGATGATATGTAGCTTGACACAAACTCATTATTACAGCCCATGCCTGAACTAGTTATCTACTCTTTCTGAATTGAACTGTCTAGGCCTGGAGGGTTCTGTCTAAAATAATCAGTAAATTGACAACAACCGTAGATAAAAGGACAGGCAAAAGTGAAGCCTCACCCACCATGCCTCATGAAAGGACAAAAGCTCCCAAATGCAGGTTCTTTTCACTGTGTATTGTAATTGCAATTAAGTGTGTTGAACAGCTTTCCAGGTTAAAATAGCAGCACATAACTGCAGACAATGCCAGGGTAACTGGGTCGCCATTTCAAATGAAATGGGGTGGAAATAAATAATCAATAAGCTGTACTGAGAGTGAACAGCTCACATGCCACATATTAACTTAGTGTTCTGGCATACAATGAAAGAGGTAAATGTTTCTATACATTTATCTTCGTAAAGGACTCAACCCAAAACCTTCCAAAAACCAAACAATTACAATTTCAACTCTAAAGGGCACATCAGTGTCTACTGTCTCTTTAGCAGAGGACACAGGATTTCCTTAGATAGGCAGAGTTCCTTCAGGCATGGTATGTAGTTTTGGAGGGGAACTAAGTTATATAATATTTAATTAAAAATTATTGTCAGTGGAACAGACATAATGTATGAAAGGATTGTGGAACCTAGGAACAGCACAAACTGCATAACAAACAACTCAATAATATCTAGACAGGCTTACTACGCCCATAGAGATCTCCTACAAATTGCTGGTCAATGGAGAACTCCAACAGAATCCACCATGTAAGGTCCAAACTGGTCCCAGTCCGAGCACAGCATCCTAGAAAGACTATAGGGAGGACGACAATGCAGTGCACCGTGAAAAACGTCATAATTTTATGTCTCATAATTGCTAACATTAAAGAAAGACTGTAACACGCTATGCGGGCAGATAGATCTCTTATTCCCTTTCTTGAGCTACATTTGTAAACCGCACAACTCCTAATCGATAAGATCAAATAATAGACAACCTCCTGCCACAGCCAGCAAAAGAAATCCGATTTAAAACAAAAAAGAAAAAAACTGACAATAAAGGGACCTCAAGAGCTAATCGGAGCAGTGCAAATAAAACAAAATTAGAGAAAAAAGAAAAACATATCCTCATACATCACACTAATAAGCAATGCTTCCCAAACAAGTGTAACTGCACCCAAGTGGTCATCATGCACAACATGTAAACACTTCACAGAGGCTAAAAGCAAATACAACATTCTTCCAACCGCACACTCAGAAGGTGTAGTGCACTACCCATGTGTTTAAGACTTCAACACCGTAGTACGTGCTATACAAATCTTCAATACAAAAAAAGGACTGCCAGGTAACCTTAAAGCCTCAAATCACAGGTCAGGTACACTTTCTGAATGTGTTAAGAAAAATACGTACTTTACATTCGAAATTACATTAAAGGAAAAGAAACAGATGCACTTGCCAGTCTTGATTTCCCCAAATTCCTGCTTCAATTGGAGGCCAAACACAAGGATCGAGTTCGCCCTCCATTGCATCCAACTAAATAAAGCTTTGCAGCCAGTGGACTAGAACGGGAAATCAAGATCACACTGGGAAGAAGGTGGAGCCTTGCTGTTTAAAGCATGCGGTTAAAGTAAGACAGTTCTAGTTCTCAGCTGGCCCACAAATCTGCAGGCCCTTCAGCCACAAATAAGCTCCAGATATGTTATGCTTGCATAAAACGCCTACATGAAAGATAAAACAGAATGGCGAAACCTGTGATTAATACATTGGCTACCTTTAGATCTTTTGAGAAGACAAACAATAACCGTATTTATAATATTAATTATCAAACAATCTCTAGACTAATTATCATATGTTATGATTGGAAACTGAATGCAAAGCGAGTCGGGCACAAATCATCAAAGCCAACTTTTCTGCCCTAATTTCAAAGATACACAAATGAACTGCTGCTCTGCCATGGAAACGTATAGAACCCAGAAATAGCTCATGCACTGCATATCCAGCATTCATTAGAGAAAAACAGCTTTACCTAAACCATTCTTAAGTCACTTCGTTATACTGGTCATATTAAGCACCATTCTAACAAACCACATTATTGTTTTTTTCTGTTAAGTTTTACAACTGCAAAGTTATACACAGTTTTCAGAGCCCTACAGAACTCTGACGAAAGGGAGTTTCAGCAGAGCACATTATCAGAATAACTTCCATAACAGACGAAGCGTGACCTTAGTTTCCACTCATCCTTGCACTTTCGAGGGAATTAATGACATCTTAAGTTAGAATAGGGTCTAGTGTCCATTTGTTTATAGTCCCTTGAACCAGAAACACTATCTACAAGGGGAAAGAAGACTGGAGAGTCCGAGGGAAAGCAAAATTGTATTTTTACAAAGTGCTATCTGACACACTGACAAGAGACCTCTAACATGTGTTACTGATAGCCAGCTCATCAACCACAACTGCATAAGCTAACCTATTCTCATGTACGAGGCTAAACAGTGTATACCTTAAATAACACGCTGCTGCTGCGTTTTACAAACTGATAGGCGTGCATGAACTCTCCCCATTCAACACTAGCCCCCAAACCAATATTCAGAAGAGAGATCAACGACAGTTTTGAATAAGTTTGGAGAGGTATATAAATAAAGCCACTGTCAGTGAAAGGTCCAGAAACAGCTCACTTATGACCACATGAGGTTTAAAACACTAACAAAATAAGACTGTTACTCATAAGGAAGTAAAGGCTTGAAATAACCTGTCGAACGGTTGGAAGGTAATGCACCCTCACAATTCTTTACAAGTTAAACATCAACATAGAAGCAAGTGGCCACACAATGACAGGACAGTTCTGTGGGTGAAGCTCACTGTGGATTAAAATCAACTGAGAAATATAATACAGGGAATAAAAAGCATGCTTCTTACTTGTAAGTGAGGCCGTCTGCGATGGCAAATAGCTGTTGGGCAGTAAGACCATCCTCAGGGACGTAGCCCGTTCCGCCGCTGATGAGATAGTCTGCCATACTGCAGAAAAAGGACAAGAGAATTGGATTAGTGAATAAATAAGAAGCTGCTGGAATAGGAGTCAAGGGCTGTTGGATGGCATTTACGTGCAGCGTGCTGTATTTATTAGGTCATTTTCAACAAAATTCTTGTCTGTACCTTTCAGCTGGAGACTGAAAACTTTTGACATGGTATGCAAAGGAAAATTTGGACTGGCCTTGAGGAAGAAAGTCAAAATTTAAAAAGATAACTGCAGTACTTACACACTCTCTTGCATTGGGAATTAAGTAATATCATGATCGCTTTTAAGACCCCAGAGGCTCATTAAATGTGACCATCACAAGAAACGATCCACAGACCTAGATATCTCAAGTGACATTTCAAAGGCATATAGTCCCTAGGTTAGAGGAGCAGTGCTAAAGGGGAAGCATATACATTGGTACCAACAACTAACTCGCAGAAGGTTAACAATAAGCAAAACGGGCTGTCCAAATACTTTCTTTAGAATTACCAAGAGGAGCATGACTAAGAGACCTTCCCCCCTCTACCATTACCCTACGGCGTACGAAAATGTAGCTGAAATATTTTAACCCATCGAAGGCCACATTCCATTAACAGTACATTCGTTCTTAAAGCAGAGTATCGTACCTTCAGCCCATACTATTCCAGGAGGGTCTGTGCATGAAAACAGCCTCACCAACATTCCCAGGTGCATGGGTCATCGAGCTTAACAGGGCGGGCTACAATACAGTATCCCCAAAAAGAAAAGGGGAGCCAAATCACAAACGACGCCAGACTTGTCGGAGGCTGCAGGAGCCATCTGGGTGAATCAACTAAGTAATCACTGCGCTCCAACTCCGACGTTGAAAAGTAAGGCTTTTACTACTCGAGTAACGACAACTTTAAATAATATGTGACAGGCAGTAGGTCCAAAGCTCTAGTAGTGTCACCCACGTTGTTTTAATGATCTCATCAAGTGGCTGTTACAATGGCCGATGCTGGGCCACTGACACCTCTGCACCCGCACACAGATGGTGTATTAATTTTGAGTAGTGTGGAGCGGTGCTAAAGCAGGGTAAAAACGTATTCCGCACTTCTGAAGAGCCTAGAACCCACCTGCTTAAACCACCCACCCTATGCAACCTCCCCAGTGGTGTCCTACTGCTGAACCAGTTCCCCAGGATTCTACACGTGATGCTATGTGATTTACGCCTTCACTTTCGCATCCCTTCGGCCTCGGGTGCCCTGGATCCGCCGTGATCTCAGCCTAGTCTCACTCACGAGGTCTTCACTTCCGTGGGTCCCGAGGTGCCAGGTGACATCCTCAGACCAATGCTGCGAGTTCAACATAAACAGGCTATACCACCACCCCACCGTTCACTACCGAGGTTCGGCCCCTTACCTCGCTGCTGGTGCTACGGAACTACTGCCGGCGGCGATCACAAGGAGCACAATTTATGCGGCGAAGGAAGGCTCCACGAGACCCCAAGTCAGGCGAGAAACGATTGAACGCGCGCCGGCACGCAAAGTGCGACAGGAGGCGGCACAATGGGCTAGCTCACGCACACTGCACATGCGCACTGGGGAACTGAGCAACGTGTGCCTCAACAACAGGCTTGCGCAAGGAACAGACGTGCCTCGAGGATAGCGCATGCGCGCCTGGTGGACGCACAGTCTCAAGCTGTCTCAGAAGCGATAAGGAAAGAAGCAGTGGCAGACCCAGACTGTGGTTGACTCCACCCCACGCAGCGTCTGGGAGAAGCAGCCACTATCCACACTGAGTGGCGGAGCTAGGTGCCAACAGCATTCGGTAACTTCAGACCACGGAGGCAGGGGCGGAACTTTTTGCCTTTCGAAAATACCCTGCCCTTAAATAAAACATTGCGCGCTAGCATTTCCCTTCTTCACGAGGCACGTGTTCTGGACAGCCTCATGCTAAACGTTGACAGTTGGATGCAATGTGTGCTGAGTGACTTTAAAATGAATCGCTGCTTTGGGCAGACCTGGAACGGGGGCAGGTTTTAAAATGTAGTAGGTTTTTAAAAACTTGAATAGTGTGACGTCACTACCAGATTTGGCAATAGTATATTTTCGGAACTCGTGCAGACTGTTCTATTTATATAGACACGTTTTTGTTTCCATTTGTAGCAGAAAAAATATTTTAAAAAGTGTATACTGTCTTTATATATGCACAACATACATGCGTATGTCTGAACGTGTAACTAATATTGGAAGCATGTATATATGCGTTGGATGCAGATTGTATGGGTTTATTCCTTGTAGATAAATCTTAAAAATTATAATGCTTTTATGCGGTTTTGTTATATATTACTATTTACAGTTAGATTTAAATACGTGGGTAAGTCTGTATACATTTATTTTTTCTTATAGCAACAAGGACAAAATAATTCTTTGTAAACATAAATGTATGTGTTTTGCATTACATATATATGTACATAATAAATACATCTTACTTACATAACATATAAGTGGAAGAGTGTGTGTATGTTTTATGCCTCTTTTATGAAATCACATATGACACCGTATGTAAATCTAATTATAAGAAAGTATTAAATATATGTACATATACAAAAATTCTACATTCTCTCTCTCTCTCTCTATATATATATATATATATATATATATATATATATATATATATATATATATAAATATTGACGTGTATAAGAAAACTTAAACTTATGAAATATTTTCAACTTAAGAAATCAACATCTATTGTGAGTGACCAATCTGGGAATCCAGGCACTAATCTGCAAGAGTCTGATTCTGAAATGTTAAAAACCTTACATGGTTTGGCTACCAACACAGAGGCAGAGGTACATTCAACTCAGGAAATCCTAAAAGACACTGGGGTTCCATCGGTAAGCCCTGACAGAAGCCCATTTGGCCCTTCATCAACATTTTTGCCAATTACGCCAAAAGATGCCACTGCCCTTTTTCAGTGATATGGTGACAGAAGACTTGAAAAAACTTCACAAGTCTATCGGAAACAAAAACTACAAGATGAAACATACAGAGCTGCAATACTACAATCTAATGCAAAAACTGAAAAAGGATAAAGATCTGATCATAAATAAGGCAGACAAAGGTGGTAACATTGTCATCTGGGCACATGAGTAATATATGACTGAGGCAATGGTCCACCTGAATGACTCTGTATGCTATAAGGAGGCTTCATTTACAGATCTGAATAAAATCAAAGATATGGTGCTCAAGGAACTGTTTCAATGGAAAAGACAAGGCCTTATAAGTAAAAATGAGTTTTTGTATTTGAAAAAAGATCACCCCATCACACCAACCTTGTATTTGATTCCCAAGGTCCACAAACAAATTGTTCTTATTCCGGGTAGACCAATAATTTCTGCCCAAAATAGCCTGTTGGAATCCATATCTAAATTTGTTGATTACTTTTTACAGGAACACATGAGCAATCTACCATCATTCTTAAAAGATACTGGGGACTTTCTCAAAAAAGATACTGGGGACTTTCTCAAAAAATTGAAAACTGTTGAATGGAATAGTGACTACCTGCTTGTAGTTATAAACATTACGTCCTTGTACACTAGCATAAATCATGACGATAGAATGAACACTGTTGCATACTATTTGGGCGAACGTGGCATTGGACAAATAGAACATAACAAAATGTTGTTAGCCATGATCAAGATTTGCCTCACCAATAACTATTTTTTATCTAACAACAAAGTGTATTAGCAGCTTCGGGGTGTGGCCATGGGGGCGTGCTTTTTCCTCAGCTATGCATGTTTACATGTAGGCTGGTGGGAGAAGCACGTCCGCACTGAGACATCTACTGAAGTCAGTAATTCAGCTAACACACAAACACAATCTGTAAGGCTTGTTACAACCTATTCTAAACAACATAAACAGATAAGACAAATAATGCAGAAAAATTGGCCCATTATAAAGACGGACTTAACACTTTCGCAGTTATTACCTAGTGCACCTGTACTAACTTTTAGAAAGTCTAGGGCCATGCGAGACGATTTGGTAAGAACTAGTCCAGAAGTTAAGATTTTAAGTTCTTGGCTGACACACAAAAATGGGTTTGTGAAATGCAATTCCTGCAGGGCTAGCAAATTCGGAACTAGTACTACTGAATATTGGACTCCCTTTTGAGGCAATTTAATATATGTTGGCAGCACTAAATTGCAAGCCTACAACCGCATACTCCAACATTTGAGGGCAGTAGTCAACTCGGAACCAAGTTATCCTGTAGCCAGGCATCTTAATTTAGCCCATATTAACAATTTAAAAGATCTGGACTATTTTGTGATAGGGGCGGGTCCTAAAAACATTAGAGGAGGAAACCGTGAGCGCCAGCTCAGACAAATAGAGAGTAGATTCATCCTAGAGCTCGATACAAAAATGCCAAACAGGCTCAACATGGGGGAGGATCTACATAACTTTTTTTATAAAATCAGTCCTTTGTCTTCCCTTTACCACCTTGTTACATGAATATATCTCTCTGCATTCACATAACATATATGATTTTACATGCTGACTCCATTTGTTTTTTTACATAGCTTTTTTGAATTTGATGTTACTTTTAGGGTTTAGCCATTTTCTTCAGAGAGTTCCTTAATGTGGTGATGATTTCAGTTTTTGGGCACTGGTCCAACATCGTTTAATCTTATTTAAATTCATTTTTTATCAATTTTGTCATTATGGTTTTCTCTATTTATCATTGGGTAGCTGCTGCTATGACATATCATTTTTTTTTATCTTTAGGCTGGATTCCCGGGGCTCCGGGAACCATTTGTTACTGCTGCTAATCCCTATATTTTTTCTGTGTATAAACAGATGTTTGTATTTGCACATTTTGCACTTTATTATTAGATAGCACTTTTGCACTTTTTTTGGGCAATATTTGCACATGCGTTTGATCTATTTTTGGATCTTTGAAGATACGTCTTTGCACATGTGACATATGTTTACAGATATTTTGCTTCATTTGCACATATTTAAACATGAGGATTTATCAAGTGCTATTTACACCATAGTGGAAATGGTTATTTTTCTTCACGATTTATTATGATGTCCTTTCATGTTTTTATATTATATGTGTGAGTTATTATTTATTGTTTTTATCTACAATATTTATTTACGTATTTATGTATTTAAATTTCAAAACTCGAATTGTGTGAAGCATATCTGCATAATATCAATGTACATACATGAATAGTATCTTTTTAGTGTCTATGACCATGTGATAGTAAGATTGAGGAGTTGCCTCATGTGCATTGTATTTGCCCGTAACATCTATAGTTGCACTATTTAAGTATCACAAGACTTGTGTCATGTGATCAAGACAGACTGGGTCTGTCGAAACGCGTCATGCTGGGGCACTGGCCAGGAGTGACTGGATGCCATCAATAAAAACACTGAGAACATTTATTTGAGTCCCTCGAGTGGTCCGTACCTGTTATTCATCGCGCTGTTGGCCTATTGCAGGTTTTATATATATATATATATATATATATATATATATATATATATATATATATATATATAGAGCCAGTGAATGTATACTTAGACATGACAATCTATGCGTCTCAGGGTATGGATATGAGGTTGTTGTTATACATGTGTTATTGTATATTGAACTATGCTTTTTGTTATAGGAAAGATACTTTAGTACAAGAAAAAAATGTATATTATACCACAAGATACATGTGTATATCAGACCATGTAACTTTTTCTGCCTCTATAAAACTTAGTCCGAGGTCAGCAGAAAATTTGTATTTCAGTATTATTAAATCTGTCAAGATTAATATTTAGTTATTTCCATATACAGAAACAGTGGTTAACTCAAGTGTTCAGTTCTTCAATTTTAAGAGAACAACAGAAGACGAAATCCTTTTTGATTCAAATATCTCAGTTTTATTTTTAAGCTTCAATAGAAAAGGGGCCAGCACATGTTTCACAACATTTACCTCACTTCATCAGGACCAATACATTATTCTAATTACCATTAGCGTCCCAATTTTTTTTAACCAAAAAGGTTTTTTACTCTCCTTATACAAATTCATACCAATGCAGAAATCATCATTATAAAGGCAGTAGCCTACCCCATTGGATTTGTTAAGCGTTTAAGCTGATTGCAACAGCTTGCCTATGTGACCACTTGTGCAAGAGAAAGATGGTTATTATGCCGTTGTGGATTTAAAAATGGAGATTTATTCAAATGAACACACATTTGCCTTTGAACACTTTGCAATTCTAGTGGGATGGGGTAATGCCCTTATACTGATGAATACTGCGTTGGTATCATTTCTATATGAAGAGTAAAAAAATTATCCAATTAGGTCCCACAGTTTTGTACAACTGATGCCCACCTCCATGGGCTGGTTGGTTACAGCTGACACATACAGAAATATACAAACTGGAGAGGCAGTATAGTAACAGTATGTTCTCCCTCGCCTTTAGATTATAGTTTGTCAACTGTACGTAGCATAATTGTAAATATTTTCTTCCCATTTTCGATTCATGATTATTCAACTGCTCAGAAAAAGAATAGTCTTTAAGCTTGTGTCCATAAAAGTTAATTCTTTATATCAGAGGACCTTTTTAAATGTGCTGAATCGACAGCCAATTTGTTTCCCTCTTGAGATAAAAACGCTTTTTCAGAGCTATTGTGATTGCTGCTCTTAGTCCTTTGAGTACGTAATTGGAGTGCACCCTATTCTTTATGAATAAATTCGGGTGTTGGTACAATCAAGTCGCATCAGAGAGGCTCCCAAAATTCAACTCCCAGTTCCAATGGCGAGTCACTGATATCGTCTGTGTTCACTATGTGTGAACTTATTAAATAAATGGGAGGGGCCGGTACCTGTAAATGTGAACACAGCAGAATCCTCAACTCCTTTGTTCTATCAATGTATAGACGCCGAACTTCCCTCTGACCTCTGGAAGGGATTGGTAAAAACACTAGAGCCACTCCAACAGACATTTTCTCTGTCCCCGGGTAGAACCACTTTAGTGGAACATGCCATAAAAACCCCTCCCGGGAGACGAGTGCGCCTTAGACCATACGGCATACCAGAAGCCCGGCGTCAAACCATTAAAGAGGAGATACAAAAGATGCTACAAATGGACATTATTGAGCCCTCTGTAAGTGAGTGGAACTCACCCATTGTCCTGGTGCTGAAGCCGGATGGCTCGGTCCGTTTTTGTATAGACTTTAGAGAGGTCAACAAAATTTCTGAGTTCAACACGTATCCCCTTCCCAGGGTGGACGAAATGGTCGAAAGAATAGGAAAGGCTAAATACATTAGTACATTAGACTTATGTAAAGGCTACTGGCAGATACCCCTACGGAAGTAAGATAGGGAAAAAACAGCTTTTTCTACTCCTGATGGACTGTACCAATTTAAAGTATTACCCTTTGGGTTACATGGTGCTCCAGCTACATTTCAGAGGGCCATGAATGTGATTTTACAACCACATGAGAGATATGCAGGAGCATATATTGATGACATAATAATCTATAGTGACTCATGGGAACAACACCTATTACATCTGTTTCAGGTTATAACATCCCTAGGACAATACAGTTTGAAAATTAACCCTGCAAAGAGTCATCTCGCAGCTCAAACGTTACGGTATCCTGGATATCTATTAGGTGAAGGGGTAATAAGACCACAAACATCTAAATTGAGCGCCATCTCAGCCATACCTTTACCACAAACAAAAAAAGACCTCCGGGCCTTCCTGGGTTACTTGGATATTATCGGAGAGTTATTCCGAGGTTTTCCCAGATCGCAGCTCCTTTGACCAACTTACTCCAAAAGTCTGTTAAAACAAAAGAAAAACTGAGGTGCCCTGCGGCTGATATAATACAAGCCTTCACAACCTTGAAAGCCTCCCTCACGGCAGACACTGTTCTTATAAGCCCATATTACTCTCTGCCCTTTGTCCTCCAGACGGACGCCTCAGACCAGGGGATAGGAGCAGTTCTATCGCAAGAAACACCACTGGGAGAGAAACCTATTCTATACATAAGCCGTAAACTCTTCCCCAGAGAAAAGAATTATGCCACCATAGAGAAAGAGGCATTGGCCATTAAGTGGGCCATAGACACGTTAAGATATTATCTTGAAGGGCGGGAGTTTACGCTTTATACAGATCATGCTCCTTTAGAGTGGTTAGCACGAAACAAAGGAAGTAATGAGAGGGTATTAAGGTGGGTTTTGTCCCTACAACTCTATAGGTTTCAAACCAGACATAGGAAAGGTAGCGAACAAGGGAATGTGGATTACCTCTCCAGATTTCCCCATAGCCAGACCCCTAGTAGAAAGACAGCAAGGGAAAGGGGATGTGAGGGAGAGGACGCTACTCATACCTTTAAATCGGATTGGTGTCGTTACAACGCAGGCTATTACAACGCCTGCTGTTACAACGCGGTTTTTACATCGCATACCACTACAACGCATAGTGCTTTTAAGTGCTGGATAGTGATTTATTTAATTTACCATTCCAATTCCAGTCCCCGTGGATAGTAGGGAAGGTGTTGGATAGTAAATTAAATATATTCCCTATCCTAGAGCGCCCCCCAGCGCAATGCGTTGTAATGGTTTGCGTTGTAATGGTTGCGTTGTAATGGTAGTGCGTTGTAATAAATGCGTTGTAAGTGATGTTTCCCCTTTAAATCATCTTGTGATGAACTTTCCATGGACCAACAAAGGCCCGATGCAACCTGGGACTTGGAGGAAGGACGTTCATTCTCCCCGTATGATGTTTCCCCACAGCGCGAACCAGTCAACACCCCGGAAGTGGGCAGGGTTAACATAGGAAGTGGAAGCGCCAGTCCAATGAAATGAGGAGACCCCAGGAAGCACTTGTATTTGACCAGCGAAGCGGACGAAGGAGTGCAGAGAAGAGACGCCGAAGACCGAAGGAAACCGGAGGAGGACAACGCGGGACTCCAGGAGTGCACAGGACCTGAAGTCAGTCAAGAAGCAGACGAGGATACTGAGGAGCAGTGGACGGAGGATTGGTGGTGTCCGCCGGAGGAGGCTGGAGAGCGGCCTCAACTCAGGAGAGTTGCGGCGGAGCCGGTGAGTGGGTACGCCACCGGGAATTCGGGAGAGGGTAGCGGGAGGCGGGTGGAGTGTTGAGAAGAGGATAGGTGGGTTAATACATGGTCGCTTGTGCATATTGAGGGCCTTACCTTGCAGTCACATACATATTGTGAATGCTTCACTTTGCCGCATGTGAAATACAATACTGCCTAGCATAAATTCACAGAGCACCAATGTTTTCAGTTTCCTTTCCCTTCTTGGTTTCCCCACCTCACTTCCAGCCCCAATTGCGACACGTACCATCGCCGCATTATTACTAGATAGGGGTTATTTTCTTTATCTTTTTCCCCGTGGTTTATTCTGTTGGACTATTCTTTACTGGGCACTTTTTCCCCGACCGTCCTTTCCCTCACTTCCAGGTGTGGTGACTGGTAGAGAGTTAAACACTTTAAAGCAGAGTGTCTGACGGCTCTGTTTTATCTCTCCTTCCATGAGCCTCCGGGGTGACCCAGCCAAGAGCAAAGAGTAGCCCGAAACATCGTCAACAACAAATCCCTTCGGCTCACAAATCGGTGCTTCTGGAGACGACCAGGAAGAGAGACACTCTGTATCAGAGGATTACTTGTGTACTGCTAATAAACCAAGCCCTTTTGGAAAATATATACAGCCTCCTCGCCTGTTTATCGAGCCCGCCCTCCCACCAGACTTGAGAAGGACCACAACGCTATTAGTGCTTTTCTGGTGAGATCAGTTAGTTCACAGCGCAAGGCATTCAGTATCAAGTCTGATCATCTTAATTTTCTGTGTAAAGTGTTAGGCTAGGTCATTGAAGTTAGGAACCTTAGGTGGAGGAGTCATGTCTTCAGGTGTCTGTTCATGTATGATTTTGAAATCCTCTATAATCCTTCTGCAATTTGAGGCAAAAAATTATGACTTCGACTGCTTAAGGGGGTTTATGTAAGTTTTTCTTTCCTTACTTAGGGATGCGAGTTTGGAGGTAGAAGAGAATTTTTCTATCTACTTACATGGGCAAATAATATCGTTCTCTTAGTGGTCATCTCTTTATTGAACAGCTGAGACTACTTTCTTGGGATATTTAAACGTCACCATCACTGCGCTGTTAACTTGGAGCACCTATGTGTCATTTGTACAGATGGATTCATTTCAACGGAGACATTGTCAATGTAGATATATGCTTATTACTTGCATGTATATATTTGTATATGTTCAACAATTTAATAGTGGGTCCAGCTCGTTAGATATGCAAGCCATCCCCACTGCAATAGAGAAGGAGCTACGTCCTTACTCAGTGACACGTATTCAGGCTCCTGGACTGCAGAGTGCTGAGAAGTGAAAGATGTAGAGGGAGGGGAAATCAGGGTTAAAGTACTACTGTAGCGATCAGATGGGAAAGAAAAACAGATCTTGTTTTTGGCCACGGAGTACACATTTTATGTGAATGAGAGAAGATAATATTGCTCTTCAACTGCTACCTATCTATGCCTTACTGAAATGCGAGAATGCTGTCTTAAAAAACTGTCGCCTTAGCAATGCTTGTATAAGTTCACCTGTGTGGACACTCCTAAAACAAAAGCTTGTTTTGAAAATACGATTTCAGGTGTAACTTTTTAGAACCTTGGTGGGAGCACATTTGTACAAAGTGGTCTCAACAGCCTAAATAAGATGTAAAGGTAGACAAATGGGATTCCAGTTTCCAACTGGTAGTCATCATAAAACTACAAGATCGACTGCAGTAAAAAACATTGCATATGCCCCATTTATATTTAATGTTAGTGCTCATGACCCTTACAATTGCACATTTTAGCTGCACTCTGCAATTATGTCTGTTTATACTTTACATTTCCTGTGATGGCCCCAAAAGTTTCAAGTTCAAAACTTTGGGACACCAGGACAAACTGTGTTTTTGGCAAATTAAACACATCTTTTACATCTCTGAATGTTGTTAGTACCTTCTCATTCTCGACTTGGCAGAGAACAGCTAAATCAAAAATGTTGAAAAGGATGAGAGAGTGGTCTGACCAGCCAATGTGTATGACACTATCACTGATGTAGCCTGTTAAGAAATCATTAGGTCGAGAATAGTAACTTTGTTGTGCTTGAGAAAGTTGCAGTATTGTGTTGGTCATCATTCACGTAAAGGAAATAAGTAAATTGATGTGAGTGCCAGTTTGTCCCAAGGGAGGTTGAAATCTCTATTTAAAAAAATTGCTTTCAGGTTAACAGTAGTTGAGTTGTCATGAAGTCTATAAATTCTGGAAATGTTTTATTCCTCCAGGAGTGTGATAAACTGTGTATTTTAGCTTTATAGGATGTTGCAGTACAAAAGTAAACAGTAAAAGATTGGTAGTTCATAACTGAGAGGGTATTTATCAGTGTGCAGGATAATGATTCTTTACAAATAATGCACACCCTACCACCTGTTTTAACAGTTCTGTATAGGTGGATTATCTTGTAGCTGCGTAGAAGAGCAGAACCCAACACACTGAACCACATGCTATGGAATGAGCTACAGGAGCATGACTCGTCACCGGCAAGGGCCTACCTTCAAGAATCACTTGAATTCTCAGGTCTCACACAACCATGGTATACTCCCACGAGCCACCATGTATTGAAGCGGATGGCCTGGAAGGCCCTAAAAATCTGCTATGTTATAGATGATAAGGCCTTGTTATCAAACGGAACGCACAGTTAGATAATGTTAAACAACTACAAAAACCTTGCCTCCTCCCCCTCAAATATTTTGACACTTGATACTGCAGTTTTTAAGAATACTGGCTGTGCTGACTACCTACAAGAGATCACCTTCCTCCTGGCAACGAGATAATCTCCCCGACACCTGTCATCTATGCTGAGTTGGGAAGGAAGATCTCCTCCACCTAGTCGGCACTTGCAAAACAGGATAGGGTGAAAGGAGTCAGCTACTGAAAAGAGCCTTCAACCAAAGGGTAAAAATCACAAGAAGGCATGCAGTTCTGGCTTGTTTTATCCCAGGGGATACCCAGCTGAATTGCTGATTGTCAAATTTTTGTTGAAGGCGGAAGAAAGGCTGCATTGTAACACGTCAGGCTTGCTGAGACAAACACAATTGAAGGATTAAAACTGAGCTACCCTTTTTAAAGCCCGAAACTAATGTAACTTAATATAATACTGATGTGCCTCTTGCACTTTACCTCACTGTACTATTTAGGAAATACTGACCTTCACGTGGGACCAATGAGACTGATGTGAACCATGGAATTTCATATCAGTTTTAATATTACTTATTAATGTCAATTTAAAATCTGTTTTGCACACAGGTTTTTATTTTGGTTCTTACTATTGATTTGACTAAAGTTTTAAAGTTGTCACTTAGCAATTTCAAACAAGATTTAGAACCTAACCTAAGTCTATTTTAACGCAACAAAATTGTAATATGTGTTTTAATATTATAATTTATCGCAATGGTTTTAAATAACCCATCAACCCCTTAAAGAATGAATCAGAAATGATCTGAAGAGTTACAAAGTATCATTGCAAACTCGTTCACAGACAAGCAAGCCGAAGCCAGAGAGGCAAAGTCCATCAAGGACAGCTCTGATTCCAAACTACTGTGGCAATATCTTTGACGAAATCAATGCCGGGGCTCTTCGGTGCAACAATGTATCAGTCAATTTAAGCAGCGGGATCGCCTGCGAACAAGTTTGCCATAATACTTTACAACTGTGCAGATCATTTTTGATTCATTCATTTCAGGGCTCTCCACCCTTTGATTCACTAATCTGTACAGATTAATTCTGTGCTTGTGAGTGGACCCAGTCCTTCGATTCTGGCCCATTTTTCTTGTATAGTCTATCTTCTTTGAATCAAAGAATGAGGTTTCTTTAGTGAGAAGATACCATTTGGACCTTCCCCTATATAAGTATGAATCATTGTGTTCATCAGCTGTTTGATATTGGCCCTTAGGTTGCTCCTGTCTTATTTGTTTACCCTATCCTGAAGAAGACCCGCTATTGAGGCTTAGACTAGCTCCTTCCCTCCCACTTCAGTTCGAAACTTTGACATGTTCTTAACTGCCTGGATTGTTTAATTTTGCGACAGAGAAGGAATGATGATTGAACACAATGACCTCCTTTGAGTGGATATATATTTTGAGTGTATGAAATATTTACGAACAGGTACTGTTGAAATACATTTGTAAATGTTATGGGTCTTTCCCTTTCTATTCTTTTCTATTTTTGATGCACAAGCACTTCCTCCTGAGCACATTTTTATGGTTCCAGGAACAATCGTTGTGTGTAAATAGTAGATGTTTAGCATCAATATAAACTGAATTTTATGTTTTGGAATAATACTGCGTCTGTTGTGATGATTTTTTTAAAACTTATATGCTCGCTCCCTGTTATTGTGTATTCACTCAATAATTGATTCAGGATAGTCCAATTGAATTGTTCTATCCTTGCTGTCCGTTAGGACCATTGTTTTTTTGTATCGCATTGTACCCAGGTCCTTCAGATTTTTGTGGGTTACCCTAGTATTTTGTAATAGTTAATATAAACAAAGGCGTACTGCAGAGAAGTAGTTTCTACAAGCAAGAGCATCTACTTTATAAGCCCCTGTTAAAGGGTTTTAAGACATGAGTGGATTTCCCCAGAGCCTCAATTCTTTCCCCAGCTATGTGAGACCGCAAAAGTATTACCGCCAAACTGCGCAACTCAATTCTTTTATGGGTGAGATTCTTTGAGGGATTCTTCATGTGCCATTACACAGATGACAGCCACACTAAAAATACTAATACAGTAGGTAATCTGGGACACAGAGGAATATGTTGCATGGATATCTGCTTAATCAGGGCATAAAACTGCAGAGGTGCACGTCTGAACTGCGGTGTCTCAACATAAACATGAAGGTATGACAAAAGAGTAGAAGGATGGTTGTGAAATATATTAGGAGAATAGAATTTTGAGGGTTTCTGCGAAGCTCCATGTAATCGTTAAAAAAGAAACAAAAGTAACATTTTCTCAATGTAGAAAGTGTTAGAAGCATAGTGTCAAAATTCACAGATTTCTCAAGATCATCTGTTACTGAGTCATCAGGTCGCATTGTACTCCCCTTCTTTTTGATGAGTTGCAGTGTTAAAGAGTGTTGAACTAAATAAACACTTCAACATTTCAGGGGTATGTCTTTCTGCGCTTTGAGCACTTTTGGTCCCAGGTGTAACTCAACAGACTCTGCCTTACTGGAGTGGAGTCCAGAAACCTGGCTACAAACGAGAGAATGCATTTGTTAGAGGGGAGTAATTTCCCATGCAGCCCCCCTGACCATGTGCCTAAGTGCATGTTTGTAAAGATTGCATTCTAAATCGGATCCTTGAAAGTAGCAAAGAACCTCTACTGATACCCTACTGCACGAAGAGTGTACATTCCACTTCTATTAAATGGAATATTTTACGTGGTAAATGTATTAGACCTAAATGTACCGTTCTGAAGCTCAAGATTTTTAATTTAAAGCAAAATGCGTATATAATACAACCCTTTATTTCTTTTCAAAAGTTGTACTATGTGGGTATTTAGCTGTACAGAAAAAGTTAGTAGTGTAGAGTGAACCATGCACCCATTATGCATTGATAATAATTTAGGCCTATTCATAAAGGTACATTTACATGTGAGTAAACCTACCCATGTAAATTTACTCTTACACTTTGTGGTAAATTTACTACTTTTGGCTGTTCACGATTTACGAGTGTAAATTTACTATACTTCCATGTCTTCACCCCAGGGACACCTTAAGGTTGTGGGGGCCTAAGATGTAGGGTTTCCGGGACCCACAGTGAGAGGGAAGGAACTATCAGTGTACTTTTTATCATATTATGTCGCTGTTGTACACCTTACAAGAATATTAGAATGTGTGCCTGCTCCTATGCAGGTTAACGTTAATCTGTGCTGCAGTGGGAGTACTGCCAAGGGGGGCTATATAGTGCACCAAAAGACAAACATGGGTTACACGTTTGGTGCACACTGGGCTACTCTTGCAAGGCTAATAAAATGAGAACAATTTACTGGATATAAACACCTGCTGTTTGCAGCACTTTGAAAGGAAAACATGGGTCATAAATCCTATATAAATGCTACTTTCTTAGTGCTGATGTGAGGAACATGTGGAGAATCCATCATTTAGTCCAGTCAAAGTAAGGGTTTCAAGAGAAGAGCTTGAGAGACACTTACATTATCCAGGGACCTAACATTTCACAAGTGGGCATGTGAAGAATTCATTCAAATACATTCAGTCCATTGCTATAAATGTAACATTGTATTTTAGAATTAAAGATTAGCATACATTTATATTGCATCAGGTGTACATAGAGCAAAGTGAGTTTTTGAAAGAAAGAAGGTTATATCTTACTCTCTATGTCGTGAGAGGAAAGGGGTGTCGCCATCATAGAGGGACATGTTGCAACCTTTATCAAGGCGAAGTCTCAAGGTCAAGTTCCCACCAGGAAGGTATCCATCACTGGTGCTGCCCGCGCCGTAGGACCTGGGCCCATGAGTGGGATGGGAACATAGACATCCCTGCACCAGTGCGGTTATTACAGTAGCCTTTTTCTCAGATGTTTTATTAAACACGGAACCTTCTTGTTTATGTTAAGGCAAGTGTGTGGTAGGGCAGAGTACAGGTTAAGAGGAAAATGACGAAGAGACAGGAAAGCAGTGAAAAGAAGATGGAGAAAAATAGGAAGGAGAAAATAAAAAGACAGAATGTGAGAAGGGGCAAATGAAAAAGAAAGAGGAAAGAGATAAGGAAGAGCATAAGGGCAAGGAAATAGAAAGGAGCAATAAATAAGGATGTCACGGAGAAAAGGGAGGAAGGCCATAAGAATATGAGCGAGATACAGAACATGGGGAACAGATAGACAGAAGTAGGGAATAGTGAGAAGAGAGGCGAGAGGGAAGAAAAGACGGAGGAGAAAAGCAGACAGAATGAGGAACTCGAACGCCCACAGCCATCATTAGGGCAGCAAGAGCAATGACACCGATGCATGGGTGCTTGAGGGGCCACAGTGCTGAGTTACACTTTTATTTGAATGCTGCCTTGATTGGTGAGCAGGATCACGGGACCCAAGTTTCTCTCTTGCTTTAGGGCCCGTGACATCCAGACTACGACCCTGGCTCCCACGCGCTTTTATTTTTTTTAAGTGAAACATTTGCCATGACATCATCTGCTCTCGTGTCTTTCTGGTTCCGATAGGCGTAACACATTGATCCCACACGCACGAACACGAGGGCCTGCCTCGTGCTTCCATAACTTGCCGCATTTAAAAAAAAAACCTTTGAATATCTTTGTTCTTGTTATGGGTCAGAGGAAGCCAGGTCACTTCTCCGTTTATATGTAAAATAAAAAAATGGAGACTGGCTTCTCCTACAATTTTCTCACATGATGGGGAGACACGGCCTCCTTTTCTTAAAAGCACAGGTCGATTTTCTTTTAATTTCACTTCTATCATGATAATCTTTTATGTCGCACAGCTGTGACTCTTGTCAGTTTACTTTTGGTAAACATCAAGTTTTGTTTTTGTACATTCTTTGAAGCAACGTCTACAAATGTATTGATGTGAAGGGGGTTAAAGAAAATTCAGGAACTTTGTACAAAGGCATAAAATTGCGGGTCAGAGGGAAGCCAGAGACGATATGATGTGTAAATCCACGAGTGACCTGTTGGGAGAAAATGAAAGGCGCTGTAGAGCTCTACACCTGAGAGCGACAGCACTGCCGCCTCCCATCAGTATGAGTTTGAGATTGCATTCGCAATTCTCACACTTTCAAACCACTCACATAAAACAAAGCTGGTGAGAATGTAATTGTGAAGCTTTGTCCACTATGTCACTGGCTTCTCTGCAAAAGCTAGGACTAAAAGGGTCGCATCTTTCCCAGAGGTGAAGGTTTTGTGTGAAGGATAGTTGGAGAGGGCATGGTACAGGTACGGGTGTAATGTAGGCTCCTCCAAAGTCTGATTGGGACCAAAACACCCAAAAACAGTGGCCCACATGTACGGATTGCAACCTTTTGCGAAGTATTGTTTGATTAGTGCTAGAGCTAACTTTGTTGGAAATTTGTGGTACACAAATCAATTTATGACTTGTAGGGTCAGTAACTTTGGTCTTGTCTGGAACACCATTATTCGTCTACACTCATTCATAGGTCAGGTTTCTCAAATTCCTAAACCTTGCTCACCCTCAGATCCCTGAGTCCCCTCCCATCCAGGATGCACTGAAGCTTTGCACAAGCTCATCGGGATTCTTACTGTCCATTGGCCAACAGGTCCTCAGATGATCATGTTTACCTGTTGGTCTGGCTTCTATTTACTCTCAATGACCTGGATGCTCTGCGTATCCTAAGACAGCGAGGCTCTTGCTCATCGTTAGTCATTCACAAACTACCCATTCTCCCTCAGGACCCTTATTCTCATTTCCACTCTCAGGTCCCTTGAGGCTCCTACAAAGACGCAAATCCCTAAAACTCCTGGTCATACTATCTCCAGAGGCTACTGTACACTCCTCATCCTGTTCAATCCTGCTCACCCTCTGGTAACCTTCTATCCATGTTCATAATTTGGACCTGTGTCTCTTGCTCTTGCTTACTATTGTTACCCAGAGCCCTGCTCACACTCAAGAAAGCGAATTCCATGTTCAACAGGAGATTCCCTGATGCTCTGCCCACACTGGGGCCTTGACATTCCCATTCATCACCAGATCTCCAAAAGCTCCTGCATGTCCCTAAGTTCTACAGCCTCCTTTTAGGTTCCCAGCAGTGGCCATATTCAATTCAATTGTCCAAGGCTCCAGCTTACCCTCAAGTCCTCATGGCTGTGGCCTCACTCTCAGTTCCCCGACTCCCCTGCTAACTATCTGGTGATCCCCAAATCCCTGCTTATCTGTTTATTGTACATGGTCTCCAAATATACGCTTGCTTACTTCCTAGGTCTTGGCTCACACATGCCCTCATTGAAAGAGGATAACTTCTTATCATCCAGTAATGTAGCACTTCTTCAGGATCTCACTGTTTACACCCTCTCACGGGGGGATATAAGATCAGCTAGCTCCCTTCTGCGTGGCTACCTAGAGTAGGATAATTTGTCAGTGGAGCACAGAGACTGGCTAAGACATTGATGGCCATCCTCTCCTACAAATCTTCTTTGGCTCTATTGCATAATCTGACCCAGTCACACGGCACATGGAGTGTTTTGGACAAAAAGCAATAGATACAAGCAGGCATACTTCAGACAGCAAATCTTTCCCCTATGAGTAAAACTGGTGGCCCAGTTCAGGGCGAATAATCTATAGAAACAACTTTGCAAAATTACTGAGTGATGTAAGTGCTTGTGTGCAAACTAGAGGTCAGGGGACTGGACTTTAGTAGGGCCAACTCAGCCTTACATCATTTGAAGACAGTTAAGTGGGTACTAATGCGCTAGACAATGGAAAGACCCAGTATTTTAAAACCAAGAGACATTTCAGTTCATGGTGTGCTTTATGTAAAAAGTCACTAGTTTTGTCAACTGTAGCAACCATAGTCACAGCAACATCAGAAAAGGAGTGGTGACGTTTCTGCTGCTCTCACCACTGCTCTCTAGAAAAGACGGATTCGTATAACTTTTCCCAGTGATTCTTTTCGATATTCCACTTAAATTACTCTCTAAACTATCCATTAAATCCATCTAAACACACTACAATGTAGGATTTGAGTGTGTGTGTTGTGTTTTCAACCTTAAAGGAAGGGTAAACTGGTGAATTGAGGAAGAATCTGCTACACTCTTTAATTAAAGAGAGGAAGGGAATAATGCATGTGGATAAAAGTGAGGAAGAGAGAAAAGATGGAAGTTAAACTTATTGACATTTCCTGTGACCCTGTGCCATACAGCTGCTCTTCCCTCACCCACCCTCTTTCATTGTGCCCTAATAATTGTAATATTTTACTTCACATTGTAGATTGCCATTGTAGAACACGTCAAGAGTGGCTGGCTGGTACCTAGGTTTAAACCCGGTAACTGCATTAGAGTTTCCTCTAGGTTAACATTACTTGCACCCTTAATATAATGTGTAACAGGCAGTGCGCCCCACTCTCAGTCTTTATCTGCAGCCTCTCAGTATTTTTTTCATCCTTCATGTAGTTTAAAAAAACATTTTAACAACTGGCACTGTTGCATTAAGTTGTCAGTATTTACATCAAGAATGGTTGTAGGAAGGTGGATACCTGACTATGGTTACCCCAGATTTTTTGCCTAATGTTTAGCTGGTTTTCGACTTAGTTGGCCTGGGATCCTGCTAATCAGGGCCCCAGGCTATCTGCTCTCACTGTAAAATGGACTCCATGTACTTTAGGTACATCTCCATTTGGATATTGGGTCACCTTATGAGCCCCTGTACAGTGTACTATAGGTACCCAGGGCATAGGTGCATCCAAGGCCTACCAGGGACTGCAGCATGTATTATGCCACCCCTGGCTGGCCATCCAAACTGACACAACTGGCTGATCACTCAGCTGGGGCAAGGCCGTGTAATCACCCCTTGCTTAGGTATAGTATTCCTATACCTACTTATATATAGACACATAGTAACCGATAAGTCACTCCTATGGCAGGCCTTAACAATCCTGGAGGCAGAGTGCTTGGTTATGTGTGAGATGGTGCTCTAGCATGAGCTGAGCCTGTCTGCAGCTTTCGTAACCATGTCCTTATAGCTGTTCTATGATATCACCATACCATATACTCTTAAGTGCATTATAATCCTCGCGGTTAAATGCTAACTTTGGTTTGGCTTTATCCAAACATGTCGTGTAAGGTGTCATACGCTTTGGAATACTAGCCCCTTGCCAATTCTGGCAACAGGGGTAGCATTTCACCCTACTAGAGGGAGAAGACATGTTGTTGCTGACTATCCCGGTTAAAGTTAACCAGAGCCCCAGCGTCACAAAATGGACGCTGCTGCCACCGACACAAGTCTGACCTCCTGCTGCTGGGAGTCCTTCCAGTCACGGAGGTTTGGACAATAGGTTTCCTGCCTAGGGAGGTGCGAGCACCACCCCAGACAGGACTTTGTGTATTGGGACAGGGAGGGCTGAATAGAATGAGACACTGCCTGGGGCACACTAGGTACTCCATGCATACCCCAGTTCAAACGGGTTGCTGGGGCACTCCAGCCCCAGCTCTGGTGCGAAACTGGACAAAGGAGAGGGGGTGTAACCACCCCCCTTCCTGGTCCCACCAGGAGGGACCTAGTCAGTAATCCAGCCCCTTTTAGTTGTATAAAGGTTGGAGCCGAGTCCTGAGACTTTAGATTTTGATCCTGACTGAAACCCGAAACGAAACTCTGGACCTTCGACATTCTGCTGAAGCTGAAGACTGAAGAATCTCCCTTGTCGCCAAGGAGTGACCACCCTGGGCAACCAGGCACCATCCAACAAATCAACGGCTTGCTTTGTCGACGTTCCCGCCGGAATTCGAGCACAGAGCCTGACAAGACCCAGACTTCCAGACTTCCAGACCTCTCTGACCCTCTCTTCACGACTGTAGCACAGCTGAGATCGGTGGAGGCGACAAGACACGTGGGACCGGAGATCTTGAAAAGCCTGCAACCTGCTACCTGTGCAGCTCCTGAGGCACCCTCAAAGCTGTGCACTGGGGGTTGAGAAGCCCCGATCCCGAGCTCCATCTGCGACGAAGATCAGCCCCCACTCTCCACGAGTTCTGCGTGGGGCCCTTCTGCTTTTGTTCTGCTCGACGCGTTGTCCGGTTGCTGGCCCATTGGCTAGCAGCCTCTGTGACGACAATCCTTTTGAACCACCTCGCTGGTCTGGTTGCTCCAGACTGGCCCTTGCTTCCCCGCAAAGGTGAAGCACCTCAGACCTTGCTGGTCTGCACCAGAAGCCTTTGTTGTATCCTGTGTGGGTTGCCTTTGCCAAGGCTTGTTGACTCCAATCCGAAAGTCAACCCCTCCATCTGCGAGATCCTTCGTGGGACAGCCCGTCTCCAGCACCTGGTCATCGTCGACGCCTCCTGGTCCACGTGGCTACCAATACAAACTTCAAGATAGCACCTGATTCCTCCTTGACGTCGTCTGGTTCCTTCCTGGTTCCACCCGGTCACTGGATAGTGACCCAGACTCTGTCCCCTCTGCTTTCAGGTCCTCTCCATCCTCGATCCACCCGGACATCTTCCTCCTGGTCGCCTGCAGCATCTTTCTTCAGGTCTCCAAAGGCTTCAACGACGAAACCCGACACATCTTCACACCTATGCACCCGCCGTCCGTGGGTGAGGTAACGCGAGTACTTCGGTGCTCCCAAGGGTATTGACTATCCAAGTGTCTAAGTCTCTAGTTGTTTCCTCCTAGCCAAACCGGAAGTGTCCTAAATCCTTCTAAATCTAACTTCTAAGTTCCCATTGACTTTGCATTGACTCCCGTGTGTGTGTAAAGACACTGCACGCGCCGCCTGTGGGCCTCCTACTTCTAAGCTATTGTTAAGACAGTGTAGCCCCAGCAATTCCCTAGGCCCTAGGCCTTTCCTTTTCTCGTGACGTGGTACTTATACCACTTTCTTAGTATATGGTTTGCTTCGCTCCTAGGGCCTAACCGTAACTTGTGCAACTTAACGTATATTAACTAAGTGTCTTGTTATGTGCTTTGGCCTCTGACCTCATAAAGAGTTCAGAGGAGTGTGTTAGAAATAAATACATATATATTTTATATATATCCTGTGTGGTGTCCTTTCATTTGATATTTAAGGGATTACATATGGTAAAACAGCTGGCTTTACACGCCCTCAAGAGTCTTATAGCCTAAGGCTGTTCTGTCCACGCTACCACTAGGATAGCTGGTCTATAAGGTTGACTTACAACCATCACCATAAGGGTTGTTTGGACTGGTGCAAGGTGATCACTAGAATAGTGAACACCATATACCAGGCCAACTTCTCACAACGGTTACAACACTATCAGAGCAATTCAATTTAAAGAGGGGAGAAAGATCCCCTTGCAGGCAAGTGCAGTTAATGACTGCATCTGCCTGCAGGCCGATGTCTCAGGGGTCCATGGTAGCCCCTTTGCATCCTCCAGAAGGTTTGCTTAAGGAGGCACATAGACTGTGCACCACTTTTTTGTGGCACATTGTCAGTGCTCATCCTGGGGTCTCTATGGCCCTAAACCTGCATCCATGATATGGGGCGGGCACAGAGGCAAAGTCATATCCTCATTCACATGGGGCCATGCTCCCGTGAAAATGAGAGGATGCGCTCTGAAGATAGCGCTGGCTTTACATGTGGCACATGCCATGGGCACCCCTTGACCAATTGGCTCTGCTTGACATAGATAATATTTCCACCTTAATGCGCCAAATAATATCTGGATACCTGGACGGCCCACTAAAACCTGACTACATTTTAAAATATCAGGACAATATCACTGCCATCTTTCTTGAAGTAGCCAACCTCTTGCAGAGTACTGCAGAAGTACCAATGTCATGGATACACGCTAAGGTTATTCCTCTTCTAAAAAGCCTTCGTTAGATGTTAGGTGTCTCGACCTCAGGACACCCCCACGCCGCACGACCCACCAGCTGTAGGCGTCCCCTCGCTGCTGCTTGCTTTCCCTACCGCTGCTGCCCCCATCTGTGCCTCATTGTATTTCCCCCTTCTGTGCCTTCATTAGTACTTCGTTTTTTACCTCCCCCATCTGTGCCTTCATTTGTATTTCATCCCTGTCTCAGAGTAGTGTTGGATTCGTAGTGTTTCTCAGCGATTCTGCCGGTATTGTTCCCCTGTTGTGACCCCCCCTCCGCTCCCCGCTTCCCGCCGCTGCTCCCTCGCGGCCCCGCCCCCTTTTATTTCTGTGTCCCCGTTGACCGCCCCGCTCCCGCCTCCCAGCTGCTCCTCCCTCCCACTTCGCCTTATATGGAGCCCGCGCGTACGCGCAGCGGTCACGCGCAGCGCGTGCGCCGATTGTGCGCCGAAGGCGCGCCATAGGCAAGCCCGTCTACGCCAGGACCGCTCCCAGCGCCAGGACCCCTGGTCCATGTCAACGCCAACCCTCCCTAAGGACCTACGATGCCGCCACCTTCCATGCACTCAACGCCGGCCGGAACGCCGCCTGCTACCGAGCCACCCCGAAACACACTCACGGACCCTTCCCCTGCCAAGCCTGCAAATTCACCTGCCTCCGGACCTGTACCGCACCCGACAAACTGAGTACCAGCAGCAACCACCTCAAGTGCATCGTGCTCAACACCCGCTCCGTCGACAGGCACGCCATCGAACTCTGGAACCTGCTCGACACTACATCGCCGGACGTCGCCTTCCTCACAGAAACCTGAATGAACGCTTCCTCAGCGCCTGACATCGCCATAGCCATCCCGGACGGATACAAGATCAGCCGGAAGGACCGTGTAAACCAGACTGGAGGAGGCATCGCCATCGTACACAAGAACATCATCGACATCATGACCAACCCCGACGACACGTTCACCGCCGCCGAACAACTCCACTTCCAGATACACACCGATCCCAAGACCACCCTCAGAGGCACCCTCATCTACAGACCCCCGGGACCACGGACACAATTCAGCGAAGACATCGCAGACTTCATCAGCCCGCACGCCCTCCCCTCCGCTGACTACATCCTCCTAGGGGACCTTAACTTCCACCTGGAGAACAACAAGGACAGCAACACCACCACCCTGCTGGACAACCTCGGCAACCTCGGACTCAAGCAACTGGTGAACACCCCCACCCACTACGCCGGCCACACGCTTGACCCAGTCTTCTCCTCCAGCAAGCACATCTCCTTCAGCCACTCCACCGGACTCCACTGGACTGACCACAGCTGCATCCACTTCAGCTTCAGAAGAACAACGACCCACCACCACCCACAACAGATTCCTCGCAGGAGCTGGAGCAAGATCACCACCGAGCAGCTCACCACCTCCCTCCGCCAGAACCCTCCCACCAGCACAACGGACCCTAACAAAGCAGCCAGCAACCTCACACAGTGGCTCACCAACTGCGCAAACGACCTCGCACCACTGAAGAACCCTCCCAGCAGACCCAGCAGCAAGAAAACCTCCTGGTTAACCGACAAACTCAAGAACTCCAAGAAGAACTGCCGCACCCTCGAGAAAGCCTGGTGTCACGACCAGACCACAGACAACATCACTGCCCTCAAGCACGCCACCCGCAAACACCACCAGCTGATCCACACCACCAAGAAGACAGCATTCACAGAACGACTAGACAACAACGCCCACAACAGCAAGGAACTCTTCAGCATCGTCAAAGAGCTCTCCAACCCCAGCGCCGGAAACAACGACATCACCCCCTCGCAAGACCTCTGCGACTCACTCGCCTCGTTCTTCCACCGCAAGATCGCCGATATACACAACAGCTTCGGCGCACCTACCACGCACCCGACCACCGAACCAACGCCCCCCACCACCACCCTCTGCGCCTGGACCCCGATCAGCACCGAAGACACCACCCGCACGATGAACACCATCCACTCCAGATCACCAACCGACCCCTGCCCCCACCACGTCTTCAACAGGGCCGACTCCATCATCGCACCCCAACTCCGGGACATCATCAACACCTCCTTCAACACCGCCACCTTCCCGGAGATCTGGAAGCACGCCGAGCTCAGCGCCCTCCTGAAGAAACCAACAGCGGACCCCACCGAACTCAAGAACTACCGCTCCAACTCGCACCTCCCTTTTCCCGCCAAAGTCATCGAGAAGACCGTCAACAGACAGGTTGCCGCCTTCCTCGAGACGAACTGGTCCCTCGACCCCTCGCAGTCCGGTTTCCGAGCCAACCACAGCACCAAGACCGCCCTCATCGCAGCCACTGACGACATCAGATCCCTGCTCGACAATGGGGAAACAGTGGCCCTCATCCTCCTGGACCTCTCTGCAGCGTTCAACACTGTCTGCCACCGCACCCTAGTGCAGCGCCTCAGCAACATCAGAGTCCAAGAGAAGGCACTGGAGTGGATCATCTCGTTCCCGTGGGTAGAACCCCGAGAGTCCACCTCTCCCCGTTCAGATCAGAGGCCACCGAAGTCATCTGCGGCGTACCACAAGGATCATCACTCTGCCCAACCCTCTTCAACGTCTACATGAGCCCTCTCGCAGCCATCGCACGCAGACACAACCTCAACATCATCTCCTACGCCGACGACACCCAGCTGATCTTATCCCTCACCAACGACCCCGCCACCGCCAGAACCAGCCTACACGAAGGGATGAAAGACGTCGCCGAGTGGATGAAGAACAGCCGCCTGAAACTGAACTCAGACAAGACGGAAGTCCTCATCCTGGGATCATCACCCTCCGCCTGGGACGACTCCTGGTGGCCGCCTGCCCTGGGCAGCGCACCCAAACCAACGGACCACGCACGCAACCTGGGCGTCATCCTGGACTCCTCCCTCGTGATGACCAAGCAAGTGAACGCAGTCTCATCATCCTGTTTCAACACCTTGCGCACGCTCCGAAAGATCTTCCGATGGATCCCCACCGAAACCAAAGAAGACGGTCACCCAGGCCCTCTTCACCAGCCGTCTGGACTATGGAAACACCCTCTACGCTGGAACCACGGCCAAACTCCAGAAAAGACTCCAGCGCATCCAGAACGCCTCAGCACGACTCATCCTGGACATCCCGAGCCGCAGCCACATCTCTGCCCACCTGAAACACCTGCACTGGCTCCCCGTCAACAAGATGATCACGTTCAGACTCCTCACCCACGCACACAAGGCTCTCCACGACTTGGGCCCGAAGTACCTCAACAGCCGCCTCACCTTCTACACACCCACCCGCCAGCTCCGATCCGCCAGCCAGCCCTCGCCTCCGTCCCAAGAATTCGGAAATCCACAGTCGGAGGAAGATCCTTCTCCTACCTGAACGCCAAGACATGGAACTCCCTCCCCACTCCCCTACGGCTGACCCAGGATCACCTCTCCTTCAGGAAATTACTCAAGACCTGGCTGTTCGAGCAGTAGCGACCCCCCCCCCCGCAGCGCCTTGAGACCCTTATGGGTGAGTAGCGCGCTACACAAATTTCTATGATTGATTGATTGATTGATGCCACTCAGCCAGAAAACTATTGTCCAATCTCCCTTTTGACATTTTATCTAAGGTTGTGGAGAAACATGCAAATAATCTCCTAACTATTTTTTTTTTTAACAGAATGAAATACTTGATGTTTCTTCAAATGGATTCAGACCATCACACAGCACCGAAACTGCTCTTCTAAACAGTCACCAAAGCCCTTTTCAGCTCTGCAGATGCTGGCAAATTCCAGGCTCTGATACTCCTAGATTTAAGTAAGGCCTTTGATACATTTACATACAGTTTTACTATCTCGCCTCACTGAACTGGGTGTACAGGGCAAAGTTGTAAATGTAAATTGATACTTGTATAGCGCACTACTCACCCGCAAGGGTCTCAAGGCGCTTGTACGAATACCGCTGTGGAACCCATCCTGGCTTTCCCTGTGAGGCGTCCAATCCTGGGCAGCCCCAAGGTGGAGGCCAGGCATCCTTAGCGTTGTGGGGGCCGTTGTGGAGATTAAGCAATCTATTGCCCAGAGTTGCACTCCATGATTGGAATAGGCACCGAGGCGAGAATTATCAAGTCGGTGGAATTATTGAGCCCAAGACCAGCCGAGGCGGGGAATTGAACCCTGGCCCGGGCTAGACCTCTGCATCAGGGTCTGCCGCTCGTAACCATTGAGCCACACTTCTCCACTTCTGATCTGGTTTGCCTCCTTTCTAAAAGAGAGCAGTATTTTCAAGTTATATCCCCACCTTTCACGTCCAAAAGGGCACTGGTACATGGCGTCCCCCAGGGTCCAGCCCTCAGCACTAACCTTTTTAACATTTACATTAGACTTCTGGCTGAGGCAGTGAAATCCTTTAGAATGTCACCAGTGTCATATGCTGACGACACTCAGCTGCAAATCTCCCTGTGTGAAGAATCGACCAGCAGGTTTGCAAGCTTTAAACCTTTCGCTGCTGATGACGAGCTCAGCTCGTCATCACCCACGGGTGTCGTGTGCTGATGACGAGCTGAGCTCGTCATGAATAATGGTATTAATAAATCTGCAGCACAGGGAAAAAATCCCCGCAGCAGCCATGTGGTTAAAAACTGCCTAACAGTAGTTGCTGGATAGATGCACAACACCTGCTTAAAACTTAACGCCAATAAAATGGAGATCCTCTTGTTGGGTAGGCATACCCATTTTTGAAGTAACCATTGGTGGCTGAAAATATTAAGTCTCCCTCCGCCCCCTCCCCCCCCCCCCCCCGAAAATCAGTTGTGAAAACTTTGCGATATGGATGGTTAATTCTTCATACTTCGAAACCCAAGTCAAGTTGCTGGTAGGTCACTGTTTTGGCATCATAAGGAACCTCAAGTCAATGTTGGGACTCTCCCCAGCAAGTACGCCAACTGATTGCACAATCCTTGGTCATCTTTCATCTAGACTATTGCAACATCCTATATCTGGGCTCAGATAAATATGTTCTGAATAACTTGCAGGTTGTCCAAAACACCGTCGCCAGACTTCTCTTCCCCCTCCCTAAATTCAGCTCTGCCTTCCATCTTTTAGTCAGGCTGCACTTGCTACCCATTTGAAATTGCACTAAATTCAAGGCACTTTACATCTCCCACAAAATCCTATATAAGCAAGGAGCATTTAGCCTTAACTCCCTGATGCAATTCCAGAATCGACGGAAAACCTGGCTGTTGTCCAGCTAGGCTGATGATCTCACTGCCCGGCTGCTGCCCTGCCTCTCCTGTGGCTAGCGCCCGGAGTACCCTTCCAGGGCAGCCGTGCGCTTTAGAAATCATAACCTAGCCTAACATCTGCACCAGCACTATTAGTATTACAGAAGTGGCTGCACAAGTGCCCCCTTCTGTCACACTATAGTACCCCAGGGCGCACAAAGCGGCTGTTGCATGTCTGGTGTTGTGTGATACGTCCCAGAAGGTTGCCTATTTGACTGCAATTACCAGTTTTACAATTTCCAGGCATGAAAACTGCTCTCAGGTATAAAAAAAATACTGCTTTGTTGTGTTCCAAATGTGTTACTGTTTTTTTAAAAAACTTTTTTTATCGAAGAAAGCACAAGAATGACATGAAAATAAACATTTACACAGATCACAGTGTGCAAAGAAATAGGTGTTGGGTAAAGTGCAAGAAGTAACTAGCCAGTCTTCTGAGTGCAAAGATGCCATGGCTTGGCTGTGGTTACAGGGACCTCCTTAAATGTGAACTACCATCGCAATCTGCTTGGTATTCAGGTGCTTATAAAGAAGCCTGCCCAGCTGGAAATTATGATGTTGAACCCGACGAGTATACACATCAGTTTTTAATCTCAAATAACTCCCCACGAGCTATGTATGACGGCTTGGAAGAACATATAATGTAATTCTCGCGCTTGTGGGCTGCCTCCAGAATTGTCAAAAATTGAGAACACATTGTCTTACCCAAACACACCCCTGGCCCATCGAAATACAAATTCCTGGGACTGGGCCTGTTCTGCAGGGGGCGCCATCATTTTTACTTAGGCAACAGAGGAAAGAATATACCTTACAATCAAATTACAGTCAGTGCAAGAGGAAACATAGTCTAATGATCAGAGAAGACAGTGTGGGTGTCACTTAATAGAAGTACCAAATCAGAGCCTCATTCGATGAACTGCTAGGTGGGGAAGGTCAAATCATTTTTAACAGGAGTTCTGCTTGGAAATCGGAAGGTGTTGTCGTTCCAGCTTGTTTCCATCCATTGAGGAGGTTAGCCTGGCATGCGTGTTGTGGACAACCGGGGGAGTAGAGTATATAGTGAATGTGTATGTGCGTGCGTGTGTGTGCGCACGTGCGCTTGGGAGTCCTTGGACTTGATTACCAGTGCCCAGAGGGTGAGGTGCTATTTATTTCATGCAATAAAATCCTAAACAAACCCATTTAAATCCGACTCCCTTGGAGTTCACAATTTGTTGGGTGCAATAAATTACACCTGTTTCAAGTTTTTTCGGAATAACACGCAGACTTTCGTACCTTCCACACAAAAGCTCAAATGTCAAACTGCATACTGCACTCTTTTCCCCTGTTAATTTCTAGCAGGTTAGACCAACAGAAGTGTAATGAAAGGTGCAAACTTAATTTGTCCTGGTAATTACCTGGTGCAGTAAACCCTGCACAGCGAGAAATTCTGAAAACGGGTCAGAAATCTCCGGCCCTCTCATAATCAGGGCCTTTGTGTGTTATTACGGTTAGATTTCAACCACCCCTCCTCCTTATACTCTCAGGTGAATGGCGAAACACCCACACACTTGCCCTGAAATCAAAACCTGCGAAATTACACTGAGCACTTGGGCTGACCAGCATCGCCCTTCTCTGGTTCTACTGTTCAGAAAGGTCTTCAGGCATTGGTGCTTGGACTGCTGGCATCTCTGAGAGTGGCAGAGAATATATAGTTTACGACGTGTAATGCTTTATTCCATTGTTCACTGAAATTCCTCCACACTATCATGGCGGTAAGACCCGTTTCTGAACCATGCACAGGCAAATACTTCTTGGTTGCTTTTGAGCCTGCCTGGCAGGCATCCTGTCCTACATATGCATAAGTAATGGAAGAATTGTGCCTCATTTTGTCACAACTCTTTTGATGTGCTTTGTGAGCCGGCATGTGCCTAGCTCCTGAATTATTTCTTTTATCTCCCTTACTAATAGCTCTCTACTATAGATGGCTGGATCTTATTCTGTGCAGCATCCCTAAACCTGAAGACCAAAATGACATTTTTCCATATTCCACCACAATTTTGACTACAAAATATTGCGGGCTATAATATCGAGGCCAGCATATTGAGAACCAAAATATTATGAAGATAAGTATAGATTTACCATACTTAACTTCAAATATATGTACTTTGTCAATACATACATATTTCTCCAATGTAAGTAGATGTGGGGTTAAGAATAGTAAATCTCCACTTGCCTCTATGCACTTACCTTCACAACATTTTGGTCCTTGATATTTAGGCCTTGGTATTTTGGCTACATTCTGTTTTTCATGCTTGATAATCTGACATCAACCCCACCATCTAGTCCAATCCAGCACACCCAAGCCTGATGATAAAGCCTCTGTCTTGCTTCATCTTGTGCTTGCTGATCTTAGGTTCCAGTGGACAGCATTCTTTATGTGATATTTGTTTTTGGGAGAGACACTGAAGATTGAGAAAGGGAGTCATGTTTACTTACGTACTTAGACGGAATTTATAACCATGTTATGCACATCAGTAAAATCCATCCACTACAATGAAGTTCATACAATAAAGTTTAACAAGCATTGGAAATGCAATAGGTCTCGCAGCATTAGAGTTAGTGCTTTTAGAATTGTTTATGGGTTTTTTTGTAAATCTTTAGCATTTTTGTTTCCTGTAGCCAATGCTAAAGAATAAAAAAAAAAAGCCATAAACATTTCTAAAAGCTCTAACTCAAATGCTCCGAGACCTATTGCACTGTGTGAGGGTGAGGGGTTGAGGGTGAGGGTGAGTGAGGGTGAGTGAGGGTGAGGGTGAGTGAGGGTGAGTGAGGGTGAGTGAGGGTGAGTGAGGGTGAGTGAGGGTGAGTGAGGGTGAGTGAGGGTGAGGGGTTGATGTTGAGGGGTTGAGGGTGGGTGAGGGTGAGTGAGGGTGAGGGTGAGGGTGAGTGAGTGAGGGTGAGGGTGAGTGAGGGTGAGGGTGAGTGAGGGTGAGTGAGGGTGAGGGTGAGTGAGGGTGAGTGAGGGTGAGTGAGGGTGAGTGAGGGTGAGTGAGGGTGAGGGGTTGATGTTGAGGGGTTGAGGGTGAGTGAGGGTGAGTGAGGGGTTGAGGGTGAGTGAGAGTGAGGGTGAGTGAGAGTGAGGGTGAGGGTGAGTGAGGGTGAGTGAGGGTGAGTGAGGGGGAGTGAGAGTGAGTGAGAGTGAGGGTGAGAGTGGGTGAGGGTGAGTGAGGGTGAGTGAGGGTGAGGGTGAGTGTGAGTGAGGGTGAGTGAGGGTGAGGGTGAGTGAGGGTGAGGGGTTGATGTTGAGGGGTTGAGGGTGAGTGAGGGTGAGTGAGGGGTTGAGGGTGAGTGAGGGTGAGGGTGAGGGGTTGATGTTGAGGGGTTGAGGGTGAGTGAGGGGTTGAGGGTGAGTGAAGGTGAGTGAGGGTGAGTGAGGGGTTGAGGGTGAGTGAGGGTGAGGGTGAGTTAGGGTGAGGGGTTGATGTTGAGGGGTTGAGGGTGAGTGAGGGTGAGTGAGGGGTTGAGGGTGAGTGAGGGTGAGGGTGAGTGAGGGTGAGTGAGGGGTTGAGGGTGAGTGAGGGTGAGGGTGAGTTAGGGTGAGGGGTTGAGGGTGAGTGAGGGTGAGGGTGGGGGGTTGAGGGTGAGTGAGGGTGAGTGAGGGTGAGTGAGGGTGAGTGAGGGGTTGAGGGTGAGGGGTTGAGGGTGAGTGAGGGTGAGGGGTTGAGGGTGAGTGAGGGTGAGTGAGGGTGAGGGTGAGTGAGGGTGAGGGTGGGTGAGGGTGAGTGAGGGTGAGTGAGGGTGAGGGTGAGGGTGGGTGAGGGTGAGTGAGGGTGAGTGAGGGTGAGTGAGGGTGAGGGTGAGTGAGGGTGAGTGAGGGTGAGTGAGGGTGAGGGTGAGTGAGGGTGAGGGTGAGTGAGGGTGAGGGTGAGTGAGGGTGAGTGAGGGTGAGTGTGAGTGAGGGTGAGTGTGAGTGAGGGTGAGGGTGAGTGAGGATGAGGGTGAGTGAGGGTGAGGGTGAGTGAGGGTGAGTGAGGGTGAGGGTGAGTGAGGGTGATGGTGAGTGAGGGTGAGGGTGAGTGAGGGTGGGTGAGGGTGAGTGAGTGAGGGGGAGGGTGAGTGAGGGTGAGGGTGAGTGAGGGTGAGGGGTTGATGTTGAGGGGTTGAGGGTGAGTGAGGGTGAGGGTGAGTGAGGGTGAGTGAGGGTGAGGGTGAGTGAGGGTGAGTTAGGGTGAGGGGTTGAGGGTGAGTTAGGGTGAGGGGTTGAGGGTGAGTGAGGGTGAGGGTGGGAGGTTGAGGATGAGTGAGAGTGAGGGTGAGTGAGGGTGAGTGAGGGTGAGTGAGGGTGAGTGAGGGTGAGGGGTTGAGGGTGAGTGAGGGTGAGTGAGGGTGAGGGGTTGAGGGTGAGGGGTTGAGGGTGAGGGGTTGAGGGTGAGGGGTTGAGGGTGAGTGAGGGTGAGGGGTTGAGGGTGAGTGCTGTGTCACACTTTGGGAAGTATTAAAAAGGTAATTCATACAGTTCAGGGTTTTACTTTACATCCTGGGTCTTCTAGTCTTGTTGATCACAATGGTAAAACTTGCACTACAAGTCCCAGAATGCAAAGCAAAAATAGAATGAATGCGCAACCCCTGCATAGAACTGGAAACTTGAAATTTTAAACAGCGCCCCGCAGAACTGTCTAGGGTCAGCTATTGTGTTCTGATTAAATAACGGGAGTCACACAATATCTTAACACAACAGGAGCACTACAATCAGCATAGGAGTGGCTCTGACATCTTAAAATAGGTGTGGTTCCCACTTCAACCAGGCGTGACCCCAATCCTGCCTGAGCCGGATGCATGTACACAAAAGGAATCAGTTCATCTTGTACATTCTGAATCTCACAATTATTTCCAAGAGAGAGGCAATCTTTTGGATACCGGTCACAAGTAGGAAACTTCCGCAATGGGAGAGGCAGGAGTACCAGACAGACTACGTAGAGTAAAAGCAGGGTGTAATAAAAAAGGTAGTTAACCACATGGCTGCTGTGGGGATTTTTCCCCTGTGCTGCAGATTGCACTTTTGCTGCAGTTATGACGAGCTCAGCTCGTCATCAGCACACGACACCCGTGGGTGATGACGAGCTGAGCTCGTCATCAGCAGCGAAAGGGTTAAGGTGATGTAAGTTGTAGGTCATGATACACATTCCTGGAAGTCTACAGGCAAGGGGGATCTCAGAATTTTAACACACCCACGTCTCGGGTGGTTACGCTGAAACAAAAAGATGCTGTGCAGTGATGGATCGAATCTAAGAACCTGACAGGCACTGGTGGGAATCTCCAGATGGTATTTGGCATACAGTCAAGCAGTCTGAAAGATAGTGTCTTACTTCTTAATCCAAGTTGGCAAGACATTTTGCACACAACGGACACTGACTGGGTGGCTCAGGTATCTGGCAGGTAAAGCAAGTTGCTGTGTCCTTAATTTAGCAGAAAAAAACAGGCTGGGGCATCCAAATGCCCTACGAAAAAGACATGGTTATACTTTTCGTAGCAGGCAGTGCAGTCTGGGGCTGCACAAAACTGTTAAGTGTTGGAGATTTCCTGGATGCTGCAGGGAGTGTAGAGTAATGAGGTTCCTGGAAGGGAATATCCTGCAGCGCTGGAGTTCCCTGGAACTGTCAGGCACTGCAGGTTGGGAAGGTCCTATGGATCTGCGAAGTAATACTGTCTGCACCTGCTGGCCCCTCTTACCTGCGCAAGACCGGGTCTTCCATATTTTGAGCAGAAGGATGATAATAGCCGCGAGGATTTCCTGGATGCTGCAGGGAGTGTAGAGTAATGAGGTTCCTGGAAGGGAATATCCTGCAGCGCTGGAGTTCCCTGGAACTGTCAGGCACTGCAGGTTGGGAAGGTCCTATGGATCTGCGAAGTAATACTGTCTGCACCTGCTGGCCCCTCTTACCTGCGCAAGACCGGGTCTTCCATATTTTGAGCAGAAGGATGATAATAGCCGCCAGGTGAGACAGATCTCCAGTAAGTCTGAAGACGTTCATGCTGAGGGGGTTGCTGCGACCGGGGCCCTGATGAAATAACGCTGACGGACTGCACACCTGGCAATGAAAGGGCCCGGTTCCGTACTGCAGCTGGGGTAGGTCTGAAAATGGCGAGCGACGAGCGACGTGGCCAAACATAGGAAGGTGGAGAGAGGACTCTTGGAGCGCACCGCCCCCTCGGGACGCACAGCAGCATAGCGGACATCTTGAAATGGATCACATTGGCAAACAAGACGGAGGGAAGAGAGGGGAGGGGGAGGAGAAATGCGACACGGCGGGAAGGGGAGGGCTGATGAAATAACGCTGACGGACTGCACACCTGGCAATGAAAGGGCCCGGTTCCGTACTGCAGCTGGGGTAGGTCTGAAAATGGCGAGCGACGAGGCCAAACATAGCGGACATCTTGAAATGGATCACATTGGCAAACAAGACGGAGGGAAGAGAGGGGAGGGGGAGGAGAAATGCGACACGGCGGGAAGGGGAGGGCTGATGAAATAACGCTGACGGACTGCACACCTGGCAATGAAAGGGCCCGGTTCCGTACTGCAGCTGGGGTAGGTCTGAAAATGGCGAGCGACGAGGCCAAACATAGCGGACATCTTGAAATGGATCACATTGGCAAACAAGACGGAGGGAAGAGAGGGGAGGGGGAGGAGAAATGCGACACGGCGGGAAGGGGAGGGGGCGGAGCGGGTAAACAAAGACGGACGTGCACGCGCTTTTAAGCTCAATGCGCATGCGCATAAGCTCAATGCGCATGCGCATTGAGCTTAAAAGTCACGGGCACTGCAAGGAATCGCCACGATTCCTTGCAGTGTGGATAAAGAGTGGATAAGTCGCAATACTCTCGCTTGCTCGATGCGCATGCGCATCGACAGGCGAGACCTAAAAACTTAGTGCCATTGAAAAATCTTATATGCACTTGATGTTTTTATATTCCCCAATATTAATCTTTTTTTATATTCCCCAATACAGTACGTGGCACTCATCACCATCTCCATTAGTACATTCACCATAAAGCAAATTGGAGAGCCATCATTTCAAGATGAGGTTCTTTGTATTGAAATAGGACCACTATGAAAACTGTATACTTCAGAAGAGTTTAAACTCTTGTAGGTGAAAATACTCTGACATTAGTGCCTACACCGTTACCTCTATGGAAGAGTTCACCGCGTAGAGAGGTTTCCTTCATCAGAGGAGTGGAGTGTATCCCTGCAGATGGCTTTACCTGTCCATGTGAATTCATGCTTGCAGATGATTTTACACAAACAAAAATACGGACCCCGGCTGCAGCAGAATGAATTCATGCCTCTCTTTCGTTGTTGGAGTTGACTACAAGCAGCAGCACGATCACTGTGTTTTGATTTTGGTAATGCAGATAAGTGGATTAAACGCCTACTACACGTCTGTGTATAACATAACATCACTTAACATAGAATGCATGTTCACACATTGGTAACTTGAGGCTGGATAACAGATGTTTAATGTTATTCAGCTCAGGGGTACTCACTGAGGCTGAAATGCTTCTCTCCCCTGGAAGTATTTGAACCTATGATCATAAGTCAAACACAGATCCCTGCAGTGCATGTATTAGTCCATGAAGCAATCAGATCATATGTGTGCATCCAAGTGAGATCAACTCAGATTTTCAACCCTCTGAGGACGAGGGCAGTAATTAAAATAGAAAAGGAATTGCAATTCAATCCAAAGTAAATAAATTGCTAGTAACCTCTCAGACATGCTTAATATATCCCAATGGCATGAGGTATTTGAACAATGTTTTTGAACCCCATAGTATAATTCTAGATAAATCCTGTACATGAAGCCTTTCAATAATTTAATATACATCTGGATGTTCTTAGTGCAACCAACATAGAAAATATGTTTCTTCACTAATAAATTAGTATTTTAGAGCAAGCATTGGTTCTTCAGTACAGGATTACTCTGGAGGTTGCTTCAAGTGTACCTATGTGGGAGGATCTGATGAGTTGTGCACCCTGTGGGATTGGCACGGACAACAGGTCAGATAGTAGAGCTCATATACAAATGGAAACTTCTATTTTTAAAGCCTGAATCTGAATCTTGAATAAATACCAAGACCACCCACCCCCAGAAGTCCCCACTCTGTGAATTAATATAATCCAGGACAAATTGTTGATTCAACTGAATGATGTTGAAATTATCTTAAAGTTGTGACCATTAATAATGACTCCCATTTGCTTGCAAGAGATTTATTTACATTAAATTAGAATTTGATCAAATAAAAAGTGTATATTTGTATGTGCATTATAACAGTGTCTTATTAGGAGATGAATACTCCAGACTCCAGTTTCAATACTCCAATTTGCCTTCATGATATGTTATAATTTTAATTGCCAGCACGGGATTGAGACAAATGCTACATGTTCTTTGTTAAATCCCTTTTTAATTAAAAATAGTATTTTATGTAAAGTTATTTTGCACTGGATCATTTTATAGTTTTTCTAGCGCACATGAATACATTTGTGGTCTCTTACTTTTGGAACAGCCTATATATTTGTCAAAATGATATACTGATTAACCAGGTTGTAAGCATTTTTTTTAGTTAAGGTGGTGCAATGTGAAATGGATGGAAAGAGGCTCACAACTGCATTTAAGGGCAATGGAGCTAAGACCATACCTCTAGTTCTAGTCTTCTAGAATGTGCAATAGCAAGAAATGTATCCAATGAGAATACGCATAGTGCATTAAATAAGGAATCTTGGTTCGAGTCTGTTAGAAACTGTGTGGATAAGGCACAGATCCAACCATGATCCAGGTGAAAGACAGAGGCGAAGTGAGCAGTCTAAATGCACTGATGGTAACCAGTAAAAATGGCTGATAGTATTCAGTGCAGACTATTTCCTAAATACATTCAGCTTGCTGATTGTTGCAGACAACTCGACTCTGCAAATGGTAAAGATGCATAGAATCACCACAACTAAACAACAAAATGTCACATCGTTTTGAAAATGTATATATAAACACAGTCAAAATATCAAACGCAAAACAACATACTTCAGGATACTTCAAGCATAATTCAAGAGAAGTTTATCTCTACATATAAGGCCAGATTCACAAAACAAATTCCTACAGTTATACCAATAGATGTAGATGTACTCCTATGGACTTTTGGGAATTCACCAACATTCCCACTAGAAGTGTTGGAACCTGCGTCAGTTACATATGAAATGCTTCTTTCCAGGGGGGGGGGGGAGGGAGAGGGTGGGTGGGGGGGAATACATTATTTGCTGCCATGTAAAAGCTGCTCCCGTACACCATACCACGAAATTTGGGGGTATTCCAAGAGAAAGAAAATCAGGTAGAAAGGAGCAATAAAATACAATAAGCTGTTCCAAATCATTGCAATTCACACTATTTTCCCATACTCATACTTCGCAACAGCCGTAGCGGGGGAAATCCCTTTGGTAAATGATAACCAGTGACAATGCACTGTAACCAGAATGTAGATAAATATCCTGTGGGACAGCGCTCCGCCTTTTCGAGTAGCAAGGCTGCTTCCGTCAGCCTTGTGAGGTACAGTGACCAGACACAGCTGTAGCAAAGTACGCCCTGAGCCAATCTGGCCACATTCCAATCATTTTACTGGCAGTTTTTCCTCATATTGAGTACCCGGACGGGTTCTCATGTGAATAACTTCTTTTCTTCTAGTTTTCCACGTATGGCACACAATTCACGAAACTGCCCAGTTACATCCTCAGATGTCCCTTCATTGTTAGTCCTGAAGAGATTCTACGCTGACTATAGGGTCGAAACCCCGTCGACACACAGAAGAAGGGAACCATTACACAGCGCATGTCATTGCATATTTCTGCTGTCTACATAGAGATTATTCTTGTTAATGGTCGACTTAAAAAATTGTGGAAACCTAGTATATAGAAATTCACACTGTCACTTAACTTTGGGTTCCCGTTCTCACTTGGGACACAATGCACTAATGTTTTTTGATTTTCAAATTATGTTTATATTGCTTTTGGTCCAAAAATGTATAAAATGTTACATTAATTCTCCTGTGTTAGTGTTTCTTTCACCCTCTGTCATTGAGGTACCCTTTAAAATATTGCAATTTTGCCTCCTTTATTACAAAGGTATCTTATCAATCCACAGGAATCGTTGTTTTTCCTTATATTTATGGAATCATGTCATCACATGCCAGAAATAAATACCCTTATTGTACCCCGTTTGGGCTGCAGCAATGCGGTCTAGCCGAACCATCTTTTTGACTGTGACAATTTTTCATAAGGATCCTTTCCAACCTTGCACCCAGGATTTTCAACACAAGTTATGTTATAATGTTATGTTATAAGGATATTTATTGCGCGCACAATTACTCAAGAGTATCCTGGCGCGAAACATAACCACAGAGAAATCGAGCGCTGAACAGCCGAACAAGCAATTTTAATAGGCTATGTTAAAAAGATGGGTCTTAAGGAGCTTCTTAAAGCAACCAAGGTCTCTGGTGTCCCTGAGAGTGAAAGGGAGGGAGTTCCAGAGGGCAGCGGCTTTGAACGAAAAGGATTGACCGCCCAGTCTGGTTTGCCGGAAGCGGGGAACTACCATCCTTCGTTGGGAAGCCGACCTTAGGTGGCGGCTTGGGACATGAAAAGTCACTCTTTTCCTGAGGTAGGCAGGACCAGTATCATGAAGGGCACGATGCGTGAGTACCAGGACCTTGAATTGGACTCTTTGGGCCACCGGCAGCCAGTGAAGAGTAGCCAATTGATGTGTTATGCTGTTTCGTCTAGAGATACCCAGCAGGAGTCTTGCGGCAGCATTCTGGATAAGCTGAAGTTTATTAACCAGAAAGGAAGGGGAACCCAGATACAAAGCGTTGGCATAGTCCAGGCGGGACAATATAAGGGCCCTAGCGACCGTTTCTTTAGCTGGCTGGGGTAAGAGAGGAAAGAATCTACTCAGAGATCTGAGGGTTCCGAAGCAGGCACCCGTCAATCGCTTGATCTGCTCTGCAAACCTCAGATCTGCGTTAAACCATATGCCCAAGTTCTTAGCTGGGCCACCTTCAGAAAGGGGACGGGGAAAATCAGGTGGCCAAATTAATTCAGTGAATTGGCATGGAAATTGACCGTATAGTAAAATCTCTGATTTTCCCTCATTGCATTTGAGTTTTGCATGAGCTAACCAGGTGAAAACGGCTGCCAGGCATTTTTGTGCGACATCAGTTTCTAATGTCGAGTTGCCCCATGTAAACAGGAGCTGGGTGTCATCGGCGTAGGCCATAATTTTTGCACCCAGCTCCTCGGCCAGGTAGATCAGCGGGGTCATGTAGATGTTAAAAAGAAGTGGGCTCAAAGTAGAGCCCTGTGGGACCCCGGTCTGAACAAGCCTGGCCGAGGAGGAGTACGGGGGCATCCAGACTTGCTGATAGCGGGAGTCCAGGAAGGATTCCAGCCAGGACCACACAGCCCCAGTGATGCCTATCTCAGTGAGGCGGGCCAGGAGGAGTTGGTGAGGAACCGTATCAAAGGCGGCAGAGAGGTCCAATAAAATTAGCGCCGCCCTGCCACCCTTGTCCGTGCACTCCCTAATGGCTTCCACCACCTCCACCAAAGCTGTCTCAGTGCTGAAGGATGACCTAAAGCCCGACTGGGCTGGATGTAGCGCACCAGACTCCTCCACAAAGGCGTTCAGCTGCCGAAAGACAACCTTTTTGCAGACCTTCGCCAGTGCAGGGAGCAGGGAGATGGGGCGGTAGTTGGCTGCAGTGGCGGGGTCTGCCGAAGGTTTCTTCAGGAGAGGCAGGAGTTTGGCTTGCTTCCACTGCTTAGGTACCACTGCTGATTGTAAAGACCAATTGATCAGAGTAGTGACCTCAGAACCTACACAGTCTGCTACTCCCGCCAGAACTCTTGCAGGGCAAGGATCCGAGGGGGAGCCTGATTTTAAAGATTTTAGAAGCGTTAGGATGTCCAGTTGATCCACCATAGTGAATTTGGTAAGGCAGCTACTAGCGGGGGAGCCAGGAGCCAGCTCCGGGGGGTGTGAGGCAGCAGTGCTCATAGCTAATCCCTCCTCAATAAGCCTGATTTTGTTGATAAAGAAGGAAGAGAGCTCCTCACACCATTCGGCAGAAACCGGGATCTTTTTATGCTCCGCCATAGGTGAAAGAAAACTTTGAACTATGGCAAAGATTTCCTTATCATTGTTATCTGCTTTTAGGATCCTAGCCGCAAAATAAGCTCCTTTCGCAGTCTTGACTGCAGTGTAGTACTCTCTTTGGGCTACACGAAGGTCTGCTTTAGTTTGCGGGGAGTATGCAACCCGCCAAAGTCGTTCAAATTTTTTACACGACCTTTTTAGTTCTTTTAATGCTGGCGTGTACCAGGGTTGGGAAGGTAGCCCGCGTTGGGAAGTGTTCCGAGCCGGTTTGGAAGCATTCTCAACCCCCCGACTGACCCAACTGTTGAAAAGATCCACTTGGCTCTCTAGGTTGGTGGACCGGTCAATTTGGGAGTGCGTGAGGGCTTCCACCAGTCCAGGAATATTAATTTTTCGTGCTGAAGGGCCTGACTGGGTAGGAAGGTGGCGAGATGACAGTGTCACAAACCAAGAGAAAATAATCACAGCATGGTCGGACCAGGTAACAGGCTGGGGATCTTTGAGAACCAAAGCAAAGTTGGAACAAACCAAGTCCAACACGTGTCCCAGTGAGTGCGTCGGCTTAGAGACCCACTGAGTTAGGTGCGTTATGGCCAGCAGATCTTGCAGACCCAATGTGTCCGAGGAACTAATGGAGTCTAAATGAATGTTAAAATCTCCTAAAAGGAGAAACTTTGGGAACCGTAAAGCACGGTCCGTTAAGGTGTCACCCAAGGAGATCAGGAAGGAGCCGATCGGCCCCGGCGGTCTGTAGATCAAGGTCCCTCCCAGAGTAAAATGGGGAGAGAGCGTAAAGGAGAAATCAAGGGCTTCACCGTCCAGCACACTCAACGATTTGTCACAGGAGAAAGCCCATGTTTCTCTAAATATAACAGCAGTGCCGCCCCCTCTACCTGAGGAGCGATCGGCTCTAGCCAGGCGATATCCACTTGGGACTGCTAGCGCAACCACAGGGGCACATGAATCGCTTAGCCACGTTTCTGTGATGAACAGAATGTCTAGGATATTGTCTGTAATGAGCTCGAATACATTCTCTGCATGTTTCACCATAGAACGGGCATTTATGAGAGCTGCCTTGATAGGATGCTCACTCTGGTTCTTGGGAGAAGAATGAGATAGGCAGGAAGGGAGGTGGAAATTACAGACCTTGCAGTCCCATATAGTGTCGGAGCTCAGCGAACACCTCTGCAGATCCACATGAGAGCCAGGGTTCAAGGAGATCAGGGTGTCGCGACTATAAGACAGGGGACTCAAGATGTCTAAGGGAGAAAGGGCAGCCGGACCGGCACTGGGCAAGGTCCAGGCGCGGACGGGCTTGACTTATGCGCGACTTCGGCGCGCATTCGGCGCGCCCGCTGCGCCCGCCCGCTGCGCCCCCACCAGCACATGCCGATAAATAGAAAAAAATAAGGGTAGCGGGAGGCGCGGTCACCTGTCTCCGCCCTCCGGCTTGCTGTAATGACCCTGATTGGTCCGCCTACCTCCCCATGAGCTCTCCACTCAATCGGCACCCAGCCGTGGTGGACCAAAGCTCGGGATTCGGCGACCAGAGTAGCTGATGAATCAGAGGAGCAGCCTAACTCGCTGACTTCCTCGTGAATATGAGCCAGTAAGCAGCGTGAGACAAGAAATACAATGAAAGTCTAAAAATAGGAGGAGCAGCCTAACTCGCTGTCGTCCTCTGTGCAAGGAATACAATTGTGCAAACAAGCAATGGCAGGTTAAAAGTCTTGTCACGCTACAAACATAATCAGGTTGTTTTAAAATAATACTGGTCCTTTTCCTTTGCATGGATCCTTGTTAACATCCCTTAGGAAACTTCTGAAATCCTGGATTTTAATCAGTAGATGTGTTACTTTATCTGTGTTCTAGGTTCCCTATTTTCTTTTAGCCTACATAGTGAAGTTTTATTCTATAGCGCCAAAAGGCTTCTGCGAACATGATCTCACAAATAAATTTAACATTATATAACATCGCATGAAAGGGACCACTTTAAAGTGTCCCCTGAGCTAGGAAGAAGGGTCAGAAGATAGAAAGAGGGATAAGGGAAGGAGGGAGTGCAAGTATGATTGAATGGAGGAAAAGGAAAGGCACTTCATGTTGCAGGCTTCTTGTCGATGATTTGCAGCCCCAAAAGACTGCTCAGGTATGTGAAGGTTTTAGTGACAGGAGAATACAAGGGATGAGAAAATGTACATGAAAGAAGAAAGTAGGGCGCATGTGAGAGGGCAGTCACAAGGGAGGGGATGAAAGGACTTGAAAGAGTGAAGTGGGAAGGAAGGGATATGAAAGCATGTACAAGGAAGAAGGACAGAAGGGAGCAAAAGTATAAATATTGTAGCAGGTTTTTCTGCGCAGATCGCCAACTTGATGCTTACTTCAAGGAGTTTTACCAGTCATAATGTTGGCTTAGCATGAGACTGTTTGATACATTTACACTAGGCAAAAGAATACAGCATGTACCAGTAGGAAATGGTTCTAAGCTGGGAAACTGGAGTTATCTGACCAAATTATGCAGCAGGGTTGCCTAAATTATGGGTCAAGAAAAGGCAAATTATGCAGCCTAATACGGCAGATTTTGTGAGAGTATTACACCCTTATTCTGACATTTTTACAAAGGTAAAAGCTGTAAAAGTTTAACCCCCAAATACAGCAATAGGCAACAGAAAAAGCGACAGTCAACCTTTGCAAAAGGACATAAACTGTGTGACAACACCGGTTGATGCGTTTTTAGCAACTTTTGATCCATCTGAACTATAAATAATTTTTATGGACTATGTGGCAAAAATGGTAAATTCGTAATTATGCAGCAAACAACAAGGTTGCTTCATTCCAGTGGTCCTAGTTTTAAGATATTCATCAGTTGGAAGTTATGTGGTAGCGGCTTTAGGCATTGCCAGGTCATAAGACTCAGTGTTACTGGATAAGATTGTGAGGACAGGCAGCCCATTGAACTGGAAATGGTTTGCTGTGCATGAAGACTTCTGTCATATAGTTCCATATGCCCCAAAGTATGGGTATTAAATTGAGTTCATATGCCGTGACAGCACCAAAATCATGTGGGCGTTAACCACATTATGTTAACAAGAGTCACTTCAGGCTGAAGGGCTGCTACTGTCATGCTGTGTTTCATGTGAGCAGGAAGGGTAGGTCGTCAGTCCCGAGTCTTCATCCTTAAATATTCAGGACTATGTCAACTGAGGTCAAGCGCTTTCAAGATTTTTTTAGTTTTTGCTGCCTCCAAAAGGCAAGAATGCTGTGTGTCGGCTACCACGGATTAAACAAATGATAACATGGGTGATCAGCTGCATAAGGGAAATGTGGCAACCCATTATCATTCCGGTTGACTGAAAATCTAAGATCTGTCACACCCTTGCCCTTATGAAATCTACTTAGGAGATTAACAGGCGAATACCACTTAGTCAAGAACAATTGGAAGAATTGATGTCAACTTAAAAACATGTCTGGACAGCAGATGTGCAAGATACACAGTTTGTCCTAGGATGACATCACACAGCTCCTGGCTGCAAACGTAGCGACTTAACAGCTTTGCTGCTGCGTTCTAGAAGAAGGACAACGGATGGAAACAATAAACAGGCCTGATTACTTTCTGTTCTGCGCGCTGCCTTCCAAGGGCATAGCTTCAGGGAGGGATTTGGGGTGTTACACACCATAAAACATTTATTCTGTAGCAAATAGTTGGTTAGTTGGATGCAGATGCTTTCAGTTGGGTATAGTAAGGTGTCTGTTGGATTTTACCCTCGATTTTTACATGCCCACGCTGACAAAACCACACTCTCCCTCTCTGGTATGTCTTAAACATGGTTAGTTCGAAAACTAATGTGTTTTAAGTACCCCTAACAATCCACCCCCTCTCTTTACACTGCCTCTGAAGCGCCCAATCCCCATGCCCTGTGCCAGGACCCCACAAGTCTTACCTGGTTTACTCGTGGAGCTATCTTGCAGGGACGACGTGAACAACCTCCAATGTTTCTCTCCCTACCTGATTAAGGTGAAAATACAGACCCAGGTAAGGATGGAACCAGGGGAAGGTGCCTAATGGTTTTGGGAAAGGACGTCGCCGGAGAAGACCAGGTGAGGAATCTCACTAGACTGAGGACGCTCTCTTGGGTATCGCCAGCTAAACAGAGGAACAATAAGCAATTAGTGCATCTGCCCTCCCTTCTTACTGGAGCATACATACATACGCAACAACCATACAGTATGGAGAGTTGATATCAAGATTCAATAGTCACCTGGCACATGAAGGTTATGCTCCAATAGGAGGTCTCTCAGGAAGAGGGCTGTATCAGGACTCCCAACGTCTTTTGTTAATAAGGTGAAGGAATGTCACGCATACTTGCATGACGGCAGTAGGCAGTGAAGAAAAACAAGAGTGCTCCTGCGCGATGATTACTAAGCAAGGGAAACCGTGACCATGCTTCCTTTTGGGTGTCACAAAAAACAAGGTGTTCAAGAGCTCCGTGCCGGGAAAGAACAAGAACTAACCGTGAGCATGCTTCCCTGTGCGTGTCACGGACAACAAGATGTACAGGCGCTCCTGCGCCGAGAAAGAAATATTAATGAATCGTGACCACGCTTCCCTTTGCGTGTCATAAAAAACAAGGTGTTCAGGCACTCCTGAGCGGGAAAAGAACAAGAAATATCCGTAATCACGCTTCCTGTGCATGTCACTGGGAGAAACAGGCTTTTAGGAGCTCTTGTGTCGAGAAAGAACAAGGAATATCCGTGATCACGCTTCAAATCAGGCTTTTAGGCGATCCTGCGCCGAGAAGGAACAGGAGTGGATCGCGACCACGCTTCCCAAGGCATGCTGCAGATAGCAGTATCGGCGGCGTGAAGAAATCGGGCAAAAGCTGCGACCACGCTTCCCAAGGCGTGTCGCGGTCACAAACCTGCAATAGTGCTCCTGAGGGAGTCTGTCCCAAAGGTCAACGCTTCCGCGCGTCAGCACTGGTCAAGAATGCAAGAGGAGCTGCCGGCGAAGATCCGAGGTGCGGGTGAAAGCGGCAGGCAGCAGCTAGGGTTCAGTACTGGAAGCACTGACGGGAATAAGCACCGCGGCAATATGCGGTCTCCCCGGAAGTGATTCTTTGTGTTTCGAGCACTAGACCGCTGACCTGCGGTGTTGTGCTCCAGATATCGGAACCCACCACACACACAAAAGAGAACCCTCTGGTTGGGACCATGACACTTTGCTTCTCAATGAATTTTAACACAATATGCCAGTGTGATTGCTGGGAATTCTGGAGCTCACAACCCCCTTCCCCCAATCTTACTGACCAAGCTATGCCCCTGCTGCCTTCTGGACACCTGACTCCATGGGCAGCAAGGGTAGTAATAACATCAACAAGCACTGGCAATGCCATTAGGTCTGGTTTGAAAAGATTGTCGTATGGTAATGTGAAAGCAGTACAAGTAAATAGCATGGGAATGGATATGTTTTTCTGTGGAAGCAAAGGACTGTTAAATACTATTATGTAGGGTAAAAGGTAAGGTACATATGCACTGTCAAGCCAGACCTAAACATCCTTTAAGGTTAATGACTGTCCTACTCCCATCTGTGCTGCTGCCAGAAAAAAAATCCATTAATGATCTAGGTATCTATGACACTTTAATAGCATTACAATGTTATGTGTGTGTCTCTGAAACTTCAAGTTCAGGCAGCTGGATAAATAAACAAAAGGATCACAGCTGTGTGGAGTGCAAGCACTTTTATGTTGAAGCAGACAACTTCTGCCCCATCAAAACATGTACTACTGGCTCCCAACATTTGGGCAGAGCCTAAGTTCCGTTTAGTGATGCTCCCATAAGTGTCTGGTAAAGTCAGATCATAAAAAGTTCAGAAGAATGTGGCGGAAACCGTATATTCCAGTAATTATCATGGCTACGGCCTACCTCGCTCTGCAGTCGTCTCGTATGGACACCCAGCGTGGTCTCCTAGTCCAGGTGTGTAGAGATAGTAAAGGAATCTTGCTTTATGAACCACACCTCACAGAAGCACCAAAGAAGTAAGGGGTAAAATCTACTGCACCCCGAGCTTCTCACGATTGATATTGCTTTTCCTGGTAACATAAGGTGGGAATGGATGACTGGAGGCCATCGCTCACACTGCCTCACAAGTGCTGGTGATGTGCCACATTCTGTTTCCACTGCTCACTGTTCTGCACCTCAGAGGCTAGGTGTGAATCGTGAGTCTTTGGCTATGGAAGCTGATCAAATTCTACAAGTATTAAAAGCTATGAGATAATGCACCTTTTAAATTGTATACCGTGTGTCTCTTCACAAATCAAAAAAGTAGCATCTGGATATCTAATATTTATCTTATAGTAGGTAAGCGAGGGCAGTGCCCGGGGTTCCACGAGAAAGCCAGCAGTAGAAGTTGCTGTCGCCCTGACGATGACTGGATGCCAACCCTTTCCCACGTGTCAAGGTTCCTGAGTCAGACGTGGCTCGTGCAGGTACGCACATATTACTACTCACTTCTTTTCGCACTCCAGATTATTTCAACTGGCACAGACTACATAACACATTTCTGTTCCCACTTTCTTTTTCCAAGCAGCAGCAGGGCTCAGCTGTGTTTTCAATTTTAGGTCTTATCACGGCCTTTTTTTGTTTTTATCTGCCGCCCATTTTGCGTCTGAACAAGGACCGAGAAAAGGCTGCTTGTTTTGACTGTCCCTGGACAATGAATGCCTCCTGACTTCTTCCCACAGCCCTCAAGGACATTACACACAAACCTGCCAACATCTGGGAATATCCAAGCAGCAGAGGAGACGGGAGACGACAGGACGGCATCTCCCGTTCACACAAGTGACAAGAATGGTCGTTACCATTTGTTTTGGCCGTTAGACTAGCTTAGTGGGTCGAGCGCCAACTGCACAGATTTATGTGTAAACTGCAGAACAATATTTTTCACCATGAGGACCAACCTAGTATTTGGCCATGTAGAGGCCATTCAATTAATGTCACGAAGTAATTGTATCCGTTAGTAACTGCTAAAAGACAATGCGGCGCTCTACACTGGGGGATCTCAGCAAAGGACAAAAGTGGAGAAGACAGGTAACATTAAAAATCACCGGCAAAAAATAGACTTCCACAATATGAGGTAAAGCTGGTGAGCATCCATTTAGGAAGTGGTCCAGGATGGCGGGACATTTTCTGTTTCATTGATAACTGTTTGTTCAGCTACCGAAGATATGAAAAAAATAGTTTATCTTTTTTTTTTAGTAATCACCACAGATCCAAACTTTATTATCAAGAATTAGTTGATTCATTGCATGGATCTGCTAATTAGAAATCTGTTGTCAACTACTTCGAGTGGTCTCTAAACATGTGTTCCATCGATCAGTTGTTACTATGTTATATGGTATCAAGCCTTCACTTGTATGTTTTTATTGCATGTTATGTTGCTATATTTTGATATGCCATGTTTTTCTATTCCATTGCACACGATGCTATGCTATGCTCGATTATGTAGTGTCTTGTTTTGCTTTTTCTTTGTTATCTATTCTTTGCTATGCTACGTAGTGTTTCGTGTTTGGGGGTTTACATAGCACGCCATGTGGCACACTCCCTTTTGTGGCGTTTCCGGTAGACACGCGAGGACAAGACTCCATGACATCAGGAAGTACACTGGCAATTTCCAGGTGAAAGAATACTGTTCAGTGCACGGTGTTGCACAGACTAGCACTTCAGCATCAACGCTTCTTTTAAAACTTTATTTAATGAACTCAAGAATAAGTAAAAAGACGCCGAATAGAGATCATTCGTTATGTAAGCAGCCAGCACCACCTGGCTTCTAAAAAAGTCCCTAATGTTATGTTATTGGCATTTGTATGGTGCCTTACCTGTCATTGGTATGGTATTATGACACTTTTGGCAGCCCGGCTGTGAATTTCCAAATTATTCTGGGGTTTCCATCACAGAGCAGACCCTGATTTGACCAGTGAAATTGTGCTATGACTGCCAGTCGCTATTTTGTGTTGGTGGTTTCCTTTGGGCACCACCTGCACTTATTTCAATGGACTGGGACTCTTTGCCACCTCCTGCACTGCCCCCTGGTCTCTGTCTGAGCAATGAAAGGCAGCAAAATAGTCCTTCCTTTATTTCCAGTGAGCATGGAACTCAGGGGAGAAGCCAGAAAATGTTAATACCACCAACTCTGCATGAAAGCACTGATGTCAGCATGCAAGTGAAACAAGTGAGCCTGACTCTCCCTAGCAGAGCTCCTTTAAATCTTTGATGATTTGAGGATTGAGGCGAAGAGAAGATTTTCTCTGGCGATATATAACTGGTATGTTTGAAATTGAGAAAGTAGGAAAGATTTTAGAGGACCAAAAATATTTTTTTGACTGTTTGGAAAATGAATGATTAATTGTGGATGGATGTTTGACAAAAATAGTTTTTTACGATAAATAACTTGTGATTTAATTCATTGGCTGCAGTAAACAATTACTTATATTTTAACCCCTTGCATGCTCGGGAAGGCCATCATGCGTCACGGTGGGCGTGTGCGGAATATGGCCGGGGGCTGTCCGAATCCCGCCCACTATTCAAATCGCCCTCACAGCGCGAAAATACGCCCCACACGCAATGGGGTTAAAACAATGGAGAAAGGGTTTTTTAAATCGAGGGAAGTTAGAATACCTGTATAAACATAAAAAGTATCATGGGCTTATTAGACGGACCAAAGCCGCGCACTATGTGGACAGAATAAGTGCAGCAGGAAATTCCACTAAAAGAACTTTTTAGGATCTATAAGGAGATCTCTTCCTTGGCAGCGTCTGTCGCTCCAATGGAGGGATCGGTGGAATCATGTGACCGCATTGCAACCTTTTTCTCAGAAAGGTAGCGAAAATGTATTCCTCCTTTCCTGGGACTGTAAAGAAGGGCACAGAATTTGTGGAGCAGATTGGAGGAGCCGGGGAAAGTAGGAGACTTGACAGTTTCACTATCCCTTCCCCCGAGCTGCTTAGTAGAATCTGCCTAAGCATTAAGTCTGGCTCGCCCAGAGACCCTGCCTCACCTAAATTGCTTGGCGAGAGTATTGGCATCCTTGAGCCATATACAAGATATCTCTTGGAGGTATCTTTTAGTACACATACGGTACCTGTTAGTTGGAAAAATGCAATTGTTCTTCCACTACAGAAGAAACCTAATATCAGCGCTGAGAAGCTTGACAACTTACGACCTATCTCGCTGTTGCCGTACCTGGCCAAAGTGGCAGAGAAGGTAGTAAATCAACAGCTTATGGGTCATGTGGAAGAGGCCGGTCTCCTACATCCCTCTCAATTTCGATTTCGGGCTCTACATTCTACTGAGTCCGCCTTACTTATGGCCAAGGAGGCCATTAGACAGGGAGCAGATGAAGGGCAAACAATGGCTCTAATTCTCCTGGACCTGAGCGCCGCCTTTGATACTGTGGCACACTACACCTTGCTGCAGTGTCTGAATAAGGGCGGCGTCTCAGGCCCAGCTCTAAAATGGCTGCAAGCCTTCCTGGTGGAGCGCAGTTTTCAGATCAGACAGGGCGTCCACTACTCCAAGGTCTTTAAATTGGAACAGGGTGTGCCACAGGGCTCTGCTCTGAGTCCCACCCTATTTCATCTTTATGTATCGCCCCTGGCGGAAATAGTGGAGGGTTTTGGAATCAGGGTCGTGTCATACGCCGACGATACACAGCTGGTGATCTCCCTATCGCAGGCCCCAGATTCGGTAGCTTCCAATTTCAGGGCATACATGCAGGAGCTTGCCTCCTGGATGGCAAACAACTGCCTGAAAATTAATGGAGCTAAAACCGAGGTGCTTGTGCTAGGAGGTGGTCCGTCAGTGTGGTCGTCAGCAAGGTGGCCGTCAAGTCTGGGCCCTATCCCTATACCATGCACCCAGGCGAAGAACCTTGGTGTATGGTTGGATTCTGACCTTACCTTTGAACCACATACTAGACGTGTAGTGGGGACGTGTTTTGGAGTCCTCAAGAGCCTACGGAAAACCATGGATCTTCTCCTCATTGAGGCCAGGAAGACGCTGGTGCATGCACTTGTTACTTCGCGTATGGATTATGGCAATACACTTTATCTTGGCGCCATTGCTAAATGTGTAAACAGACTTCAGGTGCTGCAGAATGCTGCGGCACGGTTAGTCCTCATGCCACCCAGGAGGGCTGCCTCCAAAAGTGCCTTAAACATGCTTCACTGGCTTCCTGTTAGGAAGAGAGTGCTGTTTAAAGTCTCTGCACGTGCCATCGCATTATCCAGGGCACTGGCCTCGTGTATCTGCGCAGTCTCCTCACCTCATATACGCCTGCATGGCCTCTTAGATCTAGCGGAACTGGCCTGTTGTTAGTCCCGAAGGTCAAGAAGGCAAGGATGGGTGGTAGGTCCTTTCGGCTTTTGGCGGCCCAGAGCTGGAATAGACTCCCTCTTAACCTCCCGGTTGGAGGCATCTGAGATGAAGTTTAGGAAGGATCTCCAAACGTACCTGTTCTCACAATAATAGCTATGCTTTGATGCCATCTTAGATACTGTGGCTCTGCCTCTCCCACCTATCCTAGCGGGGGGACACGCCGACATGGCGTAACCAGAAGCTTTACAAAATTAACTATGATTATTATTATTATTATTAATGTGCAGTAAACATAAATATGTGGTGAGCATAACCTATGTGACATCCCTAGGGGAGTGTATTCAATATCTCTATAATACAGAACAATAAAATGTTGAAAAAATATAAATTTTGTCACGCTCTGGTTTATTTCCATTTCCATTTGTTTTTTCGTTAATTGCTTTAGTGTGTATGACGAGCCGTTTACATCCTCTGCACTGACCCACCAGCCAACTAAACGGATGAAATCCCTGAGGTGTGGGCAGGTCCGGCCAGGCAGTGGGAAATATCCCCGATCACCAAAGCACAGTCTTTCTGCCCACCTCCCCGATGGGTGGAAAGCACGGTAGACACCAAGAATCATTTTTTATTTAAATAAAATGGTATAGAGGACGGCTGGTGCATCCTGTCATCATGCTGCACCCCCACCCTAAAGTACCAATAGTCTTTTTGCCTTATGGTGTAGGCAGATTGGTGAATTTACCCACAATCGGTGCTCCACTGGTTGCAGGGATACATTTTTATATAATAAACACAGTGGGTGGTGGCTGACCTCTACTGGCACTGGTCTACACCCTCCCCTCCCTGATTCCACAACAGCTTTTATGTACCCCTGGGTTGGGCAGATTGAGGGATTTACTCCCAGCCTGCCCTCTGGGGGTGCAGAATCACACCAGACACCAAGGATTAACAGTGCACAAAGGGTTTTAAGTAATGCGGGTTCTTCCTGGTCTCAGATCTTGGCGTAATGTTATGTTACTTTTGTAACTGAGCCATTGGGGTAAAAATACAGATGTAAACATTGTCACCAACTTCTATTTTTTCTACTTACTGTCATTGTTTTTTAAAATTTCAAATATTAAGTGTTTTAGATAAACTATGAGTGATCTACACTAATGACCCCTTCCTTAATTCAGACTTTTGTCAAATTTTCAGAAATACACAGCTTTCTGGGTCCATCCATGTGTTTCACACCTCTGTTTCCCTACAAAATGCAAATAGGTGTAAACCACAAAAATGAAAATATTGGCAACCACTTAGAAAAGAGTAAAGTCTAATGAAAAACATGTTTTTTTCAATTCTACAGTGTTCTGAAAACTGAACTGGGAGAAGGATGAAATCAGCACAACAGACCATTTCTAGGTCCATTGTTAGAAACAAAATACTCACTTTCTTTCACAGGGCTTTTCCCATTTGTCAAAATATAAAAAAGATTACATTTTATTAATGTGTCTGGTTCCCTCCAGGAAAATCCACAAACCCTGGGTATCTTTAGAAGATTTAACCCATGAACATGTGAGAAAAAAATGATTGGCAAAGCCATTAGGCCACGATGAAGGTTCATTTTTATATTATATGATGGCAAGCATATGGGACAAAATAAAAAGAAAAATGGTTGCCTAACGGTTAGCCCCGCCTACTTGAAATAAAAATGTAAATCCTAAGACATTCCCTGATGTTTTACTAGTGATTTTTTTCAAAAAACCTTTCAGTTGTGATACACGTTATCATTATTTGTGTTTCAGACAAGAACAGATCACCTAATCAATGCAGCTGCAATGTTACAATGCCACTTAAACACTTTAAAACAAACTTTAAAAAGGAGTGTAGGCAAAATAATTCACCTGCATTTAAAGTTAATAAAAAACAAACAAAAATCACACTTTGAAGTAGAGTTGGAACTGAAGTGAAAAGAACTATTTTAGGCAGATGTGAGCAATGTGCACCAGCTGTGTGCAGTCAATCAAAGTTAGGGAAGCCAAATGTAAAATGGGCTGACCCACTTCCTAATGTCGTATGCTGTGGTTTGTAGATGCAAAATTTGAATTACAATTTAACAGACCAAAAGATGACTCATGCTGACCAAAAGCTCTTCTATGTTTGTATATTATGTATAGGGCTCCCAGTTTTCCGTTTTTGCTGATTTTTACAGATAAATACAGACAGAAAACTATTTATTTTCTTGTCTGTATTTATTTTTAAATACACGAAAATACGGAAAATAGGTCTTCTTTGGATGCTTTTTTCGACTGTCAATCATAAATGCCAGTCAGTAGGTGTACAGATTGAGAGGTAGGGGAGATTAAAAAATTCAATGGATTTCATAATTAAGCTTTATTAAGTGTAGATCTACAGTTATTTATGCTTTTCTACAATGCATGTGTTTTCAGATAACACTATTACACTGTATACCGCTGAAACCTTTTAGACATTCAAATGTGAATATGCATTTATCAGTCAAATAAATGTGGAAAAATACCCATTGCAGCTTCATTCAATCTGAAAACAGAAAATAAAAGTGGATAAATACCGAAAAAATGAGCAAAAAAGAAATATGGATAAATACAGACAGAAATGTAAAAAAAAAAATTCCATAAAACTGGGAGCCCTAATTATGTATTATCGTTCGTAAGAAACAAGAGCTAGAGATGTCTTAACCCTTTGGATGCGTCAGATGACCCCCGGCCGTCCAACGTCACGGGTGGCGTGTGCGTCGGATGGCCGGGAGCCGTCTGGTTAGCGCACGCAGGATATAAAATTTCTGCCGCATTTAAAGGGTTAAAGGCAAAATCAAAAAAGATACAATTTTGGCCTAGATACCTTTTGTGGAAAATGGCATGAAGCCTTAGAACTTCCCCACATTCAACAACCATTGGCAAAGCCAATAGACCTGACCTATGTCATTTATTTTGTGTAATATTTTTTATTTTTTTATTTATGCAAGCATTTACTAGATAAATGAAAAAGCATAATAGTAAAAAAGAGACAATTTTGCATAGTGGACATATGCTTACAAGCAGTGCTTAATTTGAAAAATAAAAGTGCCAGGGCTATCGTTAGAAGGCCACTGCAACGTGCACCACACATTGCCCCTGCCATGCACCCATTGATAGTAAAAACACAACTACTAATCATCACACTCCTACAAGTTGGACAATTCAGACTATTTCAGGCCCCCAAATCTATGAGAATGGCTTGGGCGGCAAGTAACAGTCATTTTTAATGTATATTGAGTTAATAATTGACTGTTGTTGTGGTCATCTCTAAATTAGCCTGTCAGCACCACTGTGTCAGACTGTCACAAGTTCTGGTTTTGGCAATTAACTGTCTGTTCCGAGCACTGGAAACCACCGGCTCAAATTAAGCTCTGCTTCCAATGAAAAATGTATTGCCGTGCACAGCACTGCAACAGGCGATGTGGGCTACTATTTATAAATTGATTGCAGAACAAAGAGACCTAGCTGTTATGTTAATCTTAGATTCCACTTGACTGTAGTGTGTGACCCTGAGAAAATAAAACACTTACCAGGGCAATTAGGAATGCTTAAAATTAAGCTAATGCCCCTTTTTAAAAGCAAGTGAACTTTACAAAAGGTATTAAGACACTGTGCAAATTATTAAGGTTGGAAACAAGCTTTGTATCGGAAAGAAAGTGTGTTTATTCAGATGTTTCAAACGCATTTCCTAAAGTTCTTTAACATTGGCTGTCTGAATACAATAGAAAATTCGGCCCCTGCCGCAGAGAATGCCAAACTAAGTTAGATTGATTCGAGGTTAGCTTTTCCCACCGGTCCCTCTATAGTCTATACTGTGCATGAAGCATTAAAGACTTTTCCTCCCCTGTAGTATCTCTCCGATAAATCATATTACCGATGAGTACAGCTGACAGAAGGTACACGCAGGGCAAGGACCACTAACAAGATGAAAGGGATGGCTTTCTACTTTTTAGTTTCAATAGCAAGTGCAAGGCTTGAGGCTGTGACTCGAAACCTTAACGTCCACTTCCCGAAGGTATTCAACAGACTAGTGGACCAAGGTAACTGAATAGAGGAGCAGCGCAGTTGTGTAAAATAATAAAGCCAGAACTGCAGTTAGTTGGGCTCACACCTTCAGCAGCTATGGTGATGATGTGAGAAGGAAACCTTGAATAAAGGAGAAGAGAAATTGTAAATTAAGCATTAAATAGTAGGAAGGAGAACTACGAAGAAAGACTTTAAAACCCTCAAAGAAAAGTAGCATACGTGGAAGAAAGGGAAGAGAAAAAACGGATGAACACAAAGGCTAAAAAGGGATGAAGGGTAAACATAAAATGCCAAGCGAACAAACCACAGCTCTATTCTTCGTTCTGTGCCTGGTGTCCTGTTAACTGCTCTCGAAGCAGTGTGATAGTTCTCACTAGGTGAAGTCTGTTCGATCCAGAAACCGGGAGGCAGTAACATTACAAACAAGCATTGGAAATGCAATCGGTCTCGCATTTGTGTGAGTTAGAGCTATTGGCATTGTACATGGCAATGTCTTTTACCTATGGGTTATGGAGTGTACGTATGTGGTGTGTAGCTCGAGTAATTATCTGCTCAATTTTTTTTCCCTCTATTATATGTTGTCCTTATTTGGATGTTTCTTTTAAGATACTGAGTGCTCTGGATCGCTCTGGGAGAGGCTCTGGATGGGGACAAAATCAGGAACTGGTCTTTTCCTGGTTTAGTCACAATCAGCTTCAGTGTAACTCCGCTAAATCAGAAGTAATTCTTTTCGGAGCTTCGGACAAGGAAGTCTGGAGACAGTGGTGGCCGCCTGATATGTCCCCCCCCCGCAGACCTCTGTGGGAGTAGCCAAAACTTAGGGGTTAAACTGGACAACTCACTGAACATGAAGACCCAAGTTCAATCAGTGGTCGGTACTTGTTACGGAACCCTGAAAATGCTCCGGAAATTTCTTCCCCTTCTGTCCCTCTCCCACAGAAGGACTGTGGTTCAGGCCCTTATCACCTCCAGGTTGTACTACGCTAATGTCCTCTATCTGGGTCTCCCAGAATGCCTCCTCAATAAACTCCAAGTCGTGCAGAACTCGGCCACCAGAACCATCCTTATGTTGAGCCCTAGAGTCCACATCTCGCCCCACCTCAAGAAGCTACACTGGCTTCCCATCCGCCGCAGAATCTAGTTCAAAGCCCTGTCCATCACCTTTAAGGCCTTACAGGGTATTGGGGCCACTTATATTAGGAGAAGAGTGAGCTACTACACACCTGGTAGAGCCCTCAGATCATCTCACCAACATCGGATGAGTGTGCATAAATTCGATCGCGCCCGCCTAGGAGGGTGCTCCTTTCAAGTCCGGGTTGCTCACCTTTGGAATGAACTCCCTATAGCAATCAGACAAGCCCCAGACATTCTGCACTTCAGGAAACTACTAAAGACATGGCTGTTTCAGCAGTAATTCTGGCTCCGCACCGTGCGTCCGCCTCCTTCTATCGCTCTGTTTCCGCTAGCGCCGGGACACTCTTCTGAGTAGCTGTGCGCTCTACAAATATGGTAAATAAAATAAATAAATAAAGTGCATGTATAGTGTTTCATTAACTTTTTTCCGCGGTTCATGCCGTGGAGCCACCAGCAGTAGGGAAAGGTAGGCACGGACAGAGAAACAAGCTGGCCAGAATTTAAGAAAACTGGTATTACAGCTGGCAGAGGATTCACAGAAGCGCAGTACCGACTATCTCCCGTAAAAGAAATAAAGTTAAAATATTCATGCTAAGTCACACTTGTTGGATGACATACACGTGCTTTTAGGAACAAAAATGACATTTTAGCTGTAATTAAATAAAGGATTAAATAACGCAATGCCTTGCAGCCAAAAGGTTAATTTAGATCACCATTTCCTTTTATTATTTACAATATTTGATTCCAACAGCAATTCAGTGTTCCTGAACCAATAGGGAGCGTAGGCGGTTGATGGTAGAGGAGAGTAACGGGGCCAGGTTGAAGCAATACGAGTGACAGTGTGTGGATTAAAGTGAAAGCAACATGGGGGAGGGTGGGTGCAGGCAGTGGAGCGAAGTACAAGGATGAGCACAACAGGAAGGGGGCTGGGCCCTAGCTGTACTTTCAGTGCTGGGAGATGTGAGGCAAGTGAGGGAAGTGGAGGTGAGGGGGTGTCTCGGACGTGAATCCTGATGTGTTAATAAAAACAAGGCGAGCTCTCACTTCTTGTGCTCAGCATTCAGCTCTGCCACTCACAGCTCTGTAAATTAAAAGTGAAAGCCCTTGCAAAACAAATAATTCATTTTCTTGTGCTCTAGCAGCTGCAATTTGTCATGAAACACATATTTCGGATGCCATTCATTAGAAATTTAACATGCATTTGCAGAGGAGGCCAGCACTTACCAGCATCATCCTGTGTCCGTACCACATTGATGCTGGCTGCGTGCCGGCTGCTCCGGTGCTGAGGCTAATCTTCAGAGCGGGAAAGGAAGCGTGGACTAACTCACCTGGTCCAGTTTAGTTTTGGGTCTTGCTGGCTGACGGGTTTGTATTCCATTCTTTTGCCCTCGCCTCTTCCGTCTCTCCCGGGTATTATAGGCTGGCTCACGAGCAGCTCCCGCAACTCAGGTTTGGGGCAGGGTCAGCAAGAGGTTCCCACACTGCGTGCGGTGATGAGGCATGAACGGGGGAACACTGAAAGTAAGCAAGTTGGCCGCTCTGAGTTTTTCGTCGCTGCCTCTCATCACTCTTAGTTAGGCTAATGCACTGACAACGCTCTCCTCCCGGGTCTCCTTCTAAATCATGCAACACGGTGTGTTCGGCGCAGGCGCAGTCCCAGAGGTATCGCACGCATGCAAAACAAAAAACATCTGCAAATGTGTACCCGCCAATCAGAGGACAAACAAGCATTTAAAATGCAATAGGGCTCGCATTAACGTGAGATGCTGGCATTAAAGAAGGCACGAACAGGAGTGGGTGGGAGGGGTGGTGGTGGTTGAAAAAGTCACAGACTATGGGAGGGAACAGAGAGAGGCAGGGGAACCAAACTGTTTTTACAGTAAATTGGCCGATAGCCTCGGATGGAAAGAAATGATGACATGCCCGCCAAGAGTCGGGATTACCTAGCCAAGCACCAACCTAAATGCCGAAATTATGATTCAAGCCAATCAAAAATAAGGCTGGAAAGTGGGCGGGGCTTCCCCCTCTATACTGTATACAGCATCTCTCGACGAGACAGCGCATGCACTGCCTAGGCGAGACCTAAAAAACTTGAAAGTAAAGCACTTCATCAGAGCACTCCCTTTCTGCCTTCATCTGCATCTTTGAATGGAGATATTTACCGACATCGTGCCAGTGAGAAGACAATTCTTTGCAGCTCTTAAAAATTAAAAGTGGATTTTATCATGCAATTGGTAAATATTACTTGATAAACACTAATAAGGTTTTTAGGACTCAAAGTTATTTTTATTTGTGTACAGATGTTTTTAAATAATTAGGTAAAACGGCATATGGTTAAATGACATGAATTAAAATACATGGCGAAATATGTTGTATTTATATGTCTTTTATCTGAGTAATTGCCCAATGTAGATAGGTAAATCCAAGACGGCAGTTTATAGCTTTGCAGGGTACCACCTGTCCATTGATCGTTATTGGCTGGGCATACAGGAGAGAGAGCGTGGATGCAAGGACCAAGTTGAAAAGATGACTCGGTTCTGTGTACATTTGAATAGCATTTGCTATGCATGAATAAAATGGTGAAAAACATGCAAAATAAGGCTTTGAGTTATAACAAGATTATCTCAAGCCTCATAGCACTTCCGTTTGAGCCTGTGATTCGCCCTGTAATCTCGCAAGAGGAAGAGGACAGCGACCATTTTGAATTAAGAAGAAAATACTTATGGCAATGGAGTTGACTGACTGACTGAAATATTTTTAAAGCGTTCGAATGCCGCAGCGTCTTGGCGCTATAGTACAGAAGAGACGGTGAGAGCAGGTTTACTGCAGGGAGAAAAGCCAGGTTTTCAATGCCTTTCTAAAGCATATTTTGGATTTTTGTGAGCGCAACGTGGGGGGCAGCGCGTTCCATGATTTGGAGGCTTGGTAGGAAAAAGATTTTCCACCCCATCGGGCTCTCCTTATTCTTGGCTGACATACTAAGTCCTGATTGGCTGATCTCAAGGTTCGTGATGGTGTATATTGAGGAAGGAGTTTGGTAAGGTCGTCAGGTCCCTTGCCATGCAAGGACTTGTGGATCAGGCAAAGGGCCTTGAACTGTATTCTGCGCCTAATTGGGAGCCAATGAAGTTCGCGTATGACTTTAGAGGTTGGGTGACGCGTTGGTAGGTTCAGCAGGACCCTAGCTGCGGCATTTTGGATTGCATGTAGCTTGGTCAGTTGTTTTTCTCCCGTGCCCAGGTAGAGTGAATTGCAATAGTCCACTCGGGACATTTCCAGGGCTCCCATCACCGTCTTTTTTAGTGTTTTGGCGGGATGTATGGTAAGATTTTTCTAAGGACCTTGATGGTGTAGAAGCAGACGGAGGTCACCTGGTTGATTTGCGCTTTACAGGAGAGGTCTTTATCTAACAAAAAACCAAGATTCCTAACCTTATCTGCTGGACTGGGGCAGGAACCCGCCTCAGGAGGCCACCAGCGGTCGCTCCAAACGGAAGGTTTCTGGCCGAACTCAATTACTTCGGTCTTACCCGTGTTTAACTTTAGAAAGTTACGACTCATCCAGCTTTTTACACCAAGGAGGCAGTTCCTGAAGCGTTCTGCTGTAGCTTCAATTGACTGGGATACCGACACTACTATTTGTGTGTCGTCGGCATACAACACTAATCTCAGGCCATGAGATTGAATTAAGGCGGCTAAAGGAGTGACATATAGATTAAACAATGTAGGCGAAGTGCCGAGCCCTGGGGAACCCCTCCCGGGAGGGAGAATTCGTCAGATAGAAGACCTTCCCAATGCACTTGTTGAATTCGAGAATCCAGAAAAGATGTTAAAAGGGCCAGAGCCGTACCGGTGAAGCCTAAGGTTCTTAGTCTGTTTAACAGGCCGAATGGTTAACGGTGTCGAACGCCGCTGTTAGGTTTAATAAAATCAGGGCCGTTCTACCACCCTCATCCATTGTCCTGCGTATGTTTTCCGTTGCCATGATCAAGGCAGACTCTGTTGAGTGAGCGGGTCCAAATCCGTGTTGTGAAGGGTCTAGTAGCTTATTATGGTCTACATATCTCATTATCTCTCGATTCATGGCTTTCTCCAGAATCTTAGCTTGTAAGGGCAGACAGGATGTGGGCCGATATTGCTTGGGTTCAGTAGGATCCAGAGTGTCCTTCTTAAGGATGGGCCGGATACAGGCTTTCTTCCAGCTACTGGGGAATTCACCTACGTTGATAACCTCGTTTAACAGGGGTGTCAGGACAGCTGTTACAGTCTCTGGAATCATATGCAGTAGATGGGGTGGACAGGGTTCTAACAGGGATCCTGATTTCATCTGTGTGAGTAGGTCCACAACCTGCGTCTCCTCTAATGGAGGGAAGCAAGAGTATCTGGAGGCAGCCAGAGTGGTATTCTCACTGTTGTCAGTAATTGAATCTGCTGCTAGGGTGCTAAGGTCATCATAAACTGCCTGGACCTTCTGTTGGAAGAAGGTAGCGATGCTTGTCACAAAGTTCTGGTTGGGACTAAAGATTGTATCACAGGGGCTCTTTGTCAAATGGGTGACTGTTTTAAATAATTCTCTGGCGGTGTTGGAGGCTACTTGAATTCTATTTGTGAAATAGGCTGATTTGGCCTGAACTATTGCTGACTTGTATTCATGCAAGGCTTTGGTGTATTCTAGTTTATTTTGATGACTGTAGTCTGAACGCCACAACCGCTCCAGTCGCCGGCATTTCAGTTTTATTAATTTCACCTCTGCAGAAGCTCATCGACTGCATGGCTAATCCAATTATGGAATTTAATCGCTCCATTTTCAATGTTACCAAGCTCAAATACTGGGGGATCCTTAGCAAGTATGTTAGCTAAAAGACTGGGTTCAAGCTTCTTCCAAGAGCGTATTTTTTCGGGGAGCGTAAGACCTTTTCGATGATTTACGAGGTTATTTAATTGCAAATTGAAAAGGATAGCATTATGGTCGAACCAAGGAACAGGTTGGATCGAAATAATTTTAATATGATCGTTGTTCGTGAAAATTCCATCAAGGGTATGTCCTGCCGTGTGAGTGGGATTCGAAATTAATTTATTCATGCCAAAGCTAAGAAAGTTATCAATTAATGTGGTCGAGTCAGAGTCGTTATTCGCTTCTAGATAGAAATTAAAATCACCGAAAACAGTGTAGGTGGTTGAATCAGAGGTAGTTTCTAGGTAAGTTTGTAATGCTCTTATAAAAGGGGCTCTTAGACCGGGGGGGCGGTACACGAGCAGGCCCGAGAATATCAAGCAGTTATTATCTTTAATTTTAAAGCTCATGGCTTCGGCCTCCAGGTCCTGTTGGGGGAGAGCAAATACTTTTAGGTGGGATTTGTAGATTATCCCAATTCCACCACCCAGCGCTCCTAATCTGTTTACATATTCTACAGAGTAGCCTTCAGGGGCTGCAACATTCCAGTCGGGGCCTGAGGCATCAGATGCCCAAGTTTCTGTCAGGAACATTAGGTCAGCAACGTGGTCAGTAATCAGTGCTTCACTGTGCCGTCTATATAATGCTATTTAGGATGCTCAAAATAAAAATGTATCCTGCATTTTAATTCTTTCTACAATGCAAGCTCCTCACCACCAGTGCAACATGCAACAGTCCCTTCAGAGAAAGTGCGAATCGAAGTGCACTAATTTTCGGTTGGATGTGCCCATGTAATTTGACAAAATGCCATCACTCACAATCAAAGACAATAAGCTGTTAAAGTGTGCTGGTCCACTACCTTATTACTGTATGCTGTGGAGGGTGGAAACCAGGGCCGGACTAGAAACAGCAACCAGCCCTGGCAGATTGCTGTTCGACCGGCCCTGGGAGCCTGGGGAGTAGGGGTGCTAGGAAAAGTGCTGCTCCCACTTTTGTTACACAGGGCCGATATTGCAGCACTGCTGCAAAACCAGCCCCCAGTGACAAAACAGCCCCCCTGGCACAAAACCGGCCCCACCCCTCCAGCCCACCGGGCAAATGCCCGGTGCCCGCTAAGGCCAGTCCAGCCCTGGTGGAAACAAACTGTGAATGACAGTTGAACAGATCAATAGGTGAGGATGGCTGGCTGAAATCCCTTGCAATGTGTTGTAAGGTAGATCTTTAGAGTGCTGCTCGTCACCCGTCGGGGTATCCAGGTGCTGAGTCAGTGAGCGTAGGCTTGTGGTGAGGCTGGGCCTGAATACATTCAGTCTTGATGGTCCAGCAAGATGACAAATTGAATATCCAGTTATTCAGCTTCTTGCTTGGAAGGAGAATGATTGCCCTCCCATTCTGCTTCTGTGAATGCTGGGTGTGTGTGCGAATGATGCTGAGCAAAGTGATTGAGGTATGTGGGTCCCGTGATGTGTAGTGACTTGAATGTGTGTGTGAGAAGACTGCTTCTAGATGGGGAACCAGTGGAGCTTCCTGAGGAGTGGTGGGTGTGTGGGTTCTGTGTAGGACGTCAAATCTGCTTGTGATTAGGGCCTGCGCGATAGTACGTCTGGTGTCCAGTGGGAGCCACTTTGTATATAGACAAGTATATATTTTTACTATGATTTGTTTTGGAAAACATGAGGCTGGCAAGACAGCTAAAGCAGGGGCTGCTCCTCAATGTGGGCTGAGGAGCGTCGCCCCACTGCTTTCTCGCAGTGCGAGAAGCAGAAACATAAAATGGTATTATAAATACAATTTTATGTTTCTGCTTCTCACACTGCGAGAAAGCTGAAGAGTTTGGTTGGGGACAGGTGGGTGGGTGGTCCTGCTCCAGGGGAGGAGTGGCTTGCCCAGTCTGAGGGCGCTGATTGTTTGGTCGGCCCCAGGGCCGACCAAACCAGCCATACGCACTCTGCCCTTTTCTCCAGCCTACATGGAGAAAATGGCCTCCCCATAGACGCCTGTGGGGTTGGCGTCCCAGCCAATCACATTGCTGCCATTGCAGTGTTATGATTGGCTTAGAGGAGGGGAGGGAGTCTGCCTGCTTCTATGTGTAGGAGAGGACCGGACCGGACCGGACTGGACCGCAAAGGTAAGTTAACATTTTTTTAAAAATATCTTTCAAATTAAACCCCCCACATGACTCCCTCCCCACGCGAACCCTTGACCCACCACCACCGGCCAGCGAATCATGCCAGCAGTGACTGGCTGTCTATAGACCAGACCTAAAAAAAGGCTTGGCACTGGAGATAAAAGTCTCCGCACTTTTCCTCTTTATACCACTCTTACAATTGCACTCCTTATTGTTATGCTGCCTAATTGATTGCTTGTAAATCAACAACTCCATTCAATGCCTATTTTTAGACGCATGCAACGAGAAACAAAATACAACCATTTGATCCTATCAAGTCAAAAAGAGCACCTCTTTGAGGCTGTGTGAAGGCCTTTTCATTCCCACCTCTATTGTGGAAGGGAAATCATAATGTCTGACTATATGTTGCAAAAAAAATGGCATACCCTTTGCGCTAGTCTTTCGTTGGGGCTCACTGCATGGAATTAGCTGTAGCAGGAACGGCAGGATTACAGCTGTCAAATCTCTATTCCAGTGAAAAGGGAATAATCCACACAAGCGTGCAACAGGACTAGCTCCAAAAGCTGCTTAAGCAACAAGTGCAACAGACAGCCTGCCACTACGGCACTCCTCCCAATAAGCAAGCGTTACAGCCAAAATGCCACGATGTCACTGGTAAGTAGGCCTTCTGAATTTATGTGTCGGTAGAGCACCGAATTACATAGTATTGGTAACTAATTTATACAGCAAGAAAAGGCAAATTATGTGGCACAAGTGTAAGCAGTATTATTTATGGATGTTGGTTCACCAAAAGGCCTGGGGTAGGGGAAGTGACATTGGATGGCCTTTGAAACTCGTGACATCATAGAAAGTGACATATTTGACCTTTGACCCTGGTGATGTCACAGGAAGTCATTGACACTGTTGTCATTAACAAAAGTGATATCAGTGAAATGAAAAATAAATACTACAATAAGTGATAATGAAAAACAACAAACATATACAAAAGTAGATAAAATTGTACTTTAGCCATCCGCCACATTTTTACTAGGCTTCTTTGATGATGTTTCAGCAGTGCAACCAGAAAAAAGCCATCAGCGGTGACAAGCGGAAATGCCATCAAAGACCACCTGCAGCCACCATCCTCTTAAAAAGAGCTTTAAGTGTTCAGGCACAGACGCGCACACCCTAGGCTCAACCTTCACATGCCAATCCTAATTTTCCTAAGCACTACCATACAATGCACACACTTCGGGCCTGATTATGAGTTTGGCGGTTCTACCTCAGCAGTGCTGCCGCTGCACCCCATAGATATTGGATAGAAATTCACTGACTATGGAGGACACCCTGGGCCAAACGCTGCCTGCTAAATATTTGGAAACCAACGGATCTAGGTAATAAAGACAAAATATGGGTGACACTGAGCCAGATGGTTTCCAAAAGAAATATTGCCAGGCTATGGGGCTCACAGGACGCACCAGCACTGAGTGCATGGAAAACAGACATGGGCTGGTGCATGTTCAAGGAAAAAACAGTGTATGTGTGAAGAGGATGCCCGAAAAAATAATGGGAAAAATGGAATGTATGTGGAGGGAAAATTTTTACCCCGCCTCTTCTCCCCTCCCCCCTCCCCCCCTTCTTCCCTCTTAATTGAGAGCTTCTTGGACAATGATGTGGTAAAACTATTGTATTTGACAATGGTGAGATTAGTAAAATACTTGGAGAATACTGCCACGTATCCCTTCTTTCGCCTATGTGAAGTGTGTATAATTATCAGAACATGTTTACTAACAATATATATTTTTAAATATATAAAGGGGGAGCCATAAAACAATCCAAAAAGTATCCATTTAGCATTTGCATGCTATCCTTGAGCTTTTGACTCTTTCTAGCTAACAAGCCCTGGAACTAGAGGATCTAACCCAGAATTGAGTGTGCTTCGAGGTTAGTGATTCAGCTCTCCTCCCTAGTTTCCACTAACCCATTCTCCATTGCCATTAAACTCTCACCACCGCTTATGTGCAGATGGTCTTCAGACTTGTAGTCTTATTTGCTTTTGCGTTTTTCTTTACACTTGATATCTCATTGGTCATGCAGACTGTCTATCTGGGCCTTATGAGCTTCTTTTTTGTAATCCTGACAGTATCCTCCTTAGACACCCTGCCCAGGATGTTTTGCTGGTCCTGGTTTATCTGGATGTCTGAAATAAAGTTCTCCAATCAAACGTGGGCATACACAAAGGAAGCAGGTTCTCAAGTACGCTCAGCGACATTATACCCCTTCCATTTTACCCCATGTACCATCATGAGAGGAGGTGCATTATCTTTAACTGCTCCTGCCAGTTTAACCCCTAAGTCCTAAGACATGAACAATTCTCAATTTTCTAGGCAATTTTAGTCTGACTGCCTGTACCCATACCAATTCTAATATCTGAAAGGGTCCTATAAATTTAAAGGTGACTTTTCTATACATGCCTGGGAGTCATAGACATCTTGCGAACAGCCAAACGTGGTCTCCTACTTTGTCCTGTGAAGGAACCTGTCTATGTCTCTCTGCAGTTCTCTTGTAAGCTGTCTTGGTGGGCAGTAAATGTCTGTAATACCTGATGTGTTGAATGCATTGCAAAACATGGGAGACTCAGAGAACTGTAGATGTAGTAATACAAAAGAATGGAGATGTACCCATGGAGGAATGTAGAGCAGTATAGTAAGAGAATCCCACCAATGCAATCCATCTGCTCTATTCTGCTGCATGATCTATAAGGAAACATCTCAAATATTGCTCAATTGACTGATTGAGCCTCTTAGTCTCTCTGTCAGTTTGTGGATGGTAACTTGTGGATTTATAGCGAACAATCCATGTTTTCCATTACCTTTCTACAGAAATTGGCCACAAATGGAGAACCATAGTCTGTGATAACAATGACTGGGAGACCATGAGACCTGAAAAGAATTCAAGGGCTGTGCGCAGTATTCTCAGAGGGACACATTGTTTTAGTTTGGAGAAGCTATCTTTCAACAAGGCTGCATGTTTATAAGAATCAGGATGCTCTACAATACAATCAATCAAAATCGTGACTTTTGATTGCTGTAAAGTGATCACAGTTGTAACAGTCTTACAGGATTTGCGCATGACACCTTGCTCTGTATAAATATTAATGAACATTTTCATCTTGGACCAGCAGAAGGATTGGATTACAAGCTCTCTTATATCTGCCTTTGCCCTGTATGTCCTATCACAGGAGTGTTATAACGCCATCCCAGTTCTTGTTGTTGCAAATCTTTCTTAGAAACCTACAAGGCGTCTTCATGAAACAACAAAGTGTTTGCTCTGTGTCTTCAAACAAAGGCTTCTCGATCCATTTCCTGATAGCTTTCCTTGCACATAGAGAGGAAGGTATCCAGTACTTCCTCTCATGGATTGGAGATGGTAAAAATGCTAGGAACTATTTCTGCTGTTATAAAATCATTCACTAGCCAAGATAAAGCACCTGCCTTTCCTTAGTGGTTTCCTGATCGATATGTGGTCCTATACTGGAAACCAAGAAAAACAGTGCCGCCTTGCCTGTCTTGCATTAGCACCGTTCATTGACATGATGTAGAGAAGATTCTTGTGTAGTCACTTGTCTTCTCTTCACTTGGGCTCTCAGAAGGCACAGTCTCTCCTACCTGTTATCATCACATTAGCTGTACAGGAAGATCTGTGGCTGACATGATGTCGGCACAAGAGGAGTTTATTTTAACTTTACAGTGCATACAATTAAATACATTGTGGCTGTGGCTGGAGTTCGGGATCTGAAGAGCTCCTTCTAGTGTGATTTTGCTCACCCCCATTTTTACTTTCACTTTTACCATGCAAGCAGATCCATCCTCTCGGTGCTTCCTCTGGGAAAATTTAGGGTAGGCCAGTCTCGCCAAGTTTGGAAATACAGTAGAAATCCTACAGGTATTGTGGTGAGATGAGCTGCTGAAGCTGTGGACCCCAGCTGCCATTGATCTGTATGTCATTCCTGATTTCAAAATGGTAGCCCCACGGCGTGAAGTGTTGTGTTCTGAGAACGAATAGCCTGGGTTCCCTAAATCTAAAGACATTCTGTGAGGCTCGGTTCTTGCTTATCTTGCTGGAGCACGCTTGACAGGTGTGGCATCCTTCCAGCTGCGAGGTGGACACCCCCCTGGAAAAAGTCACTGGTCCACCTAAGTATATATCTGTAACAATCACATCAATTTTCCAGGTTCATCGATCTTTTAATACTCTTTATAAGGGAAATAGAGTGAACGAAAACAAAAGCAGTGAAAGAGGAAAATAATGTATCTGCTGGTATTCAAAGTGGCTGCTTCTTTAGTGAATGGACACAGCATTTTCATGGAGTGACCTTCTAATTCCCAAGTGGTCCTTCTTTTGCAAGTTGTCACCTTGTGTCGGCTATCCAGTTGCACTATTCAAGATAAACGATTGTCTTTCTTTGTATGTTTAAACGCTGTAGCAGTGGCCATTTCTGGACCTAGCTAACCTTTGGACCGATCTCTAATGCTATGTGCGTGTTCAGGATAAGCTTTTAGCCAGCAGTCAACAAGGGCAGTGTGCTTGACATATTTGTGTCTTGCTGAAATATGCAGATAATAATCACTAAAATCGACGTGTTTCCTACGAGACAAAGAACAATTTAAAATGACCCAATAGCATGCCAGACATTTACTGCCACTTCCCTCCAGATATTTCAACTGTGGTTGTTACACCTGATACTATGCACAAAATCTTCACTCAGACTGCACTGCGTCATCAGCAACTTTCAATGCGGGTGCAGATTATGAAAGAAACATTCTCAATTTCTGCCATATTTGTGTCTCCCTTGCTTGTTTCTACATAGGTTGCTGTCTTTATATTATTTCAATTGCATTGATTATCGGTTGCATTTGGAACTGAATTATGTTTTTTGCTTCTGCTTCAACATATTCAGGATTGTTAATCTAGTCTAGTATGGTTTACCAACAGACATTCGCCCTTGAATCCTATGAAACAATGTTTGCTTGTTGTTACTCTTCGTCATAGCAGTTTTGAAGTGCATTTACCTAGTTCTCAAATCTCCTGTACATATAGTCCATGCTGCAGTGAGCATCTATTGGCTCCTATGGCAATAATCTGCATGTCCCAGTCCTTGTGGCCTGGCCTCCAGTCCTGAGCTGCAGTTCAGCTAGCCTGTTCATAAATGATGCAGACGGTGAATGCAGAGCCTGTCTAGGCAACACCTCTTTGGATCGATCATCATAGTTTAGCTGAGTGTGACAACCTGGGACAGCTTTGGTGGCCTACCTTGGCCTCCCAACACTCGTGTAGCTAACTACATTCCAAGAAGAGTATGACAAGAATGGCAGTGGGCCTAGACAAGTGTACTACTCACACATAATACAGTGCTGATGGACGGTCCACGGTACTCTGAGGAATTCTCCACATTGCACAACACCACAAGACCGCCATCTTAGATGAGCTGGATACATTTTAGCGCCCTCCAGAGAGTATTATCAAATCACAGGATAGAGCCCAACTAGAAGAACATGGACAATATCAAATTCCTCAGTAGGTCAATGCAATTCCTAAAAAGGCACAGGAAACACTCCAAAAAATTTCTAGTTGCTTCAAAAGGCTGATTTTACCTCAAATATGACAGTAGTGTGCATTACATTAATGTGGAATTCTGACACATGACACAGCACGGGAACGGGAAGGGGTAAAATGTCAGAGGATCCTTGCAAGTTTTAAGGAGTGGAGCAAATGACCCGAATACGCTGCACATTTAAGAAGTACGAATATTATGAAATGGCTGCCATTAAGGGAAAAATCAGCAGCCTTTCAATTACAAACATGACTTCACAAGCAGCGTAGAAGGGGCATAGCAAGCGCGGACAATTAGGAAAGGAAAAGGCTGGAAATGGGCTACAGAACCTTGAAGCCACACAGCCCTTGTCTGTTTGGGAACAGATAAGCCCTTAACTGGAGTAGAAGAGGAGCATTGTTCCCTGTAAGGTTAGCAGGTTAGCACGCGCAAATGCTAACCCAAGCGTGCAGTGTCTCGTGTGAAGCACGCACACACTTCACTGTGCATCACATCCTGCGAGAGACCGTTTCACGAAGCTGCTTTTAATTTTGTTTATTTATTTATTTATTTATTTATTTATTTATTTATTTATTTGATGCATTTTTATAAAGCGCGGACTTTACCTGGAGGTGTCAGAGCACTGTACAATAGAACCAGTTACGTTACATGAGAGAACTGTTATAGGAATGGAACAAAACAAAAGTAGCAGGCCATAGAATCAAAATAACGCAGGCAAAAGGAACACAATATCAAACACCGCAAGCACAGAATGTACAAACAAAATATAAATATATATGACAAATTTACAATGACTAAAGAACTTCCTGGTGGGGTCTGAGAAGGAGGGAATTAGTTTTGAAAGTGTCTTTGGAATAGAAGAGATTTGAGGTCCGCTTTAAAGATCTGGATGGAGGTGATGGCACGGAGCGAAGGAGGAAGCGAGTTCCAGATTCTCACCGCATTACCTGAGAATGATTGTGTCATCAATTTTTCCCTTTTGAAGGAGGGGGGCTCAAGAAGGAACTTTTCCGCATTCTGAGAAGGACTTGAGCCTCCAGGCAATTTCAGTTTATTTGCCAGATAGCGAGGGGAGGAAGAGTGCAAAGCTTTGTGGGTGATGTACGCCGTTTTTGTAGATAGCTCTAGCCTCGATGGGAAGCCATCAGAGTGAAGACAGGATAGGAGTGATGTGATCACTTCGTTTGGACCCTGAAATGAAGCGAGCTGCTGAGTGGAGGACTGATTTGAGGGGGGGATTGGTGAGATTTGGGAAGGCCAGTCAGAAGAGAATTACAATAATCCAGTCTAGAGAGAACTAGCGATTGGGCCAAGAATTTTAGGTAATTCTCCAGGAAGATCAGACGAATCCCCCATAGAAGGCGCAGCAGAAAACGTGCGCTCTTGGCAATGGAATTGATGTGTGAGATTAGGTTGAGTCTTTTGTCAAGTATGACACCAAAGGATTTAGTGCAGTCCACAATGATGGATTTACTGTTGAGTAATTTCAACTGATCCATCCAGGATTAAACAGGAGGCGGGGAGAGAGAGCTAGATAAGAGGAGGATTTCCGTTTTGGAGGAATTGAGAATGAGTTGGTGAACTAACATCCAGTTGTGAATAGAGTTGAGAGTAGATTTGAGTAATGAGAGATCATGAGGGGAAGACACCTTGAGGTAGATTTGGGTGTCATCCGCATAGAGATGATAGAGGATTCCAGATTTGCTTAGAAGGTTCCCTAATGGTTCCAGATAGAGTTTAAACAGAATGGGAGCAAGGATAGAACCTTGAGGGACGCCTTGACCAATCACCAGTGGAGCCGAGAGACTGATCTCAATCTTGATCATTTGGGATCTGTCCGAGAGGAAAGAGGCAAACCATTTGAGTACTCTGCCATCCACTCCCATTCTCTGTTGAAGAATGTTAAGGAGGGTGTTGTGGTTGATCGTGTCAAAAGCTGCAGAGAGGTCAAGAAGAATCAGAAGGCATGATTCCCCCGAATCGAGAATATGCAGCGCATCATCGATAACTCGCAGCAGGACTATTTCAGTGCTGCAATTTTGAATAAAGCCAGATTGGAACATGTCGAGGAGATTATTGTCCATAATGTGTTGGGAAAGTTGTTTTGCAACGCATTTTTCTGTGATCTTTGAAAGAAAAGGGAGATGGGTGATGGGGCGGAAGTTATTGAGGTTGTTTGCATCTTCAGAGTTTTTTTTTAGAAGGGGGGTAACCTGTCCTGTTTTGAGGACAACTGGGAGGGATCCTTGACTGAGGAAGACATCGACTAGTCTGGTCCAGTAGGAGAGAGTGTTAGTATAGAAATCAATGGCGATGCCACTGGGTATGGGGTCAGAAGAATGGTTGGAGGGTTTGGTTTTGCAGATGCATTTGAGGAGATCATCCTCCAAGATGGCGGCAAAGTTCTGCCAAGCGACTAAGGATTTTCGCTCCTCAATGGGGGTGAGATGGGTGACCTGTTCCACCAGAGATTTTACCTTTTGATCGAAGAATAAAGCAAACTCAGTTGCTTTCTTTGAGGCATCCTCAGGCTTGATGGTTTGGGGAGAGCAATTTGGGTTTTTGAATAGGTCGAAACGTTTTTGTGGTCTGTTTTTAGCTGAATTGAGGGAGATGTTTTTTCCTGGAAGATGTGCTTGTGGTATTTGGATCTTACTGAACGTAAAAGGGAGAGGTTGGGGGGCGTGGCCAAGATGGCGTCGGAGTAAGACGTGCTCACGAGTCGCTCCGGCGCCCGACCTGCTAAGCATTGTATAGCATCGCCTACGGGGTGCCAATCGACTCCGAGGTACCCGCAGAGATCACCGGCATCGAGTGGAGGGGTCCGGAGCCCCCGGCGAGGCCATAGGAGACCGGAGAGCGCCACTGCGGGAGGGTCATCGCCCGGCCTACAAAGCATCGGTCTTGCGTGAGGGAGAGGCCGGCCTGTGAGTGCAGAGGAGCCGACGCCGGCTGGGCGTGGCATCACGGAGCAGCGGACCACTACTGCCTTCTTATCGCTGCCAGTATTGCTGCGCACTATCGAAGCACTGAGGCGGTATTGGGCGCTCTGTTGCAACGGACCCGAGGACCCCGACGGACGACCGGCCACGTGGAGGGTGTACCTCGGACTATCAGCGGAGCTGTGTGCACCCGGGAGCGGCTATTGCTGGACGGCGCAGAGAAGGCTATTTGCGACCACTGATGCAGCGGGGTGTCCTCTTCGCCCCTGCGAGCAGCCTAACACCCTGAAGTGGAGCCCATGGCGTGAAGCTACGAACCGAAGGTACTGGCCCTGCGCTGTGGGCCCCGGCCCGACGTGTGAACGGGACTAGAGGCCTATTCTGCCCTGCGAGCTGACTGTCTGGCCCGCGTTGTCCCCTCACCGGCGGCCACAGCGTCATTTGGAGGATCGGCGGGGGCACGTGGCTGAAGCAGGGGGCCTGCCTTTGTGGGCCCGAGTTACAGAGGAGGAGACCCCGGGACCGATTGCCGGACGACACTGTCCCTGCATTGCTTCTTGGACTCTGGCTTCTGCGCCGCCATCTTGATCAGGCGGCTGCTGCCCGTGGCGCAGTTGCGCGGCGGCGGGTAGGCCTGCATTCCTAGTGAATCCTTACGCTACGCCTGGGCACTCCTCGTCCCCGGTGAGGGTACGATAGCCTTGACCCCACTGCACAACCGGACCTCCGGGATGTCTAATCTACCACGCAAAGGAAGGACGGTTAAGGACGGGGTCTCCAAATCGTCACAGCAGCCGTCTTCCCCGGTGGCCAGTGGTTCGTCTAGGCAGTCGGACGAGGAGGCACCCGCCACCAAGGCCTTCATGACGGAGCTGTTTGCCTCTATCAAGGAGGACATTTCTGAGCTTCGAGCCCAGCTGGCGTCGGATCTCCGGGAGGTGCGGAGGGATGTCGATGGCATTGGTGAACGAGTGGCGACCCTGGAAGATCACAACTTGAGTGTGGCGAATGATGTGCACCAACTACAACAGGATATTATTCGCCTTACGGAACAGAATTTGGACCTGCAGGCCCACGCGGAGGACTTGGAGAATCGTTCCAGGAGAAACAATATTCGTATTCGGGCGGTCCCTTGGGACGGTGAAGCTGGGGACTTGCGAGAGTATGTCCAGGCCCTGAGGGTGCACAGAGTCGGCCTGCCTAGACGAGGGGGTGGCCCCCCCCGGACATCCTTGTGTGTGTGCATGACTTTCAAACGAAGGAGCGTATCCTACGGAAAGCTAGAGCCATCACCTCCTTACAATTCAGAGACCACCGTCCGCAACTCTACCAGGACTTAGCGGCATCTACGCTTCAAAAGAGGAGAGAATTCCGCCCAGTAACTGCTTTCTTGCGGGAGAGTAACATCTCGTACTCCTGGGGCCACCCCTTCCGTATAATATTCCGATGGCAGAACAGGCTGGTGCAAATCCGCTCCCTGCAGGCCGCAAAGGATCTTCTGGGGCTGGAAGACATTCCCTCCTCTCAGGCGGCGCATCCCTCCCCATCTAGGCGACGGCATCGATCTTCCTCATGGCATCGAATTGGCTCTTCCCCGGACCGGGGGCATCCGGACCGCACTGCTAGCTTGCAAGAGATGGGAGCTGCGGTAGCATCGGTGGCTTCGGCCATGCTAGCAGATACTCAGCAGAGCTCTGGAGCAGCATGATCCCCGACTTACTTGATGGTTGGGCGCCGGAGGATCTCTGGCCCTAAGGTCCCGGGGTACTATGGTACTTTTGGAGAAGACACCCCGGGCCGTGGTCCTGGGGGCCCTTGAACTGGTGCCCCCACCCCGATTCCAGTCTGATGTGGACCTTGTGGCCTGTGGCCCATTGGAACTGCTGAGTGCTTGATTCAGGTTTAGTGCCTTGAGCTCTGTCTTCTTGTTTTTTTTGTTTGCTGGGGGGGGGGGGTGGGAAGGAGGGAGTTCTGGGGGTTGGTACTGCAAGGGAACTTTTGGGTTTGGGGGGAGGGGGGCGTGGTGGCGACCAAAGATGGTGTGAATGTGAAGTTGTTGGCACTAGTGGTGTTTTTCTTTGCACGGCTTATCTTACACTACAATGTGCTCTTTCCATTTCTTATGATTTACGGGTGGGGCCTCTCTGGGACGCTGGAGAGGGGTGTATGCGGTCTCCCATGACCGGAGGATACTTGGGGCTTTACCCTTGCTGTCTTTGTACAATTGCTTTCAGTATACAGAATTTAGCCTGTCGTCTTGCCAGGGAGGCTCGGAGGTGTGGTACGTTGGAGTTACTGAGGTGGGAGGGATGGCCCAGAATGCGGGGGGACTGTTGGGGGGGGGGCCCTGATCCAGGGGAGTGTGGACTGCTGAATGGTGGGGCTCGGAGGTTGGACTCTGGGTACCTTAGCAAACGCATAGAACGGAGTCTCATGTCGTCATCATGCCAGTTAGTATAGGTACCTGGAACGTGAAGGGTCTCAACTCCCCGCAGAAACGCCAGAAGCTCTGGAAGTATCTTTCAGACCACCATCTAGATGTAGTTGCCCTCCAGGAGACCCACTTGGCCAGGAGAGACGAACTGAGACTCCGTCATAGGAATTTCCCCCTTATCTACAGGGCATCTGCGCCCACGAAGCATAGAGGGGTGGCCCTCCTCTTTCGGGCCTCTCTCCACTTTCAACCCCTGGGGGTGAGCGGTGATAAGGAGGGCCGTTGGCTAATGGTGAAGGGGTCATTATATGGCCGCCTGTGTACATTTGTTGTGGTTTATGCTCCGAATGCGGGCCAAAATAGGTTTTTGCAATGCTTGATGGACAAGATGGGAGACTTTGTGGATGTACACTTGATACTGCTGGGGGATTTCAACATGGTGTGGGACAGGGATTTGGATAGCTCGGGGGCGCGCAGGGCTGATACTGGTATCTTTTCGGAGGAAACGCAACGTCAAGTAGGCGAATTGGGACTGGTGGATAGCTGGCGCTTCGTGCACGCTAAGGCCAAGGATTATACTTTTTTTTCTCACGTCCACCACTCGTACTCCCGCATAGATCACATTTTTGTTAGCCAGGCCCTCAGGGGAGATATTCGAATGGCTGACATCTTCCCGCTCTCCTTGTCGGACCATAGTTTAGTGGTGCTTGGGCTGCATTGGTCTGTAGGGGGGGACGGCTGGCGGAAGTGGTACTTCCCGGCTGCGTTGGTACGGGATGAGGTGTCCTGTAAGAAGCTGCGAAAGGCTATAGGGGACTTTTTTGCTCTTAACCCACCTTCTGATACGTCAGTGTATACCACATGGGATGCGTGCAAGGCCTCAATACGGGGTACGTGCCTCGCCCTTAACGCGAATCTTAATAAGCTTCGGCGGAAGGAACGGGAGGCTCTGGAGTCGGAACTTGCGGCCCTGGAGCAGGCGCATAAGTCGAACCCCTCTAGGGTGACCCTCCGCCCGCTTACGGCGGTACGAGGGAAATTGAAAGCCCACTACAACAACCGGGCTGAATTTACCCTCCTGCGTCTCAGACGCGTCTCCTACTCCCAGGGGAATAAGGTTGGGCGCCACCTTGCCCGGCAGCTGCGAGATAAGCGCGAGAGGGACTACATCGGGGGCATACAGGACCATACAGGTTCTATTCGACATAAGGATGTAGACAAGGCTGCCATTTTTGGTCGCTTCTACGCGGATCTCTACTCGAGCGACGCCCTGGATCCAGAGGCCCAGTCTGCGTTTCTGGGTGGTCTTCCTATCCCACAGGTCTCCAGGGAATGGAACGAGTTGCTGGCTTCCCCCGTTTCTAGGGAGGAGGTACTGGACGCCATTAAGGCTCTGAAACTACACAAGGCCCCCGGTCCTGATGGTTACACAGCCCTGTTTTATAAAACATTCGCGTCAGACATCTGCGACTACCTGGTTTCCCTTTTCAACGCGATGGCTACTGAGGGAAGAACCTCGGACACCATGGCCGAGGCCCTGATCACTATTATCCCCAAACCAGGGAAGGATCTTACCAACTGCGCATCTTATCGGCCGATAGCGCTCCTTAACCTGGACGCTAAGTTGTACTCATCTATTCTTGCTAGCAGGCTGCAGGACTTGATGCCGGCTCTGATCCACCCGGACCAGTCCGGGTTTATAAAAGGTCGACAGACTCACGACAACTTGCGGCGCGTAATCCATTTGATTGAGAAGGCTGAGCGGTTTCATATACCGGCGGTGTTGGTAGGGCTTGACGCGGAAAAAGCCTTTGATCGCGTTGATTGGGGTTTCTTACACCGCACGTTGGTAGCCTTCGGGTTCTCATCCTGTTTCATAAGAATGATTGAGGCCAATTACAGCAGTCCCACCTCTCGGGTACTGGTTAACGGTCACAGGTCCGGGAGTTTCCACCACTCCCGTGGAACACGTCAGGGCTGTCCACTCTCGCCACTTCTCTTTGCGCTTAGCATAGAACCGTTGGCGTTAGCGATTCGGGAGAACGAGTGGATCTTGGGCCTCCCCTTTATGGGTGAGCAGCATAAGATTTCACTCTTCGCTGATGACGTATTACTGTCGATTCGGGATCCGGCGCTGTCGTTATCCCATATCCATGCAGTGCTCTCTGAGTTTGAAACAGTGGCGGGGTTCAAAGTTAACTTTGTTAAATCATACATTTTTAACTTAACCCCACCGCCTGGAGAGGTACACCGGATCCGGTCGCTTACCCCACTCTCGTGGTCGACCTCCTCCCTGCTATATTTGGGTGTACGGCTCACCTCTACCATAGGCGCACTATTTCAGGCCAACTTCCCTCCGATGCTGGCGTCGGTACGTGCGGAATCGGAACGATGGAAACCGAATTATATCTCGTGGTTGGGTAGGATTCATGCGCTTAAAATGGTCCTCCTGCCTAAATTCCTGTACCTCTTCCAAGCCCTACCCATTCCGATAGGAGTAGATTTCTTCAGTCGGCTTAAGACCTTGATGTTGAAATACGTTTGGCAAGGTGGTCGGGCGCGACTTTCATATGCGGTTCTCCGACGCCCACGAATGGAGGGGGGGGGGTGGGGTTCCCGGACATGCACTTGTATTACAAGGCTGCCCAATTGAGAGTCCTGGTGGAATGGTCCCAGCAGCTTTGGGAGAAGCACTGGCTCCATATGGATCGGAGCGTTGCGGGGCGATCCATCTGGGATCTAGCTTGGATACCTAAGGTGGACCGGCCCAGAAACGCGTACATTAGCACCCCCACCAGCACGGTGTTAAAGGTCTGGGACACGGTCAGTAGCGATGATCGGTGGACTACATTCCCGTCCCCGTTCACCCCTATCCATTTCAACCCGGCCTTCCCTCCGGCATTGACGGAGGGACCCTTTGGTGTCTGTAGGGAGGGTGGCTGTAAGGCCCTCACTCATCTGTTCCACGGTGCCACACCCCTTACTTTCCATAATTGTATGAGGGACTACGGTGTTCTGCCAACCAAACGTTTTCGTCATCTTCAGCTCCTTCATTGGGCGACGTCCCCTGGAGTGATGGATGCAGCTACTAGAACTTTGACGAAATTTGAAACCTTTATTCTTCGCACATCCACCATGAAGGGGGCGATTTCTTTTTTGTATGGGTTGCTATTGGACACTGCGATGTCCCCTCGACCCCGATATATGGATCACTGGGAGAGTACACTTGGGAGGGACATTTCCGACAGTGACTGGAGGAGCTTATGGCGGGATGTGACGGAACATAATCACTCTACTGATCTCAGAGAGGCTCATATGAAGCTTATATTCGATTGGTATTTGTATCCGTCCAAGTTGCACCGAATATTCCCGACTACCTCAGATAAGTGTTGGCGAGGCTGCGGGATGTTGGGTGACTTCAGCCACATCTGGTGGGACTGCCCCACCATCCGGCCATTTTGGTCCGAGATCCTCTCCCACATCAAAGATGTGCTGGGATACCCACTCCCGGACTCAATGGACTTTGTCTTGTTGGGCCTCAGGGATCCGCAGCTTGAACATCAAACTAGAGCTGATAAGCGCATTATGTGGCTGTGTCTGGGAGCGGCCAAGCTGACTTTGGCAGCCGCTTGGAAAAGCCCGACTGCCCCTGCCATTTCTTTATGGCATGCACGGCTATGGCGACTACTGAGTATGGAGCGACTTTCAGATATCTTCCTAGGGAACTTTAAAAACTTCATGTTCAATTGGGGCCCCTTGGTTAGGTTTTTGTCACGTGGTTTGCCGTCCGCAGTTTGCCCTTCGGCGTTACGTGCGCTTCATCTCTTTCAGATTTAACCACCTGTGTGCATGATGACGTTCTGAATGCATGTTGGTCGCCGCCACTGGGGGGGGGGTGGGAGGCAGGGGGGAGGAGGGGGGGAGCGGGGTGTTGAGTTGGGGTTGTTGTTCTTCTCTTAGTTGCGACCCGATGCACCTCTACAGGCGGACGGCCTGGCCCCTTTTTTTTTTTTTTTTCGTCTATGATTATGGTCGAGATTGGAACACCCTTCTTCTTCTGAGAACTTTGCACTAGCTGCTGAGACATGGGTGCGCATTTCGGACAATGTAGACTGAAGTTCCATATCATTAGCACTCCTATTGACTCTGCTGGATGCCGTCCCTTTTGCTGTACTTTTGGGTTTCTTTTGCAATAATGTACTTCAGCACCCCCTGTGTGGGGTTATATGGCAGAATGTCGCCTGTTCCATTTTTCTCCTTTTCCTTCTTCTTGTTCTTTCTTTCTATTCCTCTCTTTTTCTACTTTCAACTTTGCAAACTACAAATAAAAATTTTACAAAAAAAAGGGAGAGGTTGGAGGTGGATGGAGAATGTCTCCAGTGCTTCTCCAAGATTCTAAGATTTTTCCTTTCGTCATAGAGAGCTTTATTGAACCAAGGTACTGATGGGATGGGTCTTTTCCTTTTGCTTTGGAGTGGAGCAACCTTGTCGATTTCGACAGCAAGAATTGAGAGGCAATGGGGAGTGAGATCGTTGACATCCATAATGTGGTCTAGACTAAGGAAGTGAACGCATAGCAGAATCACTTAGAGTCCCAAGATCAATGTTTTTTTGTGTTGCGGAACCACGTAGAGGCTCTTTTAGGTTGGTCGAGAGTTAAAATGAGCGACCAGCACGAAAAACGGTCATTTGCTTGTAGCAGGGAAGCAGTGTCAGCGATCTGAAGAGAGTGCAGTCTACCCAACACTACTTGCGATAGCACTAGTCAAACTTACAAATGGCTGTCACAATAGTGTCAACATCAACAGATGATGGTCAGAGTGGTCATGAAGGCCCTTTGGGGTTAGAGAGCCACTTCTGTCGGGATGCTGCACTGCATAGTGACAGTGCTCCTGTAAGCCCCTCAGGTACAAACAGGGGCCTATGTGCCCCAAATGGCATTTGGCCTCAAACAGGAGTATCGCGATTTGGAGCGCCTAAATGCGCTTTCTGAACTCTCTGATTGGATGACGAAGGCAAGAACAGTGTTTGCAAGACCCTCTTTAAACAGCCGTGTGGGGCTTCCCTGCATGAGCCTGCAACATTTCTTTCTTTGGGATCTTTGGTGATTTTGCTTCCCTTTCAGCATAGTTTGATGAGACTTTTATTTTTTTATTTCTTTTGCGGTTTTAAATAGCCTGAACCCAACCAGAAGTCATTAGGGTGCTTTATATGAGCACTGGGATTTGTTGCATATTTCTTTTCAGCTTGGGAAGAGTAAGTGACTTGCCTAGAATCACAGGATGTTGAGCCAAGGTCAGGATTAGAGCCAATTCTCCAGTACCTGAGTCAGCAGGTGTAGCCGCAATGCCAGGCATTTCAGCTGAATTAGGGTCAAGGCTGGCAACACAAATGTCAGTCTCTATATAATTTCTCTCTCTGACCTAAAGACAATTTTGCACAAGAGCAGGGGGGACTCCCAGGGCTTTGGTGCTTTTTACAGAACTGTGCAACGTCTTCCAAAATGTACTAATTTCAATGCAATGCAACATTCAAAACCATATCCAATTCTATGAAATAGTTACCAAAGATTTGCGACAGCAGTAAACAAACAGTGGAGGAGTTTTGAAAGCACCCACTGCAGAGTTCCTTGTATATCCAACAGAGACAATTTGAGTGGCAGGGTGGCTCTTGCACACAATCGCATTCAAAGTTCCAAAGCACAGTAAGTCCAAATGGTTCTCAAGGGATGTGAGGCAGCCACTCGCACTTTAAAATAGAAGACACGAATTGCCCATTAATCACACGCAAAAAATCCTGAGCTCCGTTCCAAAAATCTCCACATATTATGATATAGATATATTCTTCCAATTTATTTTCCATTTTTCTTAATCCAATACATCCAGAACAAACATGTAGCCAACACATGTTTCGTCTGTGGCAAGTATACCACTGACTTCCTCAGGGCTAACAGTATTATCAAATGTGATCCAAGACACGGCGTGTTTGCAGCAATTGCTAAGTTCCAATATCCAGATCTAGTGTTGTGGCTGCCTGCCCTGTTCTGGGCAATTTCATCAATTCAAAAACATCACTATATGGGTTCAATAGCGAGGTATCTCGCAGGAGTGTGCTCCAGTGTACGTATATCCAGTAGTTTCAGGCAACAATAACAGTGTCAATATAACTCTGGTGATTAGTGTACCTGCCGGAGAGAGCTCTTAGTTTTGTCTGGTGGCAGTTTTGACTCATCTAAGGTTAAAGAGAGGGTTAAAATGCTTGCTGCAGAGGAAGTTTACTATGCAGATCCCAGAATGTGCATAGCTTAGTGGGTTATTGCTTTTGACAGAAAGGCCCTTTTGTTAGTGTGCAGTTCATAAGTTACTCATAATCTAGCACAGTGAGCTATAAGTGTCATCAAAGAGCTGCATGCAAACTACATGATGTAGGTTAGAAAGTTATGTGTTTTATGAGTCTTTCATTATCCTGATGTTGCTAAAAAGGGTTTGTTTGAGTATAAATAAATTCTTATTAGTAAAGCCAACCCTAACCACTGTGTTACATTCTAAATCCTGAGTTTGTTTTTCTCCTGACCACGCAGTCTTTAAAAAATGCCTACCAGAATAGATGACATGCATCCTACACCTTGTAGTCCACTTTGTCTAATGTAACATTTTCTATACACTGATTTACACACGTATGATTTATTATCTCTGTATCTGTGTGTGATGTAAAGTGCTCCGACACCCTACACTGGTATGAGAGGTGCTGTAAAACAAGTGAAATACATGTGAAAGAGGGGCTGTGGAAAGATGAGAGGCCTTGTTGGGAGAGTAATAGTAAGAGAATCATTGAAGAGCCCCAACAAAGATTGTTGATTCCTGGTGTACGCTGGTGTCATCATTTACTATGCTTTAAAAGCTAATATAATTGAATATGTGTAGCGGGGAGAGCGTACCTCCACTGGAAGGAACTCACATAATAGACTGGTGGACTTCTGACGTAGATGACCCTCCCTCTTGTTCCCCACACCAGGACAATGAATCGCGGTATCTCTGGCCAGATTTAACTGGGAGTCAGTGATGGAAGAGGCCCCGCCCAGTCTGATGTGTTCACCACAGGATTGGTGAAAAGGGAGGAAGCAGAGAAGTCGGCGTGTGACGTCACCGAATGCCGGTCGGAGAGAGAAGGACAGCTCGGGTGGTAGTGGACGGAGGAGATAACGAACAGAGAAGAAGCTGAAGCGGAAAGCGGTGCACTCAGCACCGAGGAGGACGACGGAGAGGATCCAGCCCGCGACCGCGCCAGGAGAGAAGCCAGGAGGCCAACAACATCGCGAGCCGCCCAGCCACACTCACCAGGGAGTGTGGCTACACCAGGAACGGCAGCGCGTTACTGGGTGGTTTGGGAGGCGGGCAGACAACGCGTAGTCAGGACGTTCTGCTAGCATAATTATACCGGCACCCTGCACACTAGAGTACGTGGCACTCATCACGGTGATCCCTGCACCCCCTGGTATCCCTAATGGGAAGCACGCTTTAGTTCCTTTGTCCTAACGTTAGTCCTCCTTTTCATTTCTTTATGGTCCCGCATGAACTTCGGTGGAGCAACCGATGACGACCTGGACCCAGACAAAGTAAGCAGCACTCCACATCCCAAGTCAGGAAGCAAAGGAGTCAACCCTGCGATTCTGGCAAGAGAAAGAACTTCCCTGAGAAGAAAGAAAACCTTTATAAAAATAAAGCCCTATATACCACGATCTAGTCTCTATGCCCCTCATTCTCCCCCTTCAACCCCTCCACAACTGGTGTCAGAAGTGGGATTCCCTCCCCTTATCTCAGCAATCGAGATGGAGCAAGTAATACAACATCTATTAAAAGGACAGGAGAAGTTGGAGTGGGCGGTAGAGCGCCAGATGACTTCGGCCCATGAAGACCGTAAAGTGTTCAAAAACGCGATGGCAGCACAGTTAGACGGATTACAAAAAAGCGATGAAAGAGCCAGGGGCCATAGCTGTGTCAGATAGAAGACCTCACGTGCCCCATCCCTCGGGAATAGCGCTACAGAAATATGTCCCAGGAGAAGATCCGGACGCTTTCTTAACGAACTTTGAAAGGGCAGCAAGGGCGTGTGGATGGCCAGAAGACAAGTGGCCATTTTTCCTGGCTCCTTTACTCACGGGGGAAGCTCAATCAGCTTACCAAGTAGCCAAAGATAACGGTGTAACACCCTATCAGGACATTAAAATGATAATTCTGGACCACCTAGGGATGGATGCGGAAGCATATAGAGTCAGATTTAGGAAAGAGAGAGGAACCCCCGGGGAAAACCCTAAGACTTTATACTTCCGCTTAAAAGCTGCTGCAGACAAATGGATAAAACCAGAAAACAAAACCAAACAAGAGATCATGGAGTGTATCTATTTAGAGCAGTTCATGGAGGCATTACCTTATGGAACGCAAAGGTGGCTGAAACAGCATTCAGGTTTAACACCGGCACAAGCCATAGAAATGGCCGCCAATTATTCCAGGGCTTAGCCTCGAACGTTTCCTTGGGACACTGAGAAACCTAGACAGGCGGCTGGACAAAAGACTGAGAAAAAGTTTAAGCAGGGTCCTGAACCGGTAAAACTACGGCCTCCAGACAAAGAACTTAAGTTTCCCCTAATGAAAGGACCACAATGTTTCGACTGTGGGGAGTGGGGCCATATTGCTCGCCTATGTCCTAAAGAAAACAGACAGAAGAACCGATGGAAGTGGGGCATATACCCCGAACTGTGATGTATACAGCTGAGATGGGACCCTCCTTCTATGTACGTGTATTGCTTAACAGCAAGATGATTAGAGCGTTATTAGACTCAGGGTGTCGTCAGTCAGTAATACAACGATCCCTGCTAAGCCCTGAACAGTTGCTACCTAATAGCGAAGTACACATACGGTGTGTTCACGGGGACGTAAAGCCTTACCCCATAGCAGACATACTCATACATCCTGAAGGAAGATCTCCCTGCACTGTCAGAGTAGGAGTGATAGAATCACTACCAGAAGACCTCATTATTGGGGTGGACAACCCAGATTTCTTAGCTGTATTCGAGGCAGAAATTAGGAAGGAAGGTAGGGGAAGTCCCAAGTCAGCCTTAACCACTTCAGAGCCATGGGTACTGGACAGAAACTTTAAGTTCGCCCAAGCCAATGACTCCACCCTCTTTAACGCTTGGGAGACGGCCCACAGAACCGCCAACAGGTCAGATACACCGTATCCTAGGTTACTTATTGACAACGATTTGTTATATAAAGAAGGGAAACCAGGAGAACCAAAACAATTATTGGTACCTCAGTCCTTTAGAGAACAGGTTCTTTTTTATGCCCACTCTCACCTAACAGCTGGACATATGGGTTCAGAAAAGACTTTACAAAATATTCTCAAGTGGTTCTACTGGCCCAGCATTTATAAAGAGGCCACTGACTACTGCCGGACATGTGACGTATGCCAAAAAAAGAACCTGTATAAACCCGCAGCTGTTCCCCTACAACCTTTACCAGTAATCAGTAACCCATTTGAGAGGGTGGGTATGGATCTAATAGGACCTTTGCCCAAAACAGCAAAAGGGAACACATACGCCTTAGTGATAGTCGATTATACGACTAGGTTTCCAGAGGTCTTCGCCCTCCGGGCACCTACGTCGAAAGTCATTGCGGAAAAGTTTTTGGAACTCTTCTCAAGAGGCAGGTTCCCCAAAGAGATATTAACAGACCAGGGGCCCCCTTTTGTGTCCAGACTTATAAAAGAAGTCTGTAAAATGTTGGGTGTACACCAGAAACGAACTTCCGCCTACCACCCTCAGACGGATGGGCTGGTGGAACGATACAACCGTACTCTGAAAGCCACCTTAAGAAAAATGTTATTAGTGGAGCATAAGGAATGGGACCTCCTGTTGCCTTTAGCTCTGTATGTTCTAAGAGCACAGGTCCAAAGTAGCACAGGATATTCGGCTTTGGAACTCTTATACGGGAGACAGCCAAGGTCGCTACTGGAAATCATGAGAGAGGCCTGGGAAAAAGAAGAGGTGAACGCCACTAAGTCACTCTTGGAATACACACAGCAATTGAAAAGTAAGATAGGGAAGCTAAGGGACCTAGCATACTCCAATTTAGAAAGGGGTTGTGACGGGGAGGACCGGGAGTGGTGGACTGAGACGCCCTTGACACCCATGTCTCTCCCCTTTCAACAGCGCGAAACCCCCTGTCAGGAGGACGATTGGCTATCGAAAGACTACGGGTACAGTTGGGACGAGGAGAACATTAAAGGACCGGGCGCCTTTAACTGCGCCTCTCAGATTGCCGAGACTCCTCCCCTTGATGACGTAGCGGATCCTGCCGAGCCAAAAGAAGGACAACCCAGGAAGTGGACGGACGGCGTATCCCCGGTGGAAGAAGGAGTCGGAATCGGAGACCGGAGAAGGAGAGTGCTACCTTTGAGTCGGGAGGAGAGCCTGGACGGAGGAGACGAGACGAGCCCCGGCGACACCAGCAAGCCAGGAGGCCAACGACCCCACGAGCCGCCCCGCCACGCTCCCGGGGGAGGAGTGTGGCTTTCAGAGGTACGGGGCAAGGTAGCGGGTTGGGTGGGACGGCGTCTGCACCCTCCAGAGTAAAAACCGAGCGCTAGTGTAAATATTGTACAGTCGATGCGAAACCCCCTCCCTTTCACGAGCACCAGAGCACTCGGCATCGCAGTATAAACCTGTCACTTGAGCACTTGGTTATCCCTCACCCCCGGCCCCACTGCCTGACGTGAAGTGAACGTCCCAGTGACCATTTCCTTGTGTTCCCTTTTGTTACATGTCGATTGCCTTTCCGGACCACTGGGCCATCTTGAAACCGGATCCTGACAGGAGAAGACATCCTGGAGCCTATTAAGAACACCAGAACGGATCCTGCAGTGTTTGCTAGGGAAAGACTTACCAGTAGAAGCCGGAGAGCTTATATAAAAATAAAACCTTCTTTAAAATCACTGATCAAAGTCTCGGACTCGGTTACTCCCACTACTCCTGCTCCTTTACAACTGGTGTCAGAAGTGGGATTAACACCGCAGCCCATCTGTGAAACCGAGATGGACGCCCTAATTCAACACATCATTAAGGGGCAGGAGAAACTCGAGTGGGCTGTACAGCAACAACTCACCTCAGCCCAGGCCGACCGCGAAATGTTCCAAAATACCATTGCGGCTCATATGGAAGGCCTGCAGAAAACCCCGCCACCCTCAATCGTTGCTGCACCTGTCGAGGGCAGGAGTCATGTCCCAAACCCCTCTGGGATTGCTTTGCAGAAATACGTCCAAGGGGAAGATCCCGATGCATTCCTGATGAACTTCGAGCGAGCCGCTCGGGCATTGGGGTGGCCAGAGGAAAAATGGCCCTTTTTTCTGGCTCCACTGCTGACAGGTGAGGCACAGTTCGCGTATCAGGTGGCCAACCCCATGGGCAATGCCCCCTACACGATGGTGAAAAACGTCATCCTAGATCATTTGGGCTTAGATCCAGAGGCCTACAGGGTGCGTTTCCGTAAGGAAAAGGGAAGCCCCAATGAGAACCCCAAGACTTTGTTTTTTAGACTCAAGATGGCTGCCGACAAATGGCTGAAACCCGAGTCTAGCACCAAAAAAGAAGTGATGGCGAAAATATATTTGGAGCAATTTATGGATGCTCTACCCTATGGCTCTCAAAGGTGGCTACGCCAACACTCGGGACTTACCATCGAACAGGCCATAGAAATGGCAGCGAATTATGCACGGGCCCAGCCCCGGATCACAGGGTGGGACCACAAGAAAACCAATAAGAACCTGCCCCCTCTCAAACGGGAGAAGAAACCGAAACCCCTGATGGAACCATTTAGACCACGACCACCGAGGATGGAATCCCCTGTGATGCGTGGGCCACAGTGTTTTGACTGTGGCGAATGGGGGCATATCGCTCGTTTATGTCCCAAGAAACGTACCACCGAAGAACCCATGGAAGTAGGGTATCTGCCCAAGACAGTGTTCTATTCCGCCGAATTGGGGTCCTCTTTTTATGTGAGTATGTGGATGAATGGCTATGTGGTCAAAGCCCTCCTAGATTCAGGGTGTAAACAGTCAGTGGTCCAAGAGCGCTTCATACATCCCAGCCAATACATCCCCGAGTCTCTGGTGTACATCAGGTGTGTACATGGGGATGTCAAGCCATACCCCCTAGCTCAAGTCTCCTTAAGCCCAAACCAGAAAGACTCCTGTGTAGTGAGAGTAGGGGTGGTTGACTCCCTTCCCGAGGACGTTATATTGGGGGTGGACAATCCCGAGTTCCTTGACTTGTTTAAAAAAACCCTAGAGGAGCAGCTCCAGGCAGAAGGGGGACCCAAAGCGACTCTCTTAACCCCAGAACCATGGGTCCTAGACCGTAGTTTTAGGTTTGCCCAGACGGATGATAGGACCCTATACAACGCCTGGGAAAATGCCCACGTACATCATAGCTCTCAGCCCCAGAGATGTCCCCGCTTTGTGATTCAAAAAGACCTTTTGTACAGAGAAGCTGAAGAAGGGGGTCGTCTCCAATTGGTAGTCCCTGTGTCTTTCCGTGAACAGGTGCTATTTTTTGCACATGCCCATCTCACTGCTGGTCACTCTGGAAAAGAAAAGACTACCGACAGCATCTTACGCCATTTTTACTGGCCAGGAGTCTACAAAGACGTACAGACATATTGCGCTAAGTGCGAGATCTGCCAGAGGAGGAACACCCACCTCCCACCAGCAGCACCCCTGCAGCCGATGCCCATCATCGGGGTTCCTTTCGAACGTGTGGGAATGGACTTAATAGGCCCACTACCCAAGTCCTCGAGAGGAAACTTATATGCGCGAGTGATTGTGGATTATGCCACGAGGTTTATTGAAGCGTTTCCTCTAAGAACACCTACAACCACCAACATTGCCGAGAAGTTCTTGGAGTTATTTTCACGCGTTGGATTCCCCAAAGAGGTCCTAACCGACCAGGGCACCCCGTTTACCTCCCGGTTGATGAAAGAAGTATGCAAGTCCTTGGACATTCGGCATATTAGGACGTCGGTCTACCACCCCCAGACCGACGGACTAGTGGAAAGATATAATCAGACTTTAAAGGCCACGCTGAAGAAAATGTTGTCCATAGAGGGTCCCGACTGGGACCGCTTGCTGCCACTGGCCCTGTATGTCCTCAGGGCACAAAAACAAAGCAGTCTCGGCTGTTCAGCCTTTGAACTGCTGTATGGCCGACTTCCGAGGTCGTTGTTGGAAATGACTAAGGATGCCTGGGAGACAGAAGATGAACAGGAACAGAAGTCCCTGCTTGAATACACCTTACAGCTGAGGACTAAGTTGGGCAAGCTCAGAAGCTTAGCGTATACCAATTTGGAGCAACAGAAATTGAAACAGAAGAAATACTACGACAGAGGAAAGAAAATGAGGCGACTCCAAGTCGGTGACTGGGCATTGGTACTCCTCCCTTCTGTCTCCAAGAAAAACGAGTGGACAGGACCTTACGAGATACTGGATACTATAGGGAAGACCACCTATAGACTTAAGGTGTCCCCCAATAAGACCCAATGTTATCATATTAACCTCCTTAAAAAATGGATCGGTCCCATACCAAAGGGGAACAACCTGACCGTCCCCACGAATGCAGAGCAGTCGTCTACCCTACAACACCTGGTTATTAATGACGCTCTCTCAGGGCAAGAAAAGGAGGAATTGAACACAGTATTACGCCCCTTTGCCAGGATCTTTTCGGATCTCCCAGGGAAGACTAATCTGGTGGAGCATCATATTGAGACCCTTCCAGGGCAAACAATAAAACAAAGGCCGTATCGAATTCCTGCAGCCAGAAGAGAGGCAGTAAGGAAAGAAGTTAGGGAGATGTTACGTCTCGGGGTCATCCGCCCGTCCAAAAGTAATTGGGCTTCCCCGATTGTCATGGTACCCAAACCTGACGGATCCAAGCGTTTCTGCATGGACTTCAGAGCCCTCAATAACATCTCTACTTTCAATGCCTACCCCATTCCTCGGGTCGACGAACTGGTGGAAAAGCTCGGAGACGCGGTATACATCACCACCCTCGACCTTACGAAAGGGTACTGGCAGGTGCCCCTCCGTGAAGAAGATCGAAAGAAGACCGCCTTCATCACAGACGAAGGTTTGTACGAATTCACGGTCCTTCCCTTCGGCTTGCACGGGGCGCCTGCCACGTTCCAGCGGCTGATGAACCATGTATTGAAACCTTTTCCCACCTTCAGTTCAGCATACCTGGACGATATTGTGATTTATAGCCAAACGTGGCAGGAACATCTGGAGCACCTGCAGACCATACTTACGGCACTACGAGATGCCGGGCTTCACATCAATTCAAAGAAGTCGCGGGCTGCCTTCAACCGGGTAAAATACTTGGGATTCGTTTTGGGGGATGGAACCATATCCCCTCAGGCGGAAAAGGTAAAAGCCATCAAGAACACAGCCTTTCCGACTTGCAAGAAAGAGTTAAGAGCTTTCCTAGGGCTGGTTGGCTATTATAGACGCTTCATTCCCCGATTCGCGGAGGTTGCCACCCCCCTCACCAATCTCCTCAGAAAAGATGTAAAACCCCGTGAAATCCAATCCCCGTCACCAATGGCCATCAAAGCATTCGAGGATCTCAAAACCATCATCACATCGGCTCCTGTCCTTGAATCCCCGAACTTCCGGAAAAAGTTCACATTGGCTACTGATGCTTCAGACGTTGGGATAGGGGCCGTCCTGTCTCAGCTGGGGGATGACGGCGTTGAACACCCCATCCTCTTCACAAGTCGGAAACTATTCCCCAGAGAGTGCAAGTACTCCACGGTGGAGCGGGAGTGTTTAGCAATAAAATGGGCCATTGACAAGCTGCAATATTATCTGGAGGGTCGGCCGTTCATCCTTCAAACGGACCATGCTCCATTGAAATGGATGTACCAGAACCAAAGTCGCAACCCTAGAATCCTCAGGTGGTTCTTGTCCTTGCAGCCCTACACATTCACTGTACAGCATAAAAAGGGTGTGGAGAATGGGAATGCGGATTATTTGTCGAGGGTCTTTCCTCTCCCCGATCGGGAGACTCCAGGGGGGGAGGTGTGTGACGGGGAGGACCGGGAGTGGTGGACTGAGACGCCCTTGACACCCATGTCTCTCCCCTTTCAACAGCGCGAAACCCCCTGTCAGGAGGACGATTGGCTATCGAAAGACTACGGGTACAGTTGGGACGAGGAGAACATTAAAGGACCGGGCGCCTTTAACTGCGCCTCTCAGATTGCCGAGACTCCTCCCCTTGATGACGTAGCGGATCCTGCCGAGCCAAAAGAAGGACAACCCAGGAAGTGGACGGACGGCGTATCCCCGGAGGAAGAAGGAGTCGGAATCGGAGACCGGAGAAGGAGAGTGCTACCTTTGAGTCGGGAGGAGAGCCTGGACGGAGGAGACGAGACGAGCCCCGGCGACACCAGCAAGCCAGGAGGCCAACGACCCCACGAGCCGCCCCGCCACGCTCCCGGGGGAGGAGTGTGGCTTTCAGAGGTACGGGGCAAGGTAGCGGGTTGGGTGGGACGGCGTCTGCACCCTCCAGAGTAAAAACCGAGCGCTAGTGTAAATATTGTACAGTCGATGCAAAACCCCCTCCCTTTCACGAGCACCAGAGCACTCGGCATCGCAGTATAAACCTGTCACTTGAGCACTTGGTTATCCCTCACCCCCGGCCCCACTGCCTGACGTGAAGTGAACGTCCCAGTGACCATTTCCTTGTGTTCCCTTTTGTTACATGTCGATTGCCTTTCCGGACCACTGGGCCATCTCGAAACCGGATCCTGACAGGAGAAGACATCCTGGAGCCTATTAAGAACACCAGAACGGATCCTGCAGTGTTTGCTAGGGAAAGACTTACCAGTAGAAGCCGGAGAGCTTATATAAAAATAAAACCTTCTTTAAAATCACTGATCAAAGTCTCGGACTCGGTTACTCCCACTACTCCTGCTCCTTTACAGGGGTCAACAGAGACAAAAAGTGCAGTACGATAAGGGAAAGAAGTGGAGGAAGTTAGCAGTAGGTGACTGGGCCTTAGTGCTTTTGCCCTCTTCCACCCATAAATTTCAAAGCGAATGGTTGGGTCCTTATCCAGTCACTGAAGTAATAGGCAACACTACCTACCGAGTACAAGTATCTCCCACCAGGAAACAATGTTTCCATATAAACCTCCTGAAAAAGTGGCTAGGCCCCATCCCTAAAAATGATCACTTTGGCGTACCCACAGCCCCCTGTCCCACGACTTTGGAGCAGTTACCGATAAATAGCGAACTGTCACAAAACATGAAAGATGAGTTGATGACCATGTTAAAGCCCTTTGAGAACAGCTTTTCAGACATTCCTGGGCTCACCAACAGGATTGAACATACAATAGACACTGTACCAGGAAAACAAATTAGCATAAGACCCTATAGAATACCCGAGGCAAGGCGACAGGATGTTAAAAGAGAAGTACAAGAAATGCTACGTCTTGGAGTTATACAACCATCTAGGAGCAATTGGTCTTCTCCTATAGTGGTGATCCCAAAACCAGACGGCTCAACCCGGTTTTGCATGGACTTTCGAGCTCTAAATGCAATATCCTCCTTTGATGCCTACCCTATTCCTCGGGTGGATGAATAAGTGGAGAGAATTGGGGAAGCCCGCTACATAACCACACTGGACTTAACTAAGGGTTATTGGCAGGTGCCGTTACGAGAGGAAGACAGATGCAAAACATCTTTTGTTACAGATGAGGGCCTGTTCGAATTTAATGTGCTACCTTTTGGGCTTCATGGTCCCCGGCCACGTTCCAACGTTTGATGAATGATGTTTTACACCCCCATAAAGCGTTTTGCTCTGTGTATTTGGATGATATTGCGATATTCAGCAAAACCTGGCCGGAGCACTTGAAACACTTCCAAACAATACTCCAAGCCCTGGAGTCAGCAGTGTTGCACATCAATGCAAAAAAATCGAGGGCCGCCTGCTCCACAGTAAAGTACTTGGGATTTCTGCTAGGAAACGGGGTAATAGCTCCCCAGGAGGAGAAAGTGAAAGCCATAATGAATACTCCCTTCCCTACCAACAAAAAAGACCTTAGAGCTTTCCTAGGGCTGATAGGATATTACCCCCGGTTTATACCCAGCTTTGCAGAAGCTGCATCTCCACTGACAGACTTGCTGAAAAAGGAAACTTGGCCCCACCAAATACAGAAACCCTCTAATACAGCAAAACAAGCATTCGAAGACTTTAAGAGAGCAATTACCACCAGTCCAATTCTCATAGCCCCCGACTTCACTAAAACTTTCTATTTAGCCACAGATGCCTCAAACACAGGGATTGGAGCAGTGTTGTCCCAAATAGGACCAGATGAGATGGAACATCCAGTACTATTCATTAGCGGAAAACTAAACCCACGAGAGACAAAATACCCTACAGTTGAAAGAGAGGGATTAGCCATAAGGTGGGCAAAAGAGAAACTCAGATATTACCTAGAGGGCCGCCAATTTATCCTTCTTACAGATCATGGTCCACTACAGTGGATGCATAGGAACAAAACAGTAAACCCCCGTGTCCTTAGATGGTTTCTGTTCCTACAAACCTTCTCCTTTGAGGTAAGACACAGAAAGGGACGCGACCACGGAAATGCTGACTATCTTTCCCGTGCTAGTGTTCTCCCCGATCGGGAGAAGCCAGAGGGGGAGGTGTGTAGCGGGGAGAGCGTACCTCCACTAGAAGGAACTCACATAATAGACTGGTGGATTTCTGACGTAGATGACCCTCCCTCTTGTTCCCCACACCAGGACAATGAATCGCGGTATCTCTGGCCAGATGACAACGCCAGGGACGGGTCCTTTAACTGGGAGTCAGTGATGGAAGAGGCCCTGCCCCAGTCTCACGTGTTCACCACAGGATTGGTGAAAAGGGAGGAAGCAGAAAAGTCGGCGTGTGACGTCACCGAATGCCGGTCGGAGAGAGAAGACAGCTCGGGTGGAAGTGGACGGAGGAGAAAACGAACAGAGAAGAAGCTGAAGCGGAAAGCGGTGCACTCAGCACCGAGGAGGACGACGGAGAGAGGATCCAGCCCGCGACCGCGCCAGGAGAGAAGCCAGGAGGCCAACGACATCGCGAGCCGCCCAGCCACACTCACCAGGGAGTGTGGCTACACCAGGAACGGCAGCGGGTTACTGGGTGGTTTGGGAGGCGGGCAGACAACGCGTAGTCAGGACGTTCTGCAAGCATAATTATACCGGCACCCTGCACACTAGAGTACGTGGCACTCATCACGGTGATCCCTGCACCCCCTGGTATCCCTAATGGGAAGCACGCTTTAGTTCCTTTGTCCTAACGTTAGTCCTCCATTTAATTTCTTTACGGTCCCGCATGAACTTCGGTGGAGCAACCGATGACGACCTGGACCCAGACCAAGAAAGCAGCACTCCACATCCCAAGTCAGGAAGCAAAGGAGTCAACCCTGCGATTCTGGGAAGAGAAAGAACTTCCCTGAGAAGAAAGAAAACCTTTATAAAAATAAAGCCCTATATACCACGATCTAGTCTCCGTGCCCCTCATTCTCCCCTTCAACCCCGCCACAATATGTAATGAAACATTTTATGTAGAATGTACCATTTATGCCAAATTTTCTTGGGGCAAAACTCCCCCAAACACTCCTTGTAATGGTCAGGCTTGCACGCCGTGCTCACTATGCACAGTATGGGGCCGGGTCTGACAACATTTGCCATGGCTGCTTTGGGTTCCTAGCCCGGCTCTGTATAGGAAGGGGCCTGTACTTTTCTAAACCCGGAGTACACTCAAGTTTTCAGCCAATCGGTCTGGATGAAGTCGGGCTCAGATGTGAGACTTCTGTTTGACATTTTTGAGAGCATTTCTAAATTTTATACATACTAGAATAAAGTGGTGCATGCCTTTTTTCCTGAGAATATTATCTGAATACCTATGCTGAGCCTCAAATTATGGGGGTGACTGACAGGTTGAAAGTTTATAATTGATTAGGGTGGTCTTAGACGGCACTTTGGATTAAAAAAATATTCATACTGTGTCATGGTGCGGATGGTGTGTGAATGGCCCTGGCTAAGGTGTCGGATGTGGTGGACTCCCAGTCAATTGCCACCAAATATAACTAGATTGTGATAGTATATCTTAGTGTGTTGCTTCTGTCAGTTACTCTCTTTCTACGTAACATTTGTGGCCAACAAAAAAAAAAAAAGATCTCTTATTGCAGGTCTAGTGTATGGAAGGAGGACTGAGATCTTAGTGGGAGGTGAACGGTGCAAAAGACTTGGGGCTGAAAGGGGTGGTGGTTGAGAGACCTGATTGAGGTAGCTAATTGCAGGATCTACACTTTTCTGCTTACCTACAGCTATTCATCCAGAAAAAGAGTTGGTCCTTCCTTCTGCCTGTAAGTTACGTTAAATGTGTGTAATGTACAGCTACTCTGCACACTCAATCGCCACTTATACCCCAGCCTTTGTAGAGCTGGGACAGGGCAGTACTTCCTTCGCACATATTGTGAGCAATGTTTAGTCACTGTACATTCTGGATCTGTACAAACTCAGACACACACCCAAAGTGTGCCACCTCTCTGGCACCACGCACATTCACACACATTTCCAATGTGTGCAGGGTATGGCTCATAGACACACACAAATAACATTTTGTGCATGTCTCGTGAGTGTGTCTCCACTCAGTGTGTGTGCAGGGCAGGGGTGTTTAGGCCCACAACAGGTGTGATCAGGTACAGACTATTGTTAACTCACACAGTATGTGCAGCTCTCTTTACTATGTGCACCCTGTGACACAGCGTTGGAGGGCAGGGCCACGTAGCACTCCGGCACACAGGTGTTGTGATCATCCGGACTAGTGTATGCGCACACACACATACATACACACACACACACACTATTTCACTTGGATGGGTGCGTGCTGAAACACACACCTAATACATCTCAGTATTTGTGCTGTCCATACACTAGCACACACTTATGTGAATAGATCCTCTACTTATTTTCACACAAAGCATGCTGCCTTATCTGTCTCCATCACATGACAATATTTGTGTTTTACATAAAGCCTTTTTGAGTGGCAGATGCGCCATGGAGGCAGTCACACTTTCCTTCCTTTGTGTTACTGGAATAGCTGAGTGGCATTAATGTATAGCAATCTTTGCTTTGGGACTTCTTTGCTGAGCATAAAACAGTTTTTCTTAAAAGCGCTGACACTCAAACACAATGTAGAAATTTGTTCCGTTTTTAACGTTACATAGTATGAAGATTATGTCAACAAGTGAGCTTTGAGTGTCTACAAATACACCATGTCTCCTGGTCTGCATGACGTTGGCAACCAGGGTGACCACAAATATGCTCACGAATAACAGTAAACATGGTCAACCTGGCACCAGGCATAAAAGCTGCATTGCTGAACTACAAACAGAACGAAACTGGAGCTAAAAACATCCTAGTTGCTATGTTTAACATTGCTCCTCTACATGCTATGTTATAGTTGCAGAAGATTCGAACACAGAAACCATGTTACTAGGAAGAAAGTGAAAGCACGCAGCACCGATTACAGGTATGGCTGCCCCTCAGACTGCCTCCAGAGCAGCAGCAAAGTGAAAGCGCTATGTGCAGAAGTTGGTCACCCAGGGTGCGAGCTGCCACCCTCACAGTGACGACAAGTGTTTAAAGGGGAAACCTTTCACAGAGCAGATTGGCAGGTCCATCCGGCTCTGAAATCATCTCCCTGACCCGCAGATCCGTGGGCGAAAGCCACAATGCCAGGCGGTACGGTCTAAAGCTTCTTAGGGGCAGGGAGGGAGGGAGCCCAGCCAGCAGCTTATGACCTGGCTGTGATGCCTTCTGCTGCTGGTGGTGTGCCAGGAAGAGGTCGCCCTTCAGTGCATCAGGGATAAGCATCACCTGTCAGATCACTGCGACTACCTTGATACTGAGATACCATTCCTCCAGTCGTTCATTGTGTTTCTGTGGCAACTCAATTAGCACAAGGCCACTCATTGTTCGTGTTAGCACTTACAGCAGACAACACGCCTCATCCATTGTATGTGATTGCATTTGGAACTTAGCAAAACTCCATTCATTGTCTTGTCATTCGGAGCGTCGTGTGTCCGCTCATTTGTCTGTTTGCACTGATAACAGATAACAGCCCTCCGTTCACTCACTCTGTGATGTGCAACCGTTCGTTCATTACCAGCGCTTGCAAATGTAACTGGGGCCCAACACTTGCATTTATTTATCGTCAGCACGGAAAGGCACATGAGATTTTTTCCTTCAAGGAGACAGGTTCATTCATGTTCATGTGTATTTTATTTTTCTGTTCTGTTCTCTGCCGTAGTTTAGGATTCAAGGATTGAGGATTGCTCAAGAGAATTAATTAACCCACTGCACATATGTCTATGTAGTTTGCAACAACGCGTAATCTGGCATAGCAATGTAGTTCTTCAGAGACTTGTCAAGGTGGTATCTGTAATTATTGCAATAAATATGGACAGAATCTTTAGAACTAGCCTAAAAGTCATTTTTCTCTCTCACTTCGCTTGCACTTTAGGCAACTCTGGCCTATTTGTGCAACTCACTAATTCAGTGAGCAGCCCTGGCCTATCTGACCAGCTCCCCTTAGCCTCACGTCACTTAATCTGCACACACATGGAGTATGATAACACATTTTTACTAAAGTTTTATGGGGGTGATCCCAAGTGTTCCTGTGAAAACAAATGTAGGTCATTTTATTAAAGAAATTGTGTTGAAAATAGCACCATTTTGTTCCATTTTTATTTTTGTTCCTCAGGGAAAAGACCCCCAGCACCACCCTGAGGAGAGATATGCTCAGTCGCTGCACTCTCTCAAGCAAATTCATGGTGCATCTAACGCCCACCACCTTGAAACTTCACGAGCCGCCTCTGCTCATGAAATATATCATGTGATAGGATAATGTCCCTGTTTGAAATTGAGAAATGATTCCCAAATGCTTCATTATGTCTTGCAACCAATTCTCAATCTCAATTTGTATTATTTTTCCTATTGCCAGTTAACACGCATGTCAAAATTAGCAACAGATAATACATTTCAGATAATATACCTGGGGCCTCATTTATGAGGCTGTGCGTCACTTTTACGCCGCCGGTGCGTCACTTTTTGTGACGCACATGTGGCATAAAAGATGCGCCTTGTTACACCATATTTACAAAGTGACGCATCTAGGTAGATGCGTCACTTTGTAAACCCCTCCGCCACATTAGGCCTGCGCCAGGTATAATGTATGCAAGGGGGGCGTATTGACGCAAGAAAGGGACGTAGAAGTGACGCAGTGACATCTATAAGATTTCACTGCGCCACTTCTAGGATGCAAATGCGTCAATATCTTACGCCTGCCTCACAGCAGGCGTAAGGCTGACGCAGGCCCTTTCACATGGGGCTTGCCCCATGTGAAAGGACGCATTGCTGGAGTTGCATCACTTTTGTGACACACTCCAGCAATGCTTCACTTTTGCGCCATACAGATACGCCAGAAGTATTGACATATCTGTAACTCCTTGCGCAATGATGCGTCATACTGTAAATATGACGCATCATTGGTGTCGCAAGGAGGGCGCAATGAAAAGTGACGCATCGCTGTTTTCATGCAACGATGCGTCACTTTGTAAACCCCTGCGCCACATTATACCTGCACCAGGTATAATGTATGCAAGGGGGGCGTATTGACGCAAGAAAGGGACGTAGAAGTGACGCAGTGAAATCTATAAGATTTCACTGCGCCACTTCTAGGATGCAAATGCGTCAATATCTTACGCCTGCCTCACAGCAGGCGTAAGGCTGACGCAGGCCCTTTCACATGGGGCTTGCCCCATGTGAAAGGACGCATTGCTGGAGTTGCATCACTTTTGTGACACACTCCAGCAATGCTTCACTTTTGCGCCATACAGATACGTCAGAAGTATTGACATATCTGTAACTCCTTGCGCAATGATGCGTCATACTGTAAATATGACGCATCATTGGTGTCGCAAGGAGGGCGCAATGAAAAGTGACGCATCGCTGTTTTCATGCAACGATGCGTCACTTTTCATAAATGAGGCCCCTGGTTTTAGTAATTCCACAACTGGATTCTTACTAAGTCTGGGCGGTGAACTCTGCTCAGCTCGGGGAGTTTGCACCACATTATACCTGGCGCAGGTATAATGTGGTGCAGGGGTTTACAAAGTGACGCATCTACCTAGATGCCAGAAAAATAAGAACAAGAAACCCTGCCTAGGGATTTAAGATAAGGTCCTGCACAGGGATCCTAGGTTACCTATGGAGCCAGCACTGTCCCCTAGAGCCAAAATTCAGAGCAATACATCATACACTTTATATTTATTGTTTATTTTTATATTTTCAAAATCTCATATATTGATATAACAAAATACAAATAAATATTAGTTCATCTCTCAAATATCAATTAAAATATATATGGTTCAATGCCATATATACAGTCCCACAAAACCCAGACCACTCTCATACTCACTCTTCCACATACTCTATACACAATCATACAACCATTCTTTCATAATTCAAAACAGGCATACTCCCACTGATGCACAGACGCCATTACATGAATCGGTAGAGATGTAATTTCCATTCATAAAACAAAGGGATGCTGGGCAACAAACAACAAAAGAGGGGATTGATGATGCATTAAACAATACTGTTGCCCGCAGGAACCATGCCAACGCGCGTTTCGGTGTACAGGCCCAACCAGGCCACACCTTCGTCAGGGCGATGATGAACCACAGGGCAGGGAGAGGAGGGGGGGAACCGAGTATCTTTATTTACTCAGAAAGAATTCAGGAAAAACCCTGGCCATCTTTTGCAGGTTTAGTTTAGGGTGGCTCTCTTAAATGGATGTTTTCTATCAGGAGCCTAGCAAACAGTGTCGCGTAATCTCCAGATCTTTTCACTGATAGGTCTCAATTCTATGTTTTTTCTGTAGACGGGAGTATCAGGAATGCTTCTATGAAGGAGCACCAGAATGGGAAGGCTCGTGAAGATCACAGGAGGATAAAGTTCAAACTCGAGGAGACTGGTATCTGTAAGTTCCCTAAAGGCTACCACTCATAGAGGAGTATTTTCTATAGGGCCGGCAAGTCCCTCTTCTGATGCATAGGGGGTCTACAGAGGGGGTTCATCTCCATACTGCGTAGTGGTCGGAAAGATAAGGCCGGATAACTGGTGCGCCGTCCTCCAAGGTGGATGGACGCCACTATCCACGAGAATACGCCAGGCCCATGTGAAATGTGCCTGCGTCAGTCTTACGCCTGCCATGAGGGCAGGCGTAAGATATTGACACATTTGTGTCCTAGAAGTGGCGCAGTGAAATCTTACAGATTTCACTGCGTCACTTCTATGACCCTTTCTTGCGTCGGAACGCCGCTCATGCATACATTATACCTGGCGCAGGTATAATGTGGTGCAGGACTTTACAAAGTGACGCATCTACCTAGATGCGTCACTTTGTAAATATGTTGCAACAAGACTAATTTTTTAGGCCGCTGGTGCGTCACAAAAAGTGACACACCAGCAGCGCAAAAGTGACGCATGGGCTCATAAATAAGCCCCTTGTGTGTTTAGTTCTGCAACTGATGAAGACTTTTCCATATTGGTAAAATAATAATACCGCATTGAATTTGATATTGACACAAGATGCACTTTCCTTAGCAAATTATTTTAGGCAATACTTATTTTGTTTGATCACAGTATCAGCGGTTTGTAAACTCTAAATTACAATTGGCGCACTTTGGTTTATCCGGATGTCTGACATGAAATTCTCCAATGAAATGAGGGCATGCACAAAGGAAGGAATCAGGTTCTTAAGAACGCTTTTAAGACATTATACCCCTTCCATGCCCATAAATACTGCAGTTCACCGTGTCTTATTTAAGAATCCACTAGAGATTATACCTCATACTCCTGTACCCCATCTGCTATCATGGGAGGAGGTGCATTATCTTCAATAGATCCTGCTGGTTGAACCCCTAAGACATGAACAATTTTCGGTTTCTCAGAGAATTTTACTGTGACTATCACTGCTCCTACCCCTTCTAATATCTTGATAGAGTTCTATAAACTTAGAGGTGAGTTTTCTACATATGCCTGTGAGCCATAGAAATCTTGGGAACAGCCAAACTCGGGGACATATTTACAAGCCCCTATCGCCACCACAACGTCACTTTCAGTGGCGTTGTGATGGCGATAGGGGCCACGTCTTTATTTACAAGGCAACGTTAAGCCACTTAACGGGGTAGGCATACTTTCTTGTAGTATTTAGCGTGAAAGGGGAGGTCGATGGGTGTTGTGGTGGGCGTTCTACTGCAACACCCATTGATTTTGACGCTGCCTCCTATTTACAAGGGCAGCGTAAATAGGAGGCAGCACCAACATTTAGACCAGCGAAGACCTGGTCTTAAACAGGCGAAATGAGGAGAAACGCTTTATTTCTCCTCTTTTTTGCTGTTTCCGTGTGTGCTGCTTTGTGCAGCACACATAGAAACAGCAAATTGCCTACGATTGTTTATGTGATGCAAAGCGGGATACCTATGAGAATAACGATGCTGTACAATATATTCATCAAAATCGTGGTCCATGGTTGTTGAGAAGTGGTCAACAGTTGTAACAGTTTTTCAGGTTTTGTGTGTGAACTCTTGGCCTCAACAACCTTGACACACTGCCCTATAGAATTATTAATGGACATCCTTAACTTGAACCATCAGAAGGATCAGGTTACAAGCTCTTTTATCTTCCCTTTGCCTGTACGTCATAATACAGGTGTGTAATGACACCCTTCCAGTTCTTGTTGTTGCAAATCTTTCTTAGAAACCAACAAGTCATTTTTATGAAACAACAAAATGTTTACTCTGCGTCTTGAAACTGACTCTTCTTACAGCCCGGCTTCTTGATTTATTTAGTGATCGCTTTCCTTGATCTTAGAGAGGAAGGTATCCAGTACATGCTCCCAAGGATTGGAGATGGTAAAAATGCTAGAAATTAATTCTGTTGTGATATGGTCATGTACTACCTTCCTTAGTGGTTTCCAGATCAATATGTAGTCTAATACTAGACACCAAGAAAAACAGTGACCTTCTTGCATGTCTTGCATTAGCACAGTTTATTGATATGATGTAAAGAAGTTTCTTGTGATACGTCCACACAATCACTGGTTTTCTATTCACCTGGGCTTCTAGAAGACACAGCTTCTCCTGCCTGTTATCATCACATTAGCTGTGTTTGGTACAGGAAGATCTGTGGCTGACATAATATCGACATCAGAGGAGTTTATTAAAAGTTTATGGGACATAAAATTAAATTAATGATGGCTGTGGCTGGAGTTCAGGGTTTGAATAGCTCCTTTTGGTGAGATTTTACCCACATCTGTCTTACTTTAACGTTTACCTTACGGGCAGAACCATTTATTCATTGCTTCCTCTGGGAAAATTTAGGGTAGGCAAGTTTCACCAGTTTTGTAAATAGAGTGGAAGTCCTACAGGTGTTGTGGAGAGTTGAGCTGCTAAAGCTGTGGAGATCAGCTACCATTGCTTTGTAAGTCGTCCCTGATTTCAAAATGGTGGCGTTACAGTGTGAAGTGTTTTTTTTTTTTAGGTCACATTCTATCATATTCGTATTCAGTACAATACATGCCCAAAAGGCGGCAGTCAAATCTTGAAACATTGATGTGGCAGCACAGTGCTTCTTAGGAAGAAAGTCACTTAGGCGGGCTAGCATGGGAAGAGGGAGCCCCAGGAGCAGAGGCGCGGAAACAGTCAGGAATAAAATAGTCGGGCCTTGGCATGAACCAGCACCAGCGGCCGCCGCGGGCCAAGGACCGGCAGGGAGCGCGGGGAGGCAACACCGGGAGGGATCTGCGGGCATCGCAGTCACCGGACAGGAGCAGAAAGGGGAATCAGGCATCGGCCAACATCGCGGCCGCCGCGGGCCCAGGGCCGGCAGGGAGCGCAAGGGAGGTGGCTCCGAGAGGAGCGGGAAAGAAGGTAAGCGACCAGGGGGTCCCAAATGTCGACCGGTCGAGAACTAGCAGGAATCAGGTCCCAAAACTCATACAGCAGCGTCTGACAACATGAGGCATCCTCCAGCCAGCTCGCAACCACTGGGGTGGGCCGACGGCCCAGCACATAGCAACCGTGCGTCTCGCCAGTACCAGGTGCATTGAGATCAGCTGGCGTGAAGCGTCAGGACACAGATTGACAAAGCCAAGGAGACAGAGAAGGGGGTCCGGAAGCACAGCTGCTCCTGTAAATTCAGGGATAATGGAACATACCTCCAGCCAGAACACCTGCACCCTAGGGCAGAGCCAGGACAGATGGGCAAAGTCCGCAGCTGGTGCAGAGCATCGAGTACAGAAGTCCTCCGGAATTAGCCCCAAGCGATGAAGATACAATGGAGTGCGATAGAACCTGTGCAAAAACTTGAAGTGAATCAAATGGAGCCGATAGTTCGGGGAAAGATTCGTAGTTTGGCCGCAGCAGTAAAGCCAGTCGGCGTCCGAGATATCCACGCCGAGGTCCGCACTTCACGCCTCGCGTGCCCGAGTAGAAGAGATGGGAGAGGCCACCAAAGCGAAGGCATACAATCTGGTAACAAGCTTGTATGGGGTCGCAGAAGTGTACACGAAGTCCAGCGCCGGGAAAGTGGGCGGAGGTTGCGGAAAGGTCGGGTGTAATTTCCAGCAGGTAGCACGCAGCTGATAAAATAGGAGAGTGTCCATTAAGGAAGGGGACTCGGGAAGGGAGTAGAAGGAGTTATCCGGGTACAGATCCGCAACGGTCTTGAGACCCCGCAACGCCGCATGCAGAGACATACTAGTTGATTGAAGGGGCGGAAAATCCGGGTGGTCAACAATGGGTACGGCGTTGGCACACAAAAAAGAAAGACCTGAAAGGCGGCGCAGATATGACCATGCCCAGCGCAGAGTCTCCACAGTATTTACCTCCGCCCAGGGCCGCACCGCAGGAGCGAACAATGCCGTGAACAAGGGCCAGGGGGAGGCAACATCCGATTCCACCGCGACGTGGGGTTGGTAAGGGGTAGGATGCAGCCAAAAGTGAAGAAAACTAGCCTGAGCGCAAAGAGCGTACAGACGAAAATCCGGCGCACCCAGCCCTCCAGCCGACATAGGCAGGGTTAGGATGTCGTAGTGAATCCTGGGCTGTCGCCTGGCCCACACCAGCGAGACCACCAGCGGAGCCGACAGAAAAAATAAGAGGTGAGGGGGATAGATATGTTAGAGAAGAGATAAAGGAATTTGGGGAGAACCACCATCTTGGCTATGGCAATACGACCAGCCAAGGATAGCAGCAATCGACTCCAATGAGGGATTTTAGACTCGAACCAATCCACAGAGCGGCCAAAGTTGGATCTCCAGAGCTTGTCCGGGTCCCTGCTCAGCCAAATGCCCAAGTATCGCGTGGGGCCAGATGCCCATTCAAAAGGAAAGTCAGGCGCAAACGGGTGAGTGGCGTCCGTTAAGGGAAAGAGCACGGACTTACCCCAGTTGATCTGAACGCCCGAGAGCCTGCCAAATCGAATAACCTCCCGCACCAGAGGGCTGAGATTGTCCTGGGGATGGGGAACATAAAGAGTGATGTCATCAGCATACATGGAGACCAGGAGGGAGCGTGATGAAAAGCCAATACCCCTGTGGGTGTGGTGCTGCTGCAGCCGGGCCGCTAGGGGCTCCATGGCGATGGCGAAAAGCATGGGCGATAATGGACACCCCTGCCTGGTTCCGCGAGAGATGCCAATGGGATCAGACACCAGTCCATTTATACGAAGCTGAGCTGTGGGGTCAGTGTTAGGAGTCGAATGTTCCGCAAACAATGGGTGCTAAAACCCATACGAGAGGACATAAAAAAGGAAGGGCTATTCCAGGGTGTCAAACGCCTTCGTGGCGTCAAGCAGTTCCGCCACGGCTGGAAGATCAGGGTTAATTTGGTGTAATACAGAAAAAATGGTGCGGAGATTATGGGAGGTGGCTCTGCTGGGGATGAAGCCAGACTGATCGGGAGGGCGATGGTGGGCATTAGTAATAAAAGGCGAGAGGCAATCAGCTTTGCGAAGATCTTATTATCTATGTTAATAAGGGAGAGGGGGCGATAGGATTCACATCGATCAGCAGGTTTTTCGGGCTTAAGAAGCAAAGTCAGCGAGGCCTCGCGGAGAGATGGCGGCAGCATGCCCGTATCGAAGGATTCGTTGAACATGGCAGCCAGATGTGGGACCAGGAGAGAGGCAAACGTTTTATAAAAGGAGGCAGGCAGGCCGTCTAGGCCAGGTGCCTTGTCGCTCAAGAGGCTGCTAATAGCTGCCAGTATCTCCTCTTTTGAAAAGGGCTCGTCGAGGAATTTACGACGATAATCCGCCAGCCAGACCAGGGCGATCGACTCAAAGTATCGGTCAAACTCCACCTAAAAGGGAGGAGAACCCGCGGAGTTGAGACTGGAATAGAAGGCAACGAAGCAGGCCTTGATTTCCTCCGAGGATGTGGTGCGATCTGGACCCCCATCACTGAGGGCCGTGATGTAAGAAGCGATTCAAAAAGGGGGTGGTGATGAACAGAGTGTCTGAATTAAGCAGACCACTCTTACCCAGTCAAGAGATCAGGGCTTGATCCATCACCGTTATTTAGCTCACTGCATCACCCCAGTTCAGAACCTGGCTATATGCAAATTAGTCTGACCCAGTGCCTCATGGGAACAGGGCAGACCAAACTACCAAGCCAATTCTTCACCGGAAAGGAGACAAGCTTCCGGGGACCGGTTTCTGGCATTTCAGCCGTCGTCGGCCCGGCTTGCTTGAATCCTGGTGGTGCAGTGAGCAAGGGACTCATGTCTGAGTATACCCTGCCACACTTGTGGTGGCCAAAAACGATTCAAAAAGGGGGTGGTGATGAACAGAGTGTCAGAATTAAGCAGACCACTCTTACCCAGTCATGAGATCAGGGCTTGATCCATCACCGTTATTTAGCTCACTGCATCACCCCAGTTCAGAACCTGGCTATATGCAAATTAGTCTGACTCAGTGCCTCATGGGAACAGGGCAGACCAAACTACCAAGCCAATTCTTCACCGGAAAGGAGACAAGCTTCCGGGGACCGGTTTCTGGCATTTCAGCCGTCGTCGGCCCGGCTTGCTTGAATCCTGGTGGTGCAGTGAGCAAGGGACTCATGTCTGAGTATACCCTGCCACACTTGTGGTGGCCAAAAACGATTCAAAAAGGGGGTGGTGATGAACAGAGTGTCTGAATTAAGCAGACCACTCTTACCCAGTCAAGAGATCAGGGCTTGATCCATCACCGTTATTTAGCTCACTGCATCACCCCAGTTCTGAACCTGGCTATATGCAAATTAGTCTGACCCTGTGCCTCATGGGAACAGGGCAGACCAAACTACCAAGCCAATTCTTCACCGGAAAGGAGACAAGCTTCTGGGGACCGGTTTCTGGCATTTCAGCCGTTGTCGGCCCGGCTTGCTTGAATCCTGGTGGTGCAGTGAGCAAGGGACTCATGTCTGAGTATACCCTGCCACACTTGTGGTGGCCAAAAACGATTCAAAAAGGGGGTGGTGATGAACAGAGTGTCTGAATTAAGCAGACCACTCTTACCCAGTCAAGAGATCAGGGCTTGATCCATCACCGTTATTTAGCTCACTGCATCACCCCAGTTCAGAACCTGCCTATATGCAAATTAGTCTGACCCAGTGCCTCATGGGAACAGGGCAGACCAAACTACCAAGCCAATTCTTGGCGGAAGCCGGGAGCCCTAGAACAGAAACTATTGTATTTTTAAAAATTGTATGCTGTGATTTTAAAACTGCTTTACTCATTTATCAAATCCTGACACCCACCTCAGCTACGCCGATCAGCTGATTTACTTGCTGGAATCGGCAAAAACGCTCGTTTCTCTGCCGCCATTTCCACGAGCGAGGAGCCTAGAGACACGCCCATCTCTGTTGGCCACACCCCCCTCCGACACCCAAGCTCCTACTATAAAACCATGAGTCCTTGCCGGAAGCGCAGCGGATGGGCGCAGCGGGCGCGACGATGGCGCGCCAAAGCCGCGCCAAAGGGGTGCCAGTCTGCGCCAGTCCGCGCCGGACCCGCGCCCAGGGCCCAAATTCCTAGCCAGCCACCACACCATCCTAGTAAGTCAATGAAATACTCTTCCTCCGATCTGTTAGAGATTAAAAACACCATGCTTTGGCAGGACTGCCCACATCTTAACTTAGACGAGTATTCCAACGTGATTCATATAGCCTGCCCTAAATGCAATTTTAAACTCAATAATTCCCTTACTCAGATACCTCTAATTCCAGGGGCACCATGTAATGAGACAACACGCATTAAGTGCGCACTTGTGAACGCTAGATCTATGTGTAAACATAGAGAAGAGGTGGCCGAATTAATATCAGCACACAAACTGGATATTCTGTTTATAACAGAGACATGGGCCGACTTGGCTACCGACCCCGATCTTGTGACAGCCGTCCCTGAGGGCTATTATATTGTCAGACAAGATAGACCGGCTGGAAAAAAAGGGGGCGGCCTTGCCATAATTCTACGGCTAAACCTAGCAGTAAAAACCGGAACCTCAGATACCATCCCTGCTGAAACATTATCCTTTTCTATCACGCTTTCCCCCACCCAAATGTTCAATGGAGTTCTGCTCTATCGTCCCCCAGCGGCCCGAACACCTTTTCTCCAATCCATTAGCACTTTATTAGAAACAGTGCCAGAAGTCTCTGACTTCACAATACTTGGAGATTTTAACTTTCATTTAGAAAACACATTAGACAAAGATACTCTGAGCCTGATTGAGGATTTCAAGGCCGTTGGCCTAAACCAGTTGGTTACCTCACCCACGCACAAAGCAGGTCACGTTCTTGACGGACTGTTCACGAATAACCCGGCCATTACCCCCCCTACTGTTACTCCCATTGTATGGTCAGATCATGCAGTGGTGGTTTTCTACGCCTGTGTCAAGAAACACAAAAATCAACCCTCGGCAAAAAAGCAACAGAGGCCCAGTAGGGATTGGAAAAACATAGATATGAATACACTAGACGCGAATCTTGAAAATACTAAACCATCCAAAGTGTCAGACCCTCAACTAGCAGCAAATAATTACAACCAATGGCTTACAGACACCTTTAATCAAGTAGCGCCTCTAAAGAGAGTGCGGTTAAATCGTGCAATACCATCAGAACGTACAACTCACATCCTCCTCTCTGAATGAATTTCTGCCTCCATCACTATCAGAAATAAAAGATCTCATTAAAACAACTATGTCAGGTTCCCCTCTGGATCCTTGCCCACCAACCATCATCAAACTAACATCTGATGTGGTAGCACCAATCCTGGAGAACATCTGCAGTACCATCTGTGAATCAGGAAATTATCCTCAAAGTTGGAAAACTGCTATAATAAAGCCACTTCTAAAGAAACCCACCCTTAACACCTTGGAATTAAAAAGTTATCGCCCTATAGCAGCCCTTCCTTATCCATCAAGAATACTTGAAAAAGTTATAAACAAACAGTTGGCTAGCTACATTGATCATAACAACCTGTTAGATAACACCCAGTTTGGGTTCAGGAGAGGACATGGAACGGAGACGGCGCTCATCAAGGCTTCTGAAGAGATCAGACAGATCATGGACCAGGGTGGCTCGGCTGTTCTGATCTTGCTTGATCTCTCAGCGGCCTTTGACACGGTCGATCACAACATCTTGATCGACCGTGTCACAGCCATGGGCATAAAGGGCAAGGCTGCGGAGCTTCTGGCCTCTTTCTTGGCTAACAGAGAACAGTCAGTAAAGATGGGGAACTTCTATTCACCAACGTTTGTGCTGCCTTGCGGAGTCCCCCAGGGATCCTCGCTGAGTCCGACACTTTTTAACATCTATGTGTCGGACTTGGCGAGGGTCATTAAAACCTATGGAATGGGAGTGACTTCGTACGCCGACGATACTCAGTTGGTGTTGGCAGTGCATAAAAACGGGATCGAAGTGGCAGCCAACTTTCAGACGGGCATGAGAGCCATCAGTCATTGGATGGACAGTAATTGTCTAAAACTAAACACCGATAAGACCGAGGTAATGGTGTTTGGAGACCTAAAACCATCTTGGTCTCCGATCTGGTGGCCACCGGAAATGGGCAATCCACCCATCCCAGTCTCAAAGGTCAGAAACCTAGGAGTGTTGTTTGACAACAAACTAAGTTTCACTAATCATGCCAATGCAGTAGTCTCCTCTTCCTTTTTTACGCTATGTAAAGTGAAAAAGCTACTACCTTACCTTCCCCTGTCTGCAGGGAAAACCCTGATGTCCTCCTTGGTGTTATCCAAGGTGCACTACTGTAATGGGCTTCTGCTTAATGCTCAGGAGCAGGTCTTCAAAAAGTTACATATGGTGCAGAACGCCGCTGCACGAATTTTGACCAAAACTCCCAAGTTCGCGCCTATCTCATCCGTCGTTTACCAACTGCACTGGCTCCCAGTAAAAAAAAGAACAAAATTCAAGGCTTTGTGTATTATATACAAGGCACTGAATAGCCAAGGACCCGACTTTTTTAGGGAATCACTGCAGCTGTATGTTCCCAAGAGAGCGTTAAGATCTGCCTCATCCGCATCCCTATGCATTCAACGAGTGAGAACAGTCACTTGGGGAGACAGACGCTTCTTGGTGGCCGCCTCGAGGCTCTGGAACTCCTTGCTCCATCACATAAAAAACAGCTCTTCACTGCTGCTCTTCAGAAAGCAAGTGAAGACCTGGTTATTCACTCAATAATGCACAGGAAGTGCCTCTCTGTCTGCCCAGCGCCGAGACACCATTCGTGGTATTTGTTCGCTCTCTAGAAGTTTAGAAAATAAATAAATAAATAAATTCTTCACCGGAAAGGAGACAAGCTTCCGGGGACCGGTTTCTGGCATTTCAGCCGTCGTCGGCCCGGCTTGCTTGAATCCTGGTGGTGCAGTGAGCAAGGGACTCACGTCTGAGTATACCCTGCCACACTTGTGGTGGCCAAAAACGATTCAAAAAGGGGGTGGTGATGAACAGAGTGTCTGAATTAAGCAGACCACTCTTACCCAGTCAAGAGATCAGGGCTTGATCCATCACCGTTATTTAGCTCACTGCATCACCCCAGTTCAGAACCTGGCTATATGCAAATTAGTCTGACCCAGTGCCTCATGGGAACAGGGCAGACCAAACTACCAAGCCAATTCTTCACCGGAAAGGAGACAAGCTTCTGGTGACCGGTTTCTGGCATTTCAGCCGTCGTCGGCCCGGCTTGCTTGAATCCTGGTGGTGCAGTGAGCAAGGGACTCATGTCTGAGTATACCCTGCCACACTTGTGGTGGCCAAAAACGATTCAAAAAGGGGGTGGTGATGAACAGAGTGTCTGAATTAAGCAGACCACTCTTACCCAGTCAAGAGATCAGGGCTTGATCCATCACCGTTATTTAGCTCACTGCATCACCCCAGTTCAGAACCTGGCTATATGCAAATTAGTCTGACCCAGTGCCTCATGGGAACAGGGCAGACCAAACTACCAAGCCAATTCTTCACCGGAAAGGAGACAAGCTTCTGGTGACCGGTTTCTGGCATTTCAGCCGTCGTCGGCCCGGCTTGCTTGAATCCTGGTGGTGCAGTGAGCAAGGGACTCATGTCTGAGTACACCCTGCCACACTTGTGGTGGCCAAAAACGATTCAAAAAGGGGGTGGTGATGAACAGAGTGTCTGAATTAAGCAGACCACTCTTACCCAGTCAAGAGATCAGGGCTTGATCCATCACCGTTATTTAGCTCACTGCATCACCCCAGTTCAGAACCTGGCTATATGCAAATTAGTCTGACCCAGTGCCTCATGGGAACAGGGCAGACCAAACTACCAAGCCAATTCTTCACCAGAAAGGAGACAAGCTTCCGGGGACCGGTTTCTGGCATTTCAGCCGTCGTCGGCCCGGCTTGCTTGAATCCTGGTGGTGCAGTGAGCAAGGGACTCATGTCTGAGTATACCCTGCCACACTTGTGGTGGCCAAAAACGATTCAAAAAGGGGGTGGTGATGAACAGAGTGTCTGAATTAAGCAGACCACTCTTACCCAGTCAAGAGATCAGGGCTTGATCCATCACCGTTATTTAGCTCACTGCATCACCCCAGTTCAGAACCTGCCTATATGCAAATTAGTCTGACCCAGTGCCTCATGGGAACAGGGCAGACCAAACTACCAAGCCAATTCTTCACTGGAAAGGAGACAAGCTTCCGAGGACCGGTTTCTGGCATTTCAGCCGTCGTCGGCCCGGCTTGCTTGAATCCTGGTGGTGCAGTGAGCAAGGGACTCATGTCTGAGTATACCCTGCCACACTTGTGGTGGCCAAAAACGATTCAAAAAGGGGGTGGTGCGGGGGAGGAGCCAAGATGGCGGACGGGACGGACGTGTGAGCGCCCGGCTCCCGAGGCCGTCTGCTCCACTTGGATATCCTGGCACCAATCCTTGCTTGTTCCGCGCTGGGACGACGATTTGTGTGCGCTGTGGACAGTCGCTTTCATTTGCGACCATCGCCGGCCGTTTTGGACGAGGATTTCGGGATCAGCCACTCACCGGGGCTGCCCGCGACCCTCAAACCGATTGCTGCTGCAGGTCATTGGGGCTCTTTGTCGGGCGGCCGGACTGTGGAGGTACCGGCGTATGGGACTGACCCGCCTATGAGTGGCGGAAAGAATTCCTCCTGTCCTGTGAGGAGCGACTCCAGCCGGCTGACGAGTGTGTGCCGGGGAGACGAGATCCTTTTGTTCTTCGCTCTCCGTTCCTGCACTGCCTCTAGCCTGAGCGGTCTCCATCTTGTGGCGCCCCTCTGGTCGCGCGCTGTGGGTGCCCCTGATTGTTGAGTGGGTTCTCACTGTGCAGGACCCTCCGCGCTGAGAGCTGCTTGCCCCCCCGGGATACGACGGCTGCCCTCCATAACGGAGTCGCCCCCTCTCCCTCCAGTGTGACTTCGTGGGAGAGACAACAATGGCGCTCGTTCTCCAGCGGGAACGGAGAGCTGGTTCCTTGTTCCCAGCCTGCGCGGACCTGCCTGCAATTGACCCGGGCGAGGATTCGGAGGCGGCGCTGGGTAGTGAAGATCGGTTGCTGTGGCAGGGTGACCCGACCTATGGCAATGTTCTCGACGCCCTTGCTGACCTACGAGCAACATGGCGGCGCACTGCTCAGGAACTGGGGGATAAGATCGATGAAGCTGTGAGTTCCTTACAGCGGCCGAGGCTGCTTGTCTCTCTATTGCCTGTGTGTGATTTTTCAACGACTACAGTGTTGCTACAAGAGCGTGTGGAAGACAGTTACAATCCTGGCTACAATGTTGCGCGCCTCCCTGCCGATGCTGCTACTGCTACGCAGTTTTCCCTCACACCGGTTCCTTTGATTCTGCCGGACCGATTGAAAGCGGGGCTTCGCTTGGTGCCCTCTCAGTTGTTTGCCCCCCTAGCGGGCGTAGCCCCCTTCCAGTATCGCCGAAGTGAGCGACATCCTACATGGCAGGGGGGGCTCGTCATCCTGGACACTGACTTAATTGGAGACCGGGGACGCTCATCTTCCTCTCTTCTGCACCTTTCCCGGCGGGAGCGGCCATTTTGCTCCTTTGTTCTGCCGGACGGGTTTCCATTGAACTGGTCATGCCTGGAGATGTTTCGTCGATCGGGCCAGGGTTGATGGGGACCCTCATCTCGGCTAGATTAATCGGCTGGCAGTGACCTGGACTGTTTTTCGTTTTGTAATACTGACTGATTGGTAATTGCAGCCTCCTTCCCGATTTAACTTGTGTCTATCCTGTATTGGTGTGATATTTGGTGGTGGAAGGGAGGTTATGTCCGGGCCCGGGGACTAAAGGGTAATCATTAATGCCCAGCCTTGATGTGCGCCCGCTATCATGTCGTTCTTGGGGTAATTATTGACGCTATGCTTTTTGTGCGGGTTGGCCGGGGATGGAGGCAGCTTTTATGTGTGTTGGGTGCACATATCGTGTACTGATTTCTTCCTTCACTCCTGTCGTTGCAATTAAATACAGCGCAGCCGCTTTTGGAATGGGAGGTCTCAGTGTGGGTACGCAGTGGACGGCTGGGATCCCGGGAATTCTGATGTTTAGTGGGCTCCTCCCCCCACCTTTTTCCTTTCGGGGAGCGGTAGATTAGCTTGTTCTTTTCTCCCTCCCTGAATGTCATGAGTGATGTTTTTCCTTTTCTTTTTCTTCTTCCTTTCGTCTCCTTTCTTTCTTAATCTGCACTTCTTGCTGTTCTTTCTCCTTTTTCCGACTTTTCTTCTTTCTAAATTTCGGGTTTATGGGGCGACAGGCACGCTGCTAGGGGGGGGGGGTAGGACATAGCCTCTGCATGTGTGTAGGGTGGGGGGTTATCATTCATTTTTTGTTAGTTTCTATGGGACCTGTTTTGTTTCTTCTATGATTTTCACTTTCTTGTCCATGTATGAGAGTGCTGGGTGTAGGGTGGCAGTGGTTAGGCGATTAGATTATGGGTGTTGCTATGTGACATAACTATTGTGTGGCCATCCTGCCTGGCGGGGACTTGGTTTCCGATTTGAGACTTGCTTGACACAGGCGCTAAAGTCAAGTCCCGTCTACATGGACCTTGCTCTTATCTTCTTTATTAGTATGGAACACTACGACCTGATTTGATAGTTGCATAAAAAAAAACTTTAAAATTAAACCTACAGTCATCCTGTGACACGATGTGGTGATACCCTTCAGTCTTCTTCCGTTAATCGTTTGCAATTCTGCTACAGTACTGTGTCGCCATAAAGTATGCCGTTGTGCTACCCAGCTGTTCGTGGCCGGCCGGTTGGTTGTAGGCCCGTATTTGTAATTTTTCTTATGCACAATAAAGGTTTTCAAAAATTAAAAAAAAAAAAAAAAAAAAAGGGGGTGGTGATGAACAGAGTGTCTGAATTAAGCAGACCACTCTTACCCAGTCAAGAGATCAGGGCTTGATCCATCACCGTTATTTAGCTCACTGCATCACCCCAGTTCAGAACCTGGCTATATGCAAATTAGTCTGACCCAGTGCCTCATGGGAACAGGGCAGACCAAACTACCAAGCCAATTCTTCACCGGAAAGGAGACAAGTTTCCGGGGACCGGTTTCTGGCATTTCAGCCGTCGTTGGCCCGGCTTGCTTGAATCCTGGTGGTGCAGTGAGAAAGGGACTCATGTCTGAGTATACCCTGCCACACTTGTGGTGGCCAAAAACGATTCAAAAAGGGGGTGGTGATGAACAGAGTGTCTGAATTAAGCAGACCACTCTTACCCAGTCAAGAGATCAGGGCTTGATCCATCACCGTTATTTAGCTCACTGCATCACCCCAGTTCTGAACCTGGCTATATGCAAATTAGTCTGACCCAGTGCCTCATGGGAACAGGGCAGACCAAACTACCAAGCCAATTCTTCACCGGAAAGGAGACAAGCTTCCGGGGACCGGTTTCTGGCATTTCAGCCGTAGTCGGCCCGGCTTCCTTGAATCCTGGTGGTGCAGTGAGCAAGGGACTTATGTCTGAGTATACCCTGCCACACTTGTGGTGGCCAAAAACGATTCAGAAAAGGGGGTGGTGATGAACAAGCAAGCCGGGCCGACGACGGCTGAAATGCCAGAAACCGGTCCCCGGAAGCTTGCTTCCTTCCCAGTATAAGAATTGGCTTGGAAGTTTGGTCTGCCCTGTTCCCATGATGCACTGGGCCAGGGTCAGACTAATTTGCATATAGCCAAGTTCTGAGCTGGGATGGTGCAGTGAGCTAAAAAACGGTGATGGATCAAGCCCTGATCTTTGGACTGGGTAAGAGTGGTCTGCTTAATTCAGACACTCTGTTCATCACCACCCCCTTTTCTGAATCAGTGATGTAAGAAGCAGCACGCGGCGGGCGCAATAAGTTAGCAAGGGTACGCCCCGGGCGGTCCCCCTCCCCGAAACGGCGAGCTCGGCCCTCCCTGCCCAAAAAGGACAGCTCGCGGCCAGCCGCGTCCGAGATTTCGGAATGTTTTTGTCGCAGGAGCGCCAGCGCGTCATGACTAGGGCCATTCACTAGAGCAGCATCCAGCTCACGAATCTCTCCCTCCAATCTGGCTAGCGCGGAGCGAATAGACCGGAGAACGCCCAATTGTTTAGAGATGCACTCACCCGAAAAAATACCTTAAAGCTCTCCGAAAGGGTAGAGGCAGAGTCAACGGAACCCACATTAAGCTCAAAATAGTTAGTGATGTCGGTCTGGATTTCGTCACAAAAGACAGAGTCCCTAAGGGCGTTGGGGGGAAAGACGCCAAAAGAAGGCCCGTCGCTGAGAACAGGGGGGGTCGAATAAGAAGCCGGCCTGGCGCATGATCGGAAAGCGTGCGGGCCATATGGGTGGCATCAACGGTCCATGACAGGACGTCCGGCGAGGCGATCCAGAGGTTGATTCTCGACTAGCAGCCTCTCGCACCCGTAACGCAAGTTCCCTCCAGGGCCTCAGGGCGAAGATGACACCAAACGTCAAAGAGTGAATTGTCGGCCAAGATGGAGGAAAGAGCAGTAGCGGCCCGCGGGTGAGATAGGTGAGAGCCCGATCAATCCAGCGTCGTGGAAAGGGAAACGTTAAAATCCCCACCCCAGGTCACGGCAGCGGGACCACAGGAAGAAATCAGATGCCAGAAGCGGTGGAAGAAATCTGGATCATTGGAGTTCGGGCCATACACCGTGGCAATGGTGACAGGCTGAGCCAGCAAGAGACCGTGCAAGATCACATATCTAGCCTCCGGTTCTGTAAGGGCACTGGAAGTCTGCCAGGGGAGGCCACGGCGCAGCAGAATAGAGAGCCCTCTGGCATAGGAGGAATAAGTGGAGGAGTGGGATTCCCCCCAGTAACGCGCGTAGAGCCTAGAAACCGAGCTGGGAAGCAGGTGGGTTTCTTGTAGAAGACAAATGTCCACGCTATGGCGCTGTAAATGGGCATGGGTCAAGCGAGCCTTGCGGTAATCATTCAGGCCACGGACATTCCATGTCTAGCAAGTTAGATTAGCCATAAGAGGTGAGAAGAAGAGCAGCGCAGCGCGGGGCATGCCGCAGGGGACACAATCGTGTCCAACACCCGGTCACAGCGGGGAGGTCAGGAGACCTATTGGGAGGTGTATGACCGCAGAATCCCAGGGGAACATAAGCCAACCCAGGAAGAGAGGCCTCGCGCACCAGGGATAAGGAGGACTAAGGGTGCCACATACGCGCCATCGTAATGCAGTTGACATATTGGGAAGGAAATAGAGCCACAGCAGTGAGCAAAAGCCAAGGCATAGACTGGAGCACCTAGCACGAAAGTCAAAGAAACATGGCACTGAGCATAGCACAGCATCTATAAAGGAGCAAATATAGAAAATCAGATTCAACAGAAAGGCAGCAAAACCGAGCCACCACCCCACAAAAGAAACAGAACCACCCCCTGCCACCCGTTCTCAACAGACCCATTGCTGCGCAAAGCCCACAGAGCAGCCGACCCCCCACCCTCTCCACCCCAAGCCATACAGAACACCCCTAGGCAACAGAAAACCCCGCAACCCCACACATGGGGTTGCCCACTCCAACCCCCCAATCAGGCTGAGCAATCCACCCATTCCTCGTTCTTTTCACGAATGACCGCAAGGATTTTGTCCATCTGAAGGAGCTTCGGCCTGTCCTAAGTAGAAGCATCTTCCGCATCCGACACCCGAGATTCAAGATGGAGCAGACGGTTATCGTGGGATTCCACCCCAGCCTTCACCGAGTTGAGACGGGCCGATAATTGGTCGAGCTGGGGCGCAATGCCAGTGACCGTTGATTTCACCTCCAGCATGATCGCCTTCAGGTCCGCCACCATAGAGGCAGCAGAGTCGGTTCCCTCTGAGCCAATGCTGTCCTGCGCGAAGACCTTCACGGGTCAAAAGCGATCTTAGGCTGCTTGGGATCATTCTTCCCCATTGCAATGTGCGCTCCAGAAGGTCCCAGCAGCCCTGCGGGAGAGGGGGAGTCGGGAGGGGGTGAAGGGGGTGCCGGGAGCAACCAGATCAGAGTAGGGACGTCCACAGAGGGTGGGAAGTGGCTACCAGCAGGACCCTCTGTCCCAAAAGTCTATGGAAAGGCACACAGCGCAAAATGCAGCTAGAGATCCAGCACAGTAGGCAGGCAGCCCCCAGCCTAGTCCACCCCTCAAGCGTCTGCAGAAGGTGCCCCCCAAGAGGGGAGCAGTGCCAGGCACCTCAGTCAGGGAAGGTCGGGCAAGTGCATCCAGGGTCCCAACAGGAGCAGTGCGCAGTAGGTGCAGCAACGACAACTGATGAGGGAGAAAGCGCCCACTGCCAAAGAGGGGGCCAAGGTTCTCAGCAGGGTGGTCTCGGCCTGAAGAGAAGAACGGTGGCCGGCGGAGCGATGTCCCATGCTGGCCGCAGGTAAGACGCCAAAAGGCCCTGGAGATCAGCAGGAAGATGGCGGTGCGGGAAGGGCCCAGAGGAGATCCAGTGAGGCAGAGCGCGGGGAGAAAGGCAGGCAAACTCCAGGGGACACGTGGAGGACAGTCCGCTGGAGAGGGAGGATCCGCACAATGCGGAGAAGGGTGATGCCGGGCCCAGTGGGTGGGATGAGTCCGAGCAGGGCTGGGGCCTCTCTCGAAGGAAATCGCGGGACAGCAGCAGGCCCCCACGTTGTGGCCGAGGCAGCGACGCCAGAACAGGAGCCGGGGACCCCAGCAGGCCCGGGGCCGAGGTAGGGGCTGGTGAGGCCTGGGCAAGCCGATGGTAAGGCCCTTCCACCGGGCGATGGCAGGGGGTGCACCGGAGGCTGCCGCAAGCGCGCCCCCAAGGGGGATGCCACCAGCGGAGGATGCAAGGGGGACCGCCGCTCCCACAGCCCGGCCCGAGCTCCGTGGCAGATACGTCAGGCCGGAGGGATGCAGTAGGCCGCAACTAGGCCGCGGCGGCCGCGACCCGGACAGCGCAGCGGACGGCCCCCAACCTCGCCGGTAGTTCCCACACCGGATGCGCCACTCACCAGGACGGAAGGCTGTACACAGGTTGTCTCCGCCGCAGGCCACAGCGCATACCAGGGATCCTCGGGCGTGTCAGGAGCAGGCCTCCGGCGAGGGTCTGCGGCGCCAGACCCGGGAGCTGTATCTCCACTGCTATGGCACGTAGCGAGACTGGGGTCGGGCCAACAGATGCCCAGGGGCTCCTGGTGTTGGGAAATCGTGGTGTGATGCGGGTGAGACAGCGATGCCTGCTGGATACTGCCGGAAATTGGAGCTTGGCTGGCAGAGCCAACTTACAGTGCGGCCATCTTGCAGCCGGCCAAGCCACGCTCCCAGTGTGAAGTGTTTTGTTCTGAGGACGAATGTCCTATACTCACCTTACAAGAGCATGCTTGACAAGTGCGGCCTGAGATATTGTTGTCTTGCTGAGACATGCAGATAATAATCACTAAGATCAATTTGTTTTCTTATGAGACTAGGAACAATTTAAAATTACCCATTAGCATGACAGGCATTTATTACCACTTGTATTCCCTCCAAATTATCAACTGTGGTTGTTTAACCTGATATTATGAACAAAACCCTCTCTGTATATTTCACTAAGACTTCACAGCGTCGTCAGCAACTTTCAATGCTGGTGCAGAATCTGAGAGAAACATTATCTGCCTTATTTGTGTCTCTCTTTCTTATTGACTCCATAAATTGCTGTGTTTATATTATTTTGATCGCATTCATGTTAGAAATGGGGGGGGGTCTCTCGTTGGCAATGGTTTGCACCTTTGTCCAAGTAGGGACCATTGCTTCTAGTCAGGATAAGGGATTTACGCCTTTAGACAACCCCTGCTCACCCTCTTGGTAGCTTGGCATGAGCAGACAGGCTATCTCAGTGGCAGTGTGTAAAGCATTTGTGCACACATACAGTAATATAGTGAAAACACTGCAAATAGACACCACACCAGTTTAGAAAATAGTATTTTTTATCTAAACCAAACAACACAACAAAAATCCAAAATACAGTTATCAAGATATGACTTTTAAAAGGTAAAAACAGTTCTGTCCATAGCAAACAATAGATGCAACACTTTCAACACAAAGTCCTTGGCTGCGTCAAAATCATAAGCAAAAACAGCCGCAGGGAAGATGAGGCATCAGTTCCTTATGCACAGGGAAGGTGATTTGTCGGTTCCTTGCTCCAGGAAGGTGATGAGTCAGTTCCTTACTGCCACGCAGGGGAGGTGATAAGTTGGTTCCTTACTGAGGAGGAGGTGATGCGTTGGTTTCTTACTGTGCGTGAAGGTTGGTGCGTTGGTTTCGTACTGCAGCACTGAGTTGTTGTAGACTTGGTGCCCGGTGCAATACGTGGGGTTTTGGGAGATGGCAGCTCTCGATGCGGCAGCAGAAACAGCGGTGCGTCGATCTCTTCAACCACGGCCCCCCAATGCATCAGTTCTTGCAGCCGCACAGCAGTGCCTGCGTCAGAGTCGGACGGTGATCTTGGACTTTAGAGATCAGTGTATGAGACTCAGCATGCAGCGGTTTCCTCAGCCGCGGGCAGGTGCTGCGTCAGTTTCTTAAAGAAACCCTTTGAAAGGCTGCTTGTGTGGGTAGCACAATCACTGCTGCAGCCCCACTAGCAGCATTTGATTTCAGGCCCTGGGCACATGCAGTGCACTGTATCAGAGACTTAGTAATTCATTATTGGTTGCATTTGGAACTGAATTACGTTTTTTGCTTCTGCTTCAAAATATGCAAAATCGCTGATCTTGTCTAGTCGGGTTTTAGCCACAAAAAAGACGTCCTTTAATCCTTTAGAACCATTTCTGCTTGTTGGTACTCTGGATCATAGCATCTGTGAAGTGCATTTATCCAGTTCTCAAATCTCATGTACATGTAGTCCATACTGCAGTCAGCATCTCTTGGCTCATATGGCAGTAATCTGCATGTCCCAGTCCTTGTCTTCTCCCTTCCTGAGCTGCAGTTCAGCTAGCCTGTTCATAAATGCTGCAGGTGGTGAATGCAGAGCCCGTCTAGGCAATACCTCTTTGGATTGATCATCATAGTTTTTCTGAGTCTGACAACCTGGGACAGCTTTGGTGGCCTACCTTGGCCTCCCAACACTCGTGTAGCTAACTACATTCCAAGAAGAGTATGATCAGAATAGCAGCGGGCCTAGACACGTGTACTATTCAAGCATTATACAAGGTTGATGGATGGTCATTGAGGATATCCGTACAGCAATCAACACCAAACAATCTCCATCTTATAAAAGCTAGATAGATACTAGCACCCTCCAGAAAGTATTATCAAATCACAGGATAGAGCCCGAAGAACATGAAAAATATTAAATTTCTCAGTAAGTCCATGCAATTCCTAAAAGGGCACAGAAAACACTCTAAAATAATTTCTGTCACTTCATATTGAAAGGCCAATGACACTGTATTTTACCTAAAAAAATATAACAGTATTCCTTGCATTAAGTTAATGTGGTCAATCAATCAATCACTGCATTTATAAAGCGCGCTACATACCCGTGAGGGTCTCAAGGTGCTGGGGGGAGGGGGGCCGCTACTGATCGAAGAGCCAGGTCTTGAGGAGTTTTCTGAGGATGTATGACGTTACAACGCATACTTTTACAACGCATGACTTTTCAACGCATTTTTTACAACGCAACATCCATCACAACGCATTCCATTACAACGCATGCCATTACAACGAATTTTTTAAAACTACCTTTACAACGCATTCCATTACATCGCATACTACCTTTACAACGCATACCATTACAACGAATAACATTACATTGCATTTAAGGTAAGTATTGGATAGTGTAGTGGTAAAAATTACTATTCTAACTCCAGGGGGGTGCAACAGTAGGGTAAGTGTTGGATAGTGTAGGGGTAAAAATAACTATTCTAACTCCAGGGGGTGCAACAGTAGGGTAAGTGTTGGATAGTGTAAGGGTACTATGTGTTGTAATGCTATGCGTTGTAATGGTATGCGTTGTAATGACTACGTTATAATGACATGAGTTGTAGTGGTATGCATTGTAGTGTCATGCGTTGTAATGGTTGCGTTGTAATGGCATGTGTTGTAATGGATGTTGCGTTGTAAAAGTTTTGTTGTAATGGTAGTGCGTTGTAAAAGTTGCGTTGGTAATGGTAGTGCGTTGTAAAAGTTGCGTTGTAAAGGTTGTTTCCCGTTTTCTGAAGGCCAGCAGGTACTGAGTCTGTCGTAGGCTGATGGGGAGAGCGTTCCAGGTCTTGGCGGGGAGGTAGAAGGATCTGCCGCCGGCGGTGGTTTTCCGTATACGAGGGACTGTGGCGAGGGCGAGGTTGGCTGAGCGGAGGCTTCGGGTGGGGGTGTGGAAGCTAAGTCAGTTGTTGAGGTATGTAAGTCCGGTGTTGTGTAGGGCTTTGTGTGCATGGATGAGGAGTTTGAAGGTGATCCTCTTGTTCACGGGGAGCCAGTGCAGGCCTCTCAGGTGGGGTGTGATATGGCTGCGCCGGGGGACGTTGAGGATCAGTCGTGCTGAGGCGTTCTGGATTCGCTGTAGTCATCTCAGGAGCTTGGTTGTTGTTCCTGAGTAGAAGGCGTTTCCGTAGTCGAGTCTGCTGGTGATGAGTGCCTGAGTGACAGGTTTTTCTCGTGTCGGGAGGGATCCATTTGAAGATCCTGCGGAGCATGCGGAGGGTGTTGAAGCAGGACGAGGAGACGGCGTTGAGTTGCCTGGTCATGGAGAGGGTGGAGTCGAGGATGACCCCCAGGTTGCGTGCGTGGTCTGTGGGTTCCGGGGCTGTGCCTAGCGATGTGGCCCACCAAGAGTCGTCCCAGGCTGATGGGGTGGGTCCGAGAATGAGGACCTCCATCTTGTCTGAGATCAGCTTCAGTCAGCTGTCCTTCATCCAGTCAGCTACGGCCTTCATTCCTCTGTGGAGGTTGGCTTTGGCGGTGTGGGGGTCTTCGGTGAGGGATATGATCAGCTGGGTGTCGTCGGCATAGGGGATGATGTTGAGGTTATGTTGTCGGGCGACGTGGGCGTGCGGTGCCATGTAGATATTGAACAGCTTCTGGCTGGGGGAGGATCCCTGTGGGACGCCGCAGATGATCTATGTGGATTTCGAGCGGAAGGGTGGGAGGCGGACGCACTGGGTTCTGCCGGAGAGGAAGGATGTGGTCCAGGCCAAGACCTTCTCCTGAATTCCGGCGTCATGGAGGCGTGCTGATAGGGTGCGGTGGCAGACTGTGTCAAAGGCTGCTGATAGGTCCAGGAGGATGAGGGCGGCTGTTTCTCCTTTGTCCATCAGGATCCTGATGTAATCAGTGGCAGCGATGAGGACGGTCTTGGTGCTGTGGTTGCTGCGAAAACCGGATTGGGAGGGGTCCAAGATGTTGTTGTCTTCGAGGTAGCGGGTTAGCTGTTTGTTGACAATCTTCTCTGTCACTTTTGCCGGGAATGGGAGCAGGGAGATGGGCCGGAAGTTCTTGGGGTCCTTGGGGTCCGCCTTGGGCTTCTTCAGAAGGGCGTTGATCTCAGCATGCTTCCAGCTTTCCGGGAAGGTTGCTGTCTCGAAGGAACTGTTGATTTTTTTTTGGAGGTAGGGCGCGATGGTTGTGCTGGCTTTGTTGAAGACGTGGTGAGGGCAGGGGTCAGATAGGGATCCAGAGTGGATGGAGTTCATGGTTTTGATGGTGTCTTAGTCGCTGACGTTGGACCAGGCGGTCAGGCGGCTGGTGCGGGTGGTGGTCGCAGGGGTGGTGGTCTTGGTGGTTGGTGCGGGGGTGTCAGAGTTGAAGCTGTCGTGGATGTGGTGTGCTGCCCCATGACACAGCACGAGATCTGGAAGGAGTCACATGTCAGCGGGTCCGTGCAAGTTTCGAGGAGCGGAGAAAGTGCTGGGAATATGCTGCACATTTAAGAAATACGAATATTATAAAATGGCTGTCATTAAGGGAAAAATCAACAGCCCTTCATTACAAATGAGGCTTCCAACTAACTTATCACCAGCAGCGGAGAGGAGGCATAGCAAAAGAGGACAATGGAGGAAAGGAAAAGGGTGGACGTGGGCTACAGATTAGCTCTTAACTGGTGAGTAGAAGGGGAGGAACTTCCAGGATCCAGGTTAGAGTCAAAGTGCAACGCATCATTTTCAGTATCCATCTAATATTGTTTTATTTTTGGATACTGACCTGTGGTAGAGTAAAATCATATCCAGCGTACAAGGCCGCCATGAGAGCTTTCACGGAAACAGTAAAACCTTCTCACAAATTACAGATATTAGGAAAGTACCTTAGGTGTCATCTAACATGGCAAGATGAGATCACAATAATAGTCTTAAAATGAAGTATGCTACATAGACATGTTATGTAGAAAAAGGTTATATATTTATTCTTCAAGTTGTATCTTCAGTTACAGGTTACAGGAAGATGGAAAGTTCCATGTGATGCCCCCCCAGAAGCAGCCACCCTGCTGCTCAGCCCATACACTTCAACTGATCCTTCTTCAGGCACACTCTCAGCATTCTAATGACCTTACACCTGGCTGAACAGCAAGGCAGAGAACAGCAACCGGGAGGATGAATTATATTAGCAAATATTTAGATCTGGGGGACTCTAGTTGGCAATGGTATACACCTTTGTCCAAATAGGGACCCTTGCTTCTAAGTCAGGATAAGGGAATTACACTCCTGGATAACCCCTGCTCACCCCCTGGGTAACTTGGTACGAGCAGACAGTATTATTTCAGAGGCAGTGTGTTAAGCATTTGTGAATATACACAGTAATACAGTGAAAACACTACAGATGGACACAACACAGGTTTTATAAAATAAGTATTCTTTATACAGACTTAACATGATACCATAAATGACAAAAATCCACAATACTGTACTTAAGATTGACTTAAAAGATGGTAAAAGTTGCTTAGTTCAAGTTGGTGATAAATGCGACACAGTTCTCAACAAAGTACCTGGATGCATAACGCAAAATAAACAAAAGGCTTGCAAAGGCAGATGCGTTGGTTCCGTGCTCTGGGGGAGATGATGCGTTGCGCCTCAATGCCTGAGCAGAGTAGGGGATGCGTTGTGATCCTTACCGATGCGGGAGTGATGCGTAGGTTCTCAGCCTGCGGCCCGGTTGCGATGCGCAAGATGGCGCCTCGATTAGATTGCGACAATCCTGGTCCGATGAGAGAAGATGGCGCTCTTAATGCGATGGCGATGCGTTTACGCCCTGGCAGCCTTGCGACGACTCTGTACTTTGGAGCCACGAAAGGCCCAGCGACGTGCTTCTCCGGCGATGCGATGGCGACCATCTTGATGGCATCACGCTTCTCCGATGATGCGACAGCAGGCAACTTCGACGAAGACACGCTTCCTGGGAGATGCAGCAGCGGCACGCTTCTCCGGTGATGCAACAACTACAGCTGCGGCGGCGTCACGCTTCTTCTTGGTGCGTCGCGCTTCCAGCTCCCAGCGACACGCAGGCTTCTGCAGTTAGAATACCCAGCAGGGAAATTCAGAGGGGAGCTGGAGATGAAGTCTTTTGTTCCTGAGACTTCAGCAGGAGGCAAGCACAAGTTCAAGACCTTGGAGTAATATTCTGCAAGATGATGAAGGTCCTTAAAAATTTCCTTCTCCTTTCCTTGGCAATGAAGAAACCACTGCAGGCCAACCCAGCAAAGAGCACACTGGCAGAGGCGCAGCCCAAAATCCTGCAGCTTCCTTGGTTCTTCTCCTTGGCAAAAGGTTCATCTTGTTCCCAGGAAGTGATCTAAAGTCCTTGGTTCTGGGTCCCAATATTTATACTACTTTTCTCTTTGTTCTCTGAAGGCAGAGAGGCCTCTGCCTAGTCCAAACCAGTTCTTGATTACTTTGTTTACAGGACTCCTTCTTTCCTTTCACCGTGCAGGGCAGAAACATCAGACACCCCACAGGAGGTTGAGCCAGCATTGTGGAGGGAAAGCACAGCCCTGGAGCACTTTGTTGACATGATTCCTTCTCTTCTTTCACAGTGCAGGGCAGAGACAGCAGCCACACCCCAGGGGGTGGAGCTAGCATTGTGGAGGGAAGGCCCAGCCCTATTCAGGTCCCAGGTGCAACTCCTCCCTCCCATCTAGATGCAGATCTCGTTATTCACCACTGGACTGACTCATACTGTCTCCTGGAATCCCCCAGCCCTGTCACTCAAACTCCAAACAAGGAATACACAGCCTAGCAGAGACAGGCTTTGGATAGTTAGACAAGAAAATACCTACTTTCTAAAAGTGGTATTTTCAAACACAGAATGTTAAAACCAACTTTACTTAAAGATGTATTTTATCATTCTGAGTTCAGGCATACTAAATTTGAATTTCTACCATGTTCCCTGAGTCAGTTAGGATTATAAAATGTAATAATCTAACTGCCCATGCTGGCCTATGGAGAACAGGTAGCCTTGCAATAGTGAAAAACGATAATTGCTGTAATTCCCTATTAGGACATGCTACACACACCAGGGCATGTCCTACCTTATACTTACCATGTACCCTGCCCTTGGGCCTACCATAGGGGTGTCTGATATGATGAAAATGGAAGGTTTAGGGACTGGCAAGTGGGTGCACTTGCCAAGTCGACATGGCAGTCACAGACTGCACACAGGCCTTGCAATGGCAGGCCTGAGACACACTTTACATGCTGCTTCCGTGGGTGGCACAACCAGTGCTGCAAGCCCACCAGCAGCATTTGATTTACAAACCCTGGGCACACAGGGTGCACTGTACTAGGGTCTGACAAGTAAATCAAATAACCCAATCATGGTATCACTAATTAGTACATCAATTTAACATAGGGGGCACTTGCACTGTAGCACTGAATAGCAGTGGCACAGTGCCCAAAGTATATAACCAGCAAAACATATCAAAAATAGAGGAGACAATCAGTAAAAATGGAAGAGAGACTCACGCCAATGATGCCAGGTCTAACACAAATAGATTACAACAAATTGCAGCTCAGATTCTTCTTTATTCCAAGTCAGAAACACATTGCTGCTTTCTTTTTTCTGTATCCAAAGAAGCTAAAGGAGTGTTTCAAGGATTTTTTCACGCAGCTATTCAAACCAGCTTTTAGTGTATGTATGCATAGCAGTGTTTCAATGGGAAGTGTGCCCCTTTGGAACGCTGATTGTCCTTTCTTTGTGGTGGTGTCATTTTAGACTGGGTATCTTAGTTGGATGTTATGATCTTTTTCTCCTAGCTGGACATACATATTTAACACTACAGCATGTTCTCCTAAGCTTTCAATTTAGTTTATATGAAGAGAAGAGCTTACATTGAAAATTGAGAACCCTGTTCCCTGGTCTACAAATTTTCAATCGGTTTGGTTGACGTCACGCTCAGACTTGTGTTTGGCATCATGAGAGCATGACTTGATCATATATTTACTAGACTAAACGGTGCATAACCTTTTTCCTGATTATATTACCTGTATGGTGAGCCCTGGATTATGGAGGTGACTGACAGGTTAAAAGTATTTACTTGACCCAGGTGTTCTTAGACTGCACTTTGAATTCATAAAACATTCACACTGTGTCATGATGTGGATGGTGTGTGATTGGCAAAGGCAAAGGTGTTTGATGTGGTGGACTCCCAGTCATTCGCCACCAATTATAACCAAAATATCTCAGTCGCTTGCTTCTGTCAGCTACTCTTTTTCTAGCTTATTTTTGTGGCAAACACATGTAAAAAAAAGCTGGAGCTCCTATTGCTGGTCTAGTGTATGGAAGGAGGACAGATTTTAGTGGGAGGTGAAAAATGCAGAAGTCTTGAGGCTGAAGGGGGTGGCTGGGAGACCTGTTTGAGGTAGCCACTGGCAGCACCTACCCTTCACCGCTCATCTACAATCATTCATCCAGAAAAAGAGTCGGTTCTTCCTGCTGCCTGAAAGTTACTTTAAATTTGGACATTGTACAGCTACTGTGCACACTCAATCGCCACTCATACCCCAGTCACTGTAGAGCTGGGACAGGTCAGTACATCCTTTGTGCATATTATAAACAATGTTGAGTCACTCTGTATACTCTTGATTTGTTCACACTCCGACACACACCCAAAGTGTGCCACCGACAACGCACCATGCAAAATCTCACACATTTCTAATGTGTACAGAGCATGGCTCCTATACACTCATAGACACACACAAATAACATGTTGTGTATGTCTCATAGCTGTGTCTCAATTCAGTGTGTGCAGGGCAGGGGTGATTGGGGTCAGAACAGTTGTAATCAGAGGCAGTATAGTGTGACACAGTGTAGGAGGGCAGTGGCTCTTAGCATTCCGGCAAACAGGTGTTGTAATTAGCCGGACCAGTGTGCGTGCACACACACACACATACACACACACACTATTTCACTTGGATTGGTGCATGCTGCAACACATACCTAATACACCTCAGTATTGTGCTGTTCACATACTAGCACCCACCCTCTACCTAATTTCACACAAAGCCTGCTGTCACATCTGCCTCTACTGGAGTGGCAGATGTACCATGGAGGCAGTCATACTTGCCTTCCTTTGAGGTACTGAGTGGCAGTAATTTATATCAGGCTTAAATGCCACATTGCTGAACTACAAATAGAACAAAACAGGAGTTAAAAAATCCTAGTTGCTATGTTTAACATTGTTACTTTACAGACTGTGCTGTAGTTGCAAAAGATTTGAACACAGAAACCATGTTACTAGGATGAAAGTGAAAGCACTCAGCACTGATTACAGACATGGCTGCCTCCCAGACTGTCTCTAGTAGCGAAGCGAAAGCGCTATCTGCAGAAGTTGGTCACCCAGGGCGCGAGCTGCCTCCTGCACAGTGACGACAAGTGATGAAGGGTAAACCTTTCCCAGAGATGATTGGCAGGTCCATCCGGCTCTGAAATCATCTCCCTGGCCCGCAGATCCGTGGGCGAAAGCCACATGCCAGGCGGGACGGTCTAAAGCTTCTTAGGGGCAGGGAGGGAGGCAGGGCCGGACTGGGAACCGAAACCGGCCCTGGCAAAGTGCTCGGCCGGCCCCCCCTCCCCGGGGAGAGGGGGGGGGGTGGTTGGGGGTGCGACCGCACTCATTGCCAGGGCCGGTTTTCGGCCGTTTTTGTTACAGGGCCGTTTTTGCAGCTATGCTGCAAAAAACGGCCCTGTAACAAAAACGGCCCCCGGGGGCCCAAAACCGGCCGCCACCCATGCGGCCGACCGGGGGATTGCCCGGTGCCCGCAACGGCCAGTCCGGGCCTGGAGGGAGGGAGCCCAGCCAGCAGCTTATGACCTGGCTGTGATGTCTTCTGCTGCTGGTGGTGTGCCAGGAAGAGGTCGCCCTTCAGTGCATCAGGGATAGGCATCACCTGTCAGATCTCTGCGACTACCTTGATACTGAGATACCATTCCTCCAGTCGTTTATTGTGTTTCTGTGTGGAACCTAATTAGCACAAGGCCACTCATTGTTTGTTTTAGCACTTACAGCAGACAACACGCCTCCTCCATTGTATGTGATTGCATTTGGAACTTAGCTAAACTCAATTCATTGTCTTGACATTCGGAGCATCGCACGTCCATTCATTTGTCTATGTTGCACTGATCGCAGTTAGCACCCCTCCGTTCATTTCATAGCTGCCAAGGTTTCAGATTGCTATGTGTTACATTTTCATAATTTCAGTGTAATTATGAGTGACATTTCAAAGACTATGAGTGACACTTTCTCAGAAGCAAAATCAAGTAATGATGACGAGGGAAACAGATACATTTCAGAAATTACACTCATTTGAGCAACAGAAACTCTAAGAAGATTTTGAAACTGATGCAAAGCAACTGATCTTTGCAGCATACATTTTAACCCTCTGCACTCCTTTATGATGAGTCAAAAATGCTACTAAAGAAGTTACTCTTCAGCAGGAGCTTTTAGACCTATAAGTTATGTCTAAGCACATTACCCCCTCCCCAAGCTCAGCTGCCGGTGCGGCTAAAACACAAGTAACAAAAGGATCTCTGTGGCAAAAGCAATAACCTTCTGACCTAGCTACATGAAGTACAGTTCGGTGATGTCAAGATAAACGTTCTTTGGTGTAGGCATGTAACCCTCTGCCGTACTATATGGTGAGACAACTCAAAACTGCTTCTTACAGTCAGGGCGCTAAGAGTATATCAACCCTAATAATAAATTAACTCAAAGCGGTCCGCCCAGGTTGGCGTGTCGCTACCTGCAGTCCAGCCCACAGTCAGTGGCCCAAATGAGCTGCCAAAGTAATGAGTCAACACACTTACTCATGCACTTGTCAGCCGCCACCGAGGGCATTGATTGAGGGCAAGAGACTGAGGCACACACATAGCCTGGGGATGTATGATGTTACAACGCAGGCTATTACAACGCCTGCCTTTACAACGAGGTTTTTACATCGCATACCTTTACAACGCATAGCGCTTAGAGGTGCTGGATAGTGAAAAGTTTAATTTTCTATTCCAACTCCAGTCTCTGTGGACACTAGGGAAGGTGTTGGATAGAAAATTAAACTTATTCCCTATCCTAGAGCGCCCCCCAGCGCAATGCGTTGTAATGGTTTGCGTTGTAATGACCGCGTTGTAACGGTAGTGCGTTGTAAAAGTTTCGTTGTAAAGGGTGTTTACCATAGCCAGGTGACAGAGTGAGCTGGGCGAGCTGTATCATTTCAAATACATTGTGTAGCCACTCGTGAAAACAGTGTGACATTGACCAGACTACATAGAGCCACCTGCCTCCTAGTCCTCCAGGCTGCAATGAACGACTACCTTGGGAAACACACCGCCCTGTGTTCGGCTCCACGTGGGGCTGGGTCCGGCGGTCACGCCAGGGATCTTACATTTTAATTACTGCGCGGTGGTGCGAGCAGTGACATTGCTGCTGCCACAGCACTGCAGTCCCACAGCCTCCTTTCAAAACTGCAGCCACCCTCTCGCGTCACCACACGCAGCAGCAGAACGTGACGTCCACGGTCCTGCACATACCACTGTGTCACACACAACCTGACTCGGTCAGCTGATGTCTCTTTAGTAGTCATTAGACACTGTCTCTCCTGACAGCGCCGAGTCAGACGTGCCACGGTAATCCCGACCTTCCTATATTGATACACTGTAGAGAGTTAGCAGCTCAACATCAAGCCTGCATGGAGCAGCATACTCGCCACAGCGCGCTGCCACTCAAACTTAACAGTTTCAGTCAACATAGCAGCGCTAGGGCTTGACAGCCTAGGCAGGTGCTATGCCTAATATGTGTGACTTTACATTTAAGTGCAGTGATGCGGATCACCACACTGAAATGCGTTAGTCTAACTCCTGAAGCGTGTTCTTGGCAGGGCTGTCATTTACTCTGTGTGTGCATGTGCAGCTGAAGCACCGCTCCCTCATTCTTTCATTATCAGTGCTTGCATGTGTAACTAGGGCACCACACTTGTATCTAGTCATCGTCAGTAGGGAAAAGGCACAGGAGATATTTTCCTTCTAGGAGACAGGTTCATGTTTGTACTCATGTTGATGTGTATTTAATTTTTCTGTTTATTATGTTAAAGCTGACACTGGTACTGGTCATGGGTTCATGGGGTGTACATTGGGTCTTGCACAAAAGGAAGTGCGTTTTATAAAATGTATTGCAAAGACAACTTTGAATTGACGAGCTCACTCTGTTTCTTAAACAGGGATGCCTAAAGGAGCAGGAAGAGGGCACAGAACTGCTCGCTTCTGAATGACAATATGCATTTCTTAAGCATGGAAGTGGTAAGCTTATAGACTGTTCACACTCACACAGAACCCATGGAGGGCAAGGATGCAGGGAGGACTTGCCAGGCGTGCCCAACAGAGGTTTTATTGCTCAGATGAAGCAGAACACTGTTCTGAATTGTAACTTCACACACACACGCACACACACGAGCGCACACACACGAGCACACACACACGCAAAAACACCATGGCCCATAGCATCTAGGAAAGATGTGTGCCCCAGTGGAGAAGGAGCTATTGTGTCTTGCAGGAGATGCCATAAGGTGGAGTCTGGCGACGGTATCTAGTGAAATGGGAGGAGCGGTTCATTGGTGTTGAGGTGGTATTTTGAAAGAAGGTGGAAAGGTGAGTGGTGTGTAGTGAAACAGGATGTGCCGCTAAACATTTCCGCAGATTGGAGATGACGTATCCACTCGACATACTGTGTGGTCTCCCCAGTGTCTTGCACATATGTGAGGTTACGTCTGTCTTGGGATCTGGTATTGTATTGTTTTGCATTGCACTGTATTGTGTTTTATTGCATTGTACTGTATTGTATTGTATTGCACTGTATTGTTTTATACTGTACTATATTGTATTGTTTTGTGTTATATTGCATTGTAATTTACTGTCTTGTGTTGTATTGCATTGTACTGTATTGTATTATTTTGTATTGCATGCATTGTGTTGCATTGTGCTGTACTGTATTGTAATTGATTGTATAGTGGCCACTTAGCTTAATGTGAAACCCACAGACTTCGCTTTGAATTCCTATTTCTGCAAATGATCAAATTGTGATTTCCTTGGGAAACCGTTAACCCCCTCTTTTACAAGTGGGCAGTAACAGGACAGCTGACACTTAAATGGAGTTGTGCGGTTCATCTATCTTTCACCCCCCCTGCTTCATTTAGGGCCATATGTATGAAGCTATTTTCGATTCGCAAAGGCCGAAATTCGCCGAATTTCGGCCTTTGCGAATCGGAAACGGCCATTTTTGCACATTTGCAATGTATGAAAAAGTAGCAAAATAAGGAATTGCAAAATTTTGCGATTCCTTATTTTGCCATAGCATTTAAGGAATCGCAATTTTGCGATTCCTTAATTGCTATGTAAGAAGCTTTTTTCTCTTGCGAATTTGGTTTAAGGAATTCGCAATTTACCACCAACTGAAAGTTGGTGGTAAATTGCGATTCCTTTTCAATAAGCACAAATTGGCATTTTTCATTGTGGCATGTAACGCACATGCATGCCCTTAGGGCATGTATGTGCGCCATATGCGCACACATGTCATTTTCAGGGGTGCAGCAGGGTGTTCTTGAGACACCCCCTGCACCCTTGAAAATTCGCACAATTTGCGATTAGCAAATTGCGATTAGCAAATTTCCCCATCATACCTATGGGCCTCCTGGCCCATAGAAATGAATGGGAAGTATTCCTTATTTGCGAATTCGCATTTTGCGAATTCGCAAATTAGGAATAGTAAGGAATCGCTAAAATTCCTAGATTACCTACATACATACCGTTTTGAGAATTCTAAATAGCGATTCCTTAAGATTCGCTATTTAAAATTCGCAAAACGGAAGTATGATACATATGGCCCTTAGAGTGCAGTGGGCAGCAGTTATTGCAAAGCAGAGTCACCCCCAGCTCCACCATCAGGAACACCCTCCTGGGGGCTGCTGATGATGTGTGTGGGATCAATAGGGCCTTGTAAAAGGTGGCCCTTCCAACACCATGCCCTCTTTCTGGATGCACCATGTATACCATGGCTGCTCTGGACTGGAATAGTGCACACACATCCCACATGCACTGGGATAAAACTGCTAGCGTACCATGAATAGTATCTGTTTATCCTGAAGAGGCTCAGTCTTCCGAAAAACATCTTTGACAGATACACCATGGCGCTTTGGAGCCACTTCAGGTGGTGGGGGGCAAAGCATTAAAGCTTTAAAGCCCCGCGTGAAACATTTCGTGCGACAGGCTGGAGGGGAGGACAGAGATCTAAAGGGCTAAATGAGGTCCTTACTCTGCCTTTGCCTCTGATCCCATGCCTGACACAAGAAGAAAACACTTTAAAGCAGTTCAACTTTCAGTGTGAAAAATGCAAGAATAAATAATTCATACATAAAAGTGCATTTATTAGATCTGGGTACGGCCGTAGGCCAGCAGCACATAGGTTTGGCCGTGTTTCTGTGCAAAATCTATTTGGAGAAAACACTTAGTTGGATGAGTGATAATCTTGTTTGATTAGAGTGGCTAATTCTGATAAAAGGGACATGACGCCTTCCTCTGACTGAGGCAGATTAAAGACTTCCTTTAAACCCTTCTTTAATGTGGTCGTAAGGTCATTACGGGGGCAGAGACATTCCACTTTGCTTAAGGAGACAGACATCCTAGTAAAATCCTTAAAAATCTAACACTGATGTTCGGGACTGAAGAAGATGCAAAAATCTTTTGATGGTTGTTGTTATGTCCTGTGATGTGATTATATATTTTGTAACCTCCTACGTCCCTGGCTCTGCGCATACATTGCTTGGCTTTGCGCAGTCTCCCTGGGATAACAGCTCTGTGCTCTGAGGTGCACACCTGGGACCAGTGTGGCACTGGAATAATAGATTTGTTAGTCAGGTTCTTGTCTTGATCTAATTGGTTCATGGAAAGGAAAGGCCCCATCTTACTTCAGTGATGAAACAAGGTCAACAGCATCTGAATGAAAGGATGTGCAAGCAGCATCTGCGGTTTCTATCCCCTAGAGTGTTTCATTTTTAACCCTTTGTTCATAACGTACTGTTCTCGGCTAAAATCACAGAGAACCCCCCTAGATGCTAAGAACTAGAAACCTGGCTTTAGTAGTGCATTGACAGAGCTTCAGCTAGGGAGGCATGTATTTCAGATGCCTGGGTAGTTGAAGTGATCAGAGAAGAGAAGGCTGTACCATAGAGTTCCTATCAGTCTCACAGTACTCTGGCATAATACTGGTTCCTTGACCTAAAAGCAGGGTGAAAAATCTATCTCTTCACAAGTGATTCTAAATTCCACTAAAGAGAGTACATTAATCCTTGTGGTGCCGGAAGAGTGGATTGTGGGTTATTCTCAACTTTTTTTTGAGTCTTTAAACCGTCAGTTGCCTTCTGGCTTCTTATAAATGTCAAGTAGGTAAGTTCGAACAATAGCCTACAATATGTCATCCCCATGACCTCCCTTGGGGATTTTCTGACCATTATAGATCTGGCAGATGCATACACCACTGGGGATCATTGTGAGTAAATGTGCTGATGAGAGAGTACCGTGCTCAGTCCATCACTTCCTTTCTTTGAGTATCCTTTACTCTTTGCCCCAACTATGTGGCAGGGCAAGACTGACCCAGCACATACATTCGTATCCTGAGGATGTGCCTGTATGTGAAAATGAATGAAGTAGTTTGTGATGCTGTATGTGATGTGATCAGTGTTGTCACTGATGGAATCATGTACAATCATCACTATTACAGATAAGCATAGAAACCTACATGGCGGGTTACTTAAGGGAAACATCCATTACATCGCGGTGAGTACACCGCGATGCAGTTGCAAAGCAGCCGTTACAACGCAAGTCCTTACATGGATTTGCACTGGATGGCGCTATAACCTAAGGAATAGTAAGATTTACTATTCCAACACCTTCTCTATCGTACGTAGACTGGTGTTGGAATAGTAAATCTTACTATTCCTAAGTCCAGCGCCCTCCAGCGCAAAAACTGAGATGTGACATACCGCGATCATTTTGATTGCGTTGTTACATCACATATTCGTTACTTAAAGATATGTATTTGTGTGGTATTTATATAGTGCAAACCTAGCCAAAAGGCAATGAAGTGCTGTACACAGTCAACGTCCAGCATAACGTCAACCAGATATCAGATATCTACTACTTCTTATAGACATCCTTTTTTTAAACAATCTTTATTAGAATACCAGAGCAGCAATAAAGGCATAACATCGACAGATTAAGTTAAGATGTTCAAGAGATTACAACACTATCTTCACAATATTATTCAGCAGAGATCCGGGGAAGCACATTCTAACAATTACAGGACTATCCGGGAATGGTCAAGTTTATGTTCTCGGATCAGGAGACTTCACCCATGTCCACTTAATTCTGATTGCCCACCCTATGTGCCGTGCTATCACCTACTTCTTCTTGCAACACCAGGAGTCTTTCCCTTCTTAATTCAACTGTCGCAGAGATACATATCTCCCCCCTATATTTATTCCAGCGCCCCCACTTGTGATCCCACTTGCGTGGACATTCCTTATCTTTATAAACAGTTTTTTCAGCGATCATGGCGTGATCCATATCTTTTGCCCAGTCTCTCAGCAGCGGTAGGGTATCTCTACCCCACTTTTGAGCTATGTTTCGCTTCGCTATTCCCCACCCCATTGTTGCCCATGATTGTTCGGCTTGTGTGAGGTCCCTACAGACATCCTTGATCAACAGGAGGGACGAGCCAAAGTGGTGAAGGCCTCTGTCTCTGTTTTCTCTCTTGTTCATTCCACTTTTCCTGCTTCCTCCACTGTACCTCATATTCCTATGTATATGGTCACTAGTGAGGATAGTGAGAGACAGAAAATAGCATCGCTCCCAATGGATCTTACGAACAGTTAGTGCATCCTGACACAATAGTTAACATGTCATAGCCATCTTAGATACTTTGTTAACAGGAAGTTATTGCTTCACAGCTAAAAGGAATTTGTAACTTCGCCCCTGAAGCATAAATTCTGTTCCCATTACATAATGCTTCCGACTTCTCCTCAAAGAGCAAAATCTACACATGTGACCTTACTCTAAAAACGTCTCAAGCTGAGTATAAATGTGGGTGATGCTCTCCCCCCCTATGGAAGCTCTGCTTCTGTGCAACTGCCAAAGAGACTTTTGTCAAATATTTATGTGATCCCTCTTTCTTTATGATAAATGCATTTTGAAGACCCATTTTAATGCAGAACACAACTGAAGCTTTCTTTGACACTAGGCAGCGTTTGGGAGGGGTTGAGAGGGCGGCGAGAGGGATAGTTTGCATATGACATCTGACATCTTGGTTTTCTTTAAAATTAAGGAATCTATGATAGCTTTTGAAGTACAATATATAGCCAAACCCGAAACTGAGTAACCTTGGTGCCAGACTTAATCAGTTATGAGCAATTAGGTGGCAGACAATCAGTTATCCCCAACCCCCCCCTTGTAAACGCCCCCACTTTCTCTTCTACTCACAGTTGCTACATCAAGATCAATAACACCATAAAAACCATAGCAGAGTTACCTTTTAAACTTTAAAATTTGACATTAAGATGTTACTTAATTGCAACACAATGCTATGAAGTGGCTGGAAGGCAACACGTTACAGCTGACTTTTCAATAATAAATACCATAATAATAATACATATATTGGTGATATAACTGAACTAAAGCAACATGTGTGAGGATTGATTAATCTCTTCATGAGTTCATTTAGGTCCCTAAGAATCTGTTGCTGTTAAAACCATTTGAGAGGGCATGTGAGGGGAAGCAACCTATCCCCTCCTTCCCTATCAAAAGCCTTGGGATATGGCTGGCCAAGTCACTTTCCATGGATACACAGGCCAAAAAACACATGTTGACTTGTTTCGGCACCCTCAGAACATTTAATAAAATCCTAGACATTATCCAGAGGGGGCCAGAAGAATTGTACCAATTTCTTGTTCTCTCTCCGGTTGGACTACAGGAACTCTCTGTACATAGTCTCCCCCAAATAAGTTATCAAAAGGCTCCAGGTTGTCCAAAATGCGGCAGCAAAGATCCTATACAAGGTCTTAATTTTTTTCTCAGCAAACAGTGTTCTAGTTTCTTTGTACTGGCTCCCCACTGAGGCAAAGATAAAATGTAAAACACTCTGTCTGGCACATAGAGGGCATAACGCCAAAGGACCCACTATGATAAGGGCACTCTTGACCCCCTACTCATCCAGTAGAGATTTAAGATCCTCTATCTGTCGATTCTTGAAGGTACCTAGAATTCACAAGGCCATATGGGGTGGTAGGTTCTTTTCATATCTCATCCTCAAACTCTGGAACACATTTCCCTTAGAATTAAGATGCCTAAACAACGAATCCTAGTTCAGAAAAAGGCTAAAAGCATGTCTATATCCAAATTAATAGCCCTTTTTATTTCTCCACTTGTCCCGAAGCAACGCTATGTCTTAGCCTGCGCAGGGAATCCAACGGGTAGCCATGCACCTTAGAAACCTTGCACTTTCTAGTCAAATCAGGCCCATGCGGATTTTGAACTTCAGTTGAACCTCTTTGGTAAATAGTAGAAACTATGATGGGTCAGGTAATCCTAAAGCTGTGATTTTTATTTGCAATGAGTTCAGTATTATAATGTGATATCATGGTCTCTGCCTACAGAATGGGATGAGCGACCCCGAGATCCCAATCAATTGCAGTATGTCTGTCCAAAGGTCAACGCAGAGAACTCACTAAGGATCACGTCACGGATATAAAAAGCCAATGGTGCCAGTAGGTACCTGTTACCACCCGGAGCGCAGGTTCCAGGAGCCTATAAGAGTCACGGCAGTCCCCTAACATATGATTCTCTCATAGGTGGGATGCAGTAGTGTAGCGGGTATACCCAGGGTTACCTACCGTAGCTGGGGCGATTCTTGCGCCCTTCCTTGTCTTCTTTCTCCCCCTTCCTTCTTGCCGAACACTCGTACTTTTGTGAGTGTACAGCATTTCCTTTTCCAGCTACACGCCCCCTCCTCACTGCCACAGGGGAGATGCACGCATATAAAAACGCGCATCTCCTATCACCAGCTGCTTGGCTTACATGATTTCCTTCCGGGTCTTGGAGAGCGACCAAAAAAGGTTTCCAGGCTTCGGGGGGAGCGGTAATCGACCGTGTTTATCCTACTTCTTGTCAAAAAAACACTGGAGTGGTTTTCTTTTGGATTCAGTTTCCTTGTTTGACTTTTGTTGTGCCACACCTCTCGTGTGAGGACCAAAGGAGCAGTGCCTCTTTAATTAGCAGCTAATGAGTCTGCAATCAGCCGTGCTCACCATTCTGCCTCGCAGGTAACCGCAGAAGCAGTTACTTGCGGCTCTTCTTCACATGCTCTCGGCGTTCCGCGAGGCACTCTGGGTTTGCCTTTGTGAGGACTGCGAGAACTCTGCATTTTGGCTAAGCTTGCTTCCAGGAGCAGAAGAAAACCACAGGAGTGGTTCCCTCATAATTTTCAATCTCTTCATCTGTTGGAATTACCGGAGTAGTTCTGTCTTGATACCTCTTGTGAGCTGGCGCATATCCGTTCATCACCATTTGCAGATCCTGATTGGATGCCCTAAATAGATCAGGTCTACGCTCCAAGATTGGTGATCTATTTTTGTTCTCTCATGATACCAATGGTCCTTCCTCAAGCAGTAGGTGCCTTTATTTATTTATAGGTTTATTTGGGTCAGAACACTGCCCTTTGGACTATTAGACCTACATTATAGTGAGGTATTATTTTTCTTTTGTGGGAGCTACCAAAGATCTGCCACAAGTGCGGTGTTGGTCACTCTCTGGAACTCTCGCTGTCTCTACTTCTTTTCTGCTTTGGGCACCTGTCCCCTATGATGTGCAATAGGGGAAGTCCCCTACTCGCCCCTTTACCTTCCCTGAATGATTAGCTGGTCAGTAGTCTCTTTTATCATAGAAAGAAAAGGGATGGAATAGAGGGGTTATAATAGGAAACACTACTGTTTAGGTCTCGGCCTGCGTAGGCTGTGCTTGCGCAGTCTCGCTGGTGAGATTTTATGTTTCTAGAGTATGGGGCTTAAACCCGCCCCTCTTCTCCATTGGCTGGCTTCCTAAACGGAGGCCAGCCATTGGAGAAGAGGTTTGTCTTTCCATTTAAGCCCTGTCTTTTTCGGACTGAGGGGTGTGTTTTTTAGTTTCTTACTATCCTCTTCCCATTGGGTTGAATTTTACATTCCAGCCAATGGAAGAGGAAAGAAAGAAAAACACGTCCCCAGTCTGAAAATGACGGGGGGTTTCTCCGATCCATTTCTGCTGGACCTCGGAGAAACATGGTGGTGTTCATGGCGTGGTCCGAGGTTCATGGCCGTGTAATGCCTCCAGCACGTAATTACAGGTTTGTACCTGTTCCCACTGGTAACACAAACAGCGTGTGGCGCCTGTCTTACTACCGCACTGTATGCTATTTCGATTAACGTGCCTCCGTGGAAATAATTGTTTTGGCGTGTTGTGTATGCCTTTGCCCCTGTCGTATATTTTTGCCATGCCTCTCATTCAACTATTAGTCCGTGCCTCTCTTCTACCCTTGTGGAGCTTCTCATTTAACTATAGTTTCGTGCCTGTCTGCTCTGCCTTTGCCAGAACTCCCATTACACTATATATTTGTTCGTGGCTGCTCTACCCCCATTAAACCTCCCATAACACATTCCCCATCAAATTGCAAGTCGATCACGGGGTGCTATACCCTCCCGTTATCTCTTACGTTAAATACCAATTTGCTGCCTGGTTATTTTCTAACCTTGTTAAGCGTTATCAAACTACAGGTCCGTACCCGTGTCCACTGTTAGAAACAAACAGCAAATGGCGGCCGCCTAACTAGCGCCGTGTATGCTTTTCCTATTGGCGTACTGCCCGCGGCCCGCCTGGTTGTTGGCCGTGCCTGCAGACGGAAATGGAAATGAGGCCCGCGAGGGCTGGGACCGATGGCCGAAGTGTTGCGGGGCTCCCCAAGGCAAGTGCCCCTGTCGTCTACTTCTTATGCCCCCCATTAAACTACAAGTACGTGCCTTTCTTCTGCTTTTGTGGAGCCTCTTATAAACCTTCTTATTAAACTACAGGTTCATACCTGTTCCCACTGTTAACACAAACCGCGTGCGGCGCCTGTCTTACTACCGCCATGTATGGTATTTCGATTAACGTGCCTCCGTGGAAATAACTGCTCTGGCGTGTTGTGTATGTCTTTGCCCCTGTCGTATATTTTTGCCATGCCTCTCATTCAACTTTTACTCCGTGCCTCTCTTCTACCCTTGTGGAGCTTCTCATTTAACTATAGTTTTGTGCCCGTTTGCTCTGCCTTTGCCAAAACTCCTGAAACTTTATAAATAAATTACACTATATATTTGTTTGCGGCTGCTCTACCCCCATTAAACCTCCCATAACACATTCCCCATCAAATTGCAAATTGATCACGTTAAATACCAATTTGCTGCCTGTATATTCTAACCGTGTTAAGCGTTATCAAACTACAGGTCCGTACCCGTGTCCACTGTTAGAAACAAACAGCAAATGGCGGCCGTCTTACTAGCGCTGTGTATGCTTTTCCTATTGGCGTGCCCCTGTGACAATCACTGCTTTTGCCTATTGTGTATGCTGTTCGATTTGGTATGTCATGGTTCTTTTTTTTATTTTATGCACTTCGTCCGTGCCCCTGTTGTCTACTTCTTATGGCCTCATTCAACTATACCTCTGTGCTTCTCTTTTTCCCTTGTGGAGTCTCTCATTTAACTACAGCTTCGGGCCCGTCTGCTCTACCTTTGCCAAAGCTTTCATTACACTACAAATTTGTTCGCGGCTGCTCTACCCCCATAAAGCCTCCCATAACACTATAATTCCAAGCCTTAATGTTTTCCCCTCGTCATCATTTCTATTACTCTGCCATCTCGTCCCTCTTGGTTTTAATTGTGTTAAGTCTACTTTAATATTTCAATCATTCCTTTCACTCTCTTATTAGTATGATTCAAAGTATACCACAGCTCTGTGCTTTCGAGTTGCCCTGCAAGTGCGCAGGCAACTCTAATGTTGGGGGCAAGTGTGTGTGTGTGTGGCTCTATGTTTGTATGTGGCTCTGTGTGTAGCTCTGAGTGTGTGTGTAGCTCTGAGTGTGGATGTGTGGCTCTGAGTGTGTGTGTGTGGCTCTGAGTGTGTGTGTGGCTCTGAGTGTGTGTGTGACTCTGAGTGTGTGTGTGTGGCTCTGTGTGTGTGGGGGGCTCTGGGTGTGTGGGGGGCTCTGGGTGTGTGTGGGTCTATGTGTTTTTGTGTGGCATTTGCAAGAGATTAAGCTATTGGCATTGTAAATGACAATGCCATTTATTTTTCTGTTTTCAAAACCAACACATAAATGAAAATGTTGTCATTTACAATGCCAATAGCTCTAACTTTTGCAAAGGCGAGACCGTTGCATTGTAAATGCTTGTTCTTCCATGTGTTTTAGGCTTTCCTGTTACTCACCTGTTTCCTGGGTGTATTGTGTTTTCCAGACAATGGCGACGCCCTCAGTTTCAAAGACGTGAGACCAACCCCATCCCGAATCCTGGCCCTTTCTATGAGCGTGCCTGTGGTCCTACGGAACTGACGACTTCTCCCAAGTTTGTGGCATCCCTCCCACTTCCTTTTGCCTTTGGAATCAACCGCCCGTGCTACGTAATTAGTGTGGAGGGTTGGTCTGGATGTGAGAGGGAGGACTATCATCTTTTCCGCTACCCCTGGCTTTCAGGTTAGTGGAATCTTGACAGTACCATGCTACAGCTTGGGCTGACACACACTAAGGTGCTCTAAAATCCTCAGGACAGCAGATGAAGATAAAAATAAGGGAGCACCATGTAGACAGAAAGTGGGGACTAGGGGCCAGTAGTAATATTTACGTGTTGCAACATTCTGGTTACAAATGTATGAACTGACCTATGTGCCTTTAGGCTGATTCCTTAAAAAAAAGATTTGGATTAAGTTATAAACCACCCCAACTAATCAATATTTATTAGGTAGGAGGCAAATTGAGACTGAGTCAGATTGGCCACAGTCACAGGGCTGGGGCCTGCAAGGGTCAGCAGGCCACCAGGTCTGTGATCCACTTCCAATAAGGTAAACTTTTCTTTTAAATGCAGCACTTTTTCCTTAAAGGAAAAGGGGCTGACTTTTTTCCTTTTTAAGCTTGCTTTAAGTTTGGCGGGGGTCTCTTAGACCACTGCTTACTCTACAACTTTTGTTGTTATATTCACAAAGGAGAAGGGGGCTCAATCCCAAGTAAACCAGTTCCCTTTTGTGGATGGATTACCAACTTCTTTAAAGTGTCTATAAATTTTGAAGATTTCAGTCGCAAATCATTAATACATAAGATACCAATCCAGTATTTCGAAGGCATGCCTACAACATGCCCCTACTAGATAATAATTCGTAATCCATGAAGAATACCATGGTAGGATTTGAAAAACCCTTTCTCTCAGCTAAATTGGGGTTCCTCCATAGGAGAAATAACTTAACAGCTGCAAATTTTGAATTTGAGATTTTCTGACAGTTACAATGCTTATTGCAACTGGCCCCTAGGAAACGAACTAAATTTGCAGTGACAAGTACCTCTTATTCCTTGTGGTTATTGACACTGAACCTCCCTTAACTCCACAACAGAGGGCAGTAAAGCAAACCAAAGCACGGAATTACAGATAGACAGCAAAGAGGCTCCATACAGGACTCCAAAAATGATAATTTGCATTACTGATTAAACGTTGCTTGCTGTGCAAACATCATCAGGGCATGTAAAGAGTGGCCATTTCAGGAAACAGAGATATGGTTAAACAATTGCCAAACTTGGTTGTTCCTTTATACTTGAGGCTATGCTAAGTTATCCACTAAGAACTTGGATTTAGGGGCTGTAATGGGGCCAGCTGACAATTCTTACCCTCATATTGGCAAGATTTAGACTACTGTGTTCGTAATGGCCATCACAATATAACACGGTTATTAATTGCACCACTATAAATCTTCGGAACTGGTGGTAAATAATGTAAAACAATATTTTATCCGAAGTGTATTGTTGCACGTGGAATCATAGTTGATTTATTTATTCATTTATTAAGTTTTAAATAGTGCTAGCTAGACCCGAAGGTATCCGAGCACTTTGCATGTTATGAGTAGACGTTTAATAGAATTACATGAGGGGATTCTTAAGGGTCGAAAAAGTCAAAGAACGTGTAGAAGCCATACATCATTTAAGTATTTGGAAAAAAATAGTTGATCTTCCAGGACCTTTCTTGCTTACTTGCTGCAGAGGACTCGAGTCCATCAAAAATGCTGGCGTCGAAAACTGGAGCACACCTCAGAGAACAAGAGGATGCTTGCTTTGATTCAAGGTAGATTGCCTGATCTTCAAATGGCTGCGGTAATGGCTCATCAATACGTCCACTCAAAAGCTAGGTGTTACTACCTGCGCCGATAGGTGAAATCAACAACCTTTTCTTATCAGTCACCCTCACCCACAGCTTCAACTGCACCTTTTTGGAAAGCCTAATAGTACACCACTCCAGTAGTACTGATTTAAAACTCACTTCCTTAGGCCAATCTCTGGCACAAACAGATTAGGCAGCTCTTTTAAACTCCTCCCTCCAACTCCTTTATAGTATCACTCCCCCTAAAAAGAACAAACTTCAAAAGTGCATGGGAGTGGACTGAGTCACCCCCTATTTTTAGAGAGTGGGTGCCAGTGGCGGCTAGTGGCAGGGCAGGGTGGCGAGGCAGGGAAGAAGGGGGGAATGGGACTAGGACGGAAAAATTATTATAAAAGAAAATAAGAACTTACCTTCAGCCACATCATGCTCTTCTACTCCTCTGCAGACAGGCTCCCAGAATCCTCTGCGGCCAATCCTTACGCTGCTCTCACAACATGAAAGTAGCGTCAGGATTGGCCTGAGCACCCTCGATTCGTGCTCCCAGGGAGACTGGAAGCTTGTGCCTGCTGCCTCCAACCAGGCAATGCAGCTCGGGTTGAAGACCACTTCAGTGCACATGTGAGTTTGACCATCCTGAGACTGCCGGCCAAACATACATGCGCACTTAAGGCACTACCACTCAGTGCCTGTCCTCCCCTGGCTCTGCCTCCAAGACTCAAGTCGGCACTTGCAATGGGCCCTCAGCATATTTTTAAGACCTCATACCCAGGCAGCGTCCTCTTTATTTTTGCAGATGGCCCTCGAGGGGTTTATCTTTCAAACTCTTAATTGCAGCTGAAGGTTCGTTCGATTGACGCGTTAATGCTTAACAAGCTGGGAGTGTGGACCATTATTGTGCTTAGCTGGTTAAACAATATCCAGTGCTTTTTTATGTACTTGTATATATTTCTGTGTATTTATTGTGATGGGGTTTATTGTAAAGACATATGCTGAGAACTATGCACTAAAATTTGAATATCATGTGGAAACAAACATATTCACTGCAAACTATTCATTGTTTTAAAATACACACTGTATGTTTTATTTAAACTGCGAACACATTTAAGTGGTATTAGCAAAAACCACAACACTGTTTAAAAATGTTGTCTTCTTAAATTCTCAGCTGTTACGCGTTGATGTGTAAAGACCATAAAGGTGATTTTTAAAAAGTAACGCTGAAGTCCAAATATATTCTTTTCACATTTCGGGGCGACTTTGTTGTTTCTGTAAGCATGTGTCGCATTTTAACTTATCACCAATAATGCTTTTGATTCCATAGTTCATCATTGATATTAGCTTGAAGAGTTGCAAATTTCAATGGAGAACTGTAAAAGCACAGAGTTTCACGTTCCTTGGTGTATATTTTTTGCACACCATATGTATATTCATAACCTCATCATTTATTAATGATAGTATGTTTATAAATTCAAGGGCTACATTTTAACTGTGGACTCAGCTATTTTATAAAAATTAATTGCCTTGCATTTGCAGACGAGTCGATGTGCATATATAATTGGTTAATATATGAATACTATAGTAAGCCACTACAAATGAATATGACAATTTACAACGCACGAGTTACAACGCGTGTGATTACTACACATTTTTTACATCGCAAAATCCATTACAATGCATTTTTTTACAATGCATGTCATTACAAGGCATAATCCATTACAACACAATTACTATTCGAACTCCGCTGGGGCGCTACTTTGGGGAATGCGTTGTGAAGGATCATGCGTTGTAATGGATTTCGCTTTGTAAAACATTCATTGTAATGATACACATAAAGCATTGTGATTTATTGTAGATAAACAGGTACTGCGCAGCAGTGTTAATGAGTCAATACTCACTCCAACTGTCAAATGGTCACTCTACTTAAAACATTAAGGAATCAGATGACACACAAAGGCTCCTGAAGTTTCCCCGGTGGACCGCCAGGGTGGGGGCCGTATTTGGACCCCTGGGGGGCCATGTTGCTACTGGGGGCTGTTTTTGCAGCATAGCTGCAATATCAGCCCACTGTAACAAAAGAAGCTTCAGTGTTTTCCATGCGCTATTATTCTAGCTCTTAAACTTTCAGGGGGTATCAATCTTTCACCACGTATCAAAATGCCATCTTCAGCAGAGAGATCTTGTGATACTTTCATGAAGGTTTGGAACTGGTACATTACATTCTTTTCTTTTGGCCAGACTTCCTTAACATACTTTATGACTTGTCCTATTACCTCATATCTAGCCACCTCACTCCTCCACTCCATTTCACCCTACACATGTTCTCCACATCAATGGACGGATATCAATGGATATGATTTGATTTTGATTTGATTTATCTATTTCTAAAGCGCACGAATGCCCGGAGGCGTCTTGGCGCTATGACATGTCCGTAGTCCTGAACTGGTCTTAGGTTTATGCAGTGAACAACCATGTTTTAATTTGCTTTCTGAACAAGTCCAAAGATGGGCTGTTTTTTATATCTAATGGTAGTTGATTCCATGTCCTTGCTGCATGGACGAAGAAACTTCTTCCCCCCCCAGTTCGCTCGTTTGAACTTGGGTATTGCTATCAGTTTTTGTTGGCCAGATCTAAGTAGTCTGGATGGTTCGTATTTCCTCAACTGCGTCTTTATGAAAAGAGGTCCTTTGCCCTGCAGGGCCTTATAGGTCAAACATAGTGATTTAAATTTGACTCTTTTGGCGACTGGAAGCCAATGAAGTGATGCTAATTTATGGCTGACGGACTGAAACGTTGGTATGTCCAGGATCAGTCTTGCTGCAGCATTTTGAAGGCGCTGCATCTTATCTATGATTTTTATTCTGGCTCCTGCATACAGTGCATTTCCGTAGTCCAGGCGGGATAATGCTAGAGCTGTGACTACCGTTTTACGTGCATCTTGGGGCAAATATGGTAGTATTTTTTTTATCATTTTTAGTATTAGCCAAAAAGAAGAAGATGCCAGTTTGTTTACTTGGGCTTCGTATGCTAGCTTGGTGTCTATCATGAATCCTAAATCTTTCACCTTCTCCGAGGGGTCTGGGCATGTTCCCAGCTTGTCAGGCCACCAGTCTGGGGACCAGATGTCTGCATTACCTCCCAAAAACATCACCTCACTCTTTTCTCCATTGAGTTTAAGGCAATTTTGTTGCATCCAATGACTAACTTTTAACATGCAGTGTTGGAATTTGTCGGCTGTTACCTTTGTGTCTTTATCTATGGATATGACGATTTGGGTATCGTCTGCGTACGACATTGGCGTGAAGCCATTTTCCCTCATTACTTCTGCAAGGGGGGCCACGTACAAGTTAAAAAGCGTTGGGCTTAATGATGAGCCCTGCGGGACACCACATGGTACCTCAAAGGAGTCTGATTTTGAGTTTCCTAGTTCCACTGTAAACTTTCTATCCTTCAGGTATGATGTGATGAGATTGCATGTAGATTCGCTTGCTCTAGCTTCTCTAATGCGGTTTATTAGAATCTCGTGGCTGACCGTGTCGAAGGCCGCCGAGAGATCCAACAATACCAAGGCGGCCTTCTCCCCATTGTCCAGTACTTTCCTAAGTTCTTCAACTGCTGTGAGGAGAGCTGTCTCTGTGCCGTGCCCTTCACGGAATCCGAATTGGGAATGGTCAAGCCAATTATTGTCCAATAGATATTGTGATAGCTGTAATACTTTTGCGGCAAAAGGGATCCTAGCTATGGGTCTATAGTTGCTAGGGACCTCACAATCCAAGTTGGGTTTCTTCAGGAGTGGTCTGATCAATATAGTTTTCCAATCGTTTGGAAATGTGTTAGTGTCTAAAATTATAGCAAACAGTTTTTGTAGTACCAGTCCTATTTGCTCTGAACAGCTTTGCATCACCTTAGGTGGACAAGGGTCTAAGGGGCTGCCCGAGTTAGTTACCATTATTTCTTTGCTAATTTGTTCCACTGTTGGTAGGGCCCAATGAAAAGATGGTGGGCAGACGGATGGATTGGTTGGTTTTACAGCAATAATGGGGTCTTGAGTAGTTTTTTCTGCTTGATTATTTTTAAACAGCTCATAGACTGATGACACTTTACTAACAAAAAAGTGGCCTAGTGTGTTGCAGAAGTCGGATGATATATCCTCAGGGTTATTATTTTCAATTTTAGCAAGTTTTTGGACTACTGCAAATAGGTCTTTGCTTGAGTTTTTTGATGCATTTATTTTCTGTACAAAGAATTTGCTTTTTTCTGCCCTAGTCATATTTTTGTAAGTAGCCAGTTCATTTTTATAGTCTTTTCTTAGTTTGGGGTCATAATGTGTTTTCCACTTTTTCTCTGCTCTTCTGCAGGTCTGTTTTTGTGTCTTCAAGGCGTCTGAGTACCAGGGTTGCAAAGGGTATTTTCTTTTAAATGTCACTCTTTTTTGAGGTACTGAAGTCTGGATTGCTGTTTTAAGCCAGTCATTAAATTGCGTATAGGCTGTGTTACAGTCGCTATCCAGAATTGGGTATGAAGACTTCAATGTCTCTACCAGCATGTGGGAGTTGACTTTAGACCAGTCAGGGTAGGTGGCTCTTTTTTGACTTTCGTTTGGTTTTCTCAGCTCCTCTGTAATTTCTAGTTGGAAAGAGACCAATAAATATATTATCCTGATGTTCGTCTTCCATTAAATCTATACCAGCCTCAAAAGGGAATCTTGATAGAAAATCTACACTGCCGTTCTTGTTCCCAAGCAGATACACTACCTCAAAATCATATTGCAAAAGTTTAGTGGACACCCTGGTGATTCTTGGGGTGTGTTCCTTAATCTGATCACCAGAAATATTTAAACTAACGGCTATGATCCTTGCGCAGAACAAAATGGCTTCCCCAGATATAGGGATGAAATTTTGTGATATCCCACCAACAGGCCAACAGTTCTTTCTCAACAACTGAGAAATTTATTTCAGCTCCCCTCAACACCCTTGAGGCATAACCTAATGTTTCTTCAGTACCTCCCTTGTCCTGTGTGAGTATTGCCCCCAAACCATGCTCACTAGCATCAATAGTGATGGTGCATTTTATTTTCGGATCAAAGGGCTTAAGGATCTTAGGTCCAACTAACTGAGACTTAATTCATTCGAACGTATCCTGGCAGCTCGTGTCCCTTTGGAATGGCCCGTTTTTTTTTAGCATGTTAATGAGTGGCTTTACTGGGGACACATAGTCTGGCACAAATGACGAGTAGAGTTCATAAAGACCAATGAAGGAGTTAAAACCATCTTTATCAACAGGTGCAGTAGCATCCACTATAGCTTTAACTAAACCTGGTTTTGCTTCAACTCCATGTTCTGACACCACGTGTCACAAGTATTCTACTCTCTCTTTTAGAAAAAGACACTTTTCGCTCTTAAGAACATAACCTTAGTCCTGCATAATCCTCAAGACTTTCATCAGTGTCATGACTCTCTGGAGTGTCCCCAAAAATCAGCACATCATCCTGGATAATGTCTCCTCTCCACATGTGATTCATGATTCTTTGAAAAACTGCTGATGCTGACGCCAGCCCTAATGGTACAAAAGGGGGTGGTGATGGGCGGAGCATCTGAACTAATCAAACACTCACACCCAGTCAACAGAACTGGGTTTAATCCATCACCATTCTTTAGCCCACTCTGCCACCCCAGTTCAGACATGGCCATATGCAAATCAGTCTGAGCCTGTGCCTCATGGGAACAGTCCAGCCCGAACTGCCAAGCCATGCCTTCCCTGGACTGGAAACAAGCTTCCTAGGACTGGTTTCTGGCATTACATCCGTCTTCAGCCAGGCTTGCTTGAATCCAGTGGCAAAGTGAGCAAGGAACTCACGTCTGAGCATACCCTGCCAACTTATGGCGAACAAAGCGGTACAAAAGGGGGTGGTGATGGACAGAGCATCTGAACCAATCAAACACTCACACCCAGTCAACAGATCTGGGTTTAATCCATCACTGTTCTTTAGCCCAAATGGCATCCAACAGTACTGGTATGAACCAATAGGTGATACAAATGCCATCGAATGTCTGGAAAATGGGTCCAACACCACCTGATGGTAAGCAGAGGCCAGTTCTAATTCTGTTAACCACTTTGACTCATTTATCATTGTGTTGTAAGCAATTCTGTGATTTTAGGCAAGGGAAGAGAACTGATCCACATGATTCAATTCACACTGTGTAATTCCACACAGCTGTGCAGCTCCCCATTTTTTATTTCTATACGTGAGAAAACTTTAGGTTTGAGGTCTCTGACCTTAACTGCTCCAACAGCCTCATTGTTCATTTCCTCTAACTCTTTCACAGATACTTTGGATAACTCAATGCTTTTTGCAGTCCGAATAGTTTCCTTTAGTGATGGGTTCCCCATTGATAACAACTTCTATTATATCGTTTTGTCTGAACTCTTACAGATATATTGGTCTCGGACCAGCTTTTCCATAACACCTTCAATTGACAGTCTGCACTTAATTTCCTGAGTGCAGAAACCTCATCTTCTCCTGTCATCTGTTCTATTTTGAAAACGTTGTGGCAAATGACTACAAAACTGGCTGTACATCAAAACGTAAAACCAATTTTGTTTTACTGTTTTCACATAGTTATCAATATCCTCCTCTCCTTGATCTCATACCAATGGTGGTAAATGTTTGAAAATGTTTGAAAATTGATCTGCCCTCAAAACCCAGTGAATGAAGTAACAAATATTTTTTCCTCTCAGGCTTGCACCACAACGCTTCTATTGCTCCTATGTAAGTAACAATGGCATGGTACCAATTCTTCCAGGCAATAGGTAGAACGCCTAGTACCTCTAAGAAGGATGGGGGTGCTGCACCAGACTGCATTTGTAGACTCTAGTGGAAGAGATGGAAAGCAGCGGCCAGGGTGCCTGACTCCGGACTACAGGGTTCACGATTCAATCCCTGGTGACGGCAGCAGGTTAGCCCAGCACCATGTGTCTCTGGGCAAAAGCTTGCTTAATCTTCCCGAGGGCCCCCAGCGCCGGGACACCACTTCAGAGGTAGCTGTGCGCTTTACAAATACTGGTATTTCATTTCATTATTTCATTTCATTTCTGCACAATATAGCCAATAGTTACTTTGCAATAAAACTAGATAGCATCACAAATGTACTCATGCAAATGCTAATTGTAGAACTGCTAAAGAATATAAAATGCAAAAAACTAAAAATATACATTTTAAATGAAAAAGTGTTGCCTGAGACGAACTAATAATTGATTGGTAAAAAAAGTCTGAGGTGTGCATATCACCGCGTTGAGCTGTGCATGTTACCTCCCTGTGAACTGGCCGTGAATGCACCACTTTAACACACATATCAAGGTGTGCGCATCAGTGCACTGCATAAATACTGCTGTTGGCAACTATACCTCGACTAGCACAGATTAACACGTTGTGTGCTGGGTCCTTGAGCAATGGGCATCGTCCTCATAAGTTGTACCAGGTTAACTGAAATTTTGCCAAATTGGCCACAACGTTATCAGCTTGTGATAAATAGCATGGCCTGCTTCTGATGCTGAATAACAACACTCTTAAAATGGCTGTTGCATCAGATATGTCTGACCACGATAGATGTGCGTAATACGGCACAGAGTTTATTCCCGCCGTGAGCAACTTGCAGCAACTAGACCAGGGAATATCCCGAAACCACTGCCATACGCATGCGCACTGACTATACTACTAGTGTTTGTCTCAGCAGTGCTTCTCTCTATGTGTCCAATGCGCCAATGCCGCTTTGAATCAACGGGGGTCCTATAATCTGTGCCTGAGACTTTGCACTGTGACAAATCAGTTGTTGGAGCGAGCATTGACTCTGAAACACTGCTGCGCAGTACCTGTTTATCTACGGCAAATCTTCATAATGATTTATGTGTATCTGTAGTTACTTACTACAAATATGTTGGGGACGAATCTCAGGTACTATATATATATATATATATATATATATATATATGTATGTATTTACTGAAAAAAACCATAAGTTTCAGGGACATTATAGTTAGAAATTAGCATTTAAAAAACCTTTGCAATTCACTGAAAAAAACATAGGTTTCAGGGACATTATAGTTAGTTTGACATTTCACTCGTACAAAACCAGTGAAATTCGACTGTTATAGTTAGTTCAGCTAGCTATAACTCATGCCCTCGCAAAGCACTGCTGATGATGTCACATATTACATCCTTCATGACATGGTCAGTGACATCACTGATGAGATCTCAAATGACATCACTGAAGACATCATCCAGTGACCGTGTGTTTCTGTAAAGTTTAAATATGATTTATAAATATGCCAAGGTGTAGTGAAGAATGAGTGGGTGTATAAGTGTATGAATGTATCATTTAGTAGGTGTGTGACTGTCTGCAGTAGTGAGTGATTAAACGTGCCTTAGTGGATGCATAGGTTAGTGACTAAACTGTGTAAATGTCTGTATCAGTCTGTCAATTGGTGTGTAAGCGGCTCCATGGGTTGGTGAGTAGCTACATGAGTGTCTATATGGGTTATTGATTGGTTGTCATGTCATGTCACATGTTTTTATATAGCGCAGCTTTTCACCGTGAGGTCTCAAGGCGCTTGCAGCAAACCGGTAGACAAAGTTAATAGCTGTTGAGGAATGTGTCAGGATTATTTAGGAAACAGCCAGGTTTTGAGAGTTTTACGGAATTGTTTGTGTTCGGTGATGAATAACAGGTGAGGAGGCAATTTGTTCCAAAGCAAAGGAGCAAGATAGGAAAAGGAACAATGGCCATAACGAGAGGTACGGACTCGTGGTTGAATCAAGAATGATTTGTTACTGGACCTTAAGGGTCTTTTGGGTACATACCAGTTGAGTTTTTTCGAAGATTTTCGGGACCGGTGTTGTACAGAGTTGTGTGTGTCATAATAAGGATCTTAAAATGGCTTCTCGGACGGACAGGGAGCCAGTGGAGCTTTTTCAAGCATGGAGCAGAAGCTACTATGGTAGGGAGATTCAGAACTAATCTGGCTGCAGCATTCTGGAGGGTCCGCAGCTTTGAGAGCAGGTCCTCGTTGAGTGTGGCGTACAGGGCATTGCCATAGTCCAAATGGCTGATGATCAGGCCCTGTACCAGAGGTTTTCTGGCTTCAATAGGAAGCCATTTAAAGATCTTCCGAAGATTGCGTATGATACCATAACAGGTTCCTGTGAACTGGTTGACATGGTTTTTCATGGATAGAGCGTGGTCAATCGTTATTCCCAGATTGCGTACAGCTGGTTTTGGAGAAGGACATGCTCCCAATTCAGGAGGCCACCAGTCTTGCGACCAAGATTTTTCAGCATTGCCAAACAGAATGACTTCGGTTTTACTAGCATTCAATTGCAGTTTGTTGTTATTCATCCAGTTACTAATCTCAATCATGCAGTTTTTAAAACGAGAGCGGGAACCAGAGTAGTCTGTACCGTATATGATAAGCATTTGGGTATCGTTGGTGTACGATACGGTTACAAAGCCGTATGAATTGATGCTCTTCGCCAACGGAGTTAGATATACATTGAATAGTAGAGGGCTGAGAATCGATCCTTGGGGTACCCCCACAGTTACCGGGCGGCTACTTGAGACCAGGGTGTCTATTCGCACGGTGGTGAGGCGGTCAGTGAGATAGTTTTCAATCCAAACGAGGGCCCTTCCTCTGATACCTATCTCCCACAGTCGATGTTTCAAGATGCTGTGGGAGATTGTATCAAAAGCAGCGGATAGGTCCAAAAGGATGAGAATAGCTGAATCGCCTCTATCCACCGCTAGCCTGATGTTATCTATGATCACAATGACTGCTGTCTTCGTGCCATGAGCGGCACGGAAACCGGATTGTGAGAGGTCTAGAACCCCATGGGATTCGATGAAAGCCGTAAGCCGTCTGTTGATTAGATGTTCTAATACTATCCCAAAATAGGGTAGCAGTGAAATGGGCCGAGAGTGAACTGGTAATGTGGGATCAGTAGAGGTTTTTTTTAGGATAGGTTTAACTTGTGCATGTTTCCATTTGGTTGGCACAATGGCTTGCTCTAGTGAGGTGTTAAAAATTTCCTTGAGAGAGTCAGCCAGTAATGGGGTAATTTTAATGCAGCGGCGGGGAGGGAAGAGGTCTAGAGGGGAACCAAATTTTACCTTGTTTAGGCCCTCAAGTATTTCGGTAACGGTGATAGGGTCAAATTCAGTCAAACAAGGAATATCCTTGCAATTAGCAGAAAGGGAATTTATTGGTGGGAGGTTATTTTGCTGGAGTGGGCTGGAGTCAGTGTTCAAGAAGGAGGAATAAATTGATTGAATTTTATTATCAAAGAAAATGGACATAGACTCGACCCATTCTTGGGTGGGTGCAAACGGATGCTGTTCGGCCCGGGGTGACGAAAATTCTTTTAATATTTTAAATAGTTCTTTACTTGAATTAGCTGCGTTGTTTATGCGCGCGGTTAAATAGGTCTTTTTAGCCATTTTGATGTTTTTACATAAAGTGAGTGCAGCAATTTATAATTCGTATGATCCTCCTTTTTTTTTGTTTTCCGCCATTGCCGTTCAGCTGCTCGACTAGATTGCTTGTCAGTTTTTAGAGCGGCGGTGAACCATGGGGAAGCAACGGATTTCACATTGACCTTCGTCTCAGGGATAATCTCATCCAGGGCTTGCAGGATAGAGATCTCTAGGTTGGTTACCATTAGTTCTGAGATTTGTCTGAGTATTTGTATGGGTGCCTGAGTGTCTGTGTGGGTGGGGGGTGTATGACTCCCTACATGGATGTGTGAGTGGGTGATTCAATGGGTGTATGGGTTCAAGAGTGAGTCTGTGAGGGTCTGTATGGGTGGGTGAGTGTGTGTATGGCTGTGTTGGTGAGTGGATGGATGTCTCAGTGGTACATGTGTGAGTATCTACATATGTGAAATGCAGTATATGTGAGTGTTGAAGTATATGAATGACTATATGTGTGAATGAGTGATTGTGAGAGTGGCTGTTTGGATGAGTGTGTGCTTGTATCAGTGATTGTATAAGAGAGTAAGTATGTATCAGTATATATATGAATAAGTGAGGTGCTGTGTGTATATCTGTTTAGGTGAGTAAATGGGAGTGTGATTGATTCTTTGCATGACTGACTAGGTGTGTGAGTACCTCTATGGGTGAGTGGCGGTGTGTGAGTGTCTCTATAGGTGTATAAGTGCATATGATAGTGCTGTATTGATGAGCGACTGCATGTATAAGTGACTGTATAGGTGAATAAGTGGATGTGTGTGTAGACCTAGAAATCAGTGAATGGGTATGTAGTAACTGGTATTGGTGTGTGTATGATTTTGAAAATGCTGGCCGTATTTTACATTGGGTGTATCAAAGGTTATATTGGGTTGTGAGGAGTTGCATCTGATTATCAGATGGATGATGTCATCAGTGATGTCATTTGAGAAGTCATTAGAGATGTCATCAGTGATTGCACTGACCATGTCATGAATGATGTAATATGTGACGTCAACAGCAGTGCATTGCGGGTGTGCGAGTTATAGTTAGCTGAACTAACTATAACGGCCGAATTTGACTGGTTTTGTACCAGTGAAATGTCCAACTAACTATAATGTCCCTGAAACCTATGTTTTTTCAGTGAATTCCAAGGGTTTTTTAAATGCTAATTTCTAACTACAACATCCCTGAAACCTATTTTTTTTTCAGTGAATTTCTAAGGATTTTTAAATGCTAGTTTCTAACTATAGCGTCTCTGAAACCTGTGTTTTTTTCAGTGAATTTCTAAGATTTTTTAAATGCTAATTTCTAACTATGCCTACAGAGGTAGGACATGTGCAGAAAGAGAGGAAGAAAGGCGCAGAAAGAAGCAAGAGAAATGCAGAAAGAGGCAACAGAAGTCCAGAAAGACAAAGAACGGTGCACAAAGAAGCAACAGATATGCAGAAAGAATAAACAGAGGTGCAGAAAGAGGCCTTGTTGCAAAGTCATCCTGTGCTCCCAACCTTTTGCTGATGGGTACTGGCACTAACTGACTCTGACTAACCAACTCTTGAGCCAGTGCTATGCTAAAAGACACTTAGAATACAGTCAAAGCACTTACATACACTAGGGTACACTATGGGTTGGGATACCCCTGTGATTGGCATGACCTCCCCTCTAAGGCCCTAGTATATAATAAGGCAGGGGGATTATAACTACCTCTAAGTCAAAGGTGCAGAAACATTCTATTTTAACCAGTAGTCACGTTTGCAGAGTGGTAGAGAAAGGGTGCTTGGCCTCCGCCCAGCGCTCAAAAATTCCGCTGCGTAGGACTTACAGGAGGTACCAGGAGGGTTTCCTAGACCCAAAAGTCCCTCAGGAGTTAAGTGGACTTCATTCTCCATCCAATAGTCTGCCAGGAGGCGTGTTTGAGGAGGGGTGGAAAAAGGGGGCATGGCCTTTGAAGACGTCTTAGCAATCCTACTGTGTGTGACTTACTGGAGGTAACAAGAGGGGTACTTGGCCCCCAAGGACATCCTTGGGGGCCAACTACCCCTCCTATTACCTCCAGTAAGTACCACACAGCAGGATTGCTAAGTTCTCATAACAGGCCACGCCCTCTTTACCCCACTCTGCAAATGCACTCCCTGGCGTGCTCTCCGATGGCATTTGAATTCCCCTTCACTGCTGGGGGGTCCATAGGGGCCAACTAGCTTACCTCTTACCTCCAGTAAGCCCCACACAGTGCGATTGCTGAGAGGTGGACACAGGCCACTCCCCCTTTTTCCACCACTCTGCAAACACGCCTCCTGGCACGCTCTTGATCAGTGGATGAAGTCCCTTTTCCTCATGAGGGTCCATGGGGGCCAACTAGCCCACCAGGTACCTCCAGTAAGCCCCACACAGCTGGATTGCTGAGAGTGGTCTGAGGCCAAGCCCCCTTTTTACACCACTCTGCAAACGCGATTCCTGGCGCACTGCTGCTCGGGGGATGAAGTCCACTTGTGTCCACCAGCAGTGTGCCAAAAGGCGTGTTTGCAGAGTGCTGTAAAAAGGGGCATGGCCTCGGACCACCTCTCTCCAATCCAGCTGTGTGGCACTTACTAGAAGTACCTGGTGGGCTAGTTGGCCCCGAGGGACCCTCAGGAATGAAGGGTAACACCCCAACTTAGAACACACTATAGGGGCGCGTTTCCAGAGTGGTGCATAAAGGGGGCGGGGCCTCTGGCGAGATGCCAGCTTTTTAAAAAAATATTTTTTTAGAAGGGGGCTGTGTGGCCCCCCTTCTTTCAGTATTTGTGAGGCCGTGGGGACCCTATCCCCCAGGGCCTGACCCCTTTAAAAACAAAATAAACGGCTTCCGAGGACAATTTCTGCCCTGGGGACCCCAACCCCCGGGGCATAGCCTCCTTCTGTAAATGTATTTATTGGGAAGGAGGGCCGCATTGCTCCTCTTCTCTAGGCCACTATTGGCCCTGGGAATCCCATCCCCGGGTGCCTAGCTTCTGTTTTAAATGTATTTATTGGGAAGGAGGGCCGCGTGGCCCTCCTTCCCTAGGCCACTATTGGCCCCAGGTGCCCCATCCTCCGGGGCATGTCCTCCTTTTTAAAATGTATTTATTGGGAAGGAGGGCCTTGTGGCTCACTTTCCCTGGGCCACTATTGGCCACGGGGACCCCATTCTCCGGGGCCTGGCCTTTTTTTAAAATATGTTTCGTTCATTGGGGAGGGAGGGGCCGCAATGCCCTCCTCCCCATGGCCATTTCTGGCCCCGGTGATCCCATCCCCCGGGGCCTCGCCATACATTGGGGACTGTGGGGGGAGCCCCAATGCCCCCCCGGTCCCTGCCAGCTTCTCAGCTCCTGAGGGATCCGGCATTGCTTCAGGGCAAGGGGAGCTGCTAACAGGCAGCTCCCCTTGCCCAAAAGCAATTCTGCTTTGCTTGTTGGAAACGAGAGCAGGTTTCCTGCTCTCGCTTCCAACAAGCAAAGCAGTGTTTGCAATGACAGGGCAGGGCATATATATGTATATATATATAATAGACTGTAACTCAGATTTGACTGAAAAAGTGGTATATTAATTCCCTTGTACATGTGAGATGTGCTAAGATTGTAATTCTACTTTCTGTGACATTACGTCTTGTACTATCACTTCCTGCGATATCACTACCAGGCTATAAGTGGAGTAGGTTCTGCCAGGGCTCAGACACAGCAGGAAAAAGGATGGATATTATAAATGGTGCCCACCAAACCCTCTATTCGTATCTATCCAAGGAAAAGAAAATACACAAGCATTGGTAAGATCAAGAGGTCTGGTGTTGGCTGCCAGCCTTTTGACTTTGTCAATGATTGTTTTATTATTTCATAGGTTTTGAAAAACTTCCTTTTGGGAGATGTGCTAGGCTCTACACCCACCCCCCAAACAATAAATACATTGGCCAATTTAATGTAATGTGGATTTTTAGAGGGCTGCTTGAAAACCGTGAGGGTATCCAGGCACTGAGGAGGTGAAAGTAGGCTTGTGGTGAGGCTGGGCCAGAGTACAGGCTGTCTTGATGGTCCTGCAAGAAGTCTTAATCGAAAGCCAGGTCTTCAGCTTTTTGCGGAATTCAAGAAGTGAGAAGGAGGCCCTGATGTGTTGGGGGAGGTCGTTCCAGGATTTGGCGGCATGGTAGGAGAAAGATTGACCTACCCTTCTGCTTTTGTGAATGCGGGGTGTGTGTGCAAGTGAGAGTGATGCTGAGAGAATTTGTCTGGTGGGTTGGTGGAAGTGGTATGCAAGTCCCATATTGTGCAGTGACTTGAATATGTGTGCAAGAAGTTTCAACTGGCAGCATTTCTGGATGGGAGCCAGTGGAGCTCGTGTGGAATCGACAAGGGAGGTCAAGGATGAGTCCGAGAGCGGTGTTTTGGATAGTTTGAAGTTTGTGAAGAAGATGGGTTGGGCTGCCGGTGTAGAGTGCGTTTCCATAGTCCAATCTCTTTGTCATTAGGGCCTGCATGATAGTGCGTCTGGTGTCCAGTAGCAGCCACTTAAAGATTTCACGTAATATGCAGAGAAAATGGAAGCATGCAGCGGTAACAGCGTTGACCTGGAAGTTAATTGTGAGGTTGGTGTCCAGGATGAGCATGAGTTGGTGTCTAGCATGGTCGACTGGGGTGGGTGTGGCTCCGAGTTGGGCAGGCCACCATGTAGTGTCCCATGGTGAGCTCTTATTTGAGGAGAACAGCACTTCAGTTGTTTTGTGGTGGTTGAGCCTGAGGAAGTTCTCCTTCATCCAATTGGCCATGCTGGTAATGCATTGTTTTAAGTTTGACTTGGAGGTGATGTGTCGCCCGAGAGGGAAAAGAATGAGCTGGGTGTCGTCGGTGTAGGAGATGATGTTGATTATATGGGATCTGATGATGTTAGCCAGAGGAGTCTTGTATATGTTGAAAAGAATGGGGCTGAGTGATGATCCCTGTGAGCCTCTGCAGATGAGGTCCTTAGGTACTGATGTGAACTGCTTGAACCTGACTCTTCATGTCCTTCCGAAGACAAAGGAAGCTATCTATTTGAGTGCTGGTCCTTGTTTTCCCATTTTGCGTAGTTTTGCGATGAGTGTGTGGTGAGAGAAAGTGTCAAAAACATCAGAGAGGTCGAGGATGATGAGGTCAGTGGTCTGTCCATGGTCGAGGATGGTTCGTATGTCATCTGTGGTAGTGATGATGGATGTTTCAGTGCTGTGATTGTTTTGAAATCTTGATTGCAAGTTGTCCAAGAGTTTGAGATGTTCTAGGAGGTCAGAGAGTTGTCTGTTGATGGTCTTCTTGATGATCTTAGCTGGGAGGAGGAGTAGCGAGATTGGTTGGTAGTTTGCAATGTCCTTGAAATAATTAAAATAGAGAATCCAAGTGAAGATTGAAGAGGTGTATTTGCAAGGGGCACAGTACTATTCAGTCCAAGTCCAGCAGCATAATGACAAGGATTCTAATTCCAAGTGGAATCACATCTAACTGCATGGCAGGTGCCAGGGTTAAAAGTATACAGGAGGAATTAAAGGGAAAGCACAATACAAGTAAAGAACATAGCACAATGTAAGATAGTTGCACTGTCCTTCAAGGTCGGCTGAGGGTTTTTTAAGGAGGGCAGTGACTTCAGTGTCTTTAGAGCTATCTGCCATTTGACTGTTTTGAGGGAGGTGTTGATGAAGGAAGTGAGTGCAGCGCTAATTGTGGCTCTTCCTAGGTTGCCTGTGGGTGATTTGATTGTGGCTCTTTCCAGGTTGTCTGTGGATGCCCCCGAGTGGACTGCCTTCCTTATTGCTGCTGTGTACTCGAAGGATAGAGGGTTCCATGCTGTCAGTTGGTAGTCTTTGGTTGAAGAGGTTAGCAGGCTAGGATGGCTGATGGGTGGTGGCTGTGGTTCAAAGTTGTTGTAGATCTTGTTGATTTTTTTGTAGAAGAAGTCCGAAAGGTTGTTGCAGAATTCTTGTGTAGGGGTGATGGTGTTGGTTGCAGCTGCTGAGCTGGTAAATTCCTTGACAATGGTGAAAACTTCCTTGCAGTTGTTGGAGCTAAATTTCATTCTCAGGGTCAATGACTTTTTCTTGGTCTCTTTCCCTTGATTGTGATAGTGTCTAGGTGCAGACTTATATGTGTTTCTTGAGGTGGTTCCTCGCGTGGTTCTCCATTTCCTTTCGAGTTAAGTGCAACTCTCATGGACTGTCTGAGGTCAGCGTTGTACCAGCTTGCTTGTTTGTTGGATCTTTTGAGTTTTGTGTTTTTCAGGGGTGCCAGGATATTAATGCAGGTGGTGATCCAGTTGAAGCATTGGTGGGGTCTAGGTATTGTAGGTGTAGGACGTTGAGCCATTCTGCTTCTGTAACTTTCTTCTAGCAACGGCATGGGGTGTTGTTAGACTCTGTAGTGGTGGTTGATTTCTTTCTTATGTTGAATTGGACGGTGAAATGGTTGCTCCATGTGTGTGGAGTAATGTGGCTGACTTTAACCTTGTCACTAGAGGAGAAGCTGGTGTACATTTGTGTGCAAAATACAAACAAATTAAATTTGGTCCCAAAAAGCACACATTGCCAAAGGTGTCATCATGACACTGAAGGTAACTACCTTGTGTGCAGATGTGGTCCTTGTGAAAGAATGCCATTACTAACGGTGAAGTTAGCCAATGGCAGATGTGAACTGACCCATTAACCTATGATGTAGTAGTGGGTGGAAGACAAATGTGGAAGGCATAACCGATTAGACCAATGGATGAAGAGTTATTAGCATCACTATTTTTGCAGGACTTGTGCTCAGTACAGACTCATTAGCAGTACACTGTGCTTAATGACTGCTGTAACACACACACTTACAAATTACGTACAGACTTTATTAAAAAAATAAAACAAACATATTTTGTGAGTTACAGTAAAGTATTTTGCAAATTCAAATTCAAATAATGTATTATAGTTCCTTAATTTTGTATCGCTTTAAAATTAAATTTGCAATTCTTCATTAGCTACATCAGCCTGTATACCCAAAGGGAACTGGGTAGAACCAACATTACAACAATGGCCACCCTCAAGGGATATTTTTAGCAGCAGAGAGTGTGTTCATATATGCTTCTCCTGGCAGAAAAAATGGCCTCAGGCATGTTTAGCGTGCCTGCTTCCATCCCCCTTGTAGAGCCTGGAGGTCCAACCTAGTTTTCAGCTAAATTCCGGCTCCCCCGCAAAACCTTCTTTGATGTTCTGCAAGCTGACAGATTAGCCCTAGAGAAATATTTAAAGGGGGAGGATAGCGAGCATAAAAATAATTAATAAATGTAATACATATACATATTAATACAAGAGATAAAGGAAAAGGTAACTGATATTCGGCACTAGGAAACAATCTTCAGCTATCCGAGCAGGAAACTGCTGGAAAAGTATTCTAAGTCGAGTGGCTGAAACCTCTTTGTTCGTAGGCTTCCAAGGCCAGTCTTAGGTCCAACAGTGGAAGAAAAAGTGGAAGAAAAATTGGCATCTTCTATCTTCCAGCCCCGCCTCTCCTATGCCTACCACTCTCGGGCACCTTTTTGTGTTTGGCAACATTCTGTTCCTACATGAAAGAGAGCTGAGTACTCAGCTGATAGTTACTACGAGAAACATAAGTCACCCAAAATGTACCTCAGATCATCGTGGTTTTTACTCTAAATACTATCTACTTTTTGTGTTTAAATTCGATGGGTTGCCTGCTCTGCTGCAGGAGCATTTCTTAACATGGATTGACAAAACCAGTACGTCTTGCTTTTGTACAATGGAAACCTTGGGTGGAATGAGTATGAAGATGTGCTGTTGATGGAGCAAGGATTCGCACGAAAAGCGACTTGCTCCCACTCATGAACCTCGTTTAATATATAATCATATTAATCCAACTGTTCGTCATTTATTTTGCATTTTTCCCCACACGCGGGTGTCCCCACGAGGCTTGCCTGTGTGTCTTTTTCATACTAACAAAGCTTGCACTAGAAGAAATGGCTGCTTCGCAGAAATTCAGTCTGCGCATGCGTCGGTCATACCCATGTGATGTGACGCACTCGCATTCTGGAGGGAATCTGTGCTCATGCGCATTGATGCTAAGATGGCCGCTTGTGCCTCACCATGCTCTCTGCTTGCTACTGCTGCTTTCGCCTATCTGTGTTTTCGCACTAAACCTTAATACTATAGAAGTTATAAAGTAAGGGGTGTGTTGAATTTTAGCTTGGTATACAGTGTGATCATTTTATATGTGTTTCTAATTTGTTCTCGCTTACTTTTCATGTATCGCGTCTCTGGGGCTGGGAAATCGGGAGTGGAGCCATACTTGAGGCTCTGCTGGGCACCGTCATGTGACCAGGGAGAAACCCTACGGCGCAGAAGCTGAAACAAGCCAGCTGGCTCCTGAAGCCCAATGCGCCTGAGAAAACTCCTCCGAGAGACAGAATCTCACCTTGAAAGAATCAACACTGTTGCTACCTACTATGAACTGCACTGTAGTACTGTATTTTCTATGATGGGAACGTGAACCCGAGGGGCGGATAATGAAAATTAAATATGTATTATGTGAACTCTGAATTCTAGGAGGTGACATTGCCCAGGCCACCTCTCCTGACCAATCATAATGTGGAAAACTATCACTTGCAACATTGGTGGGTGGTCTAAGGGTCCCCAAACAGTATAACTGCCCTAGTTTAGCTTAGGAAAATTGTCCGACTTGTCCGAGTAGCAGATCTGTCACTGACCCTACGAACTCTATAGGTGATCCAATCTTGAGTGCTGCGGAGCACTCTGTCCATACTTTCCACAAACTCCTAGGGGTGGAAATAGTCTTAAGTGCTGGCGAAGCACTTTGCTGGGGAATTCGAAAATCCAATCGGGGTTACTGGCGGATTGCTTGCAGAAAGGGAAAACACAGGTGTTGCTCCTGAAGCTGTGGGTGTTGGTCGTACCTTGGTGAGCCCAGTCCTGATCCCAAATCCTGAGGGGTATCTGTCCTGACCGTCCGTGAGCTGTACCTGCTCGCATTCTGGCATTCCTTTTTCTGAGGGTCCTTGTCCCCGTCCTTCCAAACTGACCCGTGGCCAGGGTTGGTCTTCATTCTGAATTAGGTCATTATTAGTCTGTGGGTTTGCGTCTCTCTCTCTCTCTCTCTCTCTCTCTCTCTCTCTCTCTCTCTCTCTCTCTCTCTCGCTCTCTTTTCTTAATAAAGCACTCTTGCCCATGATATTGCTCTATCATCTTGAAAAGCAAGTTATATGCTATTGTCTATTAGAATTGTTCCACTTTTCTCCCCACCTATAGGAAATTATCAAACTGTCATATTTTAGCATGTTCCCGTTGCACCCTTTCCCTTAGTATGGTTGCTGTGAACTTAGTAAGTTAGCATAATAGCCTAGATAGATGTTATAGGTCCCGTTCATATCCCATGTCCTAGTATAAACTCGCAGTGACTAGTTGGTTCTTAATATTCTTACCCCTAGTATTCACGTATACTCAATGGTTCTTGCTTTGATACATGGCTACCTTTTGGTTGTGATTTTAATGCTTGATGTGTTATTTTGTATTTTGCTAATTCTGACATATTCACTTTGAAATTCTTATATAAACTCCTAAATTTATCAGGTGTCTGTGGTCATTTTTGAGCATAGTGTGGACATATGTATTTTGGGTTATAAAGTGTAATTTTCTTCTAGGACCCCTGTTACCTTTTCCCTGCTAGCTCCTGATCCGTCTGGAATAATGTGCCTGTGGTAAGTCAGGTACATGATCAGCAGTGGTGTGAAGTCACCCCCCGGATTACTGATAGTAGCGTGTAGAAACTCACCCGGTTCACGCCAAACGCGAGTCATTGGTCTAAATACGCACGCCAGGGCCCAGTGCGTGTGAGAATCGGGAAACCCAGTGACCCGGGTGAACTGCGCGCTCTATCAGTAATTTTCTGGTAGCAGAGGTGATGGTTAGGACTAGTTAAACTAGGTAGACAGGATAGTTAATAAACAAACCGTGAGAATAAAAATGTGCTGCTAGATTTATTGTATTGGTTTAAAATTTTTAAATGTTTTAAGGATTTATATGTCTATATATATGAATTTGCATTGCTGCTATAAAGGTTACATGTTGCATTAACAAAGAATTGTTTGTAAGCGTTCAGTGTAGTCCGAATCCCCGGGGAAGTATATAGCTGACGGTGAGTAGAATCCGATCAGCTGGAAAAGTCACTGGTTTGAAGTCATTAGTGTAGGGTGAATAAATACCTGGAAGCACTAATTAGGATCTTTTTGTATCTGTATAATTGATAGCCACGCAGTCCTTTGTATAAAACTTCCCTTGTGATATCACCTAGAAAGGGTCACATGTGGGAGGAGTAATAGGGTCTCCGAGGCTTGTCTGGTAAGTAAAATAGTTCGCTGGTGAAATCCTGGCTAAATACATATCCCCGACTAAGGTGGATGAGTCAGAAGAATAACGGGTTCTATATTACTAGTGTGAAGGGTCAGACAAAGAAGTCTATCCAGAGTAAATGAAAAGTAGACAGAAGTGGTTTACTTGTAATGAGAGAAAGTTTTTCTACTTATTTAGAACACTCAACCATAGTGGCAGACGTTGTGTGTTAGTAACTAAGTTTTACACCCGCACTTTAGGAAAAGTTAAAAGTTTCCGTTACCTTGTGAAGGAGGGAGTCGGGCGGAAGGCTGCTCTGACGTCACTCCGTGCCGCGCTGGTATTGGTCAGAACAGCGGGTGTGTAGTGAAGCCGAATTTGTAAGGGAGGGGTGAGTGCCGGAGCGTGAGACCTGGTCTCGCGAAAGGCCGGGCACCCATTGGACAAGGATTTTTTGTATTCACAGTGTTGATTGGTGTCTACAAAATAAAAGTCGCGCTAGCATTGGAAGTGCCCGAGTAAACAAAATTAATCAGGCCGAGTTAGAAGCGAGCCTGGAAAGGCACATGTGGTACCCTGAGTTCTTACCTAATCCACAGAACTCAGGCTTCTATAAGGAACAGCTTATACGAGGTAGACCGCACATGATGTACGGAATTAAGAGAAAGATGTCATTCGCTGACAAGATAAAGAATTTCTTTAAAACAGACAAACCCATTAGAACGAGAGAGGGTGTGATCATTCCTCCACCAAATACTCCTGCTTCCTTCATGATGTTTGAAAAAGGGTATCATACCTGTGTTTGGCTAGAGAATTGGGTAAAGTATACTGCAGATGACGGAGTTCTGGCATTCCCTATTGATGGTACCTTTAATGGTAGGATCCTGTTTAACTTAAGGACCCGCATGAATGAATTGCATCCCAGACCCAGATTGACCCAGTACGAAGCCTTAGAAGAGTGGGAAATTGAGGCTTTGGAGAGAGATAGACCCCGGATGGACAAGGGAGTGAGTAAATGGTATCCGAGGGTCCATAAAGAAACCAAAGAGCAGAAAATGAAACAGTGGAGACAAAGCATGATGACGGAGGGATTGTTTCCAATGATGGGAGTATTAGAACAAAGAAAAGGAAAAAGCACAGAAAAGACCCATCACTTAATGCCCGTAGGGGACTCAGAAGATGAGCACCTAGAAGATTTATTGATGAAAAACCCCCCTCCCTATGCAGCCGAGTCTGAGCCTTTGAATTCACCAAACCCGTTTGCCAAGTATCCCAGATGTCGGAGGGATAGCGAGACAGATGGAACGGGTACAGACAGTAAAACCAGTGAAGGGGATGGGTTTTGCAGACCAAAATCCAAGGTCCCGAATTATCAGCCGTTTGGAGAGGGGCCACCACGATTGGTTACTCCAACTGCCCCAAGTATTTACCCCCCCTTGGTACCTCAAGTATTGCATGATAATTCCGCAGAAAAGGTTTTACGAGAACAAGAAAAGGAAGCCCTGGCCAGGCAGCGAGATGATTTAGTCCGAACCATAGCCCAGATACATCCCCATCCAGATTCCCTGACTATCCCAGTGACCATTGGACCCGCTATTCCTCTCTATAGGGATAACCTGGTTAGTCCTCATCCTCCTGTTATCTCTCCAATAATGCCTACTCCTAGCATTCCACCTCCGAGAAAGGAGGTATTCATAGATGACGATCAAGAAAGTGAATGTGAGTCAGTGGTTCTGATGGATTTGCCCATTAGGGAACCTAGGACTAGCTTGTCGGGGGTAAGAAGTCAGACTAGGCCAAAAGAAGTGCTGATTGAAGGTGCATCTGGGGTTAGGAGTGCCACAGTAGTGTCCCCAGAAGAATTAGACAGATGGACCAAAGAGTTGGAGAAAGAGACCACTCCCCAATCCAGACCGTTAGAGATCTATAAATTAAGGATAGAAATAGAAGAAATGATGGCTGGAAACGTAGGATTAGAGCGCCTAAACTCGTACAGTGAAGAAGAGCTACTGTTTATCAGTAAGAATCTTACCCGAAATGCTAGATTGCTCCATGAAAGGATAATGGACACAGCCACAGAAATGGGAATAGATGTCAGTCGCTCCAAAATCCTTCAGAAACCCTACAGAGTAGACTTTTCGGACAAAGACTTAGAAAACTTGAACACGGGGGGAAAGCAGATCCAGATAAGAGAATTATTAAAACTACTGCAGAAATGGGGAGAGGTAGGGAAATGGAGAACCCGGTGGGCAAAGAAAAAGGAAGACAGCAGGGCTAAGTCCCAGACTTCAGAATTCGTGTTAAAAGAGGTAACCCCGACAGAAAAATTATGTCCCATGAGAGAGGTCCCGGGAGGAAAATATGTCCATGTCCCTTGGTCCCGACAGGATATTGTGTCATTTACTAATGACTTCCCGAAATGAAGGGAAAAGCCTGTCGACTGGTACCGACAGGTTGAACGCTTCATAAAGGTTCAGAAATGTCTTCTGAAAGACCTGGATGGGTTTTTCGACATTGTGGTCCCTGTAGATTTGTGGACCGATTGTAAAATTGAAATTGATTGGCCCAGTGAAGAATTTCCCAGAGATGAGAAAACAGGAGCTCCCGCACCTGAAGTAATGAAGAAGTATGAGCAAGTCATACAATACCTCAAGAAAAAGGTGCCCGCAAAGGAGACAGATTGGACCAGAATAGATAGAACCACCCAAGAACGTGATGAAACTGTCCATTCTTTTTATGAAAGGTTACTGCAAGTATTCAAAACTTACAGTGGTATTGATAATGTGGACATGAAAGACATGACCCATTTCAGTTACAGATTCGTGCTAGGATTAAGGCCTGAAATATCTCAATGGATTCGAGACAATAAGATAAGTTGGCAGGGAAAGCCCATAGATGATGTCCTGAAATACGCAAAATACTGCGAAGATGAAATAGAAAATAAAAAGAAGGCACTCAAGGAGAAAGTGATGTGGGCACAAGTAAAGTTGGCTGAACAGCAAGAGAAACAGTTAAGTAAATTGAATTCCAATAATAATACTCAAAATACCACTGCTGGGGGAGGAGGGAAGCCCCGGGCAAAATTAAGTCGGGAAGAGGCTATGAAAAAGTTCCCCTGCCACGGGTGTGGCCAGTTAGGGCATTGGAGAGACGAGTGTCCACACCTGCAGGCCGGTAATGCCCCTATAAATGGTTTAAATCCACAGGTGCAGAAAGAGGGGACGAAAAGGAACCAGCAACAGGTAAAGCTACCTCCAGTACCTCGCGCTCCTAGACAGAATTATAAGAACCAGGGCCAGCAGAATGAAAGGGCAGAAATATGGGAGGGAGAGAATGGAAGCAATGCAGCAATTCCACAGTACCTGTTGAGTGATTCTTTCCTCTGTGATGAACAAGATTGACGGGGCCTGAGGGGGGAGGACAAGGAGTGCGTGCTTGGCGCCTCCTTACCGGTAGACCAGACTGGACCATACATTGAAGGGAAGGTTGAGGGAAAAGACATCACCTTCCTGTTGGACACTGGTGCTACCCGGTCCACTGTGAGAACAGTGGATGTTCCTAACCTACCCCTCTCGGGAGAAGCTATCCAAGTAGTGGGTGTCTCAAATCAGATAATAAGTACTCCAGTAACCGAGCCTATTGAAATCTCCATAGGAAACTTTAAAGAAATGCACAGATTTGTGGTCTGTGATTCCAGTCCCGTGAACCTGTTAGGTCGCGATTTGCTGTGCAAAATGAACTGCACCATCTTTTGTTCACCAAAGGGTGTTGAAGTTCAGACCCCCGATGAAGATGGTTTGTACAAACTAATGTTAGTACGACCAGATGCTGATATTAAAACGATGTCCATTGAAGACTTACCTGAAGAGCTTCAGTTAAGAGTAGTTCCAGAAGTGTGGGATTTCTCAGGAAGGGATGTAGGCTTAATGGCAAATGTGGACCCAGTTAAAATAGCAATTAAGACAAATGCAATATACCCCAAAACAAGGCAGTACAAAATGAGTGCAGAAGTAAAGGCAGGAGTCGCAACCGAAATTACCCGATTGCTCGAAGCAGAGATCATAGAAGAAGTAATGAGCAGTCCCTGTAATTCACCTATCATTGGGATTAAAAAGCCTAGTGGGAAATACCGAGTAGTGCAGGACCTGCGCAAGGTAAACCAAATTGTTGTACCTTGCTGTCCCATTGTGCCCAACCCTGCAGTGATCCTGTATCAGATTCCGTGGAACGCAGAATGGTTCACTGTCATTGACCTGTGCCATGCATTCTTTTCCATCCCATTGCATCCAGAAAGCAAGTTCCTTTTCAGTTTTGAATTTGACAGCCATATCTATGTCTGGAATCGTGTCCCCCAGGGGTACACTGAAAGTCCTTCGATTTTCAACCAGATATTAAAGAAATGTCTTGAGACCCTAATATTGCCCGGAGAGTCCGTTTTGGTACAATACATAGATGACCTTTTAGTGGCATCCAAAACTCAAAATGACTGTGTCACCGACACCATCGCCTTGCTGAATCACCTAGGAAAGGGAGGACATAAAGTATCCCCTGACAAATTGCAGTTCTGTAAAAACTCAGTGAAATATCTGGGGCACCAGATAGAAAAGGGGATCCGGAAAGTCACCACAGAGAGGATCAAGATAATTAAAGCAATGGACCTACCCCGAACTCAAAAAGAGGTGAGGATGTTTCTAGGAGTTGTTGGGTACTGCAGACAGTGGATTGTGGGTTTTGCAAACCTAGCCAAACCCTTGATAAAAATGACCAAGAAAGGAGTGGAAGACCCAGTCGGTTGGGACAGCGAAAGCATGTCCGCATGGGTAACCTTGCGAAATTGTCTATGCACCGCACCTGCATTAGGTATGCCAGACTATTCCAAGCGGTTCGAGCTATTCTGTGACACCAGAGAAAATTGTGCACTCTCGGTCCTGACCCAGGAGCATGGGCTGGTCAGGCGTCCTGTAGCATATTTCTCAGCCACTTTAGATCCGGTGGCTGCTGGACTGCCCGGATGCCTGAAAGCAGTAGCTGCTACTTGTGTCAGCCTGGAACAGAGTGAAAATATTGTAATGGGACATCCTGTCACTGTGTATGTTCCACACTCTGTTGTAATTCTACTGACAAGAACCAAAACCCAGTATCTCACACCTAGTCGGCTGACTAAGTATGAGAGAATTTTGATTGGTGCTGAGAATGTAACCATTTCTCGGTGCAATGTCCTAAACCCAGCAACTCTGTTACCTGTTCCCCTGGAGACAGATGACGAAGGTGAGATGGAACATAATTGCATTGATCTAACAGAATACAGCACTAAGCCCCGACCAGACATCAGAGAAGTAGCATTGCTTGATGGGGAACTTACAATGTTCGTGGACGGCTCGTGTTTAAGACATGAGAGTGGGGGTCTGTGTGCTGCCTATGCTGTTGTCACGTTGACTGACACCATAGAGGCATCTTACCTATGCGAGGTGAAATCGGCCCAAGTAGCCGAGCTCATCGCCCTGACCAGAGCCTGTAAGAGGGGAAAGAACAAAAGAATAACTGTTTACACCGACAGTCAGAACTGTTACGGGGTTGTTCATGACTTCGGCCAACTGTGGTTACAAAGAGAATTCATAACTTCCTCAGGTACCCCTATCAGAAACGGAAAGGTGGTACAAGAATTATTGGAAGCTATTCAATTGCCCAAAGAATTGGCTGTGGTCAAGTGTGCGGCTCACAGATCAGGAAACGATGATGTTACAGCCGGAAATAGATACGCTGACCAAATTGCCCAATTTTGCGCCCGACACAGAATGTCCCTCCAAATTGGGTTGTGGGGTGGACACAGCTGCCAACTGATGTTGTTTGATAATGTGCCAACGTGGGATGAATTGAAAGACTTACAACAGTCAACAGGCAGGGAAGAAAAGGCTAGATGGAGTGAAAATGACTGCAGAATGAGGAATGACGGTGTGGTGGTAGATAAAAATGGAATGCCCGTGCTACCCGACAGTCTGATAGATCCCATGGTCCGAATGATACATGAACCAACACATATGGGAAGGGATGCCATGTGTCGTGTGTTTGACAAGGTGTTCTATAATTCAAGGTTCAGGAACCAGGCGGAAAGGCTTTGCCAGAGGTGCCTAGTGTGTTAGCAATTCAATGCAGGAAAGAGGACTGTAGTAGAGCAGAGTACCATCGGTAAGGCAGTAGGTCCCTTTGTTAGAATGCAGGCAGACTTCATAACCATGCCCAACTGCAAGGGATATAGATATGTCCTAGTCATAGTTTGCCTGTTCTCCAGGTGGGTGGAGGCTTACCCAGCGAAGAAAAATGATGCCCTAACTACAGCCAAGCTATTGCTCAGGGAGTTGATACCTAGGTTTGGGATCCCATAAACGATTGAAACGGACCAAGGTGGGCATTTTGCCAACAACGTCCTAGAAGAGCTCTGTAAGGCCTTTAAAATGAAGCAAAGACTGCACTGTGCCTACCATCCCGAGGCATCTGGGGTGGTTGAACAGATAAATGGCACGCTAAAGTCCAGACTGGCGAAGATGTGTGATTCCACCAAAATGAACTGGACAGACGCTTTGCCCCTTGTGCTGATGAGTCTGAGAAGTATTCCAAATCGAAAAACTGGCCTGAGCCCCCATGAGGTGCTAATGGGGAGAGTGATGCGACAAGCATGGGTACCTGGAAACAAACCGCTAAGCATTACTGATGATTTGGTGCTAGAATACTGCAAGCAGCTGGGTGACCAAGTGCGTTCTATCTCCCACCAGATCGGAGAGACAGAAGACGACTGGCCCAAGACTCCAGCACATAAGCTACGACCAGGCGATTGGGTGGTGTTAAAGAAACACACCCGGAAGAGTTGCCTTGGACCAAAGTGGGGAAAGCCGAGACAAGTGATTCTTGTCACCACTACTGCTGTGAAGTGTGCTGGTGTACCGAAGTGGATCCATGCCAGCCACACAAAGCGGGTAACCGGAGAAAACGCGACTGAAGCTGAAGGCAGCACCGCTGAGGAGACTCCCGAGGAGAGTCCGGATCTTGCTGACATCGAACTGCCAAGCACAAGTCGAGACGTTGAGTGGTACCCCGCCGACGACCAGGTTCATGATCCAATACGAACCAGGAAATATTCCTACCTAGACAGTGAGTGGGATAGTCCAGGTGAGACAGAACTAGAAGGAGAAGATCAGGTCAACCAGACACACATCACACCTGATCAGGAAATAGGCCAAGTAGGGACAGATCCAGACGTCGACGCTCCGCCTGAAACTCAGGAGCCTGGAAAGGGACAGATAGTGGTAAGGGCTGAGGTTCATGCGGAAGACATGAAGAGAACGAAGTGCATGAATCAGAACAGATAGAAATAGATGAACGTGTTCAGGAATCAGACTCCAGTTCACCTAACAGCAAAGAAAACCTACAAAGCGAACCTGAACAGGACCAGTTAGAGGACCAGGCAGAAGAAATAGATGAAAGACCTGGAACTAGTCAGACAGGGAGGGAAATAGACTCTGTCAAGCACCAGAAGAAAAATAAAAGAGTGCACGAGGAAGGTCAAGTGTCCTCGACTACTAAGAGTCACAGAAACAAAAGTACACCCAGGTACGTCAAGAGGCTAAGACTCCGTCTAAAAACAGTCGAAGAAAAAACTGAAAGACCGTGAAAGGGCTGAAAGTGAATGAAAACCAGCCCGAGGCAAGTTTCTGAGAAAAAGCGACAGGTTGAAGAAACAGAACAAACTGTATCGGAGCCCCGAATGGACATACCTGGTGCTGGAAGAAATTGATGAGCCCAATCACAGTAGGAAAAGTGACGAGGAGTCCGTCACTGATCAGAGTTCGGACGAAGACCCTCCTTGAGACAAACCAGAGCGAAGCCTTGCATAGAGAGAAGAGGGGTTGCAAAAGCCACCTGTAAGCTAAAATGTCTGATTCAAGCGTGACTGGGAGATCCAGATGTGGGTGTCTTAAAACTTGCTGTAAGATATGCTTGTGTAGCATAGCAATGCTAGTAGTAATGTGGATAGGATTAACCGTCTTTTTACCTTTTATGATAAGTAAAAATCCAAACCTGTCCCCTACAGAACCTGAAATATTAGACACAGACGTTGCACGGACTGCAGAAACTCCACGGAGCTTAGGACGACATGACACTCTAGATAGGCAAAGACACGCACGACAGAATTTAGAAGCATCAGATGAGGGTGAACTGCACTTTCACAAGATGAGAAACCGGACGCATTTAAATGTTTTTGCTAACCTGCTAGTGCATTATGTAGAAGCTATGGAAATAGAAGACTGTTATGTCTGCATGAAGCTACCTACCTCTGTAGCTGAAGGTGTGACATATCACCACTTGCCCCTAACCTATGGAATTTCCTGTAGTATATTAGCTAGCTTGTTTTATAGAAGCACTTTACAGTACTACTATTCAAATGCTGACATAGTGTTTTCTGAACTCCCTATTAGAGGACATCTGAACCTTGTACATATTAAAAGTGACGTAACCCGTTATATGGGAGAATACTTCCTGACTATAGGTGACATAGACTTAGATGAAGCACGACAAGAAAATCTGACCTGTTCTTTACAAGAGCAGGAAAATATGTTCATAAAAATGGCAGATAGAAGAAGAGAAAAGTTTCAGAAGAAAGCAAATGATGAAAAGGATAGAGTCCCTAGGTGGGCTGAGCACATGGATAACACCTCTCAAGGCGAAGCTAATCCTGCTTTGTTGCTGGATTTTGAACGGAAAGGAAAACTTTGTCTCCATAGAGAAAGGACAGAATATTATAACAATGTATTCATTGGTTCCAGCGAGTGTGAACATAATTATAAGGTAATTGGAGGTTGGGGTTTCAAAATGGGTCAGAACCTGTGTTTCCCGGAATATATTATATATGTGGGAACAAGGCTTATTTCAAATTGCCGGATCACTGGTATGGAAGCTGCTACTTTGGCATTGTCTTCCCGAAAATATACCATGTGAATAATGCTGCTGGAAGCAATGATGAAGACACTAATGGCTCAGTGCGTAGAAAACGTGAAAGCGTAGGTGAAATTATAGGTGATATCTTTAGTGCACTGATACCTGGAATGGGGGTAGTTCTGAACACTCATAGAATCTGCAAATTATCTACAGTAGTGGATCGGTTATCTACTGACACTGCTGCTGGATTCCTGCTGGTCAATACTGAAATGGTTGCGATCAGATCAATGGTTTTGCAAAATCGCCTTGCTCTTGATACCTTATTGGCAAAAGAGGGCGGAGTCTGTAGAATGCTGAAGGCGCAACATTGTTGCACCTACATTCCTGACAAAAGTATCGAATTAAAACAATATGTGAAGAACATTACTAATTTGGAAAAAGAGCTCAAACCATTAGAGGTTGACAGTGCCTGGACGAGACTGACTGGAGGTCTCTCCTCTATAGGTAATTGGTTTTCTAACCTAGGTAGAAACATCCTGTGGAAAACACTGATGCCAATATTTGGAATAGGTGTGATTGTGTTGATAATTTTCATCTGCTGCAAATGTAAAAAATGCTAAGGAAAAACTGTAAACAAAAGAGGGGTGAAGAGAAACATTGATGAATTAGAATTAGAAGAATTAAGGAATGAAATCTACAAAAAAGTAAAGAATCGCCACTCTCATAGAGAAGCTGAAAGAAAAATCAATAATAAGTTCGTCGAAATAGAAATGAATGATATGGAAGAATGAAAGTTGGCATCTGTTTCCTTGTAGTGATGATAGTAAATATCATCAAAGAGGGGATTGATGGAGCAAGGATTCGCACGAAAAGCGACTTGCTCCCACTCATGAACCTCGTTTAATATATAATCATATTAATCCAACTGTTCGTCATTTATTTTGCATTTTTCCCCACATGCGGGTGTCCCCACGAGGCTTGCCTGTGTGTCTTTTTCATACTAACAAAGCTTGCACTAGAAGAAATGGCTGCTTCGCTGAAATTCAGTCTGCGCATGCGTCGGTCATACCCATGTGATGTGACGCACTCGCATTCTGGAGGGAATCTGTGCTCATGCGCATTGATGCTAAAATGGCGCTTGTGCCTCACCATGCTCTCTGCTTGCTACTGCTGCTTTCGCCTATCTGTCTTTTCGCACTAAACCTTAATACTATAGAAGTTATAAAGTAAGGGGTGTGTTGAATTTTAGCTTGGTATACAGTGTGATCATTTTATATGTGTTTCTAATTTGTTCTCGCTTACTTTTCATGTATCGCGTCTCTGGGGCTGGGAAATCGGGAGTGGAGCCATACTTGAGGCTCTGCTGGGCACCGTCATGTGACCAGGGAGAAACCCTACGGCGCAGAAGCTGAAACAAGCCAGCTGGCTCCTGAAGCCCAATGCGCCTGAGAAAACTCCTCCGAGAGACAGAATCTCACCTTGAAAGAATCAACACTGTTGCTACCTACTATGAACTGCACTGTAGTACTGTATTTTCTATGATGGGAACGTGAACCCGAGGGGCGGATAATGAAAATTAAATATGTATTATGTGAACTCTGAATTCTAGGAGGTGACATTGCCCAGGCCACCTCTCCTGACCAATCATAATGTGGAAAACTGTCACTTGCAACATTGGTGGGTGGTCTAAGGGTCCCCAAACAGTATAACTGCCCTAGTTTAGCTTAGGAAAATTGTCCGACTTGTCCGAGTAGCAGACCTGTCACTGACCCTACGAACTCTATAGGTGATCCAATCTTGAGTGCTGCGGAGCACTCTGTCCATACTTTCCACAAACTCCTAGGGGTGGAAATAGTCTTAAGTGCTGGCGAAGCACTTTGCTGGGAAATTCGAAAATCCAATCGGGGTTACTGGCGGATTGCTTGCAGAAAGGGAAAACGCAGGTGTTGCTCCTGAAGCTGTGGGTGTTGGTCGTACCTTGGTGAGCCCAGTCCTGATCCCAAATCCTGAGGGGTATCCTGTCCTGACCGTCCGTGAGCTGTACCTGCTCGCATTCTGGCATTCCTTTTTCTGAGGGTCCTTGTCCCCGTCCTTCCAAACTGACCCGTGGCCAGGGTTGGTCTTCATTCTGAATTAGGTCATTATTAGTCTGTGGGTTTGCGTCTCTCTCTCTCTCTCTCTCTCTCTCTCTCTCTCTCTCTCTCTCTCTCTCTCTCTCTCTTTTCTTAATAAAGCACTCTTGCCCATGATATTGCTCTATCATCTTGAAAAGCAAGTTATATGCTATTGTCTATTAGAATTGTTCCACTTTTCTCCCCACCTATAGGAAATTATCAAACTGTCATATTTTAGCATGTTCCCGTTGCACCCTTTCCCTTAGTATGGTTGCTGTGAACTTAGTAAGTTAGCATAATAGCCTAGATAGATGTTATAGGTCCCGTTCATATCCCATGTCCTAGTATAAACTCGCAGTGACTAGTTGGTTCTTAATATTCTTACCCCTAGTATTCACGTATACTCAATGGTTCTTGCTTTGATACATGGCTACCTTTTGGTTGTGATTTTAATGCTTGATGTGTTATTTTGTATTTTGCTAATTCTGACATATTCACTTTGAAATTCTTATATAAACTCCTAAATTTATCAGGTGTCTGTGGTCATTTTTGCGCATAGTGTGGACATATGTATTTTGGGTTATAAAGTGTAATTTTCTTCTAGGACCCCTGTTACCTTTTCCCTGCTAGCTCCTGATCCGTCTGGAATAATGTGCCTGTGGTAAGTCAGGTACATGATCAGCAGTGGTGTGAAGTCACCCCCCGGATTACTGATAGTAGCGTGTAGAAACTCACCCGGTTCACGCCAAACGCGAGTCATTGGTCTAAATACGCACGCCAGGGCCCAGTGCGTGTGAGAATCGGGAAACCCAGTGACCCGGGTGAACTGCGCGCTCTATCACTGTGTGTCAAGGAGGAAGGTACTATTATCTGGGATAATTTAAGAGGGCTCTTTCACTTTTTGGTAGTCTCCGCGCCCTGGACATGGGATGGTGTAAACATGGGGTCTGTAATCTATTTTACCCTCCTAATTAGGTAGAGGGCATGCTGGTATGAAGTGTGAAAAGTGCCCTGGTCTTCTCTGTAGGGTTCCTACAACTTTAATGGGACACTTACGATACCCAGCAGTGTACACACTTTAAAGGTATTGAGATATGACTTCAAGGCAGATTAACTGTGGCAGAATGTTCAAGCATGGGTGGATTAATACGCAAATAGGTTCATTAATACGCAAATAAGTTAATCAGTACGCTTAGCATTGAAAATGCTACATATTATTGGTGATAGACTAAGATGTGATGCAGAATGTGATTACGAAGTTTATGCCCATAGCTGGGTCTGATGCATTGGCCATTCTTGGATCTCTCAAGTCGGGTTCCCCAACTGATCCTTGCCCAGCTAGAGTTTTGGCTGGGGTGGCTGAGGTGGTCTTTCCAGAGGTTACCACGATTATTATTCTATCTCTACAGACTGCCACTGTACCCCTGACTTGGAAACAGGCTAAGCTTTTACCACTTTTAAAAAAAACCTCCTTGGATCCGCTTAAACCTACCAGTTATTGCCCCATCTCTCTCCTCCCGGCACTGTCCAAGGTTTGTGAAAAGGTGGTTTTTCGACAGCTTGAGGCATATGTGGAAGCATCCGGTGTTTTAAACCCGGCGCAATCTGACTTTAGGGCCTCATATAGCATGAAGACAGCACTGGTGGAAATGGCTGAGGCTATAAGGGAATGTCTGGACACGGGCGGCAGAGCAGCTTTGGCGCTACTCGATCTCTCTGCCGCCTTCGATACGGTGCCCCACCAACTACTTCTCACTCAGCTCTCAGACATTGGCATCGTGGGCCCTGCCTGGGATTGGCTGAAATGTTTTCTGGAAGAACGCACCCAGCAGGTCTGGATTCCACCTTTTTCATCGGTTGCCAGGAATGTATCTACGGGAGTCCCAAAGGGTTCCACTTTGAGTCCTTTGCCCTTTAATATTTACCTGACTCTGTTGATTTTTCTGGCAGAGGAGCTGGGAGCAAAACTATAGCCTATGCTGATGATACCCAGCTGCTCTTCACCTGGAAAGACTCTGACCTGTCGACCGAAGGGGCCCAGAAATGTCTTGCGTTGGTGTTTCAGTGGCTTGCACTTGCTCAACTGAACTGCAATGAGGACAAGTTGGAGGTCCTTTTGTATGACCAGTTCCCTCCTGCCTTTAGAGAATCTTTGTGGACTCCTGACTTCCCCCAACCAAATTCTGTGGGCACTCCAGCCAAGAATTGGGGGGTATGGTTTAGAAAAGACCTTCGCTTCTCGACGCAAATTAAGAAACTCACCGGAGTGTGCTTTGGCACTCTTAAATCCCTAAGACGATTCTTCCCTCTGCTTCCCAGGCCAGCTTGGGAAACGGTCGCTCGGGCTCTTATCCTTTCTCGCATTGACAATGCCAATGCTCTGTACATCGGCATTCCAGGCTATCTGGTTAAAAAGCTGCAGACCATACAGAATGCCGCGGCTAGACTTCTGTTTAATATCTCCAGAAGATCAAGCGTAAGACAGCACCTGCGAGATCTACACTGGCTTCCTGTGGCACATAGAGTGCAATTCAAAGCTCTCACTCTGGCCCACAGAGCCCTGCACGGCCTTGGACCAATGCACCTTATGAAGCGTTTTGCTTTCTATGCTACGAGCAGGGCGCTGCGCTCATCCACCCAATGCCAGTTGGTGACTCCCAGATTCCGTTGGATGCGGCTGGGAGGTCAGTCCCTCTCTGTGAAAACAGCTAAAGCATATAATTCTCTTCCCTTGGAATTACGCGACATCCATTACTCTAGGTTATTTAAAAAACAACTCAAAACCTTCTTCTTCAATCTTCCAGTTTAAACTCCTTTGCCCCGCCAGGTCACGGTAACTTTGCGCGCCAGGATACTCTCGAGTAATTATGCGCGATATAAAACTTCAATAACATAACATAACATAATATCAGTTAGACTATGGTGATAGAAAACCCAACAATTTACCTATTTTTTGGTCTCAGTTTAATTGCGTTTGATTTTCTATTTCATAGTTAAAAGAAGGATCAGCAGATGTTACCACTCAATCACAATGGAAACCTAAAAGTGGTAACCCAGCAAATTTTTGAGTGACACTAAAATCATGGTGAGGCTAGGAATGCAGATTGATTGTCAGAGCTAGAAATTCAGTTCAACAATGTTAACAATGCAAGTACAAACACGTCTCCCTCATCAACAGCAAAGAGCAATGCTCAACAAACAAACCATTGTTTGTTCTCCTATTGTGGTCATATATAGAAACAGTGGGGCTTTTTGGGGCTTTCTGGGTAAAATGAAAATGGAAAATAGAGAAACGGCAAGTAACTGTTCAGTGGTGAAGAACACCAAATTGAAATAAGGTTTACCCGCCACAAACAGCGATGGCCTAAAGGAAATCAAGTTAACATAAAACAAGTTTCATGCAGCAGAGTGGATTTAAGTTTTGGATAATCCGTAACATGAATATTTTCAAATGCATTTCAAAAACTGTTGCAAGACATGGGGCTTGTCCTGTGGAAAGCACTGAGACTGAAAAACCTATGGCCTACTTAGTGACTATGTCTAAGATCCCCAGTGCACAATTGTTATTAAAGGCCACCTGCAGCCTCTGACTTCAGACTATATTTGGTACAGGTGTGTGTTGAACCTCGTGCCCTCTATGCAGCCATGCTGCATACCACTCAGATACAGCAAACATGACCTGCAAGTGGGATTTGAGTTGCAGAACTAGTGAGGGAAAATCTATCAATACATTTTGTACCCCTTTTTTTAGAGTTTTAAAAGACTGCAAACTGATATGCACCACTCCTAAAAATGATTGAAACTTTTAGCCTCTGCCTTGCCCAAGGATTAGGTGGTACATGTTTTTCTCGACCACCATCTTGCCCAAACGCAGAGGGTGTATGTGTAGAAGCCTTCCTGCCTTGACTTTGCATGGGGGATATACTTGCCCGCTACCTTGCCCAATAACGTTGTTCCTTCTTTCCCAACCCCCCCTCACTTCTATTCCATCTTGCCCAGATTTTCTTCAAATAAAGGTAATAACACTACTGCGAGACGTCTCACACCACCAGCTCTCCTCTCTGGCTGATTTTAGGTTACCACCGAGTTTTAGAGGATGGGGTCAGTCCTTTGACAAGCGGGTGGCACTAAACAGTGGGTGACTAAGTTGAAGTGGAGTTGAGATGTCCCTGTGCAAAGCTGGTGGGAATGGCCGAAGTCATGGGGTGGCATTTCCCTGTCTACCCTCTTGTAAGGAGGTAAGTGAGCTACACGTAGCTTGCTAAACCTTGCACTGCTAATTGCTAGTGATCATTTTTAAGGATGCTATCGAAGGATGTTAAGGAAATAACTTTTTGGTTTGCTAATTTCCGCCACACTCTCTATATAAGTTTCAATATAATTGCTATTTGTGCGCAGGTTTGCTACTCACTCGTATATAGTTTTGAAAATTGATCTACATCAACAACCTCATTTATGCTCCATTCCCTCACTCATTTTCTGCACACCCTCAGTCATCCTGGGTAACCCTCCTACTCACACTCTTACCCTTTTTGAACACTTTGTGCATTATCATCGGCCCTTTTACCTACTAACCAAGCAAAGTTTTTCAGTAAGTCACAAATCACAACTTGGACCAATTTTATTTAGTCCTCAGGCCTTTTTTCAGTTTCAACCGAACCCTCAATTTTGGGCAGTCATGCAGCAAAAGAATCTTTATGGGTGAGGTTACCAGATGACTAGAGATCACCAAGGGTAAAGTGACAGAGTAATGTATTTTTGTTTACCAACCCTGTGCATTCTGGGAGCTCTATTCCTGGTTCTGTTCAGCTGATTCGACTAACAGGCTTGAAAACAATGATTTGTAGACACGTTTCCCACTACTAGAGCATTGCATCCTTGGTGACATTAAGTCATGTGATAAACGTATTTAGGAGGCTGGAGTCGATGAGCAGCAGTTAATGTTTTAATTTGCTCACATTATTTATGGTACTAACCGCTCTAGCGCTCTCTGAAGAATTTCCAATCCTCTTAAGGCGGCCATATTTATGACAAGTACTGTGCTTCTGCAATAGATTCAGCCTGCCTGTCAGTTCTTTGAAAGCAGGAAGCTCTACAACGAATTACCTTTTCTCCACAAAGATCTGATTTCGTTGTATTTGAATCTGCCCAGCTCCCTGAGAGACCGCTCAAAAAGCGCTTGCCTACTTCATTCGTCGATTCTTGGGAGTTTCACTTATTTTCCGTGTTTTATAGATACGCACCCCCATTTTAATTAGGCTTCTTTTCTCAGTATCCTCAAGGAAAGGGGTACATTTCATTGGAGGCTGGAGTTGCTTAGCTTTAGTTAGTGGTTATCTTTTTCCACACAGTTTTTTAGACTATGCGCTCTAGTGCTCTGTGAAGACACACTCATGCGCCTAAAGTGGACTATTTTTATGACATACACTGCTCGTGCGCCCAGCAGTTGCCTTGGCGGCGCGCTAAAGGCACTCCAAAGGCATGCCCATCTGAGCCCAGACGATGCACAGCACCAGAAATATTGTCTCTCCCGCCTCAGAAAAGATCTGCTGTTGCACTGAGGACTACTTGAAAATCAATCGCTCAAGATAGTTTTAGTCTCAGTGCCCTCCCCTTCACAACGAGAAGCATTATTTATGTCTTTGTAGTCTCCTGTGGCCCTTTTAGATCAAACCTTTGTCCTTCCCTAGGGCACCACTTACTGAGGGCATACCGAATCACAACAGCAATCTGACTCCTAATACTAAATGGACTTCATTAACAGCCTTCTTCATTAATGTTAGATCTTTGCCCAATCGGAAACTGGCAGTGTATGAATGTGTTAAGAACTAGGGGCCAGATGTAGGTTGACATTTACCGACCGGTAACGGCCGATTCGGCCGTTACCGACCGGTAAATGGCTATTCTAGATGTAGGTGGGCTATTTTACCGATTCGGTAAATTTACCAAATCGGTAAATGTACCGAATCGGTAAAATACCGAATCGGTATTTTTACCGATTCGGTAATTTTGAAATGTAGGTGGGACTCTTCTGAGTCCCACAGGCCTTACCGAATCGGTATTTTACCACACAATCCAATTGGGTGGTAAAATACCAATTCCAGGTGTGCATGCACACCCATGGCATGTGACAGACGGACATGCCCTTAGGGCATGTCTGTGTGCCACATGTCACACATGCCTTAAATCGGGGTGCTAGAGGGTGTCAAAGTGACACCCCCTGCACCCTTGCAAAATTCGGTATTTACCAAATTGGTAAATACCGATTCGGTAATGCCCATTGATTCCTATGGGCTTCAATGCTTCATAGGAATCAATGGGCATTACCGAATCGGTATTTACCGATTCGGTAAATATCGATTCTTACAGAATCGGTAATTCAATTACCGATTCTTTCTACATCTCCCCCCTTTTTACTGATTCCTAAATACCAAATCGGTAAAATTCGGTATTTATGAATCGGTAAAATATACTTACCTACATCTGACCCTTAAAGCCTAAAATCCTTTTTATCGTGGAGACTGGGCTGAATAACTCCTTTGGCCCTGACTTAGTGGAAGCCATTCTCTGTACCTATGCCATCATACTCCACGATAGATGCACCACAATGGGAGGCGGGAATGTTGTTACCCTTTGTTATGTTACAAGATTCTATTGTTAACACGGATGTTCCCAGTGTGGAGGGATTTATTTTCAAACTCAGTATCTTTCCCACGGTCTAAGTAACTGGGGCCCTTATATATCTTCCAACTGGCCTCAAAACTGACTTCACTAAATCTATTACCCAATACCTCAAACCTTATGTTTTGAAAGTTGCTAACTCATTCTCTTAGGTGGCCTGAAGTATTACTGTGATGATTACCTTAATTCTGATACACGAACCTCATCAATACTTGGTCTCACCTAGAAAGTAATTCCGCCCACCCATTCAGCTGAACAAACAAGAGATACATTATTCACTAACAATGAACTTATTTAATTGAAATCACCCTTACCTCCAAGCTGTGGTACTAACTCAGTCCAAGATTTCTCACTCTTCCTAACACCATACCATCTACCTTCGCCCTTAGGCCACGACCAAGTAACACAACTAAGAACAGCACTGCAACGGAACACCTGGAAATCACTGTAATAAACTGAATCCAATGACACTAATTTCAGTGTTTGATTGCATCTGCTCTTGACACCATCGCCCCCTTCAGGGGGAAGGCCATACATCGACCCCAGCCAAGTGCACCCTGGTATACTGACCATGTAAGAAATACGAGGGTAGTTGGAGAATTTCACAATTTACAAGCCAAATTATTTTATCAAGAAGCCATTCGCAACTAAACAGAGCAGATTAGAATTGTATTCTGACTATTTAAGAGCAGCTGAAATAATTTGTAGGAAACACGAGGCCAGTTAGAGAATCTTACATGACTCACAAGCCAAATTATTCTATTAAGAAGCCATTCGCAACTATCAGACCGGAGCCGATTAGAATGGTACTCTTACCATTTAAGAGAAGATAAAACTATTTTGTAAGGAACACGAGGCCAGGGAGTGAATCTCACATGACTCACAAGCCAGATTAATCTATTAAGAAGCCATCCTCAACTTACAGAGCAGAACAGCTGTCAAAGACAATTACTTCTCTAACACAGTTGCTCAATCTAACTGTCTGGCATTTGAACACTTCTTCAAAGTTAATCATTTAGTTCATGCTACTTCGACTTGGTCCATAACTTCCCACTCTCAATCTTTGGTAATGACTTGGTGAAATATTTTTGCGACAAATTCTTTAAAATAACTTTGAATTCTCACACATTTCCAATACTGACAGTCTGCTAAACAAAAATACTTAGAAGACCACGGGCACTTCCCTTCCTGAATGTAAACCACCCTCTCAAGGACTTGTTGTAAAGCTTTTAGTTAAAGTCAAATTGGGTTCCCCTCTTGACCACTGAACATCTTTCAACTACTACAGCACCTCATCACTCCTATCCTCCTTACCTCACTCTGTAACACATCTCCTTCCTCTGCAACAGTACCAACTATGTGGGGAAAAAATTATAGTCAGACCTTATTAAAAAAAAAGCCTAACTCTGACCCAAAACTTCTCTTTAATTTTAGACCCATTTCCTTCCTCCCTCTGCTTTCCAAATCCAAGAAAAAGCAGTGACCAATCATATATCTGCCTGTCTTGAAGGAAACGGATTGATAGATGATTCTCAAATCAGTTTCAGACTTGCCTTCAGAACAGAATCTTCCTTAATAATTGTCACAAACAAACTCAGAAACATCTTGGATCAAGGTCCTCCTGGTCCTCTCGGCTACATATCATATGGTGAATGTTAGATCTGGCACCTTTTGGCGTGTTTCCCCTTTCTTTTTGCTTTCTGACCTCCTGGTTTTGACTCGGTTTTTGCTGGTTTAGTGTCACTGCGCACTTTTTTACTGCTGTTCAGTGTTAAAGTGCAAGTGCTCCTGTTGTAAATTGTGTTATGGATTGGTGTTTCCATGATTGGCATATTTGATTTACTGGTAAGTCCTTAGTACAGTGCACTGAGAGTGCCAGGGCCTGTAAATCAAATGCTACTACTGGGCCTGCAGCACTGATTGTGCCACCCAGAGAAGTAGCCCGGTATTTATTTATTTATTTATTTATTGTGAAGCTTATAGAGCGCGCGGCTACCTCCGGCGGGGGTGTCCCGGCACTAGAAATGTAACTCAGACCTGCCACTGCAGAGTTTGCGCGCAGTTTGTAAACTGCAATGTCGACCTCGCAAGTGCACCCATTTGCAGGCCCTAATCTTCCCTTTTCTTACATATACATCACCCCTAAGGTAGGCCCAAGGTACCCCTGTGGGCAGGGTGTTGTGTATGCTAAAGGTAGGACATGTATTGATGTGTGTGGCCTGCCCTGGTAGCGAATTCCAGTGCATTTTGTTTTTCACTATGGAAAGGCTATCTGTCCCATAGGGTTGAATGGGAGTTTTACTTATAACATCTTATAAGCCTAACTTCCCATTGGGACAAGAAAGGGAGATGGAGTTTAGTATTCCTGGACTCAGAATGTACAAATGCATCTTATATTAAAGAAGATTGTTATGCTCTGTGTTTGAAAATACCACTTTTAGAAAGTAGGTATTGTCTTGCTTAGCCATCCTGTGCGCCTTTGCTGGGTTTCTAGATTGACTGGCTTTGGAATGACCAGAGCTGAGTATGTGCATTCTCTTCAGACAGCGGGGCAAGACAGGTGTGTCCTGTCTTTCCCGGATGAGTCAGGGCTGGGCTGATTGGACCTGGGCTGCATGTAGAGTAGTGGGAGGAGATTTCCTTGCACCTGAATGGGCCTGGTTTGCCTTGAGCAATACTGTCTCCACCTCTTGCCGGGAAGCTGGTCCAGAGAGGACAGAACTGGTTTGGACTAAGCACAGACACTCTCTGCCTGAGAGAAAAAAATCGATTTTGAGTATACATTTTGGGGCCCAAACCCCAGAACTTTAGAACTCGCTGGAATCAAGGAACCTGCCAAGAAGAAGAGCTGGAAGAGCTGCCAGGAGGAGTACTGCCCCTTTGCTTTGTTGTTGCTTTGCTGGGTTGGCCTGCAGTTGCTGCTTGTGCCTTGGGCAGTGAAAGGACTGGACTGAACTTTCTTTACTTGTGCTGAGTGCCTCCAAGGGCTTGAAGTAGAGCGTGCCTCCTGCTCTGAAGTTTCAGGGACTGCAAAGACGTCACCAATCTCTGGGTACCATTTCTGGAACCACTGTTTCAGTTGCCACAGAGAAGGGACAAGCAACAGACTCCGTCACCGACTCCGTCGCTGGCTCTGTGTCATGAAGGCACCGCAGAGGGCACCGTCTGCATCTCGCACCACAATCCTGGTCTCACCGATGACGACAACCGATGTCGCCGCCGCTGCTTGCACCGTGACCTGTGGGCGCCGCACTCTGCACCGCCTTGCTTCACTTCGCCATCCTGGCCTCACCGACGCCATCGTTGCACGCTTACCGTGACTTCCAAGACTGTATCGTGGCTTGGCGGCACCGCTCGTAAAGTCACACAATGCACCACCCCATCCCACACTGCAGTCCGGACTGACCGACGCCATCTTCCCGCAACCGGCTCTGTCACTTGCACCATGATCTGTCAGCACTGCAACGAGCACCGCCTTCACTCCGCACTGCAGCCCTGGTCTCACCAATGTCGCTGGACAACCATCACTGAGCCACTGCCTGCACTACGACTGGAGGGCACTGCACACCGCACCGCTCTGCTCCGCTTCACATCGCAACTGCGACGGTTGCCACGATCAGCCCACACCAACGTGCCGGCCGCAACACAAAAGGTACTGTTTACAAGTCTGATGAATGCCCCTGACCGACGCGGTCAGATGGAACTGTTGGATTCTGTTGTTTTCAGCGGACGGAGCTACCAACTTAAAGGGACTGTGCTTTTAAAGTATTCTTGCAAAGAGCATATATTTTTAAGTACTGTATGTTGCATTCTTATAATTTTGGTCTTGTTTTGGATATATAAAACTTTTGGATATTTTTCTGAACTGGTGTGGTGTCTTTTTGTAGTGTTTTCACTGTATTACTGTTGGTTATGTGAAAATGCTTTACATAGTGCCTCGGAGATAAGCCTGGCTGCTCATGCCAAGCTACCAAGGGGGTGAGCAGGTTTTTTGTTAGGAGTGTAACTCCCTTACCCTGACTAAGGTCCCTACCTCTGCCAACTAGAGACCCCATTTCTAACAGTGAATCAATAGATACTCTTAAAGCGTCTTTCAAACTTCATGGTCAGAAAAAATGCACTCAAAAAGTTATATCCAGTTTATAGGAAAGAGTCACCAGAGTTTCATGTTCTCTGACAAGAATGCCAAGTCCACTCTGGCGTGCCCATAGGGTCCTCCCTCAGCCCGACTCTCTTTAATGTTTAATCATCTCCTTTGGCTGATCTGGGTGTTTGGTTTTAAAATCAACACTTATGCTTACGGTACACAGATAGTTGCCTCTGTTTCCAGGGATGAGACTTTCTTCCAATCTACTTTCTGCCAGTGTATGTCCAGGGTGGTCACCTGGATGCATCTGACCTGTCTGAAGTGAAATGGGGACAATGCAGAGATCCTCCTGCTAGGCAAACCCTCCTATTTTTGGGACTCACCCTCACTGCTGGTCCAATGAGCCGGATTCTCTTCTTAATCCTGTCAGAGATGTGAAGAACCTGGGAATTCCTTTTGATGATAAGCTCTCTTTTTCCAGCGGTGGCATGCATTTGCTGCCTACCGCTGCATACACTTGGGAAGGTCATTTCCATTCCCTTGCTGCCAGCTGTTTACCAGAGGATCATATTCCAGGCTCTAATTCTGTCTCATCTGGATTACGCCAACTCTTTTCACCTTGGACTCGATTCTTAGTGGTTGCATAGGTTGCAAATTATAGAAAATGTTGCTGCCAAACTGCTTCTCAACTACCCCTGTGCACTTCTGTGTTTGGCCATCTGCACACTTTACACTGTCTCCCTGAACAAGCTTGTGTCCCTCGGGCTTTCAACAACTATGGTCCCACCTACCTTAAAAACAAGCATAATGTGTAAAGTCAATATGTCTTGTCTATGGAAGTCAATGTTTTGTAGCCATGTTGTACAGCAACACGTATAGCATGGCTAAAAGTACTTATAAAAAGCGATATGAAGCAGCCAATGCTGGTTGTGTTATAGAGCTTTATTTATTGCTCCCTGAGGCAACACGGGGTTGGCAACACAGAGAGAGAAAGGGTGGTAGACAATGACGCTGGTGGGGAAAGAATACAGAAAATCCCTAAGACATGGCCCGTTATAGTTCTGTTTTTATTGTTCCACTGAGTCAACATGGATGGAGGGTCAGAGGCAACACCGAGTGAGGGAGGGGGCAGCATGGAGAGAGGGTGGGAGGAAACACAAAGTAAGAGATTGAGGGAAACAGGCAACGTGGACTGGAGATGGAGGGCAGGAGGCAACCCAGAGGAAGGGTTGTTCGCAGAAAACCCGCAGGAAGAGAACAAACAGACAAAGGAGGGTGCATGGGAGGGGCTGAGGCAAGCAGACAAACAACAGAGGGTGGGATAAAGGTGCTGTGGACAAGCAGACAGACAAGGAAGTGTGGAAGAGAGGGGCTGGGGACAAGCAGGCAGACAAAAGTGGGTGGTCATTAGGTTTAAGGCCGGCACATAGCCAATGAAGGTGAACTGGAGGGGTTGGGGCAAGCATACAGACAAGGGGCTGCGGATAAGCAGGCAGATAACAGAGGAAGAGAAGGAGGGGCTATGGACTAGCTTGTAGACAATGAAAGGTAGGAGACAGGGGCTGTGGGCAAGAGAAGGACAATGGAGATTGGTCGAGAGGGGCTGTGGCAGCACACAGACAATTAAGGTGATCTGGAGGGGCTGAGGGCAAGCAGACAGACAATGGTAGGTGATCAGGAGGGATCAGGGGCAAGTAGACAGACAACAGAGGGGTGATGGGTGGGAGGGAATAGGGGAGTTGCACGGAGGTGGGAGAAGTTCATGAGGGAGACCACCGAAAAGCATGCACGCCCTGTGGGATAGTTTAAAAAACACAAGAAAATTGCGCCTGAAAAAAATGTGCAGTGGAAGAACACAAATATTGTGTCCAAGCTTCAGAGAAGGGACAAACACAAAAAAATTAAGGAAGCCTATGGAAGCGGACCAATAAGAAGCAAGCAAATGAGAGTTTCAATGAAGCTAAGCATGGTAAGCATTGGCCGGCCTCTAACCCCCCCCCTGTAAGATAACAGAAGGTCTTGCAAGAGACAGAGAATGCACTGCCTTAGGCGAGAACTTACAAGTTTTCCAGACACCAGCTTTCTCAGTCCTTCCGCTCTTTAACTAAAGCTCTGGCCTCAATCCTCAAAAGTAGACTTTCCAAGAAAGGCCAAAAATCCTTCTCTTGTCTGGCAGCATGCATTTGGAGCTTCCTGTCAGTAGAGATCAAACTAATCTCTAATTACCTTCTATTGCGCAAACAGATTAAAGACCTGGATTTTTAACAACTAGCCTATACAAATAATTGGCACTGAATCTGCAGCACCAGGATGCCTCTGGAGGTTTGTATGCTGTAAGGAAATGTTTTATTTTTTTGCATGATCACCCTCAAAGTTTAGGAATGATACTGCTGGTTTTCAAATCTGAAAGTGCACTGAGGCCTATTATTCAGACCTCAGTGTCAGTGCTCCGACCCTTAAAGTATATGTTTGATTGGCGTATGCCCAATTGAAAAAAAGTTACTTACTTATAATTCCCTGATATATGATGCCAGGGATTCCCAGGGCCTGTAAGTTAAATTGTCCCACCAACGCTCCAGCACTTATTGTGCCACCCTGGATGGGACAATGTGAAAACATGTCCCCCAGCCTGCCAGTGCAGACTGACAGAGCAGTTTTAAACTGCTAACTCGAATTTGCCATTTAATCTAAGGCAAAGCCTAAGCCTCCCTTTTTCATATATATAAGTCACCTTACAGCAGGGCTATCGAGAGCTAAGTCAGGGTGCTGTATAATAAAAAGTAAGCCATGTATGTTATATGTCCTAACTTAAAAAGTTCCAAATTTACATTTTTACTGCTGAAAATCTAGTAGCCCCATTGGCGAGTACAGGGTTACAAGCTGACAACTCAGCTGTGCTAACTTCTGAATGAGAGTACTAAAGCTGATACTTCAAGCTATCAAAATAATTGTCACATTAAACCCAACTTGATTTCCTAGTCGATTTTAATGTAACTTTTAGAGAAATTGTCACTTTGTTGCCCAAGTGTTCAAGTGGCTATTTGCAGACGCTGGCCACAATACATCCTTTAAACGACTCCCAGGAAAGGGTTCAATAGAGACGTGCCTTTGAAAGAGGTGTTACCTTTCCGTGGAGGAAGCCACACAGGGCGTGAGTCCAATAGGGGAAGCCACATTTGAAGGGCAAATATTGGACACACATGAGCGAGGCTGCTCTTTTGTGCAGGTAGACGAGTTGGCATCTGGGACAGACAGCAAAGACCAGTTGCTAAACCGTTTTTCCATGGTATGTAGCCACCAGTTAGTCACACCTCTAGGGTGGGCTACCAAAATCCACAGAGAGAGAGAGGGGTTCTGCCATCTTGGGAGTGGGCAAAATAGAGCACTTTCAGATAGCTAGATGCTTCACATTACAGTAAGTCGTCATCAGATGGGAAAGATCCTAGTAGTTCATTGGCTAGTAACTGCTGCATCCCCTGAGGACACTCTCTGGACATAAATAGGGCACACCTTATATCTGAACTGGAGAGAGGACCGAAGAACGACTGCTCTTTTGTTCCATCGACTTGGCAAGAGAAGCTGCACCGACCATTGGACTTTACCTGCTGATCCTTGGGCTACCAAGGAAGGACTGTGCCTGTGGTGCCTAGCTTGATTAAATTGCTCCCAAGCCCCAGACAGAACAGGTGAACTCTAAGAGTCAGTTGGCTGACTCCCAGTTACAACACCAGGGCAACAAAAGTTGAATAAGCCGTCTTGGACAGTCAGTAGCCACAATCACCTGGTTGCCACTGACCACCGACTTACAGTCAGGGACGCCAAGTCCCAACACTCAAAAGTTGCACCCAAGTGTGCTTGACCAGGGAGAGTCGTTAAAGTGCAGTTTGGTTGCCAGGGCGGACAGTAGCCTTCACCATAGAGAACCGCTGGTTTCGATGTGACTGGGGACGAATAGTCCAGTGGCAACTGGACTTTTACTGGACCAAAGTGACTTTAGGGACACTGACCCCTGCGGCCAAAGTCTCCCCACCTGGACGGTTGACAGAGGATAACCCCCAGGAGGCCCCTGTAGACCACACATCATCCTCAACATCTTACAGCATCTTAAGCAGCCTGTATCTTTTTCATCAGGATCACTCCATTAAAGTCTAAGGCGGTACGCCCATAGAGCCTGGAGCTAGACTTGAGACTGCTTTGGTGACAGGGTAACTGTTCTACAATTCCTTACTGACCTCCTTTCACTCCTCCATGCTGGAGTTTGTCGCCCAAAGTGGGCCAGAATAGTTGAAAAAGACTTTATAAAAGTTTTACAAAGTTTCCAAACTTCCTGCCTACCAGTGCTTGTGGAAATGTTACTTACAAAGCATTGATTCGTAATTTGCTTAAAAATATATATATCTCCGGAACCCTTCGGTTGACTTTGTTCATTTTTGATGTATAAACATCCATAAGATTTATTTTTATTAATTGGTGTGGGATTTCTTTCATGTTACATGACTTTCTTATTTTGTTGTTTTGGTGCTTCTAAATGCTTTACACTTGTTCCTTTGTTTAAGCCTCACTGCTCAAAGTCACAGCTTCCCAGGGTTGAGCTAAGGTTTAACAAACAAATCTGACTGGACTCAAGTAGGTATTCTGAGTGTATTACACAGTGAGGTCGCAGAACTCCACCATTTAATACGGTACTTTCTTCACATGTGCTTTACAAATTGAAATCAAATAAATAAATAAACTTAGGCAAACAAGCCATCTGGATCTCTATCAGACCCTGCTTCTGTTAGTATCTTCAAAAATAGCCTACTCAGCATCAAAGACATGTCTGAGGAAAGTAACATACTGGAAAACTCCCATGATTCAGAATCTTTCGCCCTAAAATCCTAAGACCTCCTTCATCAGGCCACTCATTAAAAAAACTCAATAAGTCTAAACCAGATACTCAGGCCAATCTCTAATGGAGAACAGATTGAAATAGCTATCCTCTCCCAGATCTTCAACTCTGTTAAAGAAAACAATTAGCTACTGGATGGTAAGCTGGGTCCCACCCAGGTCTAGGCCTTGAATCCTCCTTGATATCCATTTGGGAAGACAATGAATTAACAGTGGCCAATAAAGGACTGGCAACACTGCAACTCTTAGACATATCAGCAGCCTTTGACACCATCCACCACCAGATAGTCAAGTCTAGAAAAGCTTGTCATACAATGAAATATACTAAACTATATTGTATCAATACTGCAGGTCACTTAATCTCCACATGCGCTTACACTATTGCAATTATTGCTTCACTCTATTTCAACCTCTACCGCACCACCTTGCTAGGTCACAAGGATACCTTGGTTTGACGATGTAATCACTCCATTGGTATTTTGTTTGCGGCTATGAGACTTTTGTTTTTGGTATATTTTATGTTTTTGGCCAAGGTTTTCCCTACTTTGTTACTATTGCAGAGTTTACCTGTGTTCATTAAGTCAACCTGCGCCCTTTTACTAAGAAATTGATTGTACTCGAATTGAATTGAGCCGAGTTTGTTTAGGATCTCCGAGCCTCTGGTATGTCTGAGCTGTGTAAGGTATGGGTACGTGTCTCTGTCTCCAATGCCTTGAGGTGATTAGATATTTCTTTGTTTTTGGTGGACATAAGGTGAATCAGTGTGCCTCTCAGGGTAGCCTTGAGGGCATCCCATCTTATGGTGGGGGATGTGTCGCTGGGGGGGGTTATCTTTCAGGCTTTCAGGATGTTTTCAATGCCTGTGCAGTTTCTACTTTTGAGTCAGTATCATCTAGTAGTTGGTCGTTTAAGTGTCATTGTCTGGGAGGGGGTGTTGGGTTGTTGAGGGACAATTGCGCGGTCACCATGCACGATCATAGAACCCTGTCAGTTCAATTTTTGGGGTGTGTGCAAGTTAGAGAAGGGATTTGCTCACTAGAATATATTCTATTCTCGAGAAAGAGTCGTGAGGGGATGAGTAGAAGGCATAATCGGATCCTGTGGGGTTGTAAAGGCACCATATGTCTACTAGATTACTGTTGTTAAAGCAGAGTTTCATCTGTTTGTCAGAGCTGTTACCTACAAATGTTTGTGGATGAGGTCCCGTCAAGGTTCCCATCCATTGAGAGGTTGAAACCTCCACCCAGACTCACACTCAAGTTATTCAGGAGTTCGATGAGTTGTTTGTCTATGTCTTTCTAGAAAGTTACGGCATTGTCGTTTGGTGTGTATATATTAACTATATGGCTAGAGCCTGAGCAAGATGGCCGCTTAAGTCGACTGCTCGGCTCCCAGCCTGCAGCCTAAGGGAAACGGAACACAACGGATTGATTATGCGACTTGTCCTGTTGCCATAACCACAATCAGAATATATCAGCAGTCCTGATGTGCTGCCTGCAGCCCGTATCTGCCAAGTTTTTGAGTTGATTACCGGACAGGCGCATGGAGAGAGTGAGGAACAAGATGGCAGTGGCCATCCACGACTCCGGGAGGCATTGAATTGCCCATCCCATGGGTCCATGGCTGCTTCCACTCCCTTTGGCAACCTCAAGCAAAAGTAAGGAGGAGAGTTAGTGTGAGGTCTGACCGTAATCCCACATCCTGGGTGGAGTGGGAATGGCAAAGAGGAACCACATGAAACCTCGGCTCGTTATGAGTTCCAGGTTCCATAGGTCGTCGAGCTTAGTCAGAGCAAGGCTTCAGGCTCGAGTCGGACGAGGCCTGATCGAGCTTTCAATGGCTCGCCCACCTCTGTACATACCAGCCTGTCACTGAAGCAGTTATCCAAATGGAGTCTGTTTAAGTCGTCTCGGGACCACCAAGTGCTGCATTTGGATAAGAAAAAGGGGTGTTTCAATATTTCAGTGTCAGGTCCCTATTGCAAGGTCAGGACTAGGGCCATGTGAACAGCACTATCTATTTATGTCCCAGGCAACTGCACACACTGACTCTCAAGATACATGGCAAACTTTGGAAACATTCATCAAGTTATTATGGGCCATATGTTTAAACACATTTTCCCATAGACAAAGATGGGTAAAACCCTTTGATACATCTGGCCCAATATGATGTATTTTGAAAAGTAACTGGTTAGAACATCTAGAGTACTAAGCTTGTTGGTGTGCACTAAAATGACAAGGAGCACACTTGCACTAAAAATGACTGGCAGAGCACCAACCTTACACTCTAGGACACTCCTTATCAGTTATACATTTCTTTATTCAGCGCTTGCAGCTGTAAGTTACAATTGCAAAATTAAAGCTTGACATTGTATTCATCTTAGAAAAATGAAACATTGAGCATACACTGGCCGGGATTCGAGAATGTGACCTCCATGGTACGTACGGTACGTGATGGGCTCCACTCCGACTGGGAACCGAAACCGGCCCTGACAAACTGCTCGGCCGGTCCCCCAGGGGTGAGGTGGGGACCGAGTTGTTTGCTAGGGCCGGTTTCGGCCTATTTTGTTAGAGGCGGCCGATATTGCCGGCCCCCTTAACAAAAATGGCCTCTCAGGGACCCAAAACCCGCCCCCACCCGCCCTGGCGGCCCACCAGGGAAACGCCCGGTACCCGCTACAGCCAGTCCAGACAGAGCTGAACTCCTGCTTTATGCGCTTTCAGTGAGTATAAGTCACCCCGAAATTTCTGAGTTAAAGCACAGCTCTCCGTTGCTTCATAGCTGGGCATTGTGTAAAATAAATAACAAATGGACTCACTTTATATACTGCAGGTCCATAAAAACATGCGGTCAGCTCAGCCCATCGTGATGAGACCGTTGGATGCAGGTAGCTGTCTAGGGCAGGTGGTGCTGGATTTGTTTGCAAATCAAACATCGGAATGTTTCACGGATCTGAAAAATGCTCATGTGGCACCATTTATAAGCAGCTGGAGGGATGGCAAAATCCTGAAGGATTTGAATACAAGGGTTCATTTCCCTTGGCATGCAGCTCAAGGATCTTCACAAACTATCACACCAGAAGACAAAGGTAGACATATTTTTACAAGCACCTCATTACCAAATATTTGAAATCTGGAGAAAGAAAACACAGCCTGATTTACAAAGATTTAGTTATAAGTAGGTTCAGCGTATTCTAGAAGTACTCCATCTTACTTCTGAATTAAGGAGTAAGCCCGGAATACTATGGGAGTAAGTCACAGTAAAATATTTAGGAATCTGTCTGAGGGGTATCCGACTTACAACAAGGTGTCCGGATTCAAGCCTGATTTCCAGATTACCCACAAAAGATCATGTTACATGCAATTAATTTAATCAAACCACTTTTACCTGGTGAGGGGTTATCCTGGAAACCTAAACTGAATACACTGTTGCCTTGGCCAACATTGAGAAGGACAGTAGCTTTACTGTCGCCTGCCTTCTACAGAGGTATGGGTTGCCAGATCTATGGAGCCGTAGTTCATCCAGTCAGCCTACAGCGTTGATTCAACCCATTATTAAGTCAGAACTACAAGTCCCAGAAAGCAACAAAAAAAAACTGGACGAGATGAAATACCCACCCATGGGTCTGTGAAGCTTGGAAGCTTTGGCCCTATAAGTATGCCCCAATGCTAGTCTGTGACCGCTATGAGCTCTTGTAATGTGTTGTCTGTCCCACTGCCCTTCAGTTCAACTTCGAGTAGTAGGAGTCCTCCTTTTGTATTTGTTTATCTGACTAGAGGTGTTTGTAAAACACAAAACTAGCTCCCAGAAGCAATGCAGCACCATGGCAGTAGGGGAGGGTGGGGGGAGGGGGAGCACGGTACAGACTAGTGATACAGCTGTGGCTAGACAACAGCTTCAAGGAGGTTAAGCTAGGGTAAGTCCCGGGTCCAAAGAGGCAAGGGGGGGTATGTATCCAGTGTGAAATCGCTGGAGAGGGGACCCGGACGAATAATGGGGACAGAGAGATGAACACAGGTGGGGAGGTCAGAGGTCCTCGTCAAGTCATGATTCCAAGAGTTCATGCCTTGGTGAGGGGGATTTGTAGGGTGGGAACGCCATCCCAGTTTCTCATTGCATGCATGTAGAACCTTTCATGGGCCTTCTCTTCTTAACAGTTTTGTATATGTAAAGTGTAGGCGGAGCTTGTCTCCGCGAGAGAACCTCCGAAAATTGTGAACTTGTCGACAAGGATGTGTGGTAATCAGGGCCTTGTAAAAGTCAAAAGTTTTTGTTTTTTTTCCGCCTGTCTGCGCTTATAGGCAGCAAATTGATCTTAGCCAAGGAAGGAGCCTTCTTAAAACTGTGGAGGCATGTGACAAGTGTGTGCCACTCCTTCTCTACCAAATAGGATGCATTTTGGCACGAGGTACCGGAATTTGTTTTCTGTGAGACAATATTTTATATTCTTGAGCTGTGTGAGCGCGTGTCAGGCTGTCACGGGAACTGAATGTGAGTTGGTTCTCAAGGTGGGATTTTGTTTTTTTGCCACCTATCACAAGTTTGTTAGGAACTCTTTCATTGCATGAGAGCTAATAAATAAAATGGACATTTGTATGATGAGAAAGGCACACGTTCTCACTAAGACTTAATAGGATCCACATTTAGCCTATTCCAAAGCTGTCTTTCACTGGAAGCAGGGCCAACATTGGTTATTGCTTAGAGAGTTGGAAGCTTATCCCTCTAACCACCAAAGTCATCTAGGGGTTTATAAACAACCAGGCTTACAAAATTCTAGTTTTGTGCTCTAGAGAAAGTGCTGACACCAAGGAAGATGCCTGTTGGTATACAAGTCTTACTGGTGTTTGCATTGTGCACAACCTGCCATTAGTATGGCATCAAAAGGCTTTCAAGGGCCCAGAGATGACTGTCCAAATGGTTCTATCAGGATTGTAAACGAGAATGTTGCTATATACGGGTAAAGTGTCAAGTAAACTTTCTGCTAAGTGTACATTCCTCTGTTTTCACTCCATTCACACAAAGGAAGTGTTCCTGCTTCCAAAGTTGACTTGCTGAAGAGAACTGTCATATTCATTTCATTCCCAGTTTCAATCTCCAGCAGTAGGTGGACCAGGTCATCCTAGGAATACATCTTGGAGAGTTGGGCCAGTCATCACATTCCCACACGCTGTAAGGACAGAGGCAGCAGGAACCCTGTGGATCCCCCATGTGGCTGTTTTGCTGACGGATTTTCTGGAATTCTTCGCATCTGATAGATCTGATTTGACAACAGGGATAAGACCCTCTGCAGGTCATGTTTGATCCTCTGACCTGCCCCAGCAATCAATGAGGTGGAAACTGTGGCTGTTCAGTCATGTCACTGTCAGTAGGTTAACTAATGAAGAGAAAGGTTACTGGCAGGCCTTTGTACCTCGGGCACGAATTCGTTCCTCTAGAGGGTTGAACGCCTCACTGCTGGTCATGGAATAGGCTGTTGCATTGCATGTATTCCTAAAGTGTTTAAGGGGCCCTCTGTCATGGTTTTACTTGGGAAATGCATGTTTTTTTAATTTAGCAGCAGATGGGGGTCGCAGTGGAACTGTAGAAGTAGGTTGTATCCACAATACGTGTAGATATTCGCTAGGTCAAAAAATTGATCAAAATGTGTTTGATCAAACTTTTTTAAAGGAATCAGCCTAAAATGATGCAGAATTGAATGCACCTTTTTCACCCCAACGCAGATTAGACGTGATATGACCAACAAGTGTTCTCCAGAATGGTACATTGTTCAGAAAGCTTTAGCTAGGACACTCAGAAGTGGGCTTAATGCACCAACTGTGGTCTCCAGAAATAGACACGATACACAAAATAAAAAGATAAGGCCTTTCGAAATGGATTCAGTTCTAAAGACATTCAGCTTTCTTGGCTTATTATTTTCAGTTAAAATCATTTACAGGATTTCCGCCTATGACCCGAGCCAATTGATGAAAGTATGTTTCCAGTGCCATTACATTTTCAGTTTCAAGACACATTTTCCCTTCGCCTGAACGCAGAATATGCTTTCTCATCAGCTAAGCACAACTTACATTCTCTCAGAGATGGCTCTTCCTTTGATCCGAATACAACTCACCTGACCTGTCCAGGACAAAATCAGCCAGGTGGCACTCTCGAGGGCATACACATAAGCCGGGTTTAGTCTGCAAGCTGAGCACAGCGTGGAGGATTTGGGACAGTTCATCCTCTGGCAGCTCGTCTCACCTTCTGTCTCCCCTAAACACGACTTTCTAGTTCAGTAGTTACATCTTATAGAACTGTCTTACCGTACTTACTCTTATTTTAAATGATTAAAATGCATGACATATTAAATATTTCATAACAATTTGGCAGACAGTAAGGTGTGCTGAATGGGGACGTAAAAGGCAATGCTGTGATCCATGATAAGAGCAGTAGCCTTGTTAAGAAGGATACTATATACATATATGTGCAGTAGACTTGTTAAAAAGAGTACTTTATACATATCTATGCACAAAGTTTGTGAACAACAAACTTACTGGTATACATGCAACACTGATTAGATACAGAATTTTTTTCATTTGCAGACAAACTAGAAAGGTATGTGGAATCCAGAGGTGGTTGACGTTTCAACCCCATCAGGTTATTTATTGGCTTTCCTAATACACAAGGCTAATACACAAATGGGAACCCTAGAAGGGTAGAGAGGTCCTCGAATGGAGAGGATGGAAGGGATATGTCCTCCCTGTCGTAGATTCAATAAACACAAAAAGTATCCCTCGGGAACCAAAGCGGTTCCTGTGGAGAGAAAAAGGCTAAGGGTGAATGATGTGTGCATACAATTTGCACGTGAGAACATTTTAATTTAAGGAAGGCTGTATACTTGCCACAGCGTTTTCAGGGAATTACCCAGTATTAAAAGGGGCATCTACTTTCACGGGGGCCCTGTAGTCACACATTCATCAAGAGTCCCTTCCCTGTGGTCAACCTACTGTTCACTCTGCTCCCCTGCTTGCATGCACACATCATTCACATCTTTGGGGGAATTGACTTCTTTCACTACCCACACTGACGAAAGCCCAGGACCTAAGATAGGCCGTTAGGTAAGGGATAAAACATGTTGGTGCTTTAGGGTCATAGGACGATCCCATTTTTATAGCCCTACATATATTTTTTAATCTACCCTCCCACTCTACGAATAAATGATACTTTTGGAGTGGGAGAAGAATTTTATCTTTAAGGTTACGCTCCCATACACCAAGTCTGCATAAGTGCTCCCTGAAATATGGTTGAGCCCATAGACCTTTAGGAGTTGGGTTGAACCCGATGATGAAGCATGACACTATTAGAGTGAGTGAGGGTTATATTAAGGAAAGGATCCCTTTTCCTTCCCACCCAAAATAACGGGTTTGCGTGCAAACCATCCCTTAGCCTTTTTCTCTTCCACAGGTACCGCTTTGGTTCCCGAGGGGATACTTTTTGTGTTTATTGTATTTATTGGCTTTTATCAGGTACCATGTTTGAATATACATCAGCATGTACAACAGTAATACCTAGGGGAATGAGAGGAGAATGAGAAATGACTGAGAGCCTGATTATAAGTATGGTGGTCCTAACGCGGACAGTGCAAAGCACCGTCCGCTGTAGGAACGCCAAACTTGTGGTGTGACCGCCTGCCAGATTAGGACTTCAATCCTGGTTTGGAGTACGGCCTGACAGCAACAGTCTGTTAGCTCACAGAAGAGCCTAAGATGCAGACCGCCGCTCCAAAAGCGCTGACTACACCTTCCTACAAGGTGTGGTATACATGCCACACCATGCAGGAACTGAGGGTGCAAATCCAAGGGGGCACTACATGTGCCCCCCTGCATGGACCCCTGGGCCCAGAGGCAGACCTTTTAGGGCCTCCTTAGTTGTCTCATTGCCACCTGTTTCATGGCGGGCTCGATCGCAACTCGAAATATGCTCGGTGGTCCCACTGCGGCATCTTCAGCATATGTCTGCCTCTGACCGCTGCGCGAACGCAGTGGGATCCTGGATCCTTACCAGCCACAGCAGTCCTGTGGCAGGCCAACTGCCACAGTCATTTTAACGCAGGCGGTCCCGCAGTGCGGCCGTGGTCGGACCGCCAAAACAGGTTCAGCGGTCCGAACTCCTAATCAGGCCCTAAATCTTCAGAATAATTCTGAAATACACAATTGGGGCTTTAGCAGGGACAACATTATTTCAATAGTCCTGATGACATCAACTGTATTGGTAACCTGTCCTGCTCGGGAAAGAAGAAGTAAAACTTTGCTTGCGGTAGTAATTTATCTATTTCAGAAAAATGTTGTAGGACTAGCATGAAAAATTATTACGCTTTTATACCAACTATGGATCAGCCAGATGATGATAGCTGTCTCACCTCCTCCTAGGGAACAGCCATATTCTTTACATTACAGTTAGCAACTTCAAGTGATTTTAGATTGCTTCCCTTCCATGTATGGTTCAGAGACCCTGGAATGGCGTGCCTTCCTAACAAGAGAAAGTAGAGATCTTCCCAACCAAGTGTCCCGTAGCTTGACCACAGTACCTCCATCTTTATGGAACTCCATTGACCTGCTCCGGAGGTTCAGACGCTCTTTAACAAAGCCTCCTTGCACATAAGAGGCTGCAATTAGCTACTCCTGCTCCTTTAACATGGCATCTAAAACTCCCTGGTGGACTAAGGGACTCTAAGATCCAGTCAACTTTATCAATTTTTCTTACGAATCCTTCCTACTAAACCCTGTCCGCGGTGGTCTAGAATAATGTACCACTTGGACTGCATACTATGAAGGCTCTGTTAAAGTTTAGGAACAAACAGAAAACCCAATTCCAATGTGCGCCATGGGGGATATTTTGTGAGCTGATGACATAGTAGTGCCCACACAGGCTTAGGACACCCATCAAATGTCATGTTAAGATGACTAAACTGAATTAAAGTGAAGAAGCAGTCTGAACAATCAATAGTCTAGATCACGGTTAGAACTTATGCAGATACAGTGGAGTTGAAATGCCCAGAATAAAGCACCTTGTAAGCTACCTATGTTCCTCTCCTTTCAAAAGATTAGATTAAGGATGTTATTACCAATCAGGGAGACTAATGAGTCCATCTAGGAAAATCTTGGCTGCTCATTTAATATCATCTGACACCAACCATGATCAACCCAAGATGTTTGCCTTCATGCATCAATCACACCCAGACCAGGCTCCTCCTTCTGAAGTTTGAGTGCATCATATCTTACCTCTCAGGCTCATAGCCTGCCTGCAGGCGGGTGGCAATGTACCGCTGGGCTGCAGTTTCATGCCCATGTGGGTGCAATGGAGAGAAGCAGTGCAGGGCAGGCACACAAGGCTGTGCTGGGGGTGACAATGGTGGTGGCTCCTGAACGTCCCCAACAATTAGGCGATAGTCATACAGCGACTGTGGCGCTATCCGTTGCTGGGACCCTGCCAGCTCCTCTTCTTGGTTAGCGGGGAAGCGATTGTACCGATACCCATCCATAGCCCACTGAGCTACGCGCAATGCAAACTTCTGTGTACTTTTTGCAGGTGGAATGGCGTAATCCAACACAAGCTTCCTTCAAAAAATATTTCCAAATCCCCTAAAATATTGTGATATATTAGTTGAACATTCGTTTTCCTGTGATCATCCTCAGAAGTCCTGTTGTTTTTCTTGCACGAAGTTTGTAGTTCATTGTAAAGCAATGTGTGCTATGGGAGGGGAGGATGGTGGGACGAACTTGTGTAAATATGTTTTGCAAAAAAAAAAAAGTTCCACCAGGAAAATTGGACTCTTACCCGGTCCTGCTCTCTGGGGGCACGTCGGCCCCCTTGCTCCACCCAGAGTGCCCTCCGCTGCCCTCCTCCAGGGGCGTCTGTGACGGAAGGGGAACGAAGCCTCAACAGCCGAGGAGGAGGGCTGAGGCTGCTGTCAGCTCGCCCTGGCTTCCAAGCCCCCTCTCCTCTCCTCTCAGTCTCCGGGCTGCAAACGTCAGTTTGCCAAAGAGGATTGGGCTCTTCTGCGTGTAAGCTGCAGCTAGCTGGGGAATTTGCACACTTGCAGTTTCCCTGCCCTCTTTTGCTTACAAGCAGTCAGCGTCACGCTGGGTCTCCACCCACAGCTCACACCGCAGCAGAAATAGGTGTCAGGGAGGTAAACAAAGCAGAGCTGCACCTGAGAGTGAACTCCAGACCGTGGCCGCGCGACACGGGCGAGGAACTCGACGGAGCAGGACGTGTCATTAATTGCTCTCTGAAGAGAGGGCGCGCGGCCACGTGCAGGCTGGAGGCACGCGGGCTGGAGAGTCCGGAGGCAGACTTCAAGGTCTGCACTCGGGCATGCACGGCGGCTGTCGCACGTTCCCACCCTCTGGGGTTTGGTAACTTTATTAGCTCTACGTAGTATCAACAAGTCACCATTCGGCCTCTCGAGGCAGCGTGAACATGCAGAATTGCGAAGAGCATATTTAACAGTGTTCAGGAAATAAACAGTTTATGCAACACGATGTAAATATATATAAAATAAAATATAGCGTTTAGTAGCACTGGTTTGCCCTTTTCCAAGCTGTTAGTCTTGCTAGAGAGGAGGCTGGGGTGCAGCTAAACGGAGGAAATTGCCCACGATCACACAATTAAAGAAGCTATGATTAGCCATAGGTTTTTTGTCCACACGGCATCAAGCACTGCGTTTTCAAGAGTCCGTTTTACTTCGTAAAGTGCCTAAGTTAAGTATGTTACAGAATGAGAAATAGTGATACAGTTCACTGATACCCTAAGAAAGGGAGTCATGGCGACGGCAGGGAACAAATAGGTTAGTAATTACAATTTACAAAGCAGATTTTATTATCTTTTTGTTTGTTGCTGAGACTAAGATGGGCTGAAAAGGCGGAAATGTCTGGGGTGAGAGAATTCCAGTGTCTTGTGGGAGCACTTAGTATAATGTGTCCCAAAGCCCAAGCTCTCCAAAGCCTGGGTACCACAAGACTATTGGCTGCGGCTGAACAGAGGAATCTGGAGCAGTGCTTTAAATGGTCAGGTACTAGCTGGTACTGAGTATCTCTACATGTCTTTACTTTTAGAGGGAGAGTACCTGCACTTCTCACCACTACTGCAATGCATTTATTGGAAGAGTTCCTGCACTCATTAGGAGCAACCAGGGCATTGTGGCTGCCTGCCCGTCTATATTTCCATATACAACACTAATCTTGATGGGCAACAGTGTGAAATAAAAGAATAAAATAGGGACTGACGATAGTAAGGGCCAGTCCTTTACCTGGCTATATGGCAAAGGCAATGTGCCATGAACACTGGCCGTTTGGCAACTGGCAACCAGTGTAGGCAGAGCAGATGGTCTGTGATAGATGACGAAGATCAGTGATCAGGCGACCAGCAGCCTTCTGTAGGTTCAAGAGGCACTGATTGTTGTAGTTTGGCAGATCTAGGAATTTGAAAAATTGCAATAGGCAATTCTTGCTGTGATAATCGACACAATAACAGTTTTGTGATGGTTAGGTGACAGGAGAGCTTTAACTTTCTGAAGAATACGATAAGAAAAAAAGCAACAGACTGACCATTTGTAACATGGCCAGAGAATGTTATTGATGTGTCAAAAGTAACGAAGAAGTTGTGGGCTGAGATCACTGGCTACAGGGTAGACACCAACTCCGGAGGCCACCACGCTGAGGACCAAAATGAGGGGAGCCCTCCAAAGATCAAATTTCAGTTTTGTCACTGTTCAGTTTATGTTGGCCCTGCCATCCTAAGCATGGTTTTCCTCGAACTTTTTGCCTTAGAAACGCCTTGTTTTGCTGACATTATTTTTGCTAGCCTTAGGACTCTGCACACTTTACCACTGCTAATCAGTGCTAAAGTGATTGTGCTCTTTCCCAAAAACATAGTAGTATTGGCTTATTATACCCAATTGGCATATTTAATTTACTTGTAAGCAAAGTGGGACTCCATGTGCCCAGTGCCTGTAAATTAAATGCTACAAGGGGGTCTGCAGCAATGGTTGTGTCACCCACTTAAGGAGCACCTTAAACAAGGCTCAGGCCTGCCTCTCCCGTGCCTGTGTGTGCAATTTTAAACTGCCATTTCGACCTTGAAATGTAAACCTTTTGACAGTCCCACACCTTCCTTTTTAATACATGCTAGCTTACCCGTCGCACGTTGCTGCGATCTCAGAAGAAAGGAAATTTAAGGAAACTTGTTATGATAACATTAAATTTACATTGTCATTTTTATTGAAACATATTCATTTTAATATGGAAAACATTTTAAAGTGTTGTTTTAATTCTGTTTATTTATTCGAGTACTTGTGGATACACAGTATTTTTTGTTTTTCCGTCTGGTGCGTACACAAATAAATCAGAAGGTTTTTCTGACGCGTGAGCTGGCCACATACAGTTGGCCATGTGAGAAGCACGGATTCTCCAAATCTAGTCCACACACTTGCAGCGATTGTCCTTGTGCTTTGTTGATGGTCATTGCAAAAGCAAGTTGCACCACAAACTGTAAACGTTCAGTATTGGAAAGATTTTGAGGGCCCTGGGGGCCGATATTTAACACATTTTTCTTTTTTTTTTTTGCCAGAAACCTTCGCGGGAGTGTACTCAACAACTTTTAACACTTTTTTTTGTTTTAGCCAGAAACCTTCGTGGGAGTGTACTCAACAACTTCCCAAAGTTTCATGGCAATCAGATGAATGGTGTACTAATGCATAAAGGACAAACGGACATACTTTCATTTTTATATATATAGACTAGCTTACCCGTCGCGTGTTGCTGCAATCTCAGAAGAGAGGAAATTTAAGGAAACTTGTTATGATAACACTCAATTTACATTGTGTCATTTTTATTGAAACATTCATTTTAATATGGGAAACATTTTAAAGTGTAATTTTAATTCAGTTTATTTATTCGAGTGCTTGTGGATACACAGTATTTTTTGTTTTTCCGTCTGTTAAAGATTAGACTGCAAACGTCAACATTATCGGCGCCATCTTGCCCCTTTCGAGCCCATTCGTGCGCGTAAGCAGCAGCCATTTTGAGCATCATGGTCTCCCGGCCCCTCGCTGATAGCCAGCGCGTCTCTCTCTCTCTCTCTCCTAACCTCGCAAACATCCCCCGCACGCTGACAACCCCCGCTCTCTCATGCCTTGGGTCATAAACCCCTCTTCAGCGCAGCTCCGCCACAGAATCCCATCCTGTTCCCAGCGCGACACCTCCCTTCATTCCTTTCATGGTCTCAGATCCTTTTGATGCAAACCCCCTTTTCCTGTGTCCCCGTTTGTCTTCCTTATTCCCAGGCCACCACCTGGCCCTGCGGATACTGTTTATTACCCCGTACAGTAGGAAGCTTCCCCTCCCCATCAAAAGACCCTCGAGCCGATCAAAGCTCCCACCCTATGAGATCCGATCAACCCCATGCATTCCGTGAATCGGCGGAATGCCCTGCTGCGCGACAATCATCACCTGTTGTGACCGGGGTGGGGAATTCAACTGTAAATGTATGTGGGAACGGGCCTGTAGGGGAGATTCTGAGGATGTTCTTTCAAATATCAAAGTGTTGCGAGAATGTGTTACGTGCAATAAAGGTCATAAACCCTAGTATAAGAGGCCAGGCCTCAGAAATGTGGTTAGAGCACCTCGTGATGATACTTGCTGTCTGAATTGATGTGTTCTCCTCCGGAGAGAATAAAATCCTCGTTTCCTGCCTTCCAGTCTCCAGCGCCTGCTTCTTCATTGATTAATATTGGTGGGTCATAGAGGCGACACCGCCGGGCAACATAAAAGGGTCTTTGGTTACTGGTTGTCTTCGAACCCCTTTTTTTACAATTGGCGTCCCAAACGTGGGGCCCATCAGCGACTCGTGGATCCAGTGGGAGAGGTCCTGACGACAGAGTGAACGACTGCAACGATCGGAAGGTACCCTGTCCGATAGACCCTCGTCTGACAGCCGATCATCCGAACTTCACTGGTTCCGAACAGACCTCTCTCGAGTGATCTGCGGTCCTGACTGGGAACCATCAGGAGTGCCACGTGGATTACGAAGAGAAGAGGACGATCGGGCGCTGGATTCGGAAGACAAGAAACTGTCCAAGCGGTCCGGGTAAGGTCGTGTAAACACGACGAATTGCGAAAGTGATTGATAATTGAAAGTGATTGATAATTGATGAGAAAATACTAGTATTACTTTTTGTTAATTTATTTGGAGATTCGCTGTCTGCAAACGGAGAAACAACAGGCTCTCCCTTTATAAACAGCGAAGGATAGGTACGCATCCGTCGGACCTATCTTTCTCCCCCACTGAACAATTGCCCCTCCCCCATTGATTAACTGTTATAGATTGTTTTCTGGAGATTCTCTGTCTGCAAACAGGGAAGAATAGGTCCCCTCTTTGCAGATAGTGAAAGGGTAGGTGACGCGGACCTTTGCGAGCCTACTTATTCTCCCCATTGACCATATTGATTTTTTATTTTTGACCTAACATTGATTGTTCAAGATTGGTTCATGAGGTATTCACTACCTGCAAACAACGTAGAATAGAAATATTCTGTCTAGTCTTTGCAAGCAGTGATAAGATAGGTAGTGCTGACTATTATCCCATTGTGATCCGTCATGCCTGTCTTCTCCCCACTGGTTAGTAGCCTTTTTAGCCCGGACCGCTTATTAGGGATGAACCATCCGGCTCCGCTGGAAGGCACCCCTAATAAGGACATGTTCATGAAGCATGGATTAATCGCTATAGCCTATAGCCAGCTGTGGCATAAATATACGAAAAAGGATCGAGAAAGTCAGTGGCCACTGGTAGGATCCTTTGAAGACGATAAAATAAACGCACTAGAAACAGCCCTTGGTAAAAACAAGACGACGCCCACTATGCTTGACAGCTTCGGCATGTGGCGAAAAGAAGCCGAACAACGTAAAAAGAGAACTGAGAGTAGGTTGGGAAAAGAGCTGCGGAAAGCAGCCCACCTAGCGGCCCAGAAACTAGAGAAAGAGATAAAAGAAAGAGAGGATACCAAACAGAAACTAGAAATAGAAACGTCAAGCCAGTGTCTGGTTAGAACACCCTCCACGCTCTACCCTGAATTACACTCGAAACAGCGAACCAACGATGATCTGCTGCTAGGTCCTCCGATCATCCACATGCCCCCTCCATATGCCCCTTCCCAACCCTTAGCACAGCACCCACTACCCCCAGGTACAAGCGAGAGTAGCACCACGGCTTCAGCCCCCATGGCCTCTGTGCCGGCTGAACTCCTTGTATTAGATGCTACGCAAACGACAACGTTGGGCGACCCAGAGGCCCGAAGGGTTGGTCCTGCAAGAACATATAGACTAAACAAAAATGAGCGAGCAGGGGTCGACAAGATAGCAAAGATACTGGTAGAGAAGAGGGAAGATGAAGAGTCCGTCACGGATGTGTTTAATTCTTATACAGGGAGTCACAGACGACACTTTACTGTACAACTGTGTTACCACGTCTTAAACGCATACGAGGACCGATATCAAGAAAAAGGTCCCCAGAGCCTAACGACTCTGTACCGGAAGGTCGATATCGGGGATGAGAGTGAGAGTGATGTGACGGACCTCCTTACGCGTACGCTTGAGGTTTTCCGCCACCTCACTGAACAAAAGCCGAAAATCGAATCCACAACATCCATAGCAACCGAACCACAGACTGAACGATCTAACACCATGATGCCGATACGAGAGGCTGCCCCTTACTGGGTTCCTCCACGAGGTGAAGGGACTCACGATGACGCAAACAACAAAGACGCAAAGGGACGGGTAGTGTACAATTGGGTCTACCAACCATGGGACCGGCAAGAGATTCTGACCTTCCGGAAATCTCTGCCTGACCTACGTAAAAACCCCACTGCCTTCTATACTGAGTTGGGTACAGCCCTAGGATCGACGATTATGACTCTGGCTGACATCGACTTGTTTTTCGGGTTATGTCTACCAGCTGATGTGTGGAAACAAATCCGGAAAGTCGACCACTCTGAGCTGTTTGGACATAACTGGTCACAACTCGATGGCATAGACAGACAACGAGAACCCGGACAAAAGCCTTTGAAAGCCATTTTAGACCTCCCGGATAAAATCGTACAGAAATTAAAAACCCTGATCCCAGAAAAGAAAGTGGACTGGTCGATAGTAACGGCTTGTCGCCAGAAACCTCAGGAGGATGTATCGGAATACTTCTCCCGGTTTGAAACGGTGTTCTCCGATTACAGCGGCCAGGACCTGACCACTGCAACCGGACACCATCTGTTTGTCCAGAATTACGTTAAGGGTTTATCACCGGAGGTCTCGCAGAAACTGCAGGCCAGCGAAAGTAGTTGGGCAGCCTCCAAACCTACGGCTATCCTCCAGATGGCCCAATATTATGAACATCAGAAAAACGAAAACGATAGGACAACAGAGAGAAAGAAGAAAGATTTAAAAGAGAGGGTGATGATGGCTCAACTGCAAGGGGTGACTCTGGGACGAGACCAATACCGGGGAAACCATCAGATGAACGTCCCTAAAACTGCACCTCCCAAAGACCATACTTCGACTCCCCACATTGGACGTACAGACATTAGAGAGGACCAGTGTGCTTTCTGTAAAGGAACGGGCCACTGGAAATCTCAGTGCCCAGTTCTTTTGGAACTCATCAGAAATAGAGATCCTAGAGATACAGCAAGCGAACCAAGAAATAGGGGACCACAGCGAGGGCCCCCAAACAACGCAACTAATGATAGATCAAGTAGGCCAAACACATTTGATCGACCCCGACAGAACCAATGCCAGCAATCTGACTACGATGATGTTCATGACTTTGCATAGGACTGCCTAGGGCAAGGGAGGGATCCAGTCGAGCTCCATGTTGACCAGCAAGGCCCTTATGTCACTGCTAAGGTCTTGGGTACAAAGTCACCATTCCTGGTAGACACTGGCGCAACACGTAGTGCATTATCTAAACGACTGATTCCAAGGGCACCCTTGTCTGGCTCACTAATAACATCGACAGGTTTCGATGGAACGCCCTCCACTAACCCTTTGTCCGCCCCGATCCTCTTTGACTTAGAAAACAACACCACTGACACTACGTTTTTGCTTTCCTCCAACAGCCCTGACGCAATTATGGGACTCGACTTATTGAAACACTTCCGAGCAACGATTAGATGTTCCCAAGATGGAGTCCGAGTTTTCCTTTACGACAATCCTGTTCTGCTTAGACATTGCCCTCCCAGACACATGTTTTCCATCACCGACGCTGACACTTCCCTGCTTGACACTCTGCCTCCGTATCTGTGGGCCAAAACGGATTCGGATGTAGGGCGCATGATGATTGACCCAGTGCACATTACTGTTCGACCAGATGCAACACTCCCAAAACTTCCACAATATCGGATATCGCCCGAGGGCGAGAAGGCATTGGTAGAAATCATCCAATCACTGATAGACGCAGGAGTGGTAGAGGAAGTGGTTAGCAACGTTTGCAACAGCCCAATCTTGCCCATCATTAAGAAACAGGGAGAAGGAGATGAGAAAGCATACCGCTTCATCATTGACCTTCGAGAGATCAACAAAGTGGTGGTACCCCAGTACCCTGTGGTCTCGGACATTACCACCATCCTGACTTTGATTCCCTCCACTGCCACCACCTTCACTGTCATTGACCTCAAAAACGCATTCTTTTCCATCCCCATCCACCCAGACAGCCGATATCTCTTCGGTTTCACCCTAAAAGCCCGCTCGTATAGGTTCTGCCGAGCACCCCAGGGCTACACAGAAAGCCCTAGCATCTACAGCCAAGCCCTCAAGAGACAACTGGATCAAGTCCAGTTACCCGATGGAGTGGTGTTAGTGCAATATGTCGATGACATCCTCTTGGCAGCCGACACCACTCCACTAGCTGTCACAGCCACCATTCAACTCCTGCACTTCCTTGCAGAAAAGGGCCACAAGGTCTCTAAGAAGAAGTTGCAATTCTGCCAACCCCAGGTCACTTACCTAGGCCACCTTTTGTCCAAAGACGGAAGGAAACTGACTCCTGACCGAATCCAAACCATTCTCGACACCCCCATCCCTAGGACCCAGAAACAGGTCCGCTCCCTACTAGGCCTCACCTCCTTCTGCCGACAGTGGTTACCCAACTTTAGCCTCGTAGTAAAACCACTGCTTTCACTGCTAGCTAAGGATATCCCTTTCCCACTCCCTTGGACCCCTGAGTGTCAGGCTTCCTTCATGCAACTACGAGATGCCCTTTGCTCGGCCCCTGTGTTGGGTACCCCCGATTACACAAAGCCCTTCTCCCTTTACACTCACGAAAGGGAGGGGTGCGCTTTATCTGTCCTGACCCAGTCCATCGGCTCAAAGCAACGACCATGCGCTTACTTCTCAGCCACCCTTGATCCTGTAGCCAGAGCCCTGCCTGCTTGCCTTCGAGCCGTAGCTGCTGCTGCGATCTCTATCCGACAGAGTGAGGGGATCGTGCTCTCGAATTCCCTCACAGTACTGGTACCCCATGCAGTTGACACCCTCCTAAACCAAACCAAAACGCAACACCTGACGAGTGCACGACTGACTGGATACGAACTGACTCTGCTCGCACCCCACATCACTCTGAAGAGATGCACCACACTGAACCCAGCAACCCTGCTGCCCTTACCAGAAAACGATCCCAATGTGCACCCTGTACACGACTGTGTGACCCTCACAGACGAACAGACCAGAAGTAGGGTTGACCTCAGAGACACGGCCTTTCCCGACCCCGACGGAGAGCTGTGGGTGGACGGTTCTTGCATCAAACTCCCCGATGGCACCACTTCAGCTGCCTATGCAGTCACCACGGCTCGAACTGTAGTCGAGACAGCCCGCATAACGCAACGATCTGCCCAGGCAGCGGAACTGATTGCCCTGACACGGGCCTGTATTCTAGCAGCAGGAACCACAGCAAACATTTACACCGACAGCCAGTATGCCTTTGGGGTGGTTCACCATTTTGGGCTCCTTTGGAGGGAGAGGGGATTCTTGACCTCACACGGCACCCCCATTTTGCACGGGGATCTAGTCTCCGCCTTGATCGAAGCCGTCCTTCTCCCCAAAAAGCTTGCAGTCATCAAATGCCAGGCACACAAAAGGGTGACAGACATTATTGGACAGGGAAATGCACTAGCCGACATCACTGCCCGAACGACAGCTGAAAATAGGACGACAACACGCATGTACGCGACCAGGTCACAAGCAGAAAAATGGTCTGACGCTAGGGACACTATTAGAGACATTCAAATGGCTAGCACACAACACGAACTGACTGAATGGACACGGGTGGGATTGAAAGATGACGAAGGCTGCTGGCGGACAAAAGACACAAACAAATGGTTGCTACCTGACTCGTATCTGATTCCCATACTGACTATGGCACACTCCCCTGCCCACATAGGATCAGCCCCCATGATTGAACTTGTCTCCAGAGTTTGGCACAATGATAAGATCACAGAGTCCGCCAAGCGCCTGGTCCAACAATGCTTGATATGCCTGCAACACAATCCCGGGAAAGGAACTGTAGTATCCCGGGGAGGGTTTGGGGTCCCAAATCACCCGTTTGAAGTCCTGCAGATGGACTACATCCAACTAGACAGATGTCAAGGCCTGAAATATGTACTTGTTGTGGTATGCGCATTTAGCAAATGGGTGGAAGCATACCCAACCCGTGACAACACTGCTATGGTCACAGCAAAAGTACTGTTAAAGGAGTTTTTCCCCCGTTACGGCCTTTGTCGAATTTTGTGGAGCGACAATGGCCCCCACTTCGTAGCCGAAGTTATCCAACTCATTTTGAAGGGGTTGGGTGTAAAACAAAAGTTCCACGCAGTCTTCCACCCCCAATCTGCCGGACTAGTTGAACGACATAACGCCACACTGAAACTAAAATTGGCCAAAATAGTGGCTACCACAGGACTGAAATGGCCAGACGCACTCCCCCTGGCATTGCTCTCAATGCGTTCCACCCCTACCAAACACCACTTGACACCATACGAGGTTGTATTCGGCCGGCCTATGAATGTCTGGTCTGCACCTAAACCAACTTCCATTCATGACGTCCCGGACGTCCTAATGTCTGATTACTTATGCCAGTTGACTAAAACACTGTCTGTTATCCATCAACAGGTGCTGCATGCCATCCCTGACACTTCCAGGGGTCCCGGACACACCATCCAGCCTGGGGATTTCGTCCTGATCCGGAACTTCCAGCGCGCCAAGAGTCTGGAACCCCGGTGGACGGGCCCCTGGCAAGTCCTCATCACCACCCGAACAGCACTTCGAGTGGAGGGAAAACGCAACTGGCTGCATGCACACCACTGTAAGAAGGTCTCCTCGACCCTGACCTCGACCGAAAACATCGACAACCAAGAAGAGCTCCTGAACAAGGACCGACCGTCACTAACCTGCTATCCTGATACCGAAACGCTTGAACTTTCAAAATTCTCTGATCCCACTGTGCCATCGAGAGAAGGGTATTTCCTGCGTCAAAAGGAGGGAGCCTCGGCTAAGTAGACCACGGACTGAGTTAAATCTCAGAACGGTGACCTAAACACTACCAAGGGTTACCCGGAGAGAAGCAAAACAAAATCTGTGGTTCTGCCCGCTACCGAGCACCTTGAAGATGATGGAAGCGCCAGATAAGAAGATGATGGAAGCACCAAATAAGAAGATGATGAAGGCAACAGGAAATATCCACCACAGAAACCCAAAAGCAGACAGACTCCACAGCTCAAAGACAATTGCACTCTTCATCACAATCCTTTTCTGCTTTCTCCTCATGACCACACTCTGGATTGTGGAAGAAAATGCACCTGCTCACGAAACATTCCTGACCACTGCTCAGCCTACCACCATGAAGGAACATTATCTGATTTCGCTCTCTCCCCAACTCAGAGAGAGGCGAAAGGAATTTTGGAATAACTCTTTCGTACAACTACTTCACCAGCACAACCTCGCCACCAATGCCACCAACTGTTGGATCTGTGGGTTGCTACCCCACGCCACTGGACACTCGATACCATTCATCCCTTCACCTTTCTCAGTTCACGGCTCCTGTCTTGCTTGGCTGATGCTTCTGCAAGAAAGCTTTAAGGACAATGCCACCTCCAGCAAAACCGTAACGCATTTCTACCACGGGGCCTGGCGGAACAGAACAAAGACACACTTCTGCCCGCAGACCACCAACAACACAATCCACTTGGACATCCCGGCTAAAGAACAAATCGAAATGCAAGTGTTCAATAATCCAACCAGAGCCACCTTCTCCTACCTGCGAAAACGAACGGCTGCCACTCTGACTGTGGCCCTGTCAGTCATCAACGTCACCGGCCACATGTGCATGGAAGGGCTTGGGACTCAGCTGGTAGGCCACAGTGCTTGCCGGTTTTCCAGAACTCTGGACTCCACCGACCCACCTTCCTTTGTGGCATCTCCAAACACGTATTTCGTCTGCGGCACGAAGGCTTACACCTGGCTCCCCAAAGGCTGGGGGGGCACTTGTTTCATTTCCTTCATCCTTCCTCCGACATATGTGGCACCAGCAAATCATCACAGACAAAAACGAGCCAAAGACATTGAACAAGCCGACTCAACAGGAGCGCAGTTCCTCGATGCTATGAAGGGACTTGTCCCCCTCTGGGGCCCGATGGCGAACAGCCGTGCCATCCGACATCTGACTCAAGCAGTTGAGACAACAATGAACATCACGGCTGGTATCCTTGCTAACAACACCGCTGAACTTCAAGCGGTCCGCTTGGTGGCCCTCCAGAACCGCCTTGTCCTAGATGTGGTTCTTGCGGATCGTGGTGGAGCATGCCGCATTATTGGGTCCAGCTGCTGTACGTACATACCGGACAACTCACCCTCAGTGTACAAAGCCATCGAACATCTTCATAGGCTCTCTTCGGAAGTCCACCAAGAACAAGAAGAATGGTCGCTTGGTGGTTGGTTCTGGAGCACCGTTAAGAACTGGGGCTGGAGACTATTCACCATTATCCTGATTCCTATAGTTGTAATATGCGGTCTACGCTTAGGAATTCAATGTCTGCCACCTCTGTGTACATTATGCGTAAATTGTATTTGCCCTAAGACTGTGGACTTTGGGAACGAACATATGAGAGCAATATATGATGCCGAGGTTAGGAATTTGATGAAGATTGACATTGAGTAAGCAAGTTGGCTAAGATATGTTGAAAAGGGAGGACTGTTAAAGATTAGACTGCAAACGTCAACATTATCGGCGCCATCTTGCCCCTTTCGAGCCCATTCGTGCGCGTAAGCAGCAGCCATTTTGAGCATCATGGTCTCCCGGCCCCTCGCTGATAGCCAGCGCGTCTCTCTCTCTCTCTCTCCTAACCTCGCAAACATCCCCCGCACGTTGACAACCCCCGCTCTCTCATGCCTTGGGTCATAAACCCCTCTTCAGCGCAGCTCCGCCACAGAATCCCATCCTGTTCCCAGCGCGACACCTCCCTTCATTCCTTTCATGGTCTCAGATCCTTTTGATGCAAACCCCCTTTTCCTGTGTCCCCGTTTGTCTTCCTTATTCCCAGGCCACCACCTGGCCCTGCGGATACTGTTTATTACCCCGTACAGTAGGAAGCTTCCCCTCCCCATCAAAAGACCCTCGAGCCGATCAAAGCTCCCACCCTATGAGATCCGATCAACCCCATGCATTCCGTGAATCGGCGGAATGCCCTGCTGCGCGACAATCATCACCTGTTGTGACCGGGGTGGGGAATTCAACTGTAAATGTATGTGGGAACGGGCCTGTAGGGGAGATTCCGAGGATGTTCTTTCAAATATCAAAGTGTTGCGAGAATGTGTTACGTGCAATAAAGGTCATAAACCCTAGTATAAGAGGCCAGGCCTCAGAAATGTGGTTAGAGCACCTCGTGATGATACTTGCTGTCTGAATTGATGTGTTCTCCTCCGGAGAGAATAAAATCCTCGTTTCCTGCCTTCCAGTCTCCAGCGCCTGCTTCTTCATTGATTAATATTGGTGGGTCATAGAGGCGACACCGCCGGGCAACATAAAAGGGTCTTTGGTTACTGGTTGTCTTCGAACCCCTTTTTTTACACGTCTGGTGCGTACACAAATAAATCAGAAGGTTTTCCGACACGTGAGCTGGCCACATACAGTTGTCCATGTGAGAAGCACGGATTCTCCAAATCTAGTCCACACACTTGCAGCGATTGTCCTTGTGCTTTGTTGATGGTCATTGCAAAAGCGAGTCGCACCGTAAACTGTAAACGTTCAGTATTGGAAAGAGTATGAGGGCCCTGGGGGACCGGGGGGGCGATATTTAACACATTTTTTTTTTTTTACCAGAAACCTTCGTGGGAGTGTACTCAACAACTTTTAACACATTTTTTATTTATTTATTTTATATTTTGCCAGAAACCTTCGCAGGAGTGTACTCAACAACTTCCCAAAGTTTCATGGCGATCGGATAAATGGTGTAGTAATGCATAAAGGACAAATAGACATACTTTCGTTTTTATTTATATAGATAAGTCAACCCTACAGTAGGCCCTGGACAGTCCAGAGGACAGGGTGCAATGGATTTAAAAAGCAGGACATATACTTTAAAGGTTTACATGTTCTGCTAGTAAAAAACTCTTAGATTCGTTTTTTACTATTGAAAGGCCTATGCCTCCCATAGGATAACAAAGGAGTGGCCTTATTACGTTTTATAAGTGTAATTTCCAAATGGTAAGAGATAACCAGTTCATTTTTAGTGTCTCTGTAATAACAATTTAAACCCCTAATTCATGGTGAAGTCAGATTTTAAATTACAATTTTTAAAATGCCACTTTTAGACAGTTGCCATTTTCTTGCCTTAGCCATTTGGTGCCTGCAGCCTATCTCAGAGTCACATGACTGAGTGTAGTTGGCAGTTGGGCATTTTGTATTCCTCCTAGACAGCCACATGCACTTGGGAGCTTAGGTGTGACTGGATGGGCCATCATTGGCATGGTGGGCAGAAGGAGCTGGACACAGCCCTACTTATATATTCAATAGGCTATGTTCTGCCCCCACACAAAGGGCTGCATACCCCCTGTAGTTAGTTTGGAGCCAGGGCATGGGAGGTAGGTCATCTGTGCAATTAAAGTGCATGCTTCTAAAAGCTTCTCCCCACTCCAAGTGCACAACTGTGTCTAAATATAGGAACTCAGACACCTGCTCATCAGTACACTTCTGGACCTGTGGATACTCTGCCAGGAAGAAGGACTGATGTGCTGCTACAAGGACTGCCACTCTGCTGGACTGCTGCTCTAAAGTAATTGATGCTCTGCTCTGCTGACCTGCTGCATGCTGCCCAGTGCATAATTTGAGCCAGTGGTTTCTGGTGCATGGAACCAGCACTTAATTGTCAACACTGGTTCTAGTGACAGCCCACCACATGGCGGCGCTGTCTTAGATGAGCACAACAGCCTTGTTTATTAAGTCAAGAAGCATTGAAAATGAATAATACCAGCCTCTAATCAGACCCCCCAGGATATAGCGGCATGGATTGGCAAATTTAGCGGCACAAAAATGAAAATTTAGCGGCACAAAAATGAAAATTTAGCGGCATTTTATTTTGGGTTTTTTGCAACACCAAACACAGATATCTTACTGTTTGAGTTATTTGACAACATGGAGCTATGTACATTTTGTTTATTTACAATTCAGGCCATTTGTTTTAGGTAAAAGGCATATATAATAGTGCATTCATCTGTGGTCAACCCTGTGACAAAAAGCATAAACAAAACGATGTACGGCCCCCCGGGGTCCGCAGGCCCCCACAGGTTTCAGACTAGGCATGCTGGAGGCAGAGACAGGTCTCTGAGCGAGTGGGACGGGTATGCTCAGACGTGAGTTCCGTGCTCTCCATGCCACTGGAATCAAGCTATCCAGGCTGATGAGGGCTGAAAGCCCGAAACCTGTCCTTGGATGCTTGTTTCCAGTCCAGGGAGGACTTGGCTTGGCAGTTAGGGCTGGACTGTACCCATGGGGCACAGGGTCAAGACTGATTTGCATATGGGTGGGTTCAAACTGGAATGGCATGTGAGCAAAAAAAATAACAATGGATTTTGGCCCAGATCTCTGAACTGGGGTTTATTTATACTGTAGAGACTTACGGGCTGCTCCCCTCGAGCTGCCCGTTTATTCTATTTTGTCATGAATAAATGCCTTCATTTTTTAGGTACCCATTTTTTTTTAATAATGGAATGACATACATCACAATGTTTTATACTTTGAGTTCTACAGAAATGTGTGCTAAATTTGCTTAAGACCGTCACTTCACCAGCACACACACTGGCCTGGGAAACATCATTGAACAAGAGGTTGGCGGAGTACAGGAATGGACCCTGAAGCACAAGGCTGCCAGCCTTGTTAAGAAGACTGCATCACTCTTTTGTAGGAAGGCATAACTCGCCCAGAGTCACCTTCAGGAGTCCCAGCCTGTCCCTTTTTGGAGGGCGACAGCAGGGGGCAGCCTACACATGTATGTTACCGCCGGCTCAGCTTGAATTCGCTAGTATTAATTTATTTGAGGTTTTTACAGAGGGCTGCAAGTTGCACTTCGGTTAATTCACAGCACTGCGCATTGGGTAGAATTGCAGCTTTGTGCACAGAAGAGGTGACAAAATGACTAAAGAAACCGTGCTGGTATTATTCAGTAGCGAGCAGCCCTTGTTATGTACAGATGCTGAAGCGAATATTCACTATAAGGACACTGGGACCCACACGCCCATTATGAAAGCAAAACTATCATTCTTGGCAGTTCAACAACACGATGCAAGCTCATTTCACTCGAGAAAGAGTAAAGTGGGGAAAACCTCGATTTAGCGCTTGACTACGTAATCAAAAGTCACGTTCCCATTTAATCACCAACTGAGGTCGTGGGAATTAATTTCACTCCCACCTCCTTAAGGTAGACCCAATACAGACCATCTTTTGAATGTAATCATGCCGCACTGGCTGCTGTTCCTGCACTCATGTGCACAGGATAAGCAACAAAGGCCTGCAGGTGGAACATAATGTTTGGCAAAGAAAGTTGTTAAATATGTGGGTGTGATACACATATTGCAGCACAAACACGCAGCCCTGTCCGGGGCCGGCCAGCCACATCTCCACTGCCCCCCTCCCACCCGGGCAGCGCTCTCCCCTATGTGTGCGGCGGGCCCCCACCAGCGTGAAGGACGGACGTACCTGTGCTCTGTTCACCGGCCGGCTTTCCTCCTGCTCCGAGCCCTTGTCTCTGGGGAAGAGTCTTCGTGTGTGTCGCTGCCGCTTCCTGCTCTCTCCCCCTCTTGCTGGTGTGGTGCTGGTCTTCTCCCTCGCTCGGCCGCCGTCCTCGACCTCCTGGCTCCTTCTCTTCTCTCGCCGCAAATCAATCCTGGGGGGCAATGAAAGCGGAAACGGGCGGAAAGACAGCGAACGGGCGGAAACGGCAAATTTCGCGGGCCTTTTGCCAAATATCGCGGCATTTCCCGAGATCGGCCGATTTCGCGATTTTTTTGCAAATCGCGAAATCGCGATAAGCTGGAGGGTCTGTCTAATGACATTATTATAGCTTTGTGTGCCATTAAATAGTTTGAATTGTTACACTTGTAGGAGTGTGATGGTTAGGTGTTATGTTGGTACTGCCATTGGCAGCACTTCCTGGGGCATTGCATTGTGCACACTGCAGTGGTCTTTCAAAAAGGGCCCTGGCACTTAGTGTTTGATAAATTAAGCACTGATGCTGCCCTTTTGCCTGGGGAAGAATCACTGGACCTGCAACATCATTTTGAACCCAGGATCCCAAAATGAGATTCAACGGCTAGTCTGCTGGCCTCCTGATCTGAGCATCAGAACATGAAAGGTTCCCCAATCAGCTCCTGGACTCTGCTGCGGCAGGTTCCTGACCCCCCAGTGGTGCCCCACTTGTCCTGGACCCTTAGTGTGGCTCAGTGAGCTTAAATCAAGCTTTTTTGAGCTTTTTGCAACCGTGAACGGGCTCGTTTGCATTGAGACCAGGCCTATGGCATAAAAAAACAGTGCGAGCCACCACCAGCCCATCTCTTCACACTGCAGCATCGACCACTCACAGGGGACCTCCAAAATAAGCTCCAGCCCTCCCATCCGCAACACCCGGTCTGCTCTTTGTGCCACTCCGACAGCCTACCGCGACGCACACCTTGCTACAAAACTTGAGAAGGTAAACCTTCAACAGGACAAACCTGGGACTGTATCCAATCTGCTCTCCATCGCGGTCAGCCTTAACTCTTGAATTTGACCCAGTCCAGCACAACTGGATAGCTGTGGTTAGCGCTTTGTAATTTATTTTTGTTTGTTAAATCTGTTTATTAACATTTTTCACATTTTACAGCATACAACCATAACAATGCCTATACACCGTGAGCAGTTATTTGCAAGTGTTACAATTAGCCAGTACCCATCCAAAAGGAATGGGGACAGAGGAGTTGTGCAACAGAGGCTAAAAGGAATCTCATGACAGCACCCGCATAGAAGGCGTAGCAGCACCTAAGAGTCTTACCCGTGGGCGGCTTGTGGACATTTCAGACATGGTATATCTTAGGCCAAACTGTGGACATAGGGTACATCAAAAAGGAGGCAACTTAAGCAAGGAAGGATGAGGGAGTTGCATGAGGTCTGCTGCAGTGCTTAGTATAGCCTGGGAAGCCAACTCTATCAGAACTCAAAGTCAATGGGATTCTAAACAAAAAGGGGGGGCATATTGCTTTAGAAATCGGGGCTACACACCACCTCTACTAAAAGGGGAATGGGTTGTGTTTGTCAGTCTTGAGTATCCTCTCGGGATTCCCCTGTGTTAGTGATCAATTCCAGTCATTTCGACACCATGGTGTCCCATTGAGGCGCCAGGGGGTACCTTCGGATAACCTTCGGATACCAAGCAGGTCTTCCCTGTGCCACGCCACTCCCTCCGCTCTGACCCAGTTAAGTAAAGATCTACACCAGGCCAGTGTGTGAGGTGACTGAGGGGATTTCCATCTCTTGGTAATCAAGCCTTTTGCTGCTAATAGACCCAAATCTAGGAGGCGGGTGGTAGCCCTGTGTTTTTTATTCCTGCTAAATAAATGTAATATGTGTACTTCTCATCTGGTTGGAACAGCGCAGGACGTGCATGCGGCCAGAGTGCTCGTCACAGTGCTCCAGTATTCGGCCAGGACAGGACAATGCCACAGCATATGGAGAATGTCGGTATATAACTCCTGGCAACGAGAGCAGGCCGCATCCGTATGGAGAAAGTATCTGTTAATTTGAGCTGGGAAAATATAACTCTCAAACAATAATGGAGCTCAGAGGGAATACGGAAAGGGTCGCCTTCCACTCACAGTCAATAATACACAATGAGACCCAATCCAAATAGCGAGCTAATGTATCAGTGACTCAAGGGGGGGTTGAACACATCCTACTCCCCACTACTCTCTTATCCACATTATAATGAGATAATGCACTGTGCTCTGCCCTGTTTAAAATATCTGTTCTCCAAGACAACACATCAGAACGAAACGCTCAGGGTGACCCAAATCGTAGTGGTTCACAACAGTCCACACCACACATTGGACCTTACTCTAAATAGAGGAAAAATGTGCGAAAAGCAAGTGACCCCTCACAGAAACACCACCAAGCGGGGTAACTGGTATGCAATTTCCAGACAGGCCCCTGTCTCATCATCGGTGGTCACTCGCTCCTCGGGGAAAATAAGATGAAAGGAAAGAAGACGTGTCCAAAACAAACAACGTATAAAGTGCTACAGTGAAGTGCAGAAAACTCTGCTAGTGACAAACACACACAAACATAATAGTAGAGTGCCTAAAACCACACACAATACACCAATCCCTTATCCACTTTTATTCGTAGGGTGGTGATCGCGTGCTCTTGATTATTAAAAAGGCTGGTTGCTAGTCATGCATACCATTACCTACAGTGCCGACATGTTTCACTGCTGTATAGCGTAGAGCAGTTTCATCAGGGCTGCACTCAAGTGCTGCCACTTCACTCTTTTTGGACACTCAGTTCTGTAACGTGCTGTCAATGGAGAACAGGTACGTAATTAAAAACATGTAGACTCAAGGCTGGCCAGAGGCATACTATGCAGGGAAGTACAGAGTGGTAATGTGAGGAATATTTACCCAGGAGCAGCAAAGCTTTGCATACCAGCCACTCCGGTATCAAATAGGGACCCTAGATACTTCAGACGTAAGTGTGCCCCTTGATTTGTAATAAAAATATTTTATCTGCGGATGGAAGAAACAAATACACAATTGTAGTTTACATTGTGCTATTGTGCCCCGTAGCACCTCATATATATTGCACCTGTGCTCCAGACTGAGCACAAAGTGACATATACACTCAACGCTGACCCCACAAACTACTGTCTGGAGTTGATACCCCCTAGTAAAGGTAAAACACTTGGGCGCTGGTTGTAAATACCATTGTACAGCGCACCAAACACCTTGACCCACAGGTCATCAACAATGCAGCCAAAGCGATCGGAAAGTTCCTAGTCACGATCGTGACCCGCTACGATCTGAGCATGTGAAGCTACGAGGAGCCGGCGGGCTCAAACATACTGCATTTAGCCCCAAGAAGCCTGGTGTAGTATGAAGAATTGGATGGCGCTTTGTACTTTTAAGCTCTATTTTTCACTGTATTCTTTGAAAATTCATAACTCTAGTTCCATTGATTGAATTTTTGTTGTTTTGGTCCTGTTTTATTTATTACATTTTACTCTAGTTTTCTAAATTGATGTGGGATACTATTTTGTGTGGTATTTTAATTTTATTACTGTTTGAAGTGTTGCGCAATTACTTTACACATTGCCTCTAAGTTAAGCCTGACTGCTCTGCACCAAGCTACCATGGGGATGAGCACAGGTTAATTTGGAGTTTGCTTGTGCCTTACCCTGACATAGATTATGGTTGCTGCTTGACCAGGGCTCACACCTCAGTCAAACAGTACCCAGTGGTGGATGGCAGGAAACGAGGGTGGTGGGCGGGTTAGTAGGGTGAGTGGAGAGACAAAAAAAAACACGTACCTTTTGCTGATGGGGGGCCGGCCGCCTCTCCCCTTCGGTCCCCTCAGCCGCCGTCTCCTCTGCTTCCGTAGCGGAAGGAAGCAGGAAACACACAGGCTCCCTCCCCTAAGCCAGTCACAACGCTGCAATACAGGGTTGTGATTGGTCTGAGCACCGTGGTTCGGCTTTCAGATGGGGGCTGGGAGGCTTTGCATATTCTTTGCCAGACTGCGTAAAGCAAGCCAGGTGGGGAAGATGCAAAGTGTGCATTACTGTTTGGCCGGCCAAAGAGGGCTGGCCAAGCAGTCATGTGCACTTGGAGTGGCCAAACCACTCCTCCCCGTAACCCCACACCTCCCCTAACTCACCCCTTAGTGAAAGATAAAATGATAATAACCAGGTTATTATCATGTTATTTCTTCCGCTGTACTGCTTCTAAAGCAGTGGGGAGATGCTCCTCCACCTTAGCGGATGAGCTGCCACTGTCAGTAGCCCAATTTCTCACATTTTCAAAGAATATTGATCAACTAACTCAGCAACTTCAGACATGTAGGTTTAAAATTTAGAGGATTCATCTTTTGATGACCATCATTTAGGTTTAAAGCATTTTTATTAAGGCAGAACACAGGAGGGAAGGGGACAAGGAGGGGGGGGTTATGCACATTACAGACAAGTAAATGTTCAGAGCGAAAGTAATCAAAGCATGGTATTGTACAGTGGCAATTGTAAATGAGAGTCTGTTGAGAAAAAGCTAAACATGTACGCCACTGTCAGTGAGGCTGAAGAGCTAAAGCAAAGAAAAGCAAGAAGCCAACCCTCCCTTCCCCCCTGAACCCTTCCCCAACTCCCCAACTCCCCCCAACACCCATCCCACCTCCCCCCGTCCAGTGCTTAAGCATTGACGCGTTCTGCTGCCCCATCCCACCCCCCACCCATGAGTCCCCCTCTCATGACTGTTTAGTTGGTTGGATCTATAGGAGGTGTTAGTCTCAGGAGTCTAAGGTACCTTGGGCAGGTAAGTTCCCTAAATTCTGTGGTTAAAAGCGCATGAAAAGATTGCCACAGCTCATCGAATTGCTCTACGTCCCCTGCTACCATAAGCGATAGTTTTTCCATGCCTAGGACATGCCAAAGTCTATGGAGCCAGCCCGTGACGGAGGGGACTGTAGTTGTGCGCCAATGTATCAATATGTTCTGTATCGCCGATCCCAGTGCAATCACTATTTGTCGACCTCTACGGGATTTCAGCGGGTACATCAGCCCATTCGGGAGACCCAACAAAACGTACGCCGGAAAGCGTGGCAATTCTATTTCAAAGTGAGCGTCTATCTCGTCAATGATCTCCTTCCAGTATTCCTTCAACAGGGGGCAGTCCCAAAGCACATGCGTGAGAGTCCCTATCTGTCCACATTCCCTCCAACACTCCTTTCCAATATTCCTATTCATTTCATGGAGCCTCTCCGGGGTATAATACCAGTACGTGGACACCTTTGTGAATGTTTCTGTGAGTCCTGTGTGGTATGCTGAGTGTCTCGCTCGGTGTGCAATCTGATCCCATTCCTTATGACTGAGCGTCCTCCCCAGCTCTCTATCCCAACGTTCCCTGCCAGGGTTATGAAAGTGAAATGGGGGGGGGGGGGTTGCAGGAATTTGTAGAGGTCTGTGATCAACTTGGCGTCAGAGGTGCGAGTTATTAACCATTTCTCATACGGCTTCATCTGGCGATCTGCAGTGTCTCGTACCTGTGGCTGGAGCGCCCAATGCCTAACCTGCATGTATCTTAACCTCTCTGCCTCAGTCAGGTGAAATTCTTGCTTCAGATGCTGAAAAGAAACTACTCCCTCCGAGTCATACATCTGGCAGAGCGCACGGCAACCAGCTGCTCTCCAGCGCGTAAACGCGCCCGGTTCTAGACCCGGGGAGAAATCAGGGTTCTCCACTATCGGTGTGAAAGGCAAGGGGAATGTGGTGAGGTCATGAACTTCATTAACAGCGTCCCATACTCTCAGGGGGACTCGCGTGACATAGGAAGCGTATAGATTAAGAGGGCGGTGGATCCGCCGCAAAAATGGTACCTCCTGTAAGGGACGCCCCGCCACCGCCAGGTCCTGAAAGAGCCAATGCTTATCAGATTCCCATCTGCTCCATTCTTCCAAGTAGCGCAACTGCGCAGCCTGAAAGTATTTACGGAGATCTGGGATGCCGAGGCCTCCCGCCTCCGGGGCCAGTGTGGATAGGACCCTCTTCATTCTCGGCCTGCGACCCTGCCAGATGAACCGTGCAATATCTGCTTGCGATTGTCTAATCCATCCCGCGGGCGGGTGGAGTGGCAAGGCCCGAAAGAGGTACAGGATCTAGGGCAAGATCGTCATCTTGACCGCAGCTATTCTGCCGAGCCAGGACAAAATTCCTTTACCCCAGCGGGCTAATTCTTCCTTGATTTTCCTGCCCAGAGATGCGTAATTGGCCGTTACCATTGCCGGCAACGTCGGTGCTAACAAGATCCCCAGGTACGGCACCTGGGATGCCGACCACTGCATGGGAAAGAGCCTCTGCAGATCTCGCCTTGTATCCGCTGTCAGGGACACATCCAGGGCCGCTGACTTGCCCATGGTTATCTTGAAGCCCGCCACCTTCGAGAAATCTTCCAGTTCCCGAATGCATGCCGGGAGGGCCCGCTTCAAGTCATCCAGGGTCAATAGAACATCGTCCGCATAGAGACTAACCGTATGGACATATCGTCCCATCTTAACCCCTATCGCATCCGGGTTCTGGCGAATCCTCTGAGCGAACGGCTCCATATAGAGGGCAAAGAGAAGCGGGGAAAGAGGGCACCCTTGTCTCGTGCCCCTTTCTATCTCGAAGCTGCGGGAGCTGCAGCCATTAACTCGAACCGTAGCCGAAGGGGACTTATAACAGTTAAAGATCATCGAACAGAACTTCTCTCCGATACCCATCTTCCGAAGCACCTGTTCAAGATAGGGCCAGTGAACCCGGTCAAATGCTTTCTCCGCGTCCACCGCCAGCAACATTCTCTCTCCTGGGATCCGTGAGGCCTTCTCCAAGACGTGTACCACCCTCTTGGTATTATCGACTGTTTGTCGACCTGAGACAAATCCAGCCTGGTCAGCCTCTACCAGTCCCGGCAAATGTAAAGCCAGCCTGGCCGCCAGAATCCCTGTATATAGCTTAAGGTCAACATTCAAGAGGGATATTGGCCTGTACGAGCCGCAGAGAGCTCGATCCTTTCCCGGTTTCGGAATTACCGAGACCGTTGCTCTCAACAGGTCCGGCGGAATGGCTCCCGGTGCAGAGAAGGAGTTGAATAAGCGAGCAAGGATAGGTGCCACAACCGGGCAAAAGGTCTTGTAAAACAAGGACGTGTAACCGTCCGGGCCCTTCCCATGTTTAAGCCTGGAGATCGCGGCTATTACTTCCTCTACGTGAATACTACGTTCCAGGTACTCCGCCTGCACTGGATCCAGGGCCGGAAGGGCCACCGACTCCAGATAGTCCGCTATATCTTGCGGCAAAGGGGGCTCCCCTGTGTAAAGGTCCTCATAGTACCTACGGAACACCTCCGCTACAGCTGCGTCGTCAGAGACCGCCACCCCATCAGAATCTAGCAGCTCTTTAACTAAGTTACGCTGATGCGCCACGTGAAGCCTATTCGCCAGGAGTTTGCCACACCTATCCCCTCCCGTGTAAAACGCGTGCTTCAGTCGGAGCGCCGCGTATTCCGCTCGGTCCATGTCTAACGCTGATAAGAGCTTTCTAGCAGCCTTCAACTGTTTTCATATCCTAGGGGCCCCCGTACGGAGATGTACGTGCTCCAGCTCTCTAACTTTAGAAGTCAACTCCTCCCTCTTGCGCGGTCGCTCTCTATTCTCTGCCGAGGAGATAGAAATAAACTCCCCTCTCAGGACCGCCTTCAATGCCGCCCACTGTCTCGCTAGCGAGGTATCTGAGTTATCGTTATGTGTTAGGTACTGCCGGATCGACTCTTCAATGTGTTTCACAACAGTCTTTTTATGTAAGAGGGTATCCCTAAGGCGCCAGACACCACGGGTGGGGGAGACCGGTGGAAGCACAAATGTACCCGTGACCGGCGCGTGATCGGACAACGAGAGGACCCCTATGTCCGCCGTCATAGCGGCGGCACACATCAGTCCGCTGACCAACAGGTGGTCCAACCGCGCATATGTCCGGTGTGCATGTGAAAAGTAAGAATAGTCTCTACTCGTGGGGTGTAGTGTGCGCCAGAGGCCGTGTAGGTCCAGATCAGCGAGCCGGGCCTTTCCTGCCTGTGAAAGTTCCCCAGTTTGCGGATGTCTCTGCGCGGACCTATCGAGTGTGGAGTCAAAAACCATGTTTAAGGCACCCCCTAGAATAACATGTCTGTCTGGGGAGGCAGTCACGTCCACCAGCGCCGAGTCTAAAAAGCTCTCTTAGTGGTCGTTCGGGCTGTATAAAGAGCCAATAGTGAACGTCACCTCACCCAGCCTAAGGCGGTACGCCAACAGCCTCCCCTTTTCCTCTGCAAGTTTGTACAGCACCTCCCCCCTGAAGGAACTGGCTATCAATATGGCCACCCCCGCTTTCTTAGAAGTAGTGGAAGAGAAAAACTGTGTGGGAAATTTGCGCGAGCGTAGCCTATGACAGTCCTGTGCTAACAAGTGAGTTTCCTGCAGGAGACAAATGTCTGCTTGTGTCCCCTCCAACAAAGATAAGACTGCCCTCCGTTTAATTGGATTGTTCAACCCCTTAACATTAAGGGTTACTACTTTAAGTGACGCCATAGTCCTGAAGGCCAGTGTGCGCTAAGCAACGGGCACCCAATCTGGGAGGGTAAGGCACGGGGCGGCAGCGCAGGGAAGCTGAAGTGAAACAAGGCAAAAGTATGTAAGACACTGGACGATTCCCCCCTTCCCCCAACCTCCCCCAAGTGCCACCGAACCAACCCCATGGCAACTGGCCAACCCCCAACCCAAACAACTCAATGTCCCGGTCATGCCCAAAAACGGACAAGTCCGTGGAAAGTTCGTAAAGTGGACGTCCGGCCACTCGTCCTTCCCGCCTCCCCCCCAGCCCCCTCCGGCCCCAAACCTGCTATCCTCAGAAGCTATGTCCTTCTCCCCCCGCAGCGTTGCTACGCCTTCAAGGCAACACCGTTCGTGGCTGCAGAGTCCCTGGCCGCCTCTCTCAACGCGTTGGCCATTTCCGCTCTGATGGTAGGTGAATCTGGATTCCCAGCGCTAGCCACCGACCTCCGTCTCGCCGTCTGCCGTCGTCCTCCGAGCTCTGAGCGTCTCCGGCCCGGCGTCGCCCCTTCCTCCTCCGTAGCTGTGAGGCCCAGTACTCCACAGACGTCCTGCAAGGAGCGCATTTGGTGCAACACACCATTCCAGCGAAAGATAAGGCAGAAAGGATGCCCCCAGGAGTATGGTGTTTCATGCTCCCTCAGAAAGTCTGTCGCAATCTTGAAGGCTCTGCGTTTTTGCAGCGTGATGGCAGACAAGTCTTGAAACAGCGCGACAGGTCGTCCACGGAAGGTTAGTGGTTGCTTCTTGCGGGCCTCCGCCATTATGCGCTCTTTTACGAGGAAATCAGGAAGGTAGGCCAAGATGTCCGGTGGGGGCGCCGCTGATTGACGCTGGCGGCCGACCCTGTGGGCCTGTCAATCCGGATCGGGAAGTCCGCTGGCTCACCCAGGATCTCCCTGAACATGTCTCTTAGGTAGCCAGCAACATCAGTCCCCTCTTCATCGGACGGGACTCCCCGGACCCGTATGTTGTTTCGTCTCGACCTGTTCTCGAGGTCTTCATTGTGCGCTTGGAGGTCCACATGTTGTTCTCTGAGTCGGAGTACCTCCTGTTGTAGGTGGGCGATCTCCTCATCTCTCCGATGGGCCGCTGTCTCCACCGTTTCCATCCGCTCACCAAGGCCCTCCACCTCGCTGCGAACCTCGCGCACCTCGCTGGCCACTTCCTGCTTCAGTGTCTGGAAGTCTTCTTTAAGCAAGCTAAATAGGGCCTCCATGAAAGATCTCGTGACTGGGGGCTCCCCTCCAGTCGGTTCTCCCGAATTTCTGGAAGAGCTCGGGGACGGCTGCACTCTATCACGCTGTTGTTGGGCCCTGCTAAGCATGTCCAGGAGCGTGCGATCCCCTTTCTTCACGTTCCGGCCGGCCGCCATTTGCACACTGTGGACCAGGGCACGCTGCTCAATGGAAGATGTAATTCCAGGCCGCAGACAGCAGGTCTCGGTGTTGCCGGGTTTCCCCTCAAGGACCACGTGCGATCAAGGTGGGTCCCGTCCTGGCAAGGCCGTCGAGTGTTCCCCACCGTCGAGAACAAGATGGCTGCCGGGTGCCGCTTAAAGGGCCCTCCTCCTTCTCCAACCAATGTCTAGACCGACGGCCAGCTCAGTGATCTCCCGGTCCGAGGCACCACCAACCGAACCGCACCTTTGCTAGATGATCCGCCCGAGGCCGGGGCGTACGTGGCAACCCAAACCGCTACCTCAGGGGCTCGCTACCGTCGTCTTCTTGGGGACAAAATGGCGGCTAGGCTTCTTCAATAGGACCCTCCGGCTCCAATGGCCACTGTGCGGGTCGCATATAGTCTCTGAGCCACAACCATAAGTCCTCTCAGGAGCCCCTCGGTCCGCTGGAGGCCGGGCGTCCTGCCCCCTAGTTCCGTACTTCTCTCCAAACTTCACACGGGGCCGAGGAGCGCGTGGCGTACCAAGCCGCAGCCGCGGTCTCGAGTGGCACTATGCCGGGAAGCGGCCGCTCCTCCTAGCAGCGTCTCTCGCAGGTTGTCCGTCTGGGTCACTAGCTTCAGCCTCAAAAGCACGGAATTACTGCAAGGAGGCAGACAGACGTCTCGCTGCTCAGCCGAAGCCCCCGTGTCGGGGCTCGCCCAGGACCCTGCGTCCGGCAACTCGTGCCGCCTCGGCTCGGTGGCGCTCCGCAGTCAATTCGCCATCGCTCAAGTAGTCTTCCACAACGGCACTCGGGACCTAATTTTAGCACCTGGGCATACACCAAGGTCTCCGCCACCCTCCACGCAGCCGCTGAGCTCCAGCGGGGGGAGAGAAGCTATCGATAAAGGGCTCGGGCCTAGTCGGGCCAGAGGAGCTGCGGGAAGAAGCGTCCGCTCACCCCGCCATCTTGGCCACGCCCCCGATGACCATCATTTAAAAGCACAATGATTTATTTATTTAAAGATTTTTATACTAGCAAGCAATGTCAAAGGCAGTGTTGGATAAATGTATGTTACAGAATAGAGTCTTTTGGTGTCATATCGACAACAGATTGCAAGTTACAGAATAGAGTCTTTTTAAAGTCAAAACAAAAATTATTGGGGAGAATTTTGAACATCATTTGGATAAGGCCTCACGGAAAAGCCAGAAGTCTTGACTAAAGTGATAAGTAGACAGATGTAAAGATTGAACAGCATAGGGCTGGCGGAGGAGCCATTTGGCAGACCACAGTTGAGACACTTACAGGTACACTGGCACAGATTTAGATGTAATGCCTACTGACGGCTGTTTCCAATTGATTGGTAGCAGGAGTGATCACTGACTCTAATATTAAAAAAAAATACAATGCAATCTCTGAATCAAGTCATTATGTGAAACTGTGACATATGGTGTTTTCAGGGCTCATAGAATGAAGGTTGCTCTGAAGATCTTCAGAGAATGCCAGTAGGCATGTATCACTTGTTGCCACTGAGTAGGAAATGCTGCAGCAGAAAGAGAGGTTTTACAGAGTTCTTTTTGCTCCTGGCCTCCTATCTCCAAAACCAGGGAATATAAAGAGAAGGGACGACAATGATCAAATGGGGATCCTGATGTAGTTGATTTTTTAAACGTAGGGCAGTGGAACTACCCAGCTCCAAAATATGGCATCTACATACACAGAGCATTGTACCTGACATCTGTCAGAAAATAATTGGATGGTTCATTCAGAATTGGTACCGGCGGGGGAGAGAGAAACTATAGAAGTACTCTCATTGAACACTGATATCACCAATGATCCATCTGCCTTGCATTGGACTGGGTCCCCCCTAGATGAGAGGCTCCACTCAATAAGTCAGCTCATTTTGTAATGCTATTAGTTGTGTGCCTGCGATACAGTTGGATGGGCACTGTAGTGGGGAGTGGTGTGTGCCTGCAGTGTACTGTAGCTTAGCCTGTTTTTTTTTTTAGGGCGACAGATGCTTCTAGATAGGAAGTATGGGAGGAGAGCAACTGTGAGGGAGTTAGGGGTTGTCTAGCTAGTACTTCTTTAGAAGAGCCGGGACCATGGCTGGATCGACCACAAGTGGAAAGAGAAATGTGTCATTCAGCCTTGAGTGGGATGTCTGTAGAGTTGCCGGCTACTGACCTGAAAATGTTAGGGTTTCCTGGACAAGATCAAAGAAGGAGCTGTGATGGGCTATTCCAAGCACTCAGCCCCAGAGATACTGCTACTACAGGAGACTCATTTGATGGGAAATACATGTGGATTCCTAGGCAGCTATGGGTATTCGAGGATGTTTTATGCCCAATTCTTCAGGGGATCCTGTGGAATTGCTGTCTTATTACATAGGTACTTCCCTTGGTGGTCTCTGGGATCCACCTGGATAAACTGAGCAGTTACACTATTGTAGAGGGCATGTGGACCCCATTGACAATTGGTAGCATGCATTGGGAAGAGATATGCTAAACGCGGAATATGGGTCCTCGCTGGTTTCACAGGGACTTTTATTCTTGGAGGAGACTTTAACAGAGTTCAGAATCAAACCCTAGATGTGGACAGATCAACCTTTGGTAATAGGTCGCTTATTTTCAATACGTGGGTTTCTTCCATGGGACTGGCAGATGTGTTCCATGGAAGACATCCAGCTGAGAGGCAGTATATATATTACTCCATGGCACACAGGTGTTAGTCCCGGTTAGACTATATGCTTATGCCATTGACTGACCTTGACCTCATCGTTGGGTCCTGGATTCTTCTTAGAGGCCTGTCAGACCATGCACCAGTTGAAATGTGGTGTATATGGTGACATAATGTTTGTTGGTTGAGGGATGAGATCTTCAACGACTGTCTATATCATACTGTTGAGTAATAGTTTAGATTAACACCCTTTTAGTATTGTCACATGTTATGCTATGAGAGGAATTTAAAACTGTACCTAGAAGTAAAGCATGTGAATATGTGTAAGGCAGAGAGATGGATAGGGAGTGAGAGATTACCAAATATGACGCTCAACTCCTAACGTTGGAACAGAGGGAGGGGACTCGGATCTCTGAGTAAGATGTAAGGCAAGTGGAGCAGATCAGACTGGCTCTGAAGCAAAAGATCATGGACATAGCCAAGGCAGCTTGGACTGTTTCTTAATATTGAAATTATGAGCTGGGCAACAAGGCAGCAAAATAGCTTTACTGGCTGGTACACAGCAAACGGCTGGTCTGCATAAGCCCAATTTTCCACAATTAGTTGGCCCAGAGGGTAAATGATTCGATAGCTTGCAGGAATCTTCGCAAGTTAATATGAAAACTTTACAGAGCAAAACTTACTCCTCAACTAGAAACAGCACACACCTTAGTCAATGACCTGACTACTGGATCACTTTATGGGGAGGACAGTGAGGACCTCGACCAGCCTTTTACTGTAGAGGAAATCCAAAAAGCCATAACAGAGATGCCATTAGGAAAAACCCTAGTGCTAACAGCCTACCTGTAGGAATTTTAAAAGGTTTGCCTTGCTACTCTCGGCACATCTCTTATAGCTCTAACAGATGCAGGGTTTAAGACACTGTTTTCGAGGGTCCTCCAGGCGGCAACAATTGTCTCTGTTCTAAAACCAAACAGACCATGGGAGAACTGTGAGTCGCATTTACCCATCTCTCTGCATAATGTGGATGTAAAGCTTCTTGACACATTACTTGCCTTTAGACTGGTAAAAGTAGTGCGAACGTTGGTATGTGTACACTAAAAGTGGCTCATGCGCAGTAGAAACATGGGAACTCCATGTGCCACCTACGGCACTAGCTAGGGCACCATGTTAGCGGCACCCGGCGGCTCTGCTTCTGGTGGACTACAAGAAGGTTTTTAAATCGAGTGTTGGCTTTTTCTGTTTGCAATACTTTAAAGGTTCCTTGGTTGGGTGCAGGCCCTATTTCATGCCCCAGCTGCCCAGGTCTTAGTCAATAAGATTCTCTCCTACTTGTTTCCGATATCAGGAGGTACCCGATGGGGATGTCTCCTCTTTCTGCTCCTCTTCTTCTTGGTGATCGAACCGTTGGCATAGTGGATCTGATGGGATGCGCAGTTCATGAGTTTTCGATGGTCAAGTAGGGCAGGAAAATCAGAAATCCTATACTCAGATGATGTCCTAGTCTTCCTACAGAATCTAACAACCTCCCTCCCGCAGATGATGTGGACGTTTGAGATTATAGGGAAGTTTCGGTTGTGGTGGTGAATTAGACTAAGTTCATCTACATGCATATACATGTCTCGCTCAATACCATTTGTTATCTATATCCATGAGGGTGGCTGGTGACAGTGTCAAATTCCTTGGTGACATGATTATCCTAGTTAAACGCAGATTTTTTCCCTATCTCTGCCCGTAGAACTCTAGGCCATTGTAATAAGCAGACTGGACTATGACAATGCCCTTTTGGCAGATGTCAGTGAAACGCTGATCTCTAAACTTCAGGTAGTTCAAAATACGGCAGCTAGACTTGTCCTTAACTGCCCTTCTGGCTCTTCAGCAGCGCCTCTGCTGAAAGAACTACACTGGCAGCCAGGGTAAGAAACATGCTTATTTTAAAATCTGCTGTCTCATATACAATGCCTTAAAGGGCAAAAGCCTGTCATATCTTCAGAAAAGATTAAAAGCCTATGCGTCCTGCAGTAATCTAAGATACGTCTCGAAAGCCTTGTTGTGGGTCCCCCGCATTCGTTTAACCCGTAGCGGTGGAAAGGCTTTTTCCTATCTCGCCCCTGTGTACTGGAACAAGCTTCCCCTTCATGTTAGTTCTTGTCCAAATTACTGTAGATTCAGGAAACGTCTCAAAGCTCACTTATTTTAAACTCCTTCTTCGCTGCCTGATTTTGTTCCACAACAGCGCCAAGATGCCCTTGGGTGATTTGTGCACTAAATTAAGTTAAATTAACATAACATAACAAGACTCCAGATCCCCTACAGCCTACGTGATCAGCCGGCGGAATAGATGTGGGGGCAATGGATGATGATGAAAGCAGGACGTGAAGATGACTTCTCGAATATTAATGATTACCTCTAACCTAATTCATTTCACCCCTAAACGGCTTTGGAAAAGGGCCTTGCCAGTAACCCCCTTTGTGAGAGGTGCAAGAAGGCCCTGGGTACTTTCTATCATGTGACATGGGAATGTCCACCTATTCAGAGATATTGGAAGGCGATCCTTGATGTATTTATTGGCGGCATCCTGAGCACCCCACCTGACATGGCACTGCTTGGCATTAAGGATGGTTGGGCAAAGGGGAGACCCAGAGAACTCTTGCAGGTGTGGGATTTATGGTGGCGAAGAGACACATCACCAGATTCTCTTGTAACATCAACACACCCCCGTTTAGAGGCTCATGCCGTGGAATAAACCATTGTGAGACAGCTGAAAAAAATGGTGTATTTATGGAGGGGTTGTGCGGCTAAACATTGGAGAGAGTCTGGGGCCCATGGCTCTCCATAGGTAGAGATGTGGGTTGAATGCTCCCTCTCCCCTCTGTACAGCCACTTATGGAAATGTTTGTAACAATGTGGGATCTAGCTATGCAAAGGAGAAACTCTGTCACTATTATAAGTTATGTTGTAATCTACCAAAAAAATACCAATAGATATCTTAAAAAAGGGACATTTCCCTTTTTAACTCTCATAGAAATCTTTGCTCCCCGCTACAGAAAAAAGGCTGAATGGAATGACAACGAGAACGAGCGCCCGCCTGTAAAAGAGCACTGGTGAAAGTATTCAACCCTTATGGAGACCCTATTAGCCAGATGGTATAGGCGTTAGTTTTTTTGAAAATGCACTTTACAATAATTTTCTAAAACAATTAACAGCGGCGTAGAACGTCAAGCCAAGGAGCTCCTCTGCATCAGGGGCGTAGTTTCACTGGTGAAGCAGGTGCAGTGGCACCGGGGCCTAGAGACTTGAGGTGCCCTCCAAATTCTGATTATTGCTGTAATTTACGATTCAAACTGCAGCCGAAATGCAGCCATTTTCTTCCTTGCACTAAATCATCTGACAGGCCTGCAGCTGCTTTAAAGTGCCTATGGTGAGAAAAGGCTAAATGGATTTATGAAGGTAGGGAAACAGGCAATTACGTCATCATTATTGTGTTTTAATGAACGAGAGGCCGTGATCATCCTCTCGAGCTGGCTCTTCCTCAACCTCCGAGCCAAACGTTAAAAAAAACATTGAGCCCATCCATCCAACCTGTCCTGGCAGAATCATGGACTCCTTGGAGGTGGCTTGTTTAGAAAGTGTGCCCTCAGTAAACCTAAAATATAAGGTACTTTTGTCCTGAAGAGTCCTTGGGGGGAGGAGGGGTATGGGGCACAGGCAGATTACTTTTGTACAAGCCTCTACAAGCAGCCAATACAGCATTTTCGATGTCCCGCTGGTGCGATTGTGTAATTTGTGATTTAAAAGGGAGCTTTGCAGCTTTGTTTAGAGCTGGCATCTCACAGCAAAAGCAGAGCAAGATACAGGGAGCTGGCAGAGTCAAAATGCAATGGGAATGACTGCCCTGTCCAAGGAGGCACTGATACAAAATGTTAAGGATCATTTGAGGCATTTTAGCAGAAGGTGAAAGCTGCATGTTTTTTAAAAATCTGTTTATTGTTTCAACATAAACAAAACACTAACCCTGGGCAAAGCGCTACGCTACGCTCATGTAGTTTGCGAAGTTTGCGCTACTTCGCACTACGCGATTTGCATGTAGTACAGTGTAAACATGCGTAGCGTAGTGCAGCGGTCATTTTTTGCTTGCTTGCTGTTCTCAACGCCAAGTTGGCGACCGCGAGCAAGCAAAATGACATCCTGGCAAGACTTTTTCCTCGTTCACGATCAGCAACATCAAGTTGCAGATCGCGAGCGTGGAAAGTAAATCTCCCGGTGAGATTCTCAACGCGGGGAGGTCAGGTGTCTCATTGCGAGTGGTCGCATATGCTCGCTACCGCTCGCGATGAGAAACTACCAGTACGCGTTGAGAAAGCTGCCGCTCGAGTAGAAATCTACTCGAGCGGCAGAAAACGACCGCTTGCACTGAGCAAGATGCAGTTGATTGCACAGTGCGGACAAGCATCCGGTCTTGTGCAATCGGTGTGAACAGCATTTTGCACAGTGCACACTACGCAGTTCGCATAGATACGTATAGTTCGCGTAGTGCGAAGTGCACTTCGCGTAGCTATGCAAAGCGCTACTTCGCGAACTACGCCCACCCTTACAAAACATCCCTTTAAGTGCACCACCCAACCACCAGTTGAGCTCACAGCAGTAGTGTACAAATTACAGTTGGCCCCTATCATTGCAGACGCTATCGTGCAGTTACAGAATCTTTGTACACAATCTTTGCATGTCAAAAGCAATCCATATATTCCTCAAACAGTCTTTTCAACATCCTGTTGCGGGTCAGTTTCCCCATCCGATTTCTCCATTGCCTGCTGTATGCTAATATCTACCATGTCTCACTTCATGACACCACCCTGGCCAGGATTCCCTTAGATCAGTCTGTGGTGTACCCCACACTCTGCCTGCACCCATCGGGTTTGTTCGCTCACCCACCGCAGCTTAGTGGAAAGTCAGCTAGTTATCCACTTTATTGCTATTCACTTTTTAGCCTCAACCAATCCTAGCTCAGCAACCTTTAGTGTTTTTGGAGCATGGCACCAATCCCAGTAAGTACAACTATACTGTGTAGCGCAGCAGCAGTCCGGTGAGGTTATACAGTGTAGTGGCTACCTCTTTCCAAACTTTCTGTATCCCCGGGCACTCCCACCACCTGGTATGTATGTGCGCACTATCGACTTGCATTTCGGGCATGTCTCCGATTTAGTAGGATCTAGTTTGTGTAAACATTGCTGCGTTACATAATCAGATGTTGTGTTTTGTCCACTCAGTATTTATCTGAATCTCTCTTTTTCCTCAGCCACAGTTTTTTTGTTTACATTGTCAATTGTTCTTATAATGTTTGTTGTGTAACTGTGTGAGCACCACCATTTTATGATTGTATTGTCCTTTATACTAATGTACCATTTTATAATTTTGCATAATTTGCTTTACGCGATGCAGTTTTTATAATCTTTTCACGTTAGGATTATTTTCAAAATTAGTTAAGTTTATGTTTTGTGTAATATTGTATGTGGTAAAAGGATGATACAGAGTTCAGCTGTATAGTTGAGTAATCCTTTATTGTAACTTGGTTCCAGGATAGGAGAGTAAGAGAAGATAGATGATACAAGCGTAGCCTCACCGGGAGCAGGCGCCTAGCAGCTCAGCCTGAGATGACCAACTGACACTCAAGACACAGATAGGCACTCAGGCATTCTATGATGTCATGAACATTCCATCAGAGCAGTACAGTGGGAAATAGTAGAGAAGTAGTTTACCACACATCCTCCTTCCTTGGGGAACGACAGCAGAAATAAAGAGAAAGACAAGTACGATACCTCGGAAATAACTTTAGCATGAAAGGTAAAACAATGAGATGCGAATATCAAATGTTGTAGTACATGAGGTATCAGAAATACCACTGTCATGAACAGAAATGCATTAAAAATACAAAAATAATTGAAAACATTAAAAGTTGAAAATATCAAAACTACACGCCCCATCTTCCTCCCTTAGGGAAAATTGAGAGAGAACAAGGAAAGATTTAGATGGACAAAATCCAAAGCAAAGGAGAAAAAGTACTCCAGAGGGTATTTGCACTTGAAACTGGAAAACAACCTCCCCAAGAAGAGTGCATCAGAGAGAAAACACTCTGGAAAAGAACGCAACTTCCTCTGATTACGGTACAACGCGGGGTACTCACCCCCCCCCCTCCCGGACAACCATACAAACTCCCCTGAGGATGGTAAATGGTATGCTACCACCGAAATCTAAGCAACAGAAAATGCATAAAAATTAAAGCAAGTGTTGTAAGATTGAGATCCGTTAAAAGTAACGGTAAAGCTCTAAACTCCGGTAGACAGTTTCTCACACAAAGTCCCATGAGCGTGAATCCCTTGGCCACGAGTTCCATGCAGGTGGACTTCGTCTGGAGCATAGTGACTAGCAGGATGATGACATATACCACCTCCTCCAGACAGGGTACACCAAAGGGTAATAGTAAATACACCCTAGGAGAAAACGGAATAATGGCGCTGACTATGCACACTACCTCCCCAAGAAAGGGTACACCAGAGGGTATAGAAGGACTCTTGGAACTGACTCCCCAAGAAAGGATACACCAGGTAATCGTAAACGTCACCCTAGAAGAAAGCTGAATAGTGGCGCTGACTACGCACACTACCTCCCTGTTGGAAATGGCCCTTTTTGCAGGGTTATCCCCAAACTTTTTGATATTTCCTCCTTTATTTTTCCTGACCTGTGGTTGTTGGCAATAGGACTCTGGGCACTTTACCACCGCTGATCAGTGCTAAAGTGCATATGCTCTCTGTGTAAATTGTTATTGTGATTGGTTGTCCATGATTGGCATATTTTTATTACCAAGAAGTCCCTAGTAAAGTGCACTAAGTGTGCCAGGGCTGGTGATTCAAATGATACTAGTGGGCCTGCAGATGAGTTCTAACTTGTAAATAACTTCACGTTTTGTAAAAATATCCATTATTTGAAAGCAACTCAAGTTATTTGTCAAAAAATAGTGCTAGGTAATAGGGTAAGCCATCTACTACCCAAGCATCACTCAGCGCAACCCCAGCATCACTCTGCACAACCCCAGCATCACTCTGCACAACCCCAGCATCACTCAGCGCCACCACATTATCACTCAGCGCCACCACATTATCACTCAGCACCACCACAGCACCACTCAGCACCACCACAGCATCACTCAGCACCACCACAGCATCACTCAGCACTCTGGAAAAGAACACAACAGCATCACTCAGCACCACTACAGCATCACTCAGCACCACTACAACATCACTCAGCACCACCACAGCAACACTCAGCACCACCACAGCAACACTCAGCACCACCACAGCAACACTCAGCACCACCACAGCAACACTCAGCACCACCACAGCAACACTCAGCACCACCACAGCAACACTCAGCACCACCACAGCAACACTCAGCACCACCACAGCATCACTCTGCACCACCACAGCATCACTCTGCACCACCACATTATCACTCTGCACCACCACATTATCACTCTGCACCACCACAGCACCACTCAGCACCACCACAGCACCACTCAGCACCACCACAGCACCACTCAGCACCACCACATTATCACTCAGCCCACCACATTATCACTCAGCACCACCACAGCATCACTCAGCTCCACCACAGCACCACTCAGCACCACTCAGCACCACAACAGCATCACTCAGCACCACCACAGCACCACTCAGCGCCACCACAGCACCACTCAGCGCCACCACAGCACCACTCAGCGCCACCACAGCATCACTCAGCGCCACCACAGCATCACTCAGCACCACCACAGCATCACTCAGCACCACCACAGCATCACTCAGCACCACCACAGCACCACTCAGCAGCACCACTCAGCACCACCACAGCACCACTCAGCACCACCACATTATCACTCAGCACCACCACAGCACCACGCAGCACCACCACAGTACCACTCAGCACCACCACAGCACCACCCAGCACCACCACAGCACCACCCAGCACCACTCAATACCACCACAGCATCACTCACGCCACCACAACATCACTCAGCGCCACCACAACATCACTCAGCGCCACCACAACATCACACCGCGCCATCACAGCATCAATCTGTGCAACCATTCAACAACTGGTTCAAATATGTTCTCTTAATGTTTCAAGCTTTATTACAAATGTCACAAAACGATGTTAATATTTCACTTCTGTTCTTGGATTTTCGTCACAATAAAATACACTGAACATAATCTTCACAAAAGTTATTTACAAATGTTTAAGCTATTGCCATTATAAATTACAATCACTTTTATTTAAGTATTAATTATTTTAAAAAATTAAAAGCCATTGTTATTTGTAATATCAATACATCTAAATCACGTAAATACAAAACATGTTGCATTACAAATGCTCTAGGTGTCACATTTGCGAAAGTTATAACTATTGGCATTGTAAATGACAAAGCTATTAATTTAGCTATTTTCAAAACCAACACATAAATAAAAAAATTGTCATTTACAAGACCAATAGCTCAAACTTTCATAATGCGAGACCTATTGCATTGCAAATGCTTGTTTTATTTACATTCCATTCACCCCTGCCCGCCACCCCCGATCTGTGCCGGCGAACACTTCTTGGCACTGAGATTGGAGGTTTATAATATGTGACTGGGACGTTTGTAGCCAAGTAGCAAAATATATAACGTTTACAGGTTTCTTTATATTTTTCAATTTATTCTGTTATGGTTGAATCAAGCCCCAAGGAAAAGGATGAAATAACAATAATGGCTTCTGGTACAATAGTCTCTCTGGCCTGACTCAGCATGATGCAGGTGACAAACCTTTTGTAGGACGCACAGGATGTGTGACTGCAAGTGGAAAATAGAAGTGCAGTAGTGGCAAAAGCAGCATACTCTCTAAGAAGTAAGAAATGCTGAATTAGGAACAAAATGTATGACTTTTGAGGAATTACCTGAAAACTTTTGTGTTGTGCCCCAGACATACGGACCCTTTTATGCTCTATTACTTCTGACCTAGTCAGCCTCACTCGAGGCGAGGCGAGGATTCATAAATGACTAATTCAGCCTGAAAGTTTACATTTCTTGCATCCTTTTCAAGGTTCTTTTTCGTTTTTCTCACGAGAAAGCTGTGCACCTGCTAATCTCAGTTTCGGTTTCTGTCCCATGTACTGTCCTTTGAAACAATGTATGAAGAAAACCTACTAAAAGGATGCAAATTGGGGAGGGGTTAGCATTAGATACTCACTGCTATAGAGGGGAACATGCAGAGGGGTCGTGAACCACGACCCTCCCCCCACCCAACCCCCTCAGCAGCTAAAGCGGGGGTGGAGTTCGTGATGGGCCTCTTCTGTCTGCAAATCGGCTGAAAAAAGTCTCTAATTAACATGAAAGGATGAATTGTTGATTGTGCGAGTAAGTCAAAGGACTGATGGATAGATGTGTGAGTGAAAGGGTGGATGGGTGAGTGGAACAATGGATGGATGAATGAAAGAGTGCAAAGATGGATGTAAGAATAGATGAGTGAAATAATGAATGGATGAGTGAAAGTGGGTTCATGGATAAAAATGTGGACTGATGGATAAGTGAAAGAATGGATGAATGAATGAAAGGGAGGGTGGGTGGACCTTTTCACTCATCCAATCCATTCATGGATGAGTGAAAAGGTGAAGGATGAGAAAGGATGGATGGATTAGTGAAAGGATAGATGGATGAGCAAAAAGGGTGGATAAATGGATGATTGAAAGCATGGATAGATAGATGAGCAAAAGAATGGATCGATTGGTGAAAGGATAGATGCTGGGATGCCCTGAACCCCCAAATTTATAAGCTACACCGGGTGGAGTTTTTAATGGGCCTCAAAGGGGAGTGAGTGAGTAAAAGGATGGATGTATGAGTGAGGTGGGTGAATGGATGAGTTTAAGGCTGGTCAATGGGTAGATGGATGATATGTTCCTTTCTTCTTGAGTCTATCCCTAGCGCCGGGAAACCCACTGTGGGTAGTTGTTGCGCGTTACAAGTTAAATAAATAAATAAAAATAATGGATGAATGACTTAAAGAATGGATGAGTGAAAGAATGGGTGCATTAGTGGTAGTGTATATGGATAGATGAAAGGCTGGATGGATGCGTGAAAGAATGGATGGATGAGTGAAAGGTGGATGGATGAGTGAGTGAAAGGATGGATGGCTGAGTGAGAGGGTGGATGCATTGATGGATGGGATAAGAGAAAGGGAGGATGGACCGATGGATGAAGTGAAAGGGTGGGCGGACGGATGGATGGATGTATCGAAAGAGTGGATGGATGGATGAAAGGATAGCTGGTTGGGTGAAAGAATGGATGAATGAAAGGGTGGATGGATGGATGAATGAAAGAGAGGCTGGAAGGTTGAAAGGGGGATGAATGGATGAATAAAAGAATGGACGAGTGAAAGGGCGGGTGATGGATGAAAAGGGGGATGTATGGATGAGTGAAAGAATGGATGGATGAAAGAGTGGTATGGATGGATGAATGAAAGGGATGTTGGATGGAAGGATGAAAGGGTGGATGAATGGATGAGTGAAATAATGGCTGAGTGAAAGGGAGGGTGGATGGATGAAAGGGGGTTTGGATGGATGGATAAGTGAAAGAATGGATTGTTGAGTGAAAGCATGGATGGGTGTGTAGATGAATGGATGAAAGGGATGGATGGATGAGTAGTTGGGTGGAAGGATGAGTGAAAGGATGGATGATTGGATCACTGAGTGAAAGGAAGGGTGGGTGGGTGGATGAGTGAGAGGGAGGACAGATGGATGGAGTGCAAGGATGGATGACAGAAAGGAAGGATTGATGAGTGAATGGGTTAATGGAAAGATGGATAAGTGAAAGGGTGGATGGATGGATAGATACATGGATGGATAGGCTTGGAGATGGATGCATAGGTTTTGATATGGATGGGTCGAAGTACGAAATGGTGAAAGACTGAATGACAAATGGAAGATTGAATGGATGACAGAATATAAAGGTGGAATTGTGGATACCAAAGCCACCCTTGTGTCTCTCATCAAGGATATATTCATTGGGGAAATTATTTTCCTTTTTTTGTCAACTAAATGAATGAAATAGTTATTCTTGTTAATCATGTTGTGATGCAGTTATGACTTTATCTTAAATTGTTTTCATAGTTGCAATGATTGTTTTCAAACTATCAAACAATATCAGGCCACTTGTTGAAACTACATTAATTATCTTTGATCATGTTGCCTTTATCCCTGTGAAAGACACTTGGATTGTGAAGCATGTTGTTTTCAACTTGTCATGTAACTTTACAGACATGGTCTATCTTAGAATTTTAGATATTTTGTAAGAATAAAAGTATTTTATAAGTTATTTTATTTGCATCCTCAGCCTTTCCTTAGTATCTTTTAGCAATAACTTCCTATATTGTTAAGTAGGACTGTAGTTGCCATGGGATTAGTTTTGTACAATTATAATTCCCCTGCGCGCGGAATGATATCAGTAGCAGTGGGTCCTCATATATACATGGAATTGTGGGTATCAGCAGGTGGGTGGAATGATGAATGGATAGATGCTTGGGCCGAAGAGGCACGAGAGCTCTTCTAAGGAGGATCTTGATGACTTGATTTGTTAGCATTGTGCCATAAGAGCTTTGGTTCAGAGTGGGAGGTATTTTAATGTAATGGCTACTCCCTTTGGAACATGCTTCCTCTTTGCATAGCAATATTGCACTTTGCCTATTTGTCTGAGTAAACTTGTGCAAACTTCACATAGGCATGTGAATGGTTCATACAGTCTCCAACATGGTAGTATGTCAGATTATTTAAAATGTGCAATACTGTAAAAATAAATGACCTCCAGGCACTTTCACTAAGCATGCTGAGCAAGTCTGAGATCTACTTATGTAGACCCTGCTGGCAGTGCAGTGCTTTCCGCTGGGCTGAGAGATGGCTGTGTATAATATAACACCTGAATTTCATGTGAAAAATGTTGATGTTCAAATATTGTAGCATAAATATAACGAGGACCAAAATTTATTGCTACTCGCTTTACAAATACAAACTGCTTTTGTACATTTGGCTCCTGATCTGCTGCAATTCACAAGGACAGCCTAAAAGAATAGAATTAAGAACCTTCTCACACCAGAAAAAGATGATGAGAATGGGTATTCACCAGCAAATGAATCCAGAGCCTGTAAATAAAACACAATCTCCCAGACCACAAATTTGAATATGCGGAGTTATGAGAAGGTTGGTAATTAGACAGCACTGCACATATCCTAATATATAGGGGCATATTCACAAACTGAATGTTGTAGTACGTTTAATAGTATTACAATAGTACTGCTCAGGTACTACAACATGCAATTCACAAACCTCCATACGAAGGGCCCCACCTCGCCTACTCCTATCTTTTCTGTGCGTAGATCTCCGCCCAGACTGCTGAGATCTCCACACACATATTCATATGTTTTTGAGGTAAATGTGGGAAGGACAGGGAGGAGTGGCAGGGAATAAGGAATCCTTACTCATAAATGGAAAGCGTTTCATGAGGGGTTAGAGGATGGGTAGAGATTGGTTTGGGGAGGGACTTGCACCCACCCACAAAAGAGTAAGCCCATCACAATTCACAAACTACCCTTCTATAGTTACTACAGCTAAAGTGTCCATCAGAGCTGGAATATTGTAGTATTCTCTGTCACTCAATAATACCTCAAGAAGAATGACTAAGTGGTAGCTTTAATCCATGAAGAAAAGCACATCCATGTACTTCAGTGTCAGATTGTAGAATGACATCATGGTACTTTACAGAACTCTAACAGTGCTCTGTAGAACACAGAACACCAGCATTTAAAAGGATACACAAAGGAAGAAGGCATGCAAGCTCGAGACAATTAAAGGAAAATACAAGATACTACAAATCCTCCCTTTTTCTGAAATGACAAATACCTACCATCCTCCTTTTTCTAAAACAAAAAAAACAACAAAAAAAACAAATTTCTGGATTATGTTCCACAAAACATAACAATTTTTTTTCTCCAGTCAGATGGAAAATTTCACTATCTATAACAATGCACCATATTTAACAGTAGCTTTTAACACTCTTATCACTACATATCACCATATTACATTGAGACTTTTCAGATGTAGACGGAGAATCGAAGTCAGAATCATAATCAGAAGAATCAGTATCATTAACAGGTAATAATAAATGAAGAGCTGGTATTATGAATCCAAAAGGGTTGTTTTTTTTTTATCCCATCCTCGTCGCCAATTTGTAGTATTCTCTGTCACTCACTAATACCTCAAGAAGAATGAATAAGTGGTAGCTTTAATCCATGAAGAAAAGCACATCCATGTACTTCAGTGTCAGATTGTAGAATGACATCATGGTACTTTACAGAACTCTAACAGTGCTCTGTAGAACACAGAACACCAGCATTTAAAAGGATACACAAAGAATGAAGGCATGCAAGCTCGAGACAATTAAAGGAAAATACAAGATACTACAAATATGGCCAGCATTACATATGGCCATCCACTGGTACTGCAATACCCCATAGATAATGGAGGCATGGAATTAGAATAAATGATCACACCATTATAAGGGCTAGAGGAAGTTTTTGAAGACCCACAGGGGTTGAGTCCCCTATTCAGTGAAAAATAGCACACAAAGAAACCCCTGGGTCTGGATCCGAAAGGAATGAGTACTATCAAAGTAGTCCTTTTAACGGATGGTTTCCCCCACCCACCCGTAGGTGGCATGCTTCATCATAGGGTAACCGCTGTGAGTAGGTGGTGTCAATAGGATGGGGAAGTTAAGTACTCAGTGCTGAGGGTGCGAATATGCACGCATGTCTAGGATTTGGTTGAGTTCATCTTGACTAATCCCTATGGGTGAGTGCTGAACTTAGTGTTACACTCGGCTAATCGTGTGTCACTTTCTGTTACCGGCAGTGCATTTGTACAATCCACTTGGCCTGCTCTGCCTGCCTGTACCTGGTGGGGAGGGATTACCTTTATAGTTGTGGGTGGTTCTCTTTCTCGTTATTCAGTGCTTAATTTGTAAAATATGAAGTGCAGGTGCTCAAATGTTTGTCGGAGGCCACACCTACTTTTCTTTGGCTCCACCCACTTCCTCCACTGGCTCCACCCACTTAAAAGTCACTGAGAGGGGGATGGCTGACCGACTCCTGTAAGTTTTTTTTTTGCACATCATCTCTCATACCAGTGTAAGGTGTCAGAGCACTTTGTATCATCATACACACTGCATAGATACAATCCTACGTGTGAAAATCAGTATATAAGGAATGTTACACCAGACAGGACTACGAGGTATAGGAGTCACACGTCATCCATGATTGTCATTGTAAGAAATATAGTTTAAGAGTTCTAAGTCTGGAGAAGTGCAAATTCAGAATTTAAAACAACAGCATTGTTAGGGGTTCTCTCCAATAAGAATTGATTTCTACCCAAATTAACGTTTTTGCAAGATTAGGATAATGAAAGAATGGACAAAAAAAAATATAGCTCTAATATATAACTTGCAGTTTGCATGCAGCTCTTTAATGACAGTTAATAGCTTGCTGTTCTATGATAAGATTTTAACTTACAAACTGCATGTAACAAAAGGATCTCTCTGACAGAAGGAGTAAGTCATCGACCTACTTTACATTATATGCACTTTTTGATCTGCATGGTAAACGTTCTTTGCAGCAAGTATACTAACCATCTGTACTACCTTACAAGCAGTCACAACCTCCCCTAGACAAAACCCCTGGCTCTCTCCAGGAAGACCATTAAGCATCAGAGTTATCTTGACACTTTAATATATGCCTGAATATTCCCGGAGGCCAGGAAGGAACTCGGCCGCAGGAGGTGCTTTTAAAACAAGAATATAGTGGCAAACTGACGCCCCCACAGTGTTACATTAAAGAATGAAATAGAGCTTCGCTAAGGGACCTTACTTTACTGTAACAGTGCAGCCAGTCACAGTGTGTGTCAATTAAAACTTAAGTTACTGGTCGGTTCGGGACAGAATGCACACACACACCGACTACTGCAGTAGTGCACAGGCTGCAGCCTTACTTAGGCTGCTGCACAGCTTTATTTTAACTGATTAGGCCTTGCCTCACCTGGTGCGGTTACTGGCGGGCGGCACTAGCTAGAGTCAGACTGGCCAGTAGTAGTACTCACTGCTGGCAGCGATTACGTCACTGGGGGTGCAGGCTACTCTGAGTCCTCAACACCAATAAGTCGCCAATGCACATCGTCACGCCTGGCCGTTCGTGCTTGCTGCTGGCTCACTTTGCACAGATACGTTAGAACTGAAACCGACGCTGCTGAACAGTTCTTGTAAGTTGCACTTGAACGTGAATGGCCATGATGACTCGGTGGTGGTTAGACTAGAGCGAGGTGAGGCCTTGCTGGTATGCTGGGGTGTGGTTAAGCAGCAAATGTGCGCGCATTACCATAAAAATAAATCTGCGCACGCTGCTTGCCGCGCACAGCCTCAACGGCAAACCCCTGCAGAATGAGATTTGTCCTTTGTGAACCAGAAACTAAGTGTAACCAAAACCAAAAGTAACTGAATCCATCCAGCCCGGCTCGTAACATCAAATTAAGTGCTGTGCGGGCCCGCAGCCGCCGGCCACCACGCCATCATCAATCATAATCAGTCGATTGAATAATCATAATCGCCACGCCGTCAATCAACATATAATCAGTCTAATAATCATAAACAGTCTGAGATATTGAGTGTGCACTGTGCCCGCAACACACTAATGTGGGACGGGACCCGGACCAGTAAAATGGGACTGTGGGAGTTCTCTAGGACTGGACCACCTGACTCACTGGGCTCGGAATTCTGTCACTGTTATGCTGCGCACTGCGCAGCCTCTTTAACTGATTAGGCCGCGGCGCCTGCTTGGTCCCTGCCTCACCTGGTGCTTCTTATTGGGCAGCTTTATTTAAAATAAATTATGCCTACCAGGCCGTGCCTCACCTGGTGCTGTTGTAACCATTTACTGTACTCTACCCGTCAACGTCGTCCAGATCGTAATCAGCCTCTCACTCAGAGACTTTGAAGCTAAGGGCGGCAGCGGCCGCAGTGCCACGATGACTGTGAGGTGCGGCCGGTCCGGGTGTGGGTTTGCTGGGGCATGGCAAAAAGCAGTGAATGCGCGCGCATTACAACCGCCCGCACAGCCCCAAGTCAACCCCCGCACCCGCAGAAGACCAACCAAAGGCTTAGCCCTGCCCTGCTTAACTCTTAGTGTCCCGCCCACTGGGCCGGCAACACTGAGCCGCGGCCGCCAGTGCCTGCCACAGTGCCACTGGATTGAACAGTGATTAAGAACGAACGAACAGTTACTAAGTGAGAGAATGAGTTACTAACTTGAACGTGTGTGACTCGTGAAGAAATTCGTCAGTACTTCAACATCAGTCATCAGTCAAAAAACAAAACTACACAACGTAACCAGTATGTAACACTCTAACCTTACGCGGTAGAGCAGCACTCAACTAATTACTATCGTATCAAATCAATTACATGTGGTGCACTAAATGCGTGTAGACCCGGCCCTAATAATTAAGTGCCGGTGCTTAGCACCGGCAAGCACCGGCACAAATTAAGCCCTGTCGTTATTTATGTTAACGTTTGTGCATGTGTACGGCCCTTCGAGTACACCAGCACTGGGTGATTTTCCTACCAAAACCTACTGATGGGGGGGGGTTTAACTTCACAGTTCCTGGTTGGTCCTTCTCCTTTCTTCTTCTTGTCCTTTTTCTTGACAATACCAAATGGATATGGAAATGGACTATGAAGGGATTTCCAAGTCCAAATACATAATGACATATACATACATGAGCGCCAATGAAATGTTTTTTTTAGAGGAGATAGAGCTTCTCCAGATAAATAACGAGGCGGCAAAGGAGCTTGGTAAAGACGTTGAGGTGGGAGAAGTGCGTAGCGCCATCAATCATATGGCAAGGAACAAGACACCAGGGATGGACGGACTTCCAGTAGAATTCTATTCTGAATTTGTAGAGATCCTGGCCCCGAAACTGGTGATATTATATAACAAAGCACGTTGGGGGAGGTTGTCTTCATGTTCCCACGAGAGAGGCAATCATTGTAACCTCATACTGTGTAAGCCGGCCTGGGACCGAACGGTACAGGCCGCTTTCGATGCTTAATCTGGACTACAAGATATTGAGTCGAATCCTGGTTAGTCGGCTATTGGCCCACATGTCGACGTTAGTTCACGTGGACCAAGCAGGATCTATCCCAACTAGGAACACGGCAATGAACGTGCGGAGGCTACTACGTATCTTGAGAGCAAACACTTATTGCAGGGAGGAGGCTTATATTTTTATAGTCAATATCGAAAATACCTTTGATAGCCTAGAGTGGCCATATCTTTTCCCGGTCCTGAGGGCGTTTGGCCTGGGGGACAGCTTTGTGGAATGGACGGCGATCTTTTACAACAACTCCACCACCAGGATCAGAATGGGAGGGCTGATTTCTGGTGCTTGCAAAGTAGTTCGGGACACAAGGCAGGGCTGCCCGCTGTCACCCCTGCTCTTCGCGCTGGCAATGGTGCCAATGGCTGTTCATGCCAGGTCGGGCCGTTACTACCAGGGGCTGATGGTGGAGGGACACTTACAACACATAGCACTGTATGCCAACGATATCCTTTTGTTTCTAGCTGACTCAGGGGAAGCCCTCCGGGGAGCTAAGGGACTGCTTCACTCTTTGGGAGAGGCTGCTGGGCTTCGCGTAAACTGGTCCAAATCCTGTCTTTTTCCCGCACACCCAGACAGGGATGGGATGTAGCCGGCAGAGGAAGTCCCATGGGAAACTAGATGCTTGCCTTACCTCGGAACCCAGATATATCATGACCCTGACAACATGCTGGAGGGCAATATAGGGCAGGCTCTACGTAAGGTCAAGAACTGCTTTGAGTTTTGGGAAAAGCTCCCGCTGTCGGTGGCAGTCAGGGTTGCCTTGGTGAAGATGGCCACACTACCCAGACTCCTTAATTAATTTGTGACTCTCCCGATCTGGATCCCAACTAAGGGGTTTGCGCAACTCAACACACTACTTTCTGCATTCTTGTGGGGTGCGGGGCAACGTAGGGTCGCTCTGGTAACCATGCAGCAGCCCAGAGGGGAGGGGGCTTTGCCTTGCCGGACTTAGAGGCCTACTACCACGCAGCACAATTACAATCGTTCACCAAATGGGTGGCGAGCTTAACCCGACACTGGGAGGAACCTGATGGGCCGGACCCTCCCTTGTTGCTGCTCTCCCGGGTGCTCCTCTGCTTGCCCAAGGGTAATAGAATGGTCCTGCCTGACCTACAGGCGGTGCGCCAGTGCTGAAACTGACTGGCTAGAAGAGCACGTACGCGTACCCCCTACGCTCCGGAGATCAGGCTGACGATATGTGAGGTTTTAGCTCACGATGGGGACTGGGGCAGGCTGCGGGACTGGGAAGATGTAGGGATCACTACTATAAGGGACCTGTTTGAGGATGGTACCCTTCTACCTTTTAACGACCTATTGGAGCGCTACGACCTGCCACGGGGGGATTTTCTTCAGCAGCCATTAGAAAACATTGGCGAGAGGGGATGGCAGAACCTCAGACTTCTCTGGCCTGCCAACATGTTGTAATGGCGACTGGAACCTTTAAGGCGATCATGTGCCTCTTCAGGAGGATCACCTGCAGCATGAGACAGCCCTGACGTCCCTGCAACTCAAGTGGGAAGAGAATTTGGGTGTACCCAGTGAGGAGAAGCCATGGGGGGACTTGGTAAAAAAGGGCCTGGAAGTGCTCTAGGAATGCATGCTTCCAGCTGATCCACTTCTGTGTGTTGCATAGGGCGTACCTCACCCCGGGCAAGGTGAATGAATACTTCGGGGGCTCGACAGCATTTCCACGGTGTTAACTTGAGGGAGCGGGGTTCCTCCACATGCTTTGGGACTGCCCACATCTGGGAGAGTACTGGAGAGGAGTGACATCTGAACTGGCGGCAGCGACGGAGAGAGGGATGGCATTGACACCAGGCTGTTGCTTATTACATTGGTTCCCACATACTGCTAAGACCAAAGACGCCCACGGGCATACGTATGCGCTTTATAAATCTTAATAATAAATAAATAAATAAATAAAGTCACCAGCAAGTTTATAGACCTGGGGCTGGTGTTAGCCCAAAGGGAGATTACCGGCCACTGGAAGGCAAAGAATGGCCCCAGCGTAGCGCGATGGTCCAGGGAGTTAGTGAAATGGGCAGAGGCGGAGGGGAATTACAGATTGTGAATGGCCAGGTGAACTGGGAGCGACAAGGCCCTAGAGACAGCACACGCATGGGTAGCATTAGTGGAGCTGGTGAAGCACCCAACGGCCAACACCGCTGGCACTCCTGAGCGGAGGGACCCTGCAGCCGACGACTGACTTTGGGAGGTAGTCATAGATTAGAGAGCTAAGAGCAGATAGGGCGGGATGACCCTGAGAAAGCATCTGTCCCTGACACCGAAACTTGAGGTTTGGGATATATAAGACACAAAACGTCACAGTCCTACTAACAGATCCATCAGCATAACATCATTAACCCAGCGACATGCCTCGGGATGAGGAAGGTGGGGTTAGTTGAGGTTGGGGGTTTGTTTGAGTTACTTTATATAGCTGATGACCGTAGAGACTCCAAATAGTAGACCTTATTGATTGATATTGCAGGACGGCAGAAGGTAAACGGAGGATAACTCAATTTTAGGCCTCATCAACTCACGTCAGGAGGGACTTTTTAGAGGTGACGATGCATGCTGAGAGGTGGAAATATAGTATCTTGTTAAGTTCTATTTCTGATTTCAGATGTGTCCATTAGCAGCCCTCCTCGGGTCATTTATTGTACCTGTGTTCTTTTTAAGTTTTTTTTTCAAAAATGACATATACACACATATTCTCTATGGGGGGAAGGGTTGTGATTGAGTCAACCGTGTTCATGATTTTGTAATTTCTGTCCTCTGACATACTTATGTCCTGTGACAGCTGATACACATATGTCCTTTGATCACTGCATGGTGCTATACTGCCTTGAGTTTGTGCCAAAGTTTGCGGTTAAGCACATATTTTATTTTTGTCATAGCATTACATATTTCTTCTTTGGCAAATGGCTATGTGAGTTTGCCGATCAGTGTTAACTGCAGCAACTCTTAGAAAGTGAAAAAGTACTATGCTTAAGTGTTAGTAATTCATGCTGACAAATGTTATACAGATATATTTGTTTATTTCAGATACATCAAATCAATCTGTGGATCCCTGATTAAGTGGAGACCACTTCACCAATGGTTTTGTATTTAGCACTGCCTTCATTTTTTCACATTGTTGCAGAATGTTCTATTAGGTCCTAAAGAAGCCCGCCATACCTCGAGTGGGGGTATCAGGCTGAAAGATGACCTATTTTTTCACACAATGACAGGTTGAATTCCCTCTTGTTGAGGCTTAATTTTAATCCTGACCCAGGAACACCCCAATAAAGTTGTTTGCGCTTGTTGGAGCTAGTTTTAGATCACTATTTTTCTTGCTTGCACCCCTTGCTATTCCCAGCTCATCCATGGTATTTTGTATACCTCTGTCTATCAAAACATCCCGTGCTCCACATTCTCAGTAAAGGGGTTGTAGCCCACTTTGTGACTAGGTTTACATTGCAAGGAAGTTAGCCTATGATGAAGCATGCCACCTACCGGTGGGTGAGGGAAACAGTCCTATAAAAGGACTACTTTGATAGCACTCCTTCCTTTCTGTATCAGACCCAGGGGTTTCTTTGTGTGTTATTAATTAAAATGAATGCACATATACAAAATATATATTTATTCATTTATTATAAAAAATATTAATTTTTTATGTAAACAATAACGTAACTAATTAAAAATTAATTACATCAATTTAAATGTATTCTGTATATAACTTTAACTTTAAATAATGTATACTACATAATAAATATAAATTCAATTTATATTTCAGGTGGGATTTTTTACAATAAATCTTAAGAAAAATAATTTTCATGTAATCTAATAAATGAAAAATAATTAAATATTTAAAATATAAAATAAGCTCAATAATGTGTTGCATTTTTAGGTCTAGCCTGAGACAGCACATGCTCTGTTGCTTGCATGAAACTTTCCTTACTTACAGGGGGCTTGGAACCCACCAATTGCTTACCATTGGTTAGCTTCATCGTCATCCTCATTTCCTTGCTTCTCTTTGATCAGCGCGTCTAGGCTTCACTTCCTCTTCCAGTGTTTGTTTCTCCCCTGGAGCATTCCCCAAGTATGGCTTCCTTGTCCAGTGTTCTTCCCCTGATCACACTCTCTGACCTACTTCCTTCCATCAGTTGTCTAACAAACACCTTCCTCTCCCTTCTACCATAATAACACTAATGCACAACACAACCACTGCACACCACCACACGTTGTCACTCTTACAACAAACCAGTCTAAGATAAACACTCTCACCTCTACTTCATTCCCTCCTACACACAACATACACTCTACTCATAAACACATCACCACCCACTCTACGTCACAACCTCCTCTCACAAACAATACTATACAACCAAATCCATTGCTTGAAACATATACATCAGCACCCCTTTTCACTACTCCTCAAAAGCAAAACATATCAAACACACCAGCACAACAAGATCTACTAAGCGCAACACCTCATAATACTTACCATCACAAAATACAAACATATACCCACCTTTCAAACCACACAAAGGAACAAACTCCAATGCCAAGCTTTCCCTCTTCCACCATACCTAACACAGATACAGCAATACAGCAACTCTCTTCTAACCGCCGCTCATCCATTGGACAATTTAGAACATTACTACATGACCCACATGCTGCACCACCTCCCCTGACTCATACACCTTCCGCCTTAAACACACGCAAAAAATATAAGCAACATGCCACACCTCAGAACTTTGCTTCCCCATGTCTACTTCACAACAATGTTACACCACAAAAGCAACACAGCACTCCAACTCACTCTTAAACACCATCTCCATACACATACACACGCAGGCCCATCAAAATGCCTTCTTTGCATGCTGGATGAGGAACACAATTCAGAACAGCTACACGATTGCTATCCTAATACAGCTAATACCAGAGCTAAAAACACACCTGCTACACAATACTGATCACTCTTCTACAAAACAAAGTCCCACTATCACCAAAGGCCACTCACTAAACTGTCTACTAATAAATGCTCGACCCCTCTCTAAAAACAAGCATCACATCTACGACCTTCTCACCGATGCAAAACCAGACATTCTATTCATAACTGAATCATGGTTGGGAGAGGATATGGCTCCAATCCTGCATGGCCATTCCTCTAGGCTATTAAACAATCACCCAAAATCGTATAGCCAAAAAAGAAGGTGGTCTAGCTGTTGTATTCAGGCAAACAATACATATCACTGAAATTAGCAACATCTCCATAAAGAATTGTGAGGTTCTTTGAACAAGATGCAATCCAACACTGTCTTCCTCCTGTAACTTCCTGCTCCTTTACAGACCTCCACCTAGCAAGGCAAAATTCCCAGACGCACTTCTAGACACAGTTTCAAACTTGATAACAATACACTCCAACCTATGCGTTCTGGGTGACCTTAACATTTGGTTTGATAAGCCCAATATGAACCATCCAAAAACAATATTCACTGGCCTAGATGTATTGAACCTGCATCAAATTGTCCACAATCCGACACACACAGCTGGACATATCCTAGATGTCATTTTTGCTAACACTGAACTAGTTATCATTCAAACTATAACTCCAGTCACAGGGTTGGACCACCACTTGCTTGCTTTCCAACATAAAACAACACTAAGCGACTCACCTAAAACTACCTTACATCCATCTACCTAACTCAATTTGTTCAGAATCTATATGAGTGGCTACAGGAAGCTTTTGACATCCTGATACCACTCAAAACCACACAACATAACTAAAGAAAAAGAGTGCCTTGGAGAAACATGGAAATAAAAGACATAAAACAACAAATTAGAAAGCTGCATCGTACCTGGCTCAAAACAAATGCCAAACAAGACAAATTTCACCTACAGAAAATTAACTGATTATACAAGTGCCTATCAAAAAAGCTAAGAAAAGGTACTATTCAGACAGAATTCAAAACGCTAAATGTGCAAATAAAGAATTCTATAAAATACCCAATGAATTTTGCAAGCCAAATTGCCTAGAAGGAACTCATCCTGTTACTCAAGATTTCATAGACAAACTGGCAAATCATTACACGGACAAAGCAGAGACGCTGGACTCATACTTAAAACAGAAACAAAGCACCAGCACTAACTCTTGTACAAAACAACAGTCCAAGACTGCTCTAATCAAGCCCCTCCGTTCCTTCCAACACATCTCACACAATGAATTTATGGACCTGGTCAAAGCAAGCAGGCCTGCCGGCAGCCCTTCTGACCCCTGTCCGCCACAAACTTTCAAGACAATTCTTTTGACAACCTCTGCTGCCACTCCAGTAAGAAGAATCATCAACGATTCCTTAACTACTGGAATATTTCCAGAAGAACTCAAAAAGTCATACATATGCCCTTTACTGAAGAAAACAAACTTGGACCCATTGAACCCTGACAACTACAACCCATTACAAATGGACCTTTCCTGGGCAAACTGATAGAAAGAGCAGCGTTCGCCCAGATGTCACAATTCATTGAAGAGAATGACATACTTTTAGACTTCCAAACAGGATTCCGACCGGGAAGAGGCACTGAATCTGCCCTCCTTGCCATCTGGGATGACCTGAGAAATACAGTTGACTGCAACGGGGTTGTTGCACTAGTCCTCTTGGACGTCTCAGCTGCCTTTGACATGGTTGACCATGACACTCTGAAACAAAGACTCTATGAAGCCGACATAGAGGGAACTGCTCTAGACTGGATCGCGTCCTACCTTCAAAACAGAACTAATGTCATCCATACCCCACCTTTCTCGCCCAAACCGTACTCCACAAAACCAGGGGTCCCTAGATCGAGTGCATACGCAGCAAGGTGAAACAAACGCTAGCCGTTTGATTGGCTTGCGAGACCATTTGAAGATTTCCATCCACCATAACCCCCAGATTACGTTCCACTTTAGCCGGGATCAATGGTTCATCCATGGGGGTAAGTTTGAACTCCACCGATAGATGACGAGACACTCTAGTGGCAGGACAGTACACCACCTCTGTTTTCCCCCCATTAAACTGTAGGGAATTTTTCCCAAGCCAACCAGCAGTCTGGCGCATCCACTCCTGAAAGGTGTCCATAGATACCGCTTGTTTCCCCTCTAGGGAGAACACCAGTTGGGTATCATCTGCATGGTTGACCAGGTCTACCCCATAAGATTTAATGATGGGGAATAGAGGGCGCAGGTAAATGTTAAAAAGAATTGGGCTGTTCGCCGAGCCCTGTGGTACTACCAGAGCATGTCACCTGCACTAGTACATGCTCTACCTTTCACATACAGTGCACCCTGCCCAAGGCTGTACCTTGGGCCTTCCATAGAGGTGTCCAATGTGTACAGAAAAGGAAGGGTTAGGCCTGGCCAGTGGGGACACTGACCAGGAGGCCATAGCAGTTCACAGACTGCACACAGGCACTGCGGTGGCAGGTCTGAGACACCATTTTAGGGCTACTCATGTCGGTGGCACAATCAGTGCTGCAGGCCCACTAGTAGCATTTGTTATCACTAGCATTGGCACACTCAGTGCACTTTACTAGGGATAACGAAATCCAGCACAGCATCAAAAATACAGGAGGTAGAAGAAAAAAGATAGGGGGAAACCACACCAAGGATGCCAGGTCTAACACGTGTCCCCTTCAGCTGAAAGTGGGGAGAACTACCCACCCCCTTGGGAGTTCTCTTCACTAAGGCGGAAAAACCTGCACCAAACCTGCACCAAAGCCTCACCCCTCATCTGCATTAACCATCTGAGGCGCCTGTGGTCTGTCTGAACAAGGAAGTGAGTCCCAAACAGGTAGGGACTCAGCTTCTTCAGAGCCCAGACCACAGCAAAAGCTTCCCATTCAATTGCACTCCACCTCTGTTCTCTGGGGAGTAGCCTCCTACTAATGAAAGCTACAGGTTGGTCCCAGCCCTCGTCGTTGATCTGTGAGAGTACTGTTCCCACACCATGCTCTGAAGTGTCTGTCTTCACTATGAACTCACTGGAGAAGTCTGGTGCCTTGAGCACCAGTGCTGTGCACATGGCAGTCTTCAGGGCATCAAAAGCAGTTTAGCAGGCTTCGGTCCAATTCACTTTCCTGGGCTGCTTCTTGGAAGTCAGCTCTGTCAAGGGGTTTCAGCGATGGTGCCATATCCCTTGACAAACTGTCTGTAATACCCAGTGAGACCTAATAAGGCTCTCACCTCTGTCTGGGTCTTGGGGGACTCCCAAGCCAGAATGGTATCAACCTTTGCCTGTAGGGGCGCCACCTGGCCACTCCATCCTGGTGTCCCAAATACACCACAGATCCCTGCCCTATCTGGCACTTTCTGGCCTTGATAGTGAGGCCTGCCCTTTGCAGAGCTTTTAACACTTCACAGAGGTGTTGCAAGTGTTCTTCCCAGCAATGTCATCCAGGTATGCGGCGCTGAATTCCTCCAGCCCGGTCAGTACCTGGTTAACCAGACTCTGGAATGTGGCTGGGGCATTCTTCAAACCAAAGGGCATGACTCGGAACTGGAAGTGCCCCTCTGGCGTTGAGAATGCAGACCTCTCTTTGGCCCCCTCAGTTAAGGCAATCTGCCAATACCCAGAAGTTAATTCAAACATACTGAGGTACTTGGCAGCTCTCAACCGATCCACAAGCTCATCAGCTCTGGGGATGGGGTGTGGGTCAGTCTTCGTGACCACATTGAGCCCACGTTAGTCCACACAAAACTGGAATTCTGGAGTGGCACCGGGTGCAGCAGCTTTTGGCGCTAAGACCACTGGGCTAGCCCAGGGGCTGCTGAAGGGCTCAATCACCCCTAGCGCCAACATCTTGAAAACCTCTTCCTTGATGCTGGCCCTGATCTTGTCAGCTACCCTGTAAAATGTCTGTTTCACAGGCAGACTATCTCCAGTGTCCACATCATGGACGCACCAATTGGTGACACCTGGGGTCAGGGAGAACAGGGAGGCAAACTGACCCAACACCTGGCGACAGTGCCTCTGCTGTTCTGGAGTCAGGGTGGGCGAGAGGACCACACCATCCACTGACCCGTCTTTCTCTTGGGCTGCCAGGAGGTCAGGGAGATGATCACTATCCTCTTCCCTTCCAGCATCTGTAGCCATGAGCATTGTCACTTCAGACCTCCCAAAGTGGGGTTTGAGGCGGTTCACATGCAAGACTCTCAGGGGCTGCCTGGGAGTCTTCAAGTTAACCAGGTAGGTTACTTCGCTCTTGCGCTCCACCACCTCATATGGCCCAGTCCACTTGTCTTGTAGCACACAAGGCTCCACTGGCGCCATCACCCACACTTTCTTCCAAGGTTGAAATTCGACCAGAGTGGTATTCTGGTCGGATCATCTTTTCATTTCTTCCTGGCTAGCTTCTAGGTTCTCCTGAGCGAGCTTCCTGAAGCGTTGTGTCTGGTTGCGGAAGGCAGCACATAGTTGAACACATCCTGAGGGGTTTTCCCACAGGATTTCTCCCACCCCTCCTTCACCAGTGTGAGAGGTCCTCTAACAGGGTGGCCATACAGGAGTTCAAAGGGACTGAACCCTAAGCACTTCTGAGGAACCTCCCTGTAGGCAAAAAACAGGCATGGTAGAAAGACATCCCACTTCTGTCTCATGGGCTCCGCTCTTTGCCCATAATCATTCCTTTCAGGGTACGGTTGAACCTTTCAACCAACCCAATTCCCTTGAGGGTGGTAAGGGGTGGTAAACTTATAAGTTACCTCACACTCCTCCCACAGAGACTTCATGTATTTAGAGATGAAGTTGGTATCCCGGTCGGAGCCACCTTTCTGGGGAACCCCACACAGGAAAAGATCCCCATCAATGCACGGCCCACCACGGTGCTGTGATTGTCCTGAGAGGGACTGCTTCCGGGTACTGGGTGGCATGGTCTACCAAGACCAGGATGAACCTGTTGCCTATGGCTTTCTTGGGTTCCAGGGGCCCCACGATGTCGATGCCCACCCACTCAAAAGGGGTGCTCAGCACAGGAAAAGGTTGGAGGGGTGCCTTGCACTTCCCTCTGCTCTTGCCACTGGCCTGACATGTTTGGCAAGTTCTACAAAAGATACCGACGTGCTTCTTCATCTGGGGCCAGTAGAAGTGGGTGAAAATCCTTTGGAAGGTCTTGTCTTGCCCCAGATGTCCTGTGAGAGGCACGTCATGAGCCAGACCCATTAGGAAGTTCCTGAAGCGCTCGGGTACCACCAGCACACGGGCTGCACCGGGCTCAGCAAACCTAGGCTCACTATACAATAACTCATCTTCCTAGTAAATGAGATGATTTTTGGACCCTCCACCGGCTGCCAGGTCTGCAGCCTGTTGCCGCACACCAATGAGGGAAGGGCACTCTTTCTGCGCCTTGCAAAATTCCTCCCTGGAGGGCCCACCTTCTTGCTGCCAATGGGTCAGCTCAGGTAGGTCGCCCAGTTCGGCCACCTGTTCCCCTGTAGGTTCCAAGGCATCCCGCTCAGATTCTGCTCCTTCCTGGACCATGGGAACGGCTGGGGCTGGTTTCCCGTGCCCCCTGTCTCTTCCTCTCCTGGCAGGTCTCTGGGCCACTGTTTCAGGCTCCAGTTCTGCTGAATTACCCTTACTGGCTGCCATAGCACGCGTGGTCACACAGAACCACGCAGGCAAACCCAACATCTCCAGATGATCTTGGAGCTCCACATCCTTCCATGGAGAACTCTCCAGGTCATTACCTAGCAGACAGTCTACAGGCAAGTCTTAACTGACAACAACTTCCAAGAGACCAGAGACCCCCCTCCACTCAAAGGGAACACGCGCCAATTTGCAGAAGCGCACTGAGCTGTCAGCTGCAACTACTGGGTGGAGTACATTGGAAATGACCTGCTCTTCAGACACCCACTGACACCTCACGGATGTCACGCTGGCTCCTGTGTCTCTCAGAGCCTCTTTCTCTCTCCCATTAATGATCACCCTCTGCCCGTATTTCTTAGTGTTAGGGGGCAGTAAGCTTTCCTGGACCATCTCTTGGTCTCCTAAAGAGACAAGGGTCATAACTGATAGTCCCGCCTCCCCACTGGACATCAAATCCTCACCCAAAGCTATACTTGCTAACCCTGGGGCTGGAGCACCAGTGGGTGCTGGAGGTTTTTTGGGACATTTAGTAGCAAAGTGGCCCACCTCATTGCATTGATAGCAGGTAGGGGGACCCCTGTTGTCCCGGTTCTCTCTATTGTCCAGCCTGCCCCTAGGGGGCCATGGCTGTCTAGGTCTCGGGGTTGGGTTTCCTTTCCCTGGGAACTATTTTGGGGTCCTTGAGAGAACTCCTTTTGGTTACCCTTGTCCCCCCCACTCTTCTGCTGGGCACCCTGCCCACCTTTGGCTGTGGTACCCTTAATTCCTCTGTGGACCCTGGTAATGGTCCGGCGGTCCGCCTCCTTGGCAAGCTCAATGGGGTCTGTCAGCTTGCTGTCTAAAAGATGCTGGCGCAGCTCCGGAACACAAAGACTACTCAAGTGCTCCCAAATTATTAAATGCAACAATCCCTTATAATCTATTACTTTGCTGCCCTTCATCCAACCTTCCAGTGCACTCGAGTACAAATTCACACACTCCATCCAAGTCTTATACTCTCTCTTCTTAGAGTTCCTAAACTGCAGTCTGTACTGCTCCGGGGTAAGTCCATACCTGAGACATAAGGCCTCCTTCATATTGGGGTAGGTCATGGTACCTGCTAACTATAAGGGCTCTAAAGCACTCCTCCTAGAAGCCTCAAATTGTTTCCACAGGCCCGCCCCCAAATGCTGTTCAGGAACACCATTCATTCTCAATGCAATCTCATAAGAAGTAAACCAGGCATAAATATCCTCACTCCTATGGTAATTCTGTACCAGATCCTTGGGAATATATACTTTACCCCCCTGTACTGGCTGTGCGCTACCACCATTTGAACTGGAATCCCCCTGCTTGGCCTTGAGATCCAGTTCTATCATGCATGTGAGCCAAAAGCAATTTCTTTTTCTCTAAGGCGCGGGCACTTTTGCTCTCCTGCGCCGCCTTTTCTTTCTCCATTTCCAATTGCTTCATCTTTAACCTCATGACTTCCAAGTCATATTCTCTCACTCTTTGAATCTCCTCTAACTCTTATGGATTGAAACCCCTACTGGAATGGTGACTGCTAGGCCTTGAGCCTGGTCCGCCCATAGGCAGATCTTGGGGTTGAAAACCATTCCTTCCACTTGCATCATTTCCCTCTTGGGCCTCCCAATAGGCCTTCAAGATGCTCTGCAGCTCCTCCTTCCTGAGGCTGTTCTTTATGGGGCATTCAAACTTGTTGCAGAATTGTCTAAGCTGTGCAACTTTGTAGGAATACAAATCCTCAATGACAAACTCCAATTCTGCTTCCACACTGGGTGCCTTTCCACTCAGAGCCATGATGCTTTGCAGAGTTATTAAAAAACAGAACCAACAAAAAAAACAATAGTATGAGGTGGCGTAGTGGTCTGCACTCACTAGTGATGTACACCAATCACTGTGGGTCTAGTACAAATACAAGTTTAAATCCCACCGCTGCCACCAATGTTAGAACTGGGGGTCACTAGTTGGCAGAGGTAGGTACCACTGTCCAAATAGGGACTCTTGCTTCTAGTCAGGGTAAGGAGGAAACCCTCTGAGATAACCCCTGCTCACCCCCTTGGTAGCTTAGCACGAGCAGGCAAGGCATATCAAAGGCAAATTGTAAAGTATTTGTACCAACAGTAACACAGTGAAAACACCACAAACTGACTCCACAACATTTTAGAAAAATAAAGGTATTTAATCTAAACTGCACAAGACGAAAACGACAAAAATCCAACATACACAGTTCAAAATATGGTTTCAAAAGAGTTCTTAAAGTTGCGATAAAATAATCCACAGTTGCGTGAAAAGTTCACAGTTGTGTCTCGTTTAGCCAACAGTACCTTTAAATTCGACAAAGTTCCAAAACAGAATCTGGTGCGTTGGAAAACAAGCAATGCGTCACTCCTGAGACCTTGGGGAGGCGATGCGACACCCCCGCTGGATGTAGCGGGCGTGTTGTGACTAATCCGGTCTGTATGGGGAGGGAGGCGATACCTTGTATGGATTCCGGTGCGGAGGTTCCGTAGTGAAAAATCTCGCAAAGGCACGATGCAATGATCTTTGGGGGCTGCGCAGATATCCAGGGCGACGAAGCGCCGTCCAGCGGCGATCTTCCTCTCGCAGCTCCTCGATGCGATGGCTCTGCGACGATGTTTGCAGCGATGTGATGCGGTCCACTAGTAAGCAGTGCGACGATCTCACCCAGTGACGACAGGTTCTGCGACAATACTCGCAGCAATGGTAATCTTCCCCCAACGGACTGCTGCGTCCCGCAAACGAAGGATGCGATGACTCTGGCAGTGGCAACAGGCGCTGCGACAATCTCGGCCTTCGTAGCGGCGGGAATTTCCTCGCACTGATGGGGATACGCTCCGCAAGCAAGCAATGCGATAAAACTTGCAGAAAGTCTATACAATCTTGGTTTCCAGCTTCCCAACACAGGTACAACTTCCAGAGGCACCACAACTAGCCCAAGCACTCTATGAAGGACAGAACTCTCTCAGCAGAGTTCAGGGAAGCTGGGGGTAAAGTCCTTTAGTTCCTGGGACTTCTTAACAGGGAGCCAGCTCTTCTCAGGCCCTTGCAGATTCCTTAAAGCAAGGGGACCCAGCACAAAGCAAAGTCCTTCCTCTCTCCTTGGCAGCAAAGCAACAGCAGGTCAGTCCAGCAGAGCAAAAGCAGGACAGTCTTCCTTCTTCAGTTTCAGCTTTCTCCTTGGCAGAGGTTCCTTCTTGATTCCAGGATGATCTAATTTTCTGTAGTCAGGGGTTCTGTACTTATACCCCTAAAAGTCTTTGATCCCTTTGTGCAGGAGGGCTCTGAGCCCAGTCTGAACCAGTTCTGGGTGTTCCTTGAGCACTTTGTTTTCCTGGCCTCTCCTTTCTTTTCAGGGAGAGGGGCAGGGTTGTCAGCCGCCCAGCAGGAGGTGGAGCCAGCATTTTGGGAGGCAGGCACACCCCTATTCAGGCCCAGGTGCTATCCCCTCCCACCACTCAAGATGAAGATGCCGTCTTTCAGCCTATGGCTGACTCAGCCACCCTCCTGGGGGCTCCCAGACTCTGTCACTCTCAAACCAGACAGCCAATTCACAAACAGGCCAAGGCACACAGAAAGGTCAGACAAGAGAACAGCAACTTTCTAAAAGTGCTGTTCTCAAACACAGGATTTAAAAATAACCTTTCCTAAAAGATGTGTTATTAAATTCTGAGTTCAGGGATACTAGACTTTTATGTCCTAGCTTGCTTCTATGGGAAGATATGCTGGTAGCCACTGTAGCCAGCATTCCCCATGATACCCTATGGGGAAAGATAGCCTTACAATAGTGAAAAATGAAAATGGCTGTAATTCACTACCAGGGCATGTCACCTGCACTAGTACATGCTCTACCTTTCACATACACTGCACCCTGCCCAAGGGGGGACCTTGGGCCTTCCATAGGGGTGACCAATGTGTACAGAAAGGGAAGGGTTAGGCCTGGCTAGTGGGGACACTGACCAGGAGGACGTGGCAGTTCACAGACTGCACACAGGCATTGCTGTGGCAGGCCTGAGACACCATTTTAGGGCTACTCATGTGGGTGGCACAATCAGTGCTGCAGGCCCACTAGTAGCATGTGTTATCACTAGCCCTGGCACACTCAGTGCACTTTACTAATGACCTCTTGGTGACACAAATATGCCAATCATGGGTAACCAATCACAATAACAATTTACACAGGGAGCACTTGCACTTTGACACTGAACAGCAGTGGCAAAGTGCCCAAAGCATCTAAACCAGCAAAAACGAAATCCAGCACAGCATCAAAAATGCAGGAGGTAGAGGCAAAAAGATAGGGGAAAACCACGCCAAGGATGCCAGGTCTAACAAATACAATACATAGGAGGCCATTTCTTTGCAGACCACCCCAACTCCTCCCCCACTCTGTGTTGCATTTTTTTTCTATAGAGCAAAATCAGCTCAAGGATATTGGATCGCTTTACATGAGCACTGCATAATGTTAAATGTGCACTATAGAAGTGGTCACACTAACACACACTTCCTCCTGGAAACAAACCAAACACATACTATCAAAAACATCACAATGCAGGCGAAAATGATCTCATATGCCCTTTGATCATTTTGAATCACAGGAAAAAACATCATATCAGACAGCATGTTGCCTTTGACCCTAGTGAAATCCCAGGATGAGCATTATAAAATTGGTAAGCAAATGATACATTTACATGTATTAAACATTTAGCAGATTATAAAGGAGCAAATGGAAATGAGGTTTACAGTGCAAGTGGTAGAGGAGGCACGAGCGCAAATAACTAATACAAAGTGAGGCGGACTCCAATATGCGACTTAGATCAAGGGTCTCTACAGAGTCCTAAACGACGTATCTGTAAGCGCAAAAGTGACGCATTGCTGGAGTGTGTCACAAAAGTGACGCAACTCCAGCAATGCGTCCTTTCACATGGGGCAAGCCCCATGTGAAAGGGCCCGCGTCAGTCTTACGCCTGCTGTGAGGCAGGCGCAAGATTTTGACGCAACGGTGTCCTAAAAGTGACGCAGTGAAATCTCACAGATTTCACTGCGTCACTTCTACGACCCTTCCTTGCGTCAATACGCCCCCCTTGCATACATTATACCTGGCGCAGGTATAATGTGGCGCAGGGGTTTGCAAAGTGACGCATCTACCTAGATGCGTCACTTTGTAGATATGGCGCAACAAGGCGCATTTTTTACGACACTGGTGCGTCACAAAAAGTGACGCACCGGCGGCGTAAAAGTGACGCACAGCCTCATAAATGAGGGCCTAGATTTTTAGAAAGGTGGGAGTTACTTATGTCTGAAGATCACTATTGAAACATCACGGGAGAAAAATGTGACCACTGGTGATCTCTAAATCACAGCTATACCCCTGATTCTTAAGTGAATGAGATGAATGTCAGGCAAAATCACCATTGCGTTTCAACGTCAGGTAGAAGTAGAACCTTATAAAGACTTACGAATCAGGTGCGAATGTTATATTTGTTCTTAGCTTTTACAAGAAGCTATCCAGGAGTTATTAGAAGGACTAATTTAAAGTTTGGTGGATAAGGTTCTCCATCACAAATATTACAGAGTACCCTGTCCACCAAACCCTTGGTCCACCCATTCTCTTTTGAGTTGGGTGGATGGTCAGTTTTCTGATGGCGGCAATAAACGTGATTTGGGGGTTGCCAGGGGTCACAGCTGCTTGCTTCCTGCGACCCTTGGCACTGCCTTTGTGAGCCCCTGGCCCCAGAGGTGGAAAAATTAATACCAGGAACACAGGGGCGGCTCATCCATATGGACATCGGCTGGGGTTTATCTCTGCGTGTTTCCTTTCAATTGTTTTATTACACTAATAGTGAATAAAATTAAATTATACATTATTAGTGCAAAAATAATTCGAGTATAGTTAGCTGGAATACGACTTTCCCCGGCTGCTGAGGTCATAGATTGTGACATTCTTCCAGATTTTCGAGAGCATGTGAACCTGGGTAAGCGTCAAAACATTGCACCTCCTAAGATAAATGTTTTTAAATGCATGTAGTGTGTGCTTGTGGGTGAGGGTGTGTTTATGTGAGAGAGAGTGTATGTATGTGTGAATGTGTAAGGATGTGTGAGAATGTGTGTGCAAGTGAAAGTGAAAGTGAAAGTTAAAGGGTGAGTGATGTCCATTTCTTTCTGTACGAACAAAATAAAATAATAGCTCCCTCCACCCTGGGAGAAGGTGTGTGGGTGTCATTCGTTTTTGCTTGCCGAAAAACAGCAAAGTTTGGTTCGCTGCCTCCTATAACACAGTGGCCATCCAAGAAAAGTTCCATGTCTTTACAAGAGCCGCCATGGCAGCGATCCTGTGAACGCACAGAGGTCAGCGCTGGGCTGACAGTGATCTCAAAATATGGTGGGCTTCTGTCTGTCATGATGGCAGCCATAAGGTCCTCTGCCCAGGGCCGGCTCTAGGCTCATTGTGGCCCTGGGCAGGGAGCGTAGGTAGGGGGCCCGGAAGAGGGGGTCCGGGCGGGGCGGAGCGCGCAGGCCAGTAAAGAGGGGAGGGGGTCAGGGAGTTTAGAAGTGGAACAGAGCCGGAGGCTGCCAAATCCCTGCCAGGGGCCACCACGCAAATATGTATCCATCCTCAGAGGATTAATATATTAAGGATATATATTGGCGTGGTGGCCCCTGGGGTTTGGTGGCCCTGTGCAGGTGCACAGCTTGCACATGCCTAGAGCCGGCCCTGCTCTGCCACCCTGACGGACAGCACAGAGATTACCAAAGGTGTCATCAGGCTCAGGTTAATGAGTTTACTGCTGGACTACATTATACCAGGAAGTTATATATATTCCAAAGTCTTTGTAAGAGCAAAAACGGTTATACCTTATAGGCAGCAAACAAGGCACTGGTATGGATATAACCCCTGCACCAGGACCAATTTCTGCAATGAGATGGTGCCGGTATCTCAATCTGAAACTGAAGATTCATGGGGTAAATATAACAATGAATAAGATTATGTAGGGTAACCATTACTCAGACCTCATTAAAAGTTTTGTCTCCACCCTTAGAGGCCACACCAAATGGACAACCAGGACAATGCAAAGGGAGCAGTGATCTAATGAAACAGTGCATGGTCTGAACCATAAATAGGGGTACACATGTGCATAGCCTGGAAAAGAGGGAACAGAGATTGGACAAACAAGCTAGACAATCAGATGCATCAACTGGTGCAAAATGTGTGTAAGAGTAAACAGCCGCGTAGCTAGGGGGGGGCGGGGGGGGGCGGTCCGCCCCAGGCGGCACCTTTTTTGAGGCGGCACCTTTTCCTGAGGCGGGCCGGCATTCACTTTGATTATAAACCCGGCCGGAGTTAGCACAGAGTAGACAATTTCTAGGGATTGCAGAATATATATGGAACAAATACTATAACAAATTGTGTCGTTAACATCACACACAAATATTCATTTTGAAGTGAACCCGGCCGTTGTTGGGCGCGCCCCCCAACCCCCCAGCCTCGCTACACTAGTCCAGGGCCGTCAATCAGTGGAAGCAAGCTCAGCGCGCGCGAGCGCAACCAATGACGGCCCTGTAGGACATTTTTGGCCAGCCCCCTCGCCGCACCGTAGCAGTGTGACGCGTTACGCGCTCACTGCCCCCTATGCTCGGCTCGCTCGCCCCTCGCTGGAGTCGGAGTGCGTGGACGATGGACTCGGAGACCACCATTCTGTAGTGTGACTTGCTGGCAGTGTGCAGCTTAATTCAAGGTGAGACAGTCACAGACTGAGAGAAAGAAAGAATCCGTCCGTGGTGGTGGCCCAATTACAATGATTGCACGACGGCACTAAGTTACACTCTTAGTCAGAGTCTTATTTCCAAAATAAATTCCAACAAGAAGCGCTAACGCACGCACCGGCGCACCCAGACCCGTTTTGCACTCTGCCGTGGCCCGCCTGGCAGCTGGCCTCCTTGTATTCAGTGAGGATGCTCATTCTTCGGGGAAACTTGTCAAAGTGAAATCAGGCTCTCTCTGTGAAGCAGCGAGGTTTTAAGGGGTCTCCGCGAGGGTTTAGTGAAAGCAGACAGTTTCCCTAACCTTTTAGCAGAAGCTGTTATCTGATGACGTGAATTAAAGTCTCTCAAATGACTAATCATTACGCTGGGGCATCTGCCAGCTTGTAGATTGGAATAGAGGGTCTGAGCACATTTGCATGCCTCGATGTGCCGGTGCTAAGAAGCTAATGTGATAGGGTCATACACTAGGCCTAATGTAAGAAAGACTGACTAGGATGATTGCTGGCCTGATCATCATCAAAGTAGTGTACCTGTTGGGGATATCTGAGATGCTCAGGGGGTAGGCAGTAAAAGGGCAATTTCTTGGTCAAAGAGTAAGAATGGAGTAGCGATTAAAAAAAATCGGAATCAGATTGAAAATGGTAGTCTGGCTGAGCCAAGGGGGGCATCGAATCCGCACCCATAATGTGACAGTTTGGCGTATCATAACAGTACACGAAGGAGGGCAGTAAGGGATACTAATGCGATGAAGGGGGGGGACTACAAGAATGGTTTACGCAATACTGACATTGTAAAAATAAATAAATAAATCAATAAGTGCTGGGGATTAAAATTCTTGTTAGGAGCAACCATTTTTTTTCTGATCCAAGATGGAGGACGTCACTTGGTATAATAAATAAAACAATACATTTTGGATTGTGCTAAACCACATTTCAGCAAATGGTGCAGTCTGGCAAAAATGCAAAGCTGGCGTCCCCTTCAAGACATGATAAGATAAATTAAAAGTTGAAGAACTGCGAGGGGTGGCCAAGCAACAGAGGCGTACGAGAGGATGTCACAAGGGAATGAACTAAAAATGAAACTAGGGTTGAGTGGGGGGAGAAGGGATAACATTGGGAATGATTAGCATAGGCGTGAGAGAGCAAAACTGAGCGTGGGGGAATTTGATAGGAGAGAAGCATACAGGAGAGAGCTGAAAGAGAGCTACAAGAAACACAGAGGGTGGGAGAATGGGGATTTGGAGACCTGGAAAACACATTCACTGTCATGGATTTTTTAAAGAAATAGAAACAAGTACTTCCCTAAAAATGATCAGCACAAGAAAACAGGCCATCAAATCAAATGTATTGTAAAAGAGCTATGCTCCACGGGAGAGGCAAACAGAAGATAAAGGAAATCCACGGACTTAAAAAGCAAAGAAATAAGAATGACCATAAAGCCAACAAATACAAGTAATCGCTGGGCTCAAATTCTACTGTAATTTTTATGGATAATTCACAAGTGAAATATCTCAACCAGTGGTGTCTGGTAGGGGACACCTAAAAATGAATGCTAAGGCAGACTGTACATTCATGGGGGCAGATTTACAAGCCTCAAGCGCCACATTTGCGCCGCCGTTCCGTCACTTCTGTGATGAAGTGGCGTCGTAAAGCTAGCGCCATGTTGCGGGGCATTTACAACATGATGCATCTTGGGAGATGCGTCACGTTGTAAAGCCCTGCGCCACATGAAACCTGCGTCAGGTTTCATGTGGGCGTACCAGCGCAGGGTGGGCGTTCCAGGACAGGAACGCCTCGGAAAAGTGCCTGAGTGAAATCTACAAGATTTCACTCAGTCACTTTTCCGACAACCGTGCGCCAAAACCTTGTGCCTGCATGAAGCAGACGTAAGGTGTGACGCACCATGTGGAAGATAGGCCTCACACTGTAAAGGGCTCCGATATCCTTCGGGATCAAGTTTGCGCTATATAAAACTTTATAAATAAATAAATGTAACTTGCATAATCGAGGTAACTGTTAGCAGCAATACTACGTGTATCTCCTCGGAGACTCTGACATCTTTCAAGTGCTCACCGCCCTTCTTCCCCAGCACCCCCCCACCAGGGGCGGCAACCTGAGGGGTAGCCCCGGGCGCCACAAGCTCTAGCTACGCCCCTGAGAGTAAAGCCTCTGAGAGTGAAAAACAGGTTAGCTTATCTTTAACAGTCAGATGTAATTATTAGTCATATAATCTAAAGGGTGAAGCTAAGATTCCATATGGTCTGTAGTCACATGTGACATATGGTCAAGCAATACTTAAAGCACATTAAAGACTGAGCGTGATCTTCGGTCACAGGCGACACGTGGCCATATGAAACCATAGATTCTAAATGGACTGTGGTCCCAGGTGATCTGTAGCCATGTGACAAATAAGGCAAAGTCCAGTGTCTGCTGTCATCGGTGATCGTTAGCCATATCATGGCAAATGGATGCCATGCCCTGCATCCGGGTGCTCGCGAGCCTTCGGATGAGAAGCGCGACAAAGGCACACAGCACTGTCGGCTAAACCAGCCAACCAGATAGGCCTAAGGCTGCCTCGTCTCTAAGCTGATCTCTGCAGAATAAAAAGCACAATTCCCAGAAGGGCGACTTAAATGTGCGACAGATGTGGCAGCGGAAATATTAGGGGACAATACCGGATTACCAGCTCGGTTCCGTTATTAATAAATTAGTCGAGTGCCTGCATAGGAACCAGCCATCTGCCTCGTTGTGCAACCAGGATAACCCAGGTCTACCCCCGGCCACCTACTGTGACTGTCAGAAGAATGAAATATACTGGCGAGGAAGCACAGGGACCCTAGCAGCGTAGGTGACCGAATACACACAAAATATAGCATTTATGAAAAAGATCTCGGACCAGGGTTACAGTATATTAAAAGGCAAATGCTTCGGTAACATGTGAGATCATATTTTTAAAAATGAAGTGCTTCCTCTGTTATAGCTCTATAAATAGCAGATAGTTCTATAAATATCATGTTTTTTTCTCCAGCATCGAAAGATGTTTGTCTTCCTTGGGCCGATCATGTTGCAGGCTCCATAGAGCTCTCTCAGCAGCAGGTGCATGAAACAACGGACTTGTTTTACCCCTAGGGCATCTCTCATATAAATGCATCCACGGAGAGTGCACACATGAGCATCTCGCCTTCCTGACGTTCATTCTCTATTGGTCTAGCTATTCACAATGACAAAATATCAGATGAAAGCTTTTTTATACTAAGCTCTTAGCTTACACGCAATGCTTCAGCTTGAGAAAGGCTCCGAGGTCCAGCACAGTCGTTTTACCTCAAAAGTGATCAAAATCCATTGCCATTCGGAGCCTGTTCAGCCGCAATGTTATGTTAAGGGACCAAAATGGTCGGCAGTAGCCAACACCTAGGTTGCCATTACCTACAGCGCACCGGGCAGGTCAAAGCCGAATGGAGGCAGCACGTGCTGTGTCGGTCTGAGCTGAGCAGCTTCCTTTCCTGCTGAAGTCACGTAGCCATGTTTGTAGGTAAGATAAGGAGCAACGTAGGATATCTGTTGTACATTGCTCACATTATAGGGCTTTCCACAAATGCTTCTTCAGCACTCTAGGGCCCTCATTTATGGGGATCTGGCGTAGCAGAGGAATTCACCGTATTTATGCAATAGGGTGCTTTCCTGTCCTTTACCCCTGAGCTGACGCTGTTCGGCAGCCTAGTGCCAACGCAGCACCCTTGCACCATGGTGCAAGGGTGCCTGTGTTGCCGCAGGATTGCTTTTGTGCAGGAAGGGCCACCTTCCTTCACAGAAACAATCCGAAGAGACATTTTCCTCTCTCTAGTTGTGCTTCAGAATGCAGCACACATAGGGCCTTATCTATCACTTTTGCACAATGTAAAGAAGTGCCTGTGTGACGCAGGGCTCTCATAAAGATTTCCGAAACCACGCAAAGCAACCCTGCATGACTCTGAGTGACCTCATAAATCATGAGTAAGGCGAAGCAGCGCAAATCGCTGCGTTGCCTTACTCTGTGTCCGGGAGGCGTTCCATGGGCGTTGCAGTAGGTTTCCCACGCAACACCCATGGAATTTGATGCTGCCCCAGATTTACAAAGTGATGTAGACCTGGGGAAGCGTGTAATCTGTAGGCCTCCCGAGGTGGGTAGTAAGGAGAATAAATATGTTTATTTCTCTTAGTTTTATTCCCCTTTATATGGGTGGGCTGCACTGCCGCACACCTAGAAAGAGGAAAATGCCTTTTAGGACTGTTTTTGTGCAGAAAGGTGCTCCTTCCTGCACAAAGACAATCCTGCCTGCAATGGAGGCACCTTAGCACCATGGTGCAAGGGTGCCTACATTGGCACTAGGCTGCCAAAATAGCGCAAGTGCAGGCAGAAAGGACAGGAATGCACTGAATTTCACTTTGGCTTAGGGCACCACAGCAAGGTTGTGCCTTACCTTAGGAGGTGCAATGTTTTGATGCTTACCCAGGTTCACATGCTTTCGAAAATCTGGAATAATGCCACAATCTATGGGTGTTGTGTGGAAAAACCCACTGCAATACCCATGGAATGCCTCCTGAGTGCCGAGTAAGGAAATGCAGCGATTTGCACTGCCTAGCTTTACTCCATATCTATGAGCCCATTCAAAGCCACGCATAGTGGCTTTGCGTGGCATCATAGATATGATTTTGTGACTTGCGTCACCACAGCGCCACAAAAAGTGACGCTCTGGTGGTAGTAGGGGCTCGTAAATATATGCCCCTTAAATTCACCTCCAGGCTTTCAAGTACTCTGAAACTGCGTACGGTGAATACTCCTGCCCTGTATAAACAGTATCACTAAAGCAAATACCTGGATTTTCTTTCTATTGTTTTACTCTAACATCCAAGCAACAACAGATCTTGGATTGGGTCCAAAACCCTCCTCTCACAGCTCCATGCATCTAGTAAGATAAGCACAGGCAAGGGACAATATCTTTAGTAGAATTGGAGTCTCTGCTGCAGTCCACATCATAAGAATTTTGAATGAACAACAAATATACATATTTGGTCCATGTATAATCCCACACTCACAGATAATTTATCAAGGCTAGATAAACAATAAGGTCCCTGTTATGAGTTTGTGGGAATGATGATGCTATGTATTGCACTCAATAAATAACGATGCTCTGGGGTATGTTATTTATCGGGTGAGATAACATCTGTTATGAGTTATTGGGAAATAATAAGCAGTTTTTGATGCTTACTGCCCCAAAATCGAATTTGCAAGGAACTTTGTGTTTTCCCTGTAAAATTCTGGCAGACTTGACCTTCTGAAATTTAACAAACAGTGAGATTTAACACACCTGGTAATTACTAGATTTAGTATGTACCACCCAACTTGGAATTTTGATCCCAACGCAAACAGGGGGTTCCCAAGGGTTTGAAAATTCTGTCAAACTTGTAATCACGGCATAAGACTGACACTCCCCTTCTTAATAGAAAACAGCACTGGTTCAGTGATTAGTAGGCAAAATACAGACGTACTGAAACTACTGATATGTGAATGGGCAGACCAGAGATCACTGAAACAGTGCTACTATTACCATCTTTAAGCTACACACCACATCATAAAGGTTCTCCAGCCTTTTGGAATCCAAAAAAACAATTTGTCCCCTCATTCTTGATGCTCAGCTTTACAAGCTGCATCTAACACACGTTCACACCCTTAGCCAAGAATTTATACTTAATCAGGTTTAGCATTTGTTGCTTATGTACGGTATGTAGAGACCAGTCTAAAAGGGATACTATCAGAATATTATGGAAAAAATATTGTCTTACAAATATATTGTGGCAAAAATTTGGAGTACCAAAATATTGTGCAGTGAAGTATATATATGTAAGATTAGGTTTATTAAATTTAACTACACATAAATGCACCTTCATGAAATATGTATCTTTCAGGTACATCGATGTGAAAAGCAAATCTATGCTTACCTTTATATACCTGCAGTCACAATATTTTGGTATTCAATATTTTGGTCACAATATTTTTGTAGGGAAATATTTCTGTTCTCAATATTCTGATATACAATTCTCTAGAAACAGCAGCAGTTCATAACCTTCAAAAAGTAAGTTCTTCTTGGCTCACAATTTAGTGGGAATATTATTTTTCAGGCCTTTGACACAAAACACCAGTGTTTGTCTAATTCCGTCTTCTCCAGAGTGCATTTGCATACTTTTGTTAAACCTAAAGAAATTTCCTATATATATTGGATTATCACTCAAACGGCAATTTGCCAACGGTGTGAAAACAAAAAATAGCCCTCATAAAGAGCAAAATGATGGGTAGAACCATAAATCAGTTTTAACTGTGCTTTCTCAGTATATATATATATATATATATATATATATATATATATATATATATATTACCTACTGGCGGTCGCCAGTAGATAGTTATAGTTAGGACCTACTTTCCATAGGAAATCCATAACATTCTATTTGGAATAACTTTTGCGTCGGTGGACGAATCTTCACGAATTTCTCCAAGAAAATGGCCTGCGCGGCGCCTCTCCTTCCCTGAAAGTTTGGAGGTGATTCGTCAAGTGGGGGCCAAGAAAAAAAGGGGGTCCCAAAATGTGTTTTCCCCAGGCAATTTTCTATAAGGACCTTTAGCCAGGGCTACAGCCCGAACGGCTGAACGGAATTACACCAAATTTGGCAGAGTGGTAGAGTTCGGTTAGCAGATTGTGCTTTATTGTTAAATGGTGTAAATCCGTTCAGAAATTCCTTGGAAAATTACAAGTAAAATCATAGCGATATCTAGAGACAGAGTACAGCACGCATATGGAAATGCGTACAATTACGAGCACGATCTGCATGCTGATTGGCTGTCAACTGTGCATGAAAACTCCAAACCAGGAAGTGTTGGCAGCCATCATGTTCGTCGCTAGAAGTGACTCATAAGAAAACAGTAAAACAAAGTTGAGAAATAAGGAAAAGGGGCAGGGTAGAAACATCCTGACTCTCTAGGGTTGCTCAGGGGATCGTACATGGATCTTTAGGCGAAATTTTTTTTTTTTTTTTAAATAAAAAAATCGGGGGGGGGGGGTACGCATATGGTATACGTACGCGGTGGAAAAGGGAAATAAAAAATAGTAGTACGTTTTATTCATTAGGTCCCGGGGGGTCAAATTTCGGGGGCAATGTTTTTCATAGTGGGGGTTTGTAAGGTGCCCCGAGCACCGGGGAATGCCACCCCTCTGTGGTTTTATTTTGAAGTATGCGGGGGGGGGTTCTGATCCTCTTCCCCTCAGTCTCGGGGACCGTCACCCCGACGAGGCTTTTTAAAAAATATAATATTTTTTTTAAAAAGTGTGTTTTCAGCTCTCCCTCTCTCTCTCCCCGTACACGTTGCAGGGACCGCCACTTTCCTGGGGCAGTAATATTTAAATGACCTTCAAGCCCTGGGTCCGTGGACTCCCCGGGGTTTTTTAACGTTGGGAGGGGGTCGCGCAGCCCCCTTACTGGAACCCTTGATGGTCCTGGGGTCCACCATCTCCCAGGGTCGGTTCTTGCAGTGTCTCGGGTGCGTACTTCCGGGATACTGCTGTTTGGTACCGCTTTCCTATTTGAAAAAGAGAGCAAGTTAATCTGTTCTCTCTTTCAAGAAAGCAGATTGTTTTTCGAAAGAGAGAGCAGCATGTAAGGTGATGTCTCTGATAAAGCAATGGGGGCTTATGAAGGACACGGGGAGCCGTCTGCGATTGTGGGGGCATTGGGGTAAAAAAAAAAAACAGTTCTTTTTGAGAACTAACTTTACTGGTCAAAAAAAGAGCTATATTTCTATGATAGTATGTAAAACTTTCCGGGTTTTTTTGTACACCAGTTGTACTCTCTACGCATGCGCAGCCTCGTTTCCAAGCCCACGTTTTTTTCTTTTTCTTCAAGTTCGCCAAACAAACCTCTGCTCATTTCAGGTATTAAATTTGCCGCTTTCTTTTCCCGGGCCGTGTGTGTCATCCGCTGCTATGCTTTTGTAATATATTAGTAAACATATTGTATCTATGTTTATTTGAAATTTAGTGTTGAGGCGCCAAACGTTGATTACATACTCTGTCCACCACCATTTTAGAAGTTTTTCTCCGTTATTTTTATTATACCTGTTACTTTCATTTTACTCTCCGCTTTTCTTCTCTAAGATCCATGAGATTTCCTGGCACAGCACCAGGGTGTTTGTCCTTGGCCTCCGATCTTATGAGTCGGTCACACGTATACCTAAAAACTGTTTTGAAGGACGTAAGCCAGAGCCATGTTCGTGTTCATCAACACAAAGATATTATTAAGATTATGCGTTTAACATGCGTGGTAAATGCATACTAGTTGTAAAAGCATGTGTGGTAAAGCCATACGCGGGCTAATGGCTTCGTGGTGACAATCACGCATGGTTATGACTAAGCATGAGCGAATTTTGAGAATCTGGTGTTCGCGAATTTTGCGAATTTGCGAACTCGCAATCCGCAAAATCCGAGTATTCTCGCGAATTTGCGGATTTTTTTTTTGTGTTCGCAAGGATTTCTACCAGTTCGCGAGGGTTTGTACCAGTTCGCAATTGCGAACTTACATGTCGGCTCGCAACGGTCGCGATTATGTTGTTTCTACGTCTGGTTCATCATCACAGGTTCCCAGCACCCTCTGTTTCACCCCTGCCACCCTCTGTTTCACCCATGCCACCCTCTGGTACATCAATGCCACCCTCTGGTTCATCATCACTGTAGATTATGGGGGGAAAAAGCGAGCACACTTGCCCTGCTTCAACTGACATGAATTAATTTGGGGTTGATTTATTAATGTGTCACTGTTTTAAAATTCCAGTCTGGCACCTGCTTCCTTATCTGTAATTTGCTTTCTGTTGCAGTGCAATTTTTTTTTCCAGGACCTTTTATGGCCTACTTGTAGCTATTCTATGAGCCTGCTGTGAGGGTCAGAGCAGGGTCATACAATTGTTGCAACTAGCAACTGAACTCTGGAGGGGCCCCAGTCAGGAAGCACGACAGGGAATGGTTACTAATGATGAGTTTGAACTTTTGAACCTGCTGAATGCTTTCACTTTTGCAAAACTCGTTTTTCTGCAGAACAGCATTACAGCAACTGTAATGCCCCAAACAAGCTTACTTGTGAAAGTTGATTTCTAATCCAAAAGTGATCCAAAGAAAGTCAAAAGGCCTCAAATCCAAAAAAGTGCAGGCAAATGTCAACCTGAGGAGTTATTCTGATAAAAATCATCATTTTCAGAAGGTCTATGCTGCTTGCTAGTGGATTTCTTGTGCAGAATTTCAATTTTTGTAATTTCGCGAGTGCGAGATTGTTGCTGCCTACATGTTCGCAATTGCGAACTTACACCGCACGCCGCAAAATTGTATCACCTAGAAAAAAAAATCCGCTGCGTGCGAATTTGCGGATTTTCGGTAAATTTGCGAGCGTTCGCGGATTGCGAATTTACCGAAAATCCGCAAAATTCACGAGCGGAACGGATTTTCCGCCCATGCTTAGTTATGACCGCTTTGTAATGGCTGTTTCCCCCAGGACACTGTAGGAACTGGGTCTGGGCGTGGTGGACTCCCGGGCACCAGGCGGAGGGCACGCAGTTCCTCTCATACAATATAGAAATTTTTGTGGGGTGATTGTTTCCGTGGTTTGAGGGGCGTCATTGAGGCCCACACTTAATTTTGTAGGGTGGTAGGTTTGCATGGGAAAATGTCGCAAGAGGTTTGTAAATGTGGTACACATTGTTTCGTATTAGTTTCATTTCTTTACCATGTTGTAGTGTACCCAAAGAAAATATAAGTCAGTACTTTTCAATCTTACTCTTGAACATCTTACTATAGTACTTGAACATTATAAATATTATTTTTATTGTGGACCGTCAACCCCCCACAAAAAAAGAAGTATGTAGTTTTGTTTATTAACTTTTATTAAAAGAATAACTGTAAACGAAACTTAATGATAACTATATTATAAAGAACTAGAAAAATAACTTTAAAAAAACAATATTATAAACAAATTGTGAAGTGGACTCCAAAGGACGTTGAATTGGTAATCTGCAAAATAAAAAAGAAAATTAGAGTTTAGAATTATGTAGATGTGAGTCAATGAGATGAAGCATTACAAGTCAAGGTAACAGTACGATTTTACGTGTGCAGTGTGCCTAGTACATTTTACTTCTGTTATAGTGCCGTGTTCAAGTGGTGTCTATATGGAAGTGCCTACTGCGTCACTGACACAAAAGTGGCACAACGGGATTGTAAATATGGCGACTTATATCTACTGCATTGTAATGAAGGCATTGTATGTTTAGGCCTCTGTGCTTACTGTTGTATAAACACTGCGGCCAGTGGAATTCAAAACTTGAAGACTTCTTTGCTTTTACATGTGAAAGCAGACGGCATTTACTTTAAAAGAGAAAGAGAAATGATGTCATAGAGAGTGAGAGAGAGAAAGAGAGAGAAAACAACATTAAAACTGTCTCGCAGAGTCTGGAGTTAAGATTTTTTCTTGAAAAGTTAGACGTAGATTTACAAGCTGCTTGCGTCACATTTCCCATGTTAAAAGTGACACAAAACTGGTGTAATAAGCTTGTAGATCTGTTTGTCAGACTGTTGTAACCTATCTGTTGTCACTGCTTGGGGGTAATTATACATTTTAGACAGTGAAACTGCTACACACTACCCACTGTCTTCTTTCACAAATGAAGGTAACACTACAGTTTTACATGTTCAGTGTGCCTAGTACATTTCAGTTCTGTTATAGTGCCACGTTCAAGTGGTATCTATATGGAAGTCCCTACTGCGTTACTGACACAAAAGTGGCTCAACTGATTGTAAATATACCGACTTATTTCTAATGCATTGTAATGAAGGCATTGTATATTTAGGCCTCTGTGCTTACCGTTGTATAAACACTGCGTCCAAACACCGTGGCCAGTGGAAGTCACAACTTGAAGACACATTTTCTTCTACAGGTCAAAGCAGATAGAATTTTCTATAAGTTTAAAAGAGAAAGAGAAATGATGTCATAGAGAGTGAGAGAGAGAAAGACAGAGAAAACAACATTAAAACTGTCTCGCAGACTCTAGAGTTGAGATTTTTTCATGAAAAGTTAGATGTAGATTTACAAGCTGTTTGCGTCACTTTTCCCATGTTAAAAGTGATACAAAAGTGGTGTAATCAGCTTGTAGATCTGTTCGTCAGACTGTTGTAACCTATCTGTGTCACTGCTGGGAAGTAATTATATATTTTACACAGTGAAGCTGGTGCACACTACCCACTCACTCCTTTCATAGATAATTTTTTGTTTCGGAAGCAAAGTTCTTTGTCACCTAGTGCCATTGGTGTTAGTGAAAGATGGTGCTCTACGTGTGGAAGAAGCTTTCACTTTAATCATGAGAGTTAATCATTTCAATTCAGATATGGTTGTATAGAGCAGAGTGGAGATAGCAGCGTCCAAATCTTTAAAAAAGAAAGAGAAATGATGTGTGAGAGTAAGAAAAAGAAAGGGAAAAAAGGACATTAAAACGTGGGAGAGACACACACGATAAGGGAGGGGTACGTGAAGCCAGAGGCGCAACCACAGTGAAAAATATAGGGGGTGGGAGGGGCTAGAAAAAACTTTGTGGTGGGTGTTTAGTTCAAGCAAAAAGAAGAGTGGAGCTGCAGGGGCTGTAAGCGGGGGGGATTATCAAAGCCTTATTAACAACTAAAATGTCTTTAACCCCTCCGCTGCAGCGGCTATTCCGCCGGAGCGCTAAGGGGGTGGGGCGGCTGCGCGGCGGTTCCGTGCTTGTGACGGAACCGCTCCGTCACGGCTCACGGGTGAGCTGTGCTTGTGACGGAATGGTTCCGTCCCGCCCCCACCCGCTCTTCAGAACGCTCAGCGCAGGTGCAGAATTCGCACCACGCAGGCGCCGCGAGCGGGCAGTGACGGAACCGTTCCGTCACCAGCACAGCCCACCCGTGGCTCGTGACGGAAGGGTTCCGTCACGAGCGTGGAAGAGGTTAAAAGATCTGTGACATACTGGGATGCGACTGTGTGTAGGCTCAGGAAGCTATCTCATCCTAGGTGAAGCCCCGTTAGCCCAATTTTTTTTTGCGCCTGCTGCATACTTCATATTCTCTCCTTTGACAGATAACTTGTCGTTGTTTCAGAAACAAGCTTCTTTGCTCACCTTGTGCTATTGCCGTTGTCCGTGTTACATAATCCATCCTGAAGCTCTACATCTAAAAGATATTAAAAGAAAGCTGTTATGATTGGTAATTCTTGCTATATTAATTTGGAGTTAGATAATATCGCACTTTTATAGACGTTTGATTGTCAGATTTCTACGAACTGTTTGTATTGTGAATATATTCCGGACATTTCAGCGATTATAAAAACGTTACTGCTATTGGGGAAAAAAAATAAAATAATACATTATGTAGGAGTGCACTCTTCTAAAATACTAAGTCGCATTTTTGTATGTATTCAGCTACAACCCGTTGACTCCTTCGGATGCATACTCAAGCCTCACTACTTACCTTTTCGTGGAAGACACCTTCTTCATGAGGTAGTTGCGATCTCCAACAAAGAAGTCTCATATATGGTGCCGAGTCTTGATATCTCTATGGCTAACGACATATTCGTGCTCCCATCATCATCATCGCAGGTTCTTCACCCGTTCAGTGCTTCAGGCACCACTAACTCAGTGACCAAAGAGGCCTCGCATGTGGTAGTGGGCCCCTTGTTTGGTGCTTTGGGAACAACTCTAAAATGGCGTAGAACACGTGCGCCCGTCTTTTTTATGCATAGGGTCACATGTGTAGTGACGGACGTGCTGGATAGGTGTGGTGTGGGTGTATACCAGCCATGAGAGCATGTGTGTCGATCTAACAACGAGACCTGCAACTAACAAATCACTATAATGGAAATCTGGGCTTTGTACTGTTGTTGTGTTTTTCTGGTAGCGTAAGAGTGGCCTGTACTAACGTATTCAGTCTCGATTCATTTATCACCGCCCCCAGGGGCTTTTAAATGTTGGTAGAGGGGTCAATAATTGTGTTGACTTTTCTTCTTTAGTGTGCAGTGCTATATTGTTTTATAAAATGTATAAGTCTTCAAACTATCTTTACTCCTACGATGTACGTGCGATATTTCCGTAATTGATTTTAAAAGTAATATACACTTTTTTACAGTTTTAAAAAACTATTTTTATGATTATCCCAGATATTTTCTTCTCTTAATATGTACATTAAATACATAAATATATGTTTATGAATAATTAGAATCTTACATAGAGTATGTTTACGGGGCGCCGTATATGACGTCACGCAGGATATTTTTTTTAATTAAAAAAACGCAGGGTACGCGTTTTGGGTGAAAAAGAAAAAAAACGTGAAACACGCTTTATTGTTAATTAGCCTCCGGGGGGTCAAATCTCTGGGGCTATTTGTTTTTCATAATGGGGGGCCTAGACGGTCTTCCCTGTGTGGGGATCGCTACCCCCCGGATGTTTAACTATATGTATGCAGGGAGACTCATGGCCCCCGGAGTTCCGAGGACCGCTTTCTCCTGTACTCGATTCCCTCTCCCCTCCCCACCTCCGGGGCCTCTTTTTATTAAAAATAACTGTGCAAAGGTGTTGCATATGAGGTATTTTGGTTTCGTTTCTGTCTTGTAGAGGATCCAAGGGAAATATAACGTTTTTTTGTACAGCCATTACTTTTCTATAGTAACAGTTCATGGATCAGTTGTGTGAGTACAGAGGTTAGAAGTTCACCACAATATGTTGGTACTTGAAATACTTACTGTGCTGGAGATTTATATTTATTTTTTTCATAGGAACCGTTAGTCGTAGAAGAAGTTTGTGGAAAAGTTTTATTAAGGATTCCTTCCTGTTAGGGGAGTATTAGGGTAACGTGCTCCCAGCAGGACTTTACGAAGTTTAATGTTCATTGGCTGTAAAGTATTAAAAGTAGAAGGCTTAGCAGTCGTTCCTTGCTCGTCTTTGGAGAACATGGACATTTTATTAGGTAAAGTGTTCCGAACACAAGTTTGCTCCTTATTGGGTGGAAACGGTTCACTGTTGTCAGTGATATTGTGATGCATTTTCCAAAGGAGTATGGGAAAAGAAAGTAGTAGAGGGTAGGTTAGGAAAACTATAAACTGTGTTTAGTGCCCATAAGGTGGTGGAGAGGAATTATGAGGTAAACAATTTTTTATATATGTTTTAAGGGACATTTATATAATTGCAGTGTGGTGTATAAATCACGGCGGAAAAATGACAGTGTTTTGCGCTGTTTTCTTTTATCAAGTTTGTAGGTGATATACTTCTTAGTACTACTATTTAATTATAATGTGGTGTTTACTTTCATGATGGGGAGGTGTGGTTGCGCAGCAAAAAATTCAGTCTAGGTTTGAAACAGTTTTTATTAAGCAAATACAAATAAACCTTCTTCAGAAACTCGTAGTATATATGAAAGGGGTGATAATTAAAAATGGAATTTCATAAAATATCATTTAAGCGTGGCTATATAGTTCATTTTTGTGCTATTGTTTTTAAAGTGTTGCCCCACATTCTTGCTGATGTAAGAGGGCATCAGTTACTTTTAGATAAAGTAGAATAGAAGTGCTACAACAAACACTCCCGCACTACATTATCTCAGATCAAGAGAACAAGTAAAACATTAAAATCTAAATTGTTTCATATTACATAGAAATGCATGCATTATTATTTTTTTAATTTGTATTGTGTACAATTCAGAAACATGCTGTCGTAGTGTTTATAAGTTGCAGACTGTTCCGCTAATAAATCACATACTCACCAAAGAATATATAGAATGTTACTCTTATAATATATAGTACAGGTCCTATATATCCTTTAGGGAGAAGGTGAATAGGAATCGCAAATAAGAATAGAAATTAGAAAATAACATTCAGAAATGTAGGGTTTATTAAATATTTAAAGTAACAAAGTATTCATGATAGCTATATTTTAATATGTATAAAAATATCTGATCAAGTTTTTAAAAATATTTGATAATTATATTACAGATGGCGCTGAAAAATCTCCCATTTCTCTTCTGTAGCAATAGGACAATCTATTATAATATAATGATTGATACCATTGTTACAGTAAAAAGAAAAGGAAAATAAGTTATGTTTTTAACAGAACATCCATAATGAAATAATTTTGAGCTGTAATTATTTACTGAACTTCTTTTCTCCGTAAGCGTACGTCACTGCACTGCACACTCAGAAACATACCTGCTCCGCTGTATTCAGGCATCGAAGCACACCGAGACACACTCGGTGTCACTCGGTGGGCCCGATGATGAAGCATGCCACCAACCAGGTTGGTGGGTGAGGGCTTAATGAACAACCAAAAGGGTTTATACCCTGTCTTACAGTCTTGAGTCTATGTAAATTCAGAAAAAGGCTAGTCATTTTTGATCTCACATCATTGATAATATCACTGAACCATTTGCAATAAAATTTTTGATGATAAAACTGTGCATGGCAGGTGTGCGATTTGTAGTTTCTTGACATAACTCTAACTGCTGAATTTCCATGGTTTATTTGTGTAAATTCTGAACCTAACTTGGTTTTTATATGTGTAAATTCTGAACCTACCTATAATGTCCCTTTAACCTTTGGCCTTTTTAGTGAATATATATCGAATATAGGACCATCGAGTATTAAATAAACAGTCATCCGGCACTCCGAGATAGGGTTTAAAAGCACTCAGTTAGTTTTATTTGACGAAATCACATCAACGCGTTTCGGAAGTCTCCTGCTTCCTTGTTCGCGATGTCGAGACACAATTTTTTTCAAATTAAAATACATTCTGCAGTAGTGGGTGAAACTAACATAGGACACAAAATTGAACCTGTAGGACTCTGCCTAACTCAATGTGTCGATTTACAAAAGGGGGTGGTGATGAACAGAGTGTCTGAATTGAGCAGACCACTCTTACCCAGTCCAAAGATCAGGGCTTGATCCATCACCGTTATTTATCTCACTGCCCCATCCCAGCTCAGAACCTGGCTATATGCAAATCAGTCTGTCCCTGGCCCAGTGCATCATGGGAACAGGGCAGACTAAACTACCAAGCCAATTCTTTACCAGAAAGGAGACAAGCTACCGGGGACCGGTTTCTGGCATTTCAGCCTCTTCGGCCCGGCTTGCTTGAATCCTGATGGAGCAGTGAGAAAGGGACTCATGTCTGAGTATACCCTGCCACACCTATAGTGGCCAAAATCGATTTACAAAAGGGGGTGGTGATGAACAGAGTGTCTGAATTGAGCAGACCACTCTTACCCAGTCCAAAGATCAGGGCTTGATCCATCACCGTTATTTATCTCACTGCCCCATCCCAGCTCAGAACCTGGCTATATGCAAATCAGTCTGTCCCTGGCCCAGTGCATCATGGGAACAGGGCAGACTAAACTACCAAGCCAATTCTTTACCAGAAAGGAGACAAGCTACCGGGGACCGGTTTCTGGCATTTCAGCCTCTTCGGCCCGGCTTGCTTGAATCCTGATGGAGCAGTGAGAAAGGGACTCATGTCTGAGTATACCCTGCCACACCTATAGTGGCCAAAATCGATTTACAAAAGGGGGTGGTGATGAACAGAGTGTCTGAATTGAGCAGACCACTCTTACCCAGTCCAAAGATCAGGGCTTGATCCATCACCGTTATTTATCTCACTGCCCCATCCCAGCTCAGAACCTGGCTATATGCAAATCAGTCTGTCCCTGGCCCAGTGCATCATGGGAACAGGGCAGACTAAACTACCAAGCCAATTCTTTACCAGAAAGGAGACAAGCTACCGGGGACCGGTTTCTGGCATTTCAGCCTCTTCGGCCCGGCTTGCTTGAATCCTGATGGAGCAGTGAGAAAGGGACTCATGTCTGAGTATACCCTGCCACACCTATAGTGGCCAAAATCGATTTACAAAAGGGGGTGGTGATGAACAGAGTGTCTGAATTGAGCAGACCACTCTTACCCAGTCCAAAGATCAGGGCTTGATCCATCACCGTTATTTATCTCACTGCCCCATCCCAGCTCAGAACCTGGCTATATGCAAATCAGTCTGTCCCTGGCCCAGTGCATCATGGGAACAGGGCAGACTAAACTACCAAGCCAATTCTTTACCAGAAAGGAGACAAGCTACCGGGGACCGGTTTCTGGCATTTCAGCCTCTTCGGCCCGGCTTGCTTGAATCCTGATGGAGCAGTGAGAAAGGGACTCATGTCTGAGTATACCCTGCCACACCTATAGTGGCCAAAATCGATTTACAAAAGGGGGTGGTGATGAACAGAGTGTCTGAATTGAGCAGACCACTCTTACCCAGTCCAAAGATCAGGGCTTGATCCATCACCGTTATTTATCTCACTGCCCCATCCCAGCTCAGAACCTGGCTAAATGCAAATCAGTCTGTCCCTGGCCCAGTGCATCATGGGAACAGGGCAGACTAAACTACCAAGCCAATTCTTTACCAGAAAGGAGACAAGCTACCGGGGACCGGTTTCTGGCATTTCAGCCTCTTCGGCCCGGCTTGCTTGAATCCTGATGGAGCAGTGAGAAAGGGACTCATGTCTGAGTATACCCTGCCACACCTATAGTGGCCAAAATCGATTTACAAAAGGGGGTGGTGATGAACAGAGTGTCTGAATTGAGCAGACCACTCTTACCCAGTCCAAAGATCAGGGCTTGATCCATCACCGTTATTTATCTCAATGTGTCGGCCATATTTGAATATGTTTCTCTTAGTGTTCAGAGACATACTGGTTCAGCTATCTTTCCCAAATGCTCACAATTACTCATTTATGAATAAAATTTAGAATTCCTGGATGTTTATAACCATCATTCATTAAAATTGCTCAGGAATATTAGTTCCTCACTTTCCTCATTCCATTGCACATTTATATTGAAACAAAAATCATTAAAATTTCAAAAAAGTGCATTTCCTAATTTCAAAGTGCCAGTGCATTGAGCAATGGGGATTTTCAGCTTATAACACAATATGGCGGCAAGTGCCTTATTCATATTAGGTGCAAATTCAGACAAATTTAAAGTGCAAGTGCAATTGTGCAAATAAGCATTGTTCAATGATTATTATTTAAACTTTCAATTGCTTCACTTTAGAGTGCAAAAACAGAGAAATATAATTGTTCATGGCCTGTATATAATTTAAAAAAACAGGTCATTTCTTATATCTATCTGAAGATATATGTCAAGAGATCAAAAACATTTCAAAAAATGTAAAAGGCACAACATTACTTAATTATATCCTCTAACAGTAATGTTACCTGACATTTATAAAGTGCTAGTGCTTATGTAAACTAGAGAAAACTTCTCTGTGTAAACATATTACTCTCCTTAATGTAAACATACTTGAATACAGTACAAATGATCTAAAAAAAAGTGCAAGTGCATATGTAAACTAGATAAATCTTCTCTATGTAAACATATCACTCTCCTCAATTTGGGCATACTTAAATACAGTAAAAAGATCTCAAAAAGTGCAAGTGCATAATGATCCAAACGGAATATGCTACCCATCTCTATTTAATTACACCAATCCTATGTTGTATGTATCTCAATATCCACTACTGCAAAAAAAAAATTTTAAAACAATCAATTCATGGTCTTTTGTGCGGATTCTCCTATTTTAACTCTTCATCATAATCATCAAGACAGGCAGGTATATAGGTCTTCATCAACATTAAGCCCATATGGTTCCATGCAGTTGAATTCCAGAATAAAGTATGTTTCTAATTTCCGGAGTTCTCTTTCCCTGTCCCCCCTTCTCCTTTTCTTTGGGACCTCAGCTATACATGTGTACTGCAGGCTCATAGGGTTACTTTGGTGGTGGGACTCAAAATGCCTAGCAATAGGATATGTTCTGTCTTGGTTTACAATCGCTCTCTGTGTTGGAGGATTTGTTGATAAACGGGCAGAGTAGTGCTTCCTATATACATTTTTGGACAGGAGCATTGTAGTAAATAAACAACAAAACTGGTTCTACAAATCAGAAAACTTCTAATGGTTACTGTTTTATTAAAACATTTTCTAAAATCAGTGCGATTTTTGCCATTCTGGCATGCCTTGCATTTAGTGCATTTTTTAAAACCTGGTTTCTGATGTAGCCAAGTGGGGGCACCCCTCTTTCTTGGAATTCGCTCTTGACAATCAAGTCCTTTAGAGATTTAGATTATTTATATGTAATCTCTGAGTTTTTCTTAACTCTGGTACCCAACACCGGATCATTTCTTACCAGGTGCCAGTTTTTGCTCAGAATTGATCTAATTTCTTTATGTTTTACATTGAAGGTTGTTATAAATCTAGAGCTAACCTGATCTTTTGATTTCTCCCTCTGTTCTTGTTGTCGTTTAGTTCTAGAGGGTTCAAATAGTATTTTATGTCTTTCCAGTTTTTTAGCCTTACTTAACCCTTTCCATGCGGCCGCGATTCCCCTGGTGTGCTGTAAACAGCACGAACAGGGGCGGGCCGTGACGAACCCCAGCCGTCATCAGCACACGAGCACCGTAGTGCATGACGACCGGGGTTCGTCATCAGCATGGAAGGGGTTAATGCACCTTTCAAAACATCTTGACGGTATCCCCTTTGGATAAATCTCTGAGTCATTTCTTTTTCTATTCTGTCAAACTCTTCCTCATTACTGCACGTTCGCCTTGCTCTAAAGTATTCCCCAAACCATTTGCAATAACATTTTTGATGATAAAACTGTGCATGGCGGGTGTGCGATTTGTAGTTTCTTGATATAACTATAACTGCTGAATTTCCATGGTTTATTTGTGTAAATTCTGAACCTAACTTGGTTTTATTTGTGTAAATTTTGAACCTAACTATAACTATAACTATAACTATAACTATAGTGAATATATATATATATATATATACATATATGTGGAGAGTGAAAAAATACAAAGGTTTAAGTGGACTTATACGTGAGGAAGGTGGTAAAATTTTAACTTATGTTAAAAAAACTTAGAAATTCACTGAAAAAGCACTACAGCATAAAAAAACTAAAAACTTGCAAATTGTCCATGTATTTATAAGTGACACAAGAATAACTTCAACTGCCATAGGTTTCAGATGTCATCAGTGATGTTAAAATTGAGGTCATAAGCAGAGCATCACAGCGGTGCAAGTGATACGTTTCGGACCGACATGGCCTTGCTTCCGTGATTAATTCCACGCCACGCCAAAACGTATTCAGGGGGGTTTTACACTGTGTCACACACTGAAAATAAATTATTCAGCTCTAATTAAATGCATATTATTATGGTTTATATGGCAGCATCAGAACTTTAAGCTACAATATGGTTGGCTCCGCCACTGCAACCAGCACCCCAAAGCAAGAGTGCCCTATCAGCCAAAGAGCTGCAACGCATAAAACATAAAATTTTAAACTCAAAAGACCAACAAAATTCACCAGGGAAGGAAACAGTAGTGCTCCAGACAATGGGGTCCCCAGGACACTGTTTGGATCAGGCACCAGGAGTTGTGTTCCCTGAGGGCTGATCTACAGCCAGGGATGGGGAGCGGCAGCCCTCCCTTGAAAAAACATTGGCCCTGAGGGTGGGGTTTGTGGAGCCTCAAAGAGGCCCCTATATATTGTTTTCATTTTTTTCTAGGAAAGGGGACTGAGTCTCCGTTTCCTAAGATGTCTGCGACCACATCTTTCCTGGTGTGGTTGCAAGCAATTACATCTTATCTAGAGATCTGTTGACTCTGTGGATCCTCTGTGGTGTGATATATACGTACATTTTAACCCTTAACTTCTCAAAAACTACTGAACGTATTCACACCAAAATGATCTTGCTTTCTGGCAAAATTGGTGTAATTCCATGCAGCAGTTTTGGCTGTAGCTGTGTCTAATTTTCCTGTTTCTCTGCCCCCGCTGACAGATCACCCTGAAACTTTTCAGAAAGGAGCAGCTAACTTGTTTGAACTTTTTTTTTTGTTTCATGCAGATTTGTCACCGTCAAACCGTGATAAAAATATTAGCAAACAAATAAATGCCTTTACTGTGGAAACTATACTGACCCCGGGGGGACAGTCACTTGGTAAAATACTCACTTTTGACAATTGCTGTTTGCAGGAGGCCCGCCAGTTTAATCACTTCTGGAAACGCCACAGGCTCAAAGAAAAAAGATGAAAATTTTCTGGCTAAATAGACCAGCGCAAAGCAAGACTGGGACCATATCAGTGGCTGGAAAGACTGAACCGGGGTAGGGATTTGCGTGCTGACGAAGAGGGATTATTTCAGAGGGGGGCATGTAGATGATGATTTGTTTTCATACATCACTTGCTACTACAGTTCTGCTACTTTCAGCATAAGAAGCCATTTCTGGCCTTGCCACAAGACAAAGCCAGTGTCTGAGGAGGAGTGCACAGGAGAGCCGCTGTGCCTCTGAATTTCACAATTGTGAGAAAGGAAGAGATTCTTAAAATGCTAGCTAATACTGTTATGCAAAACATATCACTCCGCCCTCACATGCCAAAATTAGAACAATGCTTGGCTCAGAGCTGTACACAAATATTTCTAGCAAAGGTACATCACTTACCAATGGCTTGCCACCTGGATCCCAATCACCGTCCTCGCTATAAAAACATTGAAACTTCAATGACCGGACAGTTTTAATGCCCCCTTCGTGACGCCATGGATTCTATTTTCTTTGTTGTTTAAGTTGCACTGTCTCACCTGGAAGGCGTGCACTTGCTAATCTTGGCAGATTCCTGGCATCTCATTGAATTGCAGTGATGGGGTGATAAGGCTGCATGCATATGCTGGGTGTGCCAGGCTCTTGATGGCAGAACTCTGCATCAAGAGAGGGCAAGCAAGGGGTGTTGCATGATTTCTAGGTGTTAGCGAGTGAGTCTAAGATGGAAATAACTTTAACTGCACTGTAATGGGTGGTAAGGCATTTTTAGGGTTTAGTGTGGGTAGGGGTATTGGGTAGTAAGGATGTTTTTAGAGTTTAGGGTGGGTAGGGGTATTGGGTGGTAAGGCGGTTCTTAGGTTTTAGGAGTGGGTAAGGGCATTGGGTGGTAAGGGTATCTTTAGGGTTTAGGTCAGGCAGAGGTATTGGGTGGTAAGGGTATATTTAGGTTTTAGGGGTGGTTGAGTATAGGTGTTGGGGATGGATAAGGTTATATATATATGTATATATATATATATTCTCCCAAGTTGCCCCAGAGCATAGAGACGCCACTCCACCCGCAGGGTGTTCTCCGAGCCTTTTATTTCAAGAAGCAGCACACCTTTAGCTCGTTCATTTAAGCTGCCCTGACGCGTTTCGATGATCATTCATCTTAATCATAGGGCGGGGCTTCGAAGACAAACGTGGATAATGCACCACAGCCTTACTCTTTCCCTAAGCATGCCCTCTCCAATGAAAAGCATGCTGGGGGTTGTAGTACCAAATTTTTACCTCAGCAGGCTCCACATCATTGTCCGATATTCCAAAACACCCCAATGTTAAAAGCAAGTCTCTTTTCTAGCCCTCCAGTGGGCTTTGAGGAAAGATGTGCAGTTTCAAATTTCTTTCCCCACTGTGCTGGAATCGGGCTGCCGTCCTGTGTGCAGCTCCGCAGACCTGTTTCATTTGTTTGATCAGGCGGTGCATCTCCCACGGCCGAGGCCGCCGTGTAACATATTCTCCCAAGTTACCCCAGAGCATAGAGACGCCACTCCACCAGCAGGGTGTTCTCCGAACCTTTTATTGATGTGGAGCCTGCTGAGGTAAAAATTTGGTGCCCCTCGGTCCCCTACCGGAAGCCGGATGCACAAAGAGGCCCTGCTGGGGGTTCCTAAACACCATGTCGGACAGGCTGTCATTGTAACCATGTTGGAAACCGTGCATCATAATTCCAAGGGTGGAAAGGCCCACCCTTTGGGATTACGAGCCAGCTCCGACTGGCCGACAGGCTCCATGATCCCATCGGAAGCCAGCCGGAATGACCGTCCGGTTTACTTTCCGACCGCTAGCATTGTAATGCGGCGGTCGGAAAGTAAAACCAGGGGCTGATGGTCGGAGCCTTTCGGGACCCCATCGTAATTAGCTCCTTAGTGTGAGGTACCGCTGGCATAAGCTGATTTACCGATCCCTATCACTCGTGTTTTTTGGTAGACATATCAGTTGATGCTTACAGTTTGTAGTTGTCATTCAAGTCAAATTCATATTTCCATGTCTAGTAAAATGTATTAGACTTGTTGATTCATACACACGGTAAATACAAACGTCTTCATTAAATGCATGTAAAATTGTTACCACTGAACATGCTTGGTATATACTCGACAAGTATATAGTCCGTTCATATATACAAGTAGCATGTTGAAACATTATCAGCTTTGTAACAATTTTTTATATAGAAAATTATCTTTTTATTCTAACAGTGTATAGCATGAAAGAGTTAATTGATGACTTGTTTGGAGCGCATGTTTTACAATCAGAACAGACATTATTTGGTTAAACTATTTCATGATGGAGGATTACCAATATTGTATTCTGCACCCAAATATACTGGAATTCCACCCGTGTAAACTCCACGGTTCAGTGGCATAGTCCCTGTCCCCAGCCAGGGTCTTAATTCAAGCGAGAAAAAAATGCCCACAGCTCTACCACCATCTAAGCAGTCATTTATAGCCGTAATTTGGGTGGAGAGGGCCTCTCATACCCTTGGGCAAAGGTGCACCTGCACCTGAAGCACCATTGATAGTTACGCACGGGCCCTAATGTATTACCTAAACCCAAAACTTCCCAGTAGCTTTCCACCCAAAACTCCTGAACTCCCATGCAAAATGCATTACAGTGCAGTTAAAGGTACTTCCATCTTAGACTCGCTCGCTAACACCTGGGTATCATGCAGCACCCACTTGCTTGCCCACTTCTTGATGCAGTGCTCTGCCCTCAGAGCCTGGCACATACACAGCATGTAAACAGCGTTCCCACCCCATCAGTGAAATCCAATGACATGCCAAGAATGCGCCAAGATTAGCAAGTGCACGCCTTCCCTTCCATGAGAGACATCTCAACTTAAACAACAAAGCAAATAGAATCCGCGGCGTCACGAAGGGGGAATTAAAACCGCAGTTCCAGTCAATTTTTGTATAGCGAGGCCGGTCGGGTTCCAGGTCGCAAGTTATTGGTAGGTGCTGTGCCTTTGCCAGAAATATTTGCAGGGCTCCGAGCCAAGTCTTCTAATTCTGGCGCGTGAGGGCAGAGTGATATGTTTTGCAGAACAGGATTAGCTAAACATCTTAAGAATCTCTTCCTTTCTCACAATTGTGAACTTCAGAGGTGCAGCGGCTGTCCGTGCCCCCCTCCCCACACACTGGCAAGACCAGAAACGTGATGTATAAAAACAAATCATCATTATCTACGTGACCCCCAGCGCAAATAAAGCCCCCTTCGCCAGCACGCAAACTACCAACCCGGTTGAATCAAAAGAAAGCCCTATACAAAAAAAAGTCAAGCAAGGCAAATCCTGTCTGTGATTGTTGACCATTGTTTGGAGATATCTGTGTCTTGCCGACAGTCCTATTAGATGGAACTTTCTAATACAATGATGCTGAGCTTTAGCTCGAAAAGCTCATTTAAATAATATTAAAACTTCAAAATAGTGTTAAGTGTGCATGCGGGATTCAGGGGATAAAATAAATCACCAGGAAATGAAAGCAAATATGCCTTTTAGTTTTTGGAATTCTCTTATAATTGAAAAAAATACGATCGGATTTTTGCCCTCAGTTTTCTCAATTTTGTGGATGAGATGAAATGATTGCAACTGTCAGACCACTGCCCGCAGATATTTTCATTTGTTGAATTTCGATACCATTATTTTTAAAGCAGGATTACACAATGACTATTGGCATTTGGTCCGATGTGCTATGTAGGGATTTCTTCATTTAACAGTGCACTCAGTCTGACAATATTGCCCCACCTGAGTATTGTGAGTATTGAGTAAAAAATATGCTGTATCACAACTACTGTAAATCACATTAAATGAAGAATTCATTCATTGTGTTTCCTGCAGAAGGTAAAATCAGAATTGAAACGCGCCAAGCATCCCCCATTTGTTTACAAATTAGTAAAGAGAGATTACTTATTTGTCAGTGCAATCTGGCCAGGTTCACAATTTGCTCGGTGGAAAAACAATCCAAACAAGTTCCTCAGGTCTCTAAATGAGCACTCATCAGACCTCCAAATTCCCTGGCTTACCAATCAGAGGCGTTTTAATGCATGGGCCAAGTGAGCCATGCACCCAACATTTCAAGGGGCCTCCAGATAGAGTCAGCTCGGTTCTGCTGGGTCATATCCTGATGACCTTGAATAATTCTTCAACAAATTGTTTTAAATACTATCTTTCTTTAATTAACTTTCAATATGGGTGATGTGTGAGAGTCCAGTACAGACATTTTGTAGAGAAATGTTGTGTTTATGTTTTTATGCAACATCCATATAAAAAGTTTCCTTTAGAGCATGGACAGGACCTCACATAGGAGAAATGAGAGGGGGTCACAGAGATAATTTACAAAAATATTAGTGAGCTGCTGCTGTGTTTACAATATTGAAAGCACACATCACTAGTCCATATCCCTGAATATTAGACGCAAACACATTTTGAATTTGGACCAATGTGCCCCTGTACTATCAGTGTCCTGGTCAAAGAAGGCATGAAGGAGCTGAAATTGGATCATGAATATAAATCTGTTCTGGACCAGGGACCCAAAATATATTTGGACCGAGACCCCCAAAATCCTTAAGATGTCCCTGTCATCAATAAAACTAAAACTGATCGGTTTCACCCATTCACAGAGGGGTGTGCTGATCCGCTACCAGCTTGAAAGTTGATCTTCTGCCGTAACAGGTCCTTGAAAGTGATGGGATCTTAGCTTCATTGCAAGGTAGCAAAACGATACCCTTATGAAACCCAAACCATAGCATGAAAAATAAGAATACTCCATTTCAAAAGCTTTCCAGACATGTCTGACGTGGGCCTACGTGCGCCTACTCCATCCGGAGACACTACCCGTCTCGTTCCCAGGCGCCTACCCAGATCGCCGTGAAAACGGTTACACTCGCCGTTCTTCACCCTGTACCAAGATTATCCGCCATGGTACTCTCCGCTAACCCATAAATGCCGGGTTGGAAATATCACCGTCAACGTGAACTCTGTATCATTGGAATTACACAGCCCTGAAGAGTCACGGGCTAAGTGCCCGCTTGACGAAAACATGTGTCGGCTGGTTGTTGGTTTTTGGTTCAAGTCACTCTTCCAGAAAGGAGGAGTCAATACACTCCTTTTTGCAAAGAAACCATACATATGGGACTACCTTGTTTCATTTCATTTTACTCTGTTTTGTATCTTTGATGACTTCCAAAACGTATTTGATAGAACGTGTGCACAAGACTTTCGTTGTATTGCATTCATGGAGTGGGCCATGGCCACTCTCGGCAGAGGTTTCTTGGGGTCTCCTCTGACTTGTAGCACCGTCCAATATTACTTTTCCTCAACTTACGATTACCGCTACCAGCACAGGCGCCAACCTTCCTGTACACTCAGAAACCCCACACCATGCCCACAGAACTGTGGGCATGGTGACTGTTGCACAGAAGGCCCAGGGAATACATGGGGTACTCGCCCAAGCCCCTTCTTCATTGGACCTTTCCATGGCAGTCTCTCTATTTAGAGATCGTTCCCCCCACAAAGCCCTGACACATGCAGACAAAACGTTTTTGTTATCAGCAGCTGCACACTTAAGCAAAGAGTGTAAGGTTATAGTCTTTGCTTAAATAGCAGGGTTACCTTTTACAGATTTAAAAATAGCAGGCTGTTTTTTTACATAGATCTGTTCAGTCCTTCTGTTCATAATTGGCGAGGCGAGGTCCAAAAGCCCATTATGAATGAGCCGCCACTGGAACTTGTGGCCTAGGAAGAGTTACGAAGAGTCATTTATAAGAGGTGTAACCTCAATAACCAAAGGCATGTCCTTAAGCGCAATGCCTAGAATCACATTAGCCTCCGCTTCAACCTTCTACTGGGCCTATTCTTCAGTTTCTTCCTGGTTCGCCTCGCACTCTTGATCCTTCTCCTCATTGTCATAATAATCTTCCTGCTACTCTTTATCCTGCTATGTCTCCTTTTTAGGTCTCACCTAGCGGCGCAGCGCATGTGTTGCTCGCTCTGCAAGATCTATTGTCGTCGGGTTTCTTTTGGAAGTGAGGTGGAAGCTCTCATTGGCGCACGTCACACTTTATGTTAAACGGGTGCTCTAGATTTGTAGTGAGACTTTTTGGTCCCCTCCCTGTCTCCTTTCCGACTCGCCCACCCGGACTGGAGATTTAGCTTGCGCACGGCATCTCTTTTGCTCGCGCACGACGTCTCTTCCGCCTTGTTAACTAAATAGACCTATGGAAAAGGGTAATTTATCTATTGTCTGTAGATGCGCATGACATTAGTTACTGCAATTTCCCTTTAAAAAAGAAAAATATATCATATCTATTTTTGGATTGACAAACATTTTTAATTTCAAAGCATGACTCCCAACTTTGCGGCTGCCGCGGCAGTAACAAGCATGGATCTCCATCTTCACAAGGAGGCACATAGAGGTGAAAATCACGCTTCCAGCGAGGGACGTAGATTCTGAATCGTTAGTCCCAGAACAGCTGATCTAATCAATCATCTAATTTTTTATGCATTATTATGTACTAAGGAGCGAAAGCGCAGTCGAAGTAGGCAAGGGATGTGGGAGCGCACACGCACTGCTACAAGGCGGTGCAGACACACAAACAGGAGCCATCTGCCGGCCTGCATCTGCAGCGCCCTCTTCCAAAAATTACACATGGTGCTGTTGCTTAGATATGAGACAGAAAAAAAGGATGCACAAATTGGTGAAGACCGGCAGTGGCCCTTTTGGCTAAAATTGATTAAGCAAGCCGTGGTCACAAACTACTTCAGATACGTCAGGGAGTTTGAATGCGAAGATGAAGAGATCAGCTATGTGGCCAGTACATGCGGTAACAAAGACGTATGCAGAAAGAACAGCAACTTGTGATCTTTAGGTACTTTAGTGCGCAATGTAATTTCAATCAACTCACATAGATAACAGTAGCTTTGAAATATTGTCAATTATGTCAGAGAAAAATAACTGTGCGTTAGGGAGCACTGGGCGCTGCAAAGTGACATGCAGTTCCTGATAAAGCATTTCAAACAGTTTTGTAAATGTTGGTAATTTCAAATAAAGCAAAACCGTCCCATATGCGCTTTTGCTTTAATAGCGTCCACTGACCTTTCTTAAGATACAGTCGGCTAAAGAAAGGGGCGTGGCCTCTATTACTGTGAAAGGGCAGCATGGGGCACTTGTAAACAACAAGCATTTACAATGCAATAGGTCTCGCAATTTAAAAACTTTGACCTATTGGTATTGTAAATCACAATGCCTTTCACTATTGCAGGTTTTTTAAACACATAAATAAAAGGCATTGTCATTTAAAATGCCAATAGCTCAAAATCTCACAATTGCGAGACCTATTGCATTGCAAAAGCTTGTTTTACATCCTGTCCACCTCATCTCCCTACCCCCGGTCCACCTCTCCTCTTTACTTTCCTCTTATTCCCCCTCCTGGTCCTCCTCAGCGTCCTGGTCCTGTATTGGTCCTATTTGTCCTGGTCCTCCTGAGCATAGTCACAGTCCTAGTCCTCCTCTGGGTCCTGGTCCTTTAGGTACTGATCCTCATCCTTCTGGTTCTGTTCCTGTGGGTCATTGTCCCCTTGGCTCTGACCCTCTCCTCGTTTTGGTCTTCATACTCCTGGCCCAGGTCCTCTTTCTGATCTGTATCCTGGTCATCATTTACCTTCCAAACCTCTTCCTGGTTTCCACCATGTGGTCCTGAACTGGTCCTTTGTGTTCCGGTCTTCCCATTCCTCCTCATTTTAACACCTTGAATGCTAAAGGTAATCCTCCAGGATGCTGACTTTTCTTGATTCCCATTGTTCATGACGAGCTCAGCTCGTCATGAGTGTATGGAGGTGTACATCATGACGAGCTGAGCTCGTCATGAGCGTCCAAGGAGTTAATAGATCCTGGTGCTCAGGGGGTTCTGGTCTTCTTGGTCCTGGGCCTCCCGGTCTGCTAGGCCATTCTAATGTTGGTCCTCCTCCTGGTTCTGGCTCTGTTATTGGTCCTCCTGACCCTGCAACTGCCTCTCCCAGTCCTGGTTATCCTGGACCTGGTTCCAATAGTTGTGGTCCTCTTGGTCCTCATTTTTCCGGATCTCTTTCTCCTGATCTCCATGATCCACTTCTCACTGGTCCACTTGTCCTGTTCCTAGTGCCTGATCCTTCTGATCCTTTCATCCTTTTGGTTCAGGTCCTCCAGGCCTTGATCTTCCTTGTCAAGGTCCTTCAGGTACAGATCTGATTCTCTCTCCTCTTGGTCATGCATCAGACATGTCCAGGCCTGGTTCTGCTGCTCATGTTTCTCCTGGTCCTGTTTGTCCTAACATTCCTGATGTTGGACCTCCCTGCGCCGGTTCCCATGGTCCTAGTCCCCCTTGCTGTATTACTCCCAACACTAGTTCAGCTGACCCTAGTTCAATTGATCTTCTTTGCCCTGGCACACCCAATCCTACGGGTTTACCTTTCCTTCAGGCCATGGCCCGTTTGGTATTCCTGCTTTTGAGCCCTCAGGTTCTCATGCTCAGGATCCTCTTGTTCCTCCTGGTCCTCCTAGTAATTCTTTGCTTTCTGTTTCTGGTCCTCCAGGTCCTAGTCTCTTGGTACCGCCCGCCCAGTCCTCTTGCAGCTGGGCCTTCTGGCTTTGGTCTTCCTCCAGGTCTTGGTCCGGTTTGTCATCCTTATGTTCCTGATTGTCCTGGTCCCCTTGGCACTGGTCTCCGAGCAGGACTGGCCATTATGCCACTGTGGCATTTTCCTGGTTGGATGCAGGCACCAGAGCTGGGTGGGTTGCCAAGACCCCACTATTGCCTCTGTTAGTGCTAGTTATTCTCTGGCAGTGTGAGGCTCATTTGGGCCTCTTTGCCAGGGCTGATTTTGTTTTCGAGTCCCAGCTAGTTGATCCTCATAGTCTTGGTCCTCTTGGCCATCTTCTTCCTCATCTTCCTTGTCATGGTCCTCCGAGGTAAGTTCCTCATGGCCCTGGCTCTCCCTTCCCTGGTTTTCTTGGTCCTTGTCATCCTGGTGAACCCCTTGGTCTTGGGGCTTCTGGTCATGCGCCTCCTGCTCGGGATGCTATTCCTGGCACTGGTTCTTTTCTGGCTCTCCTAGCCCCAGTGCTGTTCCTACAGTGATCCTAAGGTAGTGTAGGTCGAATTGTTGTAAAACTGTGGAATTATTAATCAGGCTGCTTCAAAAGGGCCATGCAATCTGCATATATTTTGAACTTGCTCCTTCAAACTGAGTCTTTCTAATTCAAAGAGGGAAAAATTGGGCTCTTATTGTTAGTATAAACATGAATTGGTTCCAAAATAGCTTAGGGGCTGATTTAGGCCAAGTTGATCTTTCCTTTATCTATCAGGGCGGAAGAGGATATTACATCCACCACCCTCACAGACAGAAGACTGACACGTTTTGAGTTTGGCAGCTGTGAATTCTGTGCGTTCACTGGAGCCATCAGCATGGCGGCTCCTTGTAGGCACTGAATGTTTGATGCATATCGACCATTTTGTATGCGGCCGCGCAACAAACATTTTTGTTTTTCAGAAACAAACGCCCAACGGTGGAGTTTGCATCAAAAAAACATAAAACGAATAACCTCCAAACCCTGAGAATTTTCTCTCAGGGTGTGCGGAGTTATTCGATTTTTTTCTTTTTGTAAAGGACAGAAAGAAAATGAAATAAAATGAAATATGTATTTATAAAGCGCGGTTGCTGCCCTGGGGCGTCCAAGCACTGATAGAAGGTGTATTTGCTGAACAGAAGAGATTCTGCTAGGAGAATTAATGGTGGGCATTGAACAGGAGGGTTTTCAGCTGTTTCCGGAACGAGAGGAGGTTGGGGTTGGACCTGAGTTGGAGGGGAAGGGAGTTCCATTGTTTGGCGGCATTGAGGGAGAACATCCTGCCACCAGCTCTTGCTCTTTTTATTCTGGGCACTGAGGCCAGAAAAGACTGACATGATCTAAGATTTCTGGTGGGGTGGTACTGGGTTATTAGTTGGCGGCCAATTGCTGGACCTGTGCGCCAAAATGCCTGGTGGGAGATGCAGATCGCCTTGAAGGCGATTCTTTGTCGTACGGGTAACCAGTGCAGCTTGTTCAGGCCAGGTTTGGCTGATTGTCTGCGAGGCAGCTGGAGAAGTGTTCTGGCACTGCAGTTCTGCACTATCTGCAGCTTTCGTAATTTGTGTTCCAGAGCACCGAGATACAAGGCTTTATTGAAGTCCAGCCGAGATTGAATCAGGCCCTGGACGGCTACCTGTTTGGCCTCCATAGGCAGGAGAGGGAGGACTTTCCTCAACATCCGGAGAAGACCAAAACAGGTTGGGAACAGTTTTGTGGCCTGAGTGTTGAAGGAGAGAGCCTTATCCAGCCAGACCCCCAGGCTCTTTATGTTGTCTTTGGGGGCTGGGGGGTTGCCTAGTCAGGGAGGCCAGAGAGAGTTGAAGTGTACCGGAGATGTGGGTCCCAGGAGCATCAGCTCCGTTTTATCCCCATTGAGTTTAAGGGAGGATGATGTCATCCATCCCTTAACTTCCTCCAAGCATTTCAATAGTCCTGATGAAGATGATTGGCCATCCTCCTGCGCCAGAGAAACCACTAGCTGAGTGTCATCTGCGTATGAGATGATTTTAATGCCAAACGGACTAACAACCTCAGCCAGTGGTTTCATATAGATATTAAAAAGCGCAGGGCTTAGGGAGGAGCCCTGCGGGACTCCACAGTTCAATGGCCTGCTTGTTGAGACAGTATCTCCATCAAAAATCTGGAAAGACCTAGAGCTCAAGAATGATTCGAGCCACTGCAGTGCCCTGCCTACTATTCCTACGTCCGATAAGCGGCTCAGCAAGGTGACATGACTGTACATTAAAAATACAGTGGGTGGTCTGATGCCCTTACTCGGACGGCCCCTACTCCGTCGGGCCATCAGATTAAGTTTTCAATGGCGGAGCCAGCTTGGGCACTGCCAATGGAAAACTAACAGTCTGCTTGACAAAAAATAAAGCGGGCGGACAGAGGGCTTGGCAAACAAGGTACTCTATTGTTTTTGTGATGGAGTCTATCAAACTCAAAAAGGGACCCTCAGTTTGTATAGTATGCTCAGTAGCAACACAGTCTACAAACTAAGACATTGTGGCAGAGGGAAACGTCCTTTACAACGCGGGCTGAGCCACGCATGCAGTTTCCCTGCAAGCGGAACCACACTTTCCTTAACCGCGCATATGCCTTAACCACACACATGCGTGGTTAAAGCAGTGCACGGTCTAGATGCTGTGATGGGCGGACACATGGGCGGACACAGGAGAAGGATCAGGAGAGGACACGGTCTGGAGAGTGGGGCTGGGAGTAGTATTTAAGGGTTGGGGTAATTTTTAGGGCTTAGGGTTGGGGGTCATTTTTAGGGCTCGGGGTGGTCGGGGTTCTTTTCATGGCTCAGGAGGGTAGGGTAGTTTTTAGGGCTCGGGGGAATTGGGGTAGCTCTAGGGCTTGGGGGGTCTGGGTAATTGTTAGGGCTCAATGGGGGGTAGGGGTAGTTTTTAGGACTCAGGGGGGTCGGGTTAGTTTTTAGGGCTCGGGGACGTTTTTAGGGCTCAGGAGGGGTTAGGTAGTTGTTAGGGCTCTGGAGGCGGGGGGGGGGGGTCAGGGTAGTGTTTAGGGCTCAACGAGGTTGGGGTACTTTTTGGGCAGGGGGTGTCGGGGTAGTTTGTAGGACTCAAGGGGGGGCAGGTTCATTTTTAGGGCTTGTGGGGGACAGGTAATTTTTAGTACTCAGGGCAGGGGTCTTGGGTGTGATCTTACCACATATCCCTTTACCAGTCATGCCTTTATCACAAAATTGCGTGGTAAAGGCATGCGTGGTAAAAGAATGCGTTGTTCAGATGTATTCGTTGTTCGGGCAGCGTTGTAGAGGTACACGTGCTCTAGCCATTCGTATCTCTGTCATACAACCTGTCCCAGAGCATGCATCAACCTACATACATACTGAACATAATAAAATCTAAAAAAATCCCTTGGCATCTTGTTTAGTGACACTGTGATATATCCCAGTTAACCTTAATGGGCAGGCATTAGGCTTCAGCTCTGCTCGGTGTGAGCTCCACCAGCCCTGAGCCTGAATAAAAGCAGATGATAGGTAATATGGAAGACATTTGCATAAAACCGCAGGCTACTGCTGCTGCTCAAAGAGGAACAGACAGTGAATGTGTGCTGTGCTGTGTCCCCGTGTGCGACTACTTCACCAGGACACTGATGGGAAGAATCACTGGGACCAGCCCAGATCCTGGACCTGATTCAAAAATAGCTTTCAGATCTGGAATCTAGCTGGACCCCTCTCTATTACAACGCTGGTACTTGGCATCTTTTTACTTCAGAAATTAAAATCGATCTCAGCGACTAAAACAAAAAGTGAAACTAGGAAGAAAAAAGATGGTCCCAGTTTGTTAATTATTAAAATAATCAGGATAAACATCACATGCAAACAAGTCTTGGCGATGCCAGTAGGCCTGGCTTATAACTGTAAGTGCCTTTTCAGCTAGTGGTGAGCTTAGGCACTTAATTACTCATCATATATGCAATCTGTCTCTCATCGTTTCACTCATAGATCCATTCATCCACTCAGTGACTCATTCTAGCATTTACCACTCAGCCATCCACAATGACACCAATAAATTCAACAAGCACATGCCAGATAAATGTGAAGTATTTAATTATAAAAAAAGAAAAAAACCTCTCATAAGCGTGGTGTGCATGTACTTGCAATACATAACTACAACATTAAACATAGCACCATAAACCATCTTGGAATGATATTGTCCATAGTGGATGCACAATGTAATACTAATCCACCTTTAAAGCCCTAATAGTTTTAACTAATGCTTTTCACACTAAATATTGCAGGTTCACTGAATGTCTCATAATTTTTCATATTAAACACAATACACTGGCATCTACATAATGATTCCTAATGCAAAAATTAGGTATTTTGCCTTTATCATTGACTTGTCACCATAAAAAACTCAAGTATACTGTACTGATCATAGGCTATTCCAAAGCAACTACTAGATGTACATTCATACAATCTCAAATATATACACAACTGTGGTTAGCAAAACAATACATACTATAGTTCCTAAAATGGCCAGACATTGATTACCTCAGTGCAAATCTTCTATATTCAGATTGTCAGAGGGCGCATCCAGCACCAAACCCCCTGCCTAAAATTTCAAGCTGTGAGATTCATTTAATGAAACACCAGTTCACAGATTTTAACACAATGTATTAACAATCCACCCATAAAGACCTATCCCCTTCAACATATACTTTTCAAAATGTCAGGCTTACTGCCTTTTTCATAACATTTTATAATAAACACATCTGCTGTGTTAACTGGCTTGACCTATGATATTGAAAATAAGCTTTCCCACAAAGCAGGAAAAGTGCATTACAAGCACTTGTTTTGAGTGGAAGCAGACACTATCTGCCCAATCTTAAGTTGTAGGGAGGATGAACAACACATGTGTAGAGGCTAAGGGTCTTCCGACCACCGCAGTCAAGGTGGCAGTCGTCCATCCGCCTCATTACGATTTCAAAAATCGTTTAGGCTTACCGGCTGTGCCAGAGAACAGTCGTTCCCGGGCGGTGGTAGAGCTACACCAAAATATAACATGCTCAGTGGGACTGATGCAGTCCCGATTAGTCTGCCAGCCATTTCATGGTGGGAGCCCATCATAAAAAGGCTGGCGGTGGAGGAACAAAGGGGGCCCCGTTGCACCCCTGCCATGGGGATACTTTCAGGGGGGCACAACATGTATTCCCCCAAATTCCCAGCACAGCATGGATGTCACTGTCCATGCTGTGCTGGAATTTTTATGCCATTCCCATTGTGGTGCTGTTTTCCAAGCACTGCCACAGTAAAGACAAAGGGCTGTCCGCCTTACACAAGTTCAACTCGTAATAATGCAGGCGGTCCTTGTGTGGCTTTGGCACAGCTGTATCGACGGAGAGCCAGAGTAACTGCGCCAAAGTCGTAATCGGACCCTATAGCTCTCTCTCACAGTACTACCTCATTAAGCTATTTTTCATGTTATAAAATAAGGTCTGACAACAATTGCGGTATCAAGTCAAGCTACAAAAATGGAGTACGAAATCCTCTTTTTTGACAGAAATACTTTTTGGGAGTGAGGCCCTCAAAGGCTATGTATGCTAAAAAAAGGAATAAGCCATAATTTTGTAACATGATCTTTCTCAAAAATATCTCTGAAGTCCACACATGTTTTTAACAGTGATCATAATCATCAACAACAGACTAAAAACATTGTGAGGATGCTCTTTGTTACATTTACCAGAAACTGTTCACATCTTGGAGTACCCTTCAGATTACCAAGCATTTGGTCGAGAACGGTTGTTGGAAACATTATAGAAATTCTCGATGGTTGAATGCACACATTGATGGCAGAAGGAGATAAGGTTTGCTGACTATCTTGTACTTTATGATTACAGTACCTGGGAGGTATGACTATTGCCCATTACAGTGTGGCACTCATTTTATCAATCTTGGTAGGCTGGAAGGCTGAGTTACCTCCGCTAGGATTCGAGTTGTATGCTGTGCAGCGCACACCCAGATCTCTTCCATGGGCCTGTTGACAAATTAAAGGACTTCTAAGATGAAAATAAGTAATTGTTTTAACTGAATATTTTTTTATGGTATACCTGTTGCTGAAACCAGGCTACATTGTCTAAAATGGCTTACTTTTTATGGACACTGCCTTTGCTGGTCTGTTTATCCAGGCATAGAGAGAACAAGCATTTGAAATGCAATAGGTCTCACATTTAGGAGTGTTTGAGCTATAGGCATTGTAAATTACAATTTCTTTTATTTATGTATTGTTTTTAAAACAGATAAAAATAAAAGGCATTGCCATTTACAACGGTAATAGTTTAAACTCTTGCAAAAGCATGACCTATTGTATTGCAAATGCGTTCGGCACCTGTGCTATAATTTTTTTTAACTATCACAAAAAAAGGGGGAACGCGGTAAGCCTATGGCATCTGAGTAAATAACATACTATTCAAAAAATGATGCCTGGGGCCTAATTAACATAATCTATTTTTAAGGGGCGAGAGAAAAATAAATTATCACCTCCTGTAAGAAATGTATCACATCCTCGAAACAAATTCTACCTCATTTATAGAACTCCACACCCAATCCAAAGCATAACACAAATTTCTACCAGCTATTTTATTTTTACGTCAATTAGAAAGGTTTTAGCAAAAAGGTTTGTTGATTTTCAAACACATCTTTAAATACAAAAACAAACAAACACACATATGTACATCACTTTTTACACACATATATATATATATCCACAATATACATACATTAATACATTGACGTTTTTTATCTTTTTCAAGTATGCTAGCCCAAATTTTTGAAAGAAGGATGCTTTATACATATACAGCTGAGCATTACTAAAAACAAGATCTAACAAGAAATGAAAAAGGAGCAAAAAAGGTCTATATTATTTCAACCTCTCTACTTATTATACTCCTTCTTCTTGATTTTATTTACACAGCGTAAGTTTTTTTTTTTAAACTGGTGTCTTCTCGTAAATGTTGACGCATTTCATCCCATTGAATACGGGCCTCGTTAGGACAAGGGCTAATGGAAATCCGTGGTAGTCTGTGTACTCCAACGGTCTTATTAAAAAGTAATTCCCAGATGTCTTCTTAGTTCTGATTTAAGGCAGCGAAAAAGTTCTGAGGCTCCTGTTGTGGAAATTCCTTGTAAATATCAACGTGCCTCGAGAGATATGAAATTGGCCGCTCTCTCAATTAGAAGCGGGCCACTCAGCACCGATATGGGGGTCACAGAAAAAACACGAGTACCACGCCTTTTCTCAGGAATATTTCTGCTGCAGTCTTCAATTCCTTCGCTATAGTGCTCCGTCTCGCGCCATGCTAGATCTTTGGCATTAGGTGAGCGTGTCCTACCTCCAACAGCAGCTAGAACAAAGCTATTTGTGAAAATAGTGCTCAGAGGCTGTAATTAAAGTCTACTGAGTAGCAACACACTTAACAGGGGGTGTACCATGAGAGGTCACAAAATGAGATAAGGGGGGACTAAGGAGTGTCAATTAAGCCTGTTGACCAATGAACGGCCACAGTTTATAGTGGACAATGACACAAGCCAGTAGAAAATATGGGTGGAGAGTGGGCTAAGCTTCAAGTCCCTACCTGAATACAGCATGCCTCGCAGAGCAGCGCATGCGCTGCCCAGACTCGACCTAAAAAACGTGGGACCTCGACGAGGCTGACAGCTCTAAATGATAAGCAGGGAGTAGGAAATGGTCCTGAGTGCAGATAGGAGGGAAAGAAGTAGGGTGATGTTCTATGGGAAGAGTGAGGATAACTAGAACAGGCTCTCTGGAACTTTCTCTTTGGTACCAACATTTGAAATGGGATGATAAATGGTCCGAGGCATGACCAAGAGCCAGCACGCTCTTAAGAGATTAAAAAGTAATTGCCACCTGACTGTCCTTCACTTTCACAAAGAAAAAAATCATCTATGACAAAGTCAGGGTTTGCTTTCCAAAGTTTAAGGACAATTCAAGAATAAAGAGAAGAGCTGAGATGTGGTGGATGAAATTCAAGGGAAACATCCTTTACAACGCAACCATTACATCGCACTGCACTTACAATGCAGTCATTACATCGCAACATCATTTACAACGCATGTCACTACAACGCAGGCATTCCACCGCATGACACTACATCACATGACACTACACTGCATGTCACTACAATGCAGGCATTACAACGCATACCGTTACAACGCATAGTACCCCTATACTATCCAACACTTACCCTACTGTTGCACCCCCTGGAGTTAGAATAGTAATTTTTATCCCTATACTATCCAATACTTACCTTACATGCTATGTAATGGTATGCATTGTAATGGTATGCGTTGTAAAGGTACAATGCGATGTAATGGCATGCTTTGTAAAGGTAGTTTCTAAAAATGCGATGTAGTGTCATGTGATGTAATGGAGTGCATTGTAAAGGATGTTGCGATGTAAAAACTGTGTTGTAAAGGCATGCGTTGTAAATGTATGCGTTGTAATGTCATACATTCTAAATTTAATGCCAATCAAGGGAAAGGAGTCCTAGCCAGGCAGTCTTTGTAGTAGCAGTAAAAGTGCATGACTTCCTATGGTGGAATGGTGTGGTGATGTGGAAGAAAGGTCAGGACAATATGTACCTCGATCTACAAGGCAAATGTATTCTATGCATTGAACTTGCAGGCTTTTAGATGGGAAGGAAGCTTGTCTGAAGAGGGTGTAATAGTCTTCTTGATCCCAGCTATCAATCTTTCTTTTACTGCCTGGTAGATGAGTTCTTGAAGATATTTGGGAGATCTGTTATTTCTTCATTTGCTAGACTAGATTCTGGCAGGTATTGTGCTTGCTGAGGACATAAAAAACACCCATGTAAAGGATGCAAGTGGCTGAGACCCAGAAAGGCATTGAGGCCAATTTATTTGAAACAATGTGCAATGCTGAAGCCTAAATAACCCTTGGTCTTACATTTGGTTATCTGTTCAGCATTGGACTATGCAAATATTTAACCAAACAAAGGAGAGGTCCAACACCCTTGCAGGAACCTCATGTGAGAGGTATTATGTCACAATCTAATTTAAGACATGCATGCTCCCCCCAAATTCATGTCCTAGGTACCTGTCTTGCCATACTGGATTGGATTTCCCATCACCCATCTGCACATGAAGTGACATCACTAGAATGTCCTTCATTCATCTGCACATGAAGGGATATCTCTGGATTTCCCATGTGGACACACCCTGCTCACGGGGAAAAGACTCACTGGATGCCCTGGTCATCCATTACCATTCTCTCAAAAGACTTCCTTCTGTTTCTTGTTAGCTCCAATCAGAGCTTATGGAAAATATGTACTTTAGTATGAAAAGGCGCAAGTGAAATCTGAGAGACGCAGGAATCGTACAAAACAAGCACCGGAGTCACTTGAGAGACAGTATTGAGGTGACTATGGACTCTAATAGTGGCATAAAGCACTGGACAAATAAGCAGCATATTATATACCAGTCAAGTGGCCCCATGCCATTTGTGACGCCTTTCTTATCAGTGCCTCTTTGCCGACTGAGCCCATACATGTAATAGCAAGAACAAAACTACAGGTTCAAGAACGCAAAGACCCATTGGCTAAAAAGCTGTATGGGCTTGCAGGTGTCATATGTGACATGGGGTCCCTCAGTAGCTGTGACATGACATACCGATAGTCCCCGAATGAGGGAACAGCCAGGTTTAGTGCAACCCTTCAACCCTATTGGAATTAAACAGAGAGCTATTTTCTCTTATTTAAATGATAAGTTAAATGCTGGATTGTGACTAAAACGTTTTGGCACCGATGCTAAAACTAATGAAATTGCTCTTAAATAACCCAATGTATTCACAGCAATTCGAGGGAATTAATAATTGCATGCTTTTCTGCTGTTGTGTGCGCAATATGTTGTAGTGTAGTTCCTATATTCTCAATAGGCTCTGCGCATTGGAATAATATATCCTATAGATTAGACGTAGGACTGAGGTCGACTAGGTCTCTATTGATTATACTAGACTTAATTGTGGGTGCCAGCTAGCTCAGAGGTCACTAGACACTTTCTCGAATTCACAAGAAGGGATTAGTCTCTGACAACCGCATAAACATGACAACTTTGTTTCCCCAAGATGAAACTTATCTTCAGAGTCGTGGAAACAATAGATAGATATTTCACTTAGTTAATCATGCATGCTTCGTTTCACTAGAGGTGCAGAGAAAGTAGAAAGACAGGCGTTTTCAATAAAAGGTTTTATTGAACAGTCTTCATTCTCAAGCATAAGAAATGAACAGCTACAATCGTAACACTGTTTTTAAAATATAATGCGTACAGTATAAATAGTAGAATAAAATAATACTGTAAGAGCATTGTATGGTTCCTAAACCATATATAAATACATTCATAAATAACAGAAGCTAAAAGTACTCAACTGGTGCTTCTAAAATACGCCTACCCTGGTGTACCTAACCTAAGCTTAGTACGAGGGAGGAAGTAAGTGAGGTGTAGCATAAATGTAGTTTTCTTTTGCCAAGAATCTGCTAAAGATTTCTCTAAGTGTCTAATCAGCTTCGTACCTTAGTTTAGAATGGAGAAGGCTGGTCTTGGGACTCGATTTCCCAACAACCCGCAAGGGTAGCTTGGAAACACCGGAGCTGGATTTCTCGGCAGGAGAAAAGACAGCGTCTCTCTCAGTGCGTCTGCTGGAGGGTCGGCTTCCTTCGGCACTTGCTGTAGCAGGGCGCGTCAGGCAAGTAGATAGTCGAACTGCTCCAAACCACTGTGTGTTTGCTTGGGCGAGTGTGGACATATTTATACCTTGAAGGTGCCCGTTTTGACGTATAGTTGGACATAATAACATCATCAAAGAGTCTCAGTTCTTTGAAAATCCCATGAGTTCTTGGATAAATCAATACTCAAGCAAGGGGAAGTCCCCGACTGCTGAAGGCGGGTTTTTCCAAGAAATCGTTGTGGATTTTCGGAACTAGTGGAAGTAGCCCTGCCGTATTTGGACTGCATGAGCTATGCCGAAATATGGTTATGATTTCTATACCTATATAAGGATATGGTGATTTATACCTATGTAGGGGCATGAATCGGGAAACTTACAATAGGGTCCTAAAATGATACATAACAATGTATTTATATACACAAATACTCACACACAGTCTAGTTACAATAAAAACACTTTTCAAGTCCTATCCATTGTTTCTCTGCATGAAATCCTTAATTTTTGCTCTCAGTCTGCTAGCTTGAAAAAAAATATAAAGGTTGGGTCGCTTGGTATACGTGTCACTTTTGGGAGCGGTTGGACAGGAAACGCTCCCCAATAGAGGGCGATGGAACTCCACAAACTGACTATTAGGCTGTTCAAATCAGCCACTGGAAGCGATAAAGACTGAGCCGTGCTTTGATGTTTTCGCATGTTGCGCTCAGACTGAGAAATGTAATATTTCAAGAAAAATTGACAATTTGGGAATCTGCAAACATAACCCCCACAAGTCATTGATGTGAACAAACAGACAAAAATTGGGCAACCGCATGCAAAAACAGAGACAGGCAGCTCATGTTCTGTGGCCATGTCTGCTGTAACAAGCAGCAGCTGAGATCGCTAGAGAAGAGACGCTGTGCGCGTGCACATCTCCTGTCCGTACGCGTGCACATCTCCAGTCCCCCTTCGGAAGAAAAATCGACGACAATAGATCTCGACAAGCGAGCACCGCATGCGCTGCATCGCTAGGCGAGACCTAAAAAAGACTGAGTCAATCATAAACTGCGTATGTAAAACTGTTTCATTAACAGAGGGTTTCTGTGAGTGATGACATATAAGGACGGATCCTGTTTCAATAAACTGGCTATCTCCTCATCATCGAGGAGAGTAATATTGTGGTGGCAACAGGTTAGAATGGATGGTGCGAGCTTTGGGCATAGGGAATACTTGTGGATAGGTCCAGTAAACTCATGCCCCTTGTGCAGGTTGTAAAGACAGGTAGAATCCTAATCTGCTGGTTCTGTGGGTTAATTTGTCCACTCCAGCAATCCGTGTTTGCCCCCATGGTCAAACACATGTTCGAGCCCTGGTGAATCCACCAGCCTTTCTTCCCTCTGAGGTTGATGAAATGAGTATCAGTGAATTGGGTAATAATACAGATCTGTTAGCTGTCAAAGGCTCCAAGAGACCTCTGCACTCTACAAACACACGCTATATTATGTAGAGGTGGGTGAGTCAATGAAAGCTCGAACCAGACTCGAGCCTGAAGCATGGCTCTGGCTCATCTCGAGGTTTTGTTGGACCTCCAACCCATAACTAGCCGAGCTTTCATCTGGCGCACTGTAAGCCAGAGTTGCTGACAGTCTCAGCGTTGACTCAGCATCCTGTGATTCTGGGCAAATCATTTAAGCTCTCCGTGCCTATAAACGATGCATGTGACCATGTGCAATATAACCGATGCTCATGTAAAATGCTCCAATCACCTTTGGTCGAGTTTACGTTACATTTTAAAAAATGCAGAAAAATGCACTGAGAGTTAAAAACAAGGCTTCAGCATGAGGAAACACAAATAGATACCCATTTATTGGTTGATTTGCACAAAGTGAAACCAGAAAACCTGGACAAATTGAGGCTTCTCTGCTTAAATTGTGTTATCTTAGGCAAATGATTTATTTCTGGAAAACTCTTTTTACTTCATTATATTGTATGAAAGCACTTTCAAAAACAGAAGTTAAGGCTTCCAGTTGTACAAGGATATCACTTTTAATAAGTACTTCTCAGTGTAGTGCTATAATGTGCCCTATTACTGACAAATCTTCCACATGTTCAAGAAATACACTTTTTCAGACTTTATCATATTTTACGCCATGTTTGTTGTATGATTTACATAGCAAACATTTTCAGGGCTTGGCTCGTGAACTGGCTTTAAGATCCGAGACAGCCCTCAACTGAATGGCATGACAGTCAGGCTAAAAACTGAGCACTGGCAAAAGTGATAAAAGAAGCTTGATACTCTGTAAAGTAATAAACAAAACAAGCATTGGCATAGCAAAAAGGTCTCGCCTTTGGGACCGTATAAGTGGTTAGTCATGCTGCACATTATCCTGGGTGATCTGCCACTCTGCAGTAATAGCAAGAAGAAAAGCCTATAAGCAGAACATAAAATGGTTGCCTGTGCAGGTGGAAGATGTTTGTTTTGAGAGTTTTTATTCACCTGACCTCGTTTTCTTATAAAAAGATGAATTGTATTATATTCTGCTTGATGCTTCATGTTAAAAATGTGATTTAATTAAAAGGTAGAAACAATTAACAGGTTGCTGTGTTTGCCCATATTTTTTTCAAAGATTGGCTAAAAATGCATTTTCTACTTTTGGTGTTGTTACAGTGATTACTACTGTGCCAGCTGTAATCAGCAACACGAGGGAGAGGGAAGAAATGTTGGTCGGAATTAAAGCTGGACGGGGTGGGCTGGGAAAGCAAGCGGAAACTGCTGGGAACCAACATAAACATCAGAGCAGCAACGGCAGGGGTGAATTAGGGATTGCAGAGACGTGTTAAAGGTAAATAACATGAACATGATGCGAGTGTCTGAGAACAGGAAATGTGCGCTCCGAGGCTGGGGGTGGGGGGCTGAAGCGAGGAGAGGCACCGGTCCTGAGGAGCTATTAGGAGTCTGCTAATAACAAAATAGGTGACTAAGCACCAGCGCTGAGGCGGGTGCCACGAGTTTAGCAATTACAAAGTGCAAGGTGTACATGTGTGCCATGTTGAGCAGGGAGACCGCCAGGAGTTAGGTTGGAGGTTAAATCAGAGAAGCGAATGCTGCGAGGAGTGTGCTGTGGGGCTTTATTTTATGGTAATAATAATTTTTTGTACAAGAAGTCACATATGCTGGATTACAGATGAATGATCTGCAAAACGAAACGCCGTCACTTTTTTACCGAAAGACAACATATGGTTCTCATTTTAGATTAACAACACGGTCACAGTGCGGCCGCAGCGCCCTCCAGCTGCACTTTGATTGAAGTTTAAAAAGGAACTCTACGCCCGTGTTGTTGATCTAAAAGGTCAATTTTCCAGAGAGGGCAGAGAAAGGGGCCCATTATGTAGAGGGGAGAGAAGAAGCGGAGGTCACAAGTGTATAAGATAAGGGGAAGCTGAGAAAAAAGAAAGCCTCTGTAAATTAGTAACATGATCCAAGAATGCAAAGAATGCAGCTGGCACCCTGCCCTGCAGCTGCTCCCTCCAGAGACCCAAAGGCCATGGGAGTGAACTTTTACAGAAAAGGCGGGACATGCACCCGTCTTTGGCCATTTGCGTGCTTTCATTATTGAATGCCACACACAAAGGCCAAAAGAATGTGCAAAGCACACGCACAAGCTTTAGGAAAGGGTGGAATGTTTCTAAGAGGCCCTCTCCTAGTGCAGCGCATGCGCGCTGCGCTAGGCTAATAACTGATCACATATCTGAATGTGATAAACAATGTGATGTACTGAGTTTACTTTTGAAATATAAAATAGTCCATCATGCTGTGCAATACAAGCACTTGGTTGGAAGCAAAAGAACACACCCAAAAAGCAAAGAGAATTTTGGTTGTGAGACAGAAAATTTTGGTTATGAGACAGAAATACTCCACTGGGCTGAGTTAAGACATTACTTACAAAGTCTCAAACGAGTTGCTTAAATAGGCTCGATAAAAGAAGCCAACAGTTGAAGAAGGGGAACCTCCACTTTACGTATATTAAAAAGAGGAAGTCTGTTTGAGAGCTGAGCTGTCAAAACCCAGGGCTAAAAATGGTAATGCAAGAAATGGACACAGAGAACAGATATTATTCCGAAAATGGCAAAGGTCACGTCATTCTGAGGACACAAATGATTACATAAATCTTCTTCTTTAAAAAATGCGCAGTATTGCACCAGTTGTCTCCAAAAGACATTTTAGTGAGGTCCTAATACCACATTGAAAATGTGTATTTTAAATATGCGTGAACACTGCACATCATCACTAGCTCCTATCATGAGTGTCCCAGGGCAGCATTGCTCATAGTATTTCTACTGATACCCCTCGCGTACACCGCTGCCTGATCTGTCAAGTACTGTGAGGATGGCTGCATTACATACTTTTTATCAAGGATGGGTATCAGGGGGATGGTGCTGTGCTGTTGAGTCGTGGGGATTGTTACATTGTTCTGTTTGGGTTTGATACAATACATTTATAAAAATGTATAGCTCTGTTTTTTGCTTTCTGGTATGGCTTCACTGGCACCCGATGGTACTGTATTTTATCGCAAGGTTTACCATGAGGGAGTTACTTTGCCTACGCAAGTCCATACCGCTAGCTCATGTCATGCTGGGAAACTCATCACCAAGTTTTTCCCCCACATGGGCAAGTGAATGCAAATAGACTCCATGCCACAATTTTATAGTTGACAATACAACCATATTGCGCTGTGATGTCATTATATGGGATGTTAGTTGCCATTACCTTGTTATTGTGTTGTATGGAAATGTTTAAGATAAAAAAGAAAAACTACAATAAACAGATCCAAAAACAAATGAGCGTCCCAAGGCAGGCCACTCCACTCTATTGCCCGGTGGCCTCCAGGCTAGCAGTTTCCCAGCCCTGAAGCTCAAACTATGGGGCATATTTACAAGCCCCTTGCAACAATTTTGCACCACCGGTGCGTCACTTTTGTGATGCAGCAGCGGTGTAAAAAATGCAGGCAATTTACAACGTGATGCATCTAGGTAGCTGCGTCACGTAAAGCCCTGCGTCACATTATACCTGCGTCAGGTATATTATATGCAGGGTTGGCGTTCACATGCAGGAAAGCCTCGTAAAAGTGACGCAGTGAAATCTACAAGATTCTAGGACACCACTGCGTCAAAACCTTACACCTGCTTGAAGCAGCCGTAATGAGTGAGCCAGTGTAGTGGCTATAGGCCTCAAAATGCATTGCTGGAGTTGCATCAAGCTTGCGACACGACTCCAGCAATGCATGACTTTTACCTCAACAGATGCGTCAGAATTTCTGACGCATCTATCAATCCTTGCACCATGGTGTGCTGTATTATAAATACGGCGCATCCATGGTGGCGCAAGGGTTTCTCAGGGTGGCGCAGGGAAAGTGGCGCATCTCTACAGATGCGTCACTTTCTTGTAAATCTTCCCCTATGATTTTACTTCAATACCACCGACCAAAAGCATTCGACAGCATCCTTGATTGCGAGGTGTCATCCATCAGTTTAAATATGTGGTCATTGTTATAATCATATGGGTTATACATAACCGCCACACTGTTATGCTAGTTTCCTGCTCGTTTCATTTGATTTTGCTGCAGATTATGTCTAATCTTTTCTGTAAATGTTTATAATGAGAAAATCTGTTTACTCCACTGCCTAGTTTGAGGATGCCAAACCCAGTGCAAGATCAATCAATTATATTTCTGCTGCGCACTGAATCCTATTAACTATCTCCTCTGTTTGTAATTGACACCTCAAAAAATGCAGTTGTGCACGGGCAATGCCTTCACCTTTACGTGTGTGCATTGCAATATTTCCGTTCTTTATTTTCTTCACTGGGAAACTATGTATTCCACAGGGATAACCCCCTTCCTATTCGGCCTCACACGTTTTAGGAGAGCTCCCTTCCTATTTCCTCCCTCAAAAGGATTCACTTTTGTGCTTGACAGGATTAAATCTCCTACCGTCCCGCCCTAGGAGTAGATTTATTCACATGAAAGTTTTGTATGGATACATCATTTTTCAAGCCTAAATCCAACTTTTGGGAATTGTAAGAGTTTTGAAACTCGTAAAAAGATCATTTGCATGTGTGAGACAAACGTTCAAGTGTTACTAGCTTTGTGACGTATGCCTGAACTGAGCAACTAATGCATTTTATAGCCAGTTTTCTGTAGAATAGTGGATTCTAAGACTTCAGGGGGTCGTTAAAGATCCTGGATTCTTCTTCACGAGGCCCTGCATCATCCAGACACCTGGTCCACACACTATCCCTACAGAGATCTTCCGTAGCTGAGTTTGCTGCACCCGCTACTTAGGGACAAGTTCTGTTGTTGATCTTTCACAGTGAATTTCCCCACAGCACACGTGTTATTCACGGGTAAACGCAATGGCTATTTTAGAGGCCTGTTAAAACAAATATAATATTTGCATCTCAGAAAGGCAAAGCTTTATAAACAAGCAACCACGCGGAAGCCAGGGAAAGGAATGCGTGCACGTGTCCTTACCTCCAGTTCTCATCGAAAACAAACCTTGAATGGTAGGAAACAGAGTGACTGAACGAGCCACTCACCAGATGGCTACGTCATACAGTACAGTACGGATGCACCTGATCTCAGAGATGCGTAAAACTGGACACCCTTATGAGCGGAGATGATTTTTGTTTCATTACGCACTGTGTGATCTTTGCACAGTAATGGCGCCACACAGGAGTGAGATACGCTCTGTAAATACAGCCAATGGGTTCTGAAGCAGAGGTGTTCCCATGGTTAAATTCAGATATTTAGGGATGGATTTAACAATGTATGCGCGGTCGCTTGTGTGGTGCTACTCATTTTTGCACCTCGTTCGCTGACATTTACAATGCATAGTAAATGGGCGCTAAGTTTTAACTTATCTTTAAACCTACCCCTTAAGCCATATGTAGTCTCCGCAGAGACATTAAATTAACACAAGTCTGAGGCTTATGGATATTGAGACATTTGTAAAGTTTTAGCTTCTGTTGCAGATGGAACGAGCATTGGCAAAACCAATAGGTGTTGCCTATGCAAAAGCTTCTAGCTTTGCCAATGTCTTTTAGGCATATTGTACAGCAGTGTGGCGAAGAGTAGCGTGACGTAGAGTGCATGGAGTACAGTGTTGTAGAGTGGAGTGGCGTGGAGTGGCATAGAGTAGCAAAGAGTGGAATGAAGTGGGTAGAGTAGAGTGGCATAAAGTTAAGTGGCGTAGAGTAGAGTGGCGGGCATAGAGTGGTATAGGGTGGATAAGAGTGGAGTGCAATGGTGGAGAGTAGAGTAGCGCTGATTGGAGTAGCATAGAGTGGAGTGATGTGAAGTGACAGAGTGTAGCGGTGTAGAGTGGAGTTGAGTGGTATAGAGCAGGGTGGCGTAGAGTGGCATAGAGTGGAGAGGCATAGATTTGGGTGGAGAGCCGTGCTGTGGAGTCCCTTAGAGTGGGGTAGAGTGGAATGGAGTGGCATAGATTAGAGCGGCGTAGAATGGCATGGCATAGATTGGAGTGCCGCAGAGTGGAGGGGCGTAGATTAAGGTGGCACAGAGTTGTGTAAAGTAGAGCTGCATAGAGTAGAGAGACATGAAGTGATGTGGAGTAGATTCGCGTGGTGTGGAGTGGCATATAGTGGAGTGGCATAAAGTGGCACAGAGTGGAGTGGCATAGAGCGGAGTGGCATAGAGTGGAGGAGCATAGAGTGGAGTGGCATACAGTAAAGTGTGTAGAGTGGCACAAAGTGAAGTGGCATATATTAGAGTGGCATAGAGTAGAGTGGCATTAAGTGGAGTGGTGTGGAGTATAGTGGCTTACAGTAGACTGGAATAGAGTTGAGTTGCGTAGAGTGGAGTGGTGTATAGTAGAACGGTGTGATGTGGCATGGAGTGTAGTGGCATAGAGTAGAATGCTTTAGAGTGGAGTGCCATGGAGTAGAGTGGCACAAAGTAGAGTTGTACAGAGTACAGTGGAGTTGAGTAGAATAGTGGAGAGTTTAATCAACAACAAATAGCAAGGGGTCAATGATTGTGCAATCCAAATTTCATTACTAGGAAAATGGAACCTCATTCCTGTAACACGAAAAACTAATGATGTGCTGCTACAGTCACACAACGGGTCTCCCTCTTTGTGAAAAGATTCCCATCAGTCACCACTCGGATCCACCCTTCATCATCTGCGATCCTTCACGCATGAAGATAGAATGGCAAACCCACTGCGGACTGGCAGATGTTAAAGCCTAGACCTACACGTGGGACCCAGTGATGGAGTTGTGACTAATATTGACAAGGGTGACTGAAAGCAGTGCTCTAAGTGTGAAATGTAAAGTGATAACACGTGAATGTGAATAATCATAAAATTAGGTAAAGAAGAAAAAAGAATTTTAATGTGTTTCTCATCAATCCTAAGATAATAAAAAGTGCGTAGTGGACTAACAAATAACCACTATTGATGGTTAAAGGTCGAAATGTTTCTGCAGACTAGTTTGATCCAAATGGTATCATGCTGCTTCCTCAGGACCATATAACGCTTCTGCTTTGTGAAAGAATAAAAGGTAAAATATCACCTGACATGCAGTGATAGCATCCTTCTCCTGACTTCAAAGTTCAACGGGATATGGATCCATTCCCAAAAGGACACACACATAAAAGGAAACGTGGAACGCATATGATTAAATATGGATCACTGATTTGAATATTGATTCATATATACAGTGTTCCAAAATTAGACTAATGTGTTATATTTTAACATCAATCTACCGTACATCTATTACAGATGCTCACTTACCCTTGTGACAGGAGAGAAAAACCCCACCTCACCTGGCTGCAGCTCAGGTAAAACGGAGCACCGCTCTATATTTCGAAATTGGATAAAAAAGGGAGTTTAGGACACATAGACTGGGTCCCACGTGTAGGTCTAGGCTTTAACATCTGCCAGTCCGCAGTGGGTTTGCCATTCTACCTTCATGCGTGAAGGATCCCAGATGATGAAGGGCGGATCCGAGTGGTGACTGATGGGAATCTTTTCACAAAGAGGGAGACCCGTTGTGTGACTGTAGCAGCACATCATTAGTTTTTCGTGTTATAGGAATGAGGTTCCGTTTTCCTAGTAATGAAATTTGGATTGCACAATAATCGACCCCTTGCTATTTGTTGTTGGTTAAACTGTTTATAGGGATAGTAGCACTGTAGGGTCGTTAAACTGTCCCCAGGACCCTCCCCCCTCTGTTTTGCTAATGAATAGTGGAGAGTGAAATAGAGTGGCATGGAATGGCGTTGAGTAGAGGGGAGGGGCGTAGGGTGGAGTGGTATACACTATAGTAGGGTAGATTGAGGGCACAGAGTAGAGAGGCACATAATATAAAAGAGTGCTGCAGTATAGAGAGGCATGGAGTGGTGTAGAATAGAGTGGAGTGGAATGCAGTAGAATGACGTAGAGCAGAGTGGAGTGAAGTAGATTGACATGCATGAAGGGGAATGGCATGGACAGAGTAGAGCGGACTGGCACAGAGTGGAGTGTAATGGCATAGAGTGAAGTGGAGTGGTGCAAAGTAGAGTTGCATAGAGTAGAGTTGAGTATCGTAGGGTGTAGAGTTGCATAGAGGAGAGTTGCATAGAGTGGAGTGGCATAGAGTGGAGTAGGGTGTCATAGAGTGGTGTCTCCACTCTATGCCACTCTACTCTGTGCCACTCTAGAGTAGAGTGGAGTAGCAAAGTGTAGAGTGCAATGGCATAGACGGGAGAGTGGCATAAAGAATAGTGTCAAGAAGTGTAGTGGTGTGGTGTAGCGTGGCAAAGTGTGGAGTGGAATGGAGTGGTGAAGCGTGGAGTGGCAAAGAGTAGGGTGGCGTGGAGTGGCATAGAATGGAGTGGAGTAGAGTAGAATAGAATGGAGTGGCATAAGTGGTGTAGAGTCAAGTGGCGTAGAGTGCAGTTGAGAGTAATGGCGTAGAGGAGAAGAAAGGAGTAGAGAGGGGTGGCATGCAGTGGCATAGAATCGGGCGGCCTAGAGTGGAGTGAAGTAGAATAGAGTGAAGCGGCTAAGTGGGGAGTTGATTGAAGTGGTGTGGAGCGGCATAGAGTATAGTGGAGTAGAGTGGTGTAGAGTGGAATGGAGTGGCATTTGAGGAATCAGTTAGGCAGAAGCGCCCAAGGTGGTAAGACTGGTCTGAGGGAAATAGCCTTAGGTGAGCTTTTGTCAGCCTCTTGGAACTTGTTTTTCCAACCACAACTTTTGTCTTTCACTCAGAGAGTCGATGTGTACATGTGAATGCAAAAATATACATGTAATGCACACGCATCATGCCCATTAGAGTGGTGAGTGGAGTCTTTTGCGCCCTCTGTTTTTTCCCTACATTTTCTGGAATTTTTAATTTACTCATTGAACTTTAAGGTCAGTTTTGCTTTTTTACTCTCAACAGGCTACCGGTTGGAGCCTTTATGACACTGGTTTTTGGAGGAAGATAACCCCAATGCTGCAGCACAAGTGAGTGCTATTTTTTCCTCTCTTACACATCTTCTTGTGGATTTCACTGCATTTAAACATTTGCTTATATTTTATGATTGTTTTTGATACAGAGGTATCACACAATAGGGAACCGGTTGAAATCTTTTGTCATTTTTCTCCTGATTTTCTCCTCATTGGGTGAGTTGTTTTTGAGCATTTTCTCTACTCATGCTAGGACTAACATATACGCACAGTAATGTCTCCACTTCATTTTTGCCCTTAAGGTGCTATCCTTCACTTTTTGTCCTGAAGAAGTCCCTAGTTGATCAGTTGTTCCCACATGCAGTTTTGGGGTTGAAATGTCGAATGTCTGTCTATACCACTACCTTGAAAAGATCTGATTGGAGATATGGATTAGCCCATTCCATTGTATAATGCCATGTAGACAGATTGAATATTGTCACCATTATAACTATCACTATTTTCTTATCACATGCACATTTCTCTGCACAAGCATTTCCTATGCACCACTCATTGAGTATCTTGTTAAGTCATGCCATTTCATGGTGTAAACTTGTAAATGAAGACAATACATTTGTTGAAATATGACTGTGATGTTTATTTGTATATGTTACATCCCTATCTTTTTTTAAAAACCGGAGTGGGTGGCTGGGTAGATCTGCTTGGGTGGATTCCCTTCGAAGGTGTATGCAATCAAAATCATTTTAAGCCGACAGACCCATTGTTTATGTTATGCTATTGACCCAGGTTCTTAGGAGCATAAGGTAACCTCAAGGAGAAAAGAGCCTTTTCAAAAAAAATGTTTTTATTGTAATCAACATAAAGCAAGGCCCAGTAGGAAAGTACATATGGTTATATTAAAGCAGAGAAATGTCCATTCTCATCTCAGTGGTAACTAAATACCTGTGGAATGTGTCCAATTATTTATACTAAGCAGTCCATAAAAATCTACTTAAGCAGTACAAGAAAACTTAACAGTGAGCAGCGGCAGCAGGTAGACGTATCAGCAGACTACTAATGGTATAGGATCCTAACAATCTCACACACCACACAGGGTGGGATGTCAGAGCATGTAAGTGTGGTGTAACGGGACCGGGGTGTGGTGAAATGAGAGGGGTGATCATAGAGCCCCCCGGGTGCCCATGACGCCATGTAAGAGCCCCTCTGGTAGGGCTTATCTAAATGGATGCTGCTAGCTTCTCAAATTACTCCCCGTGGGGCCACCGGTATTGAGTCTTGAGTTGCAAGCGCGGGCCTCCCATCGACAAATCCACCTTTGTCAGACTGTTCAACATGTCCTCCCAGATTTCTAGATTGTGCTCAGCATGATCATCTGTGCATACTGCATGCCGTTGCCTCTCCTCTGCCATTCCCCTTTCATTCATATCCTCCTTCCATTTATGAACCGTCGGTGCAGTGAGTTGTATCCAATGGATAGCCACCCACCTCTTAGTGAGCAACAAATCCAGGAGTACAAACCGGTGATTCATCTTGGGCGTGTTTGGGTGTCAGCAGTGCCGCGAGTAGGCAGTGGCTAACAGAGGCCTCCACTGGCATCTCTGTGACCTCCCGCAGAACCTCATCTGTCCAGATCTCACGGAATGTGCAGGACATCTTAGCATATTGCAGAAACTGGACTTGGTGTAGACCAAACAAGTGATCTCTACCCCACTGAAGCTCAGTCGCAGGGAATTCAACTGGTTGAGTATGTGCCAATACGGCCAGGAAGAACAATACGGTACACGACCCATAAGCCTGAAGCAGCACCAAAGTCAATCATGATTTGCAGCAACTCTCCTACCGATCACTCCATTTGTGTGATGTAGACCAGCGCGTCATCTGCATAAAGCTAGACAAAGTAAATAACTCCACTGACTTCAAAACCCACTCGACCATATCGTGGTGGAGCCAATTAGCCAGCGGCTCCATTGCTAAGGCAAAGAGGAGCAGTGATAGAGGATATCCCGATCTCATGCCTCTCTCAATAGGAAAGCCCTCCAACACTACACATCCTGTTCAGATGCCCTCAATTGGACCAGCATACAGCAGCCGCACTCTCAACATAAAGACTGGTCGTAGTCCGATTGGCCTGGAGAACTTCCCAGAGGTAGTCCCAGTTGAGGGTATCAAGCACCTTCTCAATGTCTAAAGCGATTATCGCTGCCTTCAGCATCCCATCAGGGATCGAATGCAGTACATGAGATAGTCTCTGCAAGTTCATCTGTGTTCCTCCAACCTGGCATGAATCCATATTGATCACTGTGCACCAAGTGAGTAACCCCACCCCACAGAGTGGTCAAAAGAGCTTTTTCAAGTATTTTTGTGTCTATGCCTAGCATAGACTGGGGTCTATATGAGCCGGGGTTCAAGAGGTTTTTACCTTGTTTGGGAAGCATGACTATCTGGGCTTCCAGAATAGTCAACAGCAGTATCTCTTTTCGTCGTATCACCTGAAGGGGATTCCAGCAGGCAGGGGAGGGGTAGCCCCGAATATTTCTGGTGGTATTCCACAGTGAATCCTTCTGGACTGGGTGCCTAGCAGCGCGCCATGTCCTAGACTGCCTCCAGCAGCTCATCTACCAGGATTTCCCCCTCCAGCTCCTCCTCATGTTCCGCCGTAAGGCGAGAGAGTGTCAGGTGGCCCAAGAACCTGCAGGCCTCTGGCAGTCTGTCAACCCCCACCTCTTTATAAACCATTGTGAGGTGTTCCCATAGGAGGAGATTGACTCTGACCTGTGATCCAGCAATGGAGACATCTTGACGCTGCAGCAAGAGTATCACGAGGTGGTAGTTCCCTAGTGAGCAGCCACACTAGAATGCATCTAGACTCATCATCTTCCATATGTGGTAGTTGGCGATAACCATGTCTAAATAGTCTGTTCAGTATATCCCAGGTGCTCTCTGGGCAGTCAGCAGTGTGTTACGCCTTTCACCGAAAGTGGGGGAATTCCATTGGAGGGTCACCAACTTTCGCTTCTCCTCAACTAGCTGCACCTCTAGATGGCGTTTAGTACCACTAAATACAGGAGAGGCACTCCCCCGGGTCACCCCCTTCAGAGCATCCCACTCCACCTCCCTACGTGCCGTTGTTGACCAATTGATCTCAATGTAGCTGACAATCATTGCCCGAGTTCTTCGCAGAACTGGGAGTCCCTGAGCGCCTCAGGACGCAGGCACCAGAGTGGCACCCTGGGTCTGTCACCACACTCTCCACTCCAGGAGCAGTGGGGCATGATCAGAGAAGAACCCACCCAATATTTGAACTTCCACGATCTCAGTGGTGAGATCCTCCGATACCTGGAACCTGTTGAGGGAACTGTGTGCCTCGCGAGCAGGCATATAGCATGTGAATTCCTTGGCCTCAGGGTGTGTTGAATTTCCAGGCAACCCATGTGTTCCATCAAACCCTTCTAAGGCGGCCACCATTATTGGTTTTGCGCTGGGCCATTGGGGTAGCGATCCCGGTCGCCATCAAATGCACAATTGAAGTCCCCCGCCCACAAGGAAGTCCCGGTGTAGGGCGGAGAAGTGTGGCTCAATGGTTAGAGTGGCAGACTCTGATGCAGAGGTCTAGCCTGGGACCAGGGTTCAATTCCCCGCCTCGGTGGGTTTTGTGCTCAAAATTCCACGGACCTGATAATTCTCGCCTCGGTGCCGATTCCAATCATGGAGTCCCACTCTGCAACTCTGGGCAATAGCTTGCTTAATCTCCACAACGGCCCCCACAATGCTAAGGATGCCTGGCCTCCACCTTGGGGGTGCCCAGGAGTGGACGCCTCACAGGGAAAGCCAGGATGGGTTCCACAGCGGTATTCGTACAAGCGCCTTGAGACCCTTGCGGGTGAGTAGTGCGCTATACAAGTATCAATTTACATTACATTTACATTTACATTTCTCTCTATGGCAGGGTAGAATGTCTCATCATCCGTGTTGGGCGCATACACGTTCTGTAGGCACATCTAAGAAACCATGCAGTAATAGATATCTACCTTCCACATCTGCCTTAAAGCCCTGGACCTGAAAGCGGACCTGAAAGACGACTCATATTACCCCCATAGGCGCAATTAGAATACGTGGCAGGGTACAACTGCCCCTTTCACTCCTTTTGCACCTTCTGTACCTCACTTTCCATCAGTGGAGACTCCAGTAACAGTGCAAAATGAATGCTTGCCAGTGGAGATATGCTTGAACCGCTTGACATAGGAGTTGAGCACATTCCAAGTCACCACCTTAAATAGGGCAGCCATGGTAACTCCTAGATCACACAGTTTTCCATGCACCCCTGCCCAGCTGCACCCCGGTCATACACCTTACAGCCACCACTGCAACACATAATACAACTAACAGGAATCAACGCATCCCTCATAAACACAAGTGAATAACACATGTCTCCACAAGCATCTCAACCCCACTACTCCCACCCCACGAAATGTTCTTACTCCACACCAAGGTCCTGATCCCTCAGGTAACCCCCACAGCCAGCACGCAATCCACACACTCAATAATATTGGAGGGGGTCGCTGCGCCTAGTGACAGCAGCCATAGTTGCTGTCACCGAGCGCAGCTCACTCCTGCACGCACTCACCTATACAACTTTTGTCCCACTCCTGCACTGACAGCACATACAATCGCTTCCTGCTACACACACCAAGGTCAATCGGTCCCCTTGCCAATAAAAAGAGAGTAAAACTAGAACCCAAATCGAGAAAAGCTAACAAACTACGGGGGATGAGAGGTGGTCCACCCTGTTAAATACAGCACATGCCATCCATATACCCATACTCGCACGTGCTCACTCAGAACAAGGGGTCCATTTTACCAGTCCACCTCGACTGGGCCATTCGGGGCCCCTTGACTTCGCATCCTGTCGGTAAAGTCAAATAGGTGCACCTGCAGTACAGTGAACACCCTGCGGTGTACCAGGCTGGAGGATCAGCCGCATTTGCCAAGGCAAAGGTAAAGTCATGCCTCTCTCAGTTCCGGAGCTTTGACCACCACATCCCAAGCACTCTCGTGAGAACTGGAGGCAGTCACTACCTCCGCCAGCGCTTTAGCAGCTTCACGTTTCAATCTCTGTTGCTCCAAGACCAAAGTGTAACCTTGCATGACCACTACTCACGAGGAGGATTTGGCAGTCCCGCCGCCTCATTGTCGCCTCCTCTCGGCCTGCCGAGAGCAGTGCAAGCTCCCTCTCCAGTTTCATGCATCTTGGAGAGGGGGAGCGGGGGTTCAGGACTAGGGTATGGCCCTCACCCCGAACTGCAGCCACATCACTTCAGGGTAGGGTGACCAACTGGCATGGGTGCAAATTCAGGACAGTAAGTGAAAAACTGCAGGACAAAGGGTCAAAATTCAGGACAAAAATTCAGGACAAAACTTCGGGACAAAAGGTACGTTTTACAGACACCTCAGAGGAAGTTGCGTGAAAGTATAAAAGTAAGTAAATAGACAACCACTTGAGTACAAGTCAAAAGAAGTTTATATTAGGTTGAGAAAATCGTGCACTTCATGTCACACATCTGAAACCTTGGCAGCTAGAGCTGTAAGCGGGCCGGGTTTCATGATGTCTGAGCACCTGAATTTTTTTAAAGCGGGCCTCAAAACGGGTCTCTATCGGGCTCTGTTTAGAGCCCTGGCACAGGCAGTCCGTTGTGTTCCGGAGTGCAGTGACAGCAGTTTCCGGTCACTGCAGTCCGGAAAAAAGTGCTAGGGTGCAAAACAGCCCGATAGATACCCATTTCGAGACAGTAAGCACATTGATGTGTGCTGCTCACACTGCTCACTTCTCACTAGTGGAGCAGTTACGGAATGACGTCATGCCAGATGAGCGTTGTGGGGGAAGGGAAATCCTTTAAAGAGTAATTTTCTCTCTGGATTTCCCTTCTCTTTTTGAAACGCAAGAGCTGCAAAATTGTGGTATTGTCACCAAGGCTTTAAGTGGAAGCTTTTTCAATATTATATGTAACGTAACAAGCCATAGTTGCAGCTTATTTACCTTATGCAACTAATAACCACTAACAAAGCCAATAGTCCTGACTTGTTGTAGGCAGGCCCGGCTCTAGGATTTTTTAGGCAATAAAGAAGCATTGGTTGGCCATGAAGACAAATGGGTTCCAGTAAGTATTTCAGAGAATCGATAATTTAGGGTTTGGCATCTGTCCTCTTGTGACATTTGTTAGAAATGGGGTTACCAATTCTACAGGGGGTAGCATGGAGCAGAGCGGGCAGGCCAAACTTCAGAGGACATGTGTGAAGCATCCACGCAGTACCCACAGACGACACACCAGGCACACCACAAAAGAAACACGACACTGCTTCTGGTTGGAAAAAGAATACATTTTGTATTGTCTCCAACCCGCAAAGGTAAAACACAATAACAGCAGTAATCACAATGGGGCGCCAACTGGCGCCAGAGCAAAGTATACCAGGGGGATTATTTACAAGCAGAAAATGGGAAAAAGAATAAAAGGTAAGTAAATCCATTAGTGTCCAGCTGAAATGAAAAGGATGTTAGCAAATGCATAAACATAGGGTCAATATCGCAGGGCCAACACAGCTATTAATCCTTAGCATCACCTGGGTAGAAGGCTGGAGCGTAAAATAAATCATTAGGCGTGAAGACCCTCATGCATAGCATCATCATACAAGCAATCAATAGGCGTAAAATATTAACCTCATAGGTAACATCAGGCTGTATATAACAGCCTTCTGCATAAAGATAAACATTAGTCATGGAAGCCCCTTGTGGATAAACTCCTAAGGCCAGCAACACTGTGCAAATATGAATGGCATAAACAGCGTTAACAACAGGAGGTAAATCAAAAACCTCTCAGGCCTAAAACACCTTTAACAAGGGACCTCAACATCAGCACCTGGGGCATATATCTCCCTATACCTCAGGGGTGTACTGAAGATGAACCTTGTGGCATACAACCACTAGGCTTAACTCAGGGCATCCTCCTCGATGGGAGTACACCATTTAATACATCAACCCTAGGCATCTGTTCTATTGATGCCCAGCTCAGGAGCCTCAGTTCCTTTCGGGCCGCTTCAGTTTACCAGGGGCCAACGGGGCCCAACTACAGTCTCCAGGGGGCAGGACGGACTCATTGCAGCCAAACACTAGTCCCGGGGGCAATGAGGGGAGGGCTCCCTCCTTGAACAACTCTGCATATAGGCGCCACAGCTCCTTGAGGGCACAATCCTCCCAACACGGCGCTCAGCAGGTACAGCGCTTAGAGTACACAGCGGCGCTTTGGGAGCAGTCTTAACAGCACTGACAGTGCTCAGGCCAGCAGCAGGCAGTACAGTTCAGGCAGTTTCAGACCACCCAGGGCTGCTGCAGCACAGCGCTTCCACGATTATAGCGCTTAGCAGGCACTCAGCATTTCAGTTCTTTAACAGGCCAGCGCTTCCCAGATTATAGTGCTTGGCAGGCAATCAGCAGGGCAGTCTTGGTCACAGCGCTCTTGGGACACAAGCAGTCTTCTGCAGGCCAGCACTTCCAGGCACACAGCGCAAGGGGGCGGGCAGTTCCAGCAGCAAGCCCCAGGGTAACACTCCTCACCTCCTGGGGGGGGTCCAAGATGCTCCTTCCCTTCTAGGCGCTTCTTTGCGCAGCGCTGGCGTGGCGCAGGGTCCCGGCAGCTTCAGGGACCTATGGGGGCCCTCCTTCTTCAGGGGCCCGAGGGACAGAGCAGCAGGCACTACTGTGCCAGGTCAACAGTCAGTGGGGGCTTCATCAAAACAGGGAGGTAGGCTGACACCATCCTCCACTGCAGCGTGGCCCTCCTCCTACACAGCCTCCTTCACAAGCCATGAGGACAGTAGGGGCGTCCTAGATGGGTGCAGGGCCCAGCACACAGGCCCAAATGGCGGTATACCCTGGCAGCAGGTCCCCTTACATTCATGTCCGTGCTCTGTCTCAGCACATGATAACTCTACTGCTCTACCTATATCAGAAAGGCTGGAAGCCTCTAGAATTCGCAGGCGAACTAGTTCTAACTGGCTCAGGGGGAGGAGTAGAGCACCCTGGGTGCCAGACTTTCCCTCCAAATGCTGGATGGCTGGGTACCTAACAACTAGACTGCTAACCTCCAGCAGTAAGGTGGCACAACGCACAGCCATGGCAGCCATTTCAATTGCAAAACACAAATGCAGCATTTCACCAGGATACATGTTTACAATGGGGGAAAATAAATGTACACACCATTGCATTGCATTTAACATTACACAGGGCTTCTCATACCTCACATGGCCTATTCAGTAAACTTTACCATGGGGGAGACATCCTAAATTAGGGGGGCGAAAAACGAAACATTTTGGGAAAAGGGGCCAAGTCCAACAACATTTTTAAGACAATAACTACCAACCAAAGAGCTACTGACTTTGCTTTCTCTGTTGTAACTATAACTTTGGGAAAGGGGAAGGACTTTGCTTGTCAGAACTTTAAAATGTAGATGCGGAAAATTCAGGCTGAAGCAGGAGTCAAATTATGCAGCAGTGTTGACTATATTGTGTCACAAGAAAAAGCAAACTATGCAGCATAATGTGGCACATTATGTGATAGTATTAGTTCATTATTTTGATATTTTTACGCTTGCTAACACTAGACATAGATTGCACTTCATTGGGACCAGTTTAACATCTGAATATAGCAATAAGCAATCAGAAGGTGACCAGTCAACCTTATGAAAGAACCTGCCACTCAGCGCCACCACATGGCAATGTTATACCTTTTGAACCATTTGAGCTAAAAACAACCTCTTTAAAAATCTGCAGATTATGCAGAAGATAATGGATTATGTGGCAAATGCAGCAAATCCATAGCTATGCGAAAAACTCCACACCTGCACAATCACATAATTCCAGTGGCCCTGCCCATAGGTCCCTGCTCAAGGAATCATTCTATCACTTGTAACAATCGACATACAAATTATTGTGGGGTGAATTAATGATGAATAGAATGTTTTTTTCATTTAGCCAATGGAAAGATAAAACATATTTTAGTTTTACTATTTCTATTAATTTATTTTGTATGTAATACTGCAAGTTAGTAATGGCCTCAGAGTAGGAAGAAATAAAAAAAACCTAAGTAAATCTACATGCTAATTATAAACACATTTTCACTAACTTTTTGGGGAAAAGGAAATCCTTTGCAAAGCGTATGTTATATCACTTTTTGCAACTACTCTTTAGTGTGATTGAGTGAAAGTGTTTAGGATGTCTGTGCAGTTCATTATCACATCATAGCAGCTACTATCCCTGCTGATTTCACACCTGAAACTAGAGCCTAGGCCTGAAACTAGAGCATGTTAATGGTTAATAATCGAATAAAACAACGCGGCAGGGCACAATGGGGCTTCGAGCCACTGTGAGACATTAGAATGAAAAACGCTAATTTTCCAGTTCACAATGGCCTAGGGTGGGCCAGGGCAATCCTTCGGTGGGCCTGGCCCACCCTCTAGAACCAGGCCTGGTTGTAGGTATGATGTTACTTGTTGTATCACATATCTGGATGCAATGACATAAACAGCAAAATAGAAGTCAGGCGACACACTTTGCTAAATACAGATTTTTAGCGTAAGTGTTTTAAAGCCACACCCTTATTTAAATTGGCCACCCCCCTTTGAGAGACCCCCCACAGTTTTTTCATCCCACTCAAGGCCCTGTTGGCAGCTATGCTGCCACTCAATAAATATCCCCTCTGAAAACTCTCCAATCTTACCTCACTCGTGACTCGCTCCAGGGTTTCTATGGCAGGTAGGGGTAGATGTTTCTGCAGCCAGAACAGTCTCCAGAGCCAACAAATCGCCAAGAGGGCAGGGCTGGCAAAAATAAATATTTTTTTTTATGTCGCCAAGGGCCGTCATTGGTAGCGCTTGCGCGCTACAAGATTGATTGATGGCCCTGGAGGCTGGGACGGACCAACAGTCAAGAGCAGCGGAGCCTGAGCAAATACAAACGCGGGTCGTCATGGCCAGAATTTTGGAAAAACTGTGACCTGGCGCACTAGCAGTTATAATTAACAGCAGTAGGTCAGTGCGCGCAGTACGCACTTTCAAAATGGGCCGCGTGTGTGGCACTGGTGGCCAGTTGTGGCCGCGGCGGCCTATATAATTTATTTGGGAACCCCCCAAAAATTATAAAGGCCGCCGCAACGGGCCACCAGTGCCGCGCGCCCGCCCCCAAAATTGTGCCGCCTGGGGCGGAGCGGACCGCCCCCACCCCCCTCACCCACTAGCTACGCCACTAGTGATATCAAAGTATATTCAAGGAGATCCCGAAACTTATGGGGGCATTATACATTCTCTCTCTGCTTAGCATCTAACAGGAGGTTGCATGATGTGCCCACAATCATCATCAATGCCTGGATTACCCACTTTTCTCCAGTGCCACATGGTATCAGTACTAGCTGCTCCGTCCTTTGCGGATTAAGCAGCTATGAAAGGTGTCCTCCTATTCTCCAGGAGTTCCATCCGGCAAGAAGAAGTTCTGCTTTGCCAGAAGCGCCAAGGAATGCCCTACACTTCCACTGTTGCTCTTGGCCAGCCTTAAGTAAATACTTCATAGGTATGGACAGAAGAGCTTTGATACTAATTGGGCAATCATTTGCTTCTACACACAATTTCGAAAATGAAGAAAGTCCGAATTCATTGAATAGAGGTCAGTGTCTTAGTAAATAACATGGCTGAATGTTCGTCTCTAGCAAAGAGAGGGCAGTGTCCCCGATTTGGTTGATAGTATTTTTGGTACGTTATCTAAATTCAAAATGGGAGCTCAGAAAGCAGTCAGAGTGGATAGATCCAATGCAGTGGCCATGTGAGAAATAAGAATGGCCCACCTATAGAAGAGCTCACAATCACCCAGTTCAAAAAGATGTTTTGAGGTATGACTTTCGTCATTATCACAGGTATGCAAACATGAAATCAACGTGGAAAGATTAGTCCCTTTACTTAATTCACATCATTATAGAATGGATCTGTGTTCCAACTGGGACTAGGAACAGGCTACAGGAGGGTTTCCTTAAATCCAGTTGAGACCGAGTGATTAGTATAGCAAACAACGTCTCAACAGGAAATACGTAAGGCAATTGTAACAAAATGCACAAGAATTGCATAAAAAACAAGAGGGGGAGGGATACATTGTTATGTCACTAAATGTAAGGAGTGATCTGTATTCAAAGCTAGGTTAAAAAAAGACAATAATAACACTCTAATACATTAAATGTATATATAATCTGTACAGTCTTGTGCACAATAGTGATCGTGCAAAACAACGTGAACGGCGCAAGTAACAAGTGTAAAATGTAGCGAAAAATGGAGCAGGAAGGACAAGGTTGTCACTATATACAAAATGACTTTTTTTGTGGTTCCAATTCATTAACAAAGAAATTAAATTAGATTAATGATTGTGGTGGACCACAAAAGTTGCGCCCGGATCGATGCTGTACTGTCTACAGCGTTTCGACCTGCATACATTTCAGGTCATCTTCAGGACCAGCTCAAGAGATTTAAGAGATTTGTCGCCATTATCAAAGCTGGCCTACTGTGCTGACTATTAGCTTTGCCACAAGGCAGCCACCAGGCATACATGTGTATAATTAAACGTATGTAAAAAAATTACAATTGCCAAAACAATATCCAAGGCCTCCTATGTGGGCCTGACTAAAATTGTCAAAGAGCAAATCTTCTACCATGAGGTTTTCTCGGGGTGAGGGTTGACCAGCAGCAAAATCCTGGACCACCTCAGTAATCTGTGAGATTTCATGTAACAAAATACCTGTTTTATGTTTTACCACAGTGAAATAACAATCCACTCTTAAACGGCTATTATCTTTGATCTTTGCTTTCCCTTTAAATCGGTCAGCGCTATTACTTTCTTTGTAACTTTTCAAAATAAACAGGTCAAGGACAGAGAAACTTAACCCCATATGAACAAACCAAGCCTATAGCCTTCATCAATGGCATGTCAACATAATCAACTCAGGCCTACTGTGGGGAACATAGGCTTTCCCTGAAGGCGACCAGTTGCATACATTCATAAAATTACAAATATATACAAAATTCGAGTTGCCATACAATGTACACCCCTCCTAAGTGGGTCTAACAGGGATCCTCAAAATGAAAATCATGTACCCCAGGGGTTTGTAAGCAATGGTAGCTCACACCAAAATCCTTGTCTACTATTGGAATCTGTGAGATTTCATGTACCAACAATCCATCCTAACATGCCTATTGACTTTACCATATGCATTTTACAATAACGGAGTCATCCTTATTCACAATAAACCGATAGGACATATGGCATTTCACTACATTATTCCCAGTGAATAAATCAGGCCTACAACCTTCACAGTTAGTTTGCCACCATAGACAATATAGGCCTACGGTATTGAACAAAGGCTTTCAAACAAAGAAACATTTGCATATAGTCATGACGTTTAAAATATGTACAACATTAGAGTTTACGAAACCATATAAACCCTCCTGAGAGGGCTTAGGAGAGATTCTCATAGTGCAAATGTCCTACTCCAGAGATTTGCCGGAAGAGTAACCAACACCAAACTCCTTGCCTCCTACATTAATCTGAAAGATCCACGTAACAAACACCTGTGCACAGTGCATTAATCATTCTCTCTTACACGCCTAATCACTTTAACATTGCTTTTCACCATAATTAATTCAGGCCTACTACCTTTGTCATAACTTTTCAAAATAACACACTGGACCTATGGCATCAGGCAAACAGCATCATTGACTTGTCATCACAATCAAATTCAGGCTTATTGTATGGAGCACAAGATTTCCAAACAAGACATGTAGTGGAATACAAGCACTATTTCAGTGGAATCACACAACGTATGCCCAATCAAAGGCTGGTTAAGGGAACAAACATGTAGCAGGAGGCAACACCCCTCTCAAGTAGTGCTTCTTGAAGCTTTTTTTTGTTGAGCGCATAAGGTGTGGTGACAGCTCCCTTTTCACGCCAGTCCTAAACAATGTAAAGGGTAAATGCTGCCTTAGGGTGGCACTACGACACAACTATTGTTAAAGACATTTACATTTTTATTTTCTTTCATTTAAATGTCACCATGATCCCATCACCTGGACAGCGTGAGTACCACTGATGTGGGTAATGATTTGTGCGTAAGAGCAAATTAAGACGAGGCAATTTATAAAGTGTGCTGTGCAAACGTACTAATTGATTATTAATTAAGAGAAAGACTGTTGTTTAAATGTTTTTGGAAGAAGAATAGAACTTGCCTTCGAGGTGAAATTCAAATAGAAAAGGCAAGAGTACACACCCACACCGCACACCCAAGAAAAGACTAGCAGAGAAGCCATTTCTGAAATACCAATAGTCTGTTGCTGGGTAGTTTAATTTGGTCCAACAGAAGGAGCATCATTGCAGACTTTCCTCTGGCCAGGCAGGCCCTAAATCCCCAGGACACGTCACCTGCTTTGTTTGTGTCGTGGTGTTCGCCTGTTAACGTGTTTCTTCTGCTTGCCCTCTAAGGGGCCAGTAACAAACAACTTTCTTTTTTCCTACTCTGCGAGCTGCTGAAATAAAGTCCCGTCTCCGTCATGTTGCCAAGGTGCTCGCCCCTGGGAGAACTTGCGCTCTGCTGGAAAATAGCTGGAGGTGTCAGTCACCAAGGGGTTCACAAACAAGACTCATAAAGCCTTTTACGAAGTGTGAGTGCAGGAGGAGGGAGCCCAGACACAGGTATGATACGCACATTCAGCTTGGTTTTGTACCATGCATTTCCACTTAGGTTCGGGAGCGCAGAATCTATGTCTGTTTTGCCAGATATCCATTTAAAACACATTTACATTATACGAATCTTAAAGGAGTTTATTTTTGTAACCTATGGTTATCCTGAAAATCTGGTAAAGATGGATTCAGCCGCTTGGGATCTGCGTTGGACACCCCTACTCTGTAGCCTTCCTCTGGCAGATCCAGTTCAAAATCGAACCGGTTCAATAGCAATACAAATACCTTTCTAGTTGGCAGTTCTTTGGTGGTCATTGCAAACAAGGTGGTGGCCGCAAATTAGCTTGTAGCTGACTCGATGTATCAAGAACTCAGCAGTGAGCACAGAGCCCGTACAAGCATAAGGACCTATCCCACGGAGAGAAAAGCAGAAGGGCCCATTCAGCTGATTCCTCTGGAAGGCTCAATACATTCTCGCTTAAAATTCTGGGAGTATAAGTGACAAGGAAATTCAGATGACAAAAAAAGAAGTCAATATGTTGGTGAGGCGAAACGAAAACATTGTGCCTTCATTTTGGAAGCATGAAGTATTGAGTTGTGCCCCAGAGGTGGATAAAGGGTATCTTGCAGAGAGTCAAGCGAGGCCAGGACTGTGAACCAGTATACTTGGAGGCCTTCGACACATTATTTTTAACATTCTGTAACTCTGCAATGTATCGAAGTTATTCACTTACTGAATCCCAATTCTGTACAATCATTATCTTTGTTTTGCCATAAAAAGATCCAATCTTGATCGAATTATAGATAAGAGGCAAGATAACATACTACAATCTACCTGTAATCGGAGCATAATCGACTGGCTTTTTTACACAAAAATATATAAAAAAAGATCAGCCTTTTTGCTTCTGGCAGAGAACAGATGTTGCTGTAGTTTTCCTCTAGTTTTCCTCTAGTGACTCCCAGGTAGATGACTTGACATACTGATAAATCCAGAGGTATCCTCGTCATACAATGGCATGTTCAGAGAAAAACAGTTGACAGACTCAATAGCAAAGTGTCTCTCTTCGTGTAGTACAGAAATGGGCAATACAACTGTGAGGAACATCATAAGAAGAGAAAAATGGACTTCAGAAATGGTTCCATACAAGAGTAAGAAAAGACATCACAGCACACCAGTACACATTTGAACACACATGAGGGAGTTCAGGTTAACAGCAGCTTCAATATTTCATACCCTCCACTATGATCCTGTAAGTGTGACAGCATCTATTCTTACACTCTCCAATACACCCCACGGTTAGGCGCTCTGTGCTTCCATTACTTCCAGCTGAAATCTCACATACAAACAACGTCCATTTAACAATCAAATCCCAAGGGGCGCCCAAGAACCCGGTGCAAATCTTAACACTTCATAACTTCACCGGGCACAAGAAGCGGTGTGGTACACCAGCTATGGCCGACCTTCCCTGAGGGGAAACAGCCATCACATCCGATGTGTTACAACGGATGCGATTACAACGCAGTTGTTACAAGGCTGCGTTGTTACATCGCAGTACCATTAAAACGCAAGTCGTTACATCGGCTTGCTGTAGGGGGCGCGCTAACCTAAGAAATAGTAGAATTTACTATTCCAACACCTTCCCTACTGTTACGCACACTGGAGTTGGAATAGTAAATTATATTATTCCTAAGTCCAGCGCGTCGCCCTACAGCAAGTTGATGTAAAGACTTGCGTTGTAATGGTTCTGCGATGTAACAACGCAGTCGTAATGACCGCATTGTAATGGCATGCTTAATAAACACATGTGATGTAAAGGCCTATATTCCTCCCGAGCCATCACACACACTGGTGACTTTACTGTCTGTGGTGGGTGGGTGTAGCCTCTTTACACACGTATACTGGCCACTGCGCGCAGATAAGCAGCTAGCGCTGCTACTCACAGAAGAGGCCTAGCAACGCGTTAGTGATGAGCCGATCACCCCCAAAGCTTGGCTCAAAATTCATGCTGGGGTTCAAGGGGTGTCAGTTTGTGCCCTATTCAAACAGATTCAGTATAATATTGTTCATATGGTGTACATATCTCCTAAGAGAGTGCATTCCATTTACCCAACTAGGGAGCAGTGTTGTCCCAGCTGTGGTAGCCAATTTCCTACATATGTTGTGGTACTGTACAGCTACTATACCCGATAGGATGAGGTACAGTCCCATATCAAACGCACTCCTGGCTGAAACGTGCGCCGGCGGATTGCCCAGCATGTCCTGGGACTGATCCTCAACCAGCCAAATAAGACACTGAGTAGGCGCTACACGATATTGGGGCTTACTGTGTTAAATCAGTGTACAGCGATCAACAGGCAGAGTCCTCGAACCTCGATGGCCGAGGCATGGAAAGAGACATACTTTTTTTGTTGCAGTTTATATAGAGCAAATTTGACTCGAAAGTATCAGAGCTTATATGGGCAACAATTGCATTACAGACAGCAAGCGTGCAACGTCCATAGGGCTATTAGGGCTTCAGCCCCCAGTGTGTGTCAGTTTGGGCTGACAGCTTCCCGGGAACACACACAGACAGTTTTTGAGCTGCTGTGGGCTGGCTGGTCTGCCGTCCCTCTTATTGCAGCTGCACTGAGTACTTCACAGGTCTTTAAAAGACCATTTACTTGTTAACGAGACTTTGTTGTTTTTTCACCCCTTCTTAGAGCTCCTGCATCTCCACTCTGCCTATTGCTGGAAGAATTAGCCCCTCACCCCCCCCCCCCTGAAATTTGGCTCTAGTTGCGCCTCTGACAGACACATTCATTTTGGTAGGCACAGGGAGATTACGTGATTTGGCTGGAATCACAGGATGTTGAGCATCCCGGCCAAGTCTCAAACCTGGTTCCCCAGCTTCGAGGTCAACCGCTCTAACCATTAGGCCACATCCTCTCCCCTAATTGAGTGGGTCGGGGTGGAAGAGGCACATATGAGAAAAACACGCAGAGATGTGAAGGCAACAGATACCCTGTTAGACTGGCGCCCAATGACGCAAGCAATAGCGGAGTCTGTTGGGGAGAACCGCTTTGAAGAGGGAGAAGTTTGGGGGTGAGGTGTAGAGTGGTCCTGATTGAATAAATCTGTGCACCTCAACGTGTGAAAAACTATATTCAAAATATATTCTAGCGCCAGAACTGTGAACAGAAGTGGGAACTCCTCATAAGATGGGCAAGGCCTCGGACCAGTACTGTGTGCGCGACTGTGAGGGTGCCCGCACATTTTATCACACTTTATGGGAGTGCAGGGGATTACATTGTACTGGACAGCAGTAATGGATACCTTCACGGAAGTTAGCCGGAACATAGTTCCGCTCTCTCCCAAATGCTGCTTGTTGAACATATGGGAGCCGACAGACCTCAACCATGCAGACAGTGGGCAACTACGGGGATGATGGTAGCAAAACGGAACATAGCTCGATCCTGGGGAGCAGCGCAGACCCCAACAGTGACAGGCTGGTGTGACGACATGGATCTGATCTTGCTGGCTGAAAAAGCTACATATGTCCACAGAGGGTGTCCCAATAAATGGGGGAGAGTGTGGGGCAAAATGGAATGAATACAGAGGATATATATGTACCCCCACTGTTACAGACCATGGTTCGGACGATGAGATGTAGGGAATGCAAATGTGTAATTTGTCCACCGCTGTACATTGTAATGCCTATGAGACATTCGCCAAGTATTCTTATCTCTATGTGGAATGTATTGCAGATTTCATTTTAAGGAAAGTAAAACCTACTCCTTTTGATATATGTGACGATACTGGACAGAAGCTACAGGGGAGGGCTTGGAGAGGGAGGGGTGTTCTCTATAATGTTTATTTTTCTCTTTATAAACGTTGGCGCTATCAGTTATACTAAACAATAATTGTGTGTTCTTTGTTGGGTAGGTTTACGATATTACCAAGCTATTAAGTGGCAGATATTCTTGATTGTCCTTTTGACTGCTTGGGATTTTGCATAATTGCTAGGCAGGTGTATGATGCAGCTATCTGTATAAAATCGTTGCTCAGGGATTTCTTAATAATGATACAGCACGGTGTGGTGAGAGACTTTTTTTAACACCGAACCACGCCTTGTAGGCATCTCATGAATGTAACAACTTTCAGAAAACTGTCACGTCAGGTAGAAGTAAACCTTCCAGATTCTCATGGGAGCGGTGCCTTGAGGACTGCTACCTCCCCTGGGCAAATGATGTATTAATGCAGGGGGGCCGCCACCTCCCGAGGTGACATTTGACATAAATGCAGGGGGCCAAGCCTGCAGCCCTGTGGACCACCACTCCCTGGGGTTAAATGTAATATTAATGTGGGGGTGGCTCAGGCACCACAGCAACCACGAGGACTGCTACCTCCTGGGACAAATGGTAATAATAAAATTGGGGAACCACTACCTCCCCAGAGCTGTGAGCTGCAATGGAGGTGGGCCACAGACCCCCCTCCTGGAGCCCTAGATGGCCCTGGGGACTGCACCCCCAGGGCCGGCTCCAGCTATATACCGGGGTGCCCACCACCGGGACATTGCTGTTTGCTATGACTTGGCAGGTGCTTTACTGCTCTTGCAAAGCCATAGCAAACTGTGCTCCGCTTTGAGCAAGCAAGAGCATTTTACTGACACTTGCTCAAAGCAGAGCACACTTGCTTTGACACAGAGGGAGCTGCATGTTAGCAGCTCCCTCTGTGACAAAGCAATGCCGGCTCCCGCCGGAGGGACCAGCAGGGTCAGCAGGGGCCTTGAGGCTCCTCCGCTATCCCCTAGTGTGAGGAAAATCCCAGGACGTCTAATGTACACTGTGAACACTCGGGATGGATCAATAATCAAGTAGGAAAATCAAAAAATCTTAACAATATCTATATAAAATATATATCTTTAATGAGTATTTGTTTAAAAACAACATGTAAAATATGACCACGAGGTCAAACCACATAATAAGAGTAAAAAAATATAATTCAATGACATACAGTTCTAATAATCAAACAACATAAAATTCATAATCAGTACATGAAAATTGGACACAAAAATGCATGTAGTACATAAAATATTAAAAAGGAACATAAGAACTCAAATGCATGTAGTATGTCAAATATTTACAAAGGAGCATAAGAACTCGACGCGCGTTTCGGCAGTAACCCGCCTTCTTCAGGAGACATAGAATAAATCCTGAAAATACATATATGAGAGAAAAATGTCTATTAAAATACAATCCACATATTAACACATCAAAACATGACATTCCTTACTATCATACTGACCCTCCATAACAATTTGTTCACTCAGAGGCAATGATTAGCTGAAAGATGTCTATTGATTGTACAGTACCTTTAGCTAGCTAGAACTGTTCATAGATTGATCCTTCATATCAGGCCTCAGCCTTACTCCTAGAGAGACATAACTTATAGCCTCTTTTTAGACTGCTATATATTAGCTATATTTAAACGTTACATTATTACACCCCATTGGTGGAGGTTGGAATTATAAAGTAGATTGATTCATCATATATAATATACAAATTGTGGACATACAATTATGCTTACAGTACATGAAAGATTACTTACAAACATTGGACGCTCTATCCATGCAGTAACAATATTGGAAGGTGACACCTTCGTAGTTTGGATGGGATAAGTTTAATTTCAAGGAGAGGATTGTCCTGATAATATAAGAGGAAACATGATTTAAATAGGACAACACCTAAGATATAGTTATTTAACCTGCGATTGAATGGGTCAGACATACTACGCAAGACATGTGGGTAGTTCTATAATAATAAAGCCTGTAGTTGATGGCATAATAGGTTACTGGCTAATCTTATAGACTGTCGAGGATATATAATTATATATTCACCACGTTAGTGCATGGCAGTCAAAACAGATTCTAGACCAGATGTGGCTTAATAGAGTTTTCAAGTACAGTCATATAACTGGTGGACAAGTCGATACGAACAATATTGGAAAAAATATATATAAGGGGAATGGGTATATCGAAATTAGCCGTTCAGATTTATAGTTACATTTATATGCACAGTAGATAGTGTGTATTACTGAAACCCTAATACAGTTCTACAGTTACATACAAGTGCGTCAATTAGCCGTTCAGAATTATAGTTACATTTATATCCACAGTAGATAGTGTGTATTACTGAAACCCTAATACAGTTCTACAGTTACATACAAGTGCGTCACATAAATACCTTAGTATTTTCAGTGAAGTAGGCGATGTACGTAGCGCAGATATAGGCGGTTCTAAAAGCGATGATCACAATTGATACTGGTGGGACAGAGAATAGAAGCGTGTATAAAAAGCCAATATTGTTTGTAATGCTTACAAGAGATTGATAATTACTGTAGTTGGGATAGGTCTTGAGGACTTTATCTATTAGTTGAACTTATTTGACATTAGAAACTACAAAGCGTTTAAATTACCTTTGGTATTTATGCAATGCACCAGAATTATGATCCGGTGATTCTTGGTCGATATTAGTAGACTCGAGGACAGATACAAGTAGTTTCTAGGGATAAAATTATGAATGCGGGTTAAATCTCGGTTACAACCGCAATCCGAGTTGAAGCATAATATTTACGGGAATGTTTAGAGTGCCTGGTAAGTCTAAATTCTTACCTTAAATAAATAAACAATGGACGGACAGCAATGTAGTGCTGTTCCGACGCTCGAGGTGTATGGGTCCTACTTCCACATAAAATGTAGCTCAGCCGTCTCTGTGAAAAGAGTCACGGTTGGGGATCAGTAAAGTTTACATCTTAGTCCGTAATAACAGCTAAGGTGATAGAGTAATAGTAATTACAGGGTGCCCTGAATTCTTACCTTAAAAACATGAACAATACGCTGGCAGCAGGGTGGTGCTGTTCCAACGCTCGTTTGGTGGGGATCCAACCTCCACACAGAAAATAGATCAGCCGTCTCTGTGAAGGGAGTAACGGTTGGGACACAGTTACGTTTATATTTCAATCCATACTATAGCTAAATGGACGCGATCTTAGCGAGCCCAGAGAGCTCAACGCGGCGGATTCCTTACCTTACGCAAATAGACAAAGGGCGGGCAGCAGGATGGTGCTGCTCCTACGCTCGTGTTGTGGGGACCCGACCTCCACGGAAATCGAGGATAGCTGCCTGATAATTGGGATCCAATTTAAATGTAATTTTGGCGCCAAAATCCCAGCGTTGTTACTAGTCTCCGTAGACCTAAACGAAGGACTACTCAGGAGATAGACGAACTTAACTCGTCCCAATCCAAAATGGCGCCTAAATACTATCGGGTTTGTTTGATTACTTTAGGTTTAGCAGTCTTTTTCAAGATAGTAGCGTTTCCATTTTAAATGGATATATAATTAACATGAAACCTGATATTATGAGGTACTATAATATGTTATTAGGAATGTTCTTTATATATTTTGGATTTATTCGTTTTTAAGGACAATAGCAGTGTTATTTATGAGTATATATGTAATTCAGACATGTATCTATATAACAAGGAAACGGGGGTTCCTACAGGCGAGACATCATTGGAAGTATATGTATTATCCTTAACTGGTGCATTGCATAAATACCAAAGGTATCAGTAATACACACTATCTACTGTGCATATAAATGTAACTATAAATCTGAACGGCTAATTTCGATATACCCATTCCCCTTATATATATTTTTTCCAATATTGTTCGTATCGACTTGTCCACCAGTTATATGACTGTACTTGAAAACTCTATTAAGCCACATCTGGTCTAGAATCTGTTTTGACTGCCATGCACTAACGTGGTGAATATATAATTATATATCCTCGACAGTCTATAAGATTAGCCAGTAACCTATTATGCCATCAACTACAGGCTTTATTATTATAGAACTACCCACATGTCTTGCGTAGTATGTCTGACCCATTCAATCGCAGGTTAAATAACTATATCTTAGGTGTTGTCCTATTTAAATCATGTTTCCTCTTATATTATCAGGACAATCCTCTCCTTGAAATTAAACTTATCCCATCCAAACTACGAAGGTGTCACCTTCCAATATTGTTACTGCATGGATAGAGCGTCCACTGTCTGTAAGTAATCTTTCATGTACTGTAAGCATAATTGTATGTCCACAATTTGTATATTATATATGATGAATCAATCTACTTTATAATTCCAACCTCCACCAATGGGGTGTAATAATGTAACGTTTAAATATAGCTAATATATAGCAGTCTAAAAAGAGGCTATAAGTTATGTCTCTCTAGGAGTAAGGCTGAGGCCTGATATGAAGGATCAATCTATGAACAGTTCTAGCTAGCTAAAGGTACTGTACAATCAATAGACATCTTTCAGCTAATCATTGCCACTGAGTGAACAAATTGTTATGGAGGGTCAGTATGATAGTAAGGAATGTCATGTTTTGATGTGTTAATATGTGGATTGTATTTTAATAGACATTTTTCTCTCATATATGTATTTTCAGGATTTATTCTATGTCTCCTGAAGAAGGCGGGTTACTGCCGAAACGCGCGTCGAGTTCTTATGCTCCTTTGTAAATATTTGACATACTACATGCATTTGAGTTCTTATGTTCCTTTTTAATATTTTATGTACTACATGCATTTTTGTGTCCAATTTTCATGTACTGATTATGAATTTTATGTTGTTTGATTATTAGAACTGTATGTCATTGAATTATATTTTTTTACTCTTATTATGTGGTTTGACCTCGTGGTCATATTTTACATGTTGTTTTTAAACAAATACTCATTAAAGATATATATTTTATATAGATATTGTTAAGATTTTTTGATTTTCCTACTTGATTATTGATCACAGTGTACATTAGACGTCCTGGGATTTTCCTCACACTAGTTGTTACCCTGCCCTAGGAGTCTATATACTACCCAGGGGGTCCTTGTTGTCTTCACTCCTCCGCTATCCCCAACACTAGAAAGTGGGTGCCCTTGGTGGGACAAGGGTAACACACTAGGGGCCGGACCCCAGAAGATGGAGTTTTCGGAGCCAAAATCGGCCCGGAAGGGGGAGGCCGTGCAGCACCCCTCGCATTATTTATTCATTAAACATTTTTTTTTAAAGAGGCCGGGCCCCAGTGATTGGGTCCCTGGGGGCCAAAATCGGCCTAGGAGGGGGGCCGCTCAGCCTCTTTCCCTTTTAGTGTAAAAAATAAAAAATAAAAAAAATAGGACCTGGGGGATGGGGTGCCCGGGGTCAAAATCACCCAGAGATGGGGGGCACGCAGTCCCCTACCCTATTCAAAATAGACTTGGCCCCGGGGGATGGGGTCTCTGGGGCCAAAATTGTCCCAGGTAAGGAGGACCACGCGACCCCCTCCCTGAATAAATGAATTAAAAAAACAAGAGACCGGCAAGTCGCCAGAGGCCCGCCCCGTTTTTCCACCAATCCATAAATGTGCCTCCAGGTGCACTGCTGATTGGGGAATGAAGTTCCCTTGGCTCCAAAGGGTCCTTGGCGGCCAACTACCTCTCCTGTTATCTCCAGTAAGTCCCACACTGCAGGATTGCTGAGAAGTCTTTGGAGGCCTCGCCCCCTTTCTCGACCACTCTGCAAATGCACCTCCTGGCGCACTGCTGGTTGGGGGATTAAGTCACCTTGGCTGCTGAGAGTCCCTGGGGGCCAACTACCCCTCCTGTTACCTCCAGTAACTCCCAGAGTGGGAGTTTGCTGAGAGGTTGTTGGAAGCCACGCTATCTTTTTACACCACTCCGAAAACACGCCTCCTGGCGCACTGCTGGTTGGGGGATGAAGTTCCCCTGGATGCTGAGGGTCCTTGGTGGCCTGGAACCCCTTCAGATATCTACAGTAAGTCCCAGATAGCGGGATTGCTGAGAACTGGTTGGAGGCCTCGTCCCCTTTCTCCACCACTCTGCAAACGTGACTACTAGTTAAATAACCTTAGAAATTCACTTAAAAAACCAAAGGTTACAGCATGGGTACTCACAAACTTTCTCTCGGGGGCCAAATTTACAGTGTGGTTTGTGGCCGAGGGCCGCACTGGTGGGGGCGGGGTCAGTGGGGGAGGGGGCGGGTCTAGAGCAAAATAAAAACTGTGACCATGAGGTTGAACACAGGCCCCTGCAGTGGACGCCTTCGTCCACTGAGTCACAAGACCCGGCACATACACATTTCTCTCTCTCTCTCTGTCACCTTCACTATGACTGTCTCTCTCACTCTGACTGTCTCTCTCTCTCTCTCTGTCTCACTCCCTCTCTCTCTCTCACCCTCTGCTACCCTCACTCTGTCTCTCTCTCTCGCCCTCCCTGTCTGTCTCCCTCACTCTGTCTGTCACCCTCTTTCAACCTACCTCTGTCTCTATCCCTGTCTCCCTCTCTCTCCTTCCCTCCCTCTGTCTCCTTCCCTCCCTCTGTCTCCTTCCCTCCCTCTGTCTTCCTCACTCTGTCTCCCTCTTTTACCTCCCTCTGTCACCCTCTTTAACCTCCCTCTGTCTCTCTCCCTGTCACCCTCTTTAACCTCCCTCTGTCTCTCTCCCTCTGTCTCCCTCCCTCTGTCTCCCTCCCTCTGCCTCCCTCCCTCTGTCTCTCTCCCTCTGTCTCTCTCCCTCTGTCTCTCTCCCTCTGTCTCCCTCCCTCTGTCTCCCTCCCTCTGTCTCCCTCCCTCTGTCTCCCTCCCTGTCTCCCACCCTCGTCTCAGTCTCCATCGTCTCAGTCTCCCTCGTCTCAGACTCCCTTGTCTCAGTCTCCCTCGTCTCAGTCTCCCCCCTCCCTCCCTCGGCCTCTTTCCCTCCCTCTGTCTCTCTCCCTCCCTCTGCCTCCCTCCCTCCCTCTGTCCGTCTGTCTCCCTCCCTCCGTCTGTCTCCCTCACTCCGTCTGTCTCCCTCACTCCGTCTGCCTCCCTCACTCCGTCTGTCTTCCCCCTCCCTCTCTGTCTCCCCCTCCCTCTCTGTCTCCCCCTCCCTCTCTGTCTCCCCCTCCCTCTCTATCTCCCCCCCCCTCCCTCTCCCCCTCCCTCTCTGTTTCAATTTACAGACTTCTGGCTAGTAAACCTTTATGTAAAGACAGTACACTTCTAAATGATAGACCTTCAGGAAGTGATCCAGTATTGAAGGTGATAGGAGAGGGACTTCACGACCACCACTGATTTAAATGATGCATATTTTCACATTGCAGTGCATTAATTTGTCAGTTTTATCTTCTTTTTGTGGCAAGCGAACATATCCCCAATTTAGTTTTGCGTTGCGGAATAATATCAACTACATGGGTGTTTACAAATTGTTTGGTAGTTGCTGTGGCACATTTACATTGTGAAAGTGCCCATGTATATCAAGTCCATAATTAGATGGCTGGTGTAAGAGAGCACAACTCAAAAATGCCATTTACTGGCTCAAAAACTTTGCTACTGAATCTTGGATTTAATACCACGGTCAAAAAGTCACATCTGCATTCCTTGCAAATATCGAATTTTCTGGATGCAACTCTCAATGTAACGATGGAAAAGGTTTAAACTTAAACAGAGCGACTATGGTTGTTTCTACTTTACTACAAGTCACAATCTCTAACAGTGAGAAAAGTAAGAAACTGAATAGTAATGCTGGTGGCATGCATCGCATTGGCTCTAAATGCTCATTTTCAAATGAATTCCTTGCTGGAATCATTGGCACAGCAGAGTTTAGAAGCAACTGGAATCTAGAAAGACCTAGTGTTGTAGCACTGAGTAAGGTACAATCTAAAATGATTAAACAATAAGAATGTGATGCTGGGCAGAGTTTTGCAGACCCACATTCACTAGTAACTCTGTCTCCCTCCCTCTGCCTCTCTCTCCTCCCCCACCCTCCCTCTCTCTCCCATTGTCACCTGACCTGGCATGCTTGTGTGTCACCCAGGGCTGAGGCAGCTCGCCGGCCCTACTTCACAGGTCTTTAATAGACCACTTACTTGTTAATGAGGCTTTTTTGTATTTTGCCTCTTTTTAGGGCCCCTGCATTACCACTCTGACCTTCCGGCCCCCATAGAGCGCTGCATCAACCGCAGTGTTTGTGGACACTCTTTTTACATTTAAAAAAAAAACACACGGTGGAATGGTCCGTCAATCCCCGCCCAGCACGAGGGCACAGCTCGGCAGAAAGAGGCCCTGGCACCGGGCGCTTTCAAAGGTCCCACGGGGCTTGCTGCCAGCCGAGGCTCCAGCCTCCGAGTAAAACAAATACAGCTTTTGGAGGGCGACGCAAATGCGAATCATTTAATGTGCACGCATTTCAACCCCTTGTGCGTCTCGCTCGCTTCTGTAACACTCACTGCAAGAACAGCCAAGAAGTTATGAATTACTAGCCGGCTTCAATTAAATAAATTACTTTGAATTTCATATGGGGTGGAACTTTATAGCGATAAATGGCACATATCTAGCAATGCTTGGCGCGTGAACACCACTACAAATAATAATCGTGCACACGGCAGGGTGGCCAGGGGTCCAACACACAGTGGGTATTACAGGTGTCTGCATGGTCCGCGGGCCGCAGCGGAAGGCTTGCCGGGCCGCCGCTGGCCCGCGGGCCGTACTATGAGTACCCCTGGGTTGCAGGGACGTTAAAGTTAGGAAATGGAATTTAAAAAACGTAGAAATTCACTGAAAAAAACAGAGGTTACAGGGAAGTTCTAGTTAGGCTCAGGTTTCATTTGTATAAAAAAACAGTGAAATTCACCAGTTATAGTCAGCTGAGCTAATTATAACCCATGCCCCGCAATGCACTGCTTATGACCTCACATATTATATCACTCATGACCTGATCAGTGACATCACTGATAATATCTTAAATGACATCTCTGATGACATCCTCAGAATCCCTGATGCACCCACTCACACCGCATAGAACCTTTCACACACCTACTCCCATACAACCATTCACAGACCCATACCAGTTGTTACACACCCACTCACTGATTCATAGATCTACACACACATCCACTCACTGACCCATACAGCCACTCACTCACTAATACAGCCATTGACATGTACACTCATACACACACTCACACATTGAGTCAGTGTCAGCCTCTTTCCCTTTTTAGTGTAAAAAAAAAAATTAAAACAAAATAGGACCTGGGGGATGGGGTGCTTCTCACACACCTAGTCACTCACCCATACAGTAATCACAAAGCCACTTATTCACTGATACAGATACACACACCCCCACTCACTTACACAGATACTAACAGGTACTCACTCACCTATACAGTTGCTGACACAAACACGTACTCACCCATACAGCCACTCTCACATTAATTCACTCATCCATGCAGTCATTCATAAACCCATCACTCACCTATACTGCCTTTCACATACCCAGTTACTTACCCATATACCACGGCACATCCCCTCACCCACACACACACAATCACTAACCCATACAGCCACTGACTCACCCTCTTCTATACAGGCAGTCACACACTCGCTCACCTAGTCACATAGACACTCAGACACCATACAGGTACCCATGGAACCAATCACTAACCCATACAGCCAGTCACATACCTAATCAAACACAGCCATACAGCCACTTAGACCCCAACTGACAGACTGATAAGACATTCACACAACCAGGCATTCACTGAGACACCTAATCACTCACTTATACAGTCAGTCATGCACCCACTGAATCATCCATACAAGCACATATACACCCACTGATTCACCAATACACCTTGGTGTATATATATTTAACAATCATAAACCTTTTACAAAGACTCACATTCACTGGATGATGTCATCAGTGATGTCATTTGAGATGTCTTTGGTGATGTCACTGACCAGATCATGAGTGATGTAATATGTGAGGTCATAAGCAATGCATTGCGTGGACCCAAGTTATAGTTAGCTCAGCTAACTACACCTGCTGAATGTCACTGGTTTTGAACAAGGGAAACCCGAACACATACATATAAATCTATAAACACATACAATATATGTATATATATATATATATATATATATATATTCACACACACTGATGTTCCTTGCTTCCACAGAACATCATTTGCATGCACCTTATGTGGGCGTGAGGCTTACTACCTACCCCCAGGCTTGTCTAGGAGGCCTTTGTCTGTGCTATACATTCTTGTGTTTACTCAAACCATTTGTTGAATTCACACATTTCAGAGATACCAAAGATAGATTTTCTGAAAGATCTAATGAAACGGATGTCATTTTTTCTCGTTCGGAAAATACAATTTTACCCCTCAGTACTTTTATGGCCTTATACTTTACCTTTATGGTGACAAGTGAAAGTTGCACTATTTAAGCGTATCTTTCTTCTTATACTCTGAGTAGATTGTTAAATATGCAAGACAAAATGAGCAACAAGCACTGGCAAAGCGAATAGTTCTGTCTTTAATGTGCCAACCCAAGCACATTATAGGCAAACAAAAAAATGAAAAGTTAACTGTATTGTCTTTGATACAGTTCCGCTTTTTGATTAGTCAAGTAAAGATCAGATGGCAGAGGAGTCTTCATTATAGTCCTTCTTTAGTTTATATGACAGACAGAAAGAAAGGACTGCAATGGGGGCTCCCTTGCCACCGATCCTATTGTGACATAGAAAAAAATAGAGGACCGTATTGAAATTATGGGAGCCTTCAATATAGACCTTTCATCTCTATGAAAAAACGAGGAAAAAAATGAAATACATAGTTCCAGCGACACCAATAAGGAAGAACGTGAGAGGTTGTGAGAATGAGGGTCGCGGGGACAGGGAACAAATACACAATGGGGACAGAAGGGTAGGCTGGAGGGAGGATCAAGAGCGGGTGGCAGTCAGGAGAACGAGAAGCAAACAGGGTAAGAGAAAGGGGTGATGGGAATGTGAAATGGTGGTGGCTATCCTGTGGAAGAAAGAGCAGGAACAGCAAGAAACAAGAGAGCCATCAGGTGCAGTCAGACAGGGCTATAGTTGTAAAGTAGTCCCTCATGCAGTTTAATGTAAGCACTGCATTGGAGCAGAAAGATATACCATAATTGCCAAAAGATGTTCTCTTCTGGACTAACCCTAAATGTGATTGATAAAGTCTAAGGTAAATGGCGGAAAGAGGCTGGTCAAACGAGCTGATCGTTGAAGGCGCACACCCAATATGTTTACTGGAAATGCATTGTACGCAAAGGGTATATTCACTGCTGAGCTGTCAACCTAACCTAAAAAAACAGCTACCAAATATTTTGGAGCACAACATTAGCCCTTTGGAAAAATATATTCACTCGAGGCTGGTTTGTGGACATTAAAGTTTCTGCTTTGCACAACACTACACTGGGGCAAGATTTGTGTCACTTCACTGTACACCACTGGTAGTTGTTACTTTTGTCAATGATGACGAATACCTAACATATAAACACTAGCTTTGAAACTTTAATTACCACTGTCAACTGGAAACTGGCCATACTGTGGGGTTTCGCACAAAAGAACCCCCAGTGAAAACAGCGGACGTGCAGTGAGTCTGAAGTTAATATAACTGGTACTGGACTTTTCAACTGCTACTGAACAGTTTATAAATGGTGAAATGTTGAATATTTAAATGAACTAAGATTCTGGGATATTCTCTTGATGATTCACTGATCCCCAGACTTCCAAAATTCTCGAATATTTGATAAAACTCTTAGAATCAAGAATGTAGATACTAGCATTTAATCTGCAAAGAAATCCTTTGATACTGAATAATTACAGAAGTGGGCATTGATACCCTTGTATAAGAGCAGCACAGGACAAAGTGTAAGAAGCATTTAGGAAGTTTTATGATATCGCCCACAGAATTTCAAGACCCTCCCTTCATTAAGTAGCTATGTTCACTAAAATCAATTAATCAATAATGTTTTTGGCACAATCAACCCTGTGTTAATATTTGGACTTTGCTAACATCACAAGAATCCACTCAATGTTGCCAAGCCATAATTATACATGATATCTTCCGCTGCTGAATCAACTCCCATTTGCTCCATCTTGGAATCGGAGAGCAGACAACATTGCTTCAACATTGGGTTTCTTGTGGATTTAGATACTTGCAAGAAATAGAGCTTGTAGTAGGAAAGGCAAGCAGGAATCTATGATTCCATCAGCCATTCATATGAAGAGAACTACTTATCACCGACCAACAGTTTACATACCAGTAAGAGGCAAACGTGTGATAGGAACCTTACTGAAAGGTGCATTGGATGTTACATTGCCAATACCTCTTAAGCCTAGAGTTTCGAAGTTGACCAGATTAGAAAATCCAAACAAATCAGAGACTATGTACATGCACAGATATGCAAAAAAGATACAAACTTTTCTCTTTTGAAGAACATTTGTTTAAGTTCAGAACTACTGCTTATTTCTTATTATGGGGGCGACATAAGTTTACATAATGAAAAAGAGGGCTGAAAAATATCTTTGATCACAAAAATTGCTGATATAAAACACATTTATGCCACAATACTTTATCTTTATTAACAGCTCAATAGTAGAGACTATATCTTTTGGATGACATGGTCCCCAGCAATAACGCCTCAAGTACGTTGGGAGTTAATTCCCTCCCTGATATTTGTACATGAAAATTATACAATATGTTGAGGTTTTTTAAAAAAACGATTAAAATTGGTGAAGTTTAAGGCACACTCAACCAGTACCTTTGTTTATGCACGAAACAGTTGGGATTTAAAGTAGGGTATACAAAGTTGCAACTTCAGCGGACTCATAGTTATGTATAATCTTTAAAAATAATGCGAAGGGATATTTTTGAACAGGGTTTCTTAAAGAAGCAATTTTATGAGTTTTATCCGTGTCCCCACCCCAGGCCGCATGCCAACTTGAGGTCCCTGCTTTTGACGAACACTAACCATTCACACAGAGAGAGCAGAGTGCTTAAAAAGGCCCTTGTGTTTTCCAAAGTTGACATTTGGTAAACAATATTAATGCATAGAGGCCCATTCAAAGATCATGTAAATACCATTTTAATTATCCACAGATTACACTCGATACAAACATTAAATAAAAAATTCAATACTACAATTCAAGTGAAAAATCTTGTCTCCCTGTAGTCATGGAATTTCAGAAGATACATTGGTGTTTGTTCCTTTGACTCTCGTCAGGTTTTCCAAGATTGTCTTCCCTTCTAAAGGGGAAACAGTGATTTATGTGCTCTGCCTCAACAACATTTAGATGAGAACCATCCGTGATTGGTCCAGCTCAGAGAACAGACTCTTCCATTCCAGTCTACGGGAGTCATAGAGGTCAGAAATGTATCTCTCTGCCATGATGCTAGCTTAAGTCTTCAGAGGCCGTTTCTGCAGTTTTGGCCACATTTTCAGTGGTAACGGAATCCTCTGTTTTAACTAGCAAACTTTCTTGGTTAGAAGAAGCATCCTCCATTTCAAAGTCTGGTTTCTCGAGTTCAAAACTAAGGTCAGAGTTTCCCTCTTGCCCCATACCGTCCTGGGAATCGTCCACCTGATCATCTGAGGCACGTGATGCTGTTGCTTCATCATCATTCTCCTGGTGCATGAAGCTGCAAATCAAATTGGATCTCCGCGAGAAATCGTTATCTTTGATTTGGATATATTCCACACCACCTGCAAGCAGTAAACAAATTACATCGAACATAAGAATGCATTTAAAGCTATTATATTCTGAAATTTCGAGACATACTTTGTAATTCTTGTTATGCCAACACTCTTTAGAAACTAAGATATACATACATGTGTGTGCGTGAAAAATTACATACATTTGTGACTGATACTAGTGAATGGGAATAACAATCAGCAGCTCCATGGTCAGTGACACCTGCTAGTTCTAGCTTTTTGGCTAACAACAGTTTGTATTTTGGAACTTCGTAGCCCATACTTATTCTGGAAAAGTTTATAGTACATTTGAGAGACTTCATAATGCTTTTTGCTTAAAATGCAAAACTGTCCGAAGGTGTCACAATAATGTGAAATCACTGGTTCTTATGATACTGAGAAGTCAATTCTGTAGCATTGTATTATTCACTGAAATAAACAATACAATAGATTGAGAAACAGTTAGTGTTTTATAAATGGGACTTTTTAGGTGGTCATAATAATTTTTAGAAAGATGTCCTTAAAATGTTTTAATATCTCATTGTCTGATAGACTACTTAAAAAGGCAAAATAAAATTTAGCACAAATGTGCATTCGATTGCCAGGGGCATATTTAGAGCTAGAAGGCCTTGTGCCCATTTTTAGGTCTCACTCTCGAGACCTATTGTCGTGGAGTTGCCTCTCAAGGGAGACAGACCAGGGCACGCGCGGCGATTCTGGTGTGTGGACGCGCACGTCCAGCCCGGCGCCGTGCACATCTCTTGCTCCACATTCACAGCGGCAGCCTCTCACAATCACGCTCGCACACACAGCCACACTAATGGAAGCACACACCCACACGCGCGCACACACACTCACACACGCTGGCACACACACACACACCCCTCCTCCCCCTTACCTCAGCACATCTCTTGTTGCACATTCACAGCGTCAGCCTCTCTCATTCACGCGCGCACACACAGCCACACTCATGGAAGCACACACACACACATACGCAGGCACACACACCCCTCCTCTCTCTTACCTCACTGGGCTCTTGTTAGGTCTCGCACATTGGCGATGTAGTCGCCAGGGAAGAGCAATCTTAACAGAGTAAACTTTTTGTGGATGTCACTTTAAAGAAGAATAAAACACCTTTTACACAAAAACAGATGCTATAGTTTGGCTATTATCATGGTTTCCTACAAAACAGTCTAGGCTTAAGCAAGAAGTTCTCCTAACATCAAGAACAGGGGCTCAGCACTGGGAAGTAGCACAAGAGTTAAACGTTATCCCTCCAGAACATGAACAATACTGTAAGCAGATGGTTTAAACAGTTCCATAACTACACCCCAGGAACCAGAGTTCATTTATAGCAACAATCAGGAACAGAATAAATGGGGATTTTAAAATTAGGAAAAGCTATTTCCCCTTATACTCTGAAGAAATGGAGGTTTTGAGCATAAAAAAGCAAAAATAAAGTAATTTTTGGCTTACAAACTTTGTTTTTCTCCTGGCTAAATCACAACTGTTGAAATGTATGAAAGAACACTCTTATGTCCGTCTCAGTGTCTGACAAGAAAGAGGCGTCAACCCTGGTGCCTTCTTAATTCATAAAACTCACGCCAGTGTACACAGCACTGTCAACACGACATTCAAACAAAAAACACCAATAAATGTCCATTGTACCTTGCTGTTATTCTTTTCCAGTGCTGCTTTGAAGGAGACTGCAAATCCACTTCCCCCAAGATAATCGGAGATGGGTGCCCGTAAGGGTTGCAAGGAGTTCCTAACGGGAATTTATCAAAGACGAATCACATCGTAGTGACAGGAAACATCTTCTTTCTCCACAAAGGAAACGCTTAGGAGCAGCAACATCAGTGGAACGACGCACTGACGGCGCCTGTGAGAACAGTGTTTTTCTAGTCCACACGTGGCACGTCAAACCTTAATTGGTGCCTGACTGCAGCAGCGCGCACGCGTTCCCGCGAGGCGGCAGCAACCAACCAATGTGAGACGCAGCTGTGAGAGTGGCGGGGCGAGCTGACGGTTATCTGTCCTTCAGCGAGTCGTCCCACTAAGTTTTCCGCCGGCGCCTGTGATGGCGCGTCTTCAAATGGCTGCCTGGAAAGTGCCTGCTCTACGCTCCTACTCAGGTGATCATTCTCGAATCTACCCATCAGCTTTCAGGTGTAAGCCTAGCAGTTGCCATGTTCAGCTGGAGGGGGCAGCTACAGAGTTAAGTGCAGCTACTGTGAAACCACGAGCATTTATGACCAAAGCGCAACTAACTGCCAGTGTTCTGGCTTATTGAGCTGAGTTGGTTCCTGGCCTGTAATGTGACGTCCTTTAAAAGTTTTGGGAAACTAGCAAAAGATGGTTGTTACCTCTCTTCGAAACCTGAAAAGTAAATATGTGCCACATTCACTTAGAAATATTTTAGGACTGTCTTAATCGTTCTACATTAAAAGAGAGGCAAATATGCTATGTTAAGTATAGGGAATGCTAATAGGCCGGACGTTGGCTGTAGACCTATTGGCTCGTTCAACGCTTGCTTTCGTTGCTCTATTCTTAGATGGCTGACCATTAGGTTTTCCACCTTGCCAGTTTTTCACCGGCGAGACAAGTTATTTTATATTCCGGCGGGTAGACAAATGTGGAAAATCACAATGTACACGTGCAGAATGCCATCATTCACAGTGAGGCGAGTGAATACCTGATGTGGGCATACTCATTGCGCTATGTTCTATGATGCGGTGGGCAGAATCAAAATGTAGATGACTGCAACGAACCAATGGATGGAGAGAATGACCAAAAGCCTTCTATGTATGATGTATATGTTCTATGTATATTTTCAAAAGTGTGGCTAAGACCAGGCAAAGGATTTACAGTAAGTGTTCCTCATCCATTAAAAAGAGATGGATGAGCCAACAAATTAACTGGGACAGCTGAGTAAAGGGTGGTCTCTGGCTCTCATAGCTTGTGCAGGAGCTGAGTCCTGAAAATAGCTGGCATGTAAATCATGCAACAAATATCATATTATGGTAAAGTACGGTAGATGTTTTCAAATTAAAACATTTCAAAAAAGTATTTTCTTTAACACATGGCAGTGGTTCACTTTAGTACTGCTGATTATTTGCTAAGTATATATTAAAAGTGCCCATTTTTAGGGCTCACCTAGAGTTGCAGCGCGAAGCGCTGCCGCTAGCGAGCCTTATTGTCATTGTGAAGGCCTCCCAAGTGGTATAGACCGGTGCACGAGCAGACACCGGTCTGTAAACGCGCGTGCCGCAGGGAACGCCAACGTGCATGCTCACTGCGTCACGCTCCTGTCCTACCGTGTTTGTTCCAAGGCGCGCTCCAGGCCGACTTGCGGTGTGCGTGCTCCAGCGTTTTCTTGTTTTGGGCTCTTCTGGTAGGTCTTGTGCTTGTTATTATATACACACCTTCTGTGATGTTCTGTCTAGTGAATCAACGTCCCTGGCTCTCAGTCATTTTATAATCAATGTGTGCAAATTTCCAAGTGGCATTAAATAGTCGAAGGATGTTTTGGTTGCAATTTTGAATTTGTTCTGCACCTAGTACATGCACATCACTGCAGTTTCACCAAAAGTATTGGGTGTTTGTAAATGCTGTCTCTGAAAAGCATTATTTGAATAATACTGCTGGCCCTTCTCATTCTGTACTCTTGCTTGAGCACCGAACCTGTGTCCAGTGTACGCGCAACATCGTCTCTCCCTTATCACACCTTTTTAGGGCGACCGTTTTTGCAGAAGCTCTGTTCAGTATTGCAGACTGCGCATACAGCAATGGCAGTAACAGGCATAGCAATGAGAGTGGGTCTCCTTTGGTCGATGGGAGATTTTCAAACGCTGCAATTTAGATGTATGTAATGCACACATGACTCTGCTTCTAATCATTAGGGATATCGGGTATCCATACACAATTGCAAACTGTTTCTGTTAGTGAAATGGGAGAGGTGGGGGTTTACAACTGTACTCTGGTGGATACATCTGGAGCAGTGCCCTGTAGAAATGGTCCAAGTGGTGCGATTTGCACTGGCAGGATTGCAAACTTTTGTATATGTAGGTCCTTCCATGCCTTCTTTTTGGACACACAGCACTGATTTTCGCCACCAATAACAACGTATTAACCCCATCGTTTGAAGGTGCAACATAGCAGAAACTGTTCATTTACCATTACCGATGATCTGCAACGGACTGCCCATGCCCGAAGTTGTTGAAATAAATTGCATTTGTTTTTCTTCTTCATGAGTGGTCATAAACTATATGTGTGTTATGAGTACACTTGGCTTACCCCTAAGCACCCCACTGTCTAAATGTGATGGCATCAGGACCCCAAGTTAAGGTCACGTTTTAACTCAACTTTTTTTGTTAATTGATTTTCACTTCTTTTTTCAAGCTTACTCGTTAAGAGAAAAGGGAGTTTGTGAAGTAACTGTGCCCTCGCCTGCGATTGCAACATAAAATACTCGGTTCTTGAAAAGCAGAAATGCCATTGAGCTTAACTGAACATTTTAATTTGAACATGTTTACAGTGCTCTTCTTTGAAAAGCAGAACAAATATATACCCTGCATGTCCCAATGACAGCTGGGTTCGAACGACCCCTTGAAGTTGCACCTCAGAGGTCTGGCAGATGTCCAATGAACATGAAGATAAGTAACTCGCAAACTGACCTGTTTTTCGCGAAGCTCCATCATTCACCCCAAGGTGCAATGTGACACATATTTTGTTTTGTTCATAGCAGAAATAACTTTACAGCACATACTGCCCTTTCTGATCTCAAAATGTGTGAACGCTTGAAGCTAAATGGGTAAGAATTACCCACGTGAGGGTACACAATCGAGCAAGTGCGCTGCTATACAAGTAGATCTGTTGCGACAGAATTCTCTCTCTGTTATCCCATCGCATACGTCTCAGTAATCCGTTCCTGACAGAAGTAGAAGGGGATTCCAAGGTCAATAACATAATTGAAAAAGGTGGTGCATCAAATATGATTTGTTTCTAATTTAAGTCTAGGTTATCCGAAAGAGTTCTTAATTTAATTCAAATGAAAACTGTATCTGATTCCTTGTAGTGCTGAGAGACATTGCTTATCCACTTGGCTTCCCTTTGTTTGAATAGTGAATACAATCTGTGTCCTGGATGTTTATTTTATGCTCCGCAGGCCCTCTCTTATGCCTCCAAGCATGCAAACATGCATTGCTCTCAGGGCTTTCAACTTATTTTGATTTACCATGCAAACTACACCACTCCTTAACCTCATACTTTATCATACTGTGTATCTTCACACTAATTGCAATGGAATAGCTTAGATTCAGGAATACAGTAAACAGTTATCGAAAGATCATAATCACATTAAAATACATCACCTTTTTAGGAAGGTTATGCAGCCAATCCTCTTATTGAACACGCACTGGAATCTTGGTACCCCAGCTGTAGACCATTCAACAAAGTACTAAACCAAAATGGGCATGCTAGAGTGCCCATAACAATACTCCCACTATGTCCCTAGCCCCTGTATAGCTTGTCTCACCCCTAAAGGCCAGCAAACAGAATTGTTTGTCACTAATGTAGGATTCTCTCCCTCACCCCTAAATATGAGTGCACCAATTGACAACATGAGTTCCAGGAGCGCCTCACCTTCTGTCAGCACTAGTGGGCTGATACCCACCTAGGACATATGTTATAGGATTGACACACAACTTTGTTCCTCTGGATTTCCTGAGCATGGATGTACCAGAGAATTATGGGTTTTCGGTGTTTTCATGGTGCCCACAGGCAGTAAATTGGGTGTAGTTTGTTTTAGAACTTAGGAAAGCAGCAGCAGGTAAAATCTCTGCTTAGTGTACTTGTCTTTTGTTCACAGATACAACTGCTGCGCTGTGTAGAAACATACCATATATTTTTTAATATATACATATCCTAAAGTCAAAGTCAAAGTCAAAGTCAAAAGATTTATATAGCGCACTACATACCCGGAGGGTCTCAAGGCGCTTGAAGAGGGTGGGGAATTACTTGTCGAATATCCAAGTTTTAAGTTGCTTTCTGAATGCTAGGTGGTTCTGAGTGAGACGAAGGTGAGTGGGGAGTGAGTTCCAGGTTTTAGCTGCGAGGTAGGAGAAAGATCTACCTCCCATGGTGGTTTTGTTGATGCGAGGTACGGTAGCAAGGGCTTGGTTGGAGGATCGTAGCTGGCGGGAGGGGGTGTAGAAGGAAAGTCGTGTGTTGAGGCATTCGGGTCCAAGTTCGTAAAGTGCTTGGTGTGCGTGGGTTAGGAGGCGGAAAGTGATCCTCTTATTGACGGGAAGCCAGTGAAGGTCTTTCAGGTGACTAGAGATGTGGTCTTTACGCGGGATGTCTAGTATGAGTCTGGCTGATGCGTTCTGAATGCGTTGGAGTTTTTTCTGGAGTTTTGCGGTGATACCGGCGTAAAGGGTGTTTCCGTAGTCCAGGCGGCTTGTAACCAGTGCATGGGTTACCGTTTTTCTGGTTTCGGTGGGGATCCAGCGAAATGTTTTTTTGAGCATGCGAAGAATGTTGAAGCAAGATGATGAAACGGCGTTGACTTGTCTGTTCATAGAGAGTGAGGAGTCGATGATGACGCCCAGGTTCCGTGCGTGGTCCGTCGGGATGGGTGCTTTTCCAAGGGCCTCTGGCCACCAAGAGTCATCCCAGGAGGAGGGGGAGGTACCTAAGATAAGGACTTCTGTTTTGTCTGAGTTTAGTTTCAGACGGCTGTGCTTCATCCACTCGGCCACTGCTTTCATTCCTTCATGTAGGTTGGTTTTGGCGGTGTTAGGGTCTTTGGTGAGTGAGAGGATCAGTTGAGTGTCGTCGGCGTAGGAGATGATGTTGAGGTTGTGTTGGCGTGCGATGGCCGCGAGGGGGCTCATGTATACGTTGAAGAGGGTGGGGCTGAGTGAGGATCCTTGTGGTACGCCGCAGATGACTTCAGTGGCCTCTGACTTGAATGGTGGGAGGCGGACTCTCTGGGTTCTTCCGGTGAGGAACGAGGTGATCCATTCCAGTGCTTTTCCTTGGATTCCGATGTTTCTGAGGCGCTGTAGAAGGGTGCTATGGCAGACTGTGTCGAAGGCTGCGGAGAGGTCAAGGAGGATGAGGGCGACTGTGTCTCCGTTGTCCAGTAGAGTTCGAATGTCGTCTGTTGCTGCGATGAGGGCGGTCTCCGTGCTGTGTTTGGCTCGGAAGCCGGACTGTGAGGAGTCGAGGGATTTGTTGGTTTCAAGGAAGGCGGCGAGCTGGTTGTTGACAGCTTTCTCAATGACTTTGGCCGGTAATGGAAGGAGCGAGATGGGGCGGTAGTTTTTGAGTTCGGTGGGGTCCGCTGTGGGTTTTTTCAGAAGGGCGCTAAGTTCTGCGTGTTTCCAGCTTTCCGGGAAGGTGGCGGAGATGAGGGAGCAGTTGATGACGTCTCGGAGGTGCGGTGCTATGATGGAGTCAGCTTTGTTGAAGATGTGGTGAGGGCAAAGGTCTGTGGGGGATATGATGATATTCATCCCTCATTGTTTGTTTTTGATTCCAAATAGTTTTTTTCAAAACAGTTTTTATTCATTTTCCTAGGTACGGGATGGACAATGCCCAAAGCAACATTGCAAATACAGTTTGATGTAGAAAGTACCATATTTGTGAATACCTCAACAAACTAGCCTGCCTTACAGCTGGCCTAACAACTGAAATGAAGCACAGATCATCACAAAAGATACTGATACGCAAATGACATACGTATGTGTATCAACTCCAGAGTAACTCGTCATAGTAGAAAGTAGGGCATGGTACCTGGTGAATTTACGAGGGGTCAGTTTATGGCAAAGGGAGTAGATCAATACCCCGATATGACGCCCAGCCGGACCATATCTTCCTGTATTTCTGCAGGCAGCCCCTTGCCTGGTAGACTTGAATCTCGGCCTCTATACATATGCCCATAGCCGTCTTCCACCCACCCACCCTCGGTGGGGAGGTCGCCTTCCACGCCTGAGCGATGTCCCTTTTGGCCAGTGTGAGGCCCAGTAACAGTGAGTGTTGTTTGGAGCGATTCCCAACAATCTCCTCAGTCCTGTGGAGTAAAAACAGCCAGGGGTCAAGTTGGAGATCCCAGGACAGGACACGGACCAGGCAGGACGAGATTTTCTGCCAATATGGTTGTAGTGCCTCGCAGCTCCAGACCACATGTAGGAATGTGCCTTCTCCGTCCCCAAATCTAAGGCATATGGGGGACTGGATGACACCCATTCTTCACAGACTAAACCCTGTATAATATGCGCGGTCAAGGTATTTAAACTGAATAAGGCAGTATTGTGTGGAAACAGCAGCACTCCGGGGATTGGAAAGGGCCTCGGTCCAGTCATAATCCGTCATGGTTGGCAAATTTATCGGCCATGCCTCCCTGGTCTTGTGTAATGTGGTTTGGGTGTGAGTTGTTAGGGTCTTGTATATTTGTCGTATTTTTTGTGCTACCAGGTCTCTCATCAGTAGACGGCCCTCTAGGGGGTGAAATTCTGGAAATTTGTCCAGCGGATGAATCAGAGGGGTCAGGGCGTGCCTCATCTGTAGATATTTGTAGAACTGCGACTTGTGTTGCTGAAACTCGTTTTGCAGATGTTGAAATGATTTGAGGTGAGACCCTGCATGATATCGCCTAGTGTGAGAATCCTGAGGCATTTAAAAGAATTAAAAAATGTTTTAAGAAAGAACAAAACAATGAAAGAACATCCAAGTGTATACAATATGTGCAGACTGTAATGACCCCAGCATGTCATCCATATGAGTACATTAGGACAAGTAAGTAGACATTTACAAGAATAGTTAGATCACAATTGATTGTCAATACTCCCTTAAATTAATGATAACTCACAAAGAGAATGTTAATGGTAGTAAGAGAAATAATGCAATTGTAAAATATTTTGTACCCTACTATCTAGAGGTTGGGGACAGGTGAATTAGAGAGATGACATTGAGAAACAAGCATTGAAAATGCAATAGGTCTCGCTTTTGATTAAGTTAAAGCCATTTGCTTTGCTAATGGTAGTGTATGGCGAAGCAAATGGCGTTAACTTAATGAAAGGCGAGACCAATTGCATTTTTAATGCTTGTTTAGGTCTTGCCTACCAGACAAAGCCAGCTGTCTGGTTGCGAAAGACTGACTATTATGTTATGTTACAAGGAGCTTTAAAGTGTACGTTCACTAAAGAGGTTTCATGGCGCTGAGAGAACAAGAGGAAAAGTGAAGAGGCATCAATCATGGGCTTGACTAAAGAGCCAGTTTTTTAAGAGGTTTCTGAAATGCTTGTAGGGGGTTTCGTTTCTCAAGTTGAGAGGGGCTGAGTTCCAAACACCAAGAGTGAGCACAGCAAACCTGGTTCCACCCAATCTCTTCCTGTGAAAACTGGATGGTGACCTAAAAAAAAAAAAAAAGAATTTCCGGATTTTTATTTCACAAAGCTGAAAAAAGCAATAAGAGGTCACTGCCCCAATGTGCAGCTTCATTGAGAAGTCTTCATCAACAAGTATGCCAAGGCTCTGGACCGCTGTTTTTCGGATGAGGGTTTGGGGGGGCAACCCCTGAGGCCCGTAAGATGGACTCCAACATTACAGGTTGTTTTTAACCATCACCACCCCGGTTGTATCCGAGTTCAATTTCAGTTGATGGCAATTCATCCAGTCACGCATAACGATCATGAAGTTAGGGAAGAATTCAGTGGATTCTGGTGAGTCATCGATGTTAAACAGTAACTGAATGTCGTAGGCATAGATGTATAACTTTACTTTTTGTCTCTGAAGAACGTGTACTTACAGTGGACTTACAACCCACCAATTGCTTACCATTGATAGGCTTTATTGTCACTCTTGTGAACTAACTTGCTATTAGATGGCTGGCATTTTTCTTCTTGTGTTTGTCCATCTCCTGGAGCATTGCCTCTTAACAATTCTTTTAAGTGACTGCATCCACTATTTTTCTTTTTACATTCATCATTCCTTGAAAGTGCATGTATTTTCTAGGTCTGTCCCTCTTGTGCTGTTTGTTCACATCCTCAAATACGACCCCCTCTAACCTCTCTCTGTTCTGTGGTGCTCCGGATCCTTCTTGGCTTCTCTGAAAATAACCAGCAACAGGAATGTATTTGCTGTGGTATGGTGACAGAACAAACTTTAAGAGTTGTTTTTGTTTTATATCCTGCATTTAACAGATTGCATGGAATCACAAGCTTTATCACACAAAAGGTTTTACTGTGCTGGGGAAAGGGCCATCTACTGCATTCAGACAGCAGCCATCTGAGGCATAACTTGTGTGACACTTCGCATGGTGGTCCATACACTGCTACTGAATGCCAAACGGATGAGTCCTGTAGAAAATAAATTAGGCCTTTGCAAGTGTTACATCCCGTCACTTCCTTATTCTTTTTTAATTCTTTTTAGAGTTTTCTCAGTGAAACATATTTGAGAAATAAACAAAGCCATTCAAGAAGAATAAAAACATTAAATTCAAAGTATAGCTTTGGGAAACTATAAAATAAGTACTAGCTTTTCCTCCAGTATTTTGCAGTTATTCTTTAAAATACTTTTTTCAACAATACATTACAAGCAAACATTAGCAAAGCCAACAATATCAGAAGTTACATTATAAATGCAGAACTTAGTGGGTTTTGCAGTGCTCTTTGCTAATTAGGAGCTGAAAGCTCACTGCTTTAGTTTGGGTTTATACATCAGTTTTATTACCAGCCATAATAAAGTTGTAAAACTGAGATCTTATTGCTGAAAATGTGAGAAAACTGCTAACTTGGTCAAACAAATTTTCAGATCACAAGGTGAGAATTGTATTTGTGCCAGTGAGATTCTGTTCATTAATTTTGCCCTTAAGTCTAAATGACCTCCCACTATTTATACTGCATGAAATTGCCATTCGTTTAGAGCTTTCCTATTCCCAGCAAGTATGAGATTGCTTTCTGAACAGCTTAGTATCTACTCTGTTGGTCAGGCGTAGTTGGTAGAGTAGTGTGTATCTGCCCAGAATATTGGTGTTTTCACGAGTCTTGGAATTGTGCTCCAAATTTGCCACACAGCAGTAAACACCACTAAAGTATGACATATAGCGGAGAGGTGTGTGAGAGACGGAATCACATTTACATTTACCTATTATAGCTACATTATTGTGTTTACATTTTCTGGCAACTGGGTATGTTTATATAAGAAACATGACAGGTCCATTCTGGAACAGCAGCTGTGTACCCAAAGGATGACGACATAGTGGGTAATTGGGACCAACCATGAAGTGGAGAAGGTGCATCTCAATAACCGAAAACACCACAATAGGGGGTCGGAGTGTACAACTCAAGCAAAGTTAGAAGCATCACAGTAGCATTTTATTTCTAACTCTATGCATGCAATGAAGTATGACATTCAGAAGCAACAACACAAACCCCCTGGAGGTCAGGGCTCTAGTAATTGTCAGGCGAATCCCTGTCCCACCCTTATTCATGTAATGTGTTGAGGGTTATTCCACATTCATTGGTAGCCGCATCAGGAAATGTAAACTATTAGGGCGTACTCAAGAGTTCTCCCTGTGACTCTAGAATGCAGTCATAAGGGTCTATGGCAGTGGTTCCCAAACTTTTTTGACCCGTGGCTCCCTTGACCTAATTGGCAGTTGGCCGTGGCTCCCCACCGTTTTTTTACCGGTGGGTGGGAGGGGGTGTAAGCACGACCTCTGGAGTACTTCCGGTCAGCTTCCTAAAGTAATTGGGATGCAATTAAGGTATTATAATCATATTTGTAACAAAATAAAAAAATAATAGTGGCAGGCTTGTGGCAGGTGTCTTCTTCTATCTCACAACCAAGAAGGCATCTTTGGAATGTGTGAGCATCCTTTGGTAAAATGGCCTGTATCCCAGAGTAGGGGGAATGTTAATTGGATAGATCCCTGGCTCCAAGTGACAACTGACTGTGACGCCTGTACTACTGGAATTAAGATGTTTATTTCTCTTTTTCACCTTATCACCCCTAATTAGCAAGCCATAAATCCAATGCGCTGGACCACCAGAGAGTTCATGTACACTCTCCAGCCTGCAGCCATGTCCTTGAAGTAAGGGCCCGACGATGGGACATTGTTTACGTCTTTCAGAACTCTTATATACGATTAGTTTCATTTTTAGTGTGTAAATTCAGTCAAGTTTCCTTTTTTTTTTACCAGTCATGATACTAGCCTTTGTATCCACACCCCCTTTCTTCAGGTGCAGTCATTTTCAGACATTGAGGCGCCTAAAAGCTCGTCTGGTCCTACCTGAGTAAAATGAGTTAGGGGTGTGTGTATGAGGCAGCTCTGCTGACAGTTTGCACGTGAAGCAGAATCAGAAGGGGGCACTCACCTTTCATTATTTATTTATTTAAAAGTTACAGACTCCTATTGCACCCAGGCCTAAAAGTTGAGTTTTTGAAGCCTTACAACTTCCCCCAGTTAAAGATGTAAAACAACACCCATTACAAACTCCTCAGGACACTTGATGATAGAAGTAGAGGTGAGCTGTCAGATTTTAGTTGTCAAACAGAATTCAAAGGCTCAAACAACACAACCATGAAATGAAACCACTTGAAGGGACCGACAGTCTCAGATGCAACATATTGAGAGTATGGAAAGAATTTATTAGCATAGAAATAGAAGAGAGACCTGTCTTTCAAGTTGAATTTATATTCACCGTCAAGAAATTAGGGGTCACCAGAAGCCACAGCTGCGAGCCCTGTCTTGCCCTTTGAAACCCCTGCCACTGCCTTTTCAACCCCTGGCCTAAATAGGTGGCAAATTCAGTGCCTGAAATACAGAAGCAGCTCACCCTAATGGACGTGGTTTGGAGCTCCATTTTCATGGTTTTCTGACAAAAAGTTTATTACACAAATAGTTAATAATATCATTCATTATTAGTATTATAAAAAAAATGGAGTATAATTAGGTGGAATATGACGCCATCTGACAGATAAGGTAAGAACTAATGCTTTTAAATGTATGCTGTAAGCATGTTTTTAGGTGACGTTGTCTATCTGAGAATGTGAAAAATGTGGGTGTATGTTTAGGCATGTGCGTGTCTGTGTGTGTGTGATTCAAAGTAAAGCTCAAATGATGTGTGATGTTACTTACCTAACTGCAGGCATTTTGGTGAATTGATGCCTATGCAAGGTGCTGTGAAGCTCAGAGTTAAGACAGATGCCTTTCAATTAAGCTTTCTTCTGCACAACAACCCTTCTCTGAATTATACTCTTAACTGTGCACATTAGCTTATATGTGATTCCCTTTAGCAGAGATTGTGCGAGAACTCGGTGTCGCACTAGTATCCTACACAGATTACATCGAGATCAGCATATCTCTTTCTTCAGAAATAGGGAAACCTCCAACTAACTGAACTCCTGTCTAAAACAGGTAACAGACTGGATGCCCACAAGTAACATAAAACGGAATGGCAAAAAGACGAATGTATTAGTCGTCGGAAACAATCCTAAACGGTGGACGGAACTTTAGTGGCCGAACTACCTCGGAGTGCATCCCCCATCCACTCCATCAAGCCTACCATGGCAATTTCAACACCAACGTACTTTGAAGCAGAGGGGCAATTAACGTAAAGTTTAAACACTTTCTGCAAATGCCGGCATAGATTTATTAAAGAAAATCCGGTTACTTCCCCAGCAACTTGTGGATGTGCACTCCGAATATTCCACTTCTTCATTCAGGCACACGTGGGTTTTTACTGTGTTGGGGAGGTTAACTTGTCACCACAGTGTTGTAGTTTACGATAAGGCCCATCACACTTACACGGGATCCGAAACAATCGAAGTTTAGTGAACAGCTGCCCAGTGCAGCCCTCAGTGGCATCCTCCCCGCAACAACTGCCAGCAATGCAAATTCCAATACTATGTCCAGATAGCGCGAGTTAAAACACTCACTCCGTGGAGCCCGCCTTTTTACAGAACAATTATTAATCAAACGTCATCCCGATCTTCGCACAACCTCTGTTTTACACCCGTATCACCGACATTATTGTTACTGTAACAATAATGTTGGTGATACGGGTGTAAAACAATTGTGCGAAGATCGGGATGACGTTTGATTAATAATTGTTCTGTAAAAAGGCGGGCTCCACGGAGTGAGTGTTAAAGATTAACTCGCGCTCGCTGGACATATGGGCACATTTAGTCCTGGAATTTGCATTGCTGGCAGTTGTTGCGGGGAGGATGCCACTGAGGGCTGCACTGGGCAGCTGTTCACTAAACTTCACTTTCCCACAACGTGAGCGCGGCGCCCCTGGCACCTCATGACGGCGCACCGGGGCGCCGCGGCGCACAGTTTGGGAACCACGGGTCTATGGTGTGGCAGCACCATTAGCAGAGTGTCCCTAGGGCCCAACTAGCCCTGTTCACCTCTTACCCATTCTCAATGTGCAACTGCAAGTCCTGCTCAATTCAGCAAAGTCGGGCTGATCGTGGCCCACACGGCGGCACAGGCTCTCTATCTTGAGCGGTGCTGCTAGAAGTCTCTCAGATGTAGAAGCAGCTCTCTGCCTGCAAGATACAGTAAGTTGACTTTGCTCAACAGGGTGGGAATCCTTTCTTCGGCTCCCGGTTGGAGTAAGCAAGTATGCAACGTCATCCACAGCATGTCCGGCAGCCTTCGCAGTGAGTCAGGGGCAGTTCCTTCGCAGTGCGTGTACAACCTGCGAGCCTTACCCTCAGTCTCCCCTTTGGGCAGTGGTCCTAATCCTTTGGTAACTTTGGTAGCGACGCCCCTCCTCGCATACAGGGGTGCCACGGTATGTGGTGATATGGGCACAGACACTTCAAACCCTAGCCCAGAAGGTCACATGTTTTGGCACTCCTTGAAATGGCATTCTACCGGTGGCTCCTCTGGCATACAGGGCTACCGCAGTGCGGTGATACAGGTGTAGCACGACCTGCATGGCACTCAACACACGACTCGGTCAAGGACCACCCTCTCCAGGCATACGGGGGGGGTCGCCAAAAACAATCTTGACCATGGGTGGTGGCCAGATGGGTGCACAGTTGAATCCTCATACTTCACACAGAGTGTCCTCACAGTAGGGCTCCCCACTGAACCTTGCTCCCTCCAATGCTCTCCTCTTCCTCACAGGGCACACAGGTCTTGGCAAGCAGGCAGGCGGTGGTGCGCCATTCCAGGGCAGGTGGTCTTGGTTTCCCTGGGTGATGTCTCCTAACTCAGCAGGGAGACTAGCAGGCTATGGGGTCCAGTCCTATTCACAGGCAGAAGTCTTGCAAAGCTTCCCCTTCTCACATAGCTCATCTGGGTGCTTGACAGAAGACAAATGATTGAAGACTCAACTACCCCTTCTTATAATCCTTTTCCCGACACCAAATGTGATCTAGGGTCTGGATCGTTGAAGTTTTATGCTGGGGTTCTGCTTCTTTTCAAGTGGGCACTTATCCTTTTCATCTTTCTTCATGAAAGATATCGGTCACAGCCGGGAGGACTCCGAAGAGAGTGACCAGAGTTCACGCTTGGATGTCAGTCACAGTTATATGTACTTCGAAAGGTTAATCCCATACCATCAGCCTTACTCTTTATGATTCCCTTATCAGCTCCATCACCTTTCCTGAGATGTGTTCAGGCTCCTTCCTTGTGATCTATCATTGAATCAAAGAAAAGTCTTTTCATTCTCCCTACAGTGAGTCCTCACCCAGCTCACATTAATGAGTAATCCACAACTCTGTCTGGGGGTATTCATTTCCGCCTCATGTCTTACCCAAGTAGGTCTGACCTTCCCAAAATGGAACCCAGGATCCCCATGTACACTCATAGCACACGTACTGTCCAGCACTAATACCTTACGTGTACACATGCACACAGCAAACACACTTAGTCTGTGCACACTGTTCAGCACTGAATCTTTTCTCTTAAACCAGGCGTTATTATTTTAAAACACACATACTGCCAGCACACACACTCACTATGTGAGTGCTGCACAAGACTTCACCCTCCATCTATTGTACTTCACCACATGCTTTCTATGTGCACGCACTGCACAGCACTACATTCATGTCATGTATTCCTCTCCGGCATAAATACAGCTAGAATGTTTACTAACCACACATGCACTGCATAGTACTGCTCCATCCGTGTACTGCTCCCTTACCAGGCACACAAACAGCCAACACAGAGTCACTACTGGTACGACGGTCCTGTTCACTACTACTGATCACTACATGGTATGCTGCCACCACTGCACTTGTGATGCTTAACTCCTGGTAAAGGTGGTAGCCTTCCAGCACTATTAAGGTAGCACCCGGGAATTCCTCCTAGTCCAACACAACCACAATCTGTGAGACAGGCCTATGTTATGGTGCGCACGCATGATCTATGTTCGCCTCTGACAAAATAAAACAGCATTAGGGATCCAGACAATAGTACATTTGGACACTCACTGGTACACGTCCAGTCTCAGCATGTACCAAGGGAAAATGACGCAGCAATAACTAATCAGTGTATCATACTGCGAAAAGTGTAAAGTAGTGGTGCTGGCGGCTGGTTTAATCTTGAGTTTGTTGTTGAAATTCGCATCCTCTTGAAATTTGTCTCCCTTCCATCTCGGCTTTACCTTCATATTTATTTTCCCTAGGATACGGTTCCCTAGGCTGAGATTTGGATGCTTTCAAAAATGTATAATAGGGATTAAGCTGATGATCCAGTTGCACAATGTTTGGTACAACACTGGTTTTTGTAGTAAGCAGGAGGAATGATTTTTCTACAAACGCTGAAATGTATTGAGTTGCATGGTGTTTGTCAGGGTTGGACCTTCTGTTACTCTGGCATTTTCTCAGTGCCTATACGAGCTGAAAGAGCTAACATTATCCTGCTGTGAAAGCACAGTGGCCCCATTTTAGCTGCTGCATCCTGTGATGTAGAACATTGCTGAGTATTTTTGCCTGAGCTTTCATATTTCCAGTATGTCCCTGGTATTTGTACAGTACAACATTCACAGATTTCTTGGCCTCTGGCTGCTCTTGTGATATCGGATTTATTTCTCCAAAATGCATGTTATTAATGTCTGCCAATAGATAGGTTATGTAGAGTTTATAATTGAAATATAGGCCATTCTGTCCACTGCCCCCAGCCACACTGTAACAAGCCTGAGTCTTGGGTCTGTGGTACTCTACACCCCTAGCATAAATGTATGCATCATTACCTCTGGAAAAAAATGTGCATCTACTCTCCCTACCCTTGCATCCCGCTCCACAACTACTTCGGACTCTTAACTACACTATATTTTTCCCCTCTTTCTTTATTGTTGATATGTATTTTTATTGACACTTTATGTAACTCAGGTTCTGGCTACTATTCTGTCTATTTATTCTACCGTAGGTTGTTTACTCTTTTTTACTGTGATTACATATTTTTATTTACTCCCTACGTACCTCCTGTTATTGTTGTTGTGCTTATTCTGTAAAGTGCTAAGATGTCTTGATCGTGAGTGCTAAGCTGCCATGTTCACCACCTCGGGGAGGACTATGCACCTACTCTCCCCACCCTAATGTCTACACATGCTTTGTATTTTTATCTACGCTTTACATAACTTGGTATTTGCTGCTATTTGCTCACATATCCCACTGTAAACCATTCATTCTTTTCACAGTTACTTTATATTTTATCTATTCTATATGTACCTCATGTCATGTTCCTATGCTTTCTCTGTGCGGCGCTATAATACCTTCAGGTCAATTACGTGATATAGATTTTTTTGTTGTGGTGCTTACTCTGTAAAGTTCTCTGATACCTTCGAGTCAAGTTTGCATTATAAAAAACTCAAATAAATAAACTGTTTTGTTTGAAATGTTTACTTAATGATCATAGCTTTTTAAAATAGCACTTATTGCCACAGTTTTGCAGTTTCGGATCCCTGTTTATAAATCCCATCACTATTATAGTTTAATGGTACTCAATTCATCGACTTTATTAATAAGGCTCCCAATTTTCCGTGTTTACAGAGTTTTACATTTAAATACAGACAGAAAACAATGTGTTTCCTGTCTGTATTTATTTTTAAAAGCAAAAATGGGGCTTCTTGTGAGAGATTCTCACTGCTGTCTTTCATGAATTCAAGGCATATGCTGATAGACAGCCTGGGAAGTTAATAACAGCATGAGATTTCCTTAAATACAGGCACACATTAACATATATTTGTAATATAAGGCTAATATGTACCTGTGAGTGTACTGTTTTGTTATATGTGGCTGTTTAATTTGCTTAAATGCGACAGGCATCCATGTATGAGTGCACGTCTAAGAGTTAAATAAATGTAGAAATATACAATTTTATCAATCCTATTATACACAGAATAAATATGGATCAATACCAAAGAGATGGCCAATAGATAAATATGGATAAATACAGACATAAATGTCAAAAAAATAAATACCATAAAACCGAGAGCTCTAATTATGAGTGTCTGAGTTGGCCTTCTGCAGATGTTGACCTGCAGGCCACACAATGATGTTAGTAACGAGCACTTGACTCAGTCAGTTATCTTACCATAAACTTCTTGTAAAGTTTGTGCTATAAGAATCATCAATTAATAACTTTACTCAAGGCAGAGATGCCCTGAAAACCACATAGTTCTAAATAAGTTTGAACTGTGGGATTTTGGTCACTCCCTAGACTTAATTAATACTTTATAGTCAATAGTCTTGAGTTAGCATTGTAAGATCATGTGATCTAATACTGAGATTCCTAGCTTCTGCTAAAGCTCAGTCTCTGTTTCTACTGTGTTTTTGGGAGTCACTTTCTTCTCAGCTGATGCAAAATTAATTGAAAAACGATTACACATTTATGATGTACACCAATTTCAGCGGAACATCACTGTTTTTCTTTACTCAATCTCCTCTTAAAATTCATCTGCATCAAAAAAAGGCGATGACATGCCAGACCTAAATATCATTCTTGCATGTTTGTGCGTTTCAGTTGCTTTTTCTTTCCTAAAACCAAACAATACCACCATCGGGAAAGTGTGACTTTACTGTACGAACATCTACAAAGGGTGCATTATCATAGCTTCTTTTGAGAAGACTGGGGAAATTGTTTTTCTAAGTTTCTGGTACAGAACACTGTGGTGAGATTGTCTGTTTGTATCAACATCAATTTCCCTTGTTGAAGATACAAAAAAGTGTTCTGTAGGAACTACATTATTGATTATTACAGGAGCCTTAGATATGAGTACATCTGATCTCAGAGCATAACCTTTATAAATCTTTTCTGTAGGCTCGGCAGACTTTCTTGGACAGGCTCCGTCAACAGATTCTGGGAATTTTTCCTCTAGAAGAGAAGTTACTAATTGAAAGGAAAACATGCTTTACAACTTATTTGTAATTTACCATGGGTTACACAGTGGGAGGGCAGGAGCAATGGGTTGAGAGTTCCCTTTTCGTGGCGGTAGCTGGCTGAAGGCTTTATACTGGGGGTCACATCAAGAAGTGGAGTCGCTGACTTTGGGCATGCACCTAGCACACTGTTGAGTGCTCTGGCATATAGCTGTCAGGAACCATCATAGTGCCTTCAGCGCCCTTGCTTCAAATGGTGTCTCCAGGTAACTTGGGACACACTAGGCAGTGTGAGCACATACAAGACAGCACAAACAGGGGTGCAATAATACTTGGAGAACTTGCTGCACATTCTCAGACTACCACAAACTGAAGAATAATTGAGTGGTGCTCGCCCTTCTGGAGGAAGGATTTCCCTTGCAGGCTCCTACACCTGCCAGCGCGTTATTAGGTTGACTTGGCTGCCATTTTAGATGAGGAGTATCCACTCTATAGTCATAACGACTATTGCTTTAAGCCAAGTAGCGATTTGGGGCCAGATGTAAGTAGCCCAGCGGTAACGGCCGAAATTACCGAATTTCGGCCATACCGACCAGTATTGGGCATTTGAGATGTAGGAGGCAGGTTTGAGGATTCGGTAATTTACAGAACGGTAATTTAAGGAATCTGTAAATTACCGAATCCTTAATGTAGGGAGCACTCAAGTGAGTGCATTTTTCATTTAAGGATTCGGTATTTACCACCAATTACAAATTGGTGGTAAATATCGAAAACCTTTGAAAAAGCAAATTTGTGCTTTTCCAAAAGTGCCATGTGGCAGACATACATGCCCTTAGGCCATGTATGTGTGCCACATGTGTACCCATGCACTATTCAGGGGTGCAACAGGGTGCCAATGTGAGACCCTGCCACCCTTGTAAGTCTTCCCCCTATAACCGATTCGGTATTTACCGAATCAGTAATTCTCATTCATTCCTATGGGCCTCCAGACCCATAGGAATAAATGGGAAATACCGAATCGGTAAATACCGAATCGGTAATTACCGAATGTTACCGATTCGGTAAACTGTACCGAATTTTTTCCTACATAGCATTTACCAATTCTAAAATACGAATCTGTAAAATTCGGTATTTTAGAATCTGTAAATGTAGATTACCTACATATGGCCCTAAGTGCTCTAATCTGAGCTTGTCTCAACGGCTCTGAGTAGCACTCAGGCTGCTGTGCAGTGGGTGGAACTGGCAGGGGTTGCGGCTGGCTGTCACAAGAGCCCCGTTTGAATGCTCTGTTTGAATGTTAAGAAGCATTGAGGATGAATAGTGTACCCTATAAATGACTGACCTCGTCTGTAGCTCGATTAGAATGCCAACCCTAATGCCAATGACAACTAAACGCTCGTTGAGCAAGTTCACACCCCAGTCCATGCCAAACATAATTTTTTAATCAAAGTAAATATTATTGGGTACAGAGGCAGACCTGAGCTTTCTTCGCCTTCTTTCTTCTCCACTAGGAATGTCCGTGTCATGCTCAGCTTCTTCATAGTGTGACACTTGTATTTCAACTGGGGTGCACTGCCCTCATTCTCCACTGAAAAGGAAGCAAAAATGGGAACAAATTAAAAGATGGGAAAATGAGGACCGTTGGGAAGCTTAATGGTGGCACTCATTAATTAAAACGGCATGCAGCTGCAAGAATATGGTGAGAAAAGTAATTTATTAATGTTATTTTTACGAGTAACCATTAATATCTACTGAAAGGAGTGAAGGCAAAGGCATTACTGGCGGTGAAACTCAGATGAAAACTGATGCTTACCATGATCTGGATCTTCTTCAAAGATCACACAGGTGCCTAGAGTATCTGTGAAAAGAACATAAGCACCAGTGAATGAGAAACGAATGAAAGTCTGAAGGGAGAATAATTGTTCTTTTAAAATGAGCAAATTTTGTCCACATTCTTATTGTGACTCTAAGGTGTGAGGGGAAATCAAGCTCCATATTCCTTTTTGGGGTTTCCCTTGTATGTATGACCTTACTACTATTGGGCTGATTCTGATGAGGGTTGGAAATGCTTCCCGACCGAATCGGGTTGGAAATGGTTCCCACCCACTCGAATCGGGAGAGTCCGACCGACCAAGTACGATGCATCCGGATGCTTCCAGATACGATTTGTTTTGACTCCCATTGACTTCAATGGGAGCACATGTTCCTAACCGCATCATAATTGGGCACTGGGTGGGAATGCTTTCCAACCTGCATCGGAATCAGCCTCTATATGTATAGCGCTCTGATACCCTGAAGGGTCATGTTTGCGCTATATAAAACTCCTCAAATAAATGCATAAATAATTCCAATGCAACCTCTGCTCAGATTAACAAGTATGCCAACTGAGGTTTTAGTGGGTATCTCCCAACTTGGAAAAGGGGCAACCACCAACTCAAGAGTTCACTGAAGAGGCAGGAAACATATTTTGGATCTCCTTAGCTGCGGAATTTAAACCGTAGCATAAATGTTTTATTATTTTTAAGTCGGTATTCAACTCAAACATGTGCATCAGTTATACCCCACGTATTTGTAAAAGCATCCAAGAAACTTGGGAACACAGCAACTTTACACAAATTATGCACGTTGACGTCAAATAACTCTAGTTTTTAATGTAGAGCACACACATTATTATGAGCCAAAGCACTTAAATAGGACGCTTGATCAGACACTCCTGACAACCTGTGAGTAACTTAAATTCGTTGGGAAAATAGGTAGGTTTCACATTACTTAAAAATTCCAAAAACATTATTTCTTCTGTGAGTTCAAGGGGAAATCAGTTTCTTGCTCTATGTTCCAACACTGATGATTTGTGTGCACTAAGGTGTTCTTAAACAGAGACAAGCAAGCAGGTTTGGCAAAGAACAGCCATTTTTTATTATGTATTATGGTGACGACCTTAAACATGTCATTTGGAGTTATTTTAGGAGTGTAAAAAAATTGGAGAGGATCCAGATAAATTCAGTAAAGTGTCCTTGGGCGAAGTACCATTGCATTGACAAGTGCAGCTGCAGTATGACATGGGAGAGGAGCCAAGAATTTAGCAACGTAACGTGCTGCACAAGTCACGCCTGTTGCGGCGCTGCTGACTGTAAATGACGTAACTAATGTGAATTACAAGATATTACCTACTATTCTGCCACATGTGATGACCTTTCTCTTTTCTGTGAAAATCATTTAAAAAAATGTCTTAAAAACAAGAGGTTGGAAGGGCAGAGAGGCCTTTTCATTTGTAATTTTCTCATACCTGAATACTCCCCAGCAAAGACATACTTGTCAACTTGTAAGATGGGCTTTTCTGTGTCTATTCCCTGCAAATAAAAGAGCAGTACATGGCTCTTACTCGGAGGCACAAGTGTGCAAGACCCATCAGAAAGAAGAGATGGTTTCACATTATCTATCCGAAAATTAGTACAATCTCCTGCCACAGTGACTTTACGAAGATGACCCTTCAATGTGACAGAGAAATCTAAAAAGCAGTTCTAAGATTTATTTCGCTCTCCTTTGATGCATAAAACCACTCACTTGACTTTTCAGTTTACAAAACAATGCAAACATTTCGCACAATAAAGCATTCTGATGAACAAGAAATATAAATGTGTACATACTAGCAATCGTAGTCTTCAGTTGCAATAGTAAGGCATCAAAACCACAATAAAATGTAAGAAAACGAATGGCGCTGATAACAAGTATGCCAATAAAGCAAATGTATTTAATTTATTAAAAACTAAAGTGCTCTAGGTCACTGACTCAGTGTAGGTTATAGTCTACAAAACACACCAATCATTGCATTAAACCAAACTGGAGCCGAGTATGCCAGAGAAAACTATTATATTATAGTTACCGTGACAATGTACAGAGCTTGCTGATTGTCCCCATAGTGGAAAATAATAACTGATTAATGTGAAATTTCAGCTATTTATTTTCTCCGCAAAGAAAATACATTTGAATGCGAAAGCTTTCCCTTCTGCTGAAGACCCCGCAAAACAGGATTGTTGCTTGCACTTTTCCACAGTTGGTTGACTCGAAGAGTAAGTTTGGAAGTGGAAGATTGTAAAGGTATTGCAAAGATTCGTTGCATGAAGAAACTACGTGCTAATTACGACTTTTGCGCATTTGTGCCGGACAAAGACCGCCCACCTGATCACGAGTTCAACTTGTGCAAGCAGACAGTCTTTTTGCCTTTACCACGACAGTGCCCTGAAAAAGGGCACCGCAATGGGAACAGTAAAAATGTTCCAACATGCCATGGACTGTGACGTCCATGCCGTGATGGAACAGGGGAGTGCAATCAGACAGGGGACACATATTGTGCACCCCTGAAGGTATCCCTATGAAGTTTCCCCAATGCCAGCCTTTTCATGGCGGGCTCAATAACCTGAAAAGGCAGGCGGTGGAGGAATTTGTAATATGCTGGGTGGGACTGCACATGTCCTGCTCAGCATATTACATTGTCCCTCCACCACACTAGTGCAAAGGAACGATGGTTCCCTGGCACAGGCAGCGTTCCATCGCCCGTTCGACAGTGAGAGTCATAATACTGCAGACGGTGGACCGCCACTGCTGCGTCACTGCGAGAGGCCCTTAGGTCTTTGTGGATTTTTATCCCATTAGCAATGCCTACTACCCAGGAATACCCACTTTTCCACTCCATGGTTGCACATCTTGTGGAAATCCTGCACATATAAGTAACATCTCCACACAGAATGTTCTGTAGATTCTGAATTTGTAAAGCAGGGAATGAAATTTAGGTGTGGATGCAATATTTTCCTCGAGAATTGGGCCAGACAGCATATAATGACAGCTATTTTTATTATGCAGAGCAAATCATCCTTCTGTTTCTGACGTGTTTAGAGATTTATTATCCTCTCTAAACCAACAGGCTAAGGTAAATAAGGCATTCCTTTTTGTCCAATGCTAAATGCAGGGCAAAACATACAACTACAAGCCTTGCATATCTCATAAAACCAACAGAAATGGAGACCAAGGCATAGACGGCAAGGACTGTAAATAGACAGCCGTGCACATTACGGAAGAATTATGTTGCAGTTCAGAATCTCTTTACTGTAGTAATGTATCTTAGGCAAAATTAAAAATAATCGTAATAGTTAGTACCATTGATGCTGGGAGTACTTGTATGAATACTGATCCATTGCTCTTATGAAAGAGCCATTCATAATTTTAGAAGGGAAGGAAGAACCTGGGAAGACTAAAGTTAATATTTTAGCTTTCTGTAAAGTGGTAGTCTGATACTGAATATATTCATAAAGTCTAAGAGAAAACAGAGAACTGCCTACTAAAAAACACCCGTATTCTTAACTGCCTAACTTACAGATCTTTTAATGTTTAAAAAATCTGTAAGTTAGGCAGTTAGGGCCTATTAACAAACTGCATTTTGAGTATGATGTGTAGTACTACAAATCGTACCACAATATGCTATTCACAAACCTAGGTACGGAATGTACGCCTCGGCCATTTCTCTACCTATATGTGAGGTGATCACTGCACGTTAGTATACATTTCAGAAGTAAATGTGGAAGGGACACAGGAGTGAATTGAGAATTAGTTAAAATGTACAAATAAGGGGGAGGGGTGTAGAGAGGATTAAGGAGGAGTTTTGGGAGTATTGGGACGTCAGCCCACCCACAAAACAGTAAGCTCATAGCTATTTACAAACTGCGCTTCTATAGTTACGACAGCCAAAAAGGACACAAAATAGTTGCAGAGTACACTTACTCAGAACTGGAGTAAGTCTAGCTCCACATATGGCCAAGCAGTCTCGGATTGAACATAAGGAATTAGGGACTTAAAATAAATCCCCCTTCGGAAATAATGTTACATTAATTTAAAATATTTTAAGTAGCTAAAAATATAAATAAATATGTTAAAATGATTCATAGAAATACTTGACCATTGTAATTTAATTATAATATTTTACTAACTTTTTTTTACAGGTAAAACTTAATGCAACAATACATTATAATAAAACATATTTAAATGACTTTTAATTAATTATATACATCCATTTGGATACTTTTAAAGCATAATAAAAAACACATTTATAAACTTATGTGGGAGTTCATTTTTTAATTTAAACTTCAGAAAAATAATTTTAATTTAATGTATTATACTTTCATTAAAGATTTAATTCAAATGAAGTCAATAGTGTAGTAGTACTTTTTATTCAATTCTCCATTTAAAATAAATAAGTAAAATGTATTTACATTAGATTAAATCATACAAATATTTTGAATATAATTGTTTTGACATTATTAAATTGTAAAGATTTCCGCGCACGTTACCGTAGGGGGGCTCCACAGTTGGGCCGGTGATCTCCACATGGTAACATATATGGAAAATGTAAAACATTTTTTAAACTAAAAAACAACGACAACAAATGTAATGCTAAAAATTACTATAAGTAAACTTTGTACATTTAATTTAAATGTAGATCAAAATAATAAAAATGCTACAACAGTATGAACTTAAATTTGGATTAAACCTTTAATGTGAATTACATGAATTTTTTGTTCTGAAGTTTAACTTAAGAAATACATTTCCTCCTATATTACTTATTAAAAGTGATGTATATCGTTCATTAAAAGTAATTATGTTTTAATAAAACTTAAAAGATGTACTTTTGAACTTTCAATCTAGCCAAACTAATTTCTCAGATATTGGAAGATTGAGATAATTTACTATTTTAATTAATCAATTAGTGTATCCAGGAGACAGTTTTTGGTGCATATCACAAAGTTTGTGTTGGGGCACATTCATGCATGCTGATAATTTAGCAATCTGTCATTTTAAGTATAAGGGCTTTACGTGGACTCGAGTGCACAGGTTACTCGATGACAATGTGTTAGATATACCGTCCAACTTATTGTTAGTGCCACCGGATACAATGCGCTTGAAATAAGGTAGATGGGATATCTGTCTGCCAACTTGTAGACCATTTATTTATTTATTTGTTAGATTTATAACGCGCATGGCTGCCCCAGCAACGGAGTGTCCCAGCGCAGACCAACAACTCCTGGACATTAACCGCAACAACCAGCCTTATGCTGGAAAAAGCCAGGTCTTGATGGCTTTCCGGAACGCAAGATGGTTCTGAATTGTTCCGATTGACCCGGGAAGCGAGTTCCAAAGTTGCGCAGACCAGTCTTTAAATGTCATACTCTACATCAACAGCTGTGGTGAAAGGTAATGTTTCCAACTCGAACCAAACCACAATCTCATTGTTAAATTATAAAGACATGATACTCCATGTTAAAGTAATACTTTTAAATAAAAGGTTTTTTATGGTGCATAATATGCAATATTGTGTTAGTCTACAATGATAAACAACTGCAGATTTCAACCCATGTGAATTGATCTCCAGAGAGTGAATATAAACTCTGAAGGCTTTTGCTAAATGTTTATGCTGTAGAATTTCATGGCATCATATTTCACTTCATCACACTCACCAATATCTTACATCGATTTTCACATTTTTCTAGAAAATCTGAATCGAGAATGCCGGACAACTCCACCAAAACCAATTGCTCCTGAAAAAGAAATGAGGAGAAAAGCATATATGAAAGAGTCAATCTTGTATAATAAAAACAAACATGGCATCTTGACTGCAACAAGAACATAAGTAAGGCACATAAGGTCTTGCTCTTACAAGGATCCAGGGCTTATTTGCAATACGCCCTTTTCCAATATGTATAACGAGGGACATTCACTCCCCTTAAATGCATATAATTAAACCCTAGCCTACAAAAAGCAATAAGAAACTCTACCCAACTGCTAAAAGATTAATGTATTTTCTTGTGACACATTTCCCAAAATAAGTAATTCATTTCGGTTCAACATTTACTTTTTTTATGATCGAAGACTGTACTTTAACAAAGTTGTTAACTTATTTTGTGTAAGTACAACCACTCTTCTATAAAATATCCTCAATGTTGGCATGAGGGACAAATGTTACAGCTCCAGAGTATCTATATGCTTGAGAGTGCTGCGGAACTGTTCAAAAGGTGCAATAGCACTAATACAGTATTATGTACACGACCTAATTCCTGGGGTGCCACAATAGTGAGAGGTTACTGGACTCAAACTTGAGGAGTGTACCACTCTCTAGTACTGGACTATAAATGGTAATGAGGGATAGCACTCCAAAACTTCCTCGAGGAGGTGGTGTCGGAACACAGTACAACTCTCTCAAAATCTCTTAATAATGTAATGTTATTTGCAAACCTTTACTCTGTACAATGAAATATACTGTAATATCACAAAAGGAAATAGTACATATAAAACCAATGAAAACCAGAACTCTCTTGCACCTTCCTAGCCAGATATCTATGTCCAAATGCCATTACAAAGGGTAGGCGCTAAGTGCTAGTTTTTTTTTAGCATCTAGTCAAAGGGAAATGTTTTTCAATGGTGCTCACAAATACGGAGTTCACAGATTGCAGACCATACAGTCAAAAATACAACATGCAAGGTCAGTCAGTTCTCACTAGGTAGAGTTTAGCTGCAACATGTTCTGATTGCTACATCTCAAGAGGGAACTATTGTGTTTTATTTGACTGGGGGATCGTGCAACACTTCAAAGGGTCATAAGCTGCTACAACATTTCTTTGACTTCACAGGAAACCCGTACAGGTTCGAATTAATGCTCCCCTCCCAACTAGAAGAGCAATGGTAAGATGGTGATTGACCAGGAATCGCTCACAAGAGTCCTTAATGTTGAGGAACTATAAAGGATTCCATTGCCCATCCATGGGAATCCCTACTCTTTTACAGATTCTAATTAAAAGCATAGTATCTCCAGTGCAGATTGATTTTACCCACACACCCAGATTTTAGCAACACAGAAACAGTGACAGGCTAGGGTTTCAAATGCTAACATCAATGCAACTCCTCAATGGATTTAAACGCAGTTTACAGTAACGGATTCAATAATGCCTTACCTAGCTACCTCTCCATGCCAGGAGGAACTCCATATCCCTAGAAGACAAGATTGACCAGATACAGGTATTCCTGTGGTGCTGGTCAGGTCAGGGACAAAGGCAAGCTTACCAAACAAAACACAGGGCATGTTCTTTTGACTAAACAATGAAGAGCACAGACAGTCATTAGTGATCTTCCTCCCACACATCATCTGGCGACCTCAATTCCTGAGGTGAACCAGACTAGTCAACAGAGATTAAAATGTCCTCAGTCTGCTAGGTTGATAAACTCCTTATCGAGGTAGGCTCTTAACTGCATGGTGCAGCACCAGCAATTCCTAACACAGCAAACAGGTCATTTTTCCTTGGAAAGCGGTTCAACAGTAACTCTTCCAAGGAATAGTCTTCGGTCCAAGCTTGAGCCCAGCTTAGTAAGGAGAGCAGACATCAGCAGAGTGATGCTCCTGGAACTCAAATCTCTTAGCTACACTGGTGTGCAGTTCCGCCTTGGATTGAACAAGGATCCGGGAGGAAAGTACTGATCAAGCTGGCTGGTAGTTATCACCAAAGGTAACAAGCAGTTGTTTTGGATTGCTGGAAATTGTAAGGAGCTCTTCCAATTTAAAGTTGTATAGCCATTGCATTATCAGCTCACACCAGAGCCATGGACACCAGGAGGGATTCCTATGCTGTATCCAACCATATAAATATGTTTAATGGGTCAGACAGCAGAGCAAATCCTTTGACAATATGGATCGGGCAGGAAGTGGGGACAGGACTCGGAGCAAGGAGGCTGGCACTCTCGCCTACACAAGCCTGTAAGGCATGTAAAGGGTGCAGACTCCCAGGTCACTGGAGACACAGGTAGCCTTACAGAAATCCCACTACCATTTAGCGTTGCCATGCATACACAGAGATAACCCAAAAAGGGTCCCTCCTGCATTCTAACAAACAAGCACCCAGGTTTCACACTTGTCTTACACCATACAGACAGTATACGTAAACCTTTTACTCATACTCAATCAGATGGAAGTGAAATACTCAGTTAAAGAAAACTGCAGGACCTTTTGCAAAGGGGAGTACGGTTGGCATTTCCTCTACAAACAGACGAGAGAAAAGTCCTGTCTTTCACTCAAAATAGCACGGCACCAATATAAGTTCTACAAAGCTTGATTTAGGCTGAGTAGTCACTCCCTTAGTTATCACTTTGGGTGTCCATCTTGACCCCAAAGCACTGCAAGCAGAGAGAGCAGTGGCACTGTCAGCACGCTTGAATGTCAGTATCTCTAAAGGAATACCACAGTGATTCCATAAACAGAAGAAATAACAGTGCAGGGGAGCAAGCGCTCCAGAGCCATGACAGGGGCTTTCCGTTTCTGTACTCTTCCACAGTTTGCAGCCTTTTTTCATGTGTATCCCCAACTCTTTTTAAGATTGCAAATTCTGTGTCAGTTATTGGTTTCATCCTATTGGTCGAACATCTTTTTTCTAGACCTCTTGTATATACTTTAGTATATACTTATATGTGTATGTATTTTGTGGGCTCTGGAGAACAGCCCTCGGACTTGTCTGCTTCTGCTTAGTGACTTTTTTTTTACCAGGAAGGGTCAGTAAAATACCAGAATTGCTTTTTGCTTGTTGAACTGCCTCTATTTACCTGTCTTCATAGAGAATGACCAGTAGAGGTCAGTAAACTCGCAGAATTGCTTTCTGCTGAGGGACTTTCTTTTTTTAATTTTTCTGGCAACTGCCTCTATTTTACTTTTTTGATAGAAAACGACCAGCAGAGGTCAGTAAAATACCAGATTCACTTTAGCATTCTCTAGAGTCCAGTCCATAGAAATTGTCTTCCATGTGCACACGTAGATAATAATATTTTTTCAAATCTTGTATGTGCAGTGATATGACCACGGAAGGCCCTGATTTTATATTAAAAACAGAGCCTTGGACTATACCATTTCCAGGTGAAAGGCAATATTTCTCTCCATGTGTTCCCATACCTGGCCTGTCATGCAGTTTGGAGCCTACTTTCCCTCCATGTTAAAGAACAGTAGATGTTTCAGCACCCAGGGCAATGTTCTTCATAGCTAAATACATACCCGGCCCCAAAGGAGACACCGATTATATTGCAAATGCTTGTTTCTCTTACGAACAAGAATAGACAACACGTCTAGCATCTTTCAATCAACTCCAATACACCACAAGTACTCTAAAGAAAAAAGAGAAAAGCCACTGCCTAGCCGTCATATGTAGGTTTACTTGGTGAATTAGTACAGCATTTAGAAATGGCTGTGAAAAGTCTGAATAATAACAATTACGATGCAAATTATGTTTTTGCTGTGCACAATGGGACCATGGAATGCCCTGAATATCACTATGTTCCGCCTCTCCACTCAGTGGGATGGGCCAAAAGGAATAGAACAGCGCACACATGGTGCGGAACCAAGTGGGGTAAAAGGCATTCTCCGCCAGAGGGAGAGAGGCTAAACAGTTCTCCACTGAGTGACCCTGGCCGGAGGACCAACACCCCGAACACCCGGAGGACAATGTTTTCGAGGTGGTTGGGGGATAAAGGGGCCAAGAGGTCAATTGAAATAAAGGAGATCATGACAGGGAGACTGGTCTTGGAAAGGTCCAAGCTTCTACAATTCATAGACAACTGGATCCGTACTCTAGTCACAAAAGATGAACTGTCCCAGTGCTTTGAGATGGTGAGGGCTCAGAAGGCACAGTCAGAGCAGCCACCCCTGGTCTCCCCCACCCGGCTGCCCACCACACACTCTAATTGTCAAACTACTTAACTACAGATATAAAGGCAATACTGAGAGCTGCACGTAGACCAGGCAAGGTGATGCACTGTGAAGCACAGGTGATGTTCTTTCTAGACTACACTAGACTGGTGTTAAAGCAAAGGAAGCCCTTTGATGAGGTCAAAATGAAACTCGAAGACATGCTGCTGAGATACGTGCTCCTATACACGACAAAACTAAAGGTACTTTTTAACCCTAAAATTCTTTCGTCTTCCAGACCCCCAAAGAAGTAGCGGAGTGGACGGTGGATCGGAGGGATACTATGCAAGAAACTTGAATTGATACTAAGGTATTTGGAACCCACTCAGTTAAAGGGGCCATGGCTTCAAAGGTTTCTCTCTTGGGGCTCGTCTGGAAGATATTCTTAATGCTGTAGACTGGTGGTCAAATTCTACCTTCAAAAGGTTCTACTTTAAACCAGTCCAAAACATGGCTTCATTGGCTATCGAAAAGTTTTAAACCAGCATACTTCTTGCCCACGGTTCTGATATAGAATCAAACATTTTCTAGCTATCATAACAGAAAATTTCAACTCTATTAAGGACACGGAGGCGAGGATTAGCCCACCCAAGTGGCATACGATTGCACCCTTCCTAGGGCAACCTAATGTTCGTAAATATGGGTGTATGTATTATATATATATATATATATATATATATATATATATATATATATATACACACACACACAAACACATATATATACACACATTTATATTATATATATACAGAATGATTGTCGCATAAATGTTTAACTCTCTGTTTGGAACTGATATCTTCGCTTGAGAGGCTTAAGAGTATGGATGTTCCCTGACTTTTGTTTATGTACTCTTCAGGATGCGTCGAATCTAAACAAAACTGATGACGTTGTCATTCGATTTCGGTCGCAAGAAGAAAGAGGAGGTGCCAGCTGCAGAGACAAGGGACTATCAAGGGAACTCTAGACTGCTTAGACTATGATTAATGTTGCTATTTGACTTTTATTTATTTTATTTTATTTTAAAAGTTTTATATAGTGGGGACAAGATCTTTGCAGCTATCAGAGCGCTTTACAGAAGCAGGAGGTAGGGTAGACAAACACTTGAAAACAATATAATATTCGGTAGTGAGTGAGTTGCAAAGTAGGGTAGCAATCGCACAAGAGTATACACACTAATAACAATCAGGAAACAATAATATAGAAGCCGTGCAATGTCGAATCGAATAATATTATAGCACCCCAGAGGGTGGGTAAACACACTGTTGAAAACAATATAGTAGTCAGTAATAAGTCAATTGCAAGTTAGTAGAGCACTCAAATCACAGTGTAAACCCTAATAAACAATCTGGAAACCAATAATATAGCATCCGTGCAATGATTTTGATCCAGTAGCAACCAAAAAAGAGTCTAACATAGATAAACATTCAGGTAGCCGATAATATAGGAGCCGTGTAATGTCATTGTTCCAGTAGCAATGGGGTTCAGGTGAACTTAGCCATAAGGATGGCTTTTACCTCTTTCTTGAAGAGTACAGTGGAGGGGATAAGCCTAGTTTCTGGCGGGAGTGCATTCCAGATCTTGGGTGCCATTCCTGAGAAGGAGCGTTTGTATGTTTTTTCCTTCCGGAATCTACGAGGTTTCAGGAGGAGATTTTTTGTGCTTCTGTTGGATCTAGAGCCTCCTGATATAGTCAGCTTGTGAGTGAGGTAGTTGGGTGACTTGTGGTGTACGGCCGAGTGTGTCATACAGGCAATTTTCAGCTGAACTTTGGCTTCAAAAGGCAGCCAGTTCAGGGCTTTTAAGTCAGGGGATATATGCGAGTGTTTTCTTGAACCAGTGATGAGTCTCGCGGCCGCGTTCAGGGAGGCTCTTAGGGGTGCCGTTGTTGTTAGGGGGAGCCCGCTGAGAGCCACAATTCCGTAGTCTATGCGAGGAATGACTAGGGCTTGTACAACAGTTTGGAAGTCCTTGGTCGGTAGGAAGGGTTTGAGTTTTCTCAGCGTGTTGATTTGGAAGTTGGCTCCCTTAGTTGCTTTGCTAATATGCTGCTGCATGTCGAGATTGGAGTCAAGTGTGATGCCAAGGGATTTCGCCGAGTCCACGATGGTGGGCTGGACATTGAGTGGGGTTAGATGATTGAGCCAGGTTTGGGTGATGGCCTTTTTCGCAGGAGGTGAGATCAGAAGGAACTCAGTTTTCAGAGCATTTAGTTTGAGGTGATTATCGGCCAGCCATGCTTGGGTGTTTCTTAGTGTGGCATTCAAAAGTTTGATGTCTTCAGGGGATTGTAGCTTGAGGTAGAGTTGAGTGTCATCGGCGTACATATGGAAGTGTACATTTGATGCTTGAAGCAAGGTAGTGAGTGGTTCCATGACGAGGTTGAACAATGTGGGGGATAGGGAGGAACCTTGAGGGACGCCTAGTGTTACGGGCACAGGTGAGGACAATGCGTTGTTGATCCCGAACTTCTGAGACCGGTTGTGCAGAAAGGACGTGAACCATTTGAGAACAGTCCCGGATATGCCCATTCTGGTATTTAACAGCTCCAGTAGATTCTCGTGTTTGACTGTATCAAATGCTGAGGAGAGATCAAGAAGAATGAGGAGGCAGGACTCATTGTGATCAAGGATTTGGAGGGCGTCATCAATTATGTGTGTCATAGCCGTTTCTGTGCTATGTTTTGCTCTGAATCCTGATTGGTGAGGGTTGAGGAGGTCAAACTGATCAATGTGTTTTGTCAGTTGGAGTTGTACGCATTTTTCTAGCAATTTGGCCAGAGTGGGGATATTGGTGATAGGTCGGTAATTGTTTAGGTCGGCCGGGTCAGCTGTGGGTTTCTTGAGTATAGGCGTGACTTGCCCTATCTTGAGGGAGTCTGGGATGAGTCCTTGTTGAAGGGAACAGTTGATGATTTTAGTCCAGAGTGGGAGGAGCAGGGGGGTGAAGGCTTTAACAGCATTGGCAGGTAGGGGGTCTGTGAGGTGATTGGCGGGCTTCAAGGTGCCGAGCAGCTTGGGAATTGATTCTTCAGTATACGTGTCGAAGGACGTCCGTGAAGCGTTGCTTTTAGGTTGAGTGTTAGTAATGCATGTGGAGCAGGAGTATCGACTTACATCCTTGAGGAGATCACTTCTTATATTGTCAGTCTTTTGCTTGAAGAAAGCAGAAAAGTCTTCACAACTTGGAATATCCTTTGTTGAGCTGTTAGGTTGAAGAGGTTGGGTCTTGGTTTGGATTTTGACTAACTCAAACAGCTTTCTTGGTCGGTTTTTTGCTTGATCCAGCTGTTGGCTAAAGAAGACTGATTTTGTGCGTTTGATTTTTCTGAAGTAGGCGTTTCTCTTACTCTTGAGCGTTCTAAGGTGCAGTGCTGAGGGGTCAGATCTCCATGTGCGCTCTGCCATGCGCATAGCACGTCTGTCTTCATTGAGTCTACCATCATACCATGGGTTCGAGTTCTTGGTGGCGACTCTCTTCATTTGCAGGGGTGCGGCTTCATTGATTATTGCAGTCATAGTGTCTAGGTAGAGGTCGGTCAGAGAATGTACATCAGAGACGCCCGTCGGGGGAAGAAGGAGACTGCCTGTGTGGGCAGGCAAGGAGCTTGGATTAAGATTCTTCATGTCCCTCTTACAAATATTGGTTTTGGAAGGTTGAGCCGGGTTAAGTTTGACCTTTTCGTTGATGAAGAAGGTGATGATGTGGTGGTCTGACCAGTCACAGGGTTTGATTGCCTCCAGCTGGGTAGAGTCTTCTTTGGCGATGATAAGGTCAAGGATAGAGCCTTTTTCATGTGTTGGACGGTTGCAGATTTGGGTGAGGTCAAGCGCGTTGAGGAAAGTCTTAAGGCTATTCACCACAGCGTCTTTCTGGTCGTTCCAGTGGAGGTTGAAGTCTCCCAAGTAGATTTGAGTGATCTGTCGACCGGCGTTGGTGGTTATCGTGTCCATGAGTTGTTGGGAGAAGGTGAGGTTGTCCCCGGGTGGATGGTAGATGACATGAAGGGAGCATACCGGTTTGCCCTCGCTAGAAATATCGAGGCAGATGAGTTCGCAGGAGGTGAGGGAGGGGGAGGGACCTTAAGTAGACTTTTATACCAGGGGTTTTGGGAAATGAAGTCTTGTTCGGTTTTTTACTTGCCTGCTGTAATAAAAAGTGAAGAAAGTACAGCATAATCCTCATCTCAATGTCCTTAACAGAATTGAAACTTTCTGTAACAATAGCTAGGACATTTTTCATTGTGAGAGAGTTTCTCGTCCAACTGATTTTTCCTCAACCACCTTCAATACCTGGTTTAATTTACTTTTATTATGGCGAACTGCATTGGTTTGCTATGGTTTATTAAAGGTGTAAATGACAAACAGCCGAGCTTTATTGGATTAATTGTGGCAAAATTCAGACATTTAGGGGCTCATTATGATACTGGGGATGGGAGCGACCGCCAGACGTGTGGCGGTCCCATCGGCCCAATTAGGATGCACCCTCCATCCGTCCCTTTTAACATTGCGGACGGTGCTGCTGGCTGCAGTGCAGTCCGAAATGGCAGAAGGGCATGCACAGTATTTCCCTGCACCACGTGGCAGGCACCACGTGTGCAGTGAACTGCAGGGGGGTATCATGGGTACCCCCCAAGCGCACCCCCCAACGGGCCCCCAAAGCCATACACCGCCAGCCTTTCCATGGCAGCATCTCTGCCATGGAAAGGCCTTTCACCACACAAATCCAAATATGGCTCAGTTTGAGCAAAGACCAGGGGACAGTTCGATGCTGCCAGCAAAGGCATTGCAAAAGATAGTTCAACCTTCTGCAAAAGGTGGTCGCTATCTGCTCAGGCAAATATCGGAAATTGCCTTAAGGGGCTCCAAAGAGAAAGGATAACTAATAGATAATCAACAATCGATTTAGAAGCAGATGTGATGCATGTCCACGCTGGCGGTTTATCGTCCTTTAACCTGCCATTTACTATTCTGAACCCTATATTAATGAATTTGTCTGAGAGCTTTTCTTGAGACTTATCATGCCGATTTACTGGAGGAGTTGCTTGTAAAGGTGTATTCCATAGTAGATCCTGTTCTGCTGATTGTTCATCTGTAAGTGATTCCTAAACAGATTTATATTGAAGTCTCCAGATATTATAAAGTGGGATTCACTATGTGCCTGTTTTAACTTTGTTTTTTTTTTACTTTATTTTTTATTTTGCAATTTAATAGGAGGCAAACAAAGAAACAGTAGGTTTAAGGAAACACAAAATTACATCAAATAGGTACATAAACATATTATGTAAATCAATAAATAAGTTTAAGAAAAAGAACAATCAAATAAGACAGTGAAAAAAATAAAAAACACTATATCTCAGTGTGAGAGCCAGTCCTCAAAAGGGGCCCAATTCTTGGATGCAATTTTACGTCTTCTCATCCCCCTCAACAAATAAACAGAAGATTCTAATTTATACCATGCACGCATCCTAGCTTTCCAATGACTAAAAGTAGGAGCCTCAGGACTTAACCACTGTGATGTTATACATAGTCTGATCATAGCCATTACAATAAACAAAAATGAACGGGTATATCTTGTTCTTTCGATACCACTTCAATATTCAAATCCGGTAATAATTAACTCTGATGTTAACTGAACCTGAATCTTAAGTACTTGATTAAGAAAAACCTCAATTTCGTTCAGAAATATATTCAGATCCGGACATGCATAAAACATATGAATTGCGTCTGCAGCAAATAATTTACATTTGGAGCAGGAGTCGCCCCAGATCCTCTAGCACCACCCCAGCTCGCAATCTTGGAAGGGGTGTAATAAAGATCAAACAAAGCCATATAGCTTTGAGTTCTTAAAGGGCCAGAGGTTAAAACAGATCTGGCTAATTCAAGTGGGAATGTAAGATCTATTATTGGAACATCAAATTCAGCAGCTAGTTTGATATTCTGAGCCTCCTTGTCATCCGGAAGTTCGGATAGCATATATTGATAAAGAACACCTATACTAGATTTTTTCTTGATCAATTCTACAAGGGGAATCTTAACAAACATATTAGTATTTTGAGAAAGTTGTTTATCCAAATAACTTCTGACTTGCAAATACTTGAAGAAATGATTGGAATGAAGCTGAAATTTCTCCTTAAGAAAGGAGAAAGGGGGGGGCGTAGCCAAGATGGCGTCGGAGTAGGACGCTTCTCCGAGCCTCTCCGGCGCCGATCCAACGTAGCATCTAATAGCAAGGTCCTGGGCGAGCGGACTGGCTCCAAAAGTGCGGCGGAGGTCACCGGTGCATAGCGGAGAGGTCCGGTACCGTCGGTGGAGCAGAGCGGCACTTGCAGCGACCGCAGGCGCAGCTGCGCTTTGAGGCCTAGAAGCGCCGGCCTCGCGTGGTTCAGAGGCCGGCTCGGAGGATTGCGGCACCCGCTGTTGAGGAGGAGGGGCCCGCCTTCGATCTCCCCTTCGCCGGACGAGGGAGGAGGAGCGCGCCTTACCGGTGAAGAGGCAGACCTGGGCACCGGTTTGCCTCGGGGGAAGTCGGCGGTGCTGGCCTGAGGCGTGGAGAGGGACCCAGAGGCGGCGGAGCAGAGACACACCGCGGTGTTCACCCGAGGGGGTGGTCGGAGGCGCCTGGGTGCTCGCGGAGGCTGCACACGCCGGGGGCCGCTGGGGTGAGTCGGATCGACTGGTGGGGGCCCCGCACTGGACACAGGAGGAGGAGAGAGGTGCCGGTGCCGGCGGAGAGGGCCCGGCGGGTGGGCAGAGCCGAGCGCTGATTTTGCCCGCATCGTGGACGTAGCCTGAGTGATAGCTGCGGTAATCTTGACCGCCCAACATCAGCCTGCAGATCAACGTGGTGATACTAGCGCCGGCCATTGGGAAGCATAACGGCACGAGGAGGTCGGACGCCTGCACTACCACGTGGGCCGCGTGAGCGGGCCGGTAATGCCTCGGAGTGCAGATTGCGGCGAAGGGGCATGAAGAACGCGGACCCCGACTTTGGGCAGGAGGTGGAGTAAGCTGCTGCCGCTGGGACATTGCATCGACCGCCATATGAGCGCACCCCGGCAGGGAACGTCGCGGGGCCATTTTGTCTGGCCTCCCCTGGTGTGACTGGTTGGCTATCGCCTGCACCTGGGTTGGAAGAAGCTGCATTGTCTTTCCACGCTCTGCCTTCCTGGGCACGGATATCGGGGATGGGCGCTCCTTGACCTTTTGGTGCGGAATACTCGCTAAAGAACTGCCACCTGGGTATTAGACGAGCGGGGAAGCTTTGAGGGCTTCCTGGATAGAGGGGAGGAGATCGTTTGGACTGATCAGTGGGGGACGTTGCCCATCTGCGGACCCGGTGATCCCATAGGGACCTGCCCTTGAGTGTGTGGGGAGTGAAGGTCACCCGGGCTGAGTGCTGCCCGCCACGATGTCCAATACGCTACGCAAGGGGCACCCAGGGAAGGATGGAGCATCTAAGTCCTCACAGCAACCGGCATCCCCAGGGGCCAGTGGCTCGTCGAAGCAGTCGGACGACGAGGCACCTGTAACCAAGGCTTTTATGTCTGAGCTTTTTGCCTCCATCAAGGAAGATATTTCTGAGCTCCGCGCACAATTGGCGTCGGACCTCCGGGAAGTACGGAGAGATGTGGACGGAATTGGCGAGAGGGTGGCGACCCTAGAGGACCATGATTTGAGTGTGGCTAATGATGTACACCTGCTGCAGCAAGATATCATCCGTCTCACAGAACAGAACTTGGATTTGCAGACCCACGCTGAGGACTTGGAAAACCGGTCCCGAAGGAACAACATCCGCATCCGAGCAGTGCCGTGGGATGGTGAGGCGGGCGACCTGCGCGGCTACGTTCAGGAGCTGTTTTTGCAGATTTTGGACGAGGAGGATGTGCGGGAAATTAGGATGGACAGAGTACATAGAGTGGGGTTGCCCAGGCGAGGAGGGGGGCCCCCTCCTGACATCCTCGTCTGTGTGCATGATTTCCAAGTGAAAGAACGCATCCTCCGTAAAGCCAGGGCCATCACATCACTGCAGTTCAGGGACCACCGTCCTCAGCTTTACCAGGATTTGGCAGCCTCTACGCTACAGAAGAGGAGGGAGTTCCGTCCAGTGACTTCCTTCCTGCGGGAACGCAACATCGCCTACTCCTGGGGTCACCCCTTCCGGATCATCTTCCGATGGCAGAATCGGCTGGCACAGATTCGCTCTCTCCAAGTGGCGAAGGACCTCCTGGGTTTGAACGACCTCACGCCCTCTCAGGGAGCGAGCACATCCCCATCTCGGAGGCGCCGTCGCTCTTCCTCCTGGCACAGAGTAGGCGCATCTCCGGACCGGCGGCGGCCGGATCGCAATACTAGCTTGCAGGAAAGGGGTAATGCGGTGGCTTGGGTGGCCTCGGCAACTTTGGCAGATTCCCAACAAAGCTTCGGAGCGGCATGACACCTGGAGTTGGAGGGGCGTCGACCCTTCGGTCTGGGGGTATGGATGTACTTTAGGAGGAGACACCCCGGACCGTGGCCGAGGGGGTCACCGAGTTGGTCCCCCTACCCCAATTCCAGTCCGGAGGGTCCTTCACGAACATTGGACTACTGGAACTGATGAGTATTCTCTTCAACTTTAGTGTTTTGAGTTTTTTCTTCCTGTTGTTTCTTCCTTTACAGGGGAGGTCGGGAGTTGGGGGTTTTGGGGTGAAGGGTGTGGGGGGGCTCCGTGGTGGTGTCGAGGGGGGTCTGTTGAATGGTTGGATGAGGTTGTGTGCGAATGTTCTAGGTGGGCGTGGTCTGGGAGGAGTTGTTGTCAAGACTGTTACAGGCTGGGGAGGGCTGGGGGATACATGGGGAGAGACTTGGTTGGCCTACTGACTTTACCTCCGACTGGAGGGCTCCCGAGTGCGGGGGAGGGAACTCATGAGATGGCGGCTGAGAGTCCCGGGGTTCTATTGTATTATGCCGGTTAGCATAGGGACTTGGAATGTCAAGGGTATGAACTCACCGCAAAAGAGGCAGAAGGTATGGAAGTATGTGGTTGACCACCAGCAAGAAACTCATTTGGCACGGAAGGATGATTTGCGCCTGCGGCATAGGGCATATCCCATTATATATAGATCCTCTGCTGCCACGAAGCATAGAGGGGTGGCCCTCCTTTTCCGCGCTGCACTCCATTTCCAACCTGTAGAGGTGCGCAATGATAAGGATGGCCGATTGTTGATGGTAAAGGGGCTCGTTCAGGGGTGGCTGTGCACCTTTGTGGTAGTATATCTCCCCAACTCTGGTCAAAATAAATTTTTACAAGGCTTGTTGCAAAAAATTGGGGATTTTGCGGAGGGGAACCTGTTTCTATTGGGGGACTTTAATTTGGTGTGGGATAAGGAGATGGACAGCTCTGGGGGTCACAGGGCAGGCAAGGGAGTGTTCTCTACTTCATCGCAGCAGGTGGTGGGGGAGCTGGGGCTGATTGATGGGTGGCGGTTTTTTCATCCTACTTCAAAGGACTACACATTTTTCTCCCATGTACACCATTCCTACTCCTGTTTAGATCACATTTTTCTCGGCCAAGCACTGCGCGGAGATGTCGTGGATGCCACCATCTTCCCGATATCCGTTTCGGATCACAGCTTGCTGGTGCTTAGCCTCCGTTGGTCGCCGTCCGGTGCTGGACAGCGGAAGTGGTACTTCCCGGCATCGGTGATCAGGGATGATACCTCCAATAAAGCGTTGCGGCTTGCCATTAAGGAATTCTTTGAGCTTAATCCCCCGTCGGATACCTCGTTCTCGAACACGTGGGACGCCTTTAAGGCATCAATCAGGGGCACGTGTCTAGGCCTCAATGCGCAACTCAACAGACTGCGACGGAAGGACCGTGAGGCCTTAGAGGCTGAGGTGGTTGGCCTCGAGCGGGCCCACAAGCTCAACCCCTCGAGAGTGACCCTCCGACCATTGACGGCGGTGGGGGGGAAGCTGAGGGCTCACTACACCAACAGAGCCGAACTCACGCTCTTGAGACTGGGGCGACAGTCCTACTCCTGTAGGAACAAGGTGGGCAGGCATCTGGCGCGTCAATTACGTGATAGGAGGGAACGAGAATATATAGGAGGCATTAGAGATGCCGCGGGAATACTGCAGCATCAGGATGAAACGAAGGCGGACATTTTTGGCCGCTACTATGCTGAGCTTTACACGGGAGATAGTCTTGGAGCGGAAGCCCAAAGGGAGTATTTGCGACGCCTGCCCCTACCCCAGATATCTAAAGAGTGGAATGAGTTGCTGGAGGCGCCAATCTCTAGGGAGGAGGTCCTTGAAGCCATTAAAAATTTGAAGTTACACAAGGCACCGGGGCCGGATGGTTATACCGCTGTTTTTTATAAATCGTACGCTGCCGAGATATGTGACTTCCTAGTGTCTCTTTTTAACGATATGGCACTGTCCGGGTCTTCTGCAGGGTCTCTGGCGGAGGCGGTGATCACGGTCCTGCCGAAGCCGGGGAAGGATTCCGCACTCTGTGCTACCTTCCGCCCCATAGCATTGCTCAATATTGACGCTAAATTATATTCAGCAATCCTGGCGCGCAGATTACAAGATCTGATGCCGGCGATCATACACCCTGACCAATCCGGATTTATCAAGGGGCGCCAGACCCACGAGAACACCCGCAGAGTGGTTAATTTAATTGAAAAGGCGGACAGGTTCCGCATCCCAGCAGTGCTTGTGGGTCTGGACGCGGAAAAGGCCTTTGACCGGGTGGACTGGGGCTTCCTGTTTAACACGCTATCGGCTTTTGGGTTCTCGAGAAACTTTATCACCATGGTGAGGGCAAATTTTTGCAGTCCCAGATCGAGAGTGGTGGTGAATGGCCAGATGTCGGCATTTTTCCCGCACTCGAGGGGCACCAGGCAGGGCTGCCCCCTCTCTCCCTTGCTGTTCGCGCTCAGCATTGAACCTCTAGCGATGGCAGTGAGAGAACATGAGGGGGTGCGAGGCTTACCGTTCACAGGAGAGCAACACAAGATCACGCTATTCGCGGACGACATCTTGTTTTCTGTAGCAGACCCGGAACATTCATTACCCTGCATTAGGGAGCTCTTGCTAAAATATGAAGAAGTGGCGGGCTTCAAGGTGAACTATAGCAAATCATATATTTTGAACTTGACTCTCTCGCAAGCGGAAGTGGACCACGTACGGACACTGACACCTCTAGCCTGGGCCACTGGTTCAATTGTTTACCTGGGAGTCCACTTGACTCCGACGGTGGTCAAATTGTTCTCGGCCAACTTCCCACCTCTTCTGGCGAAGACTCGAGCTGAATTGGAGAGATGGAAACCCAAATTCCTGTCATGGTTGGGCAGGATACATGCAATTAAGATTGTTCTTCTTCCTAAATATCTGTACTTATTCCAGGCTTTGCCCATCCCGCTAGACAGCAATTACTTTCGGCAACTTAAGACACAGATACTGCGATTTATTTGGCAGGGGGGCCGAGCTCGTCTATCCTTTGCAGTTCTACGCCGGCCTAGATTAGAGGGCGGGGTGGGGCTTCCGGATCTGCAACTTTACTACAAGGCGGCCCAATTGAGGGTTCTGGTGGAATGGTTGCAGCAGCTATCAAAAAAACATTGGCTGCACATGGACCGGAGTGTGGCTGGCCGGTCGATATGGGGCCTGGCCTGGAAGCCGAATAGGGACCGACCCTTGAATGCTTATATTAGTACCCCCACGGGTACCACGTTGAAGGTCTGGGATACCTTGGTCGCGGATGAGCGGTGGACAACATTCCCCTCACCATTTACACCTTTACATTTCAATCCGGCCTTTCCACCGGCGCTTAGAGAGGGGGCTTTTGATGCCTGGAGGGAGGGTGGCTGTAGGGCATTGACTCACCTGTTTCATGGACCAGACCCCCTTACTTTTGCTAACTGTGTGCGGGACTATCAGGTACCGCAATCCGATCGGTACCGGCATGTACAGTTGTTGCACTGGGCCACATCGCCGGGGATACTGGAGGCAGCCACGAGACCCCCCACGCCGTTTGAAGCATTTTTGCTGCGGACGTCTGCCATGAAGGGCGTTATCTCCTTCCTCTATCAATTGTTGCTTAAATCGGAAATGTCGCCTAGACCACGCTATATGGAACAGTGGGAAGAGATGGTGGGGAGAGATATCACCAATAATGAATGGTCGGCGCTTTGGCGAGACATGACCCAATTTAATCACTCGCTCCATCTGAGAGAAGCACATTTGAAGACTCTCACGCAATGGTACCTATGCCCAACCAGGCTCCACCGCATATACCCAGCGACATCTGATAAATGCTGGAGGGGATGTGGACTCCTAGGGGACTTTCGCCATATCTGGCGGGACTGCCCAGTGATCCGGCCCTATTGGGAGGAAATCCTCTCACATATCAAGGATATCCTCCAATATCCTATAGAGGATTCTATAGCCTCGGTACTGTTGGGCCTGCGAGATCCTGGCCTTGAACATCAAACGCGAGCTGACAAAAAGATTCTGTGGCTTTGCCTGGGGGCGGCCAAACTAACGTTGGCGGCGGCATGGAAGCGGAAGGAGGCACCAGCAATCTCTCTGTGGCACGCACGATTGTGGAAGCTCTTGAGCTTGGAAAGAATGGCGGACATCTTCCTCGGTAATTTTAAGAACTTTACACTCATATGGGGACCCTTGGTTGCCTTTCTATCTAAGGGCTTACCATCGGCTGTGTGCCCAGCTTCTTTGAGATCTCTACATCTCTTCCAAGTTTAGTGCGGCCCTATGAATGAGTGTGGGTATGTGTGTGTCACCACCATGGGAGGGGGGGAGGGGGGAATGGGAGTTATACCTTTCTATTTCTTTTGGGCTACTGAGGTGCACGACAATGTCAGTAGGTACATCTGACTTGGCTACGCAGGTCCGTGGGCCCGATCGTTTTGGAACTTAATTTGTTTACATTGTATGGCACCGATGGTAGGTTGCCTGAGCTAGTGACTTACCACTCCTTGATTATATCCAGTGCTGTCGAACTAGACCTATCTCTGCGCTATGAAGACGCCATCATCTTAATTTGAATTGATCCCCCTGCGTGGGGAAATATGCGGCACCTCAGTGCTCTTTCCTGTGTTTCCTTTTGTTCTATGCAAAATAAAAAAAAATTACAAAAAAAAAAAAAAGAAAGGAGAAAGAAGCCATTTGCCCATCTTGGGCAAAGTCACGATTTCCTTCAAGCCTGACAACCTCCATTTAAGCATTATCCCATCCTGAAAAATTAATGGTGACAAACCAGAGGTACTAAGTGGGGTATAGTAATTAAGCTTGGAAATAGCAACGCGACGACAAATTTTATGCCAGATGGAAAACAAGGTCCAGCAAGTCTTAAATTTAATTTTCCTAAAATAGCTTGGTTCTAAAACTCACGTTTAAACTCCCTTAGCAGCATCACCAAGTACAATATCATAAACAGAGGGAGAGCAACTCAAAGGGATATTAGCTTGATCGCCCACCAACGGCAAGCCAAAGTGTAGGATCATAGCTGCCCAATAATAATACAACAAACTGGGAACGGACCAACCACCTCGATCCCGAGGTAGGTGAGTCCACTTGGGAGCTCTTCTTGCCTGACGATATCCCCATAGGAACCGTTGGCATATTCTTTCGGCTCTGGCCAGGGTTACCTGGGGAATCAAAAGAGGAATAGACCTGAAAAGGTATACAAATTTGGGTAAAACAATCATCTTCAAAATATTGCAGCGCCCGTGAAGTGATAGGTGTAAATGATCCAATCTCTCAAGTTTGGTATGGAGAGAGTCAATTACGGGAAGATAGTTCAAGTCAGGGATCTAGTCCACTTCCGGCGTAATCTGCACCCCTAGGTACGTAGCCACACTAACAGCTGAAGAGAATGAAGGAGACACACCAGCGGATTGAATCACTTGAGTCTTTGTGATGTTAAGCTTATAGCCAGATATGGCACCAAATTTCCCAGCCAAAGACTCTAGGGCGGAAAAGGAGAAATCGACATCATCCGTTAAAACGACGATGTCATCGGCATATGCCAATGCTTTATAATCCATCCCCTGAGCTGTAGCTAAAGAGATATCCTGACAGTTTTCAATCATACTTAAAAAGGGCTCGATGAATAAAGCAAATAGCAGAGGGGAGCAAGGGCAACCTTGCCTAGGCCCTCTGCTAATGCTAAAATACCCAGATTCTTTCCCTGATATGCGAATAGCTGCCATCGGAGAGAGATATAGCGCTTGAAGGGCATGGATAAACCCATCAGTTAAACCTTTCCAATGCAATACTGCCCATAAAAACCCCCAGGAGACCCTGTCAAACGCCTTCTCGGCGTCTAACAGGATCACCCCGAGGGGAGTCCCGGTGACCTGCGCCCAGTCGAGAAGGGTGACAACGCAACAAACATGATCAGTTGTATCCCTACCAGGGATAAACCCATGTGGATGATTAGAAACAAGAGGGGTTATAATTTGAATCAATCTGAATGCTAAAATCCTTAAATAAATTTTGCTATCAGTATTGATAAGCGTTATTGGCCTATATGATGCAGGGTTCAGCTCGTCTTTTCCTTTCTTCTTAAATAAGACAATGGTAGTATATCACCAAGAATCTGGAATATCACCAGCTTGAGCCGCCCGAAAAATAGTGAGCAGATCTTGTCTTAATATTGGCAAAAAGGTCTTATAGAACTCAAGGTGGATGAGATCAGGGCCGGCGGCCTTGCCGTTGGCCAGGGATTTAATAGCGTTTTCAAATTCTTCCCAGCTGTTAGGTGCTGATAATGACTGATTTTCTTCTTCTGTTACCGTTGGAGTATCTACAGCATCTAAAAATTCGTCTAGCCGGGCCTGATTTTGGATGATACTGGGCTCCTCTGTGTGCAGGCTGGAGTAGAAGCTCACAAAGACATCCAAGACACCGTTTGGGGTCTCCTGAAGGTCACCCTGATGGTCCCTCACCCGAATAATCTGATTTGCCATAGCCCTTTGTTGCAATCTTTTCACCAGGACCCTGCCTGAATTTTCCCCAAATTCATACATTGATGTACGGAACGTGTGTATTTAGCTGCCAAGTCTTGATAAAATGGATCGAGCAAATTGGATTTCAATATAGCGACCGCCTTCTGACTCCGTGTCAACGGATGCCCTAATCCGGAGGGTGAGGAAGGCAAGAACCGGTGGCAGAAGGTTCTCCATAAATGTGGCCACCCTGTGGAATTCCCTCCCTCTGCACTTACGCTCGGAAGAGAGTCTCCTTCGGTTCCGTAAACTTTTAAAAACTTACCTATTCCCTGTTTAGTTCCTGTCCCATTGTGGTAGCGTATCCTTCTGGTTGAGCGCGGGGATGCCCAAGGGTAACCAGGCGCTATATAAAATTTGTTGTTAATAATAATAATAATAATAATAATAAATCGAATATTAGTACTTAATTCAAGCTCTGCTATCCTTAACTCATCCATCCTATTTTTAATCTGGTACTGGGCAAGCTTCCATCGATAAGATGCAAAGCTTTTTGTTTCACCACGTAACGCGGCCTTAAATGCATCCCAGACAACGCAGTCTTGGGCGGTCCCCCGATTGATATCCATAAACTCGAAGATCCAGGAACTCATATGTTGCTGGTATTGTTGGTCTAAAAGCAGCTTCCTGTCGAATGTCCATGACCTAACTAATTTGGTAGGACGATCCCATGGCAAATCAAGAATTATGGGATTATGATCCGATAGCGTCCTTGGAGCGATCTCAATTTTAGCAGCTCCAGGACAGTGATCAGACAGCAAAATATAATCGAGACAGACCATTTTGCTGTGCGGAATAGAATAAAATGTATGCCCCTCCTGATTTTGATGATGATAATGCCATACATCAATTAAACCGTGTTCAACAGCTAATGTCTGCAAGGCTTTGAACACTCGGGGCTTACGACCAATATAGCTACGATGAATTATCAGATCTATTTGACTAGACAAATTAATATTAAGGTCGCCACAAAATACCAATGGGTGTGACCAGGCCGCTAGTTCTATATTCAAGTTCCTAAATACCTCAGGGTCGTCCAGATTAGAACCATATACAGAACAGATAGAAAGAGGACAAGAATTAACCAATAATTCTGCAATCACCCACCGACCTGCTTTATCCTCTTTGACTCTTTTACAACAACCAACCCCATTCTTAAGCAAGATAGCAACACCCCTTATCGTAGAAGTTTGTCGAGAACAGGCGACTAACTCATACCCAGAAAATCTTAAAAAACACGATTGTGCCATGCAGTGTGGGTCTCCTGTAAACACATTACATCAGCCTGGATAGTTTGAAGGATTTTAAAGAAGATCCTACGTTTCTTCCCGTCATTTAGAACACAGATGTTCCAGGTACAAAGTCGAAGTCTACCCCCCATAATTGAAAAATAGTATAAACCAGCACGCACACATGTTGATGATACAAAGATAGTTCGATTTTATAGCACTGAAATCAAAGAATATATGCATTGATGCAATAAAAAATGTGTTTCCGCCACTCAGGCATGATTCTTGCAACAGATAATGCCTCCTAAACACCCCCCAACACCATCAAAACAACCCCCACCACCCTACCCCCAACCACCCAGGAACCCACCCCCAAGCTCCCCCCCCCCTCACCCTCCTTGTAGCGCAGCAGGACTGTAGTCCCTATGACGGTTTAGGTTGGTGGTACCACCGCTCTCCTGGATTCGATAACCCCCCAAATGTAAACTACGAGGCAACCCATCTCAAGATTTAACCACATCGCTGCTGGGTTTTTTTCCCCCTGTGCTGGAAATTGCTATTCTCCTATATTCATGACGAGCTCAGCTCGTCATCAGCACAGCTCAACTGTGCCTCATGACGAGCTGAGCTCGTCATGAGCATGGAAGGGATTAAACAGTGACAAAATTCTAAAAGAAAAAGAGTATGCGGGTTGACTAATGGCACACAGACATTGCAACGTCGGGCCCGATCCCGAGTTGATAAATGAATTATACCAGATCTAGCTAAATAGAGCCCAAAAATTCCTTAGCAAGCACCTCAGATTCGAAATATTTCAAAGAATTGACAGCCTTTCCCCACTGGTTTTTTATCAGGTCTGGCTAAATCATATATTTTCTCACGAGCCAAGAAATTATTAGAACAGATCAAAAATGCCCGTGGAAAGTTATTTTTTTAACCTGATGACAATGGAGATTGGCGCTTCTTGAATGGGAATCGGTGTGCACGCTGGATTTTCAAGTTCCAGTCCCATTGTGAAACATCCGGGAAGGCCTCAGTAAATAACTCAACTACTAATTGTCGGACGTCATCGCCTTCCTTATCTTCGTCAATACCAAGAATTCTATGATTGTTCCTTCTTGCACAATTTTCTAAATCCGTGAGCTTCCATACGATATCTGCTCTTTGCTCCTTAATCTCGGTTGACAGTCCCTTCTGAGCAGCTATTGCATCTTCAAGGGCAGAAATTCGCTCCTCTGCTTCTCCGATCCTGGAGGCGATGTCCGTACATGTTTTAACTACCCTTCGTAAAGAATTCTGCATTCTACAACATGCACCTTGAGTTCGTATATTTTCCTGCCGTGTTTGCTCCCTGTGCATTACAATAGTATGATATATTGTTGAGAGAGTCATTTCACCAGCCGTTCTTGTTGTAGTAGATAAAGAATTACCAGGTGCATGCTCAATATTGGGAGCAGATTGGTCTAAAGATATGTGGTGTGAGTCCATCTCAGTTGGAGCTACAGACATGGCTGTAGGTCGAAGAGCTTTACGAACAGTACCAGAAGCACTTCGGTCCTTAGAGGCCTCACTAAGGCGCCAATCCCCAGATTCACTGTCATATTCAGACCGTTCCAACTATATTTTATCATCCGATGTATGGTCTGACATAGAGTAAAATTTGTCGGTAGCTTCAGTAACCTCCGACTCTCTTACATCCGAAACAGCATCTATAGATGGAGCCACAGGATTAATACTATGTGATAAAGCAGTGGTTGACTGTGAAATCGGATGAACTACATCATCCAGCATGCATTGGGAGGGAGAAGTGGCATCAATCCCGGAATAGTTAGCAGATAGTGGTGCAGTTGAAATACACAGAGTCCCATCACCAGTAACAGAATCGTCATTAACAGTTTGTATGGTATCAAAACTATAAGAGCACAACACAATATTAGTCTGTAGGTCAGAATTTCCATATACTGACTGTGGTGATGATAACAACTGTGATGCTGAAGGAGTAAGAGCCACTGCCACCTCCTTACCAGCAACAGCTTTTTGATTGTTTAGAGTCCCGCGGCTTCTCTGAAGCTTTCGAATTTTCACCGGCAGCAAAAGCCTGTTCCTTAAGGTTTCGCCGATTAAACAAATCCGGCAATGTCTGACCTTTCCTTGATGCTGAGGAGGTAATAGACGCTGATTTCGTTGCCGTCAACTTTTCAGTACCACTACCGGAGGGAGCCAGGGATTCTTTCCCTTCTACATCGGGAACATTTCTTGTGGAGACGCGGGTTTTTGTGACAGCCGCGGCTCCTTTCGTTGGCGGCTTCGGAGGCATAATCAGGAATGCAGAGGATCGACCGCTGCCCGGCCAGGAGTTGCTTCGTAGAACGGAACAGAGCTGGAGCCGGAGCCGAGCAGTGACGGGGGCAGGAATGGACAGAAGCACGCCAGAAAGAGAAGAAAACCTGATAGATATCAAGATATCCTGTTTTAACTTTGTTATTAAAGAGTTAATGTAAAGAAATGCCTTTTGCTTCTCAGTAGGTGTCGACTGTAAATAAATGTTGATAATTATCAGTGAGAATGGTTGTCGTTCCCCCTGCAATACTATTTTAACAGCAAGAAGCCATGGCTCTTCTGATTCAATATGCAAGCAGAAAATGTATGTGCGGTGCTAGTCTACCCCTGGGGCGAACTTTTTTCTTGAATTTTGATGCTGACTTTGTAAATTCTAGAAACCAAATTAGTGGTATGGGAGATTATCCGCTATCACGAGCATTTCATCTATAAGGGTTTTTTTTTTAGACGAAAAGACCCCTAGACCTTGGTAAAAACAGGACAAGTGATCCATTCTCCTCTGATTACCCGATTATTGCATGGAAGCTGAATGGATCATAGCTTCTTTCTCCCCCATTTGATCAAAACATACTAGATCATCTACAGTATCAGGGTGTTATATTGCCTTATCATTAAACTATGAACCTTTTTTTTCTCTGCTGTTGGAACCCGACGATTCATATAGAATCATGTTAGAGTATAGAAGTTAAAATGCACACACACGCACAGTGTAAAATGCTCACAATACTGGACTTATGACAAACCCATTCAGGACAAAATATAAAACAAACTTAGGGTTATCTCAAACAGGTCCTTTAAACAGATGGTGGCACCTGAATCACAATACCTAACTGCTTTTTCATTCAGCAAATTTAATTACGCCTATATGTGATGGCTTATGGGATATAAGAATAGCCCATGGCGTTTTGCAGCAAAAAATATGTAGATCTCGCAAGAAAAATCTGATGATATCTACATCACAGATGATGATTAAATAGAGCACTTACATAGGGTGGGCAGAACAGTGACTCTTTCAGCCCGACAACTAAAATTGCATATCTTAATGTGATCTTTCTTATGTATAAATTATCTGTTGAGGGAAAAGGACTGGCACCGGACTTCCTACAGAAGTGTGCTACTTTACCACCTCCAAGCACAGTGATAAAGTTGCAAGCCTAGGTGTGGTTTTTGAACTTTGTAACAACTTACTTGCTGTGTTATGCTTAGCAAGGGAAACCCTTATATGAACCAATTACTGTGACAGTTCTGAGAAAAAGTGGATGAACATGAACACTGCTATATTTCCTGGACTTCAAACTAAATTATTGAAGACAAAATACTTACAGACTTGGACAAGTAACTTAGTAATTAGGGTTGTTCCTAGTACTTCGGGTTACACATATTAGGTTACCATGATGGACAGGTGACCCCAGTAGCTCACAGATGACACTACTGTGGAGGAACAATTCAGTCCTGCTGGGAAAATTCTCAACGGTACAATAGGGGGTGGTGATGGACGGAGCATCTGAATCAATCAAACACTCACACCCAGTCAAAAGATCTGGGTTTAATCAATCACCGTTCTTTAGCCCACTCTGCCACCCCAGTTCAGACATGGCTATATGCAAATCAGTCTGACCCTGTGCCTCATGGGAACAGTCCAGCCCGAACTGCCAAGCCATGTCTTCCCTGGACTGGAAACAAGCTTCCAAGGACCGATTTCTGGCATTCCAGCCGTCTTCAGCCCGGCTTGCTTGAATCCAGTGGCAAAGTGAGCAAGGGACTCACGTCTGAGCATACCCTGCCACACTTATGGCGGACAAAAGCATTACAAAAGGGGGTGGTGTTTGAACGGAGCATCTGAATCAATCAAACACTCACACCCAGTCAAAAGATCTGTGTTTAATCCATCACCGTTCTTTAGCACACTCTGTCACCCCAGTTCAGACATGGCTATATGCAAATCAGTCTGACCCTGTGCCTCATGGGAACAGTCCAGCCCGAACTGCCAAGCCATGTCTTCCCTGGACCGGAAACAAGCTTCCGAGGACCGGTTTCTGGCATTCCAAAAATTCTCAAGGCAGAGCTGATGGCCATCTTCAAGGAGCATCCTCTAGCTAAGGCAGAAAGCTGTAATGCCCTATTGTGGTGGCTACTAAAGCAAGTAATTCCAGTACATGCACGATACACCTTCGTTGGGAGCAGTGGGTTGCGACACAAAATACAACTGACATAAAATTTGAGTACGATCCTACACTTAGGACGTAAGGAATTTCTCCAGTACAAACAATCTCACAAAATCTGAACATCTTACCCATTCATAAGTACACAAATGTATTCTACATGGACAACTCTGTGCAGGCTACAATCGGAACCAATAAAATTGCAGCCTACAATCTGGACCAAGAAAAATAACCACTGCTTGCGCTGCAGTGCAGGGAATTATTGTCAATGCCAAAGTGAAGGGGATACATAAACAAATTTAATTTTTAGGTGAGTCCATTGCAAAGATGGCTGAAAACAAAATGCCCTCTTCCTTGTCCTTCAGAAGAAGGTTGATCCATCAGTTCTCACACTCATTTTGTCAGATTCAGCATTCTGTGTACAGGGTTACAAAACGGACTTGCCACATTGGTGACTGAATGGATTCAGAGATTCAAAAAGATATAAACAAAGCAGCTTTTAGGAAAGGTAGCTGCTTTACAGGCAGAGCGTCTTTGGGCTCATGGCCCAAAAAAATGAAGTAATTTAGTAAAACAGAACTGAGCGACTGGTTTAGCAGCAAAGGCACTGGTGCAAACCTTTAAGGTAGCTACTGTAACTCTATTTCAGACAAAGATGAATGCAGACATAATGGTGGCATTATAAGCAGCATTGAAAGGACCTTATGGTTCCTGTTAGAACTGGCTATTTCTGGTAGGCTAAGGCTGACGCCAAAGCCAGGCGGAAACCACCATTCTAGTCAGGGCAAGGAAGTCACACGCCAAGATAACCCCTGCTCACCCCCTTGGTAGCTTGGCACAAGCAGTAAGGCTAAACTCGGAGGCAATGTGTAAAGCATTTGCGCCAGCGCACAACAGCAACAACATACTAGGCCCACCACAAAAGAGACTCCACACAAGGTTATTATAAAAATAACTTTTGTATTACAAAAACACATTAGATAGAATCACACAGGTACATTGTGCCAACTGGCACGGGCAATATTTACAAGGGATTATTCACAAGACAGGGCCACATGGGCCACTGTCATAATCAGCACTTAGTAGAAATGAAATACTGTCAGAAATTAGAATAAAAGAATATAAAATCACTGTAGCACAAAGTAACAGTTATGAATCACATCCAGTAACTACTGGGAACAGGTAAGTACACACTACGCAACCCTAAACACCTTAGGAGCATGTCACGCAGGGAACCCGGACCTCACTAGGACCACCTGTACTAAAAAGAACAACCACCTTAGAATAAAATACATTTAGGGGTATACACAAGAACACATTACCCATGATGCATGAAACACATTCAGAGGAGTAATAAAGAGAAACACATGATGCCTAAAACATTCAGAGGTGTTAAGAATAAAGCACATGATGCATTAAAAAACATTCAGGGGTGCAGCACAAGAAGACAAATGATGCCTAAAACATTCAGAGGTGCAGCGCATGGAAAGAAAGACACATGATGCCTAAAAACATTCAGAGGTGCCAGAACAATACAATAGCGCAAGAACACACAGTAGGCAGTTACCATCCTAGACATATCAGATAACCACATTGCGCACAACTTACATAAGCCACCACCTGTGGCAGTCCCTAGGCCAACTGGCCTTGTTGGGGCTCAGATGCCCTGAGTCTCAATGTCAGAGCGCGCTGCCATGCAGCGCCAGTCCAAGAACAAGCCTAAACGTAGCAGCTGGCACTAAGTGCTGCGCAGCTGTGAAGGCCTGGCACCACTGTGCCCTCTGTGTCCCACATAGGGACTCTCTCCTGAAATTGCGCCTAAACGATGCAGCTGCCCACTAATTGCTGGGCAGCTGGAGAATCATAAAAGAAACTGCGACAGGGTCCTCACTGACCCTTGGGCGCAAACTGCACCCACTGTGGGAGCCACACAGGCTCTAAAACACTTTCCTCGCAGGTAGGAGAGGGCGGGCACCGGCAATGTGCCCCGACGCCCCCTCTAACTGAAAATGGCCAAACGCTGGAGCCACACAGGCTCTTAAACAAATAGGCCCCATGGAGCCCTCAGGCTCTGAAAACAAGCACGTGGGCAGGGAGCCTCTCAGGGCTCAAAGAATATGCCCCCACGAGCCTCTTTGGGCTCTACTCAACGTTGGGGCGACCCACTGCCAACCGGGGCCGCCCTGCTGGTACCAACTATGCCCCCCTAGACAGAGGGCAGGACACGGGCCATCGGGAGAGCCCACGGGGCTCTAAAACACGCAATACCCCTTCAGACCGTTGGAGCCTCTCAGGCTCGACACACCGTTGGAGCGGCCCACTGCCATCCGGGGCCGCTCTGACCGCCACTGAGCCCCCGGCCCTCCCGCACTCACCGGTTGCTTCCTGACTCCTCCGGTGGCGGTCCTGGGCGGCGGGGCTCAGCTCAAGAGCTCCTGCTCTTCTGGCTTCCCGGCGGCCCTGCACGGCGTCGGGACTCGCGCAGCTCAGCTTCCTTCTCTCTCGGGGCTCCCTCCGCACACGGGAGCCCCGTCACCGGCCACAGCTCCACTTCTCCTCCGGGGCTCCCTCCTGGTCATGGGAGCCCCGCGATATTCGGCACTTGGTCCTGGCGGCCCCGGGGGCACTCCCCAGCTCACTGGAGCCCCCGGGCGGCCATCACTCCTCTCCGCCTCTTCTCCCCGCCACCTTTTCTCTCCCTCGGGCTGCGGGGGCGGGACCTCCGGCCGGCAGCGCTGCAATTGGCCGGCCGGCCAACTACTTCCGGGTCGCTGCGGGCAGCGCAGCGGCCCTTCTCCTTAGGCAGGCAGGCGGGTGATCACGATCCGAGGGGTGGCACCCTCGATAAAAATAATAAAAAGCGAATACGCGGCGTGGGCAGCCGCCGAAGGCCCTAACAGCTCTACCAGGTGCTTTAAAGAGGAAATGAAGCGCTCCCAGCGCTTAGCAGCGAAAGTAAAGCACTCCCAGCGCTAAAAGTGAAATTAAAGCGCTCCCAGCGCTAAAGGCACACTAAGTCCAGCCAAAAGTCTTTCAGGGGATACAGCAAGGTCCCCCATCCTTCCAGGACAGGCAGAGGGGTCCCCCAGAAGTCCTCCAGGCATCCAGGGGCTGGGCAGCGCCCGCCCCTGGTAGATTCAAGTCAGAAACAAGAACATTTTGGAAGGGGACACAGCCCCTTCTTATACACAGAAAAGTCTTTGAAGTCCTTTGAAGTCTTTGTGCAAGGGGGCCCTGAGCCCGGTCTAAACCAGTTCTGGGGTTGCTGGAGCACTGCGGTGTTTCTGGTTTCCTTCTGCCTGTCAGTATCAGGGTCGGAGGTGACAGTTGGCCAGCAGGAGGGGGAGCCAGCAGGGTGGTCAGGCAGGCACAGCCCTGCACTATCAGATGCGACTGATTGATTGATTTCCTCCCACTTCCCTGGCAGCAGATGCCGCCTTTCATCCACGGACTGGTTTCAGATAACCCCTTGGAGGCTCTGCAGACCCTGTCATCCTCAACCCAGACAGTCAATCCACAACCAGGCCCAGGCACTCTGGGCCAGGCTCACCAGCTAATCACACGCCAGCAACAACTTACACAAATATGCCAACTTCTAAAAGTGGTACTTCTAGACGACACACTCATGCCGCATATACCATTACGCAGCATTCAATCTCACGAGTTCGTACATATCAAACTCGACCCTGCACTCCCCACACATCAGGAACTACCATGGGCATACATATTCCCCATTCATTCCTATGGGAGGGCAGGTCACTCACCACACATACACAGAGAGCTCAAGCACTGTACACTGTACCACAGTGAAAAAGTGCGCAGAGGCCTAAAATCACCAACACCAGGTTCCATAAACAGGCTAGGAAAAAGCAAAAAGTCTAGGGGTGAACCTGCCTAAAGGGCCGGGTCCAACAGTTCCCCTTCCAAATACTTTTACAGCCTCACCAAAGACAATGGGCATGATTAAGAGTTTGGCGATGGGATACTCATCACAAACATTATATCCCGTATGCTGTATTGCAAGTGCCAAATGATATGATGCACTTGTAATATGGTGGCCGGGATATCTGTCACGTTTGTGATAAGATTATCCCATCTGCAAAACTCTAAATAAGGCCCAATGTGCCTATAGGTTTTATACCAAATGAGCAATGTAGTTTAGATATGATTGGGAAAGCTCATGAAGTAAACCCTTTGGCTCATGCTGGCATCAATGCTACTGTTTCAATTCTACAGCAACAATTCTGGTCGCTATATTTATCTAAGAAGGCAAAAAAGTAGGTGCAATGTAATTTTGGCAAATAATGAAGCATTCAACTGCTTACTCTTCTCATGATATGCAAACGCTTCAATGTATTTTTCCTCAAACGTGATGGTAAATTGACAATAGTCAAGCAATACAAAGTACATATAGGTTGCAGGGAATTTGTGTTCTAGATAACAGATTTGCAAACAATGGAGTATTTCCTACTTTTCATTCAGACAATGGCCCTGCGTTCGTCACTAAGGTGTTTATAGATGCAACATCTATTCTTAGAGTACCATTGGTATACCAGTACCCGTTCTGCCTGAAATAAAACAACGGGTTCTAGCAAATCAATGGCATGCTAAAGCAAGCTTTGACTGGATTTACCGCAGAACATTTAAAAAGTTGACCCTCCCCACTAAATAAGACTTCACCACTGAAAATAAAGCTGCTGACACTTAGCTCAAAGTCGGATTGCTAGTTCAGGAACACATCCCTGATAAGCAAGTCTTCAGATCACCCTACGGACCAGGAGTTCCAGTTTTTGGGGTAGAAGGTGCATGTACTGTAATCCTGCCAACATTTCCTGAGAAAAATAGGAAGGTCTAAATCGATCACATCAAGAAGCACTATGTGCCAATTGTGTTCAGTGGCCCCCCACCAACACTAAAGGGTCTCCAGACTCTCCCAACAAGTTTGCTTACGAATTCTGAAAATGCCTCAAGAAGAATCATACTATGCCCTTATTCATAAAGCTAAACTTAAACGTTTGGCTAAGTTTATGTTTGCTTTGGAATTCACAAAACTGAATTTAATTTTTATGTGCTGAGTTTTCTGCCCCAACTGCGAAGTCTCCGTACTTGTAAACTTAAAATGCAGTTTTGTGAATTCCAAAACAAATGTAAACTTGGACAAAAGTGCAAACAGGACCGATGTCTCCAGATTTACATGCATCATCAAATGCTGGCCTGGACATGGGGCAAGCATCATCTTCAACAAGTGAACCTGATGCAACCACAGCAACTAATACTATACCTGCAACTACAATCATAAGTGCACCACTGAAAGAATACCCGTTTATTGAATTGATACAGATTTTTTTAAATTTGCTATCTGGAAATTAGCTTGAAATGGGAGCAGTTTTCCTTCCACCTCTATAAGAAACATTCACTCTTACAATTAGCCAACTGTACGGCTGGATTCTTAACTCTTGCAGGGCTGCGATAGGTATAGACACCCACCCACCCACATTTGGATTTTTGGTGCAATATCGTCATTCCTTTTCAAATTTACAATGTTGAATATGATTTTACTAATGGTGCATGGGCACTATCTTTCTGAAAGTTTAACTCTATCTCCAATGGTTAAGAAATTGCACATTATTTTTCTTACAGACCTGAAAATAGCTCTAAACTTTTTCAGAAAAGATTTTCCGATGTTAATAGCAATGACAGATCAGACCTGCCTGCATTTTATTATTTAAAAAAATGTGAAAATCTTAAACGGATTTTGAATACCAATCTTAGTTTTATCTATTCACCACAATTTATCGATTCATTTCTAGAACAAGGTTATACATATTGGAAGGAAAATAATAATGAACAAAGCCTCTGAGGAACTAAATATTGGCAGATTCAAAGCATTGATATCTTGTTCAAAGCATGTATTATTCCAAGAGAAATAATACTGTGAAATAATACTGTTGAGCAGACAACTTTCATGAGGTTCACGTCCCTCTCAGATATAAAAAAAATGATCACTCGCAAAAATCAATTTGAAACATTACAGATTAGAAAATGGAAAGAAAACATTACTGTTATTGAATTAAATGAAAGGGTTATAACGTTGTTTATGGAATTTAACAGTGTTTGTTTTAGATGGAATAGTGTTATGGCCAATAGATACTGATGTGTATGTACAGATTTCCGTCTAAAGACACCAGTCAGACCCTTTCTCTTCTGACAGTAACTACCTATAGTTAAGGGAAGTTGTTCCAAACGTGACTGACACAATCTAGTCTGAATATTGTGAAAAAAGCATGTGTTGATAATAAGTGAAGATATGAATCTGAGTGATTTTCTTTTAGTACTACATTCTGTAAAGGATCAAATGTTTACAGCTACAATAATCTGAGTGGCTATAAAAGAAGAACAGTTATACTGCGAAAGGGAAATTGCAAAAAGGATTAAAGCTGACAGGGAAACAATGCAAACCACTTTCAAAGTTAGTGACAATGGATTCTCTCTCTAAATATTTTTATACCACCTCGGTTATCACCTCCTCTGCTTCAAATCTTTTGCAGGACTCAATTTATTTTGTGCACACGAACATGGCTGATGTGGGCTCGGGGTACATAAAGTATCCTGGTCATTGATAAATGATAGAGCAATCTTTCTTCTAACAATCTTAATGTAAGACAGCAAATGATTTGGGAAAAAAGGGGTAACCTATATTCTTCTCACAATCAACCACTTAGAGTATGTATGTTTCAGTCACTGAAGACCCACATCTTATGTAACATGGAGTAATACCCATGACCATACTGCTTTTCATTTCAATGACAACCAGAATCATGCATCTCTTGGATGGTAGAACCACTGTATAATACAGTCCTACAACACGATTGGAGTTTTCCTTTTGAATATCATTGTTGGACTAACAGCAATCCTGCCTCCACTAGCAACATCTTCATGGGCTAATTCTTTAGGACACTCACTTCTTTGTGATGCCATAACTGATCGTGGTGCTTGCAATCGTTTGAACCCTATCCCTGATACTTGTGACACCTGTTTCTTTCATTCTTTCTTATCACACATTGTTAAAAAAAACAGTAGTCATGTGATTCACACAAATGCATCCTGCTGTGGGTTAGCCCAAGTTTTGTATACGTGTTAACTGTTCAAAAAATAGTAATATGTAGTAGAATTACGTTTAATTCTCCTTCAATTTAGGTTTTTGGTGTAACTTTTTGAAAGTGCTTAGTGGCCAAAAATTCCCAAAACAAAAATGTGCCCCAATTAATAGAATAAAGCACACACAAGGAGACGATGGACGGAGCACTGAAACTTTTCAGACACTCACCCCCAGTCAGAGATCTGGGTTGAATCCATTTTTCATTCTTTAGCTCACTTCGCCACCTCAGTTCAGACCCAGCTATATGCAAATCAGTCTTGACTGTGTGCCTCATGGGAACAGTCAAGCACAAACTGCCAAGCCAGGTTTTCCCTGAACCGGATACAAGCATCCTGGGACCGGTTTCTGGATAACACCCATCATCAGCCAAGCTAGCTTGAATCAAAGTGAGCAAGGGACCCACGTCTGGGCACACCCTGCCAACTTAGGGCGAACAAAGCAAACACAAGGAGACGATGGACGGAGCACTGAAACTTTTCAGACACTCATCCCCAGTCACAGATCTGGGTTGTATCCATCATCATTCTTTAGCTCACTTCGCCACCTCAGTTCAGACTCAGCTATATGCAAATCAGTCTTGACCCTGTGCCTCATGGGAACAGTCCAGCCCGAACTGCCAAGTCAAGTCTTCCCTGAACTGGAAACAAGCATCCTGGGACCGGTTTCTGGATAACACCCATCATCAGCCAGGCTAGCTTGAATCAAAGTGAGCAAGGGACCCACATCTGGGCACACCCTGTCAACTTAGGGCGATCAAAGCAAACACAAGGAGATCAATTTACACCCAGATCTCTGTACTGGGGTGAATGTATGAGATAGTTCTGCATTCTGTCCATCAATTGTTCTTTTTGCATTTGTCACCCCGAGTGGGACGGGAATGCCCAGACATGGGTCCCGTGCTCTCCATGCCATTGGAGTCAAGCTATCCTGGCTGATGAGGGGTGATACCCCGAAACCGGTCCTAGGATGCTTGTTTCCAGTCCAGGGAGGACCTGGCCTGGCAATTCGGGCTGAACTTTTCCCATTGGGTGCAGGGTCAAGACTGATTTGCATATGGCTGGGTCCATAGTAGAATGGCATGGTGAGCAAAAAAACGATGGATTTAGGCCCAGATCTCTGTACTGAGGTGGATGTATGGCATTATTCTGCATTCTGTCCACCAATTGTTCTTTTTGCATTTGTCACCCTGAGTGTGATGGGTATGCCCCGATGTGGATCCCATGCTCTCCATGCCACTGGTGTCAAGCTATCCTGGTTGATGAGGGATGAACCCCCGAAACCAGTCCTAGGATGCTTGCTTTCAATCCAGGGAGGACCTGGCCTGGCAATTCGGGCAGGACTGTTCCCATTGGGTGCAGGGTCAAGACTGATTTGCATATGGCTGGGTCCAAATCGGAATGGCATAGTGAGCAAAAAAACAATGGATTTTGACCCATATTTCTGAACTGGGGAGAATGTATGACATTTTTCTGCATTCTGTCCATCAATTGTTCTTTTTTCCGATTAATAGAATAAGCTCATTGCAATTTTAACTTAAAAAGAGGTACCACTGATTTCTGCAGCCGAGCAAATTTGCTTTCCAAACAGCCCATTCTGCCTTAAAAATCTAGCGCGTGCTGTCCTACGCAAACTGTGATACATATCTCAAACACAGTTAGAATTACCCATGTTTTTAAAACTATCGGACCTGGCTTATTACTTGGCTTCAAAACTATTTTTGTAATCACCCCTTCCTTTTTTGGATTTCTGTTTCAAAATATGTTTGGTGGAATAACAACAAAATCTGTTTGGTGGAATATGAACAACCCTACTTGTCGTAGACTAGGAGGAGAAATTTGTGTTTTTATTATTTATTTATTTTGTTCCAAATATTACTTGTATTTAATTAATAAATAAATAAGTAACCCTTGTCACGCCACAAACAGTAAAACGTTCAATACTGACTAATCCTGCTGGACACTAGAATGTCACATTACTTGCAGCTACTAAGGGCCAGATATACAAAGGCCTTTCGCATTTCTTAATGGGCCAAATCACAATTTCGGCCCGTTAAGAAATGCAAAACAGCCTTTTCTATGTACAAAGGACTTTAAGGAATCACAAAATGCAATTTCTAGTAGTGATTACCTGCAAGGAATTTGCAAATAAAGATTTCCTAATTGCAATTTCTTAGCACATGTACAAAGTATTTCCTAAATGCAACCAGGTGCAATTTTAAACAAGCATTGGCATAGTAAATAATTCACGCTTTTGGGACCGTATAAGTATTTAGTTATGCAGCAGAATATCCTTACTGCAACAACATTAAATGTTGCATGGCTAAACACTTATAAGGTCCCAAAGGCAAGACCTATTGGCTATGCCAATGCTTGTCTTCTTAGGTTGCGGGATTCTGCTTTCTTGGTTCAAGAATGTCCCCCTCCACAGCAGTATTTAGGAGGCGTTTTAGGGGACGGGGGGGGGGGGGTACTGCAACAGAAATCATGCTTCCTATATTTTCCTCTTCCAAAATGTTGGCATATATATCATTATTACATCTAACCCTGAATTATTTGATCTACCACAAGGAAAATGGAGCACACAAATGGAAAGGTTTCCTTGAGAGCAGAAGACTAACCCCAATAATCAATTATAACAGCTGAATTAACCACAACGATCTGAAGCAGTAAGCTGCTCAGTATAAAAAGCTTGAACACCTCCTTAGGGGTAATATGCGTTCTATAAATACAACTTCAATACATTAAAGAATACATGTATCATTTTAGTCCTATAATGTATATGGACGTGTTTGCGTCTTCTAAGTCAGTGTATGATTTTTATCACGTATACGTTTCCAAGTAGAGGCTCGTTTGTAGAGGGGTCCCTTAAATCTTTTTATGGTCCCTTTATCGCCTCTATAGTTTGGAATATGTATCGTGAAATAATAAAGATGCCGTATTCATGTCTGCGCTACGGTAATTGAAATATAGCAAAACGCCCTCATTGAAGAATTGAAGGGTGCTACTCAAGTTTGACGGAATGTAATGATCAAGCGTCTCTATTCCTGCTACATTCATTATCGTTTTACATCTTTCTGACTTGTCTGACTTAACAACTAAGCAGTTATGATAGTTCCAAGATGAAAATACCCAACACCTTGAATTGTATTTCGAGTCTTAACTCAAAGTACCATTCCAATGTAGCTGCCGTATCCACGCGTTCTGGACTTTATTCCACAGCAATTCGAAATAGTAGTCTTTCATTTATGTTGATGTGAATTTCTACCTCTCTGCTCGCCGTTTGGACCCTGTTATGACCAGATTCTCAGACCAGATAGAACCAGCTCACCAGAGCACCACCAACCTGGCCAAAACGTAACCACCTCCCTCCTCAGGACCCATCTATCCAGGCACCTGGGTACCTACCTGAGGATGGGGAACTCGCAATATACAAGCTCATATCATTAGAAACACCACTAAATCTATAGGGCTTACTAAGAATACTCACTGATTACTAAGGACGTCCATGCCCTACACCACACTCATACCTCATAGTCTCGCGACCACATGGGTCCAGACTAATCTACCCTGGGGCAGTTCTGATTATTTACCATTACACACTGACCACAGTCAGTGCTCGCTCGGCACCTCCGCAATCCTGCGTGCCTACACACTGGTCTGCAGCCCTAGTGCTCTCTAACTCACAGCCCGATCCACAATCCGGTGGATCTATGCACCAGTGTCCCACCTGGTGTTCTCATTAACGCCGCTTACCAATGACGATCACTCTCCTATGAATACCTTCAGCTCTCTCTCTCTATGTTGGGAAGTTTCTCTCACTATTCACTAGAGGTTCACTACTACAATAATATTATGGAATGGCCGAATTACTTAGTGTGTAACTATTCTTTTAGCTCAAGGGCTCCTCTCTCTCCCTAATTATTCAGTGGCTACTTACCTGATCAGGGGCAGCATCTGTTTGGCTGTAACCCCTGACTAGAAGGAAAGGTTACCTGTGCTTTAAGAACAAGAGACACACACTGTATGCAAGAGTTATTCCCTGATTTAAACGCTCTTATTTCCTTTTGAGAAAGGTTAGCTCTATCATAAGGACAACACATGCACACTGGTTCACTAAGAAATGGGGTATCTTTATTACAATAACAATAAAATGGGAATAGACACATGCACAGATCTGCGGGGTCTCTGTAACTAACAGGAACTGTAACACACCACTGAAAGAACAAGCATTGGAAATGCAATAGGTCTCGCATTAGGAAAGTTTGAGCAATTGGTATTGTAAAGGACACTTTTTTATTTATGTGTTGGTTTTGAAAATAGCAAAAGTAATAGCTTTGTCAGTTACAATGTCAATAGTTTTAACTTTCGCAAATGTGACACCTATAGCATTTGTAATGCAATGTGTGTTGTCTTTACGTGACTTAGATGTATTGATATTGCAAATAACAATGGCTTTTAATTTTGTAAATAATTAATACTTAAATAAAATTTATTGTAATTTATAATGGCAATAGCTTAAACGTTTGTAAATTAATTTTGTAAATATTTTGTTCAGTGTATTTTATTGTGACGAAAATCCAAGAACATTGCATTTGCACCTGGTGGTGGATGTGGTGGTGGTGGGTGTGGTGGATGTGGTGGTGGATGTGGTGGTGGTGCATGTGGTGGATGTGGTGGTGGTGGATGTGGTGGTGGTGGATGTCATGGTGGATGTGGAGGTGATGGTGGATGTGGTGGATGTGGTGGTGGATGCGGTGGTGGTGGTGGATGCGGTGGTGGATGTGGTGGTGGTGGATGCGGTGGAACATGTGGTGGATGTCATGGTGGATGTGGGTGGGGGAATGGAGAGGTTAAGGAAGACAACATTAGATTGGCATTGTGGCGACGAAAACATCTATGCCATGCCACACTTAGTGTCATGCGTGAGGACTCAACAATGTCTAGGGAAGAGTGTTAGACTGAGTGCTCAATTGGGCAAGTCTGTGATACGCGGATTGCAAGGCCAGTAGTTAACCAGCCGATGCGAGTGGTGAACAGATGATGTTGGTTTAAAAACTGTTTACAACTGTAGAATGAGGAGTGAAGGTAACTTGCCGCTGTGAGTGGTGAAAGGATAGTGATCTAATGTTCGCTTTATAACGCCGAGAAATTGTTACAAATGTGCAAGAGCTGGTGTCAAGAAGAGTTCGGGCAGTGCTGTGGTAGACAACCATGCGTAAAGGATTCTGGATGGAGCACAAACCTCGGGCAGTGGGCGGACCGCAAAACAATGGAAACGTGTCACTGAACTGGTCTTCACAGAGACCTGAAGACCGGTACGCAATTACTTGGAGGTATCAGGCGAAAGTGGCGGGAATTACAAACAGCACTCGTCAATCAGTGCTGCGCCACATTCAAAGTGAGGACTAGTGCAGGCACTAAGAAGGGGGTTAAAATTCAAGGTTAGGCATTTACCTTGTGGAAGTTAAGTGAATAAAATGAACGCAGAAGAATTGCGAGTGTGCGCTCAATTTAAAGCTTCAAGATAAGGAGTTACTGTTCTCAATGGAGCGGTGTAACAATGCCATTCTGAACTGTATGCTTCATGTTGCTAGACGGTCACACGCAGTGTGCTGATACACTGCAAAAACAAGCAAGGCATATAAGGAAGGGTCAATTACTGGTTAAAACCTCACGGAATTCTCGGGGGCCAACAACAACGAACGCTTACCAGATAAGCCGCAGTATGCCTCAAGCGATCAACCCGACTGACGGGGTGTGTGTGTGCTGTCCGTGCCTATACACGATCGTGATTGTGCACTATACCGCAAACTAGGTGTCAAGGGGCGCCATCTTGGGTGAGAAAAAGTGAGATAAAACAAGGTTGTGCTGGGAGAGAGAGAGTGGGGAGGAGAGTAGGAGGAGGAGGGGGAGGAGAGAAGGAGGAGGAGGGGGAGGGGGGAGGAGAGTAGGGGAGTCACGGCCTAGCGGCCGTGCAACCAAGAAGTGAGGGGGCGGAGCTGGGGGAGGCTGTGAGAGAGAGAGTGGGGAGGAGAGTAGGAGGAGGAGGGGGGAGGAGAGTAGGAGGAGGAGGGGGGCCAAAAGAGACAAGACGGAGGGAAGGCACAGAAGGGGAGGGGGGAGGAGAAATGCGACTCGGCAGGCAGGGGAGGGGGCGGAGCGGGGGTGTGGGAGGAGTGCGCCTGAGGGAAAATACATGCAAGGCAGGCGGCTGGGGGCATGTGCACGCGCTTTTAAGCTCAATGCGCATGCGCATTGAGCTTGAATTTCACGGGCACTGCAAGGAATCGCCACGATTCCTTGCAAGTTGGTTAAAGACTGTTTAAGCCCCCATAGTCTCGCAAGCTCGATGCGCATGCGCATCGACAGGCGAGACCTAAAAAGGATTAGACATACAGTATAAGGACAAGGTTAATGTTTGGAAATACAGAAGGATATCACCTGAGGGGTGTGAGGTCTTGCTCTAGCTGTCATCTGGGCTCCTCTCTCGTCTGTGCCTTAGCTCGTCTTAGATCCTCTCCTGCACTCTTGGACACACATCTGCGCTGATCACTCTGCACTGGATTCCTCTCCCCCACGAACTCTCTCCACCTTCCAACTTCAGTCTAATGGTTTCTGCCGCTCTGATAACGGTTCGCTCCACTAGCTTCGTCACTCTATCTGATTGTCTCCATGCCAATGTCCAATTCACTCCAGCTGCTCCCAGAGATTAATCCACGATATAACTTCAGTCTCTTCTAAAAGGCATTACTTCAGACTCCAGCTATTCACAACTCCTCCTGATAAGTAACTGCTTCTGACTGCTTCCTTCAGTTCCAGCTCACTGACTGTCTGTCTGTCTTCTCTCTGTTCCAAGCATCTTCTGTCTCTTCTCCTCCTGCAACTGCACTCCTCTCCTCTGCTCCAATTCAACATAAACTCTTTCTGATTCTCCACTCCTTCTGCAACCCCACTCCTCTCCTCTGCTTCAATCCAACTCAACTGCTTCCAGCTCAAACTCTTTCCAGCTCGAACTCTTTCCGCCCCTCCAACTCAACTAACTGCAACTCCAGCTCAACTCTTTCTCGCTCGAACTCTCTCCAGCTCAAGCTCTTTCTGCAACTCCAGCTCAACTAACTAACTCCGCCTCTGCACTTCACTAATATGGAATGCTGTTTCCCCATGGAAAGTTCCAGCCATCAGCCTCCTCCCACCAGGTCCATGCACCAGGCTCCTTGCTCTAGACGCTCCCACAGTGATCAACTGCTTGTTTCGTCTAGAGACCTGAGCCCAGGGACACTTCTTGATTAGATTCAGCTCTGGCCGGTTCTCTCCGGTTCGCTTAGGACGAACAACAGCTCAAAACTAAAATATTACCTTTACCCTACAAGCATCTCAGCTCTGCAGGGATAGAAAGCAAAATGGAGTCTCTCTAGTTCTGGGCCTTGTAGGCCTGAGAAGGATGAAATAACCCTTAGCTCTGTCAGAGTACCTACACAAACCATACCAATATGTAATATAAAGTCAGGACTACAAAGAACACATAATTATGTCAAAGCCAATAAGCAATAGATGGATTAGAGTCAAGAATAAGGGATCTATCATCATATAAAGCAGCTATCCTCTTCTAGGTCTGGAAAAAGGGCTTAAAAGGGCCAACACAAGGTAAGAATACAGATTATAGATGTTAGCAAGCTTAAAGTCTTCATCACTCAGAAATAGAGCCAAAAACCATGTCAGAACAGACCCGTAGGCCTCTGTGGAGTTACGAGCGGGAGTGTTTTTTAGAGGTTCGGATTTGGCCGGGCTGGTGAGCCTTCTAAGATGTCGGCCCGGGCTTAGATGCGGCCGTTGCTGGACTAGCTGATGGGCACGTCTAGAGAAGGTGAGTGTTTCTGGTAGTCAGATGGCAACAATTTTCCTGCTCTTCCTTGTGCAATCCTGATTCGTCGTAGAGGAGCGAGACCTGGAAACTTGGCGTGCAATGGGAGAGCGGCCTGCGTAGGTGGTTTTGTGGTTTGAGAGTGACCTACTAAATATGAATGCCAGAAGAACAAGCCTGCATTTGAGTAGTTTCAGTGGTTACACTGCTACGTAGGAATACTCCTGTTGTGTTTGGGGTTCGGCCAGGGCTCTGGTACCACGGGTGGGATTCTTGGCCTGCCGAGATATCAACCTCTGAGGAAGATACTTTAATGGTGTCATTTTGGGGAACAAGAGGCGCTACTTATTGCTTCGCCTCATAAGTATAGGACAGTCTGTATTTGAAACAAGCATTAGCTGCACGGCCATGAAAGTGACAGGGCCGCGTGGCAGTGAAACTGAAAGTGATCGCGCGCTGCCTGTGAGCAATGCGCTTAATGAGCCATGAAGAGGAAAGCCAGATGGCGGCTGTGCGCGTAACCGCTAGCTTTAGGCCACAAGCAAAAGCATGTGGTCGGACTTTTTAAAGCCCACTTACTACATGTCTCGCCAGTGCACCGCATGCACTGGCTCAGGCGAGACCTAAAAAGCACCTCAAGATGCATTTTTTAAAGTGCAATAGATCCCGCACATGCCCCTAAGGCATATGTGTGCTCTACATGTGCAACATTAGTTTTGGGGTGCATTACGGGGGGCCTTATGCCCATAGCCATCCTTGGTTTAGCATTTCCTAAATAGCAATTTCATAATTAGAAATCACTATTTAGGAAATGCAAGACCAGCCCATTGGTACAAATGGCATGGGATTTCCCAATTGGGATATCCTAATAGCGATTCCTACTCTGTAGGAATCGCTATTAGGAAATCGGTTATTTCATACACGTCGTTTTGCATTTCCTAAATCGCGATTCCAATGAAGTGGCTATTTAGGAAATGCAAAATTACATTTCTGAACATCTGCCTAAAAATGTGGTGTATTGCATAAAATGTCAATGCAAAATGTTCTAGGCACAACAAACATCTCATGAAGTGAGGAGAAGATTCCCCCAACTGAAAAGATTCTGCCAAAAGGCACAAATGTAGCAGGCAAACATGATACTAACAGTGAAAGGTCTCTGAACTACAATGAAAACCAGTAACTTTAAAGATTAGACTCAGTATTGTACTTTATTGTATTGTAGCATTTATATAGAATTGTGGGGAGCGAAAACAGATTGTCAGATCGGGACCTTGCAACACTTGTGAGGATTACATGGTTGGCAAGGTATTGTATTTGTTGCAGTCCATTGTGGGAAGCCATTTGGTGCAATGTGTAGTGACCAGGGAGGTGCTCTTATCTTGTCTTGAGCACATTGCCTAGTGGGTGATGGAGAAGGTGCGAATGATAGGGGCAGAAGCTATTATTATTCTGTATGTCCAATGTTATGTTACATTACTTCTAGTAAACTATCAGTTTACAGCCTATGCTTACCTGATTTGCATATTTTTGCAGCCAAATTACATATAGTGGTATCACCACCTGCAGGTTCCTTACCATATTCTGCTGTGCATTAACATTCGGGTGAGTGCCTGCCCTGTAACTGCCTGCTGTAAGATGTATGTGTCAGGGTAGTGTTGGGCAGGGGATGTGTGTGTGTCATGTGTGTGTGTGTTTCATGTGCTAGTTGTGTCTAATTTCCAGCACTTCTAACTTTAAAGCCATACATGTTGTACCTTGTCATTAACGTCCTAATATTTTGTCCGCTTCAATACAAGTAAATGAGGAACATCAATTCTCCCGATTTATTTTTCAAAATATTCAACTTCCATGCTTCCAAATGTTGGTAAGTTTACTATACCCATTCTGTGTGTAAAGGGAAGCGTTTACTCCAGAAGTACATGTGCTGTCTGTTTTGAGAGCTCTGCAGAAGCTTGCACCACTAACACGTCTCATATGCTACTTGTTCTGTGTGTAAATGAAGCTGGCACCCATATAGCACATGTGTTCTATGTCTTCTTGAAGCTCGATAAAACCTTTCCACTAAAAACAAGCAAAAAGTATAGAGGTACAGTCCTGGTTTCCACCATCTGTGCCTGTTAATTTCAGCAAGTTGTTTTTTAAAGTGGCTTGACTAAACAGAGAGGGCTCTTGACTGCCAGGGCTTTCCCACTTTGTGCTTAGCCCGTTTTTGGATGTTTAGGGAAGTTATGGCTTACGCCTTGCTACCATATCTTCTTTTCACAGAAGTTATCCAAGGTCAATTTTGTGTTTTTCCCCCCGCATTCTGGAATTTTTGGAGGTGCCCCAAGTTAGTGGATTCTCCTTGAAGGGAACAGAGAAAACAGACAAAATATAGCAAATTGCGTGTTTTTTGTTGGATAAATGGGGAAAGTGTTGTGCAAGAAATCATATGCTTTCCCTGCAAAAATGGCAGCAACAAAAAGGTTTACTATGCTAAGATCGCCTCCTTCCCAGCTTTCAGGACAAAGCAGACTTGTAAAAGGAAACACGTTTTTTTCCCCCAAAATATTTTTATTGGTATTTTTCACATATACAACATATGACATGTAACATGTAAACCTCGTCGTGTTTGCTCATACAGGGACCCCAGCCCATCACCATTTTTGCATTTTTTTTTTTTGCAGCTTCTACAACCGAAGTGTGAAATTTATGGGTGAACCCATAAAGCTATACATTTCTGAAAAATATACAACATTCTGAATCCAGCAGGGGGTCACTTGTGCTGACTGCTCACGGGTTTCCTAACCATTGAAATTCAAACATAAGGTTAATAAATAGGAAAAAATATCACTGGTGACAATGTTTTAATCTGTATTTTATTTTTTGCCCTGATGATTTGCAGTTTAGCATCGAGATAATTATAAAGATTCTGTATTGATTTTTCTTTATTAGAACACGAATTCAGTTATTTACATAGCTCCCCATACGTACATCCATGTGACCAAGCTGAAGGTCTTTTCTGCATCAAGCAGGAGCATTGAGAAGGGGGTACCATAAACAGTTTGATTAACAGTGCCTCTAGCGGGGGAAAATATGTTGCTATGGTGATGCTACTGTGACAATGATATCCTGAAAGAAGGCTTAGAATAGGCCTTTGAGTCACAATTAATTAATGGGATAGGATGATGTGGTCCAAAAACAGTAGGGTGATGTTTTTCTTTTTAAAAAACTACAATATTAGTTGATATTCATGATTGTAGTATATATGCCCATCCAGGTGGACATCCCTCACTAAGAGGAGTAAAACTGTTGAAATGACACAAAAAATGTTTTTCAGAACTTGAGAGAGACTGCATCAGGTCCTACCACCCTCTCTCGTACCAAACTATCAATTGAGTATTTTAACCCTTGCATAGTTGTAGGCACATAAAGCATCTCTTTATCACTAGTTTTTTTAAGTGGAAATTCGTACATCAGACAATTAGGTGTATGTAAACTCTAGGGGAGGATGCTTGTTTTCTGAAAAAAAGGTCCTGATAACATATCTGAAATACCTGAATAATAGAATAAACCATCCTTAATGCATAAAGCATCTATTCTATTTCTAGTAACATTTCGTCATGTCTTTACTAAAACATTCACTGTATTCATAATTCTGAACTCTGTTTATTGATTTTATTCTAATCTCGTCCTCCCTACAATCTTCTATTGATAATTTTAAAATTATAGTAAGTGAATTTAGCGACCATAACCCCCTAACACTTTATATGACAGGCCCATTGGCAGGAAAATTTGGGGATGCAACAATGAAGGGCCTCCTGCGACCAACCGATGGAAAGCGCAGACTAAAATGGTCTCAAGTATCCCTAGAGACATTTCATAATAAGGTTAAAACAGTATGTGCCAATGAATTGTCTCTATGTATAAAGGAACGGTCCTCGCCAACAGAGATCCTTGGCGCATTTCAGTCTATTTCACAAAAGGTGGCTGAGTTATTATCTGCTCCAGCCAGAGGTCAATCTTTGTCTGGTCCTACATGGTTTGACTCTCCTAACTCTAAAGCAGCCAAGAGGTTGAGGGAAAAACCCTGTCTATAAAACCCAGAATTCAATCTGATGTTTCCATTTGTCGCAGGAAATATAAGGCAGCCCTTGCCACACGAAAGGGAGCACTGAAGGATGAAGCTTGGAGGGAACTGATCGACTCCAGCACTCTCAGTAATAGCGTGAAGTTCTGGCGCGTTGTGAACAGGCCCCTTTTCAATCATGAGGAGGGCCTTGAATCACAGATCACGGAGGAGGAGAGGGAGCTTCATTTTAAAACTATGTTTGATTGTCCGCCGGAGCAAATTACAGGAAGTCCTATGACATGAAGGAGCCAGAAATAATATTTGAGAGGGGCGAGATCATGGAAGGCATTATAGGATTATCTGTTGGAAAAGCACCCGGCCCTGACAGGATCCCTCCAGATCTATTTAAGTCAGACCCCTCCTTTTGGGCTCCGATACTGGAGTCAGTTTTTAATGCATCGGCAAAGTATGGTTGTCCCCAGTCTTGGGCAACCTCTATCATAGTTCCTGTTTTTAAAAAAGGTGACAGAAACAGTACCCACTGTTATAGACATATCTCACTTATTGACTCAGTGGTAAAAGTCATGGGACGGGTCTTCCTTCAGAGACTATCATCCTGGGCAGAGGACAATTTGTTTATGTCAGAAGTTCAGTATCGGTTTTGTCAGAGACGGTCTTCGGCATTTGCATGTGTTAACAGTAATAAGCTTCAAAAGTCTATGAGGGCAATGGGAGTGGAGAATAGTGTTGTTAATTTCCTTGAGGACCTGCACATGCATCCTAAAGATAATGTTAGGTTCTCACAGGAATTGCGGGTCACAAGAGATTCTAGCATTAAAAAGGGAGTCAGGCAGGGCTGCATTCTGGCTCCTTTTTTATTTAATTTTTATATTAATGAACTCGATAGCGTATTAAGGGCAACAGGTGTTGATTACCCAAGTGTAGGACAGCGAGGGATCCCCGTTCTGTTATATGCGGACAATGCCGTTCTCATATACAGGACTGAAGTGGGGTTACAATCGCTTTTATCCGGATTTTTCAGATTTATGTCAGACAGGGATTTGGCACTTAATAACTCCAAATCATATGTCATGCAAGTAGGGCATCCGGGAAGAAGAATTTCCAATTTAGAGTGGGTGACTTTAAAATTCCCCGTACAAATGTGTTTTCCTATTTAGGGGTTCTCTTGATGATAAGCTCAAATGGCCCCTATTACAGAAAAAAAGGGGACCTGGTTAGGGTGAACTCAGCAATATTTCATTTTGCTTCCAAACTAGGGACGAAACCTACAGTGTGTCGGGCTAAAAGCCTGGCCATAGCCTCGTATGGAAGTGAAATATGGGGATGCAGTGTTGGAGAAACCCTCCAGATTGTGGAAAATGACTTTTTGAAACGCCTACTATGTGTCCCTCGGGGTACATTCAATCTAGCGATCCATGAGGAGCTGGGGGTCGGTCCCCTATGTAAATGATGCACTTTCTTTGCGTCCCTTGACTTTTTGGTTAAAATGCTGATTGAATAAAGACCTCCCTCTTACCCACTTGATTCTAAGAGATTGTCTGTCTCTTGAGAACTCGGCTCGTATTTCGTGGCAGAGTTATGTTAAACAAAAGCTTTGAGGGGTTAGGGCGGGGGGACCTATTCACCAACCCTGAAAGTATCTCAAAGACTGATGTGGAAGCGATTAAAGATGCCTTCTTGTCAGTAAGAAATATGGAAAGGGAAGCCAAGGAGGTACTGAAACCTAGTGTGCGGACCTATATAATGCTTAAAACAATCCTAAGGCCAGAACAATACCTCATGGGGTCTTTGTCCACACATGAGAAGCTCCTGTTAACTAGGTTTCGGCTAAACCTTTTTCACCTTTTGCTCGCCAGACCTAAAGGTTTTATTAGTGGTAAAGTGGCAGCACCCTGCGGCTGCGATGGACAGTCTCCGCAGGACTTGCTGCATTTTATGATTTTATGTAAATTATATGAATTTCTTCGCAAACACTATCTGGTTCCAATTTTTAAAAGGATGAATTTTAGACAGGCCCGCCCAGCATTGGTGTATTTGCAACTACTGAAAGAGGACTGTATATTTTTTATATTCAGGTTTTTAAAAGCTACTGTTAAATCTAGGAGTTATATGGATTTGTAAAGACTGTTTCCTCAGGCTTTTTAATTATTTAATTTCGATTGCTGTTTGGGTTGCCATCTTAACTTATGCATTGTCGCTTAAATTGTTTATTTTGTGTAACTTTTATGGTTGGAACTAAAATACGAATAACGTTTTTTTAAATTGAATTGTTCATATAAAAAATACTGTGCCAATTCCTTGGAATAGAATTTCGTTAAATCTACTTTCAAAGCTGTAATCTAATTTTGTAACTGCTTTTTAGTTGGATAATTCTATGACTAGCGCATATATGTTTACTTTCTAGCTCAGCTAATTGGAAATAGAGGTTTTATAACAAAGCTTTTGCCACCTTTTGCTTTTTTTTAATTGTGTAGCTTAGTGTAATCCCTTGAATAGCAGCCTTAAATGTGTCCCATATATTTTGTGCTTTGGCAGAATCAACGTTTACAACCAAAAATCTCAGATCCATTGCTCAATAAACCTAATAAATTTGAGATCTAGTAAAAGAGTGCTCTTAAAATGCCATCTTGATATTAATCTAGTTGTCTTACCAATACATATTTAGAGAGCTGGGGGGTTATGATCAGATATGATCTTTGGATATTTTTTCAACTGTGCAGTATGTAAGACAGGCCAATTTTCTATTAACCCATGTGTGAACATAAGTGATTGTATAGTATCTCTTACTTTTGGATTTCTTCCCATAAAGATACTAATATTCTCTATACTTGAAATTAAAATCACCACACACAATTAATGGAGAGAGCAACTGTGTAGTTCCAGATTTAGATACTCGTGTACCTCAGGATCACCGCATTAGGGCCATACATCATACATAGAATAAAAGAAGTGGCTGCAGCAGACTTTTTTTTTAATATATTTTTTATAAGTATCTCAATACAGTATACTTCACAACCATTATTGTCACCATATGATATGTACAGAAACACAGGATGATATCCTTACAGATTTGAACGTACATTCCCCAACACCCCCCCTCCCAGCTGCATATGTGGTCAAGTGATTAAACACTCAATGTCTATTAATATAAAGCATGTGGCCTATGTTGCAGCTCTCTTCAGTGCTACGCAGATATGTTACTGGATGATCTATCTTTTTTACCTCCCTGTTGGTTCCCTCCACCTCCACAACATCGCTTGGCTGCAGAAGACTAATCAGCAATTGCCCATCTTCCAAACTGATCGGCTGATTTCCTTCTGCATTTAGGTTTAAAGCATTTTTATTGAAACAAAAGGAACATGGGGAAGGGGAGTAGGAGGTTAAGGTTACATACAATACAGTGAAAAGAAAAAGAAGCGTGTGTCAACAGTTCTGGTCAAAGGGAGGGCAGAGGTCCAGGAGGGGAAGATATCAATTGTAAGGCAATAAGGCAATGCACATAACCCTCTCGTGTTCCCCAACCCCCCACCCAAAGCTGAGCGCAAGTAGCTAGCAGCGATCCAACAAAGCACAACTCAGTCCCTCCGAGCCCCCCATCCCCAAAAGAAAAAAGAGAAAAAAACAATACCCCAACACCCCCATCCAATGGCCCGTAGTAGAATAACCCGCCCCAAACAGCCTACCCCCGTCCCCTAATCCCCTAATCCCCTATTCCCTAGTTGTCCTAATCCGCAGGGGCCGCCGGTGGCGTTAGCCGAAGAAGACGAAGGTACCTCGGGCAGGTGAGTTCCCGGAATTCCGTGGACAGTAGTGCCAGGAAGGGTTGCCATAGTTCCTCGAACTGATCTACATTCCCAGCCACTGTAAGCGACATCTTCTCCATACCCAATACCTGCCAGAGTCTATGTAGCCAACCAGAAATGGAGGGGACAGTGGAGGTGCGCCAGTGGACAAGGATATTTTGGACCGCTGAGCCTAGCGCAATAGCAATCTGTCTACCCCTGCGGGACTTCAACTGGTACATTAGGTCATTGGGAAGGCCCAACAAAACATACGCTGGGAAGCGCGGCAGCTCAATCTCGAAATGCCTATCTACCTCATCCAAGACCTCCTTCCAATAAGCAGTCAGCACCGGGCAAGCCCAAAGAATGTGCGACAGGGTACCCTCCTGCCCGCAGCCCCGCCAGCATCCCTTGTCTGTGTGTTTGTGCATTTCATATAGCCTCACCGGGGTGTAATACCAATAAGTGGACACCTTAGTAAAGGTCTCCGTAAGCCCAGTGTGGTATGCAGAATGCCTCGCCCGATATGCGATCTTGTCCCACTCCTTGTGGCTTAGCGTCCTGCCCAGTTCTCTATGCCAGCGCTCCCTTCCCGGGTTGTGATAGTGAAACGTCGGGGGTTGGAGGAATTTATACAGGTCGGTAATGAGCTTGGCGTCCGAGGCCCGGGTCACCAGCCACCGCTCATAAGGTGTGATTTGACGGGCAGCGACGTCATGCACTTGGGGTTGGAGAGCCCAGTGTCGGACCTGCATGTAGCGCAATCTGTCCATCTCCGTCAGGCCAAATTCCCGTCGGAGTTGTTGGTAGGGAATCACGCCCTCCGGCCCGTAAATCTGGAAAAGTGCCCTGCAGCCTGCGCTCACCCAGTGGGAAAAAGCTCCCGGCTCTAAGCCCGGGGCGAAGTCCGGGTTACCAACGATGGGCGTGAACGGTGAGGGGAAGGTAGTCAATTCACGCGGCTCGCAGACCGCGTCCCACACCCGCAGGGGGACCCGGGTGACAAAAGAGGCGTAAAGATTAGCCGGGCGATGCGCACGGCGCAGGAATGGAACCTCCTGGAGAGTACGGCCCGCCACCGCCTGGTCCTGAAAGAGCCAGTGTCTGTCGGATTCCCACCTGCTCCACTCCACCAAATATCGGAGTTGCGCTGCCTGAAAGTACTTCCGGAGATCCGGGATACCAAGACCCCCCGCCTCCGGAGCGAGCGTGGAGAGAACCCTCTTCATCCGTGGTTTGCGACCCTGCCAAACGAAGCGGGAGATGTCAGCCTGCGCTTGCTGTATCCAACCCACAGGGGGCTGGAGAGGTAGAGCGCGAAAGAGGTATAGGATCTGGGGCAGCACCGTCATCTTCACCGCTGCGATACGGCCCAGCCACGAAAGCAGGCCCTTGCTCCATCGGCCGAGTTCCTCTTTAATCTTCCTGCTGAGGGAAGAGTAGTTTGCTGTAACCATTTCAGGCAGCGAGGGCGCTAACAGGATCCCCAGGTATGGCACCGTAGACGAGGACCATTGCATGGGGAAAAGACGCTGAAGGTCTCTCCTGGTGTCCGCGGTTAGCGACACGTCCAGTGCTGCCGACTTGGCCATATTCATTTTAAAGCCGGCCACACGTGCAAAGGCATCCAGTTCCTGGACGCAAGCAGGGAGTGACCTCCTGGGGTCGTCCAGGGTCAGCAGGACATCGTCCGCGTAGAGGCTGACAGTATGGACATATTGACCCATCTTAACCCCAATAGCGTCAGGATTATTGCGAATCCTCTGGGCAAACGGCTCCATATAGAGGGCGAACAAAAGCGGCGAGAGGGGGCAGCCTTGTCTCGTACCGCGCTCGATGACAAAACTGCCAGAGCTGTGCCCATTGACCCGTACCAACGCTGATGGTCTTTTATAACAGTTGAAGACCATGGTGCGGAACTTCTCGCCGATTCCCAGTTTCCTGAGAACCAGCTCAAGGTACGGCCAATGAACTCTGTCAAAGGCCTTCTCCGCATCAACCGACAGCAACATCCGCTCCCCCGGGACGCGTGAAGCCTTTTCCAGTATGTGCGTCACTCTCTTGGTGTTGTCAACCGTCTGTCTACCGGGTACAAAGCCAGCTTGGTCCGCCTCCACTAGGCCCGGTATGTGTAGTCCAAGCCTGGACGCTAGAATCCCCGTATAGAGCTTAAGGTCAACATTCAAGAGTGAAATAGGCCTATACGAACCACACAAGGTCCGATCCTTCCCGGGTTTCGGGATGACCGACACAGTCGCGTTAAGAAGGTCCGGTGGGATAGCGCCCGGTTCGGAGAAGGAGTTGAACAGGCGAGTCAGGATTGGTGCTACAGCGGAGCAGAAGGTCTTATAGAACAAGGCTGTGTAACCATCCGGGCCCGGGGCCTTACCGTGCTTCAGTCGGGCTATGGCGGAGATGACTTCCTCCACATGGATGTCCCTCTCTAGGTGGTCCGCCTGGGCGGGCTCTAGCATCGGGAGGGCCATTGACTCCAAATAGTCCTCGGCGTCCCTCGGTGAAGAGGGCTCCGCGGCATATAATGCCTCATAGAAGCTACGAAAGGAGTCCGCCACCTCCGCGTCACCGGAAACAGTAACCCCGTCCGCACCCACTAGTTCCTTCACCACATTACGCTGCTGAGCAACCCTGAGCCGATGGGCCAGGAGCTTACCACACCTGTCTCCCCCCGTGTAAAAGGCATGCTTCAGGCGCAAAGCGGTATATTCCGCCCGATCTAGGTCCAGTGCAGACAGGAGTTTCCTCGCCGCTTTCAGCTGCCTCCACACACGAGGAGCCCCCGTGCGGCGGTGAACCTGCTCAAGTTCTCTGACCTGCGCAGTCAGTTCGTCCCTCTTACGCTGCCGCTCCCTATTCTCGGCCGAGGAGATGGAGATAAATTCCCCTCGGAGGACCGCCTTCAAGGCCGCCCACTGAGTCGTCTGAGACGTGTCGGAGTTGCCATTGTGGACCAAATAATCCTGAATGACCTCCCCCACGCGCTTCACCACAGACTTCTTATGTAGAAGAGTATCACGAAGCCGCCACAACCCTCGAGAGGGGGGGGCCGCTGGCCATGCGAAAACGCCGGAAACCGGCGCATGGTCGGACAGGGACAGAACCCCGATGTCCGCCGCCGTGGCGGCAGTGCGTAGCGGGCCACTCACCAGGAGGTAGTCCAACCACGAGTAAGTGCGGTGCGCATGGGAGAAATAGGAATAGTCCCTATCGGTGGGGTGCATAGCGCGCCAGAGGTCGTGCAAATCCAGCTCTGCAATCCGGTCTTGCACCGCGCGGGAAAGTTCCCCCGTCTGTGGGGAGCGTTGTGCAGACCTGTCCATAGTCGAGTCGAAGACGATGTTCAGGTCTCCCCCCAGGACAACATGGCGATCGGGCGAGGCAGTGACGTCCACCAACACCGAATCCAGGAAGCGATCCTGGTGATCATTCGGGCTATAAACGGAGCCAACCGTGAAAGCAATTCCCCCAAGTCGCATGCGGTATGCTAGAAGCCTCCCCTTTTGTTCGGCATATTTATACAGCACCTCGCCCCTGAAAGAGCTAGCTAAAAGAATGGCTACGCCTGCAGTCTTGGTCGTTGCGGAGGAGAAGAATTGGGTGGGGAATTTGGCAGAGCGCAGCCTATGGCAATCCTTGGGCAGCAGATGAGTCTCCTGCAGCAGGCATATGTCCGCTTGCGTCCCCTCCAACAGGGATAGGACCGCTCTGCGTTTCACAGGATTATTCAGACCCTTAACGTTAAGGGTCACTACCTTTAAGGATGGCATCCCACCCGGGGAACAGAAGCGCTATGTAGCAAGCAAGGGATCAGCGGGGGGGGGCGCATGGGGCAGGCGCGCGGGAAAGGCCAAGACAGGCCGAGCGTGTACACGGGCAACATCGGACGGGACCCCCCCAACAACAAAACAACTCTTACACCCTCCCAAAACATACTCATGGCAACTAGCCAAAACCAAAAACAAGCAGAAACACCCCATTGTCTCAGCCAAGCCCGAACGGGCAAGTCCGTAGAAACCAACCAAGTGGACGTTCAGCCACTTACCTCTAGCCGCTCCCTCCCAACCCCCGGCCCCAACCCAGCATCGTAGAGGCTAAGAATCTCTCCCCCCGGAGTGAAGTTAGGCCGTCAAGGCCATGCCATCGGAGTCAGGTAAGTTCCTCGCCACCGTTCTCAGAGCTTCCGCCATATCCGCCCTGATGGTGGGGGAGTCAGGGCGACTCGCACTCGCCGGTGATTGTCGCCTCGTCGATCTCCGTCGACTCCGTCTCTCTGGGCGCCTCCACGACGGTGTCGCTCCGTCTTCCTCCGTGGCTGTGAGTCCCAATACTCCGCAAATGTCTTGTAGGGAGCGCAGCTGGTGGAGCGCTCCGTTCCATCTAAAGATCAGACGGAAGGGGTGTCCCCAGGAGTAGGGCGTCTCGTGTTCACGTAGAAAGTCAGTGGCGATCCTGAAGGACCTGCGCTTCTGCAGCGTGATGGCGGACAGATCTTGGTAGAGTGCCACAGGCCGCTCCCTGAAAGTCAAAGGCTGCTTCCTTCGGGCCTCTGCCATGATGCGCTCCTTCAAAGGAAAGTCGGGCAAGAACGCCAAGATGTCCGGGGGGGGGCGCCGATGACTGGCGCTGTCGGCCCACTCTATGCGCTCTGTCGATGCAGATCGGGAAATCTGTATCTTCCCCCAAGATCTCACGGAACAAGTCCTGTAGATAGGCCACCAAGTCGGTCCCCTCGTCTGCGGACGGGACACCCCGCACCCGGATGTTGTTCCGTCTGGACCTGTTCTCGAGGTCCTCGGAGTGGGCCTGGAGCTCGACACATTGCGCCCGGAGGCGGAGAACGTCCTGTTGAAGATGGACTATCTCTTCATCTCGGCGCTGGCCCGCTGTTTCCACCGTGTCAACTCGCTCGCCAAGGCCCTCTACTTCCCTGCGCACTTCGCGGACCTCGCTGGCCACTTCCTTCTTTAAGGTCTGGAAGTCTTCCTTGAGGGAGCTAAATAATTCCTCCATAAAGGACCTCGTGACCGGCGGTTCGCCTCCAGTTGCGTCTGCCGAGGCCCGGGAGGATCCCGGCGACGGTTGTGTTCTGTCCCGAAGCTGCTGGGCCCTGCCAAGCATGTCCGGCAGGGTGCGGTCCCCCTTCCTCGAGCCTCCTCTTCCAGCCATCTCGACCGCTGCAGTGGGCAAAGCTCAAGTCCGGCCGCCGCAGAGGCGCCCAGTCGTCCGTGGGCACCAGATGTGGAGTCCGCACCGAAAGCAGGGGTGCTGCGTCACAAGCGACAAAATGGCGGTCCGGCCCGGGCAGAGCCAGTCGCGGCACCCAGCCAAGGTGGCGACCGGGGGCCAAAGTCAGGGTCTTTCCATAGTGCTCCCCTCGGGAAGTTAGTCCGGGAGCCGAGGCAAAAGTAAGCACCCGCCCGCCAGAGGTACGGGTGGAGGTCGCCAGCGCCAGCTTTCCAGGGGCAAGATGGCAGCAGGGCGGGGCCAGGGAGGGCGGCCTGGGTTGGCAAGACCACCGGCGGCTCCCGGGGCACAGTAATCAAGGAAAGTCCGCAGCCAATGTCCCACAATGTCCCACAAGGTCACCGGAGGGCTTGTACAGGCCGGTCGCCGAAGTATTTCTTTAATGAAAATCAAATCACAATAAAAGAGCTGATGTTCTTGTGAAAACAAGCCTTTTCCCCTGTCATTGAGTCCTTTGATACTCAAAGAAAGGATTTTAACCTTACCTGTAGCCATTGCTTCTGTGTGTCTTACCAATCTTAACATCACATATATAAACATGATTCGATTTCCATTTAATTATGGGTTGTCAAGCCCTGTATTCATTTGCTGAACACCCCATTTTACATTCCTAGCCACCAAGCCTCCAATAGCGATGTATCCCACCCCAACCTTAACGCCCCGTGCTCAAGTGATCCTCCGTAGAAGGACCCATCCCTTAGGAGAAAAAAGTCACGCAGATCACGAGATTGCTGGACTACCATGTGTACAGCCGCGGCCTGTGCAGGTAAGAGTGGTGGGTGGTGGGGCCGGGATTTCGACAGAAGGTGATGAGGGAAAATTAAATAATTGATTTTCCCTAATCATCGTCCATCGAAAGACCTCCCCCCCGCCCCATATGACCCCACCGCTCTTACCTGCACAGGCCGCGGCTGCATGCGCATGCCCTGATCATCCTGCCTACCCCAAATTCAGGGTTCCTGTTAAGATTAGTTGATCTTGCCCATATCACTTTGCTGGTTAAGGAGTCAGAACATACAAAGATGATGCGTGGGACTCAGCAAGGGTTTTGTTCCACTACACTTTTGCTTGCTATCTCTCTGGAACCCTTTACTTTCATACTTCTAAAGAATCAGTTAATAAACCTGATTCTTTATAATGGACACCCCTCAAAATTTCTTGCATACACAAAGGATGTTGCTATTATTACAAAGTCACCACATAGCAATAGAATTTGAGGCATCTAGATTTGGCTTAATATCAGGGTAAAGCAAAAAACAAGATCCAAGGAAAATTGTTAGTGCACTGTGTCTGGGGGTGAATTTAATGGCTGATTGTGAAAAGAGTAAAAAAAAATGAATTATGATCGGGTATACATAAGTTTAAAATGATGGAGTAGTCCACATGCATCTTTGATTGGCTGAAGTAATTTAATTTTAATGATACTTCCAAAATTCAAGAAGTACCTCTTGATCTATATGCCATTTAGTTTTAAAAAAATGATTCTATATGTGTCAACTTTTTATGTTAGTATGGACGCACAGATGGGACACTGAAATATCTTAGACTTCGGATAGCATGAGGTAGCTGAACATTTCCAATCTTCAGATTTTATTATTTCTCTGCCATAATTCAACATAGGAGCTCTTTAATCGCAATCTACTAATAGGAAAATTATATAAATACTCCCCTCTATTTATGAATTAGCTTATGCAAGGTGAGTATTTTTTATTAACTAAGCTTATGGAAAATAACTAGTACAAAAAAGTATTTTTTAAAGTTGTACAAGTTGATATTAAGACATGGAAAATTTGGAAAGAGATGTTTAAACTTCCAAAAATATAAAAAATATTAAATCCCATTATGGAATTCTCCATCGTTGCCTACAATTTTTCTGGATGATTATACCAAAATCTGGAACCAGTCTGGAACTAAGCCACTGGGTCATATATAAACTGATCATTCACTATATCCATTTGGCAGTTACAGGAAAACTACAGCCGTCCAAAAGAAACATTCTCAAAGTATTTGCAAACTAGAGATTTCATACAAAAAGATGATAGTATTCAAATTAGCACAATACACTACAAGTTACTATCACGATGGCTAATGGCCCCAAAAAAAGATTGGGGTTGATTATAAATTTTCTTCTGAAATAGTCATTGATTATCTAGGATTTCACGCAGAAATTTTGGGCACTAAGTTGAAAAATAATATTAGTATGGCTAAATTCCAGGAGTATGTTAAACTCTTAGGCCGTTGTACCTGTTGTGCATGGGGGGCCCCTATCCCCTTCCTGTTTTTGAACTTTTTCTCCCTTGTGTCTAGTGAGCTTTCTGCCCCAACGGGTCGGAGGGCCCTATTGATGCAAACTCCCTAAACTGTCCCTGGGTTGGCAGAAAAACTATTGCACTCCTTCTAGGTGGGAACACGGCCTGATGTGTAGAGGCCCTCGCTCATTCTTTTTTTTGGGGCCGCTTGCCCCTGGTGTTTAGCGTCCTTCCAGTTCCCCAGTTTGAACAGATTGCGGTATACTACACAATTCGCCCCTTAAGAACACAGAAAGTCTGCGGTGTCTGTTCGGAGTTGGAGTCATGGTCCTATGCCGGATGCACTGCCACGACCTCTTCTCTGGGGGTTAACGGGGCCACTACACTGGCGACGAAGGTGGGATCCTGTCCACCCACTGCTGCTGCCCCCCTGCTGTGATCGTGCAGCCAGAGAACAACCCTCTCAGAGCACCAAAATGGAAAAAGAGCGCGAAAACGCGATCGAAATTGCGAAGAGAGACGAGCGCTGTGTGAGTGCCATCCCAGGAAGACTGGAGCTGCCAGAGGGCGAGTCCAAGTCTAAAGTATTGATTACCCTTGAAGAAATAGGCTAATAAGAAACCGGAGCCAGAGTAAAGACAGATACTCCTGTCCCTTTTGGCGGCCATCTTGAAGTCAGGCGCCATACATAGAACTACATTGGCAGTTATCCGGCGGCCATTTTTAAGTCAAGCAACCTCCAAAATACCTTCAATATCACCAGAATCTCAGCAAATAAAGCACCGCCTGCCCTGGAAAGCGTGTACCCGAGCCCAGAATGTCAGTAGAACCTGACACTTCACGCCCAGGAGCCATGAGATCAGACATACAACCCCAGCAACCACAACCAATGCTACTGGGAGTGTCGTATCTGCGTCCGCCAGAACCGTTGGAGATGACGTCAGGGAACAGCATGAGGCCCAAATGGAAGAGTTGGGCTGAGGATTTTGAGGACTTTATGACAGGGTCTCAAGTGCAAGACCCCAAGCAGAAGCTGATAGCGCTGCGAAACCTGATAGGGAAGGACATTGCACAAATCATCAAAGAATTGCCTGCCGCCAGCGCCACTTCATATGACAACGTGAAAGGAGCTCTAGATCGGAAGTTTCTGCACAAGTGAAACTTGGACTACGAGCGGTACACGTTCAACCTTGCGTCGCAAGAAAAAGATGAACCGATGTGTGACTTCATTGCTCGCATTCGACGCCTAGCCAGATATTGCGAATTCGACACATTCAACACAGAAGACGCGCTGCCGCTACGCATAATTGCAGGATGCCAGTCAGAATCATTACGCCGCCGGTTGTTAAAAAAACACTACACACTTGAAGAAATAGATGAACTAACGCGCATAAACGATCAAGCGGAAGACCACGCTAAGAAGATGGAAGCCAATAAGCCTGAGAAAAGAGAGCAAGTATTCCGGATGCAGTCTCACACCGACCTGAAGCGCCGGTCAGATCACAGCAAGTCAGGAAGATCCACGCAGACCTCCCAGGGAACGTCTTCGCGCAATTGACCTCGAGGCAGTCGGACAAACAGACCAGCCTCGAAATGCTATAGGTGCGGACAAGACTATCCCCACTCAGGACAGTGCCCTGCCATCGGACAACAATGCCACCGCTGTGGTAGAGAAAACCATTTCGAAGCAACCTGTCAAACACGAAGATCAGCGATAAGGGCAACCAAGTCAAACTCAGACACTCATCACCAAGCCAGAGCGGTAAAAGGAAGAGGAAGCCACTCACCTAGCTCGTCGAGGTCGAGCGTCCAATCAGCCAGCTCATACAGATCCCAGAGGTCAACATCCCGGGAATCATCATCTCCCACGCATGTCTCACAGGACAGTGATAAATACATATCCATGGTGTCAGATCCTGACAGACTGAAAAGATATCCGAAACTGGACATTCAAATAGGAAATCATCCTGCCAAGTTTGTACTAGACTCAGGAGCGTCTCTGAACTACATCTGCGCCCTGGAATATCAAAGCATGAAACCCCGTCCGAAACTGGAACCAACATCTGTTAGAGTCTATGCCTGGATGTCCAAGAAACTGCTACCATGCCTGGGACGGTTCAGCACGACCCTAGCTTATAAAGACCAACAGATTCAAGCCTACGTCCATGTGGTTGAAGGTCCGGATGCAGCAGATTGTCTTCTCAGTCTGCCGACGGCAGAATACCTCAAGCTTGTCGAACTTCTATACATGGTAGATGATTCCCCAGACATCATCAGCAAGTTCCCGAACCTCTTCAAGGGTCTTGGGAAATGCAACCAGTTCAAAGTCAAGCTACATATCGACGAACAAGTGTCACCTATAGCACAACACCACAGAAAGGTATTGTTTCACCTGCAACAAGCAGTGGACGACGAACTACAAGACCTGTTGAGGACGGACATCATTGAACGGTCCACAGGGCCCACTCCGTGGGTATCGCCCGTAGTGGAAGTGCCCAAGAAAGGACAAGACAATAAGGTGCGCCTGTGTGCGGACATGCACGCACCAAATACAGCCATTGAAAGAGAGCGACATCCCGGACCTCATATTAGCGATATAATTGCCCGCCTCAATGGAGCGACCGTCTTCTCGAAGTTGGATCTCAACAAGGGATACCACCAACTAGAACTGCACGAGAAGTCTCGCTACATCACCACCTTCACCACTCACCAAGGCCTGTTCCGCTACAAACGCCTAAACTTTGGAATATCCTTTGCTGCTGAGATATTTCAAGAAGCCATTCGACAAGTGATCCAAGGGATCCCAAATACCTTTAACTATAGTGACGATATTCTAGTCTTCGGAGAAAATCAAACAGAACACAACAAAGCATTAGACCGAGTGTGCCATGCATTACTCAATGCCAACCTCACCCTGAACTCAGCCAAATGTGAATTCCACAAGTCCACATTGAAATTCTATGGACATATCTTTTCCAAAGATGGCATGAAACCAGATCCTGAGAAGGTGTCGGCCCTTGCGGACACCCCACAACCACAGGACATCAGCGACCTTCGCTCGTTCTTGGGAATGGCGAGTTACTGCACTCGCTACATTAAAGACTACGCAACCATCAGCTACCCGCTCAGAGAACTCACCCGCCAAGGCCAACAATTCCTATGGTCACCCGCGTGTAAACACACATTCAACAAAATCAAGAAAGCTGTGAGATCTGCCATTAACCTAGCCTATTTCGACACCAAACGGAAAACTGAAATCATAGTGGATGCCAGTCCGGTTGTACAAGGTGCCATCCTGGCACAATACGACGAAGAAGCAGACCAACGTCATGTGGTGGCCTATGCCAGTCGTAGTCTCACCGACACGGAGAAAGCTTACTCGCAACCCGAGAAAGAGAGCCTCGCGGTTGTATGGGCCTGCGAGCACTTCCACCTGTTCGTATACGGGAAACATTTTACGCTCATCACAGACCACCAAGCACTTGTCACCATCTTTGGCAACCCACGAGCGAAGATACCCCCGCGCATAAAAAGATGGGGCCTACGATTGCAGGACTATATCTACACCATTGTCCATAAGCCTGGGAAAGCAGAGAACCCAGCGGACTATATGTCACAACACCCGCAATTGGATACCCTGGAGCGATGTTCCGTAGCTGAAAAATACATTCACTTCGTCATCGACAGTGCATGCCCTCCTGCAGTACCGCTGGAAGCCATTTGTGAAGCATCTAGTCAAGACCCCACTATTCAGGACGTTATGGTCCAAATCCGTACCAACTCATGGAGACATCTCAGGGACTACCATCAAGACACAACCGTTGATGCCCAGGAACTGGTAGCATTCCGACATGTCCAGAAGGAATTGTCAATCAGCACGGATGGTCTCTTGCTAAGAGGGGGGAGGATAGTCATTCCTCAACGACTGGGACAAGGAACCATCAACCTGGCCCACGAGGGGCGGCCCGAAGTCTGGTTAGATCACCATCACACCTTTTTTTGGGGCCTATTTTCTCCCTAGTGTCAAGTGTTTTTATCTGCCCCTTTAGAAGGCTGATTGGGAGTGAACCCCCGAAGGGAGTGCAGAAAGAATGTTGTGGCCATTCAGGGCTTAGAGCACGGTTTAAATGCATGGATGGGCTGCCCAAACCCTTTTTGAGTTTTGGCCAGGTAAAATCCCTGGTGTCTAGGGCTTTCTGGACCCCTGGGATGGACGATGGGTAGAACGCCCTCAATTGCCACCAGAGGGGGCAGAAAGGCTGATTGTTTATTCTGAGCCAGCGCCTGGGGGGCGCTTTACCCCTCCCTAGGCTCTAGTGCGCCAATTCTCCCCTCTTCCCATCCCCGAATATGAATCCAGTAGAGAGTTATAGCATTGTAACGATATCTCTACCATCAAAATTGGTGCTCAGGAGGGGGAGGGAGGTTGGAATATGCCTCTGAGCACCAATGCAAGTAAGAATAACATAAGCCAGTAGCAGTAGCGTCATTTTACTTGTATTTTCATCATTTAAAAAAAAAACAAAGCACCGCCACAGGTTGCTGGGTAAGCTCTTCCCTAGAGCCTGACCTGTAAAATAGCAAGCATTGGCAAATACTCGTCCTACCATCTGCACCCATGACAATATTAATGTGATGGACGCTAACGTTGGCCACTGGCTGAAGACAGCCAGTGACCAGTTCGCCCCCCTAATCACATTTCCTAGCACCAGACACCCCAATTCCCATAGGTGGTTCTCTGACGACCTCAGGAAGTACAAACTTGAGGTTCGTCAGCGGGAACGCTTATGGAGACGCGATTATTCTGTGGCATCCAGACTGAGATACGTGGCTGCCCGCAAAGAGTATAAGCAGGCCATCCTTTCAGCAAAATCTGAGCATTTTTCTCATAGAATTCTCTCTGCTAATAACAAATCCAGAGAGGTATTTAAGATCTTGAATGAGCTTACCTCAGACGATAGGACCCTCCCAGCTCAAACCCCTACCATTGAGACCTGTGATGCCCTCAATCTTTTTTTCATTGAAAAAATTATTAAAATAAAAGATTCGATTATGTCCCCTTCACAGCCACCACCACCTGACACTTCTTGTAATAACCCATTGTCCTTCACGCAGTTCCCTGCCTTGGATCACACCACCTTAGCGGAACTGGCTATCCGGGTAAAATCAGGCTCCCTGAGTGACCATTGCCCTCCTTCGGTGTTGCGAGACATCTGTCTAAAATTACCTGAGTGTATACTACCCCTGCTGAACAGATCTCTCTCCAGTGGCATGGTTCCCAGCTCCTTCAAGGAGGCCATTCTCGTGCCCCTTTTGAAGAAGCCTGGCGTGGACCCTACAGAACTCATCAATTATCGCCCAATATCTCTGTTGCCCTACCTGTCTAAACTTATCGAAACTCATGTCACCAGATGTCTCTCTAATTTCATCGAGAGTTCACACTTCCTTGAACCCAATCAGGCGGGCTTTAGACCGGCCCACTCCACGGAAGCTGTAATCCTGGCTGTTCTGGATACCCTGAGGAGGAATGCTGATGCGGGAAGCCCTCAGGCCCTGGTACTTCTGGATCTATCTGCCGCGTTCGACACAGTGGATCACAACATCCTTCTCCACCGTGTCGAACAGGCTGGCATCCAGGGCCTCGCTCTTGGGTGGGTGGAGTCATTCCTCACCGGCAGAACCCAAGCCGTTCGTTTGGGATCATTCACTGCGTCCAAAACCCCCATCACCTGTGGTGTCCCCCAAGGTTCCTCTCCTTCCCCTTTATTATTTAATTTGTACCTTCGCCCCCTCATTCACTCACTCCAAAGCTGGGACGCTACAGTTTTCAACTATGCGGACGATCTGCAGATCGTCCTCCCGCTTCACTCCCCACAAGCTGTCAATAATTTTCACTCAATTATGACCCACATTCAGCAGTGGATGAATCACAACCAACTAAAACTTAATCCTGGGAAGACTGAGCTCCTTCTCCCTGGTTCCAGTGCTGCTTACTGGGGTCCGCAGTTCTGGCCCATTGAGCTCGGCCCCCCTCCTGCTCCGGCCAAGACGGTGAAGAGCCTTGGAGTGACAATCGATGCCGAGCTCTCGCTTAAAGCCCAAGTAGGTGCCACGATCTCTTCATGTATGTTCCAGCTCCGAAAGATCCGGAAGATCAGGCACCTACTACCACATGCGGCACTGGCCCAGGTTGTCATGTCCCTGGTTCTTTCCCGCCTGGACTTTTCTAATTCTCTATATCACGGACTCCCATGTTCTCTTGTGGGCCGTCTCCAGGTTGTGCAGAACCAGGCAGCCCGTCTTATTTTCAAAGTCCCAAAATGGCAGTCTGCGAAGCCCTTGCTCCATAAGCTCCATTGGCTGCCAGTAGAACGGAGGACGGCCTTTAAGTTGGGCTGTCTTACGTTCAAATCCCTCCACTGCACCAGTCCTGCCTTTCTTAACTCACTGATCACTCCGTACCAACCTGCACGTAACCTTCGGTCAGCTCATCATCACCTACTTGTCACTCCGAAAGTCAAAACCAGCAAGGTTGGGGGCCGTCGCTTCGCCCACCTCGCACCTAAATTCTGGAATTCTCTTCCCATAGTCATTAAATCTAATGGTTCCTTACTCCAATTCAGGAAGCTTTTAAAAACTTTTCTGTTCTCCAGCACCGGTTAAGTTTCTGCCTTGGGATTCTGTTTTTGCTCTGTCAGTTAGCGCCAAGAAACCTCTGGTGTTAGTGCGCTTAAGAAGTTTCACCTAACATAACATAACATAACATAACAATAGGTCTCGCCTTTGGGACCTCATAAGTGCATAGCCAGAGATATTGGCTTTGCTATTCTGTTTAAGCTATGTTTTAGAGTAGTGTGGCATGACTGCAGCATCTTGCAAAGTTATAATACAAAAAGTGTAATAATAATTTGTTACTTTGTCTATAATTAAGATGAGTTTATGTATAAGTGAACAAACTTATTAAAAAAATTATTGATATAAAAAAATGCTCAGTCTTTTTTTGGAGGGGGGCGGGATGTTGCCAACTTTTGCCTGCCTCTTCTAAATGGTTGTTATAGGTTTTTTTTGTTTTGGGCAGCAGGAATATATAAACAACAGGAGGGAAGAGGTTGGGAAATAGTATCTGAATTATAATTTGTGCAGCAAAAGGTTATTTGGGGTGAATCAACAGATGCTAGATTTTGAGGGTACTATGTAGCTATACAAATGGCTTAAGTATGGAATAGACAATTAAATAATGTAATAATTAATGCCCTTCGTCTTCCACCTGGTTCTTTCAAAAGGGTACATAATGTTAATGCATAAACTGGATAACAACCGAACCCTCGCATGAACAGCCCCTTGTGCTTCTGATGCTCCTGCTACAATAAAAATGTTCTCAGTAGAATATTCCTCCTTGCCGGAGAGATTGATGTGAGCTTGACCAGGTCTATATGAAACGCACTGGGGTTTTAAGTGTGAGGGGCTGGGGCACTGGTGTGTACAGAGGGTGGATATCTAGGGGTACACTGACTGGAATAGGTGGTGTGAGAAGCATGGAAGAATAGGCACCGTGGGCTGGGTAGCCTGGGACCACGAGTCGTGCATGTGGACTTCTAGTGCGGAGAGCTCGCAGTCCTGTGGTCCATGGGGGGCCTCATTCCCCGGAACCAAGTGAGGAGTGTGTCCAGCATTATCAGGAGAGGACGCACTACAGACCTGCAACAAGTAACATCAACAGACTTTTAGCACCCAGTGCCGTTTGTGCCTCAGAAGAGAAACGCGTTCTTTTGGAAAGAAGGCGTCATGTTTCCAGATCAAAAAGTACATTTGATATTTTAACAGAATGTCTGTGTTCATTTATGCGTAATAGAAGAACATTTGTGTGCATTTATGAGACGTGTATAAAGGTGTAGGTGTGTGTGTGAGAGAGAGAGAGAGTGAAAAGGGTGACATTTCCATCTAAGTGCAGATGCGCGCGTTCCATCACTAACGGGCAGACATTTGTACTCCTTTTGACTGTTAGGCCAAGCTAAAGGCCTTGTGTGACATTTTGTAAAATCTTCTGCACTTAATGGGACGCGTCTCTCTTGGAGCAGGAGGAGGATCTGGACCCTGTCCCTCAAACAATAAGTGCAGTGCTAGTGTCACTGGCAGATATGAAAACGGTAAGGTCGCGAAAGGGCCTCGGTACAGGCTAAGCTGCTCCAAGGACAGAGCCAGGGAACCGGAGCCGAAAAAAAGACCAGATACAATCAGAGAAGAGCCTACAGGGGCGAGCCACTCTCTAAAGGCATGAGCTGCTGTCAGGAGCCTACAGGCACGAGCAGCTGTCAGGAGCATACAGGCACGAGCTGCTGTCAGGCACAAGCACCCGTCAGGAGCCTACAGGCACAAGCTGCTGTCAGGAGCCTACACGGTACAAAAGAAGGTGGTAATGGACAGAGCATCTGAACCAATCAAACACTCACACCCAGTCAAAAGATCTGGGTTTAATCCATCACCGTTCTTTAGCCCACTCTGCCACCCCAGTTCAGACATGGCTATATGCAAATCAGTCTGACCCTGTGCCTCATGGGAACAGTCCAGCCGAACTGCCAAGCCATGCCTTCCTTGGACCAGAAACAAGCTTCCGAGGACCGGTTTCTGGCATTCCGTCTTCAGCCCGGCTTGCTTGAATCCAGTGGCAAAGTGAGCAAGGGACTCACGTCTGAGCATACCCTGCCACACTTATGGCGGCCAAAAGCGGTACAAAAGGGGGTGTTAATGGACGGAGCATCTGAACCAATCAAACACTCACACCCAGTCAAAAGATCTGGGTTTAATCCATCACCGTTCTTTAGCCCACTCTGCAACTCCAGTTCAGACATGGCTATATGCAAATCAGTCTGACCCTGTGCCTCATGGGAACAGTCCAGCCCGAACAGCCAAGCCATGCCTTCCTTGGACCGGAAACAAGCTTCCGAGGACCGGTTTCTGGCATTCCAGCCGTCTTCAGGCCGGCTTGCTTGAATCCAGTGGCAAAGTGAGCAAGGGACTCACGTCTGAGCATACCCTGCCACACTTATGGCGGCCAAAAGCGGTACAAAAGGGGGTGGTAATGGACGGAGCATCTGAACCAATCAAACACTCACACCCAGTCAAAAGATCTGGGTTTAATCCATCACCGTTCTTTAGCCCACTCTGCAACTCCAGTTCAGACATGGCTATATGCAAATCAGTCTGACCCTGTGCCTCATGGGAACAGTCCAGCTGAAGTGCCAAGCCATGCCTTCCTTGGACCGGAAACAAGCTTCAGGGGACCGGTTTCTGGCATTCCAGCCGTCTTCAGCCCGGCTTGCTTGAATCCAGTGGCAAAGTGAGCAAGGGACTCACGTCTGAGCATACCCTGCCACACTTATGACGGCCAAAAGCGGTGCAAAAGGGTGTGGTAATGGACGGAGCATCTGAACCAATCAAACACTCACACCCAGTCAAAAGATCTGGGTTTAATCCATCACCGTTCTTTAGCCCACTCTGCCACCCCAGTTCAGACATAGCTATATGCAAATCAGTCTGACCCTGTGCCTCATGGGAACAGTCCAGCCCGAACTGCCAAGCCATGCCTTCCTTGGACCGGAAACAAGCTTCCGAGGACTGGTTTCTGGCATTCCATCCGTCTTCAGCCCGGCTTGCTTGAATCCAGTGGCAAAGTGAGCAAGGGACTCACGTCTGAGCCTGCAGGCACAAGCTGCTGTCAGGAGCCTATAGGCACAAGCTGATGTAAGGAGCCTGCAGGCCGAGCTGCTGTCAGGAGCCTGCAGTCACGAGCTGCTGTCAAGAGCCTACAGGCACGAGCTGCTGTCACGCACTCGGCCGACCTCCTAAAAAACGAAACAGGCCGCACCGGGTCTGCCACTGCAGCAGCAGAGGCGACCCGGGCGGTTCACAGCTGGGTGGTCATTGCTCACACCTCCAGGGGTAGGCCTGTGCCAAGGGCTGGCGAGAAAGGTCATGCCACAGCAGTAGACACCGTTCACCCAGGCACCTTCAGAACAGGAGCAGACACCCATGGCAGCCCCACAAGGAGTGGATGGACTGGCACAGGTTTTCGCAGTCAAGATGTACAGAAAATTCCCAGCAACTTGAGGGGAGCCGGGTATGGCACTAGGATTGAAATACTCTTATGGGGAAGAAAAACACATACTCCGAGGCACAAGCAAATTAAGGGTGCGGTTTTGTTTTGTGGAACACAAGTGGTGCGCGTGAAAGCACTTAATGAGCCATGACGGCTCGTTGGCTCTTACTGTAAAAAAAAAAACAAGACGCGCTCTGTGGCGGGAGGGGGAGCAGGAGGTGAGCCTGTGTGGCAAAGGAAATCTACAAAGGAAAACCAGGGCGCTAAAAGCTGGCGGATGCGCGCGTGCATGAACGCAGGCGGTAGGCAGTGTGGCAGCACTTTTCAAAGCCCTAACTAAATGTATCGCAGCGCATGCGCTGGCTCAGGCGAGACCTACAAAGGGAATTGATTACCTGACCTTAGACCTTTGACATGGTATCCATATCAAATGCACCCAGCTTGGGCCGCTGTTGACGTGGAGGTCATGTCAATAACATCCAAACAGTTAATGTGTTTGAGTGCAGAATTATTAAACTGCCCATAGCAGAAAGCAATATAGTGTGCACACGATGCATATCATTTTCCTTGGTAACTCACTGCCTGTGTTTTCTATATTGGTGAGCGTTCCCAATTAAGTCATTTAGTGCACCTCAGTTGATGCAAAATTACAGTCCTATTTCTAAGTTCATGGATTGTTCCATATTTTGTTTTTCAAAATCTGTTGACCCAACAACAGGATTGCGATTGTCAAAATCTGGTCCCTTTAGAGAGTTTGGGTCTCCAGCATGGTCTTATAAACCAGGGGGAGAGGGAGGATGTATATCTCCCAGTTTCTGGAGCGGGGGATAAAGGGCTAATACCCCCCCACCCCCCTCTCCCCTCCCAAGGTTATGAAGTGGAAACTGAAGAATAACCAGTTAAACAAGCATTTGCAATGCAATAGGTCTCGCATTAGGAAAGTTTGAGCTATTGGAATTGTAAATGACAAATTTTTTATTTATGTGTTGGTTTTGAAAATAGCGAAATTAATAGCTTTGTCATTTACAATGCCAATAGTTTTAACTTTCGCAAACGTGACACCTATAGCATTTGTAATGCAATATGTGTTGTATTCACAAGACTTAGATGTATTAATATTACAAATAACAATGGCTTTTATTTTTTTTAATAGCTAATAATTAAATAAAAGTTATTGTAATTTATAATGGCAATAGCTTAAACTTTTGTAAATAACTTTTGGGAAGATTATGTTCAGTGTATTTTATTGTGATGAAAATCCAAGAACAGAAGTGAAATATTAAAATCTTTTTGTGACATTTGTAATAAAGCTTGAAACATAGAGAGAACATATTAGAACCAGTTGTTGTTGAATGGTTGCACAGAGTGATGCTGTGGCGTTCAGTGGTGCCGAGTGATGCTGTGGCCTTCAGTGGTGCTGAGTAATGCGGTGTCCTTCAGTGGTGCTGAGTAATGCTGTGGCCTTCAGTGGTGCTGAGTGATGCTGTGACTTTCAGTGGTGCTGAGTGATGCTGTGACTTTCAGTGGTGCTGAGTGATGCTGTGGCATTCAGTGGTGCTGGGTAATGCTGTGGCGTTCAGTGGTGCTGAGTGATGCTATGGCGTTGAGTGATGCTGTGGCATTGAGTGATGCTGTGCGCGGAGTGATGCTGTGGCATTGAGTGATGCTGTGGGTGGCATTGAGTGATGCTGTGGCATTGAGTGATGCTGTGGCATTGAGTGATGCTGTGGCATTGAGTGATGCTGTGGCATTGAGTGATGCTGTGGCATTGAGTGATGCTGTGGCATTGAGTGATGCTGTGGCATTGAGTGATGCTGTGGCATTGAGTGATGCCGTGGCTTTGAGTGATGCCGTGGCTTTGAGTGATGCCGTGGCTTTGAGTGATGCTGTGGCATTAAGTGGTGCTGTGGCATGTGGCGTTGAGTGGTGCTGTGGCGTTGAGTGGTGCTAAGGGATTCTGTGGCGCTGAGTGATGCTGTGGTGTTGAGTGGTGCTGTGGTGTTGAGTGGTGCTGTGGTGTTGAGTGGTGCTGTGGCGTTGAGTGGTGCTGTGGCGTTGAGTGGTGCTGTGGCGTTGAGTGGTGCTGTGGCGTTGAGTGGTGCTGTGGCGTTGAGTGGTGCTGTGGCAATGAGTGGTGCTGTGGCGATGAGTGGTGCTGTGGCGATGAGTGGTGCTGTGGCGTTGAGTGGTGCTGTGGCGATGAGTGGTGCTGTGGCGATGAGTGGTGCTGTGGCATTGAGTGGTGCTGTGGCGTTGAGTGATGCTGTGGCGTTGAGTGATGCTGTGGCGTTGAGTGATGCTGTGGCATTGAGGAATGCTGTGGCATTGAGGAATGCTGTGTCGTTGAGTGGTGTTGTGGCATTGAGTGGTGCTGTGGCGTTGAGGGGTGCTGTGGCATTCAGTGGTGCGGAGTGATTCTGTGGCACTGATTGATTGTGGCGTTGAGTGGTGCTGTGGCGTTGAGTGATGCTGTGGCATTGAGTGATGCTGTGGCGTTGAGTGATGCTGTGGCGTTGAGTGATGCTGTGGCGTTGAGTGGTGCTGTGGCGTTGAGTGGTGCTGTGGCATTGAGTGGTGCTGTGGCATTGAGTGGTGCTGTGGCATTGAGTGGTGCTGAGTGATGCTGTGGCATTGAGGGATGCTGTGGCGTTGAGGGATGCTGTGGCGTTGAGGGATGCTGTGGCGTTGAGGGATGCTGTGGCGTTGAGGGATGCTGTGGCGTTGAGGGATGCTGTGGCGTTGAGGGATGCTGTGGCGTTGAGGGATGCTGTGGCGTTGAGGGATGCAGTGGCGTTGAGGGATGCTCTGGCGTTGAGGGATGCTCTGGCGTTGAGGGATGCTCTGGCGTTGAGGGATGCTCTGGCGTTGAGGGATGATGTGGCGATGAGTGGTGCTGTGGGGTTCAGTGATGCAATGCAGTAGGTCTCGCAATTATGCGGATTTCAGCTATTGCATTGTAAATGACAATGCCTTTTATTTAGGTTTTTGTTTGTAAAACATAAATAAAAGGCATTGTCATTTACAATGGCAATAGCTTAAACTTGCGTAAATGTGAGACCTATTGCATTGTAAATGCTTGTTTGAAGAAGGTTTTGCCTTGTGTGGCCGTATTGTAGGAGTGCTAATAGCTGTAGGGACTATGGGCAGTCACGGGAAACACGAGTGGAGGAGAACCTGGCAGGGAAGGGTGGTTTAAATTTACAGATGCAGCAGTGCGGCGAGGTGCTCTTGGATGCCGCTCAAACACAAACAAATTTGTTTTAAAAGCTGGCTCCACTAAACAAGCAATGCGTGCAACTAAATAAATAATTAAAAGCGGCCAGAAGTGAAAGGGGAGAAGAACCTGGCAGGGAATGGGGGGGTTTGAATTTACAGATGCATCAGTGCGGAGAGGGGATCTTGGGTGGCGCCTGAACACATAAATAAAACAAGATATGTTCATGTGGGAAACAGATGTGGAGGTATTCTATTGGAGAAAATATCCAGTGGTTTAATTGCGCAGGAGCGGACTGTGGACACCTATAGATTAATTAGATCGTCTTCCCATTTTTTGTGACGTGGCAACCTAAATGTAAAGAATAATGTTTTGTATGTCTTAGAATGCTTAAAAATGTGTTGAAAGTAGTCACTGCCGGCTCCCCCTCAAAGCATGCCACAAATGTTATTTTGCAGGAAAATGCCAACTTTCCAGAATTGCAATAGTCATATGACAATATAAAACAAGAGGCTCCGAACCAAATAAAAAAAGAGTTTTTTAAGCATGCCTGTGCCTCTGCTATTGGGAGTGCTTAAGATCAGTAGTGGGAAATTGTGGAAAGTTATCATGTTGGCTGTAAATATGCTTTTAGTCTTTGGAAATGGGCTGCGGGAGCTTGAGGCGGAAATAACATTGTTTACATCACGTCCCTCTAGAGAGGCCGTTCGATGAGAAGCTTATGAGAGTCGGTAGGTTGCATTTAATGGACATCTAGATACGTGTCTGACAGGAAGGGAAATTAGATTCTCTTATTTAAAGGGGAGCTCAGATGCCAGCACCGGAGGGGAAAGCACTGGGTGCGGAATATAGGAGCGAGTTAAAGAGACACAGAGCAATGAGAAATGATTTGGCTGTAAATATGCTTTTAGTCTTTGGAAATGGGCCGAGGGAGCTTGAGGCGTAAATAACATTGTTTACATCACGTCCCTCTAGAGAGGCCGTTCGATGAGAAGCTAATGAGAGTCGGTAGGCTGCATGTAATTGACATCTAGATAAGTGTCAGACAGGAATGAAAATTAGATTCTCTTATTTAAAGGGGAGCTCAGATGCCAGCACCGGAGGGGAAAGCACTGGGTGCGGAATATAGGAGCGAGTTAAAGAGACACCCAGCAATGAGAAATGATTTGGCCTTTGGGCAGCTGTCACAGAAAGTGCGTATATATCTGGTTTTCCAAGTTAGATGGGTGGGAGGGTCAGCCAGTGTCAATCATTTCTTCAGGATACAACATAATCTAGTTAGTGAGGCGTCGCGCTTCAAGAGCCTGGTGCGGGGGAGCCAGCGAGTGGGAAGGAGGGAAGGAGCATATGGGGATGGGGTGTGAGTGAGGGGGAGCAGAAGCCTTAGATGTGGTGTGCGAGGCCAATCGCGCGCTGGAGAAGCGTCACGCTTCAAGAGTTAACATGTGAACCCAAGAGTTAACCCAAGTGAGCAGCACATCACTGATCTAGTTCTGTCAACCTTTGAAAAACGCCTGTCTTAGGCCCGTCAGAAGTGTAAGAAACTGAAGACATGTACGAGAGTAAACACAAAATGTAGATAACTCCGAGGCTGATTGTTTAAACCTCAGACGTCATATAAATACCAACATGATTGACATGGAAAGAGGAGTTGAAAGGATCGGCCGTCAATAGTGGCCATATTGTGATTGGCTGCAAGTATACATGTATAGGGATGTAGCTCGAGCTGCCGACTTTGGGCGTGGGAAACAGTGTTCGAGTCCCGCCGGCTCTATTTTAAAAATGCAGACGTAATAATTAAATTTAAAGGCAACCAGGATCCGGTAAACAAACATTCTGGAGCAAAATAAAACAAGGGTTGGGGCAATGCACAGAGCAGGCGCCCTGAAACCGCCCTGATCAAAGACATTCAAATGCTGCTTGAAAGCCAAAGCGGGAGGGGGAAGTGCAGGGATGCATGGGAAAAAGCCCTGGAACCACCTTAGATTAGAAATGTCCTCTGACTGAGTCGGATTAGCAGGAAACCTAGAAATGCATATGCTGTGTGTGAGCTCCAAAAGTGAAGAGTCAACCAAAACAATCTGGGCCTGAAGAGCAGAGAAGGGCAGAAGCGAGCTGCCGACTTTTGGCGTAGGAAACAGTGTTCGACTCCCAAAAACAAGTCGGATGGGGGTAGGGGGCGGGGGAGAAGGGGAGTGAGCGAGTGGGAGGAAAACACTGGTGAAGCGTCGCTCTTCAAGAACCTGGTGGGGGGGCGGGGTAGCCAGTGAGTGGGAGGGAGGACAGGAGCATATGGGGATGGAGTATGAGTGAGGGGGAGCAGAAGCCTTTGATGCTGTGCGAGGCCAAGCGTGCGCTGGAGAAGTGTCACGCTTCAAGAGTTAACATGCATTGTGAGAAATCCGCATGGAATCTGCTTGGTCAGAGAGTTTGTTTCAACTACATTACTCTTGTCTATTTATCCCTGCGGGATAGAATAGTCGAGACCTAAAAAAGAATATATAACCCCCTGGAGCCATGCTGCACATAGCCTGTCTCCCTGAAATGCTGTAACCTGAGAAGCAAACTCTGTGAGGGATGCAGAGCTTTTTGTTTTTGGTTTTATTAAATATATAATTGCAGCAATTGAGGTGTTGGACCTCTCCTAAACGTGGTATATTTGTCAAACCAAGCGAGCCAGCAGAGTGAGGGAAAGCAGGGAAAGCTATCTTATGCTAATGTTATAGATGACTCTGATGGCTAACCTGACTTGAGAAAAACAACCATTTTTGGAGAGGCTCACCACCTCAATGACTGCAATTAAGAAAAGTCAAAGAAGTCTTGGACCCCAAAGAGTTAGCTCCTTAGTGTATAGCTCTTCAATCAGAAACTTGCGATATTCTGCAAGATTTCAGACAGGTTTGTTTTGCCACTGTTTGATCTAGTGTCTGCAGAAGCATTTCAAACAGGAAAGCACACCTTTAAATCTTATGGCTAGGCATGTGTATATGTGTATGTACAGTGTCAGTTTGAGGAGTTACAAGTGTATTTCTTTTACACCATATACTAACACTAACTGTATAACAATAATTGAATAACTAAAAGCAAATCGCTGACCTTTAGTATTAAATGGAAGAGAGAAGGATGTAACCATGCTGACTCAATTCCATGTTGTGAAATCAGGAATCCTGGGCTTGAATACCAGCTACCCCATTGACACTGAGTAATCCACGGCCTACCATTTTACTTCAATATATACCTTTTCCCTTAACCAACATGTTAGAGAGCATGTTGACGTAATTCAGTAGAGGAGCTGTGCTATGCAAAAAACGCACTAGAATATAATGGTTAATACAAGATAATCTTCCTTCACATTTGATATCATTACAGGCTATAAAAATAGAGAACATAACAAACTGACGCGTTTGGGTAACTAGTGGCAACAACATTAGGGAAGTAGGTATTCTTGATTGTTTCGTATTTTTAAAAAAATTCAATAAATGTCAGTCAAATTCAGTTATATAAACAAATGCACTTAATTGAGACACAGAATGTTGAAAAACACATTCTTCTCCTTTTAAAGTCTTTAACACATTCTGTCATGACATTTGTTACCAGACTTACGATGGCTCGTTCTGCCTTTGGCTATTAGAGCCAAATCAGACCCCTGGTGAAGCTCTAAGTGACGCCCCCCCATTTTTTGCTTTCTATGCCCTCGGTCCCCTATCTGGGATGTGAGAATGCACATGAGTAAACAGTCCTGCCAAATGCCACGCATCACAGGTTAAAATTACGCATTTCAGTGCCAATCCCCCAGTCCTTGTTTTATTACTTGAGGTGTTGCGCCAGCACGAGTTATCAGATTACAGTGCTGCTCAGTGAGAAAGCAGTGACTGTCAGCTTATGGCTCGAGCGGGGTAAATTGAGGTTGCTATGGATAGTTAAAGCCTTGGGCTTCTTTTGTTCACATGGGCACTTGAAAGGCTGAAAGAAAGGCGCCTGGCATTTTTCTGACACCAGACGTGTCTTTGGCACGGAGGGTGGGGGGCTGATATGTTGTCTCTCTGAGGCTTTCCACACTACCCTCCAAGCCGGAGCGGTTTCTTCCCCCACCCATTCAGAGATGCTTTTGATCATTTTATTTTGCGAGATAACAGCAAAAAAACAGCGTGCCGAGGTTTTGGACTGCACAGTTGCGGAAAGCCAGTAAGCTGCTTCAGAGTGCAATCGTCCATGTACCTTCAAGTAATTTTCTTTTTTTCTAAACAGAAGTATAATGTAGTCATTATCTTTGAGGACTATTATAATTTATCTGAAATAAAATGATCGTTATACTTGTTATGTTCTCGCTTGCTTTATTTCTGTGTTGTGTCCCTTAACATTTTCTCTAGGGTGTACATGTTTAAAGTATTGAGAATTACCCTTATGGCAGCAATTGTTTACTTTCCCTGAGCTTTTATTACTGCCATATGTAGAATACCTCTCCCAGTAGCAGTTAACTCTGGAATAGCAAAATATTGCATTACCCTTTTGGTATATACCTTCTTTCTTGCTTCTTAAAGCATGTTGAGTGTGTTTTGAATGGCATTGGAAAATTATGTGTGTGGTGCCATACATTACCCCTATTACTAATCCACCATTACCTGTGAGCAAGAGTGCTAGAGATGGAGGTCTCTAGTTGGCAGAGGTAGGTACCTTTGTAGGGACACTTGCTTATTGTCAGTGTAAGGGGGTAGATACACACTTTAGATAACCCCTGCTCAACCCCTTGGTAGCTTGGCACGAGCAAATAAACTTATCCCAAAGGCAATGTGTAAAGGATTTGTACTCAAAACACACAGTAACACAGTGAAAACACCACAAATTGACACCTCACCAGTTTAGAAATATCTGAACCAAACAAGACCAAATCGACAAAGATCCAGCATACACTCATCAAGATAGCACTTAAAAACTGTTCTTTCCCCCCAAAAAAGCTTGAAGAAAACAAATCGTTCCACCTGGGGCTATTACAACACCATCACAGGCATAGATCCAAAGTACGGCACTGATCACGAGGTGCGCAGCGGCGGGCAAGGGGTCACACGGACTCCCAAACAGTAACTAGGAAACAAAGTCTATGGACGATGCATGGCGTTTTGGAGGTGATGCGTCGGGTACGAGTTCCCTGGTTGCCACGGGGGGGGGGGGGAAATCGGGAGCGGCTCGGCGTTGTGTCCGCAAGCAGGCAACATTTCGAGTCCAGGGCCGGGAAAGTCGGCAGCAAGGCAGTGCAGGTGGGGTGGTGTGTAGTGCACTTCACAAGTGGGGCCCCTAGCCTCGGTGCAGGTTGCTGCATCACTGCCAGCGGCGCTGACGCCACATGAGTTGTTTTTCTTGCTTTCTTGAAGTTCCTTCCAGCTCCCAACATCAGGAATAACCTCCCGAGGCCCATGACAGGAATAGGCATCTCCTGCAGCTTAGAACGTCCAGTAGTTGAGTTCAGCGGAGCTGGTGGTGAATTATTTATGTCCCTGAGATTTCAGAACAGGAGATGAGCTCACACAAGCCCTTTGGGTTTCTTCAAGCAGGCTCACTGCAAAGTTCCAGTCTTTGTCCTTTCCTTGGCAGAAGCAGGCCAACCCAGCAAAGCACATACAGCAAAGGGGCAGTACTCCTCCTTCAGCTCTCCGGCTCTTCTCCTTGGCAAAGGTTCCTCTTGAACCCAAAAGTAATCTAATTAGCTGGGGATTAAGGTCCACTACTTGTAACCATTTTGTCTTTGTTCTCTTTGTGTCAAGGGTCTCTGAGCCCAGTCCAAACCAGTTCTGTCCTCTTCAGGGCAGCATCACTACAGGGAGTGGAGTCAGCATTGTGCATAGGAGACACTGCAGACTCCCACTACATGTAAGAAATGTGAAGGTTAGGGCCTGGCAAGTGGGTGCACTTGCCAGGTCGACATGGCAGTTTAGAACTGCGCACAGACACTGCAGTGGCAGGTCTGAGATACCTTTGCAGGGCTACTCCTGTGGCCCAATCAGTGCTGAAGGCCCACTAGTAGCATTTGATTTACAGGCCCTGGCACACTCAGTGCACTTCACTAGGGTCTTACAAGTAAATCAAATATGTCAATCATGGATAACCAATTACAACCACAATCAATTTATAAAGGGAGCACTTGCAAGTTGACACTGATCAGCAGTGGCAAAGTGCCCAAAGCATCCAAGCCAGCAACAATTCAATCCAGCACAGCATCAAAAATACAGGAGGTAAAGGCAAAAGGTTAGGGGAAACCAGGCCAAGGATGCTAAGTATAACAAACAGTTATGTGTGGGGTGTAGAGCTATCTATTTAGGTGTTTACATGATACCATGACAGTTTGCTGTAAAGTGGTGGTGAAATACGCTTCTATGTGATATTTTGGAATATATCCTTTGTATTAGGGGTCAGGGTCCATTTGTAGCTCAGTGGTGTTGCAAAGATATTTTCTAGGTATAGATATTTTAGTCCCTTTTCGCCTTATTGTTTATATAAGTTGCACAGTTGTAGTGCTGGGGATTTATGCAGGGTAGTAAACCTTATTACTGAGTGAAATTCTGTATCTGATATGGCTAGAAGAGATTGTTATTGGAAGGGTCAAACTCATATTTTCTGGTTAGTAGTGTGGGTATTAGTTAAGCCCACTGAATTTCACAAATGAGGGTTCATTTCTGAAATGTATTTCTGTATGTGGATGCTACTCATTCTAATGGCACTAGTGTGCCACTCAAAGTGTTACACATAAGTTAGACATAAGCAGACTGAGAATAAAGAAATGTCACACATAGCCAAAGCTAAAACCTGGCAGCTATGCATAAAATGAGGAAAGGGGTAAGGAAGGAGGATATGTACATAGCTGCCAAGTTTTCAGATTGCTTATGTGTGACATTTCCGTAGGTTCAGTGTTGTCATGAGTCCCATACTACTATCTAATGTGCAACACCTCGAGTGGCACTTTCTTACCAGCAAAACCAAGCAATAAAGTCCATTTAAATTCCTACATATCACAAAATACCACTCTTTAAGCAATGAGAAGCACTAGCCTGAATACATGGTCCATTCTAACCCCATTAACACACCCAAGAAGAAGCATGACCCAACCCAGTTCCTCCTAACTCCATTAAAAGTATCAGAAAAAGCAAACCCAGCCAATGTGTTCACACCTTTTGCACATCTAGCATATCTACCCATACTCGAGGTGCTCTAATGCTCGTTAAATCCACCAGAGCTGGCCCAGTCATTTCAAAGCCATTCTAACCCCCGCAGTGCGGCCCTGTACTGTACATTGCAGGCATTCAGGCCTTTGCTAATTCCTAAAATAAGAACCACTAGCGTATTATTTTCTGGGAAAGGTGGGAACGCTACTGGTCTATCCCAGTTTCACTTTAATCCCATTCACAGCCCCATTTAACTTTCCTGTGTCAAAAGTCATAAAAGCCAGCCCAGTTACTCGCTGCCAGGTAGAGCTTAGGTGTTTTTATTCAGCCAAAAGGGCTGGGATGATCATGCAGTGCCCTGGAGTGTTACAGTACTGAAGATGAGAAAGTCCGGTCCCAGCGCTGCCTGCCTGGCTTCAGATGGAACAGTGCTCCCTTTTACTGCACCTCCCGTTTCAGGCCAGAAGGAGACTACAGCATCGCTCATTGGCTTCTCTGTGGGAGGAAGAGGTCCGGCAGCTGGGTGTAATCAGTTGGCGGTGACCAGTAAAAAACTGACCACCGTGTGTTCGTTACCAATGAGCGCTACCTTCCTGAGTTGATACCCTCTTGTGTTGCACATGGATCCCTTGAGGCGCTATTCGGGCCGCAAACTGGGTACGGAAAGAAAAACAAAACTGTTGCCCGCCACCTCAGTGTGACTACTCTCAGCCAATCCTATAGCATGGTCACAGTGAGGCAGGCACCTTGCTGTACTCCACATGAGGGACCAAAGCCAGATTGTCTCTATTCACAACTGAGAGAGATCACTTGGTACTCTCTAGCCGTGTGGCCCACTTCATTAAACCGCCTCAGTAACTGGGTGATTTCCCGGGACTGGGCGTTTTGCAATGTATTCAATTTTCTCACTGTGAAAATTTGGGCGGCACATCGAGCTTATACTGCCTATATGTATTGCAGCCTCCCCTAGTTACAGCACGCCTAGTGGGTGGTCCCTGGGGTGGTATATTGGCTTGACGTAGGCATTTTAAAACGGTGATGCGGACACCAGCTCTAAAATGTGTTAGTCTAACCCCTAATGCGCGGTACTTGGCAGGATGTATTTAGACCCTATCTGGGAAGACATTTGAACTCCACTCACAGATTTCAAGTTTCCCTCGTCCATATGTGAGTATCTCAACCTGTTTTACTTAGAATTGTGGGTCTGCTAATCAGCTTTGCTCCCTTGTCTATTCGTTGCTGAAGTATGAGACCCAGAACCAGATCAGAGGATTAGTAGGTCCTTCTTATAGCTATATAGTAGGTCCCCTATTTATGAACTGAGTGTTATTCTAGAGTACGGTATGAAAGGGGTGGACGACACCTTACCAAGGAGACGTTGTGGAAAAGCACAGAAATAACTTTTCTTTCTTACGTTGTGGAAAAGCACAGAAATAACTAAACTATTTCTTTTTTAATTCGAGAGCTTCCAGGAACTATGCGTAATAACACTTATTTTTATCTAACGCATATATGCGCTGTATATACACGGTGTTATTATCCCTATTTAACGATGCACAATTCTACTAAATTGGAGGATTAGGGGAAGAAACGGGCGCTTTCGGGATTCGAACTCATGACCTACGGAATACTAGCCTTGCGTTAACTCACGGAAGCCATCTTGCCAGCATAAAATATTACTGTGAGGCAACCATGCCTGTGCTATTCATACCTCTTCTTCCTCATCATCGTCATCGTCATCCTCCTGCGGTGGACCTGCCCCAGCCGTTCCGGCGGGGCCCACGGTGGGCACCTCCATCTCAAAACACGGTAGGTTTCCTTCTAAAAGGGCTCGACTGACTTTACAAACATGGCTGCGGTAGGTGAACGAAGAAGACAAGCAATGATGGCTTTGGAGACAAAAGACGGACAATGAAGTAGTTGGGATAGTGGTAGTCATCTTAGAATTCGCTCATACGGAACAGGGCGTTACAATAACAATATAAAAACGAGTACGTTTTGGAATAGGCTTCAGCAAACCGTTACATTTTGCAAGACAGAAAACTACACATTTAATGCACAGGGGTTTAATAAAATATGAATTTCGTAATACTTTAATCTACAGTACGTTTATAGTACTTATCCGTGACATACATATTATTATCTTTTTAGGCATTATACTTGAAAACGTTTAGCTTTCTATATTTTGGCAATATTAGCATTGCATTTGATGCCGCGATGCTTCTTTAAGATGGCTACCACACTCACCTCGTTCATTTAGACACCTTTGACCACAGTGGCATATTAGGAAGGAGCGAAGCGAACGCTTCCATTCAGTTACCTAGTTGGAGCCACTGGTGTGCGTATTCTCAATGCGTGGCTTCGATGAGACTAGCAGTAGGGCGATCCTCATTATCGATAAAGTGTAGGTATCGTAGCTTCTTTCGCGCTGCACTATTTTGGACATAAAATATTCATAGTCATTTGGAAAGTTAGTAAGTACTGTTTCACAAAAACAAGCTTTGCTAGGCTGGTATTCAACCACACCGTTCATTTATAGCCACACAAACTATGTATCGGAATATTCATGATGTATTCAGTGATTTTGATCCAACCCCGAACACCTTTCACTTTAATTTGTATCTATGATCGTATCAGTAAAGATTGTTCTATAAAACATTATTGCACGGCTGTAAGTCTTCAATCTTTCCACATTTCAATCGTGTATATTATTTTTTCACACAATATATTTAACCAGAGCACTGCATTTTTAAAAATTATTAGTAGTGAGGGCTAATTAGCATATTTAATTACTATCAGCCGTGAATGTTACAACCTTTGACCTCAGTGATAAGTGAAGTTCAGACAATAATTTAATACTTGGCTCGTAAGAAGTGAGCGAGGGTGAAGGGTCAAGAGAAAATTGGCAATTTTCTTTACAGGCCAACAGTTGAAGATTGAGGAGCTTGTTGTTCCTCCTTTAGCCCCTGCTCATCTCTCCCCACTTATTTTTGCATAGTCCCTACACTATACTATTAGGTCATTTTAAATCTGCTTCCATTCTTTAAAGTTTTTTCATTTCTTTTAGCACAGTAACGTCCTCTTGCCCTGTTTAACATTGACTGTCGTCATTAACTACAACATTATACATTTAATGCTACACATTCTGTCATATACATGTAATTTGAAAATATGTCATAAAGAGTGTTTAAATGAATAGTGAAGTTTGAAAAAATATACATGGACACATTCATGCCAACCTTGCTGTTTCATAATTGTCTTAATATTTTGCCTATTTTTTTTCAAAATTGACAGTCTGCTTTTTCCATGCGAAAAGTTCATTGTAATAACAGATTTGTAAACTGACAACTTTTTACTGAGCGGAAGTGGCTAACACACCAGCCACCCCAAGTACTATGTTCAAAGGTCATTTTAATCCTTATTATTGGCCATGTTTATTTATTTTTCTCTCCATTACAAGATAGAAAAATACATTACTGAAATGACATGATGCGACTAACTAAGACCCAGTGAGGTTGCAGAGGTAATATCTGTGTTTATTTATAACTTGTGGTTTTGAGTTTGCTTAAGCCCTTTGTTGAATCTCAAGATCTGTTAGTAATGTTGGAGGTTGGTTATGAAGGGAGTGCCATAGAAGAATTTCCTGAGCTCCCAGAGTTCGAGCACTTATATAGGTTTTATTAAATCTTGGGAAAATGGAATGGAAATTGCCATTAGGACTTGGCATGCTGGCCTTATTTCTTGCTCCAGGGATGGCGGGCTTGCGGCCTGGTGCTCCTCTTTGCTGGAGCTCGCTGCACGTCGATGCTGATCCTTTCTCGGCGGGGCTTACTAGAGGAATCGCTTTATTGGTACTGCCTGGCTGGCTACTCCTGTCAACATGCCCCCAAAGCCTGCAAAAAATACAAAAGACAGGGGAGAAGTGCTCTCCTCATCAGCAAGACTAGCCGCCCATACTCTGGGGTCCAAACTGGATTCTACTCTTAAGCAGGCTGGCGCAGGGTCAGGTAATCCAGCTGACTCAAGGCTTGGAGAGGGGTGGTGGGGATATGGCGGAAGGCATAGGAGCAGGAACAAGGAAGATCCAAGCAGACATAAAAAATGCTGGCATGGAGGTTGGGTCTATGGGTCTTTTTATGGCTGCTCTGCCACAGCTACAGCCTGTAATAACGGAATTTTTCTCCATTAAGAACTCTGGTGGTGGTACAAGCAATCCGGGCTCCTCTGAGAAGCAGGGCAAGTCAGACCCTAGTGCCTTCTTGACCGCTTATGCATGAGCTGGGGGAGCCTCGGCGCCAAATGCTGCAGAAGGAGACCAGTCCAACTCTGGGGGAATACTGCTGATGCTATCCGAACGACCCTCACACTTGGAGATTGAAGAGCAGGGTAACTGTCTGGGTAACTCCCTAGTGGTGGGGCAGGTCTCTCTCTGCAAAGCTGCTAGAGTTAACTATACTCCTCAGCCTTTTACTCTTGGGAAGGAAGGGTATAGCAACGGCTGTGACATATCTCACCATGGGCGGGGCGGATACATTCTTCTCCCTTACAGAGGGTTCAGACTCAGAGGCCTCTAACTCATATCTCAGCACTAATTCATCAACTTCTGCGCCAGCACATTGGAAACACCTGAGACAGCTCTTAATCATTCAGAGCACCAGAAGACTCTTAAGGGCAACCCAGAATCCCGGAGGAGGAGAACGAAGAACTTAGCTGACAGTAGCCTGAAATGGGATTACTCCCAAACAAAATTGGTTGGGACCCCGGAGGAAGCACCAGCCCTGAATGAAACAGCCTCATCCGCCGTACAGCCGAGAGTGAATTTGTCCTTAAATTCCAAGTCAGACTTAATCTTAGAATCTATTAAAGAGCATCGGGCTTAGACCTGGGTAGACAGTAAGAGGGCAAGAAACGCTACAAAAAAGGTGGAAGGCGCCGTCCAGAAGGTGGGGAAGGCATGCTTGCAGATTGGGGAGCGCCTTATCTGCTTCAAGGACAGGACCACAGCATTGGAGGCAGAGGTCACCTTGGTGAAAGAGCAAGCCAAGTTGCATGAGTCCCAATTAACCAATGTGCAGTGGAAGCTAGAGGACATGGAAAACCGACAGCGCAGGAATAACCTCTAGTTCTGGGGATTGACGAAGGCCTTCAGGGGGATAATATCCGTTCTTTTATGTTGGCTCTCTTAAAAAATGGCTTCCCTGAACTGTCAGGATGGGACTAGGCCTCAGAAGTTCAAAGAGTACACCTGTTTCTGGCTTCCCTAATAACACTGTGCAGGCTAGCAGAGAAGCAAGACAACCAAGGGCTATTTTAGTATTCTTTGGTAACTTTTTGCTTCGCCAGGCCATTTCTGAGAAAGCTCGCCCAGACGCTGACCTGACCTCTGGTCACCCCACACACCGCATGGCTCCCTCTGTGCGCCCGTGACTCCCTCCTGCTGCCTGGAGCCCGCCGCTGGTGTTCCTCTGGGACTGGTATTTCTGTAACTGTTGTGGCATTATTTTGTTTGGTATTCTGTCTGGTTCATTGTGCTGTTCACTGTTGTTCTCTTCCTGATTCCCTTGGCTTCTCCTTGCGCCCCTTGACCCCCCGCACCACGCTTCCCGCCGCTGCTCCCCTGCGGCCCGCCCGTTTTTGCTTTCTGTAACCCTTCCCTCGCCCATTGGCCGCCCCGCTCCCAGCTGCTCCTACAACTCACTTAGCCTCTTATGGAGGAAGCCGCGCGGAAGCGCAGCAGATGCGCCAAAGGCAAGCCCGTCTGCACCCGTCCGCGCCTAGCGCCAGAATCCCTAGCCCCCGCAGCACCCAAAACACCCGACTGAGATATGACTTCGCCGCCCTCAACGCACTCAACACCGGACAAACAACTGCATGCTACCGAGCTACCCCGAAGCGAACCCATGGACCCTTCACCTGTCAAGCCTGCAAATACACATGCCTCTGATCCTGCAGACCACCCACCAGACCTCGCAACAACAACAACCACCTCAAGTGCATCCTCCTCAACACACTCTCCGTCCACAAGCACGCCGTCTAACTATGGGACCTCCTGGACACAACAGCACCAGACGTCGCCTTCCTCCCGGAAACCTGGATGAACGCTTCCTTGGCCCCAGACATCGCCATAGCCATCCCGGACGGCTACAAGATCATCTGGAAAGACCGCGTCAACCAAACCGGAGGAGGAATCGCCATCGTCTACAGGAACACCATCAACATCACGACCATCACTGAAGACACACTCTCTTCCGCCGAACACCTACACTTCCAGATTCACACCGACCCCAAGACCACCCTTAGAGGAACGCTCATCTACAGACCCCTGGGCCCACGCACACAATTCAGCGAAACCATTACCGACTTCATCAGCCCGCATGCCCTAGCCTCACCAGAATACATCCTCCTCGGGGACCTGAACTTCCACCTTGAAAAAAACAGCGACAACAACACCACCACCCTGCTCGCCAACCTCGCCAACCTCTGACTCAAGCAACTGGTGAGCACCCCACCCACATCGCTGGCCACACACTCAACCCCATCTTCTCCGCCAGCAACCACGTCTCCTTCAGCCACTACTCCAGACTACACTGGACCGACCACAGATGCATCCACTTCACCTTCAAAAAGAATACTTCCCACCATTGCAGGCAGCAAATCCCCCGCAGATGCTGGAACAAAATCACCACAGACCAGCTCCTCTCATCGCTGTGACAGAACCCACCAGCCAACACCGCTGACACCAACAATGCAGCCCACAACCTCACACAGTGGATCACCAACTGTGCCCACAACCTCGCACCACTAAAGAACCCCCCAAGCGTGACCAGCAACAGGAAAACCTCATGTTTCAGAGACACCCTCAAAGAATCAAAGAAATCCTGCCGAACCCTTGAAAAAACCTGGCGCAACAAACGAACTACAGAAAACATGACAGCCCTCAAGATCGCCACCCGCGAACACCACCAGCTGATCCGCATAACCAAAAGGACATCATTCAAAGAGCGACTAGACAACAACACCCACAACAGCAAGGAACTCTTCAACATCGTCAAAGAGCTCTCCAACCCCAGCGCCAGCAACAACAACTTCACACCGTCACAAGAACTCTGCAACTCCCTCGCCACGTTCTTCCACCTAAAAATCGCAGATATACACAACAACTTCGGACCCCAGACTCTTCCTCCAGTCACCGAACCAGCGACCCCCACCACCACCCTCAGCGCCTGTGCCCCCATCAGCTCTGAAGACACCACCAACATCATGAACTCCATCCACTCCAGTTCCCCTCAGACCCTTGCCCCCATCACATCTTCAACAAAGTCGACACCATCATTCCACCCCATCTCCGTAACATCATAAACAGCTCGTTCACATCAGCCACCTTCCCCGAGAGCTGGAAGCATGCAGAAATCACTGCCCTTCTGAAAAAACCCACAGCGGACCCCAAAGACCTGAAGAACTTCCGCCCCATCTCACTTCTTCCCTTCCCGGCCAAAGTCATAGAGAAAACCGTCAGTAAACTGCTGACTGCTTTCCTCGAGGCAAACAACTCACTAGACCGGATTTCGATCAACCACAGCACAGAAACCGCCCTCATCGCAGTCACCGACGACATCAGGACCCTGATGGACAACCGAGAAACAACCGCACTCATCCTCCTGGACCTCTCAGCAGCCTTCGATACCGTATGCCATTGCACCCTAATAACCCGCCTCTTCACCACTGGGATCCAAGGAAAGGCCCTGGACTGGATCACCTCGTTTCTCTCCAACAGAACCCAGAGAGTCCTCCCCCCTCCCTCCCTTCCGCTCAGAAGCCACTGAGATAATCTACGGTGTACCCCAGGGATCCTCGCTCAGCCCAACCCTCTTCAATATCTACATGAGCCCCCTCGCCGCCATCGCACGCAAACACAACATCAGCATCATCTAATACACCGATGACACCCAGCTGATACTCTCCCTCACCAAAGATCCAGCTACCGCCAAAACCAACCTACAGGAAGGAATGAAAGACGTCGCAGAATGGATGAAGCTCAGCCGCCTGAAGCTGAACTCGGACAAGACGGAGGTCCTCATCCTCGGACAATCCCCTTCCGCCTGGGACGACTCCTGGTAGTCCACGGCGCTGGGCACCGCACCAACACCCTCGGATCATGCATGCAACCTGGGATTCATCCTGGACTCGTCCCACACGATGACCAAGCAAGTCAACGCCGTCTCGTCATCTTGCTTCAACACCCTACGCATTCTCCGAAAGATCTTCCAGTGGATCCCCACCAAAACCAGAAAGACGGTCACCCAGGCCCTCGTCACAAGCCGAGTGGACTACAGAAACGCCCTATACGCAGGAACCACCGCCAAACTTCAGAAACGACTACAACGCATACAGAACGCCTCCTCACGACTCATCCTCGACATCCCTCGCCACAGTCACATATCCGCCCACCTGAGAAACCTGCACTGGCTCCCCGTCAACAAGAGGATCACATTCAAGCTCCTCACCCACGCACACACAGCACTCCACGACATTCTATTCTATTCTGGGTTTGGTAAAGCGCGACAGCTGCCCCAGCAAAGGGGCGTCCCGGCGCTGAGAGGAGTCACAGAACCTACCAGGAAGGGGAAGGGGGGGAGTGAAGAGCTAACCGGAGGGAAATAGGAGGGTCTTGATGGCTTTTCAGACAGTAGGAAGGCTGTCTAGGGAACGGATGTGAGGGGGCAGAGCATTCCATAGCTTGGGTCCCAGGACCCTGAAGGAGCGACCTCCAGTGCGGCAAAGCTTTGAACGGGGAACACTCAAGAGGAGCTGGTTAGAGGAACGCAGATCACGCCCCGGAACGTAGGGGCTGATGAGATTTTCTAGAAGAGTGGGACTTCCCTGTTTGAAGATTTTGAACAGGCAACCAGTGGAGTTTGCGGATGGTAGCTCTGGCTGAGCATCTGCGGGGGAGACCGACCAACGTTCTTGCCGCCGCATTTTGCTCTCGTTGAAGTCTGGCAATTTCGGCTTTGTTTGCGCCTAGGAGGAGGACATTCGCGTAGTCCAAGCGAGAAAGGATAGTCGCTTGGACAATCAGCTGGCGGACCTTCGGGTCGAAAAAGCCAAGTATAGTGCTGAGGTTTCTCAAAAGACCTATACAGGTGGCGGCCACCTTTTTGGTGTGTGTCTGGAATCTGAGTGTGGCGTCCATCCAGACTCCAAGATTTTTTACAAGGGATTTAGGGAGTGGGATGGAACCAAGGGATGGCGGCCACCAGTGCTCGTTCCAAAGGCTGGTGTTTCTGCCAAGGAGAAGCACTTCGGTTTTCCCCGCGTTCAGTTGTAGGTAATTGTCCGTCATCCATTGTGCCACTGCTGCCAGGCCATTTCTGAACCTGGAGGCCGCGATGGAGGGGCTTTCAGTGAGGGTGATGACCAACTGGGTGTCGTCGGCATACGATACCAGCGTCAGCCCCCACTCTTTGGCCACCTCCGCAAGAGGCTGCACGTATAGGTTGAAGAGGGAAGTCTCAACGCTGAGCCCTGAGGAACTCCCTGTGTTATGGGATGGGGTTTGGAAAGAAAAGGAGGGGCTGACACCCGGAAGGATCTGTCCTTAAGGAAGGAGCGGAACCAGGTCAGAGCGAGGCCAGACACACCGGTCATCTCCAGACGCTTAAGAAGAATGTCATGGGATACCGTGTCAAAGGCTGCGCTGAGATCTAGAAGGATCAGCGCAGCACTCTGACCGGAATCTAAGATCGTCCGGAGATATTCGGTGGTGGCCAAAAGGGCAGACTCCGTGCTGTGGCCTGGTCTGAAACCATTTTGAGATGGGTCCAGGATGCCATTCAGGTCCACATGTTTGGAGAGGATGCCGTTAACGTGGGCCTCAGCAATTATAGACAGCCCAGGGAGTAAGGATATTGGTCGGAAGTTTTCCGGTTTCAATGGATCCAGGGAGGGTTTTTTAATAATGGGTGACACCCATGCCTGTTTCCAGGCTGTCGGAACAGTAGCGGATGAGAAAGAGAGGTTAAGTATGTCAATCATGGAGGGCAGGAAGAAGTCAAGCGAGTCCATGAAATGGGTAGGGCTCATAGGATCCGCAGGGGAGCCTGATTTCACCTTTCTGCACAGTTTGATTAGGTCATCAGCAGAAATATCGGGGATTTGAGTAAGGGGGGTGAAATTGGAGGTGAAATTGGTGGGTTTGATGGGGTGGAGAGGGTGCTGGGAGAAGGTTTTGCAAATATTCTGGACTTTCTCTACAAAGTACGTAGCGAGTTGTTCACACTGTTCAGCGGATGCAATGTTGGGAGAGGGTGACCTAGAGCTCTGAAGTTCTTGGACTAGTTTGAAGATTATTTTAGCAGGATTTGGACTTGAGCTGATTTTGTCAGCATAGAAAGCCGCACGGGCCGTACGGATGGCTTTTTGATATGATTTAAGTTTTGATATATAGTTGATTTTGTCCTGACAGTCAAAGTCTTTTCTCCAAAGACGCTCAGCTCTTTTGCATTCCTTGCGCATGGCTTTGAGTGTCATTGTACCAAGGGTTGGACGGAGCGGTGCGTCCTTTGGACAGTTTAGCTGGAATAAGAGTGTCGAGTCCACCCGTGATCCAGTCATTAAAGGCGTTATAGGTCGTATCAATGTCTTGGTTGGCTTCTCGGTGGAATTCTCCTAGGGTATCGTGGAAAACAGCGGTGGATAGTTTATGCCATGGTCTTTTAAGGCGGCGGGTAGATTCGACTTTTTGCGGTCGTCCAGAGACTAGGATAGTCAATTTGACGAGGTAATGGTCCGTCCATCCCATAGGTATGGGCATCTCTGTAGTGGCCTCATGGATGTTGGTAAAGACCGGGTCCAGAGTATGTCCAGCTAGGTGGGTGGGAGCCTGGATGAGGGAGTTAAGCTGTAGGGCAGAGAGATCCGTAAGGAGATTTTTAATAGTGTGGTCGTTAGATAGGTCAAAATGAAGGTTGAGGTCGCCCAGGATGGTAAAATTGGCAGATTTGGTCACAAGTGCGGTAGTCAACTCGAGAAGGGCGTCAATAAACCTGGAAGCAGGGCCAGGTGGGCGGTAGATGTACAAACCAGACATTGTGAAGTGTGGGCTAGTTGTAATTTTAAATCGGGCGCATTCGCAGTCAGGAAGAGCTTCTTTAATAAATGAGCAGGTGAATTGCTTCTTATAGATTCTACTCGTTCTACACTCCCACCGCCAGCTCCACTCCGCCAACCTCACCCTCGCCACCGTCCCACGGATTCGCAGAACCACCACCGGAGGAAGGTCGTTCTCCTACCTGGCGGCCAAATCATGGAACTCCCTCCCCGCACACCTACGAACGACCCAGGACCATCTCTCCTTCAGGGAACACCTCAACACCTGGCTTTTCGAACAGTAGTAGCACCCCCGCGTTCTGTACATGGTTTGATTGATTGATTGACAGAAATACCTAGAATCGTCATTCTTTGTGCGCCTGGACGTTTGCCAAACAACTGTCAAACGCAGGTGGCATTTGCTCCTGCCAGACTAAAAACTATTGTTAGAGGGTCTGTTAAATTCTTCGCATCAGAAATTCAACCAAAGGAATATTTGGGCCAGGTCTTGGCAGGCAGCAGAAATATATACAGCTGGGGCTCTCCTTACGAATTGGCTTGATTATTGTTAATATCAGTAATATTAACAATGTCTTCCTTTTTTCGTAGCTCTCCTTTAGTTTCTGTTTTCTTTCTTCCTCTTCGCACGATTCTGGGGCGGGAGCAGGGGGTTACATCTGAGAGGGGCCAGGGAGAGCCCACGGTGTCTGCTACCGGTCTCCATCACACACACCTGTTTGGCCTGGCAGCTTTCACTAGTGTTGGGGGGGGTGGTGAGAGGGGGTGGGGGTGCTGGGGTTTTGGGAGCTTCCGGGGTTTGTCAGGAAGGGGGACGGAGTTGGGGAGGGAGAGGTGGCGGGTTGAGTGTTGGTGTGACAATCTATAAACAGCAAGTGGATGTAAGTGTGATTATGTACTTTTCTTTATCAAAAGAACGGCAGCACTATGAATATGGATTTAACCAGGAGAATATGTGTTCAACAGTCAATTATAAAGCAGACCCTGTACAAAATATAAGTTGGGGCAGCAGCATGGTATCTCCTATATTGGGTTGGTATAACCGGGTAGTTATGACAGTCTCTATGAGTTATGGCTAGATTGTGCATTGCCTCCATTAACATTTGTGGGTTAAATGATACAGCAAAAGAAAAGCGCGTACTGGAGGGCTTACATTTTTTAAGAGCAGATTTGTATTGTCTACAGGAAACCCACATTGCTAGTAAGGACAGGGCTATGCTGAACTCTTGGATTGGAGGTGCCGAGCTCGCCGCACCCCACGCAATCATTTCCACGGACTACGTTCTACTCTGGGACCTGAACTTCCACCTCGACAACTACAACGACCCCGACTCTTTCACCCTCCTCGACAATCTCGCCAACATTGGGCTAAAGCGGCTGCCCAATACGCCCACTCACAGAGCTGGACACACCCTCAACCCTATCTTCGCTGGAGGAACAAACATCAGCTTCAGCCACACCTCTCTGGACAGACCACCACTGCGTCCACTTCTCCTTCAACACCGCCCCCGCACCCGCACCAGAACCACCAAAAAGGAACTGGAGCAAGGTCTCAAGGGAACCCCTCAGCACCCCCCTCCTCCTAGACAACCAACACCAAATCCGCAGCCACAGAATTCCACAGCTGGATCTCCCGCTGCGCCGACAAACTCGCACCCCTCTGACACGCCGCCAAGCAACGCCCCCTAAAGGCTGCCTGGTTCACCACTGTACTAAAAGAAGCCAGACTCTCCTGCAGATGCCTAGAGAAAACCAGGCGAAACCAGAAAACCACAGTAGCTCGGAACAACCACAGGAGCGCCCTCAAAGAATTCCACCAGCGCATTAGAGACACCAAACAAACCTTCATAAAAGACAAAGTCCAGACCAATGCAACCAACGCCAAGGAGCTGTTCAACGTCATACAACAGTTCACAAATCCCCCCAGCGAAGCCACAGACATCACACCTTCCCAGGAACTCTGTGACAAACTCAGCACCTACTTCCGTCTGAAGATCAAGGACCTCTACGACAACTTCAACGAACCATTGACGGACTACACCCCCCTCCCCAATGCCACCAACATGCCAACCATCACCACCTGGGAACCCACCACCGTCGAACACATCAATGTCACCATGAAGAAAACCCACTCAGGAGCCCTACGGACCCCTGCCCACCACACATATTCCACAGGTCCACCGCCACCATTGCACCAAAACTAGGTCAGACCATCAATGCCTCTTTCATGTCCAGCATCTTCCCAGACGACTGGCAGCGGGCGGAGGTTAAACCCTTCCTCAAGAAACCCACGGCCGACCCTACCGACCTGAAAAACTACAGAGAGACTCGTGAACGCCCAACTGACCACCTTCATCGAAGAGAACTCTATCCTAGACACCTCTCAGTTTCGATTCAGCAGCAACCACAGCACCGAGACCGCCCTCCTCGCAGCCACGGACGACATCCGCATACTACTAAACCAGGGACACACCGCGGCCTTCATCCTCCTGGACCTCCCCGCAACATTTAACACCGTCTCTCACCACACACTCACAGCCAGACTTCACGATGCAGGGATACAAGAAGCCACCCACAACTGGATCCAATCCTTTCTCTCCGGCAGAACCCAGAGGAACCGACTCCCTCCCTTCCTCTACAAACCCACCGACATCAACTGCAAGGATCAGCCCCATGCTCTTCAACGTCTACATGGCCCCCCTCGCCGCCATCGTCAGAAAGCAGGGACTCAGCATTGTATCCTATGCCGATGATACCCAGCTCATCCTTTCACTCAGGAAGAATCCAGAAGACACCAGACTCTGCTTCCAGAAAGGGATGAAGAATGTGGCAGACTGGATGGGCCGACTCCAGGTGGCCCTCCGCCCTCAGAAAAGCCACCCACCCCCACGGACCACGCACGTAACCTCAGCATCATCCTCGACTCCTCCCTCTCCATGAACCGCCAGATCAACGCCATTGCCTCCACCAGCTTCAACTACCTGCACATCCCCTGCAAGATCTTCAAATGGAACCCCTGAGTCACCCACGCACTAATAACCAGCAGATTGGACTACGGCAACTCCCTATACGCCGGTATCAACAGAACTCTACTATGCAGACTCCCAACAATCTAGAACGCTGCCGCCAGACTCGTCCTCGGGACTCCACGCCACGAACACATGACCCAACACCTACGAGACCTCCACTGGCTCCCCGTCGAAAAGAGAGTAACCTTCAAACTCCTCACCCACGCCTATAAATGCCTCAACAACATCGGATCCAAATACCTCAACGAGAGAATATCCTTCCACATACCAAAGAGGATCCTTCGCACCACATCACCCATATTGGTCACTGGGGCTCAGGTTGAATTATTCCCTAGAGCAGTGTCTGACCATATAACCCAATTATTTTTGAGTTTTCTATAGCAGGGCCGTACAGTGTCCCTAGAAAATAGACCTTTGAGAGGGACTGCTGTTGGATCCTGATTATGTCCAACATATATAACCTGGGATCGTGTTTTTTTTAGCTGAATAGAGGAAGCCGACCTGCTGTAATAGTTTAGGAAATGCAAGAACAACAATTGATGGACAGAATGTAGAACAATGTCATACATTCATCCCAGTACAAAGATCTGAGCCTAAATCAATCTTTTTTGCTCCCCTTGTCATTCCAGTTTGAACCCAGCCATATGCAAATCAGTCTTGACCCTGTGCCCAATGGAAACAGTCCAGCCCGAACTGCTAGGCCAGGTCCACCCTGGACTGGAAACAAGCATCCTAGGACCAGTTTTGGGGTTTCACCCCTCATCAGCCAGGATAGCTTGACTGCAGTGGCATGGAAATCAGAGGACCCACTCTGGGCATACCCGTCCCACTCGGGGTGACAAAAGCAAAACAACCATTGATGAACAGAATGCAGAACAATGTCATACATTCACCCCAGCACAAATATCTGGACATAAATTCATTGTTTTTTGCTCCCAATGCCTTTCCAGTTTGAACCCAGCCATATGCAAAAGGCCAAGACTGATTTGCAAATGGATGGGTCCAAACTGGGGTGGTGTTTATGAGCAAAAGAATGATGGGTTAAACCCAGGTCCTTGTGACTGGGGGTGAATGTTTGCATTGTCCAGCATTCCATCCATCAATTGTTTCTTTTGCATATGTCGCCCTAAGCGGGAAGGGTTTGCCCAGATGTGGGTCCCCTGCTCTCTCCACCACTGGATTGAAGCTAGCATGGTTGTTGGAAGGGTGATGCCCCGAAACCGGTCCCAGGATGCTTGTTTCTGGTCCAGGGAGGACCTGGCTTGGCAGTTCGGGCTGGACTGTTCCCATAAGGAACAGGGTCAAGACTGATGTGCATATGGCTGGGTCCAAACTAGGTTGGTGTGGTGAGCAAAAGAATGATGGATTAAACCCAGATCCTTGTGACTGGGGGTGAATGTTTGCATGGTTGTAGAAACTGGAAAGGATCCTGCCCCTGTTTTGAACCAGATAGCTGTTACCAGGGCTCGCTTAAATGAACATTTGCAGACAAAACAGCTGGGAAGTACCTGGCCAAAGATCAGGACCTCTATGAGTATAGTGAGCGCATTGGGCGCTTCCTCTCAGCTAGGGCACAGCAACAGAGTGTTGCTGCTTGTATCAACAAAGTAAGGAATATGCATGGTAATATATTTACAGATCCTGGCAAAAGTAGAGATGCTTTCAAGGGCTTTTAGGCAGATCTTTATATAAGGGTACCCCCGACTATTGCCCCGCGCTGCATAGACAGTTCGGGTCAGCCGAGCGGTATCACTGATGAGGAGAGATCGTTGACCGGGTGCTATACTACCTGAAGAAGTACAGGCGGCTCTGTTTGCCCCACCATCAGGGAAAGCAGTTGGGGAAGATCTCACCCCCTTGAGTTTTATTAAGTGTTCTCTACGGATTGCCCAATTTCTTTTTGTGTTTCTGGCCCCAGGGTGGGTCGAAAAGACCACTAGAGCCAGGGAATTTGTTTTTATTAAATTCACAGCGACCCAGGGGCCATTTTTAAAAAGAAATGTATATTCACCAAGCTCTGCACTCATCCAACCATCCACCCTCCCGTTGACCCATTCTGACAGATTTACAAGATAATATACACACTTGTCAGTCAATTAAAAAGTACTTTCACTTATACAACCTGATCTATTGTCTTTGCCTGTGCTTCTTTATTAAATGCAGTGTAATCAGAGCTATCTGCTATTGTATTTATGTTGTACTGTTTTAAAGCAATATCCTGTAATGTAATGCAGAGTTAGTTAATGTGAGCATGATGATTTCTGTCCCTTCTAAGAACAACATGCATGGGAGTGATTTCAAATGCCGGTGTATCATAAACAAACATGAGCAACTGTACTTACAAAAGTCAAAACAATTGGGTTTGACCTCGTTTGTTACTGAATCGAAGCCAACTGGTTGCCTTCCAGGATTCAGTGTCATAGAATCTCTTTAATAAGTTTTCACAACAATATGCATGACCCACAGATTTGAGTACAATAAGTGTGAAACTGATATCTCCGACATCAGAACGTTTCACTAATTATGTCATCAATCTTGTAATAAATTACTTCAAGCAAGCAGTGACGTCACGGCGACACAAACTCACCGCTGGTTGGTGGGGGCTCAGATAATTTCCTCTCCATGGCCTCACCGGTGAAGCAGGGGACACTTCACCCTAGAAAGATTCCCCACCAGGTAGGTGCCTGCCTGCTGACCTTGCACTCCCATTTGCTGGCCAGTCGAACTATGTTGCAGCATTGTGTAAGGGCTACTTTCCCACAACGACCTCTATAAGTGATCTAATAGGGAAATATCCATATGAGCAGAGTAATATCTTTCAAGAAATCATTTTAAAATAAAATATAAGGTTGTACATGCACAAAGGAACTCAGACAATATCTTATACTACACTGTGTCAAATGCAATTTACAAATGAAGGAAATGGCATCAATGAATTATCTCTAAAGCCCGTAACTTAATCCAAAGAGTAAGTAGATCTAATTTCTTTCAGGGTCTAATGAAAAAACCCTAACCTAACTCATCTGGAACAGCCGTTAATCTAGCAACGAGCTTTTCTGACAAGCAGGACCAAATAACCGACTAACAACAAATTTGTGATACGGTCTCTTTTTCTTGTATGACAAAACTAACAACATTAGTGCTACAATCATAAAATACCCTCTTCGTCAATCAGATATTTCAACCCTAATAGTTTCTCTTCCTCCGCTTCACTCAACACATTTTCTTTTTGAAACTCTGCTTTGGAAGGGGTTCAAGTTATCGCCAGCTCCAAACCATTGGGCTCATCATTGGAAATTGCCCTGCCTTCGGACGAAAGCAAGATGGCGGCGAGATGGCGGCAGGCTAGGCTGCTGTAGCTGCTCAATGGTGTGATCTTCTGAGCCACCCCAAGAAAATGCTTTTAACCATCACTGATAATGCCCCAAGAATGATTCTATCAATGCTGAACCTGCTTAAAACCACAGAAGATAAGACTAAGCACAGAGCCTACATCTTAGAGAGAGAAGACCTATGACAAGAATTAGCCCTAACCTGTTGGCCGATCTGGCGGGCACTGAGCCACGCTTGTGATACTGGGTGCAAGGCGAGATAAAGCCGAAGGGGGCTCAGACGGGCAAAAACTACTCAGGGTCAGGATCAGGCTGCTGAGAGCCCGCTTTCGAGGGACACTGCTGTAACGCCTGGGAAGTCCTGGTCAGCGGGAAATTGAAGCATGACGGATCGAGGTGAAGGAGCAACTCGAGCACCTGGACGGCGGGGTCAAAATCCGACCTGGAAGAATCTTCCAGGGAAAATGACTCCCCAGCAACACCCGGCCAGCGTGACATTCAGGGAGATGTTCGCTGGATCAAAGGGCCATAGGAATCAACCGGAGCCAATGCAGGCACAGATGCCGGTTGCAACGGCTGGAACATTGGAGAATGATGTGACAGGGGCGGCAGAAGGTGATGCAGCCCAACAAGACCCCAGAGACTTCTTACGGCTGAATCTGGGCAGGTAGCGGAAGAGGTAGGGGGGGATGTTTTGACACTGCCTACTGCGGCCGAGGGACTTGATATTTCCGAGGTTCCAAATGTTACTAACCCTGCAAACTTTGGCCTAACGGAGGACGCTGCGACTGTTCTTGCTTGGGGTGATCAGGTAGAGAAAAACATGAAAGATACTAATGCTAATGATAAGAGTGTGCAAGATGGAAGAGACTTGGTGCAGCAATTAGAGGTCGCGCCAAACCAGCACAGTGATAGCACAGCCCAGATAACCCAGACAGAGGGACATACGAGCCAAAAAGAGAAGCAAACCTCCAATAGAAATAAGGACTCGGAAAATGTTATGCGCGGAAAGAAAACAACGCAAAGGTGCTATGGGGGCGGCCTATTACATGCACGGGCTAAACAACTCATACTAAAAAAAAACAGCTGGGAAAAGAAACAGACATAGAAACAACAATTATTATTCACTATCTGAAGATACCGAATCAAGAGTAGGGTCAGCATCTACGACAAGTGGTAGCGAGGAAGAGGAGGAAAGTGAAAGCCCACATAAAACTAGTGGGAGAGATTCCGCAGCGACTATACGAAGGTCAAAGAAAGGAGCTTGTTAGTGGGAGATATAACAAAATCTCCCTGTAATATGGAACTGGCGCCCTTACCAATGCTGGAGGCAATTTTACAATCAGTTATGGCCCATTGTTAGGAAGCTAGACAAGGTAGCAGGCGCTCTCAAACCGCTATTCGTAAAGTTCAAGGCTCAGTCCGGAAAATCGCCGAAACATGCAGTGAAATTTCAGATCATCTAACTGATCTTGAAACAAGAACTGGTATTATGGAAACTGAAATGGTATCAACACAGCTGCAAACTACGTCACATGAAGCTAGACTCATAGACGTGCAGTGGAAACTCAAAGAGAAAGAAAATCGACAACGAAGAAACAATCTGCATTTTTTGGGCATCCCTAAAGATAAAGGTGGTACGGATATCCGACGCTATATGATCGATCTTTTAGCCAAAGCATTCCCCGAGGTTGAAGGTTGAAATTGGGCCCAAGAAATTCAACGAGCACATCGGGTCCCCTTGGTGAGGAAACAACAAACAGTTGCAGACACCAGACCTCGAGCAGTTCTTGTGTTTTTTGGCAATTATCTCCTTAGTCAGATTATCTTTGAGAAAGCTAGACCTGATCATAAATGACGCTGGATGATGTTGAGTTTTTCATAAGACCTGACTTCTGTCATGTGACGATCGAAAGATACAGGAGGTTACATCAGATGATAAACTCTTTTAACCACATGGCTGCTAGGCGTTTTCCCGTCCTGCGCTAAAAAAACATAAATCCTATACACCATGACGAGCTGGCCTTGTCATCCGCGCACGACAGGTAAGCGCCATGACGAGCCCAGCTCGTCATTAGCTTCGAAGGGGTTAAGGAAAGGGGGGCCCAGGCTTACCTCTTGAACCCAGCAAAGCTAAAAGTTATAATTAGGGATAGTGCTTGCTACTTCACGTCAGAAGTTAAAGCAAAAGAGTTTCTGGATGAACTAAACAAGAAAGGCTAAGAAGGTTAAATTTATGAAGGCTTCTGAAATTGACTATGAGATTATGAGACGGATAAGGGATTTCCTTTCTCTTTTTTTTAGATATCGCCGATGGGGAATTTTTGTTTGCCTGTTTTCTTTTTTCATTATTTAGTTCACACTGGTATTGGTGATGGTGGGCAGTAGGGTGGCAGATGCTATACGGCATAGGAGTGTGGGGTAAAGTATATTTTTATATTGATAGGGGAAGTGTGGTCACTTTGGGATGTACTAAGGGGGGGACTCACGGAACATGCTAAGAGTTGTACCATCAGACCTGGACTATCGGTCTCGTATCTTTCAAAGGTGGGGTAAAGGGGGGGAGAAGCAGGAAGGGGTGAGGGGAGGTGGGGGAAGGCTGGGTGGGTCGGGACTGCGAGTAAGGGTAAGAAAAGCCGGTTTTGGTGCATCAAAATGTTGGGATTCAGTAATAAAGAAAAAGGAAAGGAAAGAATTAATAAAAAATGGGAAAGTAGGCTAAGTAGATGCTCCACTTTAGGAGAAGGGTATGGATAAATTACGGATTTGTTCAGTTAATGCGGCAGGCTTGAATGACAGGCCAAAAAGAGCTAAGGTGTTTGAGATCTTGCACTTTATCAATCCTGAAATCATCTGTTTACAGTAGACCCACATCCCGTGGAATAATAGGGGTGTCCTTCAGATAGCAGGATAATACCTGGGAGTTTGCTCCACACAGATGTCCATGATCAGGGGAGTAGCGATTTTTATCAAACGACAAGTGGCAATTGTTAAACATACTCTGGCATATACATAGGGTTGATGGGCAATTGTCACTTTAAATACAGGGATGACGGTTGGGGTAATATATGCTTCAAATCAGGATTATCCTGAGATTTGGGAAGAGTTGGAGGTGGAGTTGGCTGCATGGCCAACACCCCTAATAATATGTGGAGACTTTAATAATCATTTCGGGGTCTCAAGTGAGACTGGGTCGAAGTATAAGGGGAGAAAACCCAAGGTTAACCGGGCCATAAATACCTTTAAATCTAGCCATGGTTTGGTAGATGTCTGGGCAGCCAAGCACAATTTGGATCCTTGGTACACATATTTTTCATGCCCCCATCAAAAGTATGTTCATTTAGACTATTTGTTGGTTTCTGCAAGTATTTTAGGGCTGGTTGAGATAACAAAGATGATTCAAATCTTTTCAGACCACAACCCACTTCTATTAGAAATAATGGGTCAATGCTTAGAAAGGGAACTTCGATCATGGTCCTTTGATAGGAAGCTGTTAATAGACAAGGATTTTATTAAATATATAAAAAATTGGTCTAGACAATTCTTTGAAATTAACCAATATAGTGCTTCTCGTACGATTGTGTGGGATACATATAATGGGTGCTTAAGGGGGGAAATATTAAGCTATGTAGGCCAGCAACGGAACTTGAGGAAGAGTCAAATTACTTCCCTTATGACCCAGCTGGCTCAGCTAGAGACAAACACATCAAGCTGCTACATTTGGGAGAGACAGATAGATTAACTATGGTTAAAGATCAGGTAAATATTACGAAAAACTGAGTTAAATAGCTTTTTCCAGACACAAGTTGCGCAGGCATATCAAGCACATCGCAGAGAGCTGTATGAGTATGGGGAAAAGACGGGTAGGTTTTTGGCCCTTAGGACTAGACAAAAGGTCTCCTGTAATATTATAACGGAAATTAAAAATGCTGAGGGGGGATAGAGGGGGTGGAAACAAATTCGAATAAAATACTGTTTGTTTTTTTAGCAGTTCTACAATAACTTGTATCAGGCGGATCCTAGCCTTAATCAGTTAGAACCCACAGAGGAGCACTTGCAGCCTAGTAGATTAGACCCCGCTATATGTTTTGAGTTGGAAAAAGAGTTCACGTTATAAGAAACTGTTGGATTTAAACTCCCTCTCTTCTGATAAGGCTGAAGGCCCAGACAAAATTCCAGTGGAGTTATATAAAATACTCCAAGCTGACCTGGCTATAATACTGCACGACCTGTTTTTAGATGTTCAATATTGAGGACTTCCTTCCAAATCTTGGCAGGAAACCGATATAATAATATTTAATAAAAAGGGGAAATCAAGCACACTGCCTGGTTCGGACCGCCCCATTTCACTGATAAACTCAGATCAGAAGATGTATTCTAAAATTTTAGTGACTCGGCTTCGGAGGTTCATAGCCAGTTTGGTTTCGCAATCGCAACATGGCTTCGTACCCGGCATCCTCTTGGACGCCGAGAAAGCCTTTGACAGAGTGACATGACAATATTTGTGGGAGCCTTAGTGGAGAGAGGATTTGGCTCTAAAATAATTACTGCTATTCAGGCGATTTATCGTGAACCGTATGCAAAGCTACAGGTGATGGGGAAGACATCAAACCCAATAGCGGTGGCAAGAGGCACTAGACAAGGATGTCCGTGCTCCCTTATTCTGTTTGCCATATATCTGGCCCATTCATTAATCAGATAATCCACAACACGGTGATTGAACCTTTCAAAACAAATGGCTATGAGACAAAGGTACTCGCATACGCGGACGATATCGCGGTGGTTACACCAAACCCAATAACGGCAAGATTAGACTCGATGGTATGGCGGAAAACTTTGGGAGCAGGTCAGGCTATTGCCTGAACAAGGAAAAGACTCAGATAATTAGCACAGAACAATGCAATTTAAGGGATCAGTGACGGATACATTCAGGAACATATCTAGGGGTAAAGATAGGTCCAGATTTAAATACACTGTGGGCAAATAATCTTGACTTTAGTGTTGGATGAGGTCTCCTCAGAGCTCCGAAGGTTGGATAAGCTGCATTTATCGATAGTGGGGAGAACAAATGTTTTAAAAATGAAGATTTTTCCCAGAATTCTATATCTATTCCGCTCCATCCCCTTAGAACTACCCGGTAATGCATTTCAGAGAATTAACTCTATTTTTTCAATCTTTATATGGAGCTATCAAAAAACGTTGCTTTAAAATTGCTAACCCTTCCGCGAGAGGTGATTGGACTGCTCCAAACTTACTTTTTTACTATTGGGCAGTCTGTCTGCAACAAATGGGTGCTTTGCTTGGGGTAGAAAGTTCTACATGGTAGGACGACTTACCATCAATATATCATCTGGCGATCGGAAAGGAAGCAACTGGACTTTTTTTTAAGACAAATCAAGCACAGTTACTATAAAAAGGTATGCTTCAAGTGTGTGAAATCAGCCAGAAGGGCATGGGTTAGAGTAAACTCAATCATGAAGATCCCCAAATGTAGTATATATATACCCCCTTAAGGGGCTCTTCGTTTTTTCCTCCAGAAATATCGGATGTTGGGTCTAGAACTTGGGCACAGGCTGGTATACATCCAGTGGCAAGCTTAATCAATGATCATTTGGAAATACTATAATTCCTGGAATTAGCTCAAAAACCTGGAATTAATAGCAGATCGTATTTTAAATATATCCAAATAAGGGGTTGGCTAAAAAATGTAGCCGGTAAACGGGACAACTTTCAATTAATACCCCTAATGGATGAGATATATCAGGGGGATGGACGGATTGGGGACTATTATAATATGCTGATGGAAACATTATCTGATGATGTATGTAAAACTGAGTCAAGATGGGCAGTAAAAATTAGGGATAATGATATAGACTTAGATATGTCATTAGAATTAGGGAAAAATATTTTTGGGGCAGCAAACCTTAAAGCACAACATTATAAAACCCTATTCAATCTATATTGTACACCAGCCAAACTTTTTAGCTGGGGGAAACGAGAATCTGATCAATGCCCTAGATATCAGCATAGCCCAGCCGATACTATACATATGTTTTATGCGTGTAAATCTTTGACTTTATTGAAAAAGGGAATAGAGAAATTCTGGGAAAACTCAATTAACCATGTAATTAGTATTAGCGCACCACTGATGTTATTTGGATACAATAGCCAAATGGGATTACCATCAATACATCGGGATTTTGTGTTTGTTTCTATCGCGGTAGCAAGACTACTAGTTGCTACTGCATGGAAGGATTCGGAACCCCCAGTATTTACAACTTGGCTATATCGCTTATTGAGCATATATACTCTTGAAATGGCACTTTATAAAAACAAGAGCCACCGAGCTAAAGCGAAAGGGGGTAAGATCTGGGCACCTATGACAGACTGGCTTGAAGGAAATCAGGGGAGATGACAAGCGGGATAAGAATGGGTTAATTAAAGCTTGCTGATTTTTTGTTTTGTGTTTGTTTTATACCTCTTCCTTTTTTTCTACTTTTCCTTTCCTGTGATTTGTGAAAATTTCAAGAGTATACTGTAATGTAATCTATGAATTTAGGAAATGTAAATATCCTTTCTGTATGTTTTTTTTAAGATGTACCTGACGGCATAAAAGAAAAAAGAAAACAATTTTTTTAAAGGAAATATGCCCTGCCAATAGTTTGAAACAACTGGTCCCCTTTCTCTCCAATAATTTAACTGTACTGTTCAACCACTCACTTACTGGAAAGAGTCAATGATCAAACCCTAGTTTAAAAAGGCTATACTTTTCCATCTGACTTGAACAATTTCCGACCTATTTCAGTACTACAATTTTAGTCACAGCCTTGGAAAGTCTTTGAAAAGCTGGCTTTTAATCAACTACAGCATTTTGTCAATGCCTCAAGTTTTGGACCAGGTTACAGTAATAAACAGGACACCTCTGTTCTGTATATTCTAAGACAAACTGTTGATAATGGAGGCACCAGCACATAAGTGTTTGCTAGACCTGTCTACAGCCTTCAACACCTTTGATCATTCCATGCTGTGATCATCTTTCTATTAAATGGTTTGAGACCTTTCTCACCTCCCACACACAGACAAATTTATTACCACAGTTCAAAGCCGGAACTAAGTCAATCAGCTGTCGGGTACCCTAGGGATCAGTCCTTTTATCCCTGTTATTTAACATCTATCTATGAGCCCTGAACAAGCAAATCCTATTCTATCTATGCACGCAGATGATACCCAGTTAATTGTAGCTTTTTTATACACCCACCTGATTCTGCTCCTACCTACTGTGCCCTTGCTTCCGCCTTAATGACAGTTCACCTCAGTTCACCCCTGGATGGCAGCCACTTTCTAAAGCTCAATCCTGAAAAGCTGATTACCAAAAATGAAATCATTAGGTTTAGCTTCATCACTTGACCCGATATAGGGGACAATTGTCTTATACCATCAATAGTTGTATGTAATCTGGGTATCTATCTAGACCCACATCTTTCCATGATTCTATGGTGGCCAGCACATGTTTCTGTCAGCTCACACATCATGTCTTAAGTCCATTCACCATAGTTTTGGCCTTTATTCAGTCCTGCCTGAAATATGGTAATGTCTTTTATTTGGGTCTCCCTGATAAGTTTACCAAACGTCTTGAATTGGTGCAGATTGTTACCAATAAACAACAAGATCCACCTCTAAGAGGTCATTTGTGAGCCAAGGTGTAAGAGGCATACACATTATTTGTTAAAACACCCCTCACACACCAAAAGGACCCTTGGTGTCATGCTTCATCATCGGGGTCTTCCCGCCCCGCTGCTAGACGGGCGTGCTACGACTAGCGACTACGCTGGAGCACTTAAATATTATAAGTGCTATGTGAGGTGTATTTGAGTGAGTGCAAGTAGGGGCAGGGGTGAATGAAAAAGTGAGTTTAAAAATACCTGGCCTTATGGTAACAAAAACTTTTTATTGGTCATAGTCCTGACCTATGGTTTTCATCCCACCGGAACTAAATCCCTTTCCATATTTTGTACCTTACTTCTCTCCCACACCAACAGATGAGAGTTTCTTTTACTCTTCGTCCTGACCGGCTCATGGGGCACTGACTCCTTTCTTTTTCAGTATGTATTGAAAATAATAACCTGTTACCTTGCGTAACTTTTTGCAGCTCACTACTGTTTATGCAGATCATCACGACATAGAGTGTGTGTTTTCTGTTATGTGTGTGTTTTGTCATGTAGTGTCTTTCTTCCTTAAACCGGTCACAGCACTTAGTGTTAAGGTATGACTTTCTCAAATCAATAAGTCACCGTATGTCACCACTTTCTTCCTTCCGCAGGTGAGGTGTATACGCGCATTGGGAAGTGCACGGAGAGTAACTGTGCTCTCATTTTATCTTATAGGCTCATGATACAGAAATACTGACAGGGCTATAACTAGAATTACTTCCATACCACATAGGTATTGTACTTGTATTCTTCACTTGTATATACACTTGCACATTTTGATGGCAACCGTAGTGAGTGACAGAGGGATCTAACTCCGTCCTGACAAAGAGGCATGCAAGGCCTCGAAACATGTTGACATCACCAGGAGAACTAGCTCATTGTTAGCTTTGTTTTTCTCCGACGCACATCTTTTTAATAATACCAGCCTATGACCAATGAAAGGTTTTTGTTACCATAAGGCCAGGTATTTTTTAATCTCACTTTTTCATTCACCCCTGACCCTACTTGCACTCACTCAAGTACACCTCACATAGCACTTACAATATTTAAGTGCGCCAGCATAGTCGCTAGTCGTAGCACGCCCCGCCCGCAGCGGGACGGGAAGACCCAGATGATGAAGCATGACACTAAGGGCCCTTTTGGTGTGTGAGGGGTATTTTAACAAATACTGTGTATGCCTCTTACACCTTGGCTCACAAATGACATCTTAGAGGTGGATCTTGTTGTTCAATGATACCATTGACTGGAGGAGGGTGCATCCACCTTGGTGCTTTCCAGCACCACCTCTTCACTCCCCCTTTTTAGGTTTCGCCTGGCATAGCACTGCAAAGCAGTGTTCGCGCAGGCGAAATCTTTTGAGAATCAGTATGGGGCTTTGTCCCGCCTCTCTGTTCCATTGGCTAGCTCCATAAATGGAGGCTAGCCATTGGAACAGAGATGCGTCAGTCATTGCCCGAGCAGATTCGTGGGCGTTCCAGCGCTTTTTTCGCTTTCCGCCCCTTTGTGAACATCATTGCGGCGGTGGGCGATGGTTTATTTTATTTTTTTGAAGGTTTGTTTTGGTCATTTGTCCGAAGATGGCGGCTGGGCAGTAGCTTAATTGAGAAGCTCCGCCGTGCTGTCTTGAACCAGCCTGTGCCAGTTCCCGCCCCCCTCCCGCTGTCCGTGTGCCCGTTCCCACCCCCTCCCGCTGTTCGTGTGCACGTTCCCGCCCACCCTCCCGCTGTCACAGCACCTCAGCTTGTTTTGTGATGGTCTCTGATGATCCGGGGTGCGGCGTGCACAGCCGTTGATGCTACGGGTACAGGCGAGGGTCTATTTTAAGAAACAAACCCCCTTGTGCGTCGATATACTCTGCGTTCTACACACTGTGGCCGCTGTAGCCCGAGAGTACAGCTGCGGTTGTCCTGGCTGCTGCTGAGACCGGGTTTCTTGTGCTCTCGTCCCAGAGGAACTGGCTGGCTGCATAGTGTTTCCTGTCAGTCGCTGTGCAGAAGTGCGCCTCATTGTTTGCCCGATCCGCTTCTGGAAACGATTAGCGGGCCCCAGATTCGGCCTTTATGCTGCGTGACGTGGCTGTTGGCGAATATTTCATACAAATAAAGATGCCCCAGCTTGACTGGAGACGTAAAGTTGTAAAATGAAAATAAAAGGTGTCTGATAATCGTAAGGTAAAAAGAGGCAGGAACACTCGAAATTATTTCCGTACTCCCCCATCCTGCTGCACACGCTCCCTCACGTTGCCTGTGTCGCGTGGGACCATGCGTGGGTGGATCCTGAGCAGGGATTAATTAGGATCGAGATGCCTCATTCTGCCCTCACTATGGCAGGCGTGCCCTGCTGGGGATGACATTACTCGGAAATCTTTCCTTCCGGTCAGCTCCCCTCCCCTGCGGTACTCTGAAACTCCTCACGCTTCCTTCCCTGTTGCAAAACTGCACACAAAGGACCGGGAAAAGCAGGCTTGAGAATTGGAAAAATACAATTTCTAGAAACCGCACGAGTTGCCAGCACATTGACGAAATGCTGCTCGGTTACAGCAATAACTATTTGAAGAGAGTTAAAAGACATTTCATCTAACTGGAAATAGACCTTTGATCAATTATATTTAGTATATCGGGCTGGGGGCTAAATCAAATCGCCACCCCCTCACTCAAACCCAATATTCTTAACAATAAAATGAACCCTAGTATTATAGTTACATTTAACATGTGCACTTCCCACCAGTATCTATTTGATTTTTTTTAAACTTCAGTTTGAGTCATGATATCGCAGCAATTAGGCACACGGGGCCTCCTTTTGGAAAATCAAAGAACCCCGATCGTATACAAACCTTGTCCACGGCAGAGCCAGCTTGCTCACAAAGGTTTGGATAATGGGTGTGCATTTAGTAACACCTTTACTTCAGTGTTTTCTGTCACTTGGTGGCTCAGAGGAAGTTGTACAGAAAAAAATATGGTTTTCCTGATCGACAGTAAAATGAGATTACCTAATTCCTGTTTCCGGACCTATTTGGTACAACATTTTCCATTTTGGTGACTTGCCAATTTAAGGGCGAGAAGGCTGTTTCTTATTAAAATTAATTTAATATCTATTTTTCATTGGAAAAAAAAACTAGTGGGTAAATGCATTGTCCCCCCTCCCCCCGTTTGCCTAACACATCAGTTTTGAGTATTCTAAAGTTTTCCAAGGTATGTTTTTAGACGTAGATTTGTAACTGGTTTTTCATGTGACTGAAAGGTGCAGCGTCACCAACAGCGACTGGAAGACATGACTGTTTTTAAAACCAGAGGAAATGTGGTACTTCTATTAGAAATTGCCTAGTCAGTTATACTTGCATATTTAGTTAGTTTCTTTTTTTATTAGAAACATCTGTTAGTGAACAAGACATCCGCTTTATTTACCTCCAGCCCATTGACCACTGTTTGTTCATGTTTTGTAGACCCATTGTAATTTTCGGCTTTCTCTCTTTCTGCTGTTTGTGCTACTACGTTTGTTTAGGATGGGCTTCTCTTGTGATCGTTTCTTACTGCTGAAGTCCCAGTCATTGATCTCTTTTGCTAGGAGAAGTACAGAGTAATTTACTTACCACATTGTATGCTTGCTCTTCTTTTCTTGAAGTAGGGTTTGGTTTTACGTATTCTGATCTTTTGACACTTGTTCCATCCGTCTCTCATTTGTTTGCTCCTTTTGGTCACAAGTATTCCCACTCTATACTCTTGACGTTTACCACCCATTATAAGGGCCTTGTAAACTGTGTAGACCATGATGATTCTCGTCTTTGGGGAAAGGATAGCTTTGAGACATATATTTGTTTGAATGATTTAGATATATTTTCTCATGCCTCCAGTGAACACATCCTCCTTCATGGACCACTGGCCCACCTAAATCTCTTGACCACTTTCCAGCTTCTCTGCATTGTGACATGGTCTCCCACTCTTCTTGTTACCCATTTATAGTTTGTTTTGTGATTTTGAGCGTAAGTTACTAGAGCATTTTCTGAATCTCCAGTTCAAATTCTAAGAGTATGTTGTAAAATGGTGGCGTGTAGGCGAAAGCGTCCTTTTCAGTGTGGCATATTTCAGAGTTTTTGATTTAAAAAAAAATATATATCTTTATTGCATTTTATCGTTCTTATTACATTAATTCCAAGCATCGATACATTTCAGCATTTATAATAACATCATTAGTACTAAGACATTGTGCATATGATTCCAAGCATTTCCTTCTCATAATCGTGATATTATACGCATCTGTGGTATAAGATTGCTCGTGCATTTATAAAGCACCTTAGGCACCAATGGCCTGAACATACTGTCATCTACAAACAGGGGCCAGAGTGAGTCCGCTAAATACGCCCCTTCATAACAGTGGTTGATAATGTGTTAATACATTGATGTTTACAGAAGTATGCTATTTTTGCGTGACTCAACTGTTAGCTTGCAACATATAACATTTCATAGGCAAACAAAAGCAATACATATGTAAATGCCGTATCTGCCTATTAGATACCTTTCCTTAAAACAATCCAACCACAACTAATAAAGACAAATCATATATCAAAACAAAAGAGATATCCTTTGACTGAGGGAGCATGTAAGTAATGTCCGGCGTGTCATCTGGGTGTAGTTACGAGTAGGCTAAGTTGCAGACAGTGAATGTGGGCCGCTACTTCTGCGTTCTATACGACTGCAAGGACGTTAGGGTATCGTGTGACAAGAGCTCCGACTGTGTGGTATCTTTAAGGAACGTGAGTTCTGCGCCTAATACAACGGTCATAGTTAGGATAACATATGGGTATAGCGTGCTCTCTACGTCTGGGTGACACGTCTGGCGGCAGGTTCCGCCTGCTGTGCAGGAGGTGCTCGCAGTGTGGCGTTGGAACGTGTAAGAATTCTGAACATATCAACCCAAGTCTCTGCAATGCGTGGTATGTGCGTAGTGCTGGCTAAGACTTGATCCCATTCCCTATCCGTCACTGAAAGAGCAGGCAGGGGTAACGGGAGGTGCAAGCTGCAGTGGCCTCCTGATGAAGGCTGTGGAACTTATTTCTTTTACAAATTTAGCACTGTCTATCCCTCATCTGGCGCGTGAGAGGGTGTGTACAGGGTGCCCTGTGGTGAGTTTTTGAGGCTTTGCCCCTCGTCTGGTGTGTGTGTGCGCATGTCACTAGATGGTGTGAGTAGGCCATGCAAAGGGTTCTGAGGGCTGTACCCCAGGTCTAGTGTGTGTGTGTGCGCGCAAAGTGCACTAGATATTGTGAACTGGGCGCGCACGGGGTTCTGAAGGCTGTATCCTTTGTTGGGTATGTAAGAGAGTGTGCACAGGGCACTGGAAGGTGTGAGGGGCCGTACAAAGCTTCTGGGGGATGTACTCCTCTGGTGAAGGTGAGGGTATGCACATGGCTTTAGATGGTGTGAGGAAGCTTTGCAGAGAGTTCTGGATGGCGTGTTGCTCACCTGTTGAATTGATTTGGGTGTGAAGGTGGTACTGGGTGGTGTGAAGGCATGCATAGCAGACACATCTGGAGGATGTACGTAGAATGTATCCATTGTGTAGGCTGCGATAGTAAGCTATTAGCATTGTAAATGACAATGCCATTTATTTAACTGTTTTCAAAACCAACACATAAATAAAAATGTTGTCATTAACAATGCCAATAGCTCTAACTTTTGCAAAGGCGAGACCGTTGCATTGTAAATGCTTGTTGATTTTTGTTTGCAGATTGTGACTACTCAGCTTATTTCAGGCATCTCTAGTGGAGAGCACATAGTGCCTTTTCTTAAACACCACAACATGTTACCTAAAGAATAGAAAGTTTTGTTTAAAGCTCTTACTTACAATTGTGCATCAGGCTATTCGCGGAAATGATTCTTACTTTATAGCCACAAACGTCTGTCTTTTTGTGCCTAAACAATGTTTGCATTCCAGTGGGCAGTTTATCCTGGCCATTTCCAACTTAAGTTTAACTTAAGTGTGTCTTAAGTTTAACTTAAGACAAAATCTTATCTTCGGACAAAATCCTAACAAGACAAAATCCTAAATTAGGACAAAATCCCAATTTAAGACAAAATCCTAACTTAAGACAAAATCCTAACTTAAGACAAAATCCTAATTTAAGACTACTAAATGCCTTCTGTGAATACCAAAAGTAGTAAGTTTAGGATTTTGATTTAAATTAGTTTTATGAATCGGCCAGTTTATTCCTGACCTCTGTACCACTTCATCATCCCCCTCTAGCTGTCCATGCTCCTAAACTTAACCCTTCACCTTTCACCAGTTCTTTTCGATCTCCTCTTTTCTTTCTCCCTCTTTTGTCACCTCACTCTTTATATAGCTCCCCCACATCTCTCTGCTCCTTGCTTAAAAGGAACAGACCTTGCAGTTTTACTTAAGATACACACCTTTTGTTAAAATATGATTTTTCTATTGGAAATGTCCAAAAAGTTCTGCGGACATTCCAAATGGAATCCCTCTAAAACGTATTTATCAAATGTAAGGAAATTCATTATTTATAACAGTGTGCAGAAAAATAGGGGCACCTTTTTTATTCAACAGATTAGCGTTACTTGGTTAAACAGTATCATGGTTAAAACAAGAAGCCCTATTACCACAATGTAGCCTTGGCTCCAATTCCTTCTATGCAGTTTGGTCTAGTATGCCACTTACTGGACCCAGGTTCTGGCTGATTTGAAAATAGTTTATCCCTATCTGTAGTTGCACTGACAAGTAAAAATAACGGAAATTGGTTGTGCCCAAATTAAATACCAGTGATATAGATTGACTCAAGTTTATCCATCCATCAGCTGTGTGAATTATGTTTCCCTCGCCCTAAGCCTTATAGATCAATACTTGCCTTCCAAGCTTGAATTTGCATTTGGGACCAAAGATGAATTTTACCTATGAGGTCCATGTCTGGGAATTCTTCTGTTCACCATCAGATGGCAAGCGGTTTAGCAGTTTGGGATTGGCTGCATTTTTTGCATAATGCTGCTCAATATCGTAGATTCCAGTTGCAGCTACTCATATTCCCTCAGGTAATTTCATGAAGGCCCAGGGTAATCATCAGTTAGGGATCAGGAAAAAGAAGAAGAATGCCATGTGTCTGCATAAGAACAAACAACTTGAAACATTCTGGTGGTAAGTACTTGATACATATACTTATCGCCAGACATTCCTTCCCTTCCTCATTCTGTTAGGTGGGTAGAGCATATGTTATTACCCAATGCCAAAGTGCCTTTCTCAAATGTGTGTTAATTTGTTCACTGTGTCACCTCATAGATGTAGTGCAGCAAAGGAAATCCTTATATAGATCGTTTATAAATAGGTTAGTGCACCTTTTCAAACATATTTTATTTGTACACAGCTTGTGTTCAAATACAGTAATGGAAAAAATATTGGAAGTCAATAAGATGGATCAAAGTGTTGAGATCCTTCCACGATGATCACGTAACAGATTTTAACCCCAGCAGTATTCACTCATCCCAAGCTCTATGTCGATAAACTGCAAATTTCTGAGTTGTGTTACATACTTCCTCAGGCCGCAAGTACAAAATAGGCTGGTAGAAACGCAGTGATTTGCATTGCTCTGTAACCAAATTCCTCTTTGCAGAGTGAGGAATACTTGAATCCTTTGCAGTGCAAACTATTGTTCCCAGAATTTCACGACCAGCCCACCTTATTAATGTTAATGCGGCAGGAATTGGTTTGTAACTCCTTGGGAAAACCAGCAAATGCTTATACGGAGTATTTGAGGGGACAGGGCATCTACAGCCCAGCAGTGCAGGATTATTGCAAAGGTGAATGCAGGGATGAAGATCTGCCATGTTGTCCTTCCCAGCATCTGTAACTTTTCACAATGTGCCATAAGTTGATTCTGCGTCACACATTTTTATGAGGTGGATGAAAAATGACTTTTTGCAAACAGACCCTTTATACTGTGCAGGATTTGAGAATTGAATGCAATTCAAAGGGGGAGTCAGGATGCAGCAACACCTTGCTTTTTGACCTGTCTTTGTAATTGCGAACTATAAACGGCCCTCTGTTTATAGTGTGCACTTTTTTGCCCCTTAGGTTGCCTGGTGCGACCTGGGGAAATTCAGTAGCTATTGGCAAAGGGGGTTTGCAGTCACTATTGAATTTACACTGTTCATTTAAGGAGTTGCAGAGGAAACATACACTAAATTCAAACAGCATGCATTCCACAGAGAATTACATTTTTAAGCTCAACTGCTTCCAAACTGAGAAACTGGGGCAGATAATCATAAATGCTGGTGATCACAAACTCCTGGTACCAATATGCTCATATCTCCGCACAAGAAACTAAAACCAGTAACTGGCAACTTGAAATAGGAGACAGAGTTCCCTTAAGAAAAGGGAGTAGACTACATTTCCTACAGGGACTGTCCTTGATGAGGATGCTCCATAGTCAGCTCATGATTCATTTAAACGTTTAAATACAGTCAGGTCTTACCTCAGGCAAATAGCTCTTACTAAACAAGCATTTGCAATGCAATAGGTCTCACATTAGGAAAGTTTGAGCTATTGGTATTGTAAATTACACATTTTTTATTTATGTTTTGATTTTGAAAATAGGGAAATTAATAGCTTTGTCATTTACAATGCCAATAGTTTTAACTTTTGCAAATGTGACACCTATAGCATTTGTAATGCAATATGTGTTGTATTTACGTGACTTACATGTATTGATATTACAAATAACAATGGCTTTTAACTTTTTTTTAATAATGAATACTTAAATGAAAGTTATTGTAATTTATAATGGCACTAGCTTAAACTTTTGTAAATAACGTTTGTGAAGATTATGTTAAGTGTATTTTATTGTGACGAACATCCAAGAACAGTAGTGAAATATTAACATCTTTTTGTTACATTTGTAATAAAGTTTAAAACATTGAGAGAACATATTTGAACCAGTTATTGCTGAGTGGTTGCACAGATTGATGCTGTGGTGGGGGTGAGTGATGTGATGGCGAACGAGTGATGCGGTGGCGTTAAGTGATGCTGTAGTAGAGCATAGTGATGTTGTGGTGCCCCTGAGTGATGCTGTGGTGCCCCTGAGTGATGCTGTGGTGCCCCTGAGTGATGCTGTATGCTATGCTATGGTTTGTTTTGTTTTGCTATCCTATGTTTTGTTTTGTTATGCTATGCTATTCTATGTTTTCCTATCCTATGCTTTGATTTGTTATGCTAGGCTATGCTGTGTTTTGTTATGCTATGCTATGTTTTGTTATGCTATGCTATGTTTTGCTATGCTATGCTATGCTATGTTTGTTATGCTATGCTGGTGAGGGTGTGTGAGGGTGAGGGTGTGTGAGGGTGAGGGGTGTGGGGGTGAGGGGGTGTGAGGGTGAGGGGGTGTGAGGGTGAGAGGGTGTGAGGGTGAGGGGGTGTGAGGGAGGGTGAGGGGGGTGAGGGTGTGTGAGGGTTAGGGTGTGTGAGGTGAGTGGGTGTGTGAGGGTGAGGGGGCGTGAGGGTTTTGAGGGTGTGGGGTTGTGGGGTTGTGAGGGTGAAGGTGTGAGGGGGGTGAGGGTGACGGGTGAGGGTGATGGGGGTGTGATGTGAGGGGGTGTGAGGGTGAGGGGTGTGAAGGTGAGGGTGGGTGAAGGTGTGGGGTTGTGAGGGTGAGGGTGTGTGGGTGAGGGGGGTGAGGGGGTGTGTGGGTGAGGGTGTGTGTAGGTGAGGGTGTGTGTGGGTAAGGGGTGTGAGGGGGTGTGTGGGGGTGAGGGGTTGTGTGGGTGTGGGGTTGTGAGGGTGGGGGAGTGTGAGGGTGAGGGAGTGTGAGGGTGAGCGCATTGGCTCAGGCGAGACCTAAAAAAGGGAGACATTACGACCTGTGTTAAGAGCGGGTCGCTGGGTCCCATGCCCCCTCTCCCCGGGGTTGGACAGGGTGTGCTCTCATGACTGCCCTCAAGCTCGCCACCCGAAAACACCACCAACTCATCCGCGCCACCAAGAAAACTGCATTAAAGGAACGCCTGGATAACAACGCACACAACAGCAAAGAACTCTTCAACATCGTCAAAGAGCTCTCCAACCCCAACGCCGGAAACAACGACATCACCCCTTCGCAAGACCTCTACAACTCCCTCGCCTCCTACTTCCACAACAAGATCGCAGACATACACAACAGCTTCAGCACTCAACCGACGATCACCACGACCGAACCACCGCCCCCCACCACCACCCTCCGCGCCTGGACTCCGATCAGCACCGAAGACACCGTCCGCACGATGAACTCCATCCACTCCGGATCTCCGACCGACCCCTGCCCTCACCATGTCTTCAACAAGGCCGACGCTATCATCGCACCCCCCTGCGGGACATCATCAACACCTCCTTCGACACTGCTACCTTCCCGGAGAGCTGGAAGCACGCCGAACTCAGCGCTCTTCTCAAGAAGCCATCGACTAACCCCACCAACCTCAAAAACTACCGCCCCATCTCGCTGCTCCCGTTTCCTGCAAAAGTCATCGAGAAGACCGTCAACAAGCAGCTGGCCGCCTTCCTCGAGACGAACGGATCCCTCGACCCCTCGCAGTCTGGCTTCCGGGCCAACCACAGCACCGAGACCGCCCTGATCACAGTCACCGATGACATCCGAGCGCTGCTCGACAACGGAGAAACAGCGGCCCTCATCCTCCTCGACCTCTCCGCGGCCCTCCACACTGTCTGCCATCGTACCCTAGTACAACGCCTCAGCAACGTCGGAGTCCAGGAGAAGGCACTGGAGTGGATCATCTCCTTCCTCGCCGGAAGGACACAGAGTCCGCCTCCCTCCGTTCAGATCTGAAGCCACCGAAGTCATCTGCGGCGTCCCTCAAGGCTCCTCGCTCAGTCCATCCCTCTTCAACATCTACATGAGCCCCCTCGCAGACATCGCACGCCAGCACAACCTCAACATCATCTCCTACGCCGACGACACCCAGCTGATCCTCTCCCTTACCAACGACCCCGCCACCGCCAGAGCCAACCTTCACGAAGGGATGAAAGAGGTAGCCGAATGGATGAAGAACAGCCGCCTGAAACTGAACTCAGATAAGACGGAAGTCCTCATCCTGGGATCCTCACCCGCCGCTTGGGACGACTCCTGGTGGCCCCCCGCCCTAGGCAGCGCACCGAAACCAACAGACCACGCACGCAACCTGGGCTTCATCCTGGACTCCCCCCTCTCCATGACCAGACAAGTCAACTCCGTCTCCTCGTCGTGCTTCAACATCCTGCGCATGCTACATAAGATCTTCCGGTGGATCCCCATCGAGACCAGGAAGACGGTCACCCAGGCCCTCGTCACCAGCCGTCTGGACTACGGCAACACCCTCTCCGCCGGAACCACCGCCAAACTCCAGAAGAGACTCCAGCGGATCCAGAACGCCTCAGCACGACTCATCCTGGACATCCCCCGTCGCAGCCACATCTCCGGACACCTGAGAGATCTGCACTGGCTCCCGGTCAACAAGAGAATCACCTTCCGTCTCCTCACCCACGCACACAAAGCCCTACACAGCCAATGCCCAGGATACCTCAACAGCCGCCTCAACTTATACGCTCCCAAACGCCAGCTTCGATCGACCAGCCACGCCCTCGCCGCCGTCCCCCGCATCCGTAGAGCCATCACAGGGGGACGGTCCGTCTCCTACCTCGCCGCCAAGACATGGAACTCCCCACCCACCTCCGCCTGACCCAGGACCACCTCGCCTTCAGGAAGCAACTCAAGACCTGGCTGTTCGAGCAGTAGCAGATCCCCCTCCTCCAGCGCCTTGAGACCCTCTGGGTAAGTAGTGCGCTATATAAATGCGATGATTGATTGATTGATTGATTGATTGATTGGTGTGAAATAGCCTAGTGTGGCCGGAGCTGGCCTGGGGCGCTCGGAAATGCCTAGGGCCAAACCGCACTTCTTAGAGGTGCAAAAAAAAAAATCAAAAATCAAAGAAAGGGCTCAATAGCGCGGAGAGTAGCCGGCACTTACTGATCTCAGGCAGCTGCCTGATCGCTCGCTGCCAGCCTCTAAAAAAAAAAAAAAGGAATTTGTAAGAAAGTAACACACACACTGCTGCACTGCAGAAAGGTGAACGTGACACATGTGTTGATCGAAGTCAAGGGGCTTAGAGGCAAGCATACACAGCCCTCTGGGGAACTTGTACTGTTGTTAGCTTTACAAGCAGGGCATAGATCGTGCAATGCGGAGATTAGCGGAATGCCAAATGGGTATATAATGAGAATCCCATAACTAAGCAGTTAACATATCAGGCGATGCACCTCATGAAGAATAATCCGACCGGAAGTTGCTAGCGGAGAGGATGCAATTTTATTGGGTCGTGCCAAATAAGGAGAAAGAAATTCACCGGAGCTATAACTGCCGGTCCAACCTGGGGACTGCAGAGCACGGTATTCTTAGTTCACGCTTTTGGAAAAATAATGCATCTATTGAATTTTGGAGCCGGGAGATGCGCAAGTTGAAAGAAGTGGTTTCCCATGAGGTTACACATTCTCTGAGCGCAGTGCAGCAAAACATATTTTGAAATGTTTTTGTTTAAAGTTTGTATTTCCTGGCGAGACAGATCAGTGTTGCCCCTCATTTAAATGGCCTGTTGCTAACTGTGGAAAGGTTTTCAAAACCAGCATGCGCAACGACCCTCAGTGCGAGGTCACTGTGCATCCCCGATGGGAGGGATAAAAAAAAAAAAGGCTTATTGTTGGTATGTGTAATCCGTGCCCGAGTAAGAAGGGAGCTTCAGATTTCCCATTTGTAAAGGGAATAGGGTTTGCACTGCACGGGGATGAAGCACAAGTCAGGTCATGAAGTTCTGAACACTGGCCTCGTAGACATATCTCCGTTAGTAGGTGTGCTTTTTTATAGAGGTGGGGCCTACAAAGGCAGTCGTATAAATATGACTTCATTGATAAAAAGGAACGGCACGTTAAAAATTAAAATAAATCTATAATATCTTGCATATCTATATGAGGTTTAACGCATTTGTTCCAAACACCCATATAATATAATATAATATAATATGAATAACCCAGTCTCAGTGAGTCTGGAAGGTTCCCGGAGTTTTTGACACATTCACGTGTATTAATGTCACAAGTGCTGATGACTTTTGCGCAAATGAGTATGCAGTTGTTAAGCGTCTTCAAAACAGACAGCAAGGAAAGATGGCTAACAATAGTGCAGATGTAGGCTGGAAAAGCCCTGCTCAAAAACGTCCTTCCAACTGTGACATAAATATCGTTTTCTGAAAACGTGCATTGCAATTAGTAGCCGTGCATTAATAGTTTTATTGCTCCTTGTCATATTTGGCGCCACCTCGTGATAGGTGACCCGTGCGAGTCTTCCTTTTAAGCCCTACGGTTGTGTAATTTGCTCGATAATTAGAAGAAATGCTCGCTTAGGAATGATAAATAGGCAAGTCGAGTGTTTGGCATCCGTTTCAGCGCAGACGGACAGGAGAATAGATTGCGAGGAAAGCAGCACCCAGGCTACTGAGGTGATGACGGAGCTAAGCTTGTGGCAGATAAAACGGTATGCGATGATGAATGTTTGAGAGGCCACCCCGGGTTTACTCCTTCTGACGTTGGATGAGACTACACCACGCAGAAAGCAGAGCTCACCGAAGCTTGAATGCTCACTGCGGATAGGCTTTTGAGGAAATTGAATCAAGCATGTTAATGTTTCTGTAAATAACACACAGGTGGAAGCTGTTTCTAGAAGTTTTATCTCTGCAATATTTTCCTTACCGTATTGCTTGATGAGAGAAGTGACTATGTTCCCTTGGAATGTTCTGCCAGTTGGGGAAGTTCTTTTTGGTGTTTGTAAAGCTGCGCAGAAGGGCAACCCGTGAAGCTGTTCGTTCCAAATGTATGGTTGGCCAAACAAATCATTGTAGTTGAGTCCCTAGGGATCAAACTAGGGTGATGATCTTCTCTGTAATTGGTAAGCCGTTCACACTTTCAGATTGGTGTGGATATGTTGGAGAAAATTTTGTGAAAGAATTTTAGGCGGAAAGGGAACAAGTTCTGCAGGACACGTTTGCATTGTTCTGCCAGATGTAGGGAGGGGGTGGGCAGGCTGATTAGCTGCGGAGCGGATCTCTTTGAAGTAGCTCACGGCCTTGAGGCCGTGAAAATTAAAGCAATTAGGGGGGAGGTGGGAGGGAGGCTGATAGGCAGAAGGCTCAGGTCAGATTATAGGGAGGGGGTGGGCTGCCTGCAACTCGAGCGACCATATGGAGAGGGAGGGAGAAGCTTGTGTGAGGGAGACTGGGCTGCCTTAGATGATCGAATGCAAGCTCGTGCACGAGGAGCTTGTGGTCACGTGATTCACGTGAACTGTTTGAAATCCTCATCATAAAAAGTCAGTTTTGTGGTTTGGTCGCATTAGGTCTCTCTGCGAGACCTAAAAAATGGAAATCAAATGTTGATCGCTAACTGGATCATAGAAATGCTAATCTATGATTGGGAAATTGAATTTCAAATTGAAAGACAAAAAGGACTCTTCTGGTCTGATGTGGGGACATTATTTAAAATTATATGCATTAACTAAAATCTGATTACTACTGTCTGGATATGATAATTTGCTTTGCTTGCTGGTAATTGCTTTATATTATTTTGTTGTGTATATCAACTCTTTGTTATGGGTTAGATACCCCCCACCCTGCAATGTATACCTACGTCCCTCAGAGAGGCGAAAGAGGCGAGTGAGCCCAGCTAGATGCTCGTATGTTTCATATTCGACATTAGCTAATCTCTTTGTCGTGGTCTATATAATTGCTTTAGTAAGACACCTCTGCATTTTATATATGAGAAATATTCTTGTTGCTTACAAAATGCGGCTACTCATGAAATATAGGGGTCCTCCACTAATTGTGCTCAGCAACAGACACTAGAAACCCTTCCAGTGTAATAGTGTTAGAAAAATTAAACAAGTAATGAGCACTCTTTAGGAATATTTATTGAGAATTACGGAAATGTGATTCATTTGTTTTTACATTGTGAAATAGTTTCCGTATAGTCCTAAACAACAGAGCTTCTTACATCTTATATCAGATCAGTACCGCAGTTCATCCAATGTGTCCAGTATCTACAATAGGAAAAGGTGTTTTTTCATTTATTGGTGAATACTTAATTGTAGGCAACAGCCTTTGTAGGCAAGAGTGTGTTTCACAGTGTAGTACTCCTCTTTCTCATGGCTGCAAATTTCATCAAGGAAAATGAATGAAAAAGGAATATTCATGACCTCCACTGAATAGACTCCCAACTTATACAAAAGTACTATTCTTAATAGAATGTAACATTCATCTCGAGTATTTAATTGATCAAAAAATCACCCCATCACAGACATTAGATAAACCAAAGTGCATACAGTATACTGACCTAGACTCTTTAACAAGACAAATACCTCTTAATTCGCCATTGCATTCACAAGCATGTTTCTTTGGATCAGCTATTTCATAATCAATCACGTATGAAGTATTTTTTTATATATATTTGTGTTTCTAACCTTTTGATGGGGCTTTTCTTGCATATATTTATTATGATATGAATTCTCAGCATGTCCTTTTATACCTGCAACTTTCTTCAGGCACACCTCTTCCCCCCCATTGTTTCTCCTCTGGTCTTAAGAAATAAGTTGTACATGTCTTGAGTCTGCACCTGTAATTCATAAATAACAATTTAAATTTACATTACAATGTGCACCTCTTAGGGGGTGATGTTGTTTCAGCAACAAGTACAGGATTCGCTCTCTTAAGGGCGTTGTGCAGTTTTGCCCAGGAATAATAGTAGAGACACAATACAACAAGGAAATGCAGACACCCAGATTGCAACTACAGGACCTTTCCTACCTAATTAGTTTCACTTTGCTATAAAGTCAAGTGTATTTTCAGTTTTGTATTTATCTATTTCAGATCTGCCATCACTCGAGGACTCCAATTGGGCATGATTGGAAAACAGATATTGTTTAACTTCACTATTAGTAGTAAGATCTGTTCTGGCATCCATTCACAGGTCAGATATGGAGTCAATCCGCTCACTGAAAGGAGCCTGTTTCAACTCACTTTGGTGTTTTTTAAAAGCCAGAAATGTATTTTAAATAATAAAAACGTCTGTAAAGAAAGAAGCTGTGTGCAGACTGTACCTCGTTTTCTTGTTTGCAGTCCTTTGTGTGCTTTCAGTTGTGATAGCTCCTTGCTACTCTTGAGCCACCCATCACTAACATCGCAGGCAGGCACTGGAGGAGAATGCCAGCCCCACTACTGCACACTGCTGAGGGGTTGGTTAGATGTTTCAACAGGCATGATGTCAGAAGCTTGGTGTCACAAAGCCTTGCACTATAATTTAGGCCATGAGCCTCCCACTGTATCTGGGCTGTGCTCCTCACATGGAATTTTTCATCCCCTGAGGTCGGATGGGCCTCACGGTCATCTTGGTGCTCTCCAGGTGGTTTTATGCGGAGACGGTCATCGTGTGGTTTATCAGGCTGAACTTTGCCTGAACCTGGAGGAACAATTTCTCTCAATGCCAAGCTAAAAGATCTCACTCTGCCTGCTGGGACATGTGCTCCAACAAAGAATCATGCCTGGAAACGCAATGCCACCCATCTGCTGCGGTAAAACCAACAGGAGTGTCCATGAAAGTTGGCTTAATCAACCGGTTGGGAAATTATCTGACGGTGGAATCGTATCAAAACTGTATCAACACCCTGGGAACTGAACTAGGAAGAAAGCAAGTACGTTTCATAGCATAGATACTCTTCATTGGGATAAAGCCGGCGTCACTCTGTGATGGAGGTGGTAGTAGTATTCAGTGCTTGAACAAGTAGAAGTACAGATGCAATATTCTGTAGGAAACTAGGAGTATATATCTACTGGAACCAGTTTTGAAAGGTCCATCAAGATGGGGCTAAATTATTTTCACAATAGATGTTTCAGTTTTCTTAGTATGCCTGTCATCTTCTTGAGCCAGGTAGGCTGCAGCATACGCTTAGGAATGTTCTTAATGGTCAACTCATTATTTTATGTTAATTTTGAAGTGCAGCACCATCTCCCAAAATATCACGTTTAGTCCTACTGAGATAAAACAGATTCCTACTGGTTGTAGCTTTGACAATCCCCAAGTAAGTAAAACACAGCAAACCCTTTTCAATCTCGTGATTGAGAAAATGATTTGAATATGCCTAAGTGCCCAATCTTTCCACTGTGCGAAGCATTTTACAAACCAGAGGAGTGAACGTAGTAAAAGTTCTGTGTCTTTTCCTTCTTTGGGCCTAGGTAAATGGGAAGTTGACTAAAACAGCAAAGGAAAAAGACTCAGACTACAATTTGATTTGCTGAAATCCGTAAATAAATCATTTGTTTGTTGTTCTTTAGGTAGGCTGCTTAACAATTAATGTAGTGTATGACATGAATTCAGTATTGGTTTAAGCAGTTAGGAAAATGTGGTAAACAATAAGGTTTTATAAATGTTTTGGGAATGCCCTCATTTTAATATATGTATTTTTATCAAGCTAGACTGCTCCATCACGTGTTTCACTGGATTAACTTGTTCACTCCCTCATCATCCCCTGATCCTTTCTCTCACCCAAACTGTACTCAACCAATAGTCCCTTTCAGCCTCCCAGAACCTACTAAACCCCTCACACTTAAGTCCCTATCACAGCCAACTCCGGCTCTGTCGTACCCTACACAGCTCAACCATTACATACACTGCTGACTCCTCCCTACTCTCTACCCAACCTGCAGGCCTGTTCTATTGGCATTGGCTCACTTGACATCTGATTGCCTCCTGACCAGGACAACAAGCCTTTCCCAGGCACTATCCTGTTTGAACTTTTCCTGATTTCTCGAGATGCCACTTCGCCCGGAGTTCCTCCTATACGTTGAAACAATGCAGAGCATTCTGGATCTCCATCACTTGACAAGCTGCTTCATATGGCCTTTCTTCTACAGTGGCGAAACATGCCTAGATACTAATTTCGTACGTTGCAGGCACCCTAACCTTATTCAGGCTTGCTACTTGAAATTCCATTTCGTTTTGGTATACCCACAAGCCTGCATCCTTTCAGACATCGGATCACAAAGCCAAACGAGTTGGCAAAAGTGAATTTCTTTCCATGTCCTGATAATCTCAGAACGTGATGCTTAAAAGTCATGAGAGACAATATCCTTTCACTTTGGATCCCTGGCGTGTGAACTCAGAAGAGAGACACATAGTTGACCATGGAAAGATGTGAGTCCACTTTGTGATGTCAATGTAGAGGTATTATGATGTCACATGCCATAGAATGCACGGCCAGTGCCACAAACATGGAGTAAGTGGTCATGCGGTACTCATATAAGACCTATATATTGAGTTAAAAAAAATGTATTCATTAATTGAGTTTCAGATTTGACACAGATAGGTTACCTTTCAACCTCTGCAGAGAAATTCGAAACAAGATATAAATGGATCATCCATAAAGGAGTGACAAACAATAGGTCAGTGGTCCATGCTGTGTTGGTTTAAGACCTTCTGGGGGTTGTAAAAAGGGCAGTCCTGGTTTGTTGACAGTACACCCCATTTGTACCTCTTTGTGTTCAATGCCTGTTTGAATAGAGTGCTTTCTATTGCTTGAGAAAGAGCTGATAATGAGTTGCGGATCCTGGACTTCGATGAAGCCATTCTAGCAAAGGGCGCTTTTCATCCCTGATTATCTGTTAATGTGTTTGCTCAATTTCAGTGTGCTTGGTGGGTTTCTGAGGCTGTTAAATCAAGCTTTTTGACAACAGCAGACAACAACAGACAATGAATGATGCAGATTCTAGAGACCAGTTGCCACTGGTGAAGAAGAGTTTACACTTGATTGTCTATACCGTGGGACACGTGTACGACTTATGTGTGAGCTTGATGTGATTCTATCTATTCATTCAGAATAACATAGACCCGCTTTTGTGCTCTTTCAGGTTATTGTAAGACTATCCTGTATCAGTTTCCAAAGAGCAGAATTATTTTCAGAAACATTGTCTTGGAAGTTCTCACCCCTAGGTACTATATGTTCTCTTTCTTACAGATGCTAGGCAGCGTCTGGTGGCTAGTTGAATATAAAGACATTGTATGGTGTACAGTTGTGGCCTGGGGATGAGGGGCCTAAAACCTGGCATCCTTAAAGTCACCTCAACAGCACTCCCAATGGTGGGTGGATTGGGAATGGTGCAAATTTAAATTTTATAAGGCAAAGCAACATCTAAAAAATGCAGTCAATTAGGAGAGAACAGACTCAATAAGTGAGTTCCAGGGGGTATTTAGAAGGAAAGAAAATTAGAAAGATTCATTAAAAAAATTCAAAAGGTACAAAACAGAGATTGCAAAGTGCAGATGCATAAAGTCTTTGCCACGAAGGCTCTTGGTAATAGGGCAATACATAATCATAGGCAGAATCAATAAATATTGTAAGCCCCAGAAAAATCAAGAAGAAATCGGACAGCATCCCCAGTAGCATCAGAGAGTCTCTCAAAAGTTCTGGCTCACCCCCAAATTTGAGGGCTTATGCAGGAAATCTCATAGAATAGAATGAAAACTGCAGATAGTGTGAGCAAACATACATTTCCGGCAAATCAGAGCACAGAAGTAATAAGTCATATTGTCTTACCAACTAAGCCCTATCCTACTACATGAATATTGATTCAACCAGAGGAGGCTGACATTATCAGGAGATTGCAGAACAAACTAGTTAAAAAACAACAGTGAACTACTGTCAATGAATACAATACAGAGTGCAGGGGAAAGGAATCTTGAACAGTTGTAGCATTACTGAGCCCATGTTATAAAGTCTTTTTGAGAACAGCAAGAACGACATTCAGAAATAAACAAACATCACTTCCATTAATACATGAGGCAACACTGAATGTGCAGGGTGGCACATCCATTTTTAACAACACGACGATGAGGACTAGCTGAGGTCCAGTACTTTAAAAGATCATACCAACGTTGTTTCTAAAGCAGTAGCATCATATAGGTGTTTACATGTAAATTAAAGTGCAAATCCATATTCTGCACATTGTCAATAATGCATAATATTAATGCACAAAAACTCATACACAGTACTCTGCAGTAGGAATCCTTTGGCCCATTCCGACCATGGAAACCCTCTTCATTCAGTCTTGTTGAGGACAAGACGTTCTCAGAAGCTTGCCTGAGAAGGTCTGAGATCTGAGTGGTATGTATGTACGGCTGGAATTATTTTCTGTTGTGTTTCTCACTGTCTTTAAGAGATGTCATGTAGCCAAATTAAAAATTTATATCAAAACCCACATTGCTTCAAAAATATCAATTAAAATAGCTTATTGTCAAATAAAAAGGAAATTAAAAGCACCTTTCTTGAAACACCTTCAAGAACCTTTGAGCAAATAATTCTCTCTTTATATACACCAAAAAGGTTTGCCTTTTGGTGCATCCTGCCAAAACCATTGCTGCTCGCTCAAATAATGCAACCAATGTATTCTTGAAACTTCTCACATTGAATATGCCACAGCTCCCTTAGGGTTGTGTGATGTTACTACGATTTCTGTTCCAACGCATGCCTTTTCCACGCATGCTTTACAACGCGAATGCCACTGCCACGAATATGCTTTACAACGAAAATGCCTTTACCACTCATACCTTTACAACGTTTTTCGTTGTATAACTATGCATGATAATGGCATTTTCATTGTAAATGCTTTTTTCGATCCCTGCCCCAATTCCTTATATGTTCCCTATAATCATTTAAACTTAGCATATTTAAAAAAAATACTCAGTTTTTCATGGACGGACTTCTCTTTTTTCAAAGTTAAGTTGTCCTTTTTCTATTTTTGTGAAAAGGCAGTACGTAGACGCACACACGTTATTACGTCGTTAGGGAGGCTTATTTCAGGAAGGACAAGAGGCACAGATGATAGTCTTTATGGTAAGAGTTTTATTTCTTTTTTTAAACTCACTCTTTTTTTTGGAGGGGGGAACCCCCCGCAACCCTTCCCAGCCCCGTTTTTTAATCCTACTTTTACCACACATTCCTTTACTATGTATTTTGTAGTAAAGGAATGCGTGGTAAAGGCTTTACGTGGTAACCACGCATGCGTTGTAAAGCATGCATGGTTAAGTATAGCGTGGAAATGGCCGCATTGTATTGGCTGTTTCCCCTCCCTTAACATTCATTGTACATTAGCAATTCAAGGTTTTGATGCTGAATAACGTATGCCATGGTGCACACGTGCAAATTGAATAACACTGGCGAACAGTATGTAACGGGGAGCGCTGCACAGTGGTTGTACAACATTACAACTCATGCTTTTACCACGCATGCCTTTACCACACATTTTTTACAACACATGCCTTTACCACACATATGTCTTTGCCACGCATGCCTTTGCCATGCAGGAAAGTATAAATAAGGTAATTGGTAAGTCCAGATGTGGGTCCCATGCTCACTGTGTCAAATGGCTTATGAGCCTATAAATAGGGCGAAACCGGTCCTGGCTGATTTGCATGTGGCTGGGTCCAAACTGAGGTGGCATGGTGAGCAAACGAACAATGGGTGATTAGAAAAATTGCAAGCATTCCTCCCATCACCTTTTCTGTTTCATTGCCTTTTGCATGATTTTTATCCACCAACAAAATAGAATACTCTTGCACTCTCCCAGATTCAGTTTGTCAATAAAGATTTATTTCAAGGCCATTGCCATCGCCATTGCCATCTCCCACCACACCTACGCGTTTTGACAGGCAGGTCTTGGTCACAGTGTTAAACAATAATCCTATTTCCATTTCCTACTTTCATACCAAAAAAAACCATTAGCACATTATGATAACAAAACACAAAGAAGGGTGGATTTGCTATAGAATGATATGCACATCAATTGCCGTCCTCTTAACCGTATCCACTTCAAGCACATTATGATGCATCATGGGTATGGTAGTTTGTGTAGTTTGGTAAACAAAAACAATATATACTGTAATATAAGGAATATACCATTTCATTCATGCATATATGCCATCATAAGTACCTATGAATTTTTACATCAACAATTGTTAAAGATTGTGACCCAGGTTGCCTGTTACCAGCAGGATAGTCCTGTAAGGCAGACATTATTGAGTGACTATTTTGCGATGTTGCGCAAATTGTTCAATTACTGGCACAGTGTCCATTTATGAACGTCCTTGGACTTTTCACCCTTAGCGGTCTTGTCATTCAGAGACTTCGTGCCCTTGTTTAATTATAGTACATATATGCTTCGACGGTCATTCTTTGTCATGTATGTCCTTGGTGATTATTTCCTTCTACTTCTTATATTATTGATTTTTTGATTTTCTATTGATTATTGTCTCTCATTCACATCATGGATTGTTATGCACTATTTTCCTTCTTACGATCCTACTTTATTACAACCATTCAAAGTTGTGTCTTTTCTTCTTTTACCGACCCTTGTTTTTTTACAGATATATGTACAGTTCCTCATCCCCATTCAAACCCATCGGGATTTTGTTCCTGAATCTGATGATTAGCCTTGATTCCAGGTGTCTCAACATGAGGGTTCTGTTCCCACCTCTTTCATTGATCGGTATGGTCGCCAGGCCAGTATAAGATGCATCCAGCCATGTCTTGTTTTCATGCGTGGTCATATGTTTTGTTGTGGCATACATCTGATCTTTGTTTTGTATGGCACATATATGTTCAAGCATACTTTTACTTAATGGACAGATCGTACTCCCAATGTACCTTTTACCACAATGGCACTCCAGCAGGTAGACCACATGAGTGGTTTTGCATGTTATGATGTCATTGATACTGAATATATTTCCTTGTGGGTCCTTGATTGATTTCATTGTTCTTCCAATTTTACAGGCCTTGCATTGGCTGCATTTCTTGAATCCTTTTTGCATGTCTTGCTTCCACGTGTTGGGTTGTTTTATTTGAAAGTGGCTTCTAACCAACTTGTCAGACATTGATGGTGCCTTCCTGTATGTTAATTGTGGATGTTTTCCTAGTTCTTTTCCAATATCTGGATCTTTAGTTAGAATGCTCCAATACTTATTTAGAGTTTTGCGTACTTTGTAACTCTCTTTTCTATAAGTTAATACCACTCTGGACCTTACTTCACTTCAGGGCAGTCTTCTTTGCGGGGGTGGGAGGGAGTGGATCACTGCTTCACTTTGTCCTCCCCTCATTAGGCTCACTTCGCTGCCCCCGTTGTCCCGCAGTCAGGGCTCATCTTAAGCCCGATGTCTGCTCAGTCATCTCTCCCCTCGTGGCAGTCTGTAGTGGCAGTCTGTGGCGGCAGCCGGTGTCTCAGCAGTCCGGCCTGGCACGCATTTTCCTCTGCTATCACGGGCATCACATCGCCGGAAATCTGATCAGCAGGCTCTACCTATGCGGGGTGGGCTATCCTACCACACCGTCACCCTGGGTCTCTTCATCCGCCCCGCGGGCAGTCTGGCGATTTCACCAGCAGCTGGGGGTGCCCTGGACATGGGCAGCAGCACACCTTCACACCACCTTCCCAAGCAGCAGCTACACATGCGGCCAACTTCCGCCCTTCGTCGCCAGTGTTAGGTTCTGGGCCCCAGGCCCGCATAGTGTAGAAAGGACGACATGGACACAGGATCATGGGACTGTGAACTAGCCCAGAGCACGTGCACTCCGGCTCTTTTATTTTGCGGGGTCACCTGACTGGTGACGCCCGTGTTGGATGGGTGAGGGGGGGTGTGTGTGGGCCAGCTCTCGGGGAGTGGCTGGCAGAAACACTAGACTGTGTCCAGCAGGACACAACACTCAGGAGAAGCTGATGAAGCTGATCGTAGGGTAGAGATCGGAAGTGGCGGGAGGCCCCCTAACTGGGGGGGCTCCAGTGGATCTCTGAGAGTTGTCAGACGGAACCGAACCTGAGAGGGCAGAGAGCTGCTCCCTTAATTGGTGGCCCCAGTGAATGAAGTGAAGTCAGGAAGATTCTGGTTTATCTGGCCTGGTGAATAGCGGAAGAAAGATAAACATTCAGGGAAGCGGAGGTCCCTGGGATTACAAAGGGCCGTCCCCAGAGGCCCTCGCAACAGAATAGCCTGGACAAATACACCTTGAAGATGTCCGAAACCAGGCCACTGGCCTACAGGGCGGAGGCACAACCACTAGGTAATAGGGGGACACCTGAGACGATAGACGTTGAGCAATAGGGGAAAGTCAAAGTATCAAGAACACGGTCTACCTATCTATTTCAAAGAACGCGATTAAGTCATTGAAAATACCACTCCAGCTAAACCATGTACTCAAAGTAAGGAAAATGAGGCAGTATTTAAACAAACATTTTATTTTTGTTTTGCTTTTGTTCACAAACCTCACTTTAGTGTATAAATCATGTCTTTACATCATAAAATATATACGAAAAATAACACTGGTCCTCAATGGTGAAAATTCCCATGGACTACCTTTCATACAAAACATTCATACACTCACATAACCCATTCAGACTGTGAAGACACACTTAACATTCATCAAACAATATACTAGGATATGATACAAGGTCCCTATACAAATGCAACATAGAAACAGACTTTTTTTGCACTTTCATAAAGCAATAGAGTTGCTTATAGGCGATCCACAACTTATAAAGATTTACATCAAGGGTCACAATGTCTCTTTGAATGAATAAAGGGAAGAAATTGATAAAATCAGCAAAATTAGTTATACATAAGTCAAACAATGAGGTGCATGTGTAAGGAACAAGAGATTTTTTTCAATCAAACACGCCGACACGTGTTTCGGTGTCACCACCCCCAATGTCGGGGTGTCACCTTTTTAGGGCGTAACAATAAATTTGTGTCAGAAGTCCATGGGACCTGGCGAGGAAAGGAAGACCCAAACAGGATATATTTGTGTACTCGAAAGATACAAGCAAAATGATTGAAATGATCAATGGATCTGCACAGGAACGATAAATAGGAACAACCAATAGTGAAACGTTTTGAGGATGGCAGCAGGTGTATGCGAATTGGGGCGCCCATCCACTAGGTGGCGTCATCAACCTGGGAGTGGACGGGTATCTGCCATCAGGGCTGAAAATCTGCGTTTAGTCAAGGCTGTTCCATGGATATCCGCAGAATGCTTTTAAGTCACTTTAAAGCGTTCTACGGGTATCCACGGATCGCGGTATTTGCAGACCGTTTCTCTGAAATCTGTCATCCTGGACTCCCGGAGCATTCGATCGGGATTTGTATACTGTTTTTGTCACTGGGCCGCTAACTGATGGTCTGCTAATTAAAGACACTGGAAGATAAGCCGTTTCGAACTAGGAGAAGGCTCCACGTTGCACTTAAAATTTCTGGCATTTGAATAGCCTGGACAAATGCAGATTTTTCAACCTGATGGGTGATACCCGTCCACTCACCACAATTTTCTGTAATCTAATACAGGATAAGGTTAAACAGACATTTTAGTTCTGCAATTTAGTGCCCAGAAAGGTGGACTGTTGATGTGATCTCATTTAGAGAAATATCTAACTCAGGGTGAAATAATTAATTTCCTATTGCAGTCTGTTGCAGAATAAAGGAATTGGTGTTATTTCAATGTATACAATGTAAAAAAAAACTTTTTTTAAAAAAAGAACGTGGCAAAATTGCTAGCCAATCCCACTTCTTCCTGGCCAACAGGATGCAACATTTTCCTTAGTACTCCGCACCTTTATCCTCCATAGTGCAATACCTCACCTTCCCTCCTGCCTGCCAGCATTCTCTGGCAGCACAGACTACTCCCCTTCCTCTGTCAAAGACAGCATGCACAAGCTTCCCTCCTTCATCTGTTCCTGGGCGTCAGACCATGAAATGGTCAGGATTAGTTGTGCTGATATTGTATTGTATTGTATTGTAATTGCATTTATATAGCGCTTACTACCCCTGACGAGGCGTCAAAGCGCTTTTTCGGCGAGTAGCACGCTACTCCGGGACCCATAGAGGATTAGTGTTGAATTAGTATAGTGAAACATGCAAGTACATTTTAAGTGGTGGATAGGTTAGTCAGTTATTTGGATTTGGAATGATAGCAGAAAGATAGAGGAGGAAAAAGGTTTATATAGCGCTTGTTGACGCACGCTATTCAGAAAGCCCATAAAGGATTAGTGGTTATTTAATATGGTGCAATATGAAGTAATTTCAGTGGTGGATATTTAGTCAGTTATTTGGAGAGAGAAGGATAGCAGAGGGATAAAAGGGGAAGAAAGGTTTGCTTTGATATAGCATTGTTACCCCTAATGGGTGTTGAAGCGCTTTTCTGGAGAGTAGCACGCCACTCTGGAACCCATAAAGGATTAGTGTTGAAAATTCATATAGTAAAATATGAAGTAATTTGAGTAGTGGATATGTTATTCAGTTATTTGGGTAGAGAAGGCTAGGTGGCAGGATAGAAGAGGGAAAAAGGTTTGTATTTATATAGCGCTTGCTACCCATGATGGGGGTTTGAAGCGCAAGTAGCACACTACTCTGGAGCCCATCAGGATTAGTGTTGAATTAGTATGGTGAAACATGAGAGTAATTTTAGTGGTGGATATGTTAGTCAGTTATTTGGATTGAGAAGGGTTGGGGAGGGGTAGAAAAGGAACCCTGATGGGGTGTTGAGACTCTTTTTTGGCGAGTAAGATTAGCCTAGATGTTACACCATCAACACTGGTGCTCATGCCAAGCGCATCCCCCTTTGTACTTACACAGTGCACCAGTATACATGATGGAAAAGAGGTTGATGCCAATAGAGACTCCGTCTCGTCTTACAAAGTCCATTAGATAGGCTCTTCGGATAAGGTTGTCTATCAGAATATCACTGACAAAAACAGCGACCTGTCAAAATATGGACTACCAGAATCTTGTTTAAGTTGGCATACATTGTATTGTATTGTATTGCATTGTTATTGCATTTATATAGCGCTTACTACCCCTGACGAGGCTTCGAAGAGCTTTTTCGGCGAGTAGCACGCTAATCCGGGACTCATAGAGGATTAATGTTGAATTAGTATAGTGAAACATGGAAGTACATTTTAAGTGGTGCGTAGGTTAGTCAGTTAATTGGATATGGAATGATAGTAGAAGGATAGAGGAGGACAAAGGTTTGTATTTATCTAGTGCCTGTTGACGCACACTATTCAGGAAGCCTACAAAGGATTAGTGGTGAATTAATATGGTGAAATATGAAGCAATTTCAGTGGTGGATATTAGTCAGTTATTTGGAGTGAGAAGGTTAGCGGAGGGATAAAGGGGGAAGAAAGATTTGCATTCATATACCACTTGTTACCCCTGATGGGTGTTGAAGCGCTTTTCTGGCGAGTAGCACGCCACACCGGAGCCCATAAAGGATTACGGTTGAAAATTCGTATAGTAAAAAAGAATATGAAGTAATCTGAGTAGTGGATATGTTATTCAGTTATTTGGGTAGTATATTAGTATAGTTTAATATGGAATTTGAGAAGTGAACATGTTAGTCTGTTAATTTCGATTGAAAAGGATAGCGGAGGGATAAAAGAGTGAAGTATTTTTTTTATTTTTTTTTATTTTTAGGTCATAGCAGTAGGAGGAGGCTTTTGGGTGAATAAAAAGGAGTTTTGGAAGGGAGGACCCAGAGGGAAGAGTTTTGAAAGGTTTGTTTTAGGGTATCGGTATAGTAAAAGAGGTGTCGGATGATGCAAGGAGGTGTAGAGTAGGAGAGAGTCTAGAAAGGGTTATTTTGGCGTTCATAGTAGTGGTATGGGGGTTGGGATAAATGAGAGAGTAGATGTAGAAGATATATTGATAGATGTATGGGATGAGAGATAGGGTAGTGCATTGGAAGGAGTAGTAGAAGAAGTTTGAGATGAGTCAGAAGGTTGGGCTAGAAGATATATTGAGTGAAGTATAGGCTGAGAAATAGGGTAGTGCATTGGAAATGCTTAATTAGAAGAAAGTGATAAATATATAGATCCATAATTACATTGAAAGTATATAGATACATAAAGGAGATAAGTATATGTAGATTAAAGATATTGATATAGGCACACGAGGAGAAATAGGGTAGTGCATTGGATATGCTTTTTCCGGAGAAAAGTAACAAACACTCAGATCCAAGTACATGGAAGGTACTTAGATGCACAATGGAAATATGTACATGTAGACCAAAGATGATTATTTATTAATTTATTTATTTTATTTTTTCTCTCAACAACATAATTATTTTACATGTTTATACAAAGTAATACACAAAGATAGGTACATATCTATAGTGAAAACAAATGCTTGTATACAGAGGGATATGCTGTAAATTTCTGTTTGAGTATGGTGATTATGTGGGGAAGAGCCAAATCTTGAGTAGTTTTCTGAAGATAAGGTGGTTGTCGGTGGACCATATGTTGGGGGGTAAAGAGTTCCATAGTTTGGCTGCTTGAACAGAGAAGGATGTGCCACCCATGTTTTTTTTCTTGTATTGTGGGATTTTGAGGCGAGATGCTCCTTTAGAGCGGAGGATCCTTGGTTGAATGTGTTTGGTGATTTTGTTCCTGATGAAGAGTGGCCCCATTCTATGTATTGCTTTGTGGGTGATACAAAGCAGCTTGAACGTAGATCTTCTGGCAACCGGTAACCTTTGCAGGGCTTTCAAGGCAGGGGAGATGTGGTCTCGCGGTTTGATATGCAAGAGTAGTCTGGTAGCCGAGTTCTGAATCCGTTGTAGTCTTTTCATGGTTCTTAAAGGTGATCCGTGATAGAGGCTATTGGCGTAGTCGAGTTTGGACAGAACAAGGGAGATGGTAGCTTGGACCTTGTGTGGAAATCCCAAATGAGGGAAAATTCTTTGCAGCGTTTTTATAGTAGCAAAGCTTGATCTTGCTAGTTTATCCACTTGGGCATTCATCGACAGCTTGGAGTCCATGATCATTCTGAGGTTTCTTACGTCCTTCGATACTTTAGGCAGGGATCCCAGTTCATCAGGCTAGTGGGTTGTAATGTTTTCAATCGCCACACGTAAGTATTTCAGTTTTTGAAGCATTCAATTTGAGATGGCTCCAAGTCATCCAGTGATCCAAGGCTCTGAGACCGCTGATAATTGGTGATTTTCCAATGTCTTTGGGGCATTCCAGTTGAAGGAGTATTTGCGTGTCATCTGCATAGTTATAGCACGTAAGGTGAAATTTATTGATCAGCACTGGTAATGACTTCATGTAGATGTTGAAAAGCATGGGTAAACTGATAGAACCTTGAGGGACCCCTGCTTTTGTGGACTATGGTTTAGACGAGAAAGGTGGGGTATGGATGACATTAGTTCTGTTTCGAAGGTAGGACGCGATCCAGTCTAGAGCAGTTCCCTCCATGCCGGCTTCATAGAGTCTTTGTTTCTACAGCTAGAGTTGTTTTTCAGCGGTCAGGAATTATATACTGTGAAAGGGTGAACTTGTAGCTACTACAGTGTTCTTTTTTTCTGGCCTAGGACTGTGCATATCGCTCTCTGAGGACCGCAGGATCAAGAAATGCAGATTTATCAGCAAAACCCTGCTGGCGAGACTCAAGGTTTTTGAAGGAAGACGTTGCACCTTTTCTCGCTCCTTATGGCCGGTATTGCACTCTCAGTCAGCGAATAAACCTCAATGAGAAAAACCTGCTTATGTACCATGTAATTTCCATGTTGCTGTTGTGAAAGCCTCCCCTCCCCCCAGGGAGGGATGTATGACGATACAACGCATGCTATTACAACGCATGCCATTACAACACATTTTTTACAACGCATATGCAGTTACAACGCAATATTTTTCAACAAAATATATTACTACGCAATTTATATATATAAAGCATTAAAAGTGCCATCACATCGCAATGCAATACTACTCATATTACTGCTACGCACTATTTATTATTAAAAAATATTTGTAAAATAACTCCTGGCACTGGATGCAGGGACATTAGGGGTTTTGGGTGGGTAAGTTTATTAACATGTGTAGAGAAATTGATCACACAAAATAATAAAACGGTACTCCTTTTTAAAATGAATGCTCTGGTATTAATTTTATTACTCGAGTATTTACTGAGTACTAATATATTGTTTAATTTTTATTATTATTTTCACGATTGATGAAATTTGAAACAATCAAAAACATTCTTATTTTCTGAAAATATCTTGAAGAAACATATCTTGAAGAAACATAATTAAAAAGGTAGACTATCGAATCGAATTGAAGCATAGCACCATATGTTGACCTAGGGTAAAAAAAAAGTCCTACTACTGTTTCAACGACATGAAATACGTCAACCACGAAACAAAATGGAGGTCAAAACAAACACAAACCATTGAAACCGGCATTTTCAGAAACGAAAATTAAATTATATATTTTTCCACAGGATATTATCAAGTAAAAAATTAGAAACACAATAGTTATTTTCTATAAAATTATGGTGATACCCTAGAAAAGGTATAAATAGAACCTGTCTACCATTTTGAAAACAATGGTCAACTGACTACTAGTGAAAGCAGACGCTGTTAAAGCCAAATCTTTCTCAGTGACAGAAAAACTCACTTCGAAACCAGATTACAGCCTCAGATAACCAAAAAGTTAGTATAATAAATTGATAATGAATATGTAGTGAACTAATTAAAAAAAAACTGAATTTTAAATATGTTTAATCCAAACGATAAATATCTAAAGACAAGATAATTCTTTAAGCAATTCCAGTCCAAAAATTCATTCATCGAAATTGCACATTACTTTTTGTAGGTGAGTTGAATTTCTCAAAAAAAGATTTCCTTCAAATAACAAGCACAATATAAACATAGAATTTTTTATAATTTTTGTTTTAATTACTCAAACAGAACTGAAGAAAAAAGAAACTCTTACTTTTAACAAGAAGGAAAATACATTTTATAAAAAAAGTTAACATTTTCTACTAATTATTCGTAATATAATCTGTCTTTTTTTAAAATGTATATGTTTTCTTATGGTAATGGCTTGCATTTTTTTTTAAATGATTGTTCCAGTACCACATGTTTGAAACAGTATTGTAAATAATATTCCCTTTTTAATCCAATTTTTTTCAATATCATTTGCAAGGTAAAAAAGTTATGTATATGTGATTTTATTCCTTTTTGGTACATATCTCTCTCTTTTTGAAAAGTTGTCAGTTTATGAAGAGAAGGTAAATAATGAAACTTGTAATGAATTAAATTATGAACATTACTGCATTATTTCTATAAAATCCCAATTTGATTGTACATTTGATAATTTAGATAATTTATGTTTGTTTCATTAATTCATTATTCTTTTTTTTTTTTTTTAAATTTTTGAAAACCTTTATTGATACCAGAACACACAGCTATTCAGCCTGACATCCCGGAGGCAAGGCAGCAGGAATAAAGGAGAAAAATAGTGTCAAACAGTTGAGGCATATACATCGAAGGTTAATTTTATAATAGAAATACAACAACAGGCGCCCGTGGGCGCGGAAGTGGCAGTGTAAAACGTGACGCTGTGTGTCGGGGAGGGGTAGGGAATAAGGCAGGGAAACACTTATTAAAAGGAAATTGCAGAATGGGAAGGAGGCAGGAGGGGGAAGGTATCAGGAGAGTAATTTACATTAGTGCTCAGCTGGCGTCACAGGTTAGGGAAAGGCGATATCATGTTGATCAATTGGCTCAGGCGGTAAACACACATCCCCCCGATATTCGTTCCATGCTCCCCAAATTTTCGTCCAAGTCCGAGGTTTCCCCCTGGCCACATAGACTGTCTTTTCCCTAAACATGCACCAGTCCATGTTGGCCTTCCACTGTACCAATAGGGGGGCCTCGGCCGCACCCCATCTCTGGGCTATGTCCCTCTTTGCCACCATGTTCCCAAGGGTGACCCACCTAGTCTGTGCAACGTTGTGGTCGGAAGGCTCCCATACATTCAAGAGGCATCGCCGGGCCTCCGCCTGGGAGGCCACGCCAGTAACCTCCTCCATAACGCGGTGGACCCTTCTCCAGTAGGAGGCGATCACCGGGCATTCCCAGAGGATATGTAGGAAAGTGGCAGGAGCTCCACAGCCCCTGCGGCAGAGACCGTCAGGTGAGAAACCCATACGCATCAATCGGGGCCCCGTCACATACACCCGGTGCAAGACCTTAAACTGTACGAGGCGAAGACGGGAAGAAATGGCAACCTCCTTAGGAGAGGAAACCGCACCCTGCCAATCCTCGTCTAATTCAAGGCCATCTGCCACCCACTGGTCTCTCAGGCTAAGGAGGAGGTCCGTACGTGTATTGATCAACTTCTTATACGAGAGTGAAATCGCACTGTCTGGCATATGCCCATCCAGGATCCTATCTTCCAGTGGGGAACTTTCGGGGATGACGCCGTCCGGCGGAGAGGCCGAAAGCAGCGCATGTCGCAGCTGCGCATAGCGGAAGAACTCCGTCGCGCCCAGCTGGTACTCAGCTTGCAACTGGGGGAAGGTCTTAATCAAACCCCTGGAGAGCATGTCATCAACCCTGCTGATGCCAATGAGGTCCCACCTATCAAAACCCTTGGTGTGCCAGAGTCTACCCAGGATGTCGGAATCAAAGAGGGGAGTGAACCTCGTGAGTCTGCCCTGCCATCCTTGTGCCTTAGTAACCGCTTTCCAGGTGCGGACCGCCGTGCGGGTGGGGCCCGTTAACTTACGGTCAAAAGACTTGGAATATAGGGCCCGGTAGTAATTACCGTCGCCCACCAGCCACCTATCCATGGCATATCCAGGGCTCACCACTGGGCCATAAAACCCATGGTTTAGGGCAGCCAGCTGCGAAGACCAGTAATAACGGCGCACGTCGGGGAGGGCAATGCCCCCATCATACCAGGGGAGCGTGAGTTTGTGGAGAGCGACACGAGGGCGACCCTCCCAAAGGAGGTTACGGAGTAGGCCTTCAAGCTCACGGAAGTAGCGGGCTGGGACAGGGTCTTGTGCGTTTTGAAGTGCGTACAGGAATCTGGGCAGGGCCATCATCTTGAAAAGAGCGGCGCGGCCAAGAAGGGAGATTGGCAAGTGACGCCAGCTGTCGACGTCACGTCGCAACCTCTGCAGAGGAGGGAGCAGGTTGTTGTCATACCTGAGCTTGGCATTACCAGAGATGTAAATGCCCAGGTATTTGAAACCGCGTGAAGCAATCTGAATACCGCAGCCCCTAGGGAGACGTGGAGTATCCCCCTTGAGGACGTAGAGGGAGGACTTGGCCCAGTTAATAACTAGGCCAGAGTACCGCCCAAAAAGTTTGATGACATCACAGGCTACGATAAGGGATCTGCCAGGTGAGGACAGGTACAGCATGATATCGTCAGCATACAAGGAGACCCTGTCCTCAAAACCAGGGGCCCATGTAATGCCTCTCAAGTCAGGATGTGAACGCAACAATGCCGCCAGGGGTTCAAGGGCCAAGGCAAACAATAGAGGGGACAGGGGGCAACCCTGTCTGGTGCCGCGACGTAGGGGGAACGGCGCCGAAAGGCGGCCATTGACTGTGACATTGGCCATCGGGTCCGCATACAGGAGCTTCACCCAGCTCACAAAGACAGGGCCAAACCCGAGTTTGGTCAGAACTGCCCACAGGTAAGGCCATTCGAGCGAGTCGAAGGCCATAGTGGCATCCAAGGACGCCAACACGGCCGGCTCTTCAAGAGTGTGGGCCCGGGCCATGGCCCCATGGAGGCGGCGCAGGTTAAGGGCAGTGTTACGGTGGGGAATGAATCCGGATTGATCGGGGTGCACAAGTTCGCTAATGACTCCAATCAAACGATTAGCCAGTAGTTTGGCAAGGACCTTGGGCTCCACGTTCAGGAGGGAAATAGGACGGTAGGAACGACAAACGTCTCGTGGTTTACCCTCCTTGTGGATGACCACGATGGTGGCCAGTCGTTGGTCCAGGGGGAGAGAGCCTCTCTCAAAGGACTCCAAGAACATCTTACGGAGATGCGGGGAGACTGCGTCCGAGCGGATTTTATACAGTTCCACCGGTATACCGTTAGGCCCAGAGGCCTTTCCGGTATTAAGTGAGCGGATCGCAAGGTCGACCTCGTCCGCAGTGATGTCCCTATCCAGGTCTTCTCTGTCCTCCTCGGAAAGGCTGGGCAAGTCGATATCAGAAAGGAAGGCCGACGAGTCCGCCTCCGAAAGGTCAGAGGCAGACTCATAGACCCCCCGAAAGTAATCTGCGAAAGAATCAACAATGGCGCTAGGGTCCGTAAGGATCGCACCGTCATCCCCAACTAGCTCAGGCACCACACGGCTGGCCATCTCCCTTCTGTAAAGCCAAGCCAACAACTTCCCGGCCTTATCGCCCACATCATAAATGCGACCTTGCTGTTCCTTGGCCAGGACAAGAGCGGCATTAGTGGCCAGGGCGTGGTACTCCGCCTGTTTCAGCGAGAGTGCGTGGATGACCGAGGGGTCCGGATCGGATCCCAATTGGGCCTCGAGGTGTAACACTTCCTGCTCAATAGTCAGCATGTCTGAGTCTCTGGTACGACGGGTATCAGCGATAATCGCCTGGGCCTCGCCACGGAGCACCGTCTTAAAGGCTTCCCACAATGTAACGGCCGACTCCACCGAGCCCACATTCTCGGAGAAGTAAAGATCAATAGATTTGGCCAGGAGGGAGCGGGTCTTGAAATCGCGGAAATACCATGGATTGACTGCTGCCGGGCGTCCCGACAGAGTCACTCCAAAGTCAAAGGAGACCCATAGCGGGGAGTGGTCGGAGATGCCCCGCGCAAGAAAGCGGGCCTCGGAAACGGCAAGTGCGTCCGAAGCCAACGTAAGGACATAGTCAATACGCGAGAGACTCCCATGCGCGCCCGACAGGAAAGAAAATTGGCGGAGCGTGGGGTGTAAAAGCCGCCACCCGTCCACCAGCCCAGTAGACTCAAGGAAAGACGGCAGCCACATCTGTGGTCCACGTAATTCGCGGGGCGGTTGACGATCAAGCAGACCAGAGCAAACTGAATTAAAATCACCCCCCACTATCAAACGACCAGCCGGCATAGACAAGATGGCACCACCAAGGTCCTGAAAAGTACTAGACTGGAGCCCTGGGGGGACGTACACAGACAACAACGTAAGGGAACGCCCTTCCCACCTCCCCGCCACGGCGGCGTACCGCCCCCTATCATCAACCAAAGTGGTCTCTATCTCTAGGGGAAGGGACGCGCGCACAAGAATTCCCGCCCCCCTGGAGCCGGAAGAGAACCCCGAATGCGCCACCATTTTATAGCCTTTGCGATTCAGGGCTTTACATGCTTTGCCCACCAAATGTGTCTCCTGAAGAAGTACGATATCTGGCATATGCCGTTTAATCAGTTGTATAACCACCCCTCTCTTGATTCGGTCACCTAACCCGTTAACATTCCAACTAAGAAGTTTTAACACCCTACCCCCCATCCCTCCACTGCCCGCCCCACCCATCTCCCAAAGACACCCGCATCAAAAAAATTACAGGAGCGCCATTGTCCATTTGCCACAGAAGAGAAAGAAAAAGAAAAACAACACAGAACATAACTGTACCCAACAAACCCCCCACCCTGCATCCCTGCATTAGACTAAAGAGCCCCCCCAACCAGCAGTGTGCCTGTCGCCCCATTAACTACTCTACAGAAGACCCAGAGGAGTGAGGAATCCCCGTGAAATCGTCCCGCCACCCACCATGAAAATTAAGGAGAGAATAATAGCACCAAAAACACCAGTCCGGCGGTCATTCGAGGCAGGGGTAGCCCCGGCTCCCAGTTCATTCTTGCCGCTCCGCTCCGCCCGAGGCGCCTCCAACATCATCTTCATGCTCATCACGTTCTGGCGATACAGTGTCCAGCCACTCGCTAACATTCTCAGGATAATCAAAAAAGTAGGCACGTCCCTTGAGTTCCACACGGAGCTTCGCTGGGAACTGCATAGAGTACTTGAGACCCATGTCTCTGAGGCGTCTTTTCACTCCCGCGTAGCTCAGCCGTTGACGTTGTACCAGCCTGGTGAAATCCGGGTAGAAATGCACCTCCGCATTCTGGTAGTGTAGTGGCCCGTGCGATCTGGATGCCTGAAGGATCGCATCTCGGTCTCTGAAATTGAGAAGGCGCGCCACAATCGGTCGCGGCGTCGCCCCCGTTTTAGGAGGCCCCCCTGGCACACGGTGGGCACGTTCCACTGAGAAGAAATTACTCAGTCCAGAGGGCGCTAGATGAGTCTTGACCAATTCCTCCACAAACAGGTCCGCTGCGCTATTCTCGGACCCTTCCGGCACCCCTACTATACGGACGTTCTGCCGCCTGGCTCGCCCCTCAAAGTCCTCCAGTCGCTTTGAGAAAAGATCGGCAGTCGATCGCAGGTTACGGACCTCAGTTTGTAATTCGGAGACATCCGAGGTCAGACTGGCGGTCTTGATGTCGAGCGTTCTCACTCGCTCGTTCGTCTTGCCCAAGTCGGTCCTGATGAGGGAAATGTCAATCGCCATGGAGTCCACTTTATGGGACAGAGTCTCGTGCTGCTGCTGTACATCGGCACGGAGGCTGGTGATGGCACCCATGATGTCCATGAGGGTAGGATCCGAGCCGTCCGGAGGGCTAGTCACTGGGGCCCCTTTGGAGATGGCCCCCGATGTAGGTGGCGACTTGAGGCTCACATACCGCTCCATTCGGTTGTTCTGTGTTTGCGATTTGCCCCGACCACCTTTATTTGATGCCCTGTCCGGATCGCCTCTGCCCGCCATGATGGGTTCCTGAGGACAAAGGAAAGGCGGCGGCAGGTCAGGATCCACAGCCGAGGGGCAGACGGATCAAAAAGTCTCGATCAGGTCGACGAGGGCCAGGCAGGTGCGCTGTGTCAGCACCAAGGAGATGGCAGGCAGGCCCCGTGTAGACCGATCAGGCGAAGTGACGAAGTGGCGAAGTCCGGATGAACAATGGCACCGTCACGGAGCGGAGTTCAGCTCGACGTAACTTTGCTCAGGAGGCACCGATTTGGAAGCCGATTGCAGTCCCCGCCTCAGTAGGCCGTCAGCATTACAGTTCCACCAACGTGGGACAGGATTTCATGCAGGATGGTTGCGGTGGATCGGATGGTCCACGGAGCTCCGAGCTTACGCGGCCATCTTGGTCGCCCGCGAAGCTCCTCCCCCCTAATTCATTATTCTTAGCCATTTTATTCTTCTTTCGCGTTATTAATGCATTATTGAAAAAAATAAAAGATAATCTTAATTTTTAAATCTTATAAAAGGTATGTTTCATAACTTTCCACAGATTTCAAGCATAAAAAAGAGCTCTTTTTCAAACAATAAATCAACTACTTCTCCATACCTTCCTTACAAAATTCCTAACATCTTCAAAACCTCAAAAAAAATTACCAAAGGTAAGATTTTGTTTATAATGTATATTTTAAAATATATTAACACCTTTTTTCTCCTTAACAACCAACATACTGAATATTTTCATGAAAGATGAACGGAACATATATTCTTTTCTCTTCCAGATTAAAGTAATCAGGACTTGACAAACCTAAATAAAGATCAACAGATACCAACTAGAAACCAAAACAACCAAAGCAAAAGGTATATTCTGCAGAATCCAAATCTATAATGTATTACTATTAATAAATCAGTTTGCATTTTCAAAAGAAAGTAAAAATCAATAAAAGCATGTAACGATCCAACTTCACTAAAAGCATTTTCATTATATTTTTTCTTTAAAAAAATGTCATTTGAAAAATATAACTAATTAATTAAAATATATTTAAACGTTCGAAATTATTTTTCTTATCTTTTCAGAAAATGTCAACAAGACAAGAACATGACAAGACAGCACAATACACCACTTCCAGCCAGGGAAACCGCCTATTAAAACATGCAGGGTACATTTATTGCAAGGAGAGACTAACAGAGCCACGGTGTCATTGGAGGTGTGTGCAATACTGCTCAATTCATTGCACAGGCAGAGCGGTTACTCTGGGTGAGTCTGTTTTAAAGACTACAGATCATAACCACTCTGCCTCTGCAATGGAGATTGAGGTAAGAGAAACTATAAATGAAATGAAGGATATTGCATGCACCTCCAATGACTCTTGTGGTTCTATTTTGAGGGAGGTTGTACAACATCTTCCAAGTCATGTTGCCAGAAGTATGCCCATTATACCCAATCTGAGACAAATTATACAATATAAAAAACAGGCAAGTAACCCACAAAGAGTTACACTACAAACCTTTTCTGACATTCTTATTCCTCCTGAGCTCTCTGTATCTATTTCTAACAAACCTTTCTTACTACATGACAACCAAAACCCTCATAAACGAATTCTTATCTTTAGTACTCCACGTAATCTATTTAAGTTGGAGAATAGTGATATTTGGATGATGGATGGGACGTTTAAAAGCACGCCCCATCCTTTCACCCAAATATACACTATTCATGCCAAAATTTCTAATACAGTAGTCCTGTTAGTATACAGTTTGCTACCTGATAAGCAAACCCCAACTTACACTGAATGTTTAACAGTGTTAAAATCTAAACAACCAACACAAGTCCTAGGAAAATTATTATTGATTTTGAATTTGCAATGATTAATGTTATTTCCAAAACGTACGTGGATACCCAAATTCAAGAATGTTTTTTCCACTTTTCCCAGGCATTTTGGCGTAAAATACCAAAAAATGCTAAATTGTGGATTATGTATCGGATAGCAAACAGCAATTCAAACTAAAAAAACTAATAGCACTATGCTTTTTTCCTCCAGAGAGTGTAGACCAGTACTATCACATCAATTACTAAATCTGACCTTTATACAATAAAAGAAGAAAAATTGGCACCCTTACTAAATTATTTTGAAGACACATGGATTGGGCATCTAAGCAGGTCGGGTCCCAGAAGGAAACCACGTTTCCATGTGGAGTGGTGGAACTGCTACTCAAGCTGTTTGGAAGGAGAAGCAAAGACACACATGCCATAGAGGGATGGCACAACTCCTTCAACCACACAATTGGAAACGCTCACCCTAACTTTTATCATTTCTTAGAAAATCTGAGGAAGGAGCAAAGCTTTCAAGAAATGAGAATGAGTCAAGCATTAACAGGTAGTCTGAACCCACGAATTAGCAAAAAAAATAAAAGAGGTGTCTGAAAGACTATTGGCAACTTTACAACAATTTTCGTTGTGTGTGGCTTCTGACTACTTGGATAATGTTGCTCACCTTCTACATTACTAATATTCTCTACACTTTTACTTTCCTGTTTTGCCCCAAATTGTACATCTCTAATAAATTGGCTTATTATATTACCTGTATATTTAAATTATTGTTCGGGTCACCATTCTCTGGATCTAAACTTTATTCTAGACTTTTTCTTTCAAATCCACTTTAAATATGCTTTGCAATTGCATGCTTTGTATCGTCGTTCTATCTAAACACGTGACCTGACGTGGGCATACCCTGACAATATGATTTAGGACGTGTTACGTTTTATTTTTTGTAAAACATTATTTACATCTAGAAACCTCCCTCTTCTCTCCTTGCAATAAAAGTCACTCATGCAGAATATATATTACCTGTTAGCAAGTTTATTATCTTTGAGCAGCTCTACCTTGCTTCTGCTCTGTCCTTCCTCGCACCTCAAAATGGCTGCCTTCATGTTTGACCTATGTGCGTAAACGTAACACCGAAAAACAAAAAAAGAAAGCGGACTATTTTTTTATCATTAACTTTATCTTTCCTTACTTAATAAACTATATGTGTTTAAAATGAGAATAATTTAAACATTATATGTACCTGATATTTTTTTGTTATAAATATATTTTGATGTAAATACATTATTAAATTATTTTTAAAATAAAAACAGTTTCGCTTTTTCAAATTTGAAAAGGGGGTGCATATTTAAGTGCTTATTATTGTAGGAGTTAATGTTTATAATTACTTTTATAACTCAAGGACAGTGCATCTTTATAGTAAGTGCTGGATAGTGTAGGAGTAACAATTACTATTCTAACTCCAGGGGGCCCATCTTTAGGGTAAGTACTGGATAGTGTAGTAGTAACAATTACTATTCCAACTCCAGGGGGTGCATCTGTAGGGTAAGTACTGGATAGTGTAGGAGTAATAATTACTATTCTAACTCCAGGGGGGTGCATCTGTAGGGTAAGTGCTGGATAGTGTATGTGTAACAATTACTATTCTAACTCCTCGGGGTGCATCTGTAAGGTAAGTGCTGGATAGTGTAGGATTAACAATTGCTATTCCAACTCCTGGGGGGTGCATCTGTAGGGTAAGTGCTCGATAATGTAGGAGTAACAATTACTATTCTAACTCCAGGGGGGTGCTGGATAGTGTATGAGTAACAATTACTATTCTAACTCCAGGGGGGTGCATCCGTAGGGTAAGTGCTGGATAGTGTAGGATTAACAATAACTACTCTAACTCCAGGGGGGTGCATCTGTAGGGTAAGTGCTGGATAGTGTATGAGTAACAATTACTATTCTAACTCTAGGGGGGTACATCTGTAGGGTAAGTGCGGGATAGTGTAGGAGTAACAATTAATATTCCAACTCCAGGGGGCGCATCTGTAGGGTAGGTGCTGGATAGTGTAGGAGTAACAATAACTATGAAAAAGAAAGGAAATAAAGGAAACGAAGACACCCACATTGGCGAGCAGGTGGACGAACAGGAAGTGGCGTGCGGTGGTGCGCCAGACAGTGGTGAAACGTGCGTCACTTGATTGCATGTGCGCCGTAAAGAATTCAATAGTTATTATGTGCCACATGGGCATTTTAACTCAATTCGCTAAATTTAAAGTCTTTCACATATAAATTTTCACCCATCGATGAACCCATCCCATATGGGTCGCGAATATTTCGCTTATACATAGTGGCATATTATCATGAAATGGAGAATACGCCCTTGTGAATTCTCTACGGCATATTATCAAGCCAATGAATGCCGATTTTTCGTAATTTTTTTATGTGAAAGCAGCAATAATGTTAACGCCGTGCTTGATAATATGCCCCATATTTATTTAACGTTGTGCGTAATACTTCACTTTGCAATCTTTATTTATACAAACACGCGTGTGTTTTATTCCAAAACTTTATTTTAAAGTTACCTTTTTTTTCTTTATTGTTAGCAGCCATTTCCTCACCCTGCACGGACTTTCAAGGACAGCTGATTGGCTTGAATGTTGAAAACATAAACAGACTGTGCTTAATTTTCATTGGTTGTGAACCATTCTAAGAAGAAGTAATACCGACCAATTCCTTCCCCTGCGCGGAGTTGCAGAAACATTTTATTGGCTTTTGTGTGCTTAACTGTACCTTCCTGAGCCTAATGTTGATTGGCTCTTTTTTTTGTATGTGATGTTATCATTCCCTCACCAACTATGTAGCCATTTTATGACGCACTTAAAATTACAATGCGTGACAAAAACAAGTTGTGGTAGGGTATTTTTCACTTAAACTTTCTACTCGACTTACGAGTTTGTGGACTTTGAAGGTAATAAAAAATATTATTTTAATTTCTAATGTATCATAATTGTCCTGAGTATTCTCATGTAGCGTGTTGGAAGTTGCAAGTTTAATCTCTTTCTGAAATTCTGAATTCTTTATAAAAACATATTGTTGGGCGAAGCCCCTGATACTAGCTTTACATGCATCCCAGACTGATATTACAGCCGCAGTGTTCAAATTAATCTCAATAAATTCAGTAATATGCCCCTTCAGTTGGAAGTTAAAAGCAGAATCCGACAGAAGGTATATAGGAAACGTAAATTTCCGAATTCCCTGTTTCCTAGTAGAAATATTAAATTCTAAGAGAATAGGGTTGTGGTCTGATGTGACTCTTGGGCATAATTCTATCCTACAGTTATCCAACATTTTATCTGTAGCCCAAACCATATCTATCCCGGAGCATAATTTGTGAGGCGCAGAGTAGTAAGTGTAACCGGCTGGGTTTGGATGTATTGTATGCCAGACATCTTTTAAATTATGCAACCGACTTAGTTCCCATATAGCAGCTCTAACTTTACGCATGCGCCGAAAAGCACTGCATCTAGTAGTATCTATATCGTAAGTCATGACACAATTAAAATTCCTCATGATCAACAATTCTCCCTCCCAATCAAACAGTTCAATGTTTAGTCGATCGTACATGGCTGGTTCATCAATTTTAGGACCGTAAACCCCACAGAATACATATTTGCAATGTTCAAATTGTACTTGAATAATTACCCATCTGCCTTTTGAATCCTGAGCAGTACGTGTAATTACAATAGACAACTGCTTCTGTTTCAATATAGCTACCCCCCTGATTGAGGCACCCAAAGTTGAGCAAGAAATAAGCTTGTATCCTAGTTGTCCCAAACGTTTTCTATCCTGATATCCTACATGAGTTTCTGAGAGCATGACAAAACGAGGTTTATACATATTAAGCTCCTCCTGAACCATTCTCCTCTTATTTTTATTGTTAAGACCGGCCACATTCCAGACTATACATCTAAGAAAAAACATCTTTTGAAAAGCATATAGATCATCTTCCTCTGGATTATAAAAAAACAAAATGTGAATGTCATACTTAAATTCAATTTGACAATTCTACCTCTTGTGATTAAATTTTCAACCCTTTTTACCCACCCACCCAGCAACCTACTCTCAGCCCCCCCACCCTTTAGTCCCTTTGAGGAGAACACCCCACTATACCCTGCTGCAGTTGAAAAGGCAGCTCTACTGAGTGGTAGCCGGGAGGTTCTAAACAACGGTCCCCCACTAAAAATCCAGTAATAAACCATAAATCGGAGAGAGAAGAAGAAAAGAAAGAGGAAAGAGAGAAAAAAGACATAGCTGTTTATTTATTTAAACTCGCTAGCTATATTATATGGTCAGCCCGCTTTAATTTTTATGTGAGTATTTCAAAATACATACACCTTATCAATCTTATTTCTTGCACTATGTCTAACAATTATAATTTCATTGGTGTTCAAGAGCTTAACTTAGTAAGTGCCAGCTCTGCTTCTTTCACATCTGTGAAAAAATTCACATGGCCATTCTTAATTACCTTGAGATGGGCCGGCTCCTGGAGGTATACATCGCATCCTATAGATTTAAAGGAATCAATTATCTGACGAAGCTTCCATCGCCTATCCATTGGGCTTTTGCTCAGATCTGAGGGGACAAAAACATTGACATTTTCCACAATAACAGTATTAGGTATTATTAGAGTATTAGGCCTAGCTTTTAGTGAGACAGCCTGTCTCAGTAAGTAGTTACCAAAGTAGATCAGGAGAGGGCGTGGGAACTTGCTTTCCTTATTTTTTTGAAAAAGAGGTAGTCTATGCACTCTTTGCAATTGCGAGTCCCAGTCCCAATCCGAAAGATCTAAAAAGGCCTTCTGAAACAGTTTAACGACATAGGTTTTTGGATCTGCTCCTTCAGACCCCTTAGGGACCCCAAAAAGTCAGAGATTCTGCCGTCTTGCGCGGTTTTCCATATCCTCCAGTTTAGTTTCCAAATCAGTTAATCGCTCAGCATGTTGTTTGGTTAAGAGTTCTGTTTGTACCGCTCCCTCCTCCACATCGACAACCCTTTGCTTAAGTTCTTCAATTTCCTGGGTGATCCCCCCTGATTTGCTAGTCAGCTCTAGAAGAGAGCTCTGTAATTAAATTGAAGGAAATGTTGCTGTCCTTCATGCCGATGGTCTGTAAGAGTCTTCAATATTAAGCCCAAAGAAGAAGAAGTAGGATGATCAAGCTCCAGCATCCCCTCAGAGGCCGGTGACCCGTTAGTACGTGTTGGGGCCAAGGTTGGAGCTGGGATTACAGCATCTGATACAGCATCTGAGGTAGCAGATATATCATCTGAGGTATCAGATCGATTAACAGCTGTAACCGGTCTTAAACTGTCAGCAGCCGTACTACCGTATGCCTGATCCTTGCGGACCGATTCAGTACCTGCCTGAACAGGAATAAGAGTGGGAGATGGCACATCCGCCAACGTAGAAGGGGGGCTCACACCTTCTCTGGCATTCGTGTCTTCCAAAGAACTAGCACCAGATAGTCGTAAAGCCATATTCTTGACCCCACCTTTTGCTCTAATCCATTTTCTTATGGGGCTTTCGTCTTTAATAGGTTTTACACCTAGCTTAGCTGGGGAGATGCCAAGATTAGACGAGTTACAGTTGCCTTTCTTAAGTCTGATTTTCGCTTTTATTTTTATTTTTTTGCGACCAAAAGACTTACCGATGTCTGCACCTGCATCGGGTCTGAGAGTCTCCTCCTCTACATCAAGAATTTCCTCATACTCCGCACTCAGGCTCTCCTCTAGCTCTTCTATAGTTAAGCCGCCTGATTCAGAGGCATTAGTTGCTTCATTCACTTGTTCCTCTCTGCCAGCGTGAGCCTGAGCATAGAATTTACCTGATAAGTCAATAACTGTAGTTGGTTTAGTAGTATGTGAACTTGCCATATTAAGGGTTCACCACCAGAGCTGTATCATCCTCCTTTGTTACCCCAGAAGCCATGCCAGTTTCATCTTCTGTATATCCCGGACTCTATCCATATTTTCAGCAGGATTTGTCTTCTCCATCATGCCTACAAGCGTCTCAGTGTAATTAGACGTTGTTTTACCGCTGTCACAAATATTATTAGCTACTACTGTCCCTCCTATTAAGCCAATATCTGATATATCTGCACAGCCTGTCCCAATTATAGTAGCGCTTTTTCCGGAATTTCCCTTAATGGGAACGTTATTTCTGATATTACTACCCAGATTACTGCTACCGTTCAAGTCAGGGATAACAAACAGCGGGGCACGGATGAATTGCTTACCCGCTGCGCCAGTGCTTTGCCCGTGATAGAAGAATCAGTTATATGGGCAGGCGTTCTCTTTAGAATTGATGTTTCTGAATTCGCGTTTCTCCCCGTTCTAGGAGCTCTTGTGCCAACTTTCGGGGCCATCCTTTTCTCCTCCAGCGCGGGAGTGGTATTACGAACTCCCAGTTGAAACGGAGCCCTTAGCGATGTCTCCCGTAGTACGAAGCTTGGCGGGACCGTAAGCAGGGTAAGACCCGCCCAGCGGCCCGGCAATCCACAGGAAGGTCGAATGCTGGGCACTCTCGATCCAAGCAGTCAGCGCCAGCACCCAGCAAGTCGCAGCATCAAGCGTTCTTTCAGTAAGCACTGGAGTTCGAGTGATATTTCAGCAAACAGGGACAACAGTAGCACTCGCTTAGAAGGTTACTTTAGCTTAGCGCTATCTCTCTCTCGTAATCTCCTGTTGGTGGGGAACCGGGAGCCTCCGTGACCGCTAACACTCAGAGGCGGCATCAATCCGCCATCTTGATTCTCCCCCCCAACTTGAAAATCATTTAAATATACTTGCATTCTTTAAATAATATCAAACACAGACTTATAGCATTACTTTACCTCAATGTAATCTTCTTTCTATCTTCCGTCGAAATTCATCCAACTCCTCTGGAGGGGACATAATGTTTTATGTATTTCTAAATATACATTAACAATATGTTCCCTCTGAGGAAATGAAAGATAATCTCAAAATGATTCCGTTGCTCCTAATCTTTGCCTTGCTCGTAGTTTCGTCACCCGTATTGATTCTCCGAAACAACACTATTCATCCCATCGGTGTGGTGTATATATGAGTTGAGACCTCCTAAACGAACGCTACAGGCACTGGCAATCCTGCTCGTGTTTAAAACTGCTTATTTGCACACTGTTTTAAAAACTTGCATTGTTTGTGTACCTGTACCTCGGTGTCCCTGATCCGTCGCGGCTTGTGCCGTTTGAGCGAAGGGGTCAACACCATTCCTACGAGCGACTCACTTCCTGGATTTAGCAGGGTAAGCCCTCTAGGGCCATTCTACCACTGATGCAGTCCCGCCCACTTTAATTTTATCACGAAGTGCGGCGAGCGGACGTGCGCAGTTGAGACCTCCTAAACGAACGCTACAGGCACTGGCAATCCTGCTTGTGTTTTAGGTTTAAAGTATTTTATTTAGTCTGGCGATGGCGGAAATTACTTCCTCTACTCGGATTTCCCTGTCTAGGTGCTCTGCCTGCGAGGGGTCCAGGGAGGGCAGGGTAACCGAGTCCAAATATATGGACGTCGCAGTTTCATCCGGCGGGTCTCCGGCATATAGATACGCGTAAAATCTGCGGAATGTTTCAGCTATATGGGCGTCTTCCGTCACTACCGTCCCTGTGGAGTCAGAGATCTCTTTCACTAGCTGACTCTGATGCGCCACTCGGAGCCTGTTAGCCAACAGTCTACCACAGCGGTCCTCTCCGGTGTAGTATGTATGGTGCAGGCGAAGTGCAGCGTACTCCGCGCGGTCCAAATCTAGGGCCGCCAGGAGCTTCCTTGCCTCTTTAAGCTGCCTCCATATTCTGTGGGGCCCCCGTCCTGCGGTGCATCTGTTCGAGCTCGTGGACCCGTTGGGTGAGTTCATCCCTCTTGGCCTGTCGTTCTTTATTTTCAGCAGAGGAGACTGCCAAAAATTCCCCCCTAAGGACCGCCTTCAAGGCTGCCCACTGCGTTGCTAGGGTGGTGTCTGGGTTATCGTTGTGGGACAGATACTCCCGGATCGCTCACTCGAAGCGGTCAACCACTACCTTCTGGTGTAGCAAGGAGTCGCGGAGGCACCATGTTCTGGGAGGACTAGCCACCAACGGTAGACACAAAGTGGTGGAGACCGGGGCATGGTCTGACAAGGACAGCACTCCCAAGTCTGACGTAGAGACCAGAGCCCGTACCGGAGTTGTGACCAGGAGATGGTCTAGCCTCGCGTACGTCTTGTGGGCATGGGAGTAATACGAATATATCTTTCCATTCCGCAAAAAAAAATCCTGCATACCATCACTCCGCATTTTTAAGTCCGCAAAAACCATTACTCCTCAAGCCATAATTCCGCAAATTTTTACAAAGCATATGACTTCACTCCGCATGCAATTACAACGCAAATGCATGTGTGGTGAAGTCATATACTTTGTAAAAGTACTTTATTTTTAAAAAAATATATATAAATATTTATATATAAATATATATATATATATATATATATATATATATATACACACACATATATATATATTTTTAAATAAAATGAAGCATTATTTCTTTAAAATTACATTATATTTAGAACTATATTAATAATACACACACACATATATATATATATATATATATAAACACCCTAAAAACTAATTCCACCCTAGTCCCTTTAAATACCCCAGCACCCTTAAACACTAACCCATCCTGACCCTAAAAATACCCCTGTACCCCAAAACCCAAAACAACCCCTGAACCCTAAAAATACCCCTGTACCCCAAAACCCAAACATACCCCTGAACCCTAAAAATACCCCTGTACCCCAAAACCCCAAACAACCCCTAAACCCTAAAAATACCCCTGTACCCCAAAGCCCCAAACAACCCCTGAACCCTAAAAATACCCCTGTACCCCAAAACACAAAACAACCCCTGAACCCTAAAAATACCCCTGTACCCCAAAACCCAAAACAACCCCTGAACCCCAAAAATACCCCTGTACCCCAAAACCCAAAACAACCCCTGAACCCTAAAAATACCCCTGTACCCCAAAACCCAAACCTACCCCTGAACCCTAAAAATACCCCTGTACCCCAAAACCCAAAACAACCCCTGAACCCTAAAAATACCCCTGTACCCCAAAACCCAAAACAACCTCTGAACCCTAAAAATACCCCTGTACCCCAAAACTGTGTACCCCAAACCCAAAACAACCCCTGAACCCTAAAAATACCCCTGTACCCCAAAACCCAAAACAACCCCTGAACCCTAAAAATACCCCTGAACCCCAAAACCCAAAACAACCCCTGAACCCTAAAAATACCCCTGTACCACAAAACCCAAAACAACCCCTGAACCCTAAAAATACCCCTGTACCCCAAAACCCAAAACAACCCTTGAACCCTAAAAATACTCCTGTACCCCATAACCCAAACCCAGCCCTAAACCCTAAAAATACCCCTGTACCCCAAAACACAAAAAAAAACCCTGAACCCTAAAAATACCCCTGTACCCCAAAACGCAAACCTACCCCTGAACCCTAAAAATACCCCTGTACCCCTTAACCCTTAAATACCCCTGCACCCCATAACCCAAACCCACCCTTAAAATACCCCTGAACCCAAAAAAAAACCATATACTTACCTTACAACTTACCTTAAAACATATACTTTTACCAATCATGCTTTTACAAGGATTTTCGTCGTAAAAGCATGCGAGATAAAAGCATATAATATATAAAGGCATGCGTTATAAAAAAATGCGGAGTAAAGGTACCTGCGTTATAATAATGGTATGAGGAGGGAAAGTATGCGGAGTAAAAAATGCGGAGTGACGGTATTTTACCGAGTAATACGAATACCCCCTGTCAGTGGGATGCATGTGTCACCAGAGGTCATGTAGGTCTACTTCCGACAGCTGCGCCTTACACCCGGCTGAAAACTCCCCGACCTGCGGGGAGCGTTGCGCGGATCTGTCCATGGCTGAGTCAAAGACCATATTAAAGTCTCCTCCGATGATAACATGCCTATCCTGCGAAACAGTAACGTCTACAAGCGCTGATTGCAGGAAAACGTTCTTGCTGTTAATTGGGGCTATACAAGGACCCAACTGTAAAAGCGATACCTCCAATCCTAAACCGATATGCTAACAGCCGACCCTTGTGTTCTGCATGCTTGTGAAGGATGTCCCCTTTAAAGTGTCTGGCCACCAGAATTGCCACCCCGCCGTCTTAGTGGTGTTAGAAGAGAAAAAATGTGTTGGGAATTTATGTGAGCGCAGCCTGTGAGAGTCTCGTGATAGTAGGTGTGTCTCTTGAAGGAGACATATGTCAGCCTGAGTGCTCTCCAGGAGAGACAATACTGCCCGCCTTTTGACCGGGTTGTTGAGGCCCCTAACATTAAGGGCTACCTCCTTAAAAGTGCCGGGAGGCATAGGAGAAGGTGTAAATGAACGCGTAATTTCCCCGCCCGGGCGAGGCAAGGTATATGAATGCCGCCAAAGCCGCTAGGACCTGCATGGTGCACTGGACGACCCACCCCCTACCTTCCAACTCCCCAACCCCTACCCAAAACTCCCCATCCCCAACCCTCCCTTCCCAATCCAAACCCGGAACTAACTACCCCAACAACCCCTCCCCCCCCCCTTCCATCCCATCCCACCAACTGTTCCCAGAACCCCATTGTCCCAGTCAGGTCCTCAGTGGACAAGTCTGTGGAAAGTTATGTAAGTGGACGTCCAGCCACTACACACCCACCCGCCACCACCCCCTCCCCCGGACCCCCAAACCTGGAATGTTGAGAAGCTGTGTCGATCTCACCCCGGAGTTCTCTCAGGCCGTCAGTGCAATATCACCGGATGCCATATCTCTGGCCACCTCCCGCACCGCCATCTTAGGCCGTCAACGCAACATCATTCGGGACAGCGTCACCGGCCACCTCTCGCAGCGCACCTTCCATTCCAGCTCGGATGGTGGGCGAGTCTGGTCTAGCTGAGGAGGCCGAGGGCCGATGATCAGGGACTCTCTGCCAGCCTTCTCTGGTGACCCGCCTACGGCGCGGTGTGTGAGCTTCTTCATCTGTCGCTGTGATCCCCAGCACCTCACAGGTTTCCTGAAGGGACCAAAGTTGATGCAGGACGCCGTTCCACCGAAAGATGAGTCTGAAAGGCTGTCCCCAGGAGTATTGCGTCCCATGGGACCTCAAAAAGTCTGTCGCGAATTTGAATGTTCTACGTTTTTGAAGCGGAATCGTCGACAAGTCCTGATAGAGAGCCACCGGATGTCCCCGGAATTGCAGCGACTGTTGTTTCCTTGCCTCACGAAAGATTCGCTCCTTGAGCGGAAAGTCCGGTAGGAAGGCTAGTATATCAGGCGGGGGCGCTGAGGCCCGGCGCGTCGCACCCACCCTGTGTGCCCTGTCGATTCTTATAGGGAAGTCCTCTGTCTCACCAGTATCTCCCGGAACATGCCTTGCAAATATCCGGCAACGTCCTCCCCTTCCTCCCTGGATGGCACTCCCCGGACTCGGATGTTGTTCCGGCGGGACCGGTTTTGAAGGCCTTCATTGTGTGCCTGGAGGTCTAGCTGTTGGTCCCTTAGGCGCAGCACCTCCTGCTGCAATTGTCCAATCTCTTCATCCCTGGAGTGCCCTGATCCTTCCATAGTAACCACCCTTTCACCTAGGCTATCGACCTCTCTCCGCACTTCCCGAACTTCTCCGGCCACTTCCTGTTTTAGTGTCTGAAAATCCTCCCGCAGGGAACTGAAGAGTGATTCCAGGAAGGACCTAGTGACTGGTGGCTCTCTATCCCCTGCTTCCAACGTGCTTCGCGAATGGCCAGGGGAGTGTTGCCCCTTGTCTTGTTTCGCCGCACCCCTGCTCATCATCTCCGGCAATGTCCGTTCCCCTTTCTTGTTCCCTCTGTTGTTGGCCATTGCAGACGTGGGCACCTCTCGAGCCAGTCCTGTCTGTTCTCTGGACCTAGTCGGCAGCCAAAAATGCGCAGGGGTATTGCCCACCGCGGAGGGGCACCTCCCCCGACTCCATATGTTCAGTCCGTCAGCCCCAGTGAGCTCAGTGGGCAGCTCGCCCCGCCACAGATCTCCGGTGCACCCCCCAGATGCAGTCACAGCGTGGCAGCCACCTGCTGTTGTTGTCCAACCACGTGGTGGATCGACCAGTCCGGCGCGGCTCGGCCTCGCACCCCCTTTGGGCCTCAGGCTGCCATCGCTACTGCTGCCGCTCCCCGGCCTGTCTGACTCCTGCTGCTGCCTGGCAGATCCTCGTCCGAGCACCCCGCGAAGCACCGACCTGACCGTGAGCCTCTGTCAGTCGTCTTCGCCGTCGTAGGGGATCGTGCGTGCTCAATCTTTGCTTTAGCCCCTCTTTGGGTCTCCGTTGTGCCCTCTCCACTGCGAGCGCTCGGGCCTCTCTCCGGCCTCGGGCCACCTCAGTAGGCCATCATATCCCCGGGAATGCATCCATTCATCGGCCTTTGCCATCAACAGCTTTGCGCCACTGTCGTCCCTGCCGTCTGCTGGTGGTGACCCAGTATCCCCACCGACCCACCACTGTGCCCTTCGCTCCGGGCTGGGGGCCCCTCTCCGCTGCGTCGCCGATCCGCGTGCCGGTGTAGGCCTGAGATGCTCCTACAGCTCCTTTCCGATTCCTCGCCCGCTCTGTAGTTTGTGTCCCGGAGCAGAGGGCCTGCAACCGGCCACGCCCCACAGCCACCGGGGGCCCAGCCAAGCCCGTGGAGGCGCGCTATGTCTCGCCGTTAACTGCGGCGCAGGCAGGCCGCCCGCGTGGTCGCACTCCGGCGAGCCTCCGGTCTTCAGGCGAGCCCGATCTCGGGGTCCCTTCTTCCTCTGGCCGCTGTACATCCGTGCCCCAGGGCTCCCCTCGCTATAGTCGTCTCCTCACCTGCCTTCCTCCGGCAGCCGTGAATGCGTGTGCTCAGGGTTCGGCACGCTCCAGCCGCAGGCCGCGCCCCAGGCCTTGCGTATCGGCCCCACGTCGGCCGTGTTGCTCCATGCCGCTGCTGAGTCTCTCCCGTCTCTCCCCCGGCTCTGGAACCCGCCCGAGGCTCCACCAGTGCTTCGTTTGCTCCGTCGAGACGGGTGCCACACTCTGGTCTGCCGCGGCCGGGGTCTCCAGGCCTCCTTGTCCGCTCAAAGGCGTCCGCTTCAGGCCCCTCCTCTGCTCGGCTCCAGTCTCCGTTCGGCCGCCAGCGCTCCGTTGCCGTGGTCTCGGCGTCTGGCTGGATCTTTAGGCGTGCCGAAGGTGCTTCTTCGCCCCCTCTACGATTCAAGCAGCAGATCGGGGGGAGATCCCTGCAATATCATGGCTTAGGGGCTCAAGGTCGGGAGAGCTCGTGAAGAGTGCGACCGCTCACTCCGCCATCTTGGCCACGCCCCCCTGCTCGTGTTTTAAACTGCTTATTTGCACACTGTTTTTAAAACTTGCATTGTTTGTGTACCTGTACCTCGGCGTCCCTGATCTGTCGTGGCTTGTGCCGTTTGAGCGGAGGGGTCAACACCATCCCTACGAGCGACTCACTTCCTGGATTTAGCAGGGTCAGCGCTCTAGGGCCATTCTACCACTGTTGCAGTCCCGCCCACTTTCCCGTAATCACTAAGTGCGCCGAGCGGACGCGCGCAGCGGCGCACCAAAGGCAAGCCCGTCTGCGCCCGTCCGCTCCTGTCCGACTCCAGACGGCAGGTACCCTGCCTTTTTCTCGTTTTCCTACTTCTTTTCTTGTTTTCTCCCCCCAGCCCTCTACCCCCCTGGGCTGTTCACCTACAATGGGCATCATCCGCTATACTAACCAGGAGCTCCACTCCTTAAATACAGCCAGGGAGACCACTATTGAACCCCACTATGCCTGTAATAACGCTAGAGAAAGGAGTATTAAGGCAGTGACAAAACGTCCCGCTCCACAGTCTCATCTATTTTGCATGTACTGCAATGCTAGATCGGTGCCTAAGCACCCTATGGAAATATGGGCACTCCTGGACTCGGATAGTCCTGATTTATTATTCATCACAGAAACCTGGTTACAGGAGTCCTCCTCACCCGACATCTCAGTTGCCTTACCTCCCGCCTATAAAATACACAGGCTTGACCGCCCAGGAAAGAAGGGAGGAGGAACGGCAATAATTTATAAATCCAATATCAAGCTTCACACCAATGACTCCTATTTAGAATGCTGGGGCGAAATGTGTATTGCCACCTTGACTATAGGAAATCAAGAGTCATGTAGAGTGGCTCTTATCTATAGACCCCCAGGTGCCAAGACTCACTTTGTGGAGAAGCTCGTCGAAGCAATAGCGCCCTACGCTCTAGCAACAGAGAATTTTCTAATATTAACCCCTTCCAGGCTCATGACGAGCTGGGCTCGTCATGGTGTAGCCTCCTCAAACACTGATGACGAGCCCAGCTCGTCATGAACAATGGGTTTTACAAAATATCAGCATGGGTGCAGAATTCCACTAGCACGCATGTGGTTAGGAGACATAAATTATCATCTGGATCAAACCCATGACCCCCATACTGTTGATCTTATCACGAGCTTTGATGCCCTACAGCTAAGCCTACTTCCGACAGGCCCAACACATATTGTGGGACATGCATTAGATCTTATATGCACGAACTCCCCTAAAATCAAAATTATGCAGATTGCTCCTGTTCTGTGGACTGACCATTATGTTATAAAATTTAACATCACGGGTCCTCAGAAGGAATCCCGGAAAACCACTCAAGTAAAACTGAGCAGACCATGGAACAAGATCACCTCAGAATCCTTTGCTGCGCACTTTTCCCCTCCCACCATCACCGACAAAACTGACCCTAACACAGCTGCCAGGGAGCTGGAATCCGCAATAGTTTTGGCGTTAGATTGCATTGCCCTAGCTCGAATGTCAAGACCTCCTAAGAAAAACTCACCTTGGTTTACGCCAGATCTGGAACAAATTAAACACGCAGTCAGAGTAGTAGAAAGGAAATGGCGTCAAACTAAAGATCTGAGTGATAGGGATCTGTATAAAGCTGCACACAGGCAGTATATGTAAGGAATCGCCGAGGCGAATATCTCAGGCGGCCAACTCACAGAGAGAGCTCTACAGTATAGTGAAAGAATTCACTAACCCCCCTGCCAGCCAACAGCCACTCAACGAATCTAAAGAATGGGTGGATTCTGTGGCAGCATAATTCCACGAAAAAATCAACGAAATCCATAAACGTTTTCCTCAGTCACCTCCCATTTGTCAGACAATAGTTTCGCCCACCAACAGTTGCAGGGACCCAAACAATTGCATTCCCACACTAAGGGAATTCTCATCATGCACTGAAGCACAGGTTGAGGCAATCTTACACCAAATGAAGTCTGGGGGCCCCTGGAGACCCTGCCTCTCCTCAAATTCAAAAATATCTCCTGTTCTGATCCCTGCCTTAACGAAAACATTAAATCAGTCCCTACTACACTCCTCTGTCCCACTACATTGGAAGGAGGCCGTAATAAGACCTATTTTAAAAAAACCTTCAGCAGATCCTAAATCACTCCCTAATTATCGGCCCATCTCACTACTTCCTCTGTTTGGGAAGATTATGGAGTCCCTAATTAATAAACAACTCAAAATACATCTGGAGACTAACAAGCTCCTTGACCCCTCACAGTCAGGCTTCAGGGAATTCCGTAGCACCGAAACTGCCCTGCTCGAAGTTATGGACAATATAAGAATGACACTAGATTCCAACCAGTCTGCCATACTGGTCTTGCTCGACCTGTCTGCTGCCTTCGACACCATATCGCATCTTATTCTTTTAGAACGTCTTGCTGAGATTAGTGTCGAGGGCTTCGCACTATGCTGGATAAAAAGCTATCTGACTAACAGACGGTCCAAGTTGGTGCCCACTCCTCCAACATTTTTACGACAACGATAAAGGCGTCCCTCAGGGGTCCATACTGAGCCCTACGCTCTTTAACCTGTATGTGTCCCCTCTCGTAAAGGTTATTCGAGCACACGGTTTTGGGACTGTGTCCTAAGCGGACGACACCCAAATATTGATCACAATTAATCAGAACCCTGACATAACTAAACTGAGGTTCAAAAACTACATGGTAGACATTCATGACTGGATGACCAGGAACTTTCTAATGATGAATGCGGGAAAGACGGAGGTCCTGCTGTTTGGAAAGGCCAATAAAATCTGGTCCGATGACTGGTGGCCAGCCTCCCTTGGCTCATGCCCCTCACCTAAATCCTCAGTGAGGAATCTTGGGGTAACAATCGACAATAAGCTGTCCATGTCTAATCATATTAGCAAAGTAGTAGGCACCAGTTATGGCCTCATGCGCACTCTGAGGAAAATCTTTAAGTGGCTTCCCCTCTCAGCTCGTATGCCATTAGTACAGGGACTCATTGTCAGTAGGATTGATTATGGGAACGCACTTTTGTCCTCAATAAATACCACCCTGTTGGCCCACCTACAGGTTTTACAGAATACCGCTGCAAGGCTGGTGCTCGACCTTCCTTCCCGCACCCCTTCACTACCATGCTTAAAAACCTTGCATTGGCTCCCAATACAAAAACGCATTAAATTCAAACTATGTTGCCTCGTCCATAAATCCATCAACGGGCATGGCCCGGCATACCTAGAACAAAAGCTTAAGGTCTACCACCCGGTGAGAACGCTTAGATCATCCAGCAAGTCTCCTCTAAGTGTCCCCAGGGTACATACGGCCAGAAACGGTGACAGGGCTTTCAGCAAAACAGCTCCTGAAGCCTGGAACTCCCTGCCCCTCCAGATTAGGACTGAACCCGACTACCTGAGATTCCGCAGACAGCTGAAAACATGGCTCTTCTAGACCTGTCTTTGCCCTGCCTGGGTCTCTGCTAGGAGGTTTCTCTGCAATCGCTCTGAGACCTTCGGGTGATTTATGCGTTATACAAATGTAAAAAATGAAATTAATGAATTGGTTGCTGAACTCTCTATGGAATCAATTTATAGCTCCTCCCACTTTTAACTCTCGTTTTTCACTTGACATGTGCTCTCATTTCCACTGTTTAACTTAGTCACGTGTATGTAAAAGTGCATCTTTTTATTCTTTTTTAGTTTGGAATGATTTCCTCAATCTTTTATTGAAACACAATTTTTCTCTCTTTTTTTGTACGATTTTTCTAATTAATAACTGATTATTTATTTTATAATACAACCTATTTTTTTGATCTGTGTTTATAGTTTCTGCCTACTTTATAATACACTTCCTCTTGCAAAACCCCTATTTTCCATGCATCGCGTGCAAAGACTACGCTTTTTTAGGGCTCGCCTATCCCATTCCGCAAGGAATGGATAGTGGAGAATTTTAGTGGGCAAAATCGTTTTCAAACCATCGTTGCGATTTCCGAAAGTTCACGTGAACACAAGCACGCGCTTGTCCCTCGGAGAGCTTCACTTCAAAGGGCTCCCCCGCCCACTGCTTCCCACTTCACGGCCGCCAGGCCGTGTCTCCCATTTCCCCTCTTCCCGCCCACTGCTTCACACTTAACGGCCGCCAGGCCGTGTCTTGCATTTCTCCTCCCCCTTCTCCCCACAGCAATGCCAAGAGCTTGACTTTGATTCTTTGCTCTATCTTATGTGCAACTTCACCGCCATTTACAGCTAGACCGCCGCATTTTCACAAAAAGCTTTTGTGCGCTTTTGAATGCATTTTTTATTTCGGTTTAGTATTCAAATGGGGTTTGCCATCTAGAAACAGATGCCTCATGCCTATGCCTACATCAGACTGGTTCTCTTTTTGGTTTTGTTTACACGAATATAGGTTTGGAAATTGATGAACTAACTGTTCCCTGTCTCTTGTTTTGGGCTCGGACTTGGAGCAGCGAAGTACGAGTTCGAGAACTGAGAAGGTTATTTTATAGGGCAGAATGTAAATGGAGCTGATTATCACATTAGCACTCTTTATCCATGCTCCAAAAAATAAGTCTGGCAGATCGCAGCGCTCAGCATCTTTCAAGCGCCGTCAATCTCTCCGACTCTTCTGTTCCAGTTCCCAGGAGAATAAAGAGCAGACGCTTTATTTTCTTCTACCTGTTTCAAGAGACAGCCCTTACCCTCTGTTGCGTCTCCTTTTCTGTCCATTCTTGTTTTATTTCTACAACACACCAGCGAGCAACACTGAGTCCGCCGTCACAAGCAGCTTTAAGTGTCCGAGCACCGTAACGAATGTACTGCGCTGCCTGATGAGCTACTCACCATATCATTTCCCAGGAATCCTAATTTATTTAATAGGCTGCAGGCAGGACGGGATGTGCATGAGGCAATTAATTACTAAAGAACATGGCAGCATTCATCTCTGGTTAAACTTTTGGCGGAGCGGGATATAATCTACTTCGCTGTTGTCACCTCTTTACCACTTTGCCATTCTCTGAGACCTCGTAATCTATGTGATTTACATAACTATCTGCAGGCAGGACGAACGTACATTAGGCGTTTATTAATTAAACAAATAAACATGGCAGACAATCTTATCTGGTAGCACTTCTGGCCGAGCGGGTAATACTAACAGCTACTAAAGTAAGAGCAAAGGACTACGCGCCTTAGCCACTGATTACGACCCTGTCCTTCGGCGGCATCTAACGCGGCTTTCACTCGCAAAGTAAAACCACAGCTCCCGCCATGCTATGCTGCCATCAGGAAACCGTGCACACTTGGCAAGGAGCCAGGACTGGGACCAGGTAGGTGTTTCTTTATACTATCACACTCAGCTTGTGCTGTTCTTTTGGGGGGGGGGGGGGGGGGGGTGGAGGAGGCGGCAATGGGCTTGTTTGTGGTTATTTAGACTTAAAAATGTATTCATAATTTCCCGGTCGCGTTGTCATGCTGCGTGCATGCAAAGTCCTGCAAGCCGCATCCAGTTCCGCGCACGCTCTACTGTGAACGTGGAGGTTTCTCCTCATGTAAGTGCCATAAGAAACAGTGCTCACAGCTGGTTGGAGAGAAAATATTTTTCAATTTTTATTTACGTGTTGCATCTTACCCCGATCTTGCATCTCTCCTTCCCCATCCCATGGCGTCTTCCTTAGCATTGTTTGTTTAACGAGCTGCAGGCAGTACGGAAGTCACGGGATATGCATGAGGCAATTACTTAATAAACAAGGTGGCAGGCTACCTCTGGTTACCCGTCCTTTCATCATGCCTCGATCGTTGCGTCCCTTCTGCTCCTCCTCCTGTCGTCTTACTCACCTTTGTTTATTTATATAACTTAATACTTGTATGTGACCTTTTACTTAGTGCTGTGTTTTTAGCAGAAAAAAGAGCCAAATCTACTTGCAATTGGATTCAAACTATAACCTCCGGATTTTAATGTCTGCATCTACTCTCCATTCTCCCAAACAAAGCAATAAAAAATGTCACTTGAATGGCAGTAAGGGTATCACAACTCATTTGATTCTGCCTCCCAGCCTGCCCTCTCCGCTTTATATTTGCATATGCTCACTATACTGGTCCTGTGCTCTGCCTTCACCAAACAGAGCCTTAATTATTATACTAGGGTGGCTTTAAGAGTACTAGAATCTGCTCATTTCCAGTTCCCGTCGTTATTTTTCTGTCTACTTGCTTTGCTGGTCCTGCTAGTTATAGTAGGCCTCTGTAGCTTTTGTGAACTAGTGTGTGATATAGGTTTTGTGAATAGTAGGCATGCTTCGATTATTCCCCCGTGCGTGTCTTTTTGTTGTGTTTGTGCTTTGACTTTACAACAATGTGTTACAAGTTTAGTTTTCTTCCGAGGCTACATATAGCATCACTGCATTTCATATGCAACTCTGGTGCTTGCTTTCTGTTTAAGAGTAGATCTGAAGTATGGGCAAATAAAGTACACAAGTTGGGTGACATGTGTGTGTTTCCTCTCAACTAATTGAGAAATTACTCTTGCTGGTATTTCTGCTTTATAGACGTTGTTGTGGACTCATAACGAAACATGCGGAGATTTATTGCTAATGAACTCTTTGCTTTTGGGTTAAATGTGCGACCCAAAGGTTTGGATTCCAATGTCAAGTTTTTATAGTTTCTAATACTTTGCCTTAACCCACATCTCGGCATTTCAGAAATGAAAATGTGTAGCACAGAGAGATGACACATTTTGTTAAGAGGACCACAATTTTGGCACGGAAGTGAAGATTTGAATTGTTATCTGCTCCGTCCAGAACTGACGACAGAGCCTATCACCCTCTATCTATCTATCTATCTATCTATCTATCTATCTATCTATCTATCTATCTATCTATCTATCTATCTATCTATCTATCTATCTATCTATCTATCTATCTATCGCCCTCACTCTATCTATCTGTCTATCTATCACCCTCTGTCTATCTATCGCACTCACTCTATCGCCATCATTCTATCTATCTATCTGTCTATCTATTGCCCTCACGCTAACTATCTATCGCCCTGCTTCGATCTATCGCACTCACTCTATCTATCACATCACCACTGCATCACTCAGCACCACCACAGCATCACTCAGGGGCACCACATCATCACTATGCGCTACCAAAGCATCACTGAACACCACAGCATCACTCGTCGCCACCACAACATCACTCAGCGCCACCACAACATCAATCTGTGCAACCATTCAACAACAACTGGTTCAAATATGTTCTCTCAATGTTTCAAGCTTTATTACAAATGTCACAAAAAGATGTTAATATTTCACTTCTGGTCTTGGATTTTCGTCACAATAAAATACACTGAACATAATCTTCACAAATGTTATTTACAAAAGTTTAAGCTATTGCCATTATAAATTACAGTAACTTTTATTTAAGTAATAATTATTTAAAAAAATTAAAAGCCATTGTTATTTGTAATATTAATACATCTAAGTCACGTAAATACAACATATATTGCATTACAAATGCTATAGGTGTCACATTTGCGAAAGTTAAAACTATTGGCATTGTAAATGACAAAGCTATTCATTTAGCTATTTTCATAACCACACATAAATAAAAAATGTGTCATTTACAATACCAATAGCTCAAACTTTCCTAATGCGAAACCTATTGCATTGCAAATGCTTGTTATACGAGTATTTAAATTCATACATTTATTTCGACTATTTATTGTAGTAACTGCCTTTTTTTCTAACTTCTTTTTAATACACTTCCCCACCCAAAACCCCTATTTTCCTGCATCCCGTGCCAGGGGTACTCTCTTTTTTATAAACAAGTATTTTAATTCATACCCAAGTATTAATTTACTTTTTCTTCTAATCCAAGTTTTAATTGATTTATTCTACTAATATTTATAATCTTTCTTTATAGTTCCTGCCTACATTTTAATACACTACCCCACCCAAAACCCCTATTTTTCCTGCATCCTGTGCCAGGGTAAAATGTACTTATTTAATAATATTTATTGCAACATGTATATTATAAAATAATATCTTTGTATTATTTTTTAGTACTTATTTTCATTTTTTTTTAAAACAATTATGCGTTGTAATGACATGCGTTGTAAAGGCATGTGTTGTAATAACATGCGTTGTAATGGAATATATGATGTAAAAGTTGCGTTGTAATGGCATTACTTTGTAAAAGTTGCATTGTAATGGCTGTCTCCCAATTGGAGTAATCTTTTGATGCCATAATCAGGCTTATTTCATTAGAGTAATTTCATTATGTAATGTAATGCAGGCTAAAGTGATTGTAGTAAACTCCTTCTTTAGTGCAGTGCTATGCAAACCATTCAGAATAATCTCTTGCTGCCATCCAATGCAGGATAATGCAGGGCAAATCAATCAATGCAATATTCTGTTCTCAACTGAAGGGTGAAGTTATCAACAATTTACAATTCGGTACTGGGTAATGTAATCAAAGTAATCTAATGTTGTAATCAGAGTAACTATTTATTTTTTCAGGCAGGGCAAAGTATAAAATGCATTCATGTTTTGCAATCTGATGTAGTTTATACTGTCGCCGCCTCTTCTGGTCCTGCACTGTGCACATGCCTTGCATGGCAGCTTGACATGTGCCTGTTTTATGTGAGGGAAGCGTGCCATGCTGCTGCCTTGCTGTATCTGTTCTGTGTGTGACTAATGTTTGCACTGCTGCCTTCGCACTACTGGTTCTGTGAGACAGAAGATTGATTTACTGCTGTTACTGCTGTACCTGATCTGTGTGTGTTAATTAACCTTGAGAAAGCCTCATTATAAAATAGTCAAATTTATTTCTTTCGTCTGAGCTTGTTTACCATGTTTGAAGAAATGATTTGGAGAGACAAAATAAATAGATGTAAAGAGCGAGGACTTTGGTGAAGCCCCAGTAGGAATATTTTAGTTGTGCCAGCATTGGATTTTAGATCCTGATTAAGCTTAATATCTGTTTTAAACAACTTACTATCATGGGCGCAGGGCACTGTGGGTGGTTGCAAAAGGGTAGCTCGAAATCTTTCAGTGGAATTCTGATGGTCTCAATTGGCCCTTGCGATCATGGGTTGAGGTAGACAGATGGGTTTTTAGCCCTCTCTGCTGATTTACTAAAAGGTATTCTTCATGTGTAACCCCATAGGGAAAGGGGATCCATTCCTGGATTTCCTGCAACTTCTTCCAAATTAGAACACATTTTACTCAACTGTCCTTAAAAATGTCAATAAAACAAAGACTAACATATAATACAATATATTAAAACAGTGACTTAAAAACCAGTAAAAACAATATTAATGACCTTTTTCTACTAGGTGTTACAAGCGCAGCTTTAATTCCGTTCTTGCTGGTTGAATCAACACTGGAGGTGAAAGTGATAAATCCTGTTTACCAACTCCTTCTCCAATTTGGATACATGCTGATAATAACCCAGGATCAAAATGTAACCTCCATAAAAAACCATCAATGACCTTGGCTACAAAAGCCAGAAAGAGGGGGCATAAAAAGAATATCCTAAATACTGTGTGAAGTCGAAGCATAATCATCATAGTACTAAAGGCTTTTGCTCAAATTGTTCTTCAATGCTGGGCTCAGGGTATATTTTTGGTAAAGGTCACTCTGAGGTACTGAGTTTCGGTTACAGTTTCAAGCTTAAACCCTCCAACCACTAAGTAAATGGGAGAGAATTATTCCTAAATATAATGGTAGCAAATTACCATCTTTTGTGTGATGTACCCCCAGAAATTAGCAAATGCTGGCAATCATAAGGTAGATCGATTCCCTACAGTTTAGTCAACTCCCTTTGGGGCCATAGGAATCATGTTTTGAAAACTTAACAAAATGGTCTACTCCCCCTATTTTTAAATCAAATATCTAATGAGTTACCGATCAGTTGAGAGGATTTTCTGTCTCCACTCTGCTTCTTATTCAAAGACCATTTCAGCTTTCTAATTTGTACTTCAGACATGGCAGTAGCAGTACTAATAGATACTTTTTTTACGTCATTCGAAAATAGATGTTTTTTTCTTTTCTTACAAGTTGATGGCTGACCAACCCAAGTTTTTTGCTGCCTCACAAATTCAGGAAATGATTAGTTGAGATTAGAATGTAACTTTAGTCACCTCTCTGTCCACATTACATTTAACAATCCCAACCATATTTACATCTGCCAAAAATACCGCTGTGAAAACCAGAATGATCTGAAATTTGTGGAGAATTCAATGTGCACCAGTAGGTCTGATCTTACTGGTTTCTTACCTTTAATTGAGGGATTTCAGTAAATTTGTATGCCAATTAACCCCTTCGATGCTGATGATGAGCTCAGCTCGTCATCAGCCACGGGGGGCGTGTGCAGATGACGAGCTGAGCTCGTCATCTAACGCGGCTTTTCGAAAAAAGCCGCGTAGGGGAAAAATCACTGCAGCAGCGATGCAGTTAAAACATCACTTCTCATTATATTACTGGGATTGTATAAAAGTGGTTGGATTTTTTTTAACTTTAGCACCAATAGGTTTTCTCATAACTTCATCTTTCTTATTGCTTGTTTCTTTCCAAAGATAATAGTAAGTGTTAATAACTTACACTTGTACCATGCCAAAGTTTTCAAAATCCTATACGTTGTGTACATATAAATGCTGAGTCCATTGGTCTACAATCAGTAGCCCGTGCAATGCCAATGTTTGTTTCCTGAGTTTGTACTGTAGGTCAAATGATATAGCGTCCAGTTTTCTACCATTTGCTAAAAAGTTTGCAATCTGCAATTCCCTTTGAAAATCTGGTATTATTACGGTGTGATTAAGTTGGCTTGTACTAATTAATTCAAATGCTTCTAGTATTCTCTGCAGGGTTGGCTGCATCAACAGTATTCAATTAAGGATCAGAGTTGTAAGTTTAAAGCAGTATGTGTTACAGAGTCTAGTGGAATCTCCGTTGGCACATCCCACCTCAACTAAACCTCAGGAATTAGGAACATTTGCACTAGCAAAATCCATATCAGACTCATAAGACAAGGCTGAGGTACTATTTGTATCATCAAAGATAGCTTCTAGGTTATATACCTGATTAGCCACCAGAAAAGGAATAGAAGAATGTCTAGAGCTCGTATTTTAGGGTTTTATTGAGTCTGATGTGTTCATTCAGCAATACTCTCCTCCAGGGACTCTTTTGTTTTAAATAACAACGTTTTTGATCGGTGAGTTAGTTATATTCATCTTTAACTCTTTCTGCTGACTACCTTGGAGAAGCTACGTTTTCTTGACCTCAGTTTAAAACCACCACCCATGAAGATTAAAGTAAAGTACTATGATTAAACTAAATATGCTAACACTAAGATAAAAATACATTTAAAATGATGGCTGATTAAATCACTAATGGTTCTGCTACTTGCCCTCTGCCTTTAACTTGTTGGATCTCCTGTGACACAAATGTGCACGCTTCGCATGCAGACACATCACTCACATTCCGTGTCTGTGCACATAGCTGAGAAGGACTGGTGGACGGGGGTTAGGAGAGTGCAGCCGACCAGTCAAGCAAGCCTCACACACATGAGATAATGAGGCCACACCTACATGAAGCAATGTTTCCAAATACCACATTCTAAATAGAGTTGGTGCAAGTTAGTAAGTAGAAGTCACACCATAGAGTTCTTGTTCCGTCTTTTTAAAAATAGTAACAGTTTCAATATTTGTAAGCAGTGGGGCTGTTTCATTTGCAATCTCGGTTCGTGGACCAGCCGTAAGATCTCAGCAATGTAAGATCCTCAGGGCGCTGAACCTAGCACGCCTCTAGGTAATACTCTTGTGTCCCGCTTACGGTACCACACCAGCAGAGAAGGAATTACTGCATTTCTTTTTAGCTTCTTTTGTGCATACAATAACTAAATATAAAAGTTAGTGTATGTTCTGAGGGCAACAAAGCACGGACACACAGTCTCCTTTTTGTGTTTCTGAACTCTGCTGTCAGCAAACATGTACTAACTTCGAGATATTTAGAATTAATACAGGCACTCAAGACACCAGGGCCGGACTGGCCATAGCGGGCACTGGGCAATCCCCGGTGCGCCGCACGGGTGGGTGCTGGGTTTGGGCCCCTGGGGACCGTTTTTGTTACAGGGCTGTTTTTACAGCATGGCTGCAAAATAGGCACTGTACCAAAATCGGCCGAAAACCAGCCCCGGCAAAGAGATCGGCGGCACCTCCAAACCCCCCCCCAGTGGGAAGGGGGGCCGGCCGAGCACTTTGCCTGGGCCGGTTGTGGTTCCCAGTCCGGCCCTGCAAGACACCCCAAAAAATGCAAATACCTCTTGCTTCTGACCTCCTTTCATCTGTACTTCAGATGCACACTTAGTCGCATACATTTCAGGTTCTGCAACAATACCTTCTTCCAAATAACCTTTCACTCCTAATGTTTAAGCTTGCTATTAAAGCTAAACAATAAAAAAAACAAATCAGAGAACATCAGAAGATCGTTTTAAACCTTCTTCAGCATCACTAAATATTCTACCATTATATAGCATCACATGGAAGGAGACTTGAAGACATTTAGGGACCGATTACGAGTTTGGTGGTGCAGGAGCGGTCCACCAAACCCATGTTCGCACCACCCGCCAGATTATGATTTTCTACGTGTAAGGTTGGCTGTTTTGGTGGTTCCACGTCGATGCCTCTGAAACTAGGCACCACTAAAAACAGTTCCTGCACTTTGCAGTCCATGTCGTGCAGAAACTGGGGTGCATGCGCACAAGGGGGTCATATGTTGTGCCCCTCTGCATGCATATAACTGTGTCTGAACTGGGGTAGCAAAGTGAGATAAAGAACGATGATGGATTCAACCCAGATCTGTGACTGTGGTTGAGTGTCTGAAAAGTTTCAGCACTCCGTCCTTCAACTTCTGTTCTCTTTGTCCGCCCTAAGTTGGCAGGGTATGCCCAGATGTGGGTGCCTTGCTCATTTTGCCACTGGATTTAAGCTAGCCTGGCTGATGAGGGCTGTTAGCCCGAAACCAGTCCCAGGATGCTTGTTTTCTGTCCAGGGAAGACATGGCTTGGCAGTTCGGGCTGGGCTGTTCCCATAAGGGACAGGGTCAAGACTGATTTGCATATAGCTGCGTCTGAACTGGGGTGGCAAAATGAGCTAAAGAACGATGATGGATTCAACCCATATGTGTGACTGGGGGTGAGTGTCTGAAAAGTTTCAGCGCTCCGTCCATCATCTCCTTGTGTTTGATTTGCTCTCCCTAAGTTGGCAGGGTATGCCCAGGCGTGGGTCCCTTGCTCATTTTGCCACTGGGTTCAAGCTAGCCTGGCTGCTGAGGGCTGTTAGCCCGAAACCAGTCCCAGGATGCTTGTTTCCCAGTCCAGGGAAAACATGGCTTGGCAGTTCGGGCTGGACTGTTCCCATGAGGCACAGGGTCAAAACTGATTTGCATATAGCTGTGTCTGAACTGGTAGTGGCGAAGTGAGCTAAAGAACGATGATGGATTTACCCCAGATCTGTGACTGGGGGTGAGTGTCTGAAAAGTTTCAGCGCTCTGTCCATTCCCCATGTAATTTCTCATGGGTAATAAGTATTACTGTAGCAGGGATTCTGCTCCTACACAGAACTGTGCATAGAGACTTCGAACCTCAGTGAATTAGGGTGTGCCAAAACTCACCTTAGCATCCAAAATCCCCTACCAGACTAGCAATCAGTGTCTCATTGGTTCTTACCGACCCCCAATGATTTAGACAACCCAGAACATGGACTTAGAACACCTCAGGTAATGTGGAACACATAAACACTCTTTCGTTATACTAACATATCAATCCAGAACGAGGAGTAAATGATGCACATGCAAGTTTGAAATGTTTATTTCTAATGCAGTGTTCTCAAGTGCAGTATCTTGGCTAATACAAGCAAATATATTATAAGGAACAAGGTTAACAGCATGGTTACTATTCCATAAAATACAAAGGGAGAAAGCATGTTAACATGCTAAAGGAAAAAGGTCTAAATAGAACCTCAGTTTACCCTCCCTAGCTAGTATATTATATTATATCTACAGAAGGTCTCTTTGGGTTTAGAAGGGCGGGCCCATACCTTTGGGTTCAGCAGAAATGGATCACATCATCTCTTGCACCAACTTTCTGCATGCGAATATTCATCAAGTGTTTAACTCATGCTCTGTGCAGTGTATTATTAATCGCGCCTCGCGCCTAAAACCCAAAGTTGTCCACAGCTGAATATGTATTATGTCTAACCAGTGCGCTGATCAAACTGAACAACAACCACTGTGTTGAAATAACCTTGAAGGCCTCGGCACTCATTGTACAGACATAGCTTACCAAGCAAGGCTGATATTATAAGCAAACATTATTCTCGTGTGAAGCAAAATATTCAACTAGGAGAAAAGCTTTAATAACAAAATGTGTCGTGTGCAGATGCTGCAGAAAAGGAAAATGGCGTTTAAACTTCTAATAAGCTCATGCTAACATAACAGTGCAAAGGTAAAACCAGACCACATGACATTACCTGAAATACATCTCACTAATATATTGCTCAGTGGGTTGTGAGGTGGTTGCAGTCCAACTGGTTTTCTGTCTTATATTGTCACATTGACTGAGTCCTTAATGCCAGGGTTATCTAGAAAATGGAGCAGCTCACTATAGATTAATCTTAAAAATGTATCAAAAGATCAGTATTTGAAAAGGGGTACTTCTTTGCACAGGTGGACAGGCCTAGACAAAAACTGGCAGAAATTGGCGAGACCCATGGTTCTGCAAGTTTTGTGATGTTGTGAGGAACCAATCTGAGATAATGAGTGGCTTATGGAGGAATGTGCCAGAGCATCATCTTCAAATGCCGGCCAGCCATTACCAGCTACTGTCTCATTGTCACAGAAACACTTCGGATGTGGTGCCCTTTTCCTGAACCTTGGTTGATCCCTAGTGAAGCTTACATATAGACCAAGCCCCATTCAAAGCTTGAGCAATAGCAAAACTGCCAGCTTCAGCACTTCAACCAGTTCAAAACTAAAACATCACCTAACAAGTGCATAAAAACATGTAGGCTGAATGATGTATTTATGATTTAAGTCTTGTTCTCCATAAACTAAATTGTCTTTTATTCAGACCTTCACCAGCCCTTGACTCGGCTACTGGACAGGAAGTGAAGATGACAAAGAGATTGCTGGACATGCACTCGAGACGAGTACCTCCTAAGAGAATAGCACATCACAAACCGGCAAATACTGTGAAACAAGATGGTTTATCACAGCTAAAAATGTTTCACCAAAATCAGGACAGTCTGTGGTGTCTCCTGTAGGTTGAATACCACTCACCTACACTCACCCAAAATATGCAGTTACTATACAACTAAATGACAGGAACTTCATCAGACTCAGAAGGACATGGCTGTGAGGTACCTGTACGTCACACATGACCTATAGGTGACACACATATCTCTGCAGTAGGCCCTTCTTCAAATTCTGTCAATGCTACATTAAATCTCTATTCTAATCATAATTTCTAGAGAAGTTGGAGATTTATGAGAGCTGATTAACAGAGATTCACCCAGGCCAATATTGAAATGATCTCCTTTTCACCCCTGCCTGAGGACAATCACTCAAGAAACAACACTCATCTCTAATTCAGTATTCCAAAACGGCTAAATGTTGATGCTTTGGGTACCTATGCAGTCCCCTATGCTTGTACATTTGTTATTAGATAGTGTGATTTGTACATGGGCGGTACTTACTAGTAGATCCCTGTACCTATCGCTCCCACATTCTGTGTTTTTCAATAAATGAAATGATGAGGTGCAAAACAGTGTCCAACACAAAATATACTCTACCAAATGCCCCCAGCTTTCCACCTATGATTTACAGAGCCACAGCAGTGTGTGAAGACTCAACTTATTGGGATGATGGAGATATCTCTCTCTGTGCCATATTGTACACACACATCTTACTCCCAAGTGATTGACTGCATTTTTAAGTAAACACAAAAAGCCATTATCACTTTTCCGAATTTCCACACTGTTTTTACATAAGAGGTAGATTGCTGAGAATGTGTGGTTAATGGAGAGATTCTTTCATTTGAAGAAAAGTGGTTTCCCTGTCCCAGTGAAGAGTCCCTTAATTTACAGAAAAGTGTTTCCCCTCTCTAAGTGTCATCCCTATCCGAATCACAAGTCACTGCTGTAAACTTAAAGCACAGGCTAGATTTGCAAAATATTTTAGGGTACATTGAGTTGGTTCAGCAATCTCATTCTCTCTATCATGTGATGAAGAAATTATTTCCACACTGTCTACGATCAATGCAGGCAATTGCTTCTATGTTACCTGAATTTGTAGAAGAGGTGGGAACACTGGCCACCTGCTGCCATTACCACCCAGAATCAACGCATCCTTTCAAAAACCTCAAGGCTGACACCCACCACAGAGACTGCATAGATAGCTGGCGGGCATCATACTTGCACATCTATCACTGATACTGAGTGCACTATCAGGGTTCACTGGCTTCTTTACTACATCCTGCTTTTAACAATCTTTATGGTCTACTTTACAATTGATAGGCATCTGAAACAGTTGTACCCCGCTTTCTTGCTAATCCGTGCAGCAGCCCTTAACATGGAATGAAAATAAAATTAGAAAGAGCTTTTTTTCAGCTCTCACCCATCAACACCTATCACTCCTCCACTTGGCTGTCCTTCCTGTTTCTCGCCTGGGTTTTTTTTAAAATTGTTTTTATTAAACATAATTAACAGTTACAAAAAACAAGACCATCATGCTATGGACATCTGCAATACAGTTTCGGCGAATTTGAGTACCAGTAGTACAGAAAGATGCAGGATTATCAAAGCTGGGCTCATGGTGCTTCAATGTCCTCACGTATTGGATCAGTTTCTGGTGGTGTGCAGATATCTCCTCGGTAGGCATTCCAGACATCCCATATCTTCCCCCATTTACGGGGTCTCCCTCTGGCCACATACACAGCCCTCTCCCGAAACATACACCAATCAAGGTCATCCATCCATTTAGCGACCTGGGGTGCTCGGCCAGCACCCCATAGTTGTGCGATATTTCGCTTGGCAATCATACAGGCAAGTGTTACCCTGAGCCTGCCGTGACTCGTAAGGTCGGAAGGCTCCCATACATTAAGCAAACAGTGGCGTGCCTCCAACACAATCTGCACACCCCACACTTCACTAATTTTCTTGTGGATCTTGGTCCAATAGTTATGGATTTCTGGGCACTCCCACAAAATGTGCATAAAGGGACCAGTCATGCCACAACCCCTTCGGCAGTCTGCGTTTGAGGCAAGCCCCATTCGGCACAACCCTGGTCCCATGGTGTAGGACCGGTGAAGAATCCTAAGCTGCAGCAACCGAAATCTCTTGGAGATCGCCACCTCCCGCGAGGAGGACACAGCCTCCACCCAATCCTCATCGTCCAAGATCAAACCATCCGCGACCCATTGCTCCTGTACCCCCACCAGGGGATCCTCTGTGTGGTTGACCAGTTTCTTGTAAACCAGAGAGATTGCTCTGGTGGGAAGATACCCATCCAGGATTCGATCTTCCAACGGGGAGGCCTCCGGCAGCGTCACATCACGAGGGATAGCCGCCGCCAAAGCATGTTTAATTTGCAAATAGCGGTATCGCTCACTCTCATTCAGACGGTGTCTAGACTGCAATTCTTCAAACGTCAGTATCCCGTTCTTGCCCCATATATCTCGGACCTGGGAGATACCGATCTAGTCCCAACGATCGAAACCCTTCGACTTCCACAGGCTGCCCAGGGCTTCGGAGTTCCATAATGGCGTGGCTATTCAATTCAATTCAAAAGAGACTTTATTCGGTGTGTTTCAACCATAAAAGTGCATAAACATGCATTACATACATAAAATGACATTAGATAAAATATGATTACAGATATTAAAAAGACTGTCTACATTAGATCCATAGAGCTCCAGTTCATTGTAATCACATCAGTCATTGGTCCAAACAGATTCGCAATTTAAGAGACAGTTTTAAAAATTCAAGAACTTGGAGGACACTATCACTGTGCAGCAATTGTAAATATAAGAAGGCTGGTCGTATCTGATTAAAATTTAGTTTCTTTAAAAGAGCAACTAAAAAGCGTTTACGTGGGAATTCATAAAATCTACATAAAAACATAAGATGCAACATATCCTGTGGAGACTTTCCGTCGCAGCCACAGGATATTGGATTTTTACAGAAACTCTCCTTTTTGGGTCTGATAAGCAGATGTTGAAACAGATTGAATCTGAATCTTGTTAATAGAAACTTTTCGTGAGTGCTAAGAGTGCCGAGTAGGTGAGGCTCAGACAGGTTTTAACCATAATAAATTTCCTTACACTTACTTTTTGTAACTCAACACCCTCCCTCACAGCCTTCTTACGCAGAAGAAAGGTCTGCTTGACTAGTTCAATGTCCCCCTTTCCAATTCCCGACGGGTGTTCAAACAGATCAGGACGACCCATCTCAGAAAAGCAGGTTTTTAAATACTTCATCCAAGGGGTGCCCAACGCATTATCATGAGCCATAAAATCATTAACAATTAAATGTGTTAAGGGGATGTCTTCGCACAACCACATTTTCAACCAGCAGGTCAGAGGTCGTAGGGATAGGATATCGCTCAAATACCCCACTCCTAGCTCCTCGTGAACTGCAAAGTTGGAAGTGGAGGCTGGGACACACAGAAGCCGTTTGTAGAAAGAATTTTCTGTGATCTGAAGTTGATCCCCAGCCATGTAGCCCCAAAGCTCACTACCATAGGCTGCGGTTGCTACAGATTTTGCGTCATATAATTTTATCATTGCAGCCGTGGGCTTTTTACCAAGTTTTGAAGCAAAATTAAAAATGGAGGCATTAACCCTAGTCACGTCACATCTTTTCTTTGCAAGTTGTGGCGGCCACGATAATTTAGAGTCAAAGAGAACTCCTAGATAGGAGAATGTATTAGAAAACGGTATTACTGCCTTATCTAGTTTGAAGGTATATTGTCTCTTTGGCTGTTTCCCGACTTGCATAATGTATGATTTAGAGTTGTTCACTAACAGATCTCTATCTTCCATGAACTTTTTAAATGCATTAAGTAATAATTGAAGGCCTTTTTCAGTTCTAGCTAACAAGACCGCATCATCTGCGTATAACAAGACAGGGATACTTCTTTTCCCCACTCTCGGACTGTCTGCTTTCACCTCCTGTAAAACGCCATCCAGCTCGTTTATATAAAAATTAAAAAGGAATGGAGCTAATATGCAGCCTTGGTGCACCCCCTTCCCTGTTCTAAAATCATCAGTTACGGGCAGGTTTTGGCAATACCTTATATTTGCGCTTGTGTTACTATGGAGGTCAACTAAAAAGTTTATAATACCGTTGTCTACTCCCTTATCCCTCATGGACCCCCACAGCTTCCCCCTGTTCACACAGTCGAAAGCTGAGGATAGGTCCATGAAGGCCAGGTGGACTGTACCCTTTTGGGCAATGGTGTATTTGCTGAGTATTAAGAAGAGATTTAAACATTGTGTTGTGGTCGAGCGGCCATTACAAAAACCATATTGTGTAATAGACATGATGTTGTTGTACCGTGTCCACTCAGAGAGACGCCACAGTACAATTCTCCCCACTAGTTTCGCCATGGAGTTAATTAGGGAGATAGGCCTGTAACAGAGTGGGCTATCCCTATCCCCTTTTTTGAATATAGGCACGATAGTGGAGAGCCCCCAGGATAGTGGACATCCGACTCTCGCGGCTGCGTTAATAACCGCCACAATAATCGGGGCCCAGAAATTAGGATCAGATTTAAAGAGATCCGGGGGTATCCCATCGGGGCCTGGTGATTTTCCCGCTGTGAGTCCCTCTATCCCCACTAATACCTCTCCTATACTAACATTAAGGAATGTGCCCCCTTTGGTACATTCAGAAAGTACAGCGTTAACCTCACTGCCCCCAAACAATTGTTTAAAATGTGCAACCCATTCATCTTTTGTTATAACACATTCTAACCCCTCGCCCGAATCTTGCACCAGGAAGGGTTTCTTAAGCACTGCCCAAAATCTAGCCCTATTTTTCAGTGTTTGCGGTTCCAGGATCTCAGTCCAAGCCTCATTCTTCAATACCTCCTTCTGTGAGGCAATGACTGATTTATACTCTTTACGTGACCTCTGGACTAGTTCCTTGTTTCTTGGTATTACCAATAAAGCAGCTCTAAGGTCACGGGCAGCTTTAGAGCATTCCTTGTTGAACCACCTCGGGCCCTCCCTCCCCCTACTCTTTGATGGTTCTGTCAGTAAAATAGCTATTTTGTCTGTTAAGCTCTGAAAGTCAGACAGGACCTGAGTTGGAGCAGAGTCATCCTGTGTGCATCTAATGATTAAATCACTACAGGTATTTTTGATGTTCTGATATATGAGGTCCGGGGTGCACATAGACCATTTTAGGCGGTGTCTGCCATCCGTTGCTGTTACCCTACCCCTGGCCAAGTTGCAACTTGCGCTAGCCACTCAGGGCCCCCTTAGATGTATGGTGAGTGGGTTATGGTCACTGAGTGAGTTATTATCTATAGAGAATGAGTGCACAAAGACCTGCATGGGCAAGGTTAACAACATGTAGTCGATAAAAGCCCCCTTTCCATGCCCTTTAAAAGTTGGGGTGACAAAGCGCTTTGAGGAGTCACACTGTGCCATTGCTAAAGTAAGACCATGGTCATTAAGAAAGCCATTAAAACGGTCCCCCTCCATGGTATGTTCCAGATGTAGACCGTTTAATCTAGGGCAATGTAGTTCCTGAAGGTTTTTCTTTAGGGGGTCACCACAGGGGTGAATATTAAAATCGCCCATGACCAATAAATTGTGTGAACAATCCCTCATTGAGGTACTCATATAGTCATTTAAAATTTCTAGGTTGCCGTGAGCTGTGCCAATGTTAGTAGAATTATAAAAATTGATCAGACCAGCCTTCCAATTGCCAGCAGATAGAACTAGGCCTTGTATACCGGGGTTGCTTGATGCCCTGCTATCAATTGTACATGTCAGTGCTACCGAGATAAACATTACCATGCCCCCCTTTGGCCTTCCCCAGTTTACTGGTATAGCAGGTACAAAATATGCCTTGTATCCTTCAATAAAAATTTCACATTTTACTGACCAAGTTTCTTGAAGGCAAATAATCTGAAAGCCCCTAATATATGATAACCAGCTCTCATCTTGCATTTTGTTTTCCAGACCCACCGCATTCCAGCATATGACATTATTTTTATATATTGTGGGTGGATTTGCCTCTATCGGCTGTCCTACAGGAGACTGTACGATACTCTGACCATCCGGCACCACCAGTCAGTCGCAAGCGTCCAGCCCTGAAAACATTTCGAAACGATTATGTGTAGGAACATTGTACCCTCTCATGCTCTGATTGACAGCATTAGAATTTACTGCCGGTGTCTGCCAACCATTCAACCCATGAGTGTTATTATTGTACATGTATGGTACTGCCGATATTGGAGTCTGAGCATGGGATGTGAGCCTGTACCTTCGAGGGTCTTTGGGAGAGTTCTGGTCAGGAGCATAAAAGTAACCCAGAGGGCGCACACAAACACTGTTTACATTGTATACTAACGAGGATGCACGCAGTAAAACTGTTGCAACATGTTGGGGATGCTTGAAATTAACAACCACACAATCCTCCGTGGTCGCCTTACTCGAAGGGCCGACCCAATTGACCCTTTCAGTAGAAATAATTTGGTCATAGTAATGAGTTGGGTAACCACAATTTTTGTTTAACCACGCCACCGTTTTATTTTTTAGAGAGTCATGAGATTCTCCGTGTGGTTGGGCTGGTACTTCTTCGTAGCGTGGGACATTAGTTAGCACCACCACATATGGCACACAATCAGTAGGGAGATTTACATTCCTAAGTTTAGCCCTCTGCGGAGCAGCTGCACGAGTACTCAACGATGCAAGGTCCTGTTTAATTGGCTGGATTACTGGTGCTGTAGCTGCCACAGCCCCAACGCCTGCCAATCCTTGGGGATTTGGCTGCTGCACGCTCTGCCCCCTGGCTGCATTCTCCTTCCCGCCCCTAGCAGGGATAATTTTAGGGGCTGTAACTGCTGGGGCGGGGGCCAAATGTACCGCCACCACACCACCCAGCCTTTCTACCTCAGAGGCTACTACATCCAGTCTAGACAGTATTGGGCTGATTAGTTCTGTAATTTTGGCCTCCAACTTTCCTACTATTGTGTTTATCAAAGCTTCTAGATTGGAGGCAGATAAAGTTAAGCTTCCCTCATTATTGCCCTCTTGGTTGGTTTCTCCTTTGACAGGATTACTTGTACTGTTAGCGTTACTAGCTTTGCTAGTGTTAAGTGGGTTAGTGTGGGATTGAATTTTTGAAGGTTTCCCCCCGCGCCTCCCTTGAGTCTTTTTACACTTCCTCCCTGGCCTTTGTGTAGGAGGGGCCTCTACTAACTCTTCCTCGGATGAGTCTTCCTCCGATGTGTTACGCAAGTCCACAGGCATCTCAGAGTGTACCTGTACCACTATGCTGGAACCCCCTGTACTATATAAGTTAGGGGCATCTTCTAGAGTGCCTTCTAGGCCTTCTGTTATTTCAATAGGCACATTATCCAGGGGGAAGATTTTTGCTGCCTAAGGAGGCCCTACGTTCGTTGTTTATTTGAGTAACTTTTTTTACCAGGAAATTGTCCATAGTAAGCAGGCCAGCTGTTGGTGGATCCGAGATCAATCTGGGCATTATAACTATTAACAGTATGCCCCAGGCCCCCAGTAGGCGTAGAGAAACCTGTAGTACCTTGATCTGATGCAACAGTTATCCACAAGTTAAAAACGAATTAAATTATATATAAAGAGTCCAATGTCTCACTTGAATGAACTAGTTCCTTATACTGGAGCCAGGGTCTGTGGCCCGTCCCGTCCTCTTCCGGCCTCTGAGGGCCAAAGAGGGCCCGCCCTTGTCCCGGGCTTCTCCCGGGAAGCTCCGGCGCGCTCCCGCGACGCGGGGGGAAGCGCTGACCTTTATGCGCCTCCTGGCGCGGTTTCAAACAGCGCGGCTTCCGGCCGCTAAGGCTTCTGGGCAATGAAGTCCCCGGGGCTCTGCCTTCCTCTGAGCGGCGCTCGGCCGGCAGGAAAAGTGACGGCAAGCTGTGACAGGCCACCAACTGCGGCGGAGCTCACAGGGAACAAGGTGAGAGCTCAGCAAACACCCCCAAGCTGGATTTTTTCTCCCCCATGGCTATAGTTATCTTACCCTCCCATCTAAGAGCATGATTGGCATCATGCCACGCTCGCGCCAAAGCCGACGCGGGACACAACAAAGGGAACCTGCCTCGCTTGACGTACAGTATCCGGGTGTACTCACCCCCCGGCAACTGGCCACGATCCATTGCAAACCCGGGGTCGGCCGGGGAGCCATAGATCGCATGATTAATCGGGGCCAGTTGGGAAGCCCAATAATATTTCCTAATGCTGGGCAGTCCGATCCCGCCGTCTACCAGGATAACATCAGTTTAGATTTGCGTCCTCCCGGCCCAGAGAAGCTGACGCTGTAGCGATTCTATCTCATTGAAATAGGAGGGAGGCACGGGATCAAAGACGTTCTGTAGTGCATATAAAAACCGCGGTAGCGCCATCATTTTAAACAGTTCAGTTCAGGTCCAAATAGGGAGAGTGGCAGTTCCTTCCATTTTGCAATGTCTCGGCGGAGCCTAGCCAGGGAGGGAACCAAATTAGCCTCGAAACGCGTTTTAGAATCCAGAGAAATGTAGACACCAAGGTAGCGAAAACCCCCCTGTTCCACTTTTACAGGACAACTCTCTGGTACTCTGGGAGGGTCACCGCTCAAAACAAATAGGACCGATTTCTTCCAATTAATGGCGAACCCCGAGTATCAACCATATATCGCCAAAATATCCATGAAAACAATGAGGGACGGCCGGGGGGAGGTCAAGTACATAAGGATATCATCCGCATATAGCGAAATTTTGTCCTCCCACTTCGGAGTCCAACGTAACCCTTTGATCGATCTATCCCATCTTACCCAGGCCGCAAGCGGTTCCAAAGCCAGGGCAAACAAAAGTGGCGAGAGGGGACATCCCTGTCGGGTGCCCCTCCCAAGCTGAAAGTCGCGGGACTTATGGTTGTTCACCACTACCCGGGCCAGCGGAGCAGAATACAGGAGACGGATCCATCGTATAAATTCCGGGCCGAACCCGAATTTCTCCAGCACCGCGAATAGATAGGGCCATTCCACTCTGTCGAACGCCATAGTGGCGTCCAACGACAAGAGCGCCGCTGACTCATCAATGCGAGCTTAACCCGCCACCACCCCGTGGAGTCTACGAAGATTAAGCGCGGTGTTGCGGCGTGGCATGAAGCCGGACTGGTCCGGGTGTACAAGCTCAGTTATAATATTCACCAGCCGATTCGCAAGCAGCTTAGCCAGGATCTTGGGCTCTGCATTTAAGAGAGAAATTGGGCGGTAGGAGGAACTGTCCAAACGAGGCTTACCGTCCTTATAAATGACAACGATATTGGCAATACGTTGGTCATAAGGAAGTACGCCATTCTCCCTGCTCTCAAGAAACGTGACGTTCATGAACGGAGCCAAGCGGTCTGCGTGAAGTTTATAGAGTTCGACTGGAATACCGTTCGGGCCCGAGGCTTTCCCGGAGCATACCCCCCGGATAGCCATCCCGACCTCGTCGTTTGTTATAACAGAATCCATAAATTCCCGATTCTCGGCCGATAAAACAGGCATTGGGATGTCTCGAATGACCTCAAATTCTCTTCCACCGTGTGTAGCCCCTCCGAGGTGAAAACCTCCTCATAATAATGGGCAAACTCATCTACTATGAGCTGTGGATCCGTTGTGACCCCCGAGCCCGCGATCTGCAGCTCCGGGACCAGACGCGACCCCGAGTCACCCTTCTCCAGCCATGCTATGAATTTCCCGGCCTTGTCTCAGTGTTCGTAGATTCTGCTTTGGGTGTTAGCGTGTTGTTCCCTCGCCCCCTCTCGCGCTAAGTGTTTGAACTCGTCACGAAGAAGACCGAGGCGGTGTACATCCCTCGGGTCCCCAGTAGTGGAGACCTCTCTCTCTGCGGCCGATAGCTCCGCCTCAACCCTGTCAATTTCCGCCCTACTCTTCTTCTTCTGCCCAGAGATTAGGGAGAGAGCCTCCCCCCTAACAACAGTTTTGTAGGCCTCCCAGAGAGAGCAGTCAGAGTCAACTGTCCCTGCGTTCTCGCTAAAGTAGTTATCAGTGACACGCACCAACTTTTTTGGTTGTGGGGTCTCTCAACCACCAAGCGCTAATTGGGGCAACCCTGGCCACATTTTCCCGTCCAATTTTCAACTGCAGCCAGATTGGAGAATGATCGGACACTCCCCTGGCCAAATGACGCACTTCCTGAACGAACACCATCTGCGACGCAGGCAACAACACATAATCAATTCTGGAGATAGAGTGGTGCGCTGCGGATGTATGCGTGTACTCCAGATCACCAGGGTGTCGGAGCCTCCACCCATCCACCATACCTGTTCCATTAACAAAATCCGACAACCATCTACTAGAGGGCGGTAGCATACGGGAGGGGTACCTATCCAGTTCTCCGTCCATGACCGCATTAAAATTGCTCCCTATTACCATGATGCCAATGGGTAGCAACATAAATACCCTACTCGGATCACAAAAGGTGTCTGTCTGCAATGTGGGGGGAACATATACTGATAGGAATGTGATTGTTCTGCCCTCCCAAAGCCCCGAAATGCCGACATATCGGCCACGATTATCAGACCAGGTAGCCTATATGGTGAGCGGGAAGGAATTTTTAACCAGTATCCCCACCCCTCTGGAGCATGAGGTAAAACCGGCATGGGCGACCAGCTTATACCCTCCCCTGTGTAGCACCATACATCTCTTTCCCATAAGGAAAGTCTCTTGGAGTAAGACCACATCCGGTGACCTACGTCTGATCAACTGTCCCACCATTGCACATTTGATCTTGTCTCCCAAGCCATTCACGTTCCAACTGAGGACAGAAACACCCAGGCCTAGTCTAGCTGAAGCCATATTCGTCCCCTGAAAGTACAAAAGCGTTACGCGACATCCATTGCAAGCATTGGTCATAAACAAAACACAAATCAACAAACAAAAGCCCCCACAACCCGGTCTCCCAACCCCCCACCCTGCACCCCTGCATGCAACTTTTGCACATCCCCAACTAGCAGTGTGCCTGTCACCCCAGAACTAACTACAATATCTAAACGTAGAAAAAGGAGGAGGACCTTACAACAGGCCACCAGCCTCCACCATCCCAACCCGCATACAAACCCCCATCAATACTAGAAAGCCCAAGATATTAACAATGACAATGGGGATTAAGAGATCGCCCCAATCAAAGCAGCTCCCTTGCCACCGTGGTCAACTGCTACGATCAACACGGAATCATTGTTCCTCATTGTCCATCGGTGTGTCCCCCTCGGTGTCTGGCCCCTGGACTCAATCCAACCAGTCCGCCGCAGCATCCGGATGGTCAAAAAAACAAGCTTTGCCGTTGCGTTCAATCCGAAAGCGGGCAGGGAACAGCATAGAGTATTTAATTTCCGAGGCGCGCAGCCTTCTCTTGATGTTTATGAAACCCTGTCTTTGTTTCTGGACTGCCTGGGTAAAGTCAGGGAAAAAAAGCAAGGACGCGTTCTCGTATGCCAAAGGTCCTGAGGATCTTGCAGTCTGGAGAATAGTGTCCCGGTCCCGAAAGTTCAAAATGCAGACAATAATAGGGCGAGGAGGCGCCCCCGTCTTCGGGCGTCCACCAGGGACACTGTGGGCCCTCTCCACTGTGAAAAAGTTACTGAGCCCCTTGGGTTTTAAATGTTTCAGGATGAGATCCTCCATGAACAAATCCGGGGACTGTCCCTCCGATCTCTTCGGTAAGCCAAGGATGCGGACGTTATTGCGTCTCGCCCGTCCTTCGTACTCGTCCAGTTTATGGGCAAATTGGGTCCGAGACGCCTTCAAATCTCTCACCTCTCGCTGGAGATCCGACACCTCATCCGTGAGGCTAGATGTTTTGATCTCGAGTGATTTGACCTTTTCCGAGGTTTTAGTCAGGTCAGCTCGGATTAAGCCCACCTCGATGGTCACTCTGTCCAACTTGGAGTCCATCTTACCAAGGGGGGACTGGATCCCAGTGATCGCTGCCATCAAGTCTTTCAGTGTCGGGTCCGCCCCGGACGGGCTATCCTCATGGCCACTCACTTGAGCACGCTTCTCATCCCCCGGGGACCCTTTGGTGAAGCTATACTTTTCCAGTCTGTTGGATTGGACTGGTCTGGTATTCCTCAATGTTTTTGGGGGTAGATTCTAGGGATCCCCCCTCGCCGCCATTTTCAACTTCTGTACGGACACCAACTCCACCAACCAAGCAAACCACTATTTCGCACAGGCAATCAGTGCAGCCTCAGGTTGCTCCGTGTTGGCGATGGTGCGCAGGGTCAAATGGCTTGAGATGGGGACCCGAGAGCCCCTCAAAATGGACACGACTTCCGTGGATCGGGTGCCACCGCGCACTTTTTTTTCCACTCGCCATTGTTGTCGAACTCCAAAGCGGGCGGTGCCACACGCAGGGTCCCAGTGGTGCTCCCTAAAGGCCCGAAAAGTTCCAGACGATAAATTCAAGTCATCCGAGCACCCAAATCATTCAGAATTTCGCCCAGTGGCTCAGTAGCCGATCCCCCACCAGATGGTAGGGACGGGGCTCAGGATAGTGTGCTGGATGGCAAGTCAGGATGTGTCGGCCGGCGGAGCCGATGCTCAAGTGGCCATCTTGGTCACTGGCGCGGCTCCTCTCGCCTGGGTTTGACTTCACTAACTCTCCATGCCAGATGAATGTTGGGCGCGCATTTACCAAAAGGTTACTGCTATTTTCTTGTGCTAAGCAGAGAGGTGTTCAGAGCCGAATGAGTCAGGATTGACTACATCATGCCTACTGCTATCAGTCATTGCCCAACAGTGTTCCCTAGCTTTTCTCTAACTCAAGTAAAGACTGGAACTATCTTATATTCCACCCTCCGGGAACTGCACCATTCCAGTGTCAGCTGGTAAGAAAATAATTCACCCTTAGCTGCATCTGTACAACCACGTCAAACCTTCATGAGATCTATGAATCTCTTTACCACCTTGGCCCTACTGGCTCCAGCATTCCAGAAAGCACTGACACTCTGTCTATCAGCATTGCCCCTGATTTCCATGCAGAGAGCCTCCAGGGTGGAGATCAAGACAGATTATTCCGCCTGTCGAGTGAAAACCTGAACTTGAAACAAATAACTCCGAAAGCTGTGGGCTTCCAAAAGATCATAGGTTTGCATTGTGGCCATTCTTTACAGTAAATTTGATGCAACTGGAAGAAGATTTGCACCTCCACTTAGTTAGTGTCCAGTATCCACATCTATTAAATTACAAGGACATTCCTATTGGTTGCTGAGTAATAAATATCATCACTCCCGATGACCCATCACCCAAAAGTGGAGTTAGCCATACAATGTGAAGAACTAACTAGCATCAAAAATAAAAGGGTATTTTTACAGCACCGTGTGGCAAAGTTTGGTAATATTGTTTTAGCTAGAACCCTGATTTTTTTGCATTGTTCCCCCACCTATGAATAGTCATTGCCAATTGGTTTGATTACTTTGATTTCATTGCCTTTTATATAACAATGCCTTGCCTTTTGGTCATCATTGGATTTTTATCAAGGTGGTTGATATGAATGTGACATGTTAATTGGTTTAGTCATAAATTAACATAACATTTTTTTAAATAAGAAAGTGATATATCTGTATTTTTTAGACTTTTAACGTCTTATCTGCTAGTTGACGTCTTATCAAATATTGTATATTACTAAAAGATATTTTCTCAGTGGATATGAATTAATTTTAGATTCTTATTTCACAGATCTGGGAGCTCAGTCACCGTGGTAATCAAGGTTGTGCAGCAGTTGTGGTGCTACAAAGTTGGTATGGAGATTACCTTCTCGTTGATAATGATGGGAGTGTCCGATGTGGGTACACTTCTGACTGCCAGCAGCGCTTCTTCCTGCTCAGTCTTCACGACTATGGAGACTGGATTCTCCAGTCGATGAGCACTCAGAAGTACTTGGAGTCAGACGGAAAGAACGTTTTTTGCTGTGCCACACAACTCACCTGCAACCACCGCTGGGTCCCCCATTTAGCCATCCATGCCCATATAGCACTTTACAATATGACTAATAACTGCTATGCTCGAGTGGATCCATTAACTGAAAAGATTTGTGTGGACCTTCCTGAGCCCTACTTGGAGGAATCTGGCTTCCTTCTCAGGTTCTGCAATGGGATGTACCACCTTGAAACTTCAGACCACAGATTTGTTTCTAAGGAAGACACGCTGGAAGAGACCCCTTCCTGGCTAACTGCTTTCACCCTGCACCTCAAGCCAGGCTGTGTTGCTCGCCTTAGTGATGGAAAAGGTTGCCTCTTTTATCCTCAGGGGCGGCAGAGGATTGTTACTCACGGGGCATTCCCCAACAACATGGAGGAATGGTTCTTTATAAAGCGTCTTCCAGCATGGGTCTACTTGAAGGCTTGCAACAAGAGATTTGTGTCCATCGTATGTGGCAAGTAGTTTTAATTTTGAGTATGTTTAGCATTAAATGTTCCCATATTGTCTTTTATCAAGGCCTATTGTTGGATTCATTATTTTAGTGGTAGCACCAGGAATCCTAGATTAACGCCACAGTGTTAACATTAAACAGGTTGCTGCTTACAATCGTTAAATATTCAGATTTTCCACAGCTTGGGTGGGTAGATAATCATGATTTTATTAAAGACACAGAGGCTGATATTATGTATATCTCTTTAATTGCCAACTCACAGCAGCAACTACAAAACAATGTAAGAACTTAGGATATGAATGAATAAGAGTTCTAAAGGCTATTTTGTCCCTTGTGAGGCAGCCATCTTCCTTCATTGTTGATGCAAACAATTTCAATAACAAAAGCACTCTGAACTTATTAAAATCCAACAAGGTATTCCAAAGTGCAGCAAATCCAAGAATATTCCATACTTTTTCCAGATCACTTCTTAGAGTCTCCTCCAGAAAGAAAAATCATAAACAAATCATAGGGCGGGAATCCAGGGAGGGTTAATATCAGCCTCCGTGTCTTTAATGAAATCCAGATTTTTTACCCACCCCTGCTATGGAAAATCTGAATTTTATGGCAAGGCACGGAGGCCAATATTATGCATGTTTAAAGCCTTGCCATAATATTCCTTACTGAAGATTCCACAGGCTTAAAATAGAATTTTTTAAAAACTGAATCTGAAGACCAATCTGCTGCTGCCCATTGAGCCTATCACCAAGAAGAAGAGCTTTAGACACCATTGCACCTCTAAGAGGAGCGAGCCCCAAATTTACTCAAATGTATAGCAGCTTTCCCCATAACTTCTCTGACCCAACGAGATAAAGTAGGGGTGGACACAGCTCTATGCGAATGTCTATAAGAAATTACCAACTAAGAATCTGAATGACTTCTCACACTCTCAGTCCTTCTCTCATACTCACGAATACATCTCACAACACACAGCTTCCTACACTCGCCTAACTTTGGATAGAAAATAGTTCTGGAAATAGTTTTAGTTCTCCTAGTGATGTAAAAATACAGTCCTTCGGGAACAAACCTTCGACCTGAAATATCAAGAGCCCTAAACATCAGAAACCCCTCTAAACGACACAAGACATAACAACATAACCTACTTCAAAGAAAGTTGCTTAAGATTTAGGAATTCATTCTCAGAATAACTAGTCAGCTCTCTGAGAACAAGATCCACATCCCACACAGACTAATACTTAGGACCTCGGAGCACCTTAATTCTAATACTTCTTAATAGTCTTTTCAGAACATCATTTTGTCCAAATGCTAAGCTATCAACCAACTCATGTCTTGGTGAAATAGCTGGTCTGCCAACATTTACAGTACTATAAGATCTACCCTAAAGGAAGATTTCAGTTAGAAAACTCAACACTTCTACCGGAGGAGCCAAAACGGGATCCAAACCCCTCGAAGAACACCAACTAAACCATCTCCCTCATGCCAGTTTGTATGCCTTGGCTGTTCCTGGAGACCAAGGTTCCTTAATGAGTTTCAAAGCCTCCAATGATAATCCTGACACCTGCCAGATTCTCCCAAAATCAACCAGGCCATCAGTCTTTAGTGTTCCTGCAGAACTAACTCGTGATTCCTCCCAGACACATCTGTTAATAATTCTGGGAAGACTGGAACTAGCAGAGGATCAGCAATCAACATTTCCATCACATCTGGGTACCAAACTTGGGAACTCCAAAAAGGAGTTACCAGAACAATCTCTGCCGTCTCCCTTCTCACTTTCAGAAGAACCCTTTGAATTAGCGCAAAAGGCGGGAAAGCATACGCTTTTAAATCCCCCAAGTGCTGCAAAAATGTGCCCACTGCCACTGCTTGAAGATCAGGTGTCCAACTGAAGAACCTTGGAAGTTGAGCATTCACCCTGTTGGCAAACAGGTCTACCTCCATCGGACCCCAAGAGGAATCTATCATAGAGAACACCTCCCTGTTCATCCCCCTGTCGCTGAAATCCCTCAGCTGCCTTGAATTCAAGTCTGCCACAGTGTTGCTCACACCCAATAAGTACTGAGCCTGAATCATGATATTCTTTCCTAGTCAAAAGTGCCAAAAATCCTTTGCCAAGTCCGCTAGTGCCTTGAAAGCGGGCCTCCCAGTTTGTTTACATATCTCACAGCCGATATAGTCCATCCTCAAGAGGACCCAACATTTTACGTGATTCCTTACAAAACCTTTCATTGCAAATGAACCTGCCAGCAGCTCTAGATAGTTCATGTGCATCTCTTTTTCCTGACTGGTCCATTTTCCCCCATGTTGTCACTGAACCACACCTTTCTCTTCAACCTTGAAGACTGGCATCTGACTCTATGACCAAATCTGGAGTCTGTCCGAAAATGGCCCTTCCATTACAAGCCTTAAGATTCTACTGCCACCACCTCAATTCCTCCCTTTTCTCTGAATCTGTCTGAACTTTGTCTGAATATCTAAACCATTTGTTCAAATAGATCGTCTTCAACCTCTGCAAAGCACGATAATGCAGGGGATCAGGGAAATTAGCTTGAATTGAGGTAGAGAGGAGTCCTAAGATCCTCGCTATCTGCCTCCGAGTTAACCACTTGCTTACTAAGGCTCTCTGCACCTCCCTGCATATCATCCTCACCTCCATGGGCAAGCTCAATACACAATACAAGGTCCAAATCTGAAAATCTAAAAACACTGTCTCCTGACTTAGAACCAGGCATGCCTTTTTCTTGTTCACTACAAAACCCAAATCCTTTATCATTCGAACAGCCAGAGTTCTATGTTTGAGGACTAGATCCTTGCTTTCTGCCATAATGAGAATGTCATCTAAATAGACTATGAGCCTCATCCCACTTATGCGTAACCAAGCTACAATTGGCCTCATTAACTTTGTAAAGTGCCAAGGTGCCGAGGTTAGACCAAAGGGAAGGCTTTTGAACCTCCACATGGAACCTTTCCATTAGAACTTCAGAAGATCCCTCTGGCTCTGACATACCGGAACCGTTAAGTAAGCGTCCTTCAAGTCAAATCGTGTAACCAATTTCCTTTCCTTAGGAAATCTCTCAACATGTGAATCCCCTCCATTTTGAAGTGGTTGTATTCCACCCACTCATTTGATTCCTTGAGATTTATGACATGTCTCAAAGCCTTGTCCTCTTTTTTAATAAGAAATACGTTTCTTAGAACTCCTACAGAGGAATCGTCTGACCTCTTTATTGCACCCTTTTCTGCTAATTCCTGAACCTCCTTTTCTACCATCTCCTATTCCTCCTTTGAAAACCTCAAAGGGTTCGGTCTTCTCTTTTGAATTAGAATACTCACAACATCTATCTTGTAACCACTTACTATCTGTAACACCCAAGGACTGGAGGTTATCTCCTTCCACCTGTCTAAAAAATGGGTGAGGCTGCCACCCAATTTTACCTGAGTAGATGAAAGGTCGCTTGTCAAACATACCTTGTCTTGATCTTCTATCTCCCCTGAACCGTCCTCTTCCTCTTTGTCTTTGCGGGTAAAAGCTAGGGGAGAGGCCCTCTGAGGACTGGAAACCTCCGGGTCTATAACCACGCGAGAAGGAGTTTTGCGTAACACCATAACCTCAGCTGGGGAATCGACCCTGCATTCTCCCCGCTGTTCCAAAAACCTTATTAATATCTTTTTGTACCTTTTTGATCGAATTAAACGCCCAAGCGGAACGGGCCATTTTTTTCACAATCTCCTCTCCAAAAAGGAGACCCTTCACCTCTTTGCTTGAGGCTTTCCCTGACAACTCAGTCAGTTTCAGATCAATTTTCATCAGTAGGCTCTTCCTACGCTCACAGCAGAATGATGCGCTTGCCTTTCCTAACAAACATACTGCCCTCTGCACCCATTGTCTTAACTCTAAGACATCCACTGCACCCTCCTGGTGGTAAGCTTCCTCACAGATGTCAAAGATTTTTGTTAGGGGTCCAAAAACATCTAGAAGGCAATCTTGACATCCCTTCAAACCTTTATCCACACCCGATTTGGGTCTCTTCCCAATTTGTTAAGGAAAGTGAACATTTTAGCATCCAGTTCTGGAGTGTATGCCACCTTCTCCGCCAGTGAAGGTCTAGGGCACTCAGAACGTAATCTAGTATGGACCTCTTTTGGTAGTTCTCCCCTAATCCAGAATTCTACAAATTCAGCCACATGCTTAATAGGAACCCATTGGGGAGATAAAGGATGCTGGATAGTACTAGGGTTGAACAAAAAAGTCGCCCAGTGGGTCTATGACTTGATCTACGGTCTCTTTTTCTCTCCGCTCTTTTTTAGTCCTTTTACTCTCAATGACCTCATCATCCAATGAATAAAACTCAGAAGACCAGGAGATAACAATGTCCCCACTGCTAGAGGACTCATCACAGGTGATCGCTCTGTGATCCCCTTTGTGACCTTTATAGCCTTTCCATATACCTCCTTAGAGGAAAGCCTTTTTTTGCATTTCTGAGTAAAGGCCCTTTTTGCTTTGCTGAGTTTGTCCTAAGGCAAATGCTTCCTTTTTTGAGTTGCTTTTTTACCATTACCACTAACCGTGCGTATCTCCTCCACTGACCAAAACTGTTCTTCTTCAACTTTCCTTGCAAATCACCCGTCCAATCTATACTTATAGTCTTCTAACTGTTTACCTAACTGAATAGCCAGCACAGAAACCGCCTTATCAACACATTCCTGGACTCTCCCTTCAACGTCTCCCTCAAGACTTCTCTCTTTCTCCATATTGAAAAATATTTTTAAAACAACACAAATCTTAAACCTAAATGTGCGTAATATACAAGCAACAAAACTGAAAATCTCTCTCTCTACCTAAAAATGGCCAAAAGATACCAATGTTACCTCCCTCAAGAAACCAACCACCTCAAACAGTAACACACAGGTAACTGACTTCTCAGGTGAAAAAACGACTCTGAAGCAGATATCACATCCCACAACATGTCTGCTTTAAATCACATGTCAAACCATTGGATATTCCCAATCCAAAATGGCCGACACGTCACATTAGACTATACGGTGGCTCCACAGGTCATAACGAAACTGCCCAAGACTCGGCAACTCAATGCTCCCCGTGATGAGAGGTGAATTTAGAGTTACTTTAAATATAATTTATAAGTGTGCCTTTACTAGCGATGTCCAGAAATTGCAGCGCGTGCTGATGAAACAAAGTGAAGTATTTGATATCAATGCTGAGACAAATGAGTTGTGCATCTCCTCAGAAGCACGCTACTCGAGCCTGAAAAGCCTAAGCCATTCCAAATGTTAAAGACGTCTTGTGCACCTCGTGTGAACTGCACCCTGCGAATCAAGTCACGTGACTCCTAAGTAGGGCGTGACTCTGTCTGTGTTATTTTGAAGTTAGAAACTTCACCACAACCGCTGGATCGAGTCCGCTCGAGCTCACACAGCGGACTCGACCCGGCTCAAGCAGTTCAGCGGATAATAAATAAAAACAGCCTGAACCTTACACGATCAGAAAAACCAAATGTGAAAGACACAAAAACGAAAAACAGAAAAAAGCTAATATCTTGGGAACATCAAACCTTCTCTAAATAGGAAAACTAAGTTATATATATATATATATATATATATATATATATATATATATATATCTCCTACTGGCAGTCGCCAGTAGGTAGTTATAGTTAGGATTTTTTTCTCAACATTCTATTGGGAATAACTTTGCCGTCGGTTGAGGAATCTGTCTGAAAATTTCCTGTAATTTGCCTCGCGGCGCTCCGGTCCTTCCCTGAAAGTTTGGGGAGGATTTGTCCAGCGGGGGCCGAGATAAAAGGGGGTTCCCAAAACGTGTTTTCCCCATGTTAATTTCCATAGGGCGGTCGACCTCACTTTTAGCCCGAACGGCTGAATGAATTTCCACCAAACTTGGCAAAATTGTAGGGACTGGTAGCCCGATGTGCCTTTTCTATGTCTCAAGATATGTGCTCCAGTGGTTTTTGAGTAATTTAGGTTCAAAAAAATATATATATAATATATATATATATATATAATATAATAATATATATATCTATAGGCGTGCCCTGGTAAGCGCACCGGGGAGCGCACCGGGCGTGCTACGCGACTTGCGCATGGAAAGCTGATTGGCTCACCGGTGTCTGTAAACATTCGAAACAGTCTGGAGCGGCCGCCATCTTGTGTCTCGGTAGGATCGAGACACAAGAGGTGGCAAAAAAAGGGGGAAATGACCATAAGGGGGCTGAGTAGACCCCCCCTGACCCCATAGGTTTGATGTGGGGGCTATAAAAGGGCCCCGCGGGGCAAAAAACAAAAAATAATTGATTTGCGTGGGGGGAGCGCCAGGTACGCGCTCCGGGGAGCGTAGCATGGGGAAAACCCAGTTTATTCACTGTGTCACCTCTACGACCCTTTCTTGCGTCAATACGTCCCTTTTGCATACATTACACCTGACGTAGGTATAATGTGGCGCAGGGGCTTACAAAGTGACGAATCTACCTAGATGCGTCACTTTGTAAATATGACTGAATAAGGTGTATTTTTTACAGCACTGGTGCGTCACAAAAAGTGACGCACCAGTGGCGTTAAAGTGACGCATGGCCTCATAAATGAGGCCTTCAGTCTTCTAGTCATATTAATTATATGACGTATTATGTCGGAAGTACTTACAGATACGTCAGTATTTCAGACGTATCTGTAAGCGCAAAAGTGATGCATTGCTGGAGTGTGTCACAAAAATGATGCAACTCCAGCAATGCATCCTTTCACATTGGGCCAGGCCCCATGTGAAAGGGCCTGCACGCCTGCTGTGAAACAGGCGTAAGATTTGGACGCAACAGCGTCATAAAAGTGACGCAGTGATATCTCATAGATTTCACTCCGTCACCTCTACGACCCTTTCTTGCGTCAATACGTCCCTTTTGCATACATTACACCTGACGTAGGTATAATGTGGCGCAGGGGCTTACAAAGTGACGCATCTACCTAGATGCGTCACTTTGTAAATATGACTGAATAAGGTGCATTTTTTACAGCACTGGTGCGTCACAAAAAGTGACGCACCGGAGGCGTTGAAGTGACTCATGGCCTCATAAATGAGGCCTTCAGTCTTCTAGTCATGCGTCATATTAAATATATGACATATTATGTCGGAAGTACTTACAGATACGTCAGTATTTCAGACGTATCTGTAAGCGCAAAAGTGATGCATTGCTGGAGTGTGTCACACAAATGATGCAACTCCAGCAATGCATCCTTTCACAGGAGGCCAGGCCCCATGTGAAAGGTCTTGCATCAGTCTTACGCCTGCTGTGATACAGGTACAAGATTTGGACGCAACAGCGTCATAAAAGTGACGCAGTGATATCTCATAGATTTCACTGCGTCACCTCTACGACCCTTTCTTGCGTCAATACGTCCCTTTTGCATACATTACACCTGACGTAGGTATAATGTGGCGCAGGGGCTTACAAAGTGACACATCTACCTAGATGCGTCACTTTGTAAATATGACTGAATAAGGTGCATTATTTACAGCACTGGTGCGTCACAAAAAGTGACGCACCGGTGGCGTTAAAGTGACGCATGGCCTCATAAATGAGGCCTTCAGTCTTCTAGTCATGCGTCATATTAAATATATGACATATTATGTCGGAAGTACTTACAGATACGTCAGTATTTCAGACATGTCTGTAAGCGCAAAAGTGATGCATTGCTGGAGTGTGTCACAAAAATGATGCAACTCCAGCAATGCATCTTTTCTTACCCTTCCACACCCCCGTTCCTTTTCAACATTTTCTTTGAATATCCACATTCCCCATGTTCACTCTCCTCCTTACTTTCCTTCCCAACACTCACCTTCTTTCAGTCCCCCTACTTCACTTCCTTTCTCCTCTCATACCTTTCTGTTCTTTCTTACTCATTTTCCTTTCCATTATCAATGTACTCCACTTCACTTACTCTTTTTCATTTTTTTAAGAATATAGCTCTTTGATGAAAATTGGAGGTAGTTCTGAAAAGAACTTTTTTTTTCTTCTTTTTTCAGAACAAAAACAAAAACAGGGAATGGAAACTGCTCAACAGGAGCAAAAAAACCCCAATAAATTAGGGCTGGGAACGGCAGCGATGGTTCTCCAATGCTCGAACCATGAGCAGGACACTTTGCTCCCCAAAGGTAAGTAGCTGATCACAGTATCTGCATTTCAGGACTCCTTTGTTGAATGCAGGCTGAATGTTTGGAACCAGCTCCTGCGATCGCCCCCTCACTGAAGTAGTTGCTTCTCCGGTGGATGTAGAGGCCCCATCACTGGGAACCTCTTGTGCCAGAGCCCTGACACTTTCCCTGGCAAAATTCTGGGGGTGCCTCCTCTCCACATGGCGAAGCATTGTGGAGTTCCCAAAAGAATATTTCTTAGTGGGGTCACCCCGTGACAGGACTGTGTGGCAGATCCTGCACCCCACTTTTGGAGCATTGACCTTCTTCTGGTCATCTGGTATGGAAAACATTTTCCAGATGAAATGCTCTTTCACCTTCGGCTGAGGAGGCTCTTCATCAATGAATTCAGGCTCATCTTCACTGCTGGATGGTCTGGCAGCCATGATTATCCAAGAAAGATCGAAGAGAAAAAAGGCAGGTCTTTCAGTCACAAAAGTGAAAGAAGAAGTGAAGGAAATGGGTGGGGATTTCATTCTTTGTAAAAAGAACTGTTAGCAACCAATGAAAAGTGTTATTTTAAGGTCACATGACTTGACGCGCTGACGCTGCGCGCACCGGAGCGCTTCCGGGGGAGCATACGCGGCGCGAACGTAGGCGCTTCCGAGGGCGCATACGCGGCGCGAACGTAGGCGGTTCTGGGGGCGCTTACGCGGCGGGCCGAAGTGACGTTTTGATAGTTTCACGAAAATGCAAAATTATTTTCATTTCCTTATTCAAAAAAACTGCTTTTATATGTATGGTACTAAATGTCTTACGTTATTATTTACTTTTCATGCATATTTTTTTACACGAACGCAAGTAGCGCTCTGGGTGCGCTTTCCGGAGAGCTTACCGGTGCGCGGACCCAGAGCGCCCCAAGAAAAAATGATTAAAAATTTTTTTTAAAAAGTATTATTATAAAAAAAATAATACTAATTAATACTCACACAAAACAGCAAATTTAAAAAAATCGTAGGTTACAAACTTGATATAGAAAGGAATTAGCATTTAAAAAACCTAGGAAATTCACTGAAAAAACCATAGGTTTCACACCAGTTATAGTTAGGAATTAGCATTTAAAAAACCTATTAAATTCACTGAAAAAACCATAGGTTTCACACCAGTTATAGTTACCTGGAAATTTTACTGACATAACACCATTGAAAATCCCACGTTATAGTTAGTTGGACTCACTATAACTTGCGCGCCTGCAATGCACTGCTGATGATGTCACATACTAGATCACTCATGACATGGTCAGTGACATCACTCATCACTTCTTTCTTTCCAATTATCGGACTTCACCTGATGAGTTGCCAGGCTCTGACCTTGTCTGTCTGATCACTGTCTGTCCAGCCCCAAACTCCCACAACCTGTTGCGCTGGCATCTGTGGTGACGATGACTAGCTCTTGGGTTTCCAAAGGGACTCCATTCAATATGTTCATAATGAAAGTCCACCATGTCAATTACTATCTCATTACGGTTGACAGAGGTATTTTAATCAAGAGATCTTGACAAACTGGTAACCAAATTTAGAAAAAATATCTCACAAAGTTGTTTAAAACTATCAAGGCCATGACACTAAAAAGATTGTCGCAGTAAGAGCGCCCTGAACTTGAAGTCAATCCACCACGTTGGAGCTTTCTATGTTGATCACACTCTCTATATGATTCTCTTGCCCAGAAGCATGATAAGATTTACACCTGTCCTGGATCTTCTCTCTGTGAATGTCCTATCCTGGGACTAGGTGAGATTTGCCTGCTTTGAAAAGACACCTGCTCCTTTAAATGAGTGGTGATATCTTCTTTGTGAGTTCTGCTGTCTGAAAACAAGTGGACATAATTAGGCAGTTGTCCTGGTATGGCATAATGTTCATTTCCTCCTGGCTCAAACACGCCATGACATGGACCAACACCTTTGTAAAAACACAAGGTGACATTTTGAGTCCGAAGGGGAGTATCCTGAACTGATAATGAAATCGACCCAGTCCAAATCTAAGATATGTCTGATGTTTGGGGTGAATTGAAATGTGCAGAAAGTCTCTCTTTGACAACATCTGGATCACTTGTTATAAGGTTAGCCCTCTAAAGTGGATCATTCAGACCCAAGTGTTCACCTCTCTCAGGTCCATGACTTATCTGTATACTCCCAATACCTTTTTTACCAAAAAAGGAAAGAATAGGTTGTATAACATCTTTCTTTGGTAGCCTAGAAAACCGTGAAGTCCAGGAAGTCATTATTTCTTTTTGACTGGATTCTTCAGAATCATCATTTGGATCATTCCAATATATAGAGTAAACGTTTAGAACTCTACGGGGTAGCTGTTCTTCATAATGTCGGATGTTTTGTTTTTACATCCCATAGAATTTTGACTATCCTCCTCTTTCTGGGTCTAAGATCCTCTCTGGACAGTAGCTGCCAGGAACGCTTTTAGCAGGACCAGAGTTTGACAATTCCTCTTGATTTCAAAAAGATCTCTTAACTAGCTATATCTTCTCACGTTACTGGTAAGACTTTGAATCCTTTCGAGTTGAGTCTTTGGAATCTGTGTTCAAACTCTTGAACCTTTTGTGGTTTAAGTCTTATAGGGCAGGGCATTCTTGCGATCTTTGTTATTCAATAATCACATCCTGCAGCTGGTTGCCAAACAATTTTCTGCTCTTAAAAGGTAGTTTCGGAAATGATGCCATCAACTCTCTCATCCACAGCTTTCAACACGCCATGACAGATGTGCCAGAGGCCAGAGCGGTCACTCTTATTATCTATGAAAACATGTCAGTATAAATCGTTTACTTGAACAATCAGCCTCCTGTTGTACAGCCACAGACAAAACCTCAAAATCAAGTAGAGAAGACCGGGAGGCATATGCTTTGTGGGTTGTCTCCTAAAACTCCTGATCATTTGAAATGAAATTTCTTTTAACAAGCTGTCCAGCTTCCTGTCTCCAGCTTCTGTAGGAGAGCAATCATCAGAATGAATGGCAGACCTTCCAATAAGGGGAGCCAGAACCAAATCAGCCTTAATGGAAGTTGGCAGAAACTCCTCTGCCTGTAATAAAGCGTATGATTTTTGTAAAAACCTGGATACTGTCACCTGATCAGGTTCTTTCCGCTGACAAAAAACCAGTTACTTTATTTTCTTGAGTAACTGCAAGGTTAGAGTAAGAGGTCTTGAATACTAAGGGAACAGGTCCTGCTCATCAAGCTGGGAAGCTGATTCAAAGCTAGGCCTGGATCTAATTCTAATTGCTCTGCAGTAATTTTGGTAAATCCGCGTTACTCTTTGACACGGAATTAGCGATATTAACAAGATTACACCTGCTCGCATTATTACGAGTAATTTTGGAGAAACAATCCTACCGCAAGAACACATTTAGCTACCATCAGTACTTAATTTGCAACACAAGGTGGTGCTGTCTGAGATGACTACAAAAACAGTCCATTATTAATTCAATATACATTCAAACCGACTATTACCTTCCACCTAAACCATTATTTTAGCTTTGGGGGCCTGGAATAGTCCGGATTGTCACACTTGTAGGAATATGATGGTTAGTAGCTGTGTTGTTAATATCATTGACAGCATGCCTGAGGTTATGTGTGCTGCAAGCTACAGTGGCCTCCTGACGAGATCTCTGTCACTTTTTTTCTTTTTTACAAATCAAGCACTGATCATTGCTTCCATTTTGGATGCGGGGGTGCATTTTGCACTAAGAAAATAGCTAGTGGACAGTTCCCTCCTCCACTGGAATTCATCTACTACACTGGAGTTAGTATGTCTGCCTGATGTTGCTCTGAACTTCTTGTTCCCTGACCACCACCTGGGACCACCACCCCCATAACCTTTTTTATTGCCTTTCCCACTAATGTTGAGATGATACATGATAGTATGCTGCTACACTGTTTTTGTGTTGCGTATATATTGTATTGATACATGAATAAACAGATTTTTTTAAAACAAATAAGAAATTAGCGCGGCATGCCATGCGTAAGTTGGCAGAAAATGTAACCCCCAAAAGCAAATCTAGCACTTTTTCTTAGGTGCAAAAAGCCTTACCTGACAGAGACATCTAGCCTCTGATTCCTTACCTTTGAATTTCCAGGCGTCAGGCTGGATCCGGGAGATTTTGCTCAGCAGTACCCCTGCGTGCCGGTTGGTGGCGTCTGTCGAGCCTGCGTGATGTCCTCGTTGTGACGTCGTCGTCGTCAATATAACCTCCACTGTGGCGCGCTGATGTCAGTTCTTTTCTTTCCGCGCCATCAGCGCCGATCCATTGAAGAGAGCTACCTCTTGTAATTTTTTGACAGACTTTTTTTCCGACTTTTATCGACTTCATTGGTGTGTAGGTGTGTCATGTTGAGTAAGAAGACTTCAGGATTCAAGCTGTGTGGCGCCTGTCTCTGAGCCATGTCATTCACATACCCCCATTTGGTCTGTCTTTGGTGCCTGGAGTGCAACCACGATTCCAAGTTGTGCTCCGACTGCCGGGCCAAAGCTTTTCGCGGCCCTGCGTCCTGCACCATAGAGGTCGCCTCATCGGTCTCGGTCAAGAGGATGGTCCGAGCACCGCTCCGGGGAATCGAAATCCTCTTTGTCGATGTTAGGTAAAAGGAAGCACAAGAAGTCGACGCGGCGGAACCTCAGCATTCGAGGCCCCGCTCTGCGGAGCGGGTGCCTGGGTCGGCTCCATGTTTTCCTCCCTTTCCGGGGCTGGGAGTGACCCCCACCCAACTGAAAGAATTTTATGATGCCATGTGCGCCATATGTGGGCGGCCTGACCCTGCTTGCGTGCCTTTGGGCCCTGCAGGCTCATAAGACGGAGGGGCCCCTGTGGTTCCCATGCCGGCAGCTCCAGCCACAGCCTCCGGGTGGATCCTTTTTCAGGTCCGGACCGATGCCGGTTGCACCTCCACAGCGACCTTCCCCGGCATTGCATCCGGCGCCGAGGTCCTTGGCGTTGCTGGTGCCGACTGGCGGCACCTCCCTCATCCTCATTTCCGATAACACAGAGCCGGTCAGGTGTCCGACGACTAGACCGGCGCCAACGGAGCCGTACTGCTCCATGCCGTTTTTTCTGCCCTATTCGGAAGTGTTAAGAATGGAGGAAGAGGATTGGGAGAGGGAGCAGGATCCCTTAGAAATCCCACAACAACAACAAGATCTAGACTGGTATGAGGAATTGGGTGAAGCCAGTGGTCTGGACACCTCCCCAGATACTGGCATGCTTTCCCCTCCTACCCTGGCTACAGAAGAGGGAGCTTCTTTTGCATTGGTTAAGAGTAGGGCTGCGGAGGTCCTTGACCTGCAGCTTCCTACAGTGGCAGTTGTCTTGACTGAGGTCCTGCAGCCTGTGGTTTCGAGTTCGGAAATACTACTGCTTTTCAATGAGGCCTTAACAGACGTCCTTCTGGGGGGAAACAGCCATTACAACGCGAGCTTTCACTTCTTGTAGAGCATTCCCTTCCGCAACCCCGGACAGGTAATCGAAGAGGGCGGAAAACTTTGGAAAGGCAATTTTTCTTCTGCCAGGCTAGCATTGCGGTCAGTGAACACTGCATGCCTTTTGAGCTATGACCCCCATTCCTTATGGGATACGGTAGCGCAGGTGCTGCACAGAGACAGGGCTCTACTCTCCCAAGCTATATCAGACAGGAGGGATGCAGCTAAGTTCGCAATCAGATATGGCTTGGACACCATAGACTCGCTAGGCAGAGCGATTTCCACGACGGTGGCGTTACGTCGCCACGCCTGGCTGAGATCATCCGGTTTTTCGGGGGATCTCCAGCCCAACCTCATGGGCATGCCCTTTGATGACTCCCGTCTCTTCAGAGACAAGATGGATTCTGCTCTTAAGCGCTTGAAAGACTCACAGGCCATGACCAAGTCTTTAGGACTTACCACCGCCCCTAGGGCTTCATCCAATGTTCGCTCCTTTCGTGGCTACGGAAGAGTGTACCAGCCGTGCCATCCCTACCCAGGTGGGTGTTCCAATAGTCTGACGAGGCTACTCTCTCCCCTTCAAAATTACCCCTTCATCCATGCGGCCAGTGTATGATCGGCTGATGGAAGATAACTTGCCTTGCTCCGTAAGGAAGTCTCAACTCTCATGGCCAAGGGAGCTATAGAGAGGGTTCCCGGGCCCGAAGTGGGCAGTGGTTGCTATTCCCGCTACTTCCTGGTCCCGAAGAAGGACGGAAGCCTTTGTCCTATCCTAGACCTCAAAGTCCTCAATTACTTCCTTGAAAAGGAGAAATTCAAGATTGTCACTCTTGCTCAAGTACTGTCTGACTTGGACCTAGGAGACTGGATGGTAGCGCTGGACTTGCATGATGCCTACTTCCATATCCCCATCCTGCCTGCCCATCGTCGCTACCTGCGGTTCACGGTGGGCCATGAGCACTTTCAATTTGCTGTGCTCCCCTTTGGCCTCACCAGCACTCCTCGGGTTTTCACAAAGGTGATGATGGCGGTGGTCGCAGCCCATCTGCGGAGAAAATTGGTTTTAGTCTTCCCCTATCTCGATGAGTGGTTTCGCTGGGGTTCATTATCAATGTTCTGAAGTCACACCTGACTCCCTCTCAGACGCTCCTTTTCATTGGGGCGGTTCTGGACACGGGCAGTTTCGGGACTCTCCTCGGCCAGTCCAAGACATTCAGGCTATGATACCGTTGTTTAAGCTTCTATCTTGGATTTCTGTGAGAATGACTCTGAAGCTGTTTGGCCTCATGGCCTACTGCATGCTGCTAGTGACCAATGCAAGGTGGTACATGCAGGCTCTGCAGTGGGACCTGAAGTTACAACGGGCACTGCATCGAAGAAATCTCACCGACCTGGTTCAGATTTTAGAGGTTACTGCAAATGACCCTCATTGTCTGCTAACGAACCCCGATTGGATCAAGGGCAGACCTCTCTCCCTTCCCTACTCAGACTTCACAGTAGTGGTGGATGTGTCCCTTCTAGGCTGGTGCTGCCATCTGCGAGAGGTGGAGATCAAAGGACTCTGGTCTCCGGTGGTAGCCAACAGGGGCGGCTGGTGACATTTAAAAGTGGTGGGCGCAAACTGATTTGATACTGCACTGTAGCGTGCGAGCGCAGCGAGCGAGCCCGAACCACCTAAAGGGGTTTGGGGGGGTTACCACCCCCCCCTCCCACCCGAGAAAATTTTGAAAAAGGAGTAGAAAAATCGTGCATTTTCAAGCAAATTTGAGAAAGCAGCAAGGTTGACAAAGCAATTGTGAAAGTGCATTTATTACATTAATAGATGGCATAAAATTGGTAGCTGCTTATTCAGTATAACCACAGAGCTTCATACATTCCGTCCTATTACGCTCAGGTGCTGAATTCAGACTATAAGACTTTCATGAAAATATCAGTTATAAGAGTAGAAGAAGTTGCAGAGCAGTTGAACAGCCTTCACAAAGCATTGGGAACCACGCCTTACCTTTACCACATTTCCATTAGAACACATGTGACTTTATCACGCATGTCTTCCCACATAGATTATAGTGTTTAGGTGAAACAAAATGTACTTAATATGCCATTTGATCATTAAAATCTGTTTAGTCCCAAAAAAGGAACAAACACTAGAAAACTTTTAAAAACAGAGATAACAATGCATTTCTGAGTACCTCAATCAGTATTTTTTTTATTCAACAAACAAGTAGCAGCATTCACTTTTTGTAAATGAAATCAGCACGTCTCTCTTTCAGTGTAGCAAACTTGTCAATTACTTTCATGTTGAAGTCTGGTATTTTTTAGACTAGTTTGCTCTCCACAGAGAGCATCACCAAAGCATGGTGTTCCTGAGGAATGTCTTAATGAGCTTTAAGGCTGAAAAACATCCTTCAGCTTCGGCTGTTGTCATTGGAGGGGTAATGACAATTTTTAGTAAACTCACTGTCTCTGTAAGTGACTTTTCCATATTTAGTTTATATATTAAAGTCAGCAAAGTCAAGGCACTTGTGGCCTTCCGGTACAAAGGCATTCCGTACAGTACAGTCTACTCAGTTCTCAGTTGCTCTTTTTGGAGCATAGGATATGCTTCCACAGCCTGATTCAGAGCACGCTCCGGGAAGGATTCATCATATTGTGCAAACTCTTGACTTTGCAATAATGTGGCACTCACCAAATGTTTAGTGAATGAAAAAAGTTCTTGTGCCTGCACAATTACCATGTCACATATCTCCTTTGCAATTCGAACCAGAGAGGTGATGTTTTGCCTGCGGTTTGCAAAATCAGAATGCTCCGGCAGTTTGCTCTCTAAATTGGCAACCCCATCTGACACTTTCCTTATGCTTTGTACAAATGTAGTGGTAGCGTCTTTCACAAAGACAGTATCTATGTCTTTTCATTGTAACTGATTGTATAACACATCGATATCACGCATTAGTTCATGAAATAAAAACAGTAAGAACTGAAACTCTTTGTCTTGTAGTGTTCTAATAAAGCCATGGGCTTCATTCTGACTTGTGTGATCAAACTCTTCATTGGCTTCTATGGCGACAAAACATTTCTCAAGGCCCTTTCTATTTTCAAAGATTAGGTTGACTGTACGAATGTTAAAGTTCCAATGAGTTGAGGATCCCCTTGGAGTGCTTTTGTCCACAATCTCATGAAGGGCTTCTGTTCTTTTGGGGGAATGTGAGAAGAATGCTGCCATGCCTCCTATATCCTGAAAGAAAACTTGTGTCTCTCTGATCTTTGATACTGCCAGTTGCATAATAAGATTGAGTTGGTGGGCGTAACAGTGCACAAAATGATCATTACGGTACACATCTCAAATTCGTTTCTGTACTCCAATAAGGCTTCCACTCATTACGGACGCACCATCATAGCTTTGTGCGATAAGTTTTTGTTTTTGAGGCAGGTCCTGAAAAATGAAGTTCAGTTGACACAGTATAGCTTCAGTAATGGTTGCTGCACTAGAGTCTCTTAAATGTGTGAAACCATAGAACCTCTCCACAATGTTTCTGTCACTGTCAAGGTACCGAAACACTAACTCGGACTGTGTTTTAGTGGCCACATCAGTGGTGTCATCAGCCTTAATAGCTACAAAGTCTGTGTTTCACAACTCTGGCACAATATGGCTTCTTATCATTTCGAGCATACACTCAAGGAGTTCATTTTGTATTGTTTTAGAGGTGCCCTTAAAGACTGTAGCACATGCTAAATGTGTTTCCAAATCCTTGTCTATTCCAGCTATTAAATCCACTAGGCCTCGGAAGATCCCAGGTTTTGAGGAACTTTCTGATTCGTCATGGCCTCGCAATGCCAGTTCGAAAACACCACAGAAACGAATGCAATCAATGATCTTGAATAGAATTTGTCTGTTCTTATCAACGGCTTCATTGTGGTTTTGTATGGTTTTGCGATATGCATCATTTATCTGCTGCTCAATTGGTGCGTCTTCCCCCAACATTCCCAGTCTCGTCAGGTTTTCCATATGATTTCTTGTGAATGCATGCTTCTTTATTTTTTCGGATAAATGCTTTAAATCTGTGATTCCTTGACGTGTCCAAGAAAAGTCACCACCAAACAGCAAGCAGGGGAAGCAGAACAGAGAATTTCTTATAGGGCACCCTGTAAGCCAATCAGCTTTGGGTACCAGGCATTTGAGAATGTACGTTTTGACATTTTTCCTCTGTCCTGGGAAGTTTGCTGTAGGTTTATGTCAGGCTGATGAGGTCCTAATTGCTTTAAGAGTAGTTTCTCTTCAAGTGGCCATGCGTGGAATGAACTTGCAATCAGCTCTTGTACTGTATTCATGATGGTGTTGCTGGCCTTACCAATATATATATTAAAGAAACCTGTCAATAATCAAAGTACAACGTATAAGGTGCAGTGCAATAATATCAAATTTCAGTATAAATACATATCTTGTGCAGTATCGTAATACATCTCCAAGAGCTCCCCTTGCCTGCCTCTCTGTGCCATAGTGGTTGCTGGAGGCACTGAAACAGACACTGCTTGAGGGCCTGGAGAGTGACCACATACATAGCCCTAACTTCCATGTAAAAAAATATAGCATCAGTTTGCTTACCTTTAACACTGGTGTTTGCTGGATGGTAGCCGGTGTGAAAGAGCAGCAAAGGAGGTTGGTGTCCTCTTGTTGTTTGCTGAGAAATTGCCCCAAAATGCGGTAATGTTTCAGGTTGTCAGGCTTTACCAGGTGCTGAAAATGAAAAGATAATTTATTTTTTAAACACTAGGCTGTGGGGAAAGAAACATAACGCTCCAATTTTTTCCTTGCAGTTTGCATGCAGCTCTTAGATGACCGTTATTAGCTCGCAGTTGTATGTTAGGATTTTATCTTACAAACTGCAAGTAACAAAAGTATCTCTCTGACAAAACCAGTGACTCACTGACCTATTTACATCATATGCACATGTTGTGATCTGCATCAGGTACATAGTAGTGTTGTAGAGTGGATTGGTGTAAGTGGAGTGGCATAGTGTGGAATATGCATGGTGTGCTCACGCACTGCCATTACAGACAACACATTATCAACTGAAATGACCATTACATTTGCACCAACATACAGTTTTACTGCGCACAAATGATAATGTGTGGAAATGTCGTCACCTACTGTAATGATGTGTTTTGATCATATTCAAATATTTGTTTTCATCCCAGTTCAGAATTACAAAGAAAATGTGCTTAATTTGTACTTCCCTAATTCCGATATAACATCAACACAGATAAATGTTTTTTGGGTGCTAGAAAAAATAACATCCTACACCCTCTAGTCTCATATGGGCACTGTGCAGGATTGTCACATAAAAACATTTCTATCACTTTAAAGTCAGAGAAAGAAAAGTAAACACCGAGCTCCCTTGGAAGACAGAGACTGAGATGGAACAAATCACATCATAAGAATAAACTAAAAGGAGAAGTGTGGAAACAATAACAGGATAAACATGATTTATAATGTACACAAAATGATCATATTAGCTCTTTAAAGCAGTGGTAAGTATGTTTATTGTCAATGGCTTCTGCTTGAATTAATGTGCCTGTAGAAGCACATTAGAGGAAACACATTGAGCAGACAGGTTTGGAATTGGCAATCAAACAGAAAGGGGGCTTTTCATGATCCTTTGAAATGTGACCAAGTATGAACAAAGAACAGATGGCAATTATCACACACCCTCCTAAGAAATATTCACAGCAGAGCGATGCGTATTTGAAGCAGCAGCCACTGAGTGCAAGCTGGAATCTGGACTCATTCTCCAATTTCTCCGGATCGATTTTGGATATGTTAGGGTTGTCAGGACATCACACTGGCGCCCCAAATAATCATAATTATTGATTTAGCATTTTTTCTAATTCAATTTACTTTGTACCCATATATAGTGAGACTGCGAAGTCTGCAGCCAATAATCTTGAGGTTCAGCAACTTCGAGGGACTGCCAATACGGAGAAGAACTAATCAATAGAGACTCAACCTGTAACTGGAATAAAGATTGCAAGCGTCATATGAAGCGCTGTATGTTTCTCAATAGACAAGAACTGAATGTATTTTCTGTTCTGTAAGCAACAGAATAAGCGTTGCACATTATTTGGGTATAAAATGAGAACTGCTGTCTCAGACACTATTGCAAGCATTAAGACAGTGCTTCTGGTAAGGGGAGTGTGAAACTACTTATATAAGGCAAATACTTTTTTAATAGCATTTTTTTTAGAAAATATCATTCTGCGCTGGCTACCTCGCAGATTCACAGAAACTCGAGCAGGATAAGGCCACACGTTATCACATCAGAAGTAGTCACGTCGTCACGTGTGACATTTTACAACCCCGCGACGCTGTTTGAAGCACATTTACACAGGGATGTCAGTTAACCACACACTTTCATGCCACCACAAAGGCTCTCTCCTGAGGCTCTGCTGCCTTGGCGGGAGAATGTGAAGGGTGGCAGGTGCTCTTGTAAAAATATCACAAAAGAAATCCGCGCTCTCCATCACAGGGGGACGCTTTCTTTTGTGTTTGTTTGATGTCCAGTTCTGAACAAACCTAGTCAAGTCGAGGCAGCCAGGACCCTGTAACTGTTTCAGTGCCAATGTCAGAGGCCATAAAAATGGCGTGTATATTCAAAAACCAACAGGACATGTTCCCTTTTATTATAAGTATGTGTATCTGAGATAGGTAGCCATGAGGACTCCTATTAGTGATGTCCTCTGGCAAACAGGAGCAACACAGTTTGCAGAGGAGCTAGTTTTGATGTACAGTGGCCAACACTAGCTGTGAAAGTTTTGCAGCTTCTTTGTAAAGAACGTCCTGTTTTTTGGCAGAGAAAAGGTGTCTTCTTTAGGACACAGTGTAAACTAGCGGGGCAACCCAGGATGAATACAGTCGGTTCTCCTATTTCCACAGCCAGATAATACAGCTGCTGTTCAAGAAGCCTGAGGTTCGTTTAGTGACGTGCCCTCCTCACAGCCAACTGTGACGCAGCGTGGCAACCTGTCTTCGCTGTGATGCGGCGCGACATCAAAGAGAAGGTTCACCTGTTCTCTCCCAGCGCATGTACTGCGCTCTGATACCTTTAGGTCGAGTTCGCACTATATAAAACTGCAATTTTCTTTTTCTTTAAATTGCTAAAGCCTTTGTGAGTCGGGCCCCATCACCGATGGTGTCACAATGACTGAAAAAAGTATTAAGACATTATGACATAAACTCAGGTTGTATTTCTGTCAGTAATAAAGACCATTCCTATCACAGCCATGCAAATGCACACATCAACAGAAAATACCATAATATACCCCTATAATTAACTTTATTTACCTCACAACACACATACGTCTGTTTTTCGGATCCTCTTTTATGCTAGTCATGTTTTAAAGCATGCAGTCTGGAAAGAACAGCCACCTCGCGCCTCCCTCCATTAACGTTGAAAAGCTCGGTTTTTCTGGACCCGCGGAGGTTGAAATGATCCAAATGTTGTTGGGATCATGAAGTGCAAGAGAGATAATTAGGTGTCAGTCATTAAATTTGCGAGCCCTGAAAGCACAGTACGTTCTTGTATAACTGTCCCACCAACTGCTCAGCACGTTTTCGGGGCAAGTCCCGGCCCCCAGTCAACAGCATGCATAGCATTTTAGGTCAGTGTCACATCCAGCCCATGGTGTTCATTTTTGAAGGCAGCATGGCGTAGCTATCAATAGTACTGGGGCCTATGGGCTTTAGGGACCCACTGAACCCTTATTACGGCTGTTTTTGCTCTAACCAATTAGGGAACAGGGCAAGAGCATTTCCTTGTCCGCACCAGGGCACCTGGCATCCGTGCTCTGCTATCACGTCAAGGCAGGTCTTTTGCATAGTTACTGTCAGGCTCCGTCTTCTGTTCTCTTCGGGGCTCTGCTGAATTACCTGTAACCTCCCCCACACAACGCCCCTAGAGTCTGATGTCATAAACACAGACTACCAGGATAGTCCTGTGAGGGCGGGAAAGGAAGGGGACAGCGGGGAGGGAGATCTGAAACGACAAGGACAGATGTTTAGAAAACACCCCTGAAACCCCACATTGGTAACCCCTACAGTCCTTCCTTACACTTAGAATACTTGTATCTAAACCCCTACCTGAAAAGGAAAATACAGCAGACTTTGAATTCAGGAGAATAGATACAGGGCGATACCAGGGATTGCAACCAACTGAAATGACAAACATAAAAAATACAGTGAAATTCTATTCCTGTGTTAGGGCTATGTCAGTTACCAATAAATCGCGTAACATACCGAACTAGTATTGTGTTCTTTCTAAGGTTTGACAAATCCCTCTGATCAGATACCCCTGAATCGTCTCTCCTGTGCTAGGATAAAAAGTGTAGAAAAAACGTTGTGGAAATAAATCATAGAGGAAAACAACACCCTTAAACGGCTCCTGCCGAAACGAATAGTTCGTACAATCCTGATGTGTCCAACAATCTTTAGACACCTCTTGTGATTAGGAACAAGCTAGCAAACTCGAAGAACAGTTTGAGCCCAAACCGCTCCGATCTCCTTATTCAAGCAAAGGAAAAAACAAAGTAAATCTTCTGATCTAAAGTTCTGTCCCGATTGTGTCGGACAGATATCAGGTTTCTCCCTTCAATGAGAAAGCGGAAAGCCTTTCTCGTCCAACAGGGAGAAAAACGCTCGCTCCAAACAGAGAGAACCTTCTTGAGACCTTGTTTGTACACGCAGTCGCGTGTAAACTATTAATGACCCAAAGAGTCCTGCACCCGACCCAGAACGGGGTGCAAAAGGACCAAACGAATGAAAGTCTCCACACAAGATCTTACCGCAACTCCAGTATACCAACCAATACGACGACTTGGCAAGAATTATCGGCACTGCCGGTGATTTCGGCAAGGTCTTATTTCCTGGGTTTGCGTAACAGGCGTCGTTTACGTGACGTTGCCTCCCGGCATTCTGGGAGGTGTAGTCTTTCGTGTGATGTCACCATTTGATACGCTAAATGCGGACAGCGGCACTCCACGGCTGTAATCCTGACAGTTACCTCTGCGACGTCTGCGTACACTGCACAACATTTAGATATTGAGAAGGGACCACACTCACTCTTGTACGCGTTACTTCGACGTCATAGTAGCCTGTGACTCACTGAAAATGTGCCCCGCCCGTATTATTACTAGAGGCTCAGGCTGCGACAGGCAATACAAAAATCTGCAGCAGAAATTAATTAAAAACATATGATATGCAGCACGCACCCACCTACTGTGTCTCAGTGATTGAACTGTGACATGACTGAGTGACTTGTGGTGTGGACCATCGGATGTCTGCTGGGCTGGCTGCTGGCTTTGCACGTGGCGACGACGACGACACTAAGTTCTGTTAGAAATACAAGTAGTAACTAACTCACAGAACGTCACGGCGCTCGCGTCCCGAATGGCCAATCACTGCATGGCTTCATGCTGAAGTCACACAGTGATTGGCCATGATATATGCAGTGCTGAGCAGTGTCTGCCACTCTGCCCCCACCCACGCGCGGCATCCAATAATGGATGTTGCGCTGTGGACCAGCCAATCCTGGCGCTGCATGCAGTGCCAGGATTGGCTAGGGGGGCACACTAAGTACTCGCCCTGGCGCCTTTGTAAAACCCTGGCCCGGCTGAAGCAGCACCCCCGGTCCCTTCGGACCCTCTCTATGCTGAAGTTCACTGGGTGTTTGTCGCACAAGCTCGGGCAAGTCACAGCCCAAAAATCCTCATGCGCACACAGTGCTGCTGGCCTGCTGCAGACTGTCACTCAAGCTGCAGCAGACCAGCAGCCCCGCCCCACCCCCTGCGCACTCCGAACCGCACCGCCACTGCAATAACATTATAATAGTACCATCGCTCGCCTGTCCCTGTGTCCAGCGCTGCTCTGTGGCGCTAATTTGTGAATATTTAATAATACTTAAATAGCTTGCCACGGTGCGTCCAGGCTTAGTGGGGCTACGCCCCTACGCCCCAATGAACGCACCGCGGCTGGTAGCCAAGCGCCATAACAATCTGTTGGAGCTTCGGGCTATCCGCTGGCACTGAAAGCCTTTTTACCGTCAATAAAGGGAAGGCTTGTACAGGTGTTCACAGACAACACTACCACCATGTGGTTCTGCAACAAACAGGGTGGAGGGTGCTTGTGGACTCTTTGTAAAGAGACCCTGCAACTCTGAACTTGGCTGGAACGTCAGGCCATTTCTCTGGTGGTTCAACACCTGACCGGTTCTCTGAACGCCAGGGCGGAAGAGCTCAGCCTAAGGTGCCTTGTAGATCACAAATGGTGTCTCCATCCAGAGGTGCCACAAGGTCTCTTTCAGCGGTGGGGAGAGGCTTGGTTAGATCTGTTTGCCTCAGAAGAGAATGCGCGAAGTCAGCTGTTTTTGTTGGAATTTCCAAGGCGGCACTCGCTCGGCGACGCTTTTCGTTGTGAGTGGAGGTCAGGCCTCCGAAACGCCTTTCCGCTCATACCACTCCTGCCCAGAGTGTTCAAGAAGATCAGGAGCAACCGTGCACATATTTATTCTTGTGGCTCCGGACTTGGCACGGAGAGTTTGGTATGCCGAGCTTCTGGACATGAGCATTGATCCTCCGGTCAGGCTGCCTCTTTGGGAGGATCTTCTGTCGCAGCAGCAGAAGAGGGTTCTCCACCCGAACCGGTTCACTTTCTGCCTCTTTGAGTGGAGATTAAGCGATAACATTTGACAGCTTTTGACCTCTCTCCCGAACTCTGTGAGTTTATTTTGGCAGCCAAGGGCTGTCGACCCCTTATCTGTTCCATTATCTCAAGTCTTTCTGTTTATTCTTTCTTTTGCCCAGCAGGGCTCAGCTCTGAGCACTTTGAAGGGCTATCTTTCTTCCCTTTCTTCTTTCTTCGGCTGCCTGATCACCCCTTTCCATTCAAATCTCCTCTAGTGCAGAGGTTTTTTAAGGGGTTAACTCATTTGTACCCCCCTTCACCATTCATCATGTCACAGTGGGACCTTAATTTGGTGCTCACTTTCCTGACGTGTGCATCATTTGAGCCGCTGCATAACTGCACTCTGCGGTTGCTCACCAGCAAGACAGCTTTTTTGGTGACAATAACCTCTGCCAGGAGAGTGAGTGAACTGCAGGCACTGTCCTCACTTACCTGTCAATCTTTCTGGACAAAGTAGAACTCCGCACTAGGGCATCCATTCTGCCTAAGGTGGTAACACCCTTCCATCTGGGACAGTCGGTCACCCTTCCCACCTTCTATGTACCCCCACATCCTTCCAAGGAAGAGGAACGTCTCCATCGTATGGACCCAAAAAGAGTGTTATCGTTCTACCTTGATCGATCAAAGAGTTCTGGGAGGACGACCAACTCTTTATTGGATACATGGGTGCAAAGAAAGGCTGTGCTGTTCAGAAGAGGACTATATCGTGATGGGTCATCCTTTGTATTAAAATGTGTTACGCCTTAGCCAATGAAGGATCCTCCTGAGGGCTTAGGCCCCATTCCACCAGGGCGAAGGCAGCGTATTGTTCCCATAACTGACATATGCCAAGCTGCCACGTGGGCTTCTCGGCACACCTTCGCCAGACACTACTGCCTGGATTCTCAGGTTTATAGAGAAGGCCTGTTTGGTCACTCTCTTTTGCAGGACTTTCTGGTCTAAGCCATTCTGCAGTCCCTCCTCCGGGGATGGTATCTGCTTGGGTATCTGATCAAAGGTAAGGAATCTGCGGCTAGATGTCTCTATTAGATGGACAAGTTACTTACCTTAGGTAACGCCTTATCTGGTAGAGACATGAACTAGCCACGGATTCCTTACCGATCGACCCATCCTCCTGGCACTGCGGAGTTGGTTTTTAAGTGTCAGGGGTGTTCCCCTTCAGGGCCCTAGCTGTTCATTTTTTAACACAAAGGTACATTTTTAATGAGGGCAAGCGCTCCATGCCTGTGAATGTGTTAGACTGTAAGCACTCCGATACCTTTGTTGGGGTTCGCGCACCCTTGCTCACAAATAAAGAAGTTCAACAACAAAAATGGATGAAAAGGAGTTCTTGGGCCATGCGCCACTGATAAGAAAAACACATGAAGAACAGGAAATAGCATACTGCAACCAATTGAAACGGAGGAAAAGTATGTGGAAAGCACACGTACAAATGAAAAGAAAGGGCGGTATGTAAGCCCCTTTTAAGATTGATATCAAATACAATATATTTCACATGTACAATGCAAGGGCGTCCAGGAAAAACCTCAAAGGAGGTAATGGAGGGGTTGGGGACTTTATATACTGCATATTTTAATCAGAAGGGTGTGTCACTGAGGCTTGACGCCTCTCGTGTAATTAATCTTGGCAAAAGCTACATTGGGACGTAATGAATCCTTTTCTCTACCATCCCCCAGGGAAATATTTGTTGTAGAGCAATTTAATCATATATAACACATGGGAGTTCAACATAGGGCTTGGAGGGCAGATCCATGTCAGATTTTCAAAATAACTACTGCCTATGAAAATTAGTTCCACTGGAAGTCAATGTATGTATCTGCATATTCTTAAAATGCGGCATGGATCCTGCCAGTGGACCTAACAGTCTGAAATATTTCAGTTAGAGGCAGTCTTACTATAAAATAAGAAAACATCAGATACGAGTTCAGTTTTTAGGAAAAATAGAACTATAATTTATTTCTGTAGATATCGGAAGTACATTCATTAAAAACTATAATCAAAGAAATTAAATAAATATTAGATATCAAAATGAGAGGGCTCTCTTGTGTACAAATAAAGTGTTTGCATGGCTCTCTGGTATTTTGTAGGTAATCAGTGCCCTTTGGTGTCTATTAGTATGACTCAGTTTGAGGTCACGTGCTTACAACTAAACCCCAAATGCCTTGGCAGTGTAGAAAACAACATATTGCTATATTTTAAACCAGGCTTTCCAAACTCTGTGTCACAAGGTGATTTTTGTTGGATCGGGAAAGTGGGAGCAATAAATTAAGATGCCTTTAAATTCTGTGTTTAACTTGTCACATTTGCCAGTTCTTCAAAGACAGAGGTTAAATGTCTTCTGATAAATTGCTGCAGGATTGGTGTTTACTTCTTTTCCTCTGACTGGAATGTGAAAGGCGTTTTAAAGTGAATTACATGACAATCTTGCTGGAATCCAGGTCATTTGAAAGGAAATGCTCTGGGATGCCCTGCTTTTGCAACACACAACACAATGTAAAGAATAGGCCATGGTACAACGGATGCGTTTAAAACACATGCCATTACAACGCAGTCATTACAACGGCCACATTGTTGCAATGCATATCATTATAAGGCAAGTCATCACAACGATTGGCTATGTGTGGGGCGCTGGAGTTTGGAATAGTATAATTTACTATTCCCACTCCAGTGTTGTGCAACAGTAGGGAAGGTGTTGGATTTAAAATCCAAAACCTTCTGGCCCCTACAGCAAGTTGTTGTAACGACTTGCATTGTAATGGTATGCGATGTAACAATGCTTCATTTTAATGACCGCATTGTAATTGCATGCATTGTATTGCATGTGTTGTAAACGATGTTTACCCAATGTAAATACCTGTAAATTAACTGTATGCATTAAGCAGTGAAAAAAGCAAAACTTAAGAACATTTGTTTTGTAATTCTGAAGTGTGCTAGGAACAGAGATATTAATCAAGACACTTTACTGGGTGATGCACACATGACAAATATTCACAGAAACCCGATCTCCACACATTTTTATTTGTGTGATATATATATAGCTCTGTTAGGAAAACAGTATGTCTGCATATAAAGTTAGTGGCCATTTCAATGGAAATGTGTTGTCTGTGAATGACAGTTTGCTTCCAAACAAAGCTTTAGTTACATTAACCACGAGAAGTGTGGCTCAATGATTAGAGCGGCAGACCCTGATGCCGAGGTCTAGCCCGGGACCAGGGTTCAATTCCCCGCCTCGGTGGGTCTTGGGCTCAAAATTCCACGGACCTGATAATTTTCGCCTCAGTGCCTATTCCAATCATGAAGTCCCACTCTGCAACTCTGGGCAATAGCTTGCTTAATCTCCACAACGGCTCCCACAATGCTAAGGATGCCTGGCCTCCACCTTGGGGGTGCCCAGGAGTGGACGCCTCACAGGGAAAGCCAGGATGGGTACCACAGCGGTATTCGTACAAGCGCCTTGAGACCCTTGCAGGTGAGTAGTGCGCTATACAAGTATCAATTTACATTTTTACCTGGGGTTTTAAGGACGCGCTTAGCTGGGGCTTTACTTGCCCTGCCTGCCGTGAGGGAAACGGCTCACCCTGTGCTGGCTGTAACGGAGGGAGTGACCGGACAGCGAGGCACTCTAGCGAGGCATTCCGATGTCGTGAGGGGAACGGCTCCTGGAACCCACAACCCCCAGAAGCCCCTGCGAGGCGCAGGACACTGACGCTGCAACTGCGACGACCGGCAGCACAAAAGCGCTCCCGCCCCACATAACGCGGTACGCGCGTGGACGGCGCCCGGGACAAGGGCGGGGCCGTCTGTGGCCGGTGGAGGCCGGGCTGGGCCACCTCCATTTCATTTGGCTTTCGAACTTAAAAGGTACTGTACTTGTATGGCCACTAGTAGAGGGGCAGCTTGATAGACCTTCATCCGCACCCGAGGGGTAGGGCTGCTCTTATTTCATCACAGGAGCCACTGTTTTGTACACTCTCCTCTTCCCACATTATTTTATTATTGTTGCTCCATTACTGGCTACCATGGGGAAAAGGAAGACCTTGGAAGGTGGGGGAACCTTGGCTATTAAAAAAGGGGAAAAAGCCAAAAAAGTGCCCCACTCAGCAATGAATTGTGTGTTAACGAGAATCGAGGAAATAGTAAATGACTGTGAAGAAGTCTTAAGCAATAGTAGCCACATAACTGTTATCAGTCCGCAGCTGGAAGCCATTGAGACTTCTCCACTGGCCCAAGGGAAGTCCATCCCCTCTATGTTTGCTAAACGAAAATCCCGCCAGCGTGAAGTGAGCATGGGGAAGTTTACTATTGTCATGATAGAGGAAGGTTCTGATCCACTCCCCGCTACCAATACTACTTTAGTTGAGGAATCCATGGGGGGGTTGGAAGGGGGTCATGTTTTGTCCCCCATGGTACCCTGTTCAAATAGGTTTGCACCTCTGGATTTGGAACCTGATGAGGCTGCTACATCTTTACTGGGGGGCCATGTTCTGGGTAAAAAAGCTTTTAGTAGAGACCCAGGCTAGCTGTAATTTGTGCGGGCTCTCCATGTCCGTTTTATTGGAAAGAATTACAGAGTTGGAAAAGTTAGTAGAATCCCTGGGTAATAAGGTGGAGGGCTTACTAGGGGGGCGGGCCACTACATCTCCTGCTCCCATCCAATCTCTTCCTCGAGGGACAAGTAATACAGCTCTCCCCCGGGGGATAAGTAATATAGTTAAGAGGACTAGCCCTACTCCACCTAGGGTTACTCTCCCTAACCCCTCCTCTTTACTAGGCCATCTCTCACAGGGCCCTGCAGGGTCTAAGACTACATTTCCCTCTGGCAGACTATATTCTGACTCTGTGAGATCTAGGGCACCTTCAAGGCGCCCCCAGGAGCAGGCCCCACCTTTGGCTAGGAATTGCTCCTTGGCCCCCCCTAATAGAGTTCCGAGTAGGCCATCTCTAGTTCCAGGCCTTCAAGGTGGCTCATTTCATCTCCACAATAGCAGGGCTACCATATACATGACTCAGGTCCCAAGACTGAATACAGCGGGGGCTACGAAAGTAGCGAGTCCATCCACAATAAGGCAATACATTGGCTGAGGCACACAAGGGGCTGCAGATCTATCATAAGGGAGGATATGGCCAAAGTGAGGAGGGTCACAATGGCGATTCTGACACAGACTGTATTCAGATTCAGTTCTTTGACCCTTCATTAGCAGAGAACTTAAAAGCCCTCGAGTTCAGAACATCCCCCCCGAGCATTCATCCATCCAGATTCGCCGGTTTCCATCTTGGCCGGTGGCCTGGGAGGGGGGTGGTTCCGGTTTGTGCCAAGTTGACTGACTAGAGGGGGAGTGCCCAGTAGATTGTTCCTCTGCTCCCCCAAGCCGCCCCCTGGGAGGAGAAGGCTTGTGTATGGCTGCATTAGAGCAAGGTGGTGCAACTCGCAATGACACTAGGGAGCCTATAATTGCCAATTTTGACCCACTCGGGTTGGGAGAGCTGAGACCCGTAGCTCACAGCACTGCCACCGTGAAGGTAATCGGGCTACTCTCCTGGAACATAGCTGGGCTTCAAAAGAATCGAGCTCTTCCCGAATGGAATGACCTCATTAGCAAATACGACATCTGCTTGTTCCAGGAGACTTGGAGCCTGGTTCCTTTGCATATGCCGAGGTTTACTACATACCATATCCCCGCGATTAGTACTGGTAGAGGCCGGCCCTCGGGAGGACTTTTGATCTGGGTTGGTATCGGACTGAATTGGTCCATATCCAACTGCAACACCCCTCCCATGATATTTTGCACTTATCTATTGGAAAGGCTAAAGATACTATCCAACTAGTGATATTTAACATCTATGTCAGAGGGTCTTCTGGTACCGAAGCGATATCCACTCTAACGGTCCTTGATTCGGAGCTGTCAGCCATTTCTAAAAAGGCAGGGATCATCGTCGCAGGTGATTTCAACTGCACTTTTGAGCCCCTGAGCAACGAAGATATCTTGGGTACCAGAGACGAGGACTCTAAATGGGCTATACCAACACTTAACTTATCCCCAATAAAGAAATGGTCCCAAAGAGGTATACAAATTTACGCTGTGGCGCTAGAGCATAACTTAAGAGCAGCAAATTGCAGGACCCGCTCGGACCCCAGTGGGGCGTGTACTTTCAATAGGATTAGCTCCCCCTCCCGTATTGACTTTATTTTGCTAGATGTGTCTCTCTGGGCTGACCTCATTGATATGGAGGTCATCCCGAGTCTCGGCAGTGACCACAATCCCCTGTCCATGCAAATCTCCAGAGGCATATACACCTCATTTATTGATACGGGCATAACACCATCACAGTCTACTAGGGAGGTTCAACCATCTAATTGCAACCGGCGCTTAAAGTGGCATATGGCCGCTAAACAGGACCAGACCCTGGACAGTATTAGGGATCTACTAGAACTGAAGGTTCTCGAGCTCGATCAACTACCTAGTCTCACCTCACTGGCCTTGCAGGACTCAACATTTATTGAAATATACCAGGAGACCACCGATAAGATAGGGGAGTTTTTCAGTACAAAAGACAGTGGGGGCCGCAAATCACATTCCTCACAAACAACAAACCTGTGGCACACTGCCCTTTGTCGGGAAAAGAGACAGGAGCTATCTTTGGCCCTTGGAGCTAAGGATCAGTTAAAAATAACCTTAGCGATAAAGACTTACTATAGGACCATTTATTTATTTATATCATTTATAAAGCGCGCTGTTACCAACCGGTGTCCTGGCGCTGTGGTGATAGCTCCCATCGGTTTCAAGCCTACTGCCTAGTGAGTAAAAAGCCATTTTTTAAGACTTTTCCGAAAGGCCATTAGGTCCATGCTCTGTCTCAGTACCAAAGGTAAGGCATTCCAGGCGTTGGCCGCCCCACTGACGAAGCTTCTGCCCCCCCAGCGTGCCTTCCTAATACGAGAAGTCTTAATCAGCTCCATACTGGCCGACCTAAGCTGTCTACCCGGCTTGTACCATTGGAAATTCTGCTGAAGAAACAAAGGGCCCAAACCATGGACCGCCTTGAAAACTATGCACATTGATTTAAACATAATCCGTTTACGCACTGGGATCCAGTGTAGCTTCCTCAGCTCCCGAGAGACGGATGTGAACTTGGGCAAACCCGCAATATGACGGACTGCCGCATTTTGCAGAACCTGCAGTTTATTAAGCAGCCCCTGTTGGGCCTCCAGGAGTAAACTGTTGCAATAGTCAAGGGGGGAAAGCACAAGTGCCGTCACCACCATTTTCTTGCACCCATTCGGTAGGAAGGGAAGGATCTTCCCAATAATTTTCAAAGCCCAGTGGATGGAGGAGGACAGCGCATTTACTTGGGGTTTGAAGGAGAGATGGTTATCAATCAGAACTCCCAAGTTCTTAACTTTCGTTACTGGAGTGGGGGGGGGGGGGGGTCCCATCTCTTCTGGCTACCACTTAGGACTCCAAACGTTGGCATTGGAGCCAAAGAGTAAGACCTCTGTTTTGAAGGAGTTCAGTTTTAGACAATTTCTGGCCATCCAAGTGCTGACTGCTGTCATGCACTCCTGAAACTTGGCGGCTACGCCTTCTTCTCTCCCCGGAAGCAGTGATACAACGATCTGAGTATCATCTGCATAAGATGTTAGTTCAAACCCGTATGAACGGATAACCGGGGCAAAAGAAGAGACATATATATTGAAAAGGGTGGGGCTTAAAGAAGAACCCTGGGGAACCCCCCCTGGGAGTTCGAAAGGTCTTGACTCAAACTCTCCCAGGGCCACCAGCTGGACCCTATTTGTAAGGAAGGCTTTCAAGATGTTCAAGGCCCTCTCCTGGACCCGCAGTCCTCTAAACGGTCCACCAAAATACCGTGGTGGACCGTGTCGAAGGTCGCGGACAGGTCAAGGACCAGTGCTGCTCGGCCCCCCACATCCATCGCCTTCCTGATCTCCTCGGTTGATTTAATCAGGGCGGTCTCGGTACTATGACCTTCTCTAAACCCATATTGAGCTTTGTCCAAGCCCTGAGACCATAGATAAAGCCAAGGGGGCGTGGGAAGAATCGCATTGGCAGGAGCTCAAATCTGCCACCCAGTTGAAGGACTCCACCCTATTCTGGGAGCTTATCAATGTCAGTACAAGAAAGGGAGATGCCCCAATCCCAAACCATATTACAGGCCGCCAATGGTTGGAGCATTTCCACGGCCTGTTTTCGGGAGGGGAGGGGAATTTGACAACAGAGCACGGTCTCCCTTGGGACTCCCGATGTGGGGGACACCTTCGAGCTCAAGGAGGTCCAATCTGCCATTGCAAGTAATGCGCCTGGCAAGGCGGCAGGTCCTGATGGCCTCCCTGGCGACCTACTATGCCATGACAGTGAGCTTTGGGCCCGCTTCGTTCTCCGGGTCCTGAATCACATCGTGGGCTGTTCTAGATTCGTGGAGGGGTGCCGAGGTGGTGACGATCTACAAGAAGGGGGATAGGTAGGACATTGCCAACTACAGGCTGATTAGTTTAATCGACAAAGTGCAGAAAGTGGTTGGCAGGGTCCTCCTCATGCGATTGAGGTCCTGGATAGATGAAGATGAGATTCTGTCCCATTTCCAGGCAGGATTTAGACAGGGGGTGGGCACGATGGACCAGGTCTTTGGATTTTTTACGATTTATTGGAAATCAGTAACAATCGAAAAAGGTAGCCTTTATTTGGCGTTCATCGATATTAGAACAGCCTTTGACCAGGTCCCTCGTGCCGGGCTTTGGCGGGTCCTGTCCGATTTGGGCATCCCCCCTTGATCTTGGATCCGATTGTGCGCCTGCATGAGGAGAATAATGCCAGAGTGAGGTGGGGCCGACAGGGACACTTCACTGAGAGAGTTATGGTAGAGAGAGGGATACGCCAGGGGTGTGTCTTGGCCCCAACCTTGTTTTCCCTTTTTGTTAACGGGGTGGTGGACTACTTGAGGGAGGATCCTGCCGACGTGCACCTTTTTGCAGATGACATCCTCCTGATCACTTAAAGCCCGATGGGCCTTCAAAAACTGCTGGATCGGTTCAGCCAGTTTTGTAAGTCCAGAGGCTTATGTATAAACACACCCAAAACGAAGCTAATGGCTTTGGCCCCATCTAAGCGCTTTAGAAATACCATCAAGCTGGATGACTCCCCTTTAGAACTAGTCGAAGCTTTTGACTATCTGGGCGTACGAGTCAACAACTTGATGAAATGGAACTCTCACTTGTCAAAGATGTTACTAAATCATAAACGTGTGTCGGGGGCAATAGCAAGACACCAGCGCCTCTCCCATAGCCGACCTGTTGCCCCTGCCATCAAGGTATATGAGGGGAAAGCCCTGCCCTCATCTCTGTACGGGGTGGAACTGTGGGGGTTCGAGAACATCGCAGAGTTAGCGAGATCAGAAAACAAGTTTTACAGGGACCTGGTCTTGCTTCCCCCATCAACTCCTCTGGTCCCTCTCCGTCACGATTTTGGGAGACACTCAATCAGAGATATAGCAAGGCTGCGCCCTCTCTTATTCTGGGTACGCCTCAGAAGGACCCCCGAACTATGCAACTATGCTTCCGGCTTGACAGAATTGCTTCGCATAGACACAGGCCGCAAGATACCCTGGGTTTCAAAATTGAGGCATTTGGTGGGGGACATTGGGCTAGCAGATGCTTGGGAAAGCTAGACTCCACCACCCAAGCAAGTAGTAAAGAAGGCCTATTGGGAGTGGGTGTCCAACGAAGCAAGACGAAATCTGAAACTTGGTTCCCTGACGGAGAAGTTTCTAGACTCCAAGCCCTCCCCCGAATTGGAACCTTTTCTAGATTTCATTGAAACCCCTAGAGATAGGGCATTGTATCTGAAGCTGAAGTTTGGCACACTGCCTCTGAATGCTTTCACTGTGGAGTGGAAACCCTTGGGAGAGAGGGAAGGAGGGTGCCCTGGTTGTGCTTCCTCTACTGAATCCATCCCCCATTTCCTCTTTGCCTGTCCAGCAGATGGCCAGGCGAGACGGAGATGGTTGAAACCCGTGTGCTCTAATTTGGGGATTAAGCACCATAGGGAGGCACTGCGCATTCTTACAACTGACACCTCTGGTCCCAGTGTAGTCTGTGGGATAGCAAAATACTTGGGATGTGCATGGTTAATCAGATCTAAGCTCCTACAGGCGTATCAGTTGTAGACTACAAAGCCCTAGTAATGCCCTCTGTTTTGCTATGGTTTCCATCGAAGTGATAATGTTTTAAAACTCATATTTTTAATGGGCTTTTTAACCCCTTCGATGCTCATGACGGAACGGTTCCGTCATGAGCATCGGTTGAGCTGTGCTCATGACGGAACCGTTCCGTCATGACTACACCCATTTTCATTATGGGTCAGCACCGGGCGGTAAATCGTACCGCACCGATGTGGTTAACTGTTTTTTAAACATTGTTGTTAAATTCTATTTTTGTACTGTATGTATGACAATGCGATAGCTTTCTCTCTTTTAATGAAAAAAAGGGATGTATTTTTGTATTTTAAATTGATGTATGAATTGTTTACACTTTTATGATACATTCTATCGAATAAAGTCATACAACAACAACATTAACAAATCGCCCCTCTCATGTTCATTTAAGATAGCTGAGTTGTGAAAGTTTGTCATTCTAAAAAGTGGGTCATGGTTCTAAACAGTTTGTGTTAAACCGTACTCGGACTCTCTGTTCGGAAAAGGACTAAAGATTCAGGTACCTAGTAGTGCATTATGCTGGCCTTTGAGGTGCTTTGAGACTACAGAGAGTTGGCTTCATAAATAAAGTACATTAAATGACTATCATGAGGGTTTCCATCCTAGAATTGAGATCAATGTGTAGCCCAGAGTGAATTGCATTTATTGAAAATGTTGATTCTTCCATATGCAGTCGTGATGAAAAACAAGCTTTTTAAACACAAGGGTCACAAAAACAAACGGTATAAAAATAGTTGAGTAGCAACCCAAATTAAGAAAGCACTGAAGATAATCTAAATGCCGAATCATTCATGACTTGATACTCGATACTGAGTGTAGGTGAACAATCCATAGTGACGAGAATACACAAAGTTATAAAAAGTCCTTAACAATAGGAGCTGGAAATTTGCAAAAACTAAAATTGAGAGATGGAGAAGTGTTCTGGATTTCCTCAGTCTTTTTTTTTCACAACGTAATTTTATTTTTGACAGCCTCTAGGGACACCAGTAATATACAGGTAATGACAGAGGTGGTGATATCAACATTTCTAGTAGTACGGTAGCATCGTTTGTGAAGTAAACGTCTTACTAAACAACTTTACAACAATAGTGCCATATAAAACTTGCAGGAGAAAAAATAGACTTTAAATACAGGGGACCAATCCATTCAGTTTGAAGACAAATATAATCAACAGACACATACAATCATCTCAACTACTCCTCAATAGCAGAAACAGGAGTAACAGGTTCTAAATATAACCCTGTGTACTCCTCCCACCGTTTTCATATTTTAAAATGTTTCTGGTGGTAACCCCTCTCCTCCCCTCAACTCGCCTGGATTTTACCATGAGCCTGGGTATTTCCAGGCCCATGGTAAAATCCAGGCCTTTTTTCCATATTGCCAGTGACAGCGGGGATTCATCCTTCCATGCCCTGGAAATATTTTGTTTAGCCAAAGTGAGGCCAAGGAATAACAGGTGGCATTTGCATCAATTACCGCCCAAGCCCTCTGTAATGTGCAGTTTGACCAATCGTTGAGAAATGGGGATATATCCCAGTCCAGGACCTCCGATAAACATGTGGTTACCCCTCTCCAAAACCTCAACAGAGTCTTACATTTCCACACCATGTGTAAAAAGGTACCCTCAGTGGCTCCACAGTGCAAGCAGTGTGGGGAGGCAACCATGCCAGAGCGCCACATCTTGTGTTTGGTGTAGTAGGAATTGGATATGTCGCAGACGGGCCGCAATTGCCGCACTGCACGGGGACTCCAATGCCTCCACCCAATCTTCCTCATCTAGGGGACCTAGGTCCAACTGCCACGCGTCTCTAGTTTTATGTAATGTTGTAGAGCTATTGTTCAAGAGTGTGCAATATAGTTTGGTTATTTTATGGTCTCCCAGCTGGCCCATGAAAACCTTAGCTTCTACGGGATTAAAGTGAGGTATATTGGCTTGTTGTGCTAGGTATGGGGAGAATTGCAAAAAACACAGTTGATGGACATAATGTAGAACAACGTCATACATTCACCTCTGTACAAGGATCTGGGCCTAAATCCATCGTTTTTTTGCACTCCACACCACCCTGGGTTAGACACTGGCTATATGCAAATCAGCTCTGACCCTGTGCCTCATGGGAACAGTCCAGTCCGAACTACCAAGCCATGTCTTTCCCAATGGAGTGCAAAAAAACGATGGATTTAGGCCCAGATCCTTGTACTGGGGTGAATGTATGACATTGTTCTACATTCTGTCCATCAACTGTGTTTTTTGCAATTTTCACCCCGAGTGTGCTGGGTATACTCAGACGTGAGTCCCAGGCTCTCCACACCACTGGAGTCAAGCTATCCAGGCTGATGAAGGCTGATAGCCAGAAACCGGTCCTTGGATGCTTGATTCCGGTCTGGGAAAGACATGGCTTGGTAGTTCGGACTGGACTGTTCCCATGAGGCACAGGGTCAGAGCTGATTTGCATATAGCCAGTGTCTAACCCAGGGTGGTGTGGAGTGCAAAAAAACGATGGAGTTAGGCCCAGATCCTTGTACTGGGGTGAATGTATGACATTGTTCTACATTCTGTCCATCAACTGTGTTTTTTGCAAGGTATGGGGAGAAGGCATGTCAAAATTGGAGGTGTCTATAGAATTGTGAACTGGGAATGGCGTAGTCTGTCTGGAGTTCCTAGAAGGACTTTAGGGTCTAACCATGCATATTTGCTCCCACTTTGTCTATCCCCATGGCCTCCCAACCCCGAAAGCCAGACAGCTGTGTCAGCTCTGACAACTGACCGTTTTGCCACACGGTGGGTTTCCGTCGTGAGCCTACCCCAACACCCCATTGTACGAAGTGCGCGTTTCAGATAATGAATACCGTTCTGGTTGCGGGTGGCAGTTCCCTAAGCGTCGGCGCAGAATACAGGACCGTATGTAATGACTTGGCGCCCAGCAGCCAACGTTTGACCGCATATGCTGGGTCTCCTCTGTCACCATTACACCAATCACCAATCGTTAAGAACGAGAAGGTGTAGAGCTGCGTGATAGGCCTGGACATCTGGGTTGTCGATGCCACTGCAGTATGTGAACTGGAAGCAGGTCCTCAAAGCTACTCGTACCCCTCCCCCACAAAGGAACCGGGGCAGAATTGCATTCAGTTGACGAAACCAAGTTGGCCGTATTAGGTACGGGTGGTTCGGGAGCTGATATAGGAGGCGGGGCAAGAAGACCATTTTAAATATGGCAGGACTGCCAAACAGGGACAACGGCAGATGAGACCACAGACGGACCTGGTCTCCTATCTGTGCCCACAGTGGGGCCAGATTTATGTCCCATGCAATAGACTGGGACGCCAAGAGAAACACCCCCAAATATTTGAAGACATCTGGGTCCACCGCCACCTCCCGCGACCATCCGCTCAACGGATCCCCCCCCCCACCCCACGCAGTGGCCAGAGACAGAATTTGCCCCGATTCATGAAGAGGCCAGAGGTGTCACCAAAAATGTGCATGATTCTGAGTAGGCGCGGGCCAGTCCTATCGGGCCGCATGAGGAAGAGCAATATGTCAGCCGCATAAAGCGCTACACGGTCCGACACCTCCAACAACCACTCAAAGCCATGGACATGGGCATCCATTCTCACCCAGGACGCCAACGGTTCCATGGCCAACGCAAAGAGGTATGGGGAGAGGGGACATCCCTGACGCGCTCCCAGGCCAATAGTAAAGGTTTCAGATGCGAAGTCATTCACCCGGACTGATGCCGTGATGTCGGTATATAAAAGGCATATTCATTTTAGTGGATGAGGGCCAATATTTAGGCGGCTAAGTAAAACAAATAGGTAGATCCAACTGAGGGAATTGAAAGCCTTATCAATATCCACAAGGAGGAGTGTGACCGGCCCTTCAAGTCGGTCGGCGGCAGCTATGGCATTGTGTACGTGCTGAATATTATACTGTGTAGCGCGGCTAGGCATGAAGCTTGCCTGATCAGTGTGGACTCAGTCCATAATATGGGGAACCAAGCAATTGGCGATTGTCTTGGCCAATAGCTTAGCTTCAACGTTGAGAAGCGATATCGTGCCATACGACGAATAGTGTTCCGGCGGTTGGCCCGACTTCAGGAAAACAACTATCTCCGCGTGTTTCCAGTCTGGCGGAAGACAGCCGTCCTCCACAGCAGCTCGAGAGCCGCAAAATATGGTTTCATCAATTGAGACTGGTGTTTTTGAAGAAATTCTCAAGGTAAGCCATTTGGGCCAGGTGCCTTCCCTGAGCGCATATCCAATAATGCTGTTTGCAGTTCCTCAACCAACAATGGGACGTCTAGTGCCACTCGCACAGTGTCTGAGAGAGTCCGCGGGGGGAGATCTTCAATGAACTTATGAACATTTTCTGCAGGTAGAGTATCTCAGGGGCATATAATTCTGTGAGGTACTTGGCAAAGCAATCTGCAATTTGCGAAGGGTCTTTGGGTATTTTCAGGTAGCGAGTCAGTAGAGTCTAGCTTCATCCAGCAGCTCACTGGCATATGTTTGCTGTGTACTCAGCAGCTGTCTGCGTGCCACCCCCCTTCTCTCCCTTACATCTACCCTCTAAGTTAATCAGTTGGGCTTCGGTCTGCAATAGTTTCTTGTGGCGCTGTCGACGCCTTGCGGCGCAGAAAGCAAAGTCCGCCTCCCTAAGTGTGGGTTTCATAGTTTCCCATAGAATTATAGGGGAGTCTACCCTGCCAGTGTTATGTGAAAAATAGTCAGTGAGGGATGTATGAATGTACGACCAGTACTGCTTGTCCTGCAGCAGCCATGGCAATAGCCGCCATCTGAACTGGTAGCGCCTAGGGTCTAAGGACAATTGCAAGGATACTTGCGAATGATCCGACTAGCCCCGGGGTAGAATATTGGCGGACATTAGCCGTTGGTCATCGGTTGTGGATATAAATATGTAAGGGATGTGGGAGAAGGACTTCTGTACCCCAGCGAAATATGTGTATTCGTGACCTGCGGGGTGTAGCGCCCTCTAAGAGTCGATCCACCCCATCCCCTGAATCAAGGGCAGCAGTCTAGATTCTCGGACCGCTGTCACCTGCTCCGTGCTGCGACATCTGTCTCTCACTGGGCATAGTACATCATTCCAGTCTCCTCCCACTATTGTTAGGCCGGATGGGATCTCAGTCCAGACCGTGGTCAAGCGCTCCACAAGGTTCCACGCAAGGAACGGAGCATAAATACATCCTAGAATGAGGGGTTCCCCATATAATGTCCCATAGATCACTATGAATCTGACCTGTGGGTCTGACCATGTCTTACAGTGGGTAAATGGGATGCTGCGATGTATGAGGATTGCTACACCGCGGGAACCTCTAGTGAACCCAGAATAAAAGGTTTGAGCAAATCCAAATCTTGCCCAGCATGGTGTCTTTGTGCCCAGTAGGTGGGTCTCTTGGAGAAGTAGGACTTTCTCTTTATAGCATTTGGCCTGTCGGAGCACGGCACCCCACTTGATCTTGTCTACACAGGTGTTCCAACTAAGGATCCGAAGTTCCCGCCTTCCAGATCTCATCAAGCTTGACGTCATGTCTGGTATTGGGGCATAGGGACAAATGTAAATACCTGAATGGCTAGAGCAACACGGAGACTATGTGTGCAGTATCTGGTAATGGCACTGATAAAACACAAGAACTTCCCTTGTAATCCCTAACCAATCTCCCCACCCCAATACCTCATAAACACTGAAGTATCTATTGCGGCATGATGTGTCCCCAACGGGGGGTAGAAGCAGCATGCAGGCAAAGGATCCCTGATAAGAGTTTCCTGTACATATTAGAGTCTAATGACAGGGGAACTTATGTATAGTTGTAGCTTGATTGTTTATGTCATCCGAATTGTTCAGGTTTAAGGTAGTTGGAGATCTCGGCAGGATATCAGTTTGGAGGCTGCACGTTCCGGATGATCATCCGACATTCGCCTACTGGACTTGCTGCGAGCTTTAGATAGTTTTTTGGAACGCGATCGGCGACGCTGCTTGCCAACCGCTCTGGGCGATCCACGTCCAGGCCTCCCTCATGAGGAGTCCGAATCAAGTCTGGGTGGAGTTTGGAGTTTGATCTTCACGGTTTTGTCCATCCAGCGAAAAACCTCCACCGGTGTCTCGAAGAAATGTGTACGTGACTGGTAGGCCACCCTCAGGCGGGCTGGGAACAGCAGGGAATATTGGATTTTAAGACCACAAAGATGAGCCTTAGCCTGCACGAATGATTGTTGGCGCTGTTACACCAGCCTGGTGTAGTCTGGAAAAATCATGATATGCTGAGAGGCAAATGTAAGGGTTGCTTTCACTCTGGCTTGCTGCAAAATAACATCTCCGTCTTTGTTATTAAGAAGCCTCGCTATTATTGGTCGAGGACGAGCGCCCAGCGGTGGCTTCTGCAGCAGCGCACGATGTGCGCGCTCGATTATGAAGCACGGAGAAACTATACCATGCGGGAGCAACTCCATGAGCCACTGAACGGGGAAATCTTCCATGCTGCCTCCTTCGCAAACCTCAGGGAAGTCAACGAAGCGGAGATTGTTTCTGTGGGCGCGCCCTTCTGCACCTTCTACCTGAGCCGCCAGGCCCCTCATAAGTGTCTCTGGGGTAGTTACCTGTTTTTGGAGTGTAGTCACTGTGCCCTCCACCACTGAGATCTGAGATTCTGATTCTGTAATGCGCTGCTTTTCTGAAATCTTGTCTGAGCAGCATAACGACGGAGCCCCCAGCGCCAATCCCGGCCTCCAGCATTTCCCTGGACTGCGTGATTGCCACCATCAGTGCCGCATTGTCCTGCATGGCCGCCCCCTGGTCGCCCAGTGCCGGGGCCGCCACTCCAGTATACTTGCCCAGCGTGCTTTGCTTAGTTGATGTGCCAGGTGGCCTATCTTTAGCCATGGTATACTGTAGGGAAATAGGGGCTGGTCTGGATGCGGATCCAAAGATATCCCGGTGTTCCACACTTCGGTAAATCATTAACTCCAGTTGCTCGCTGCAATGAGCCCTGATGGGGGGAGGCGGCAAAGGGGGGTACTGCGCCCACAAGTCAGGTCAAACCTCGTTTAACCGTTTCCGTAAGCTGGGCACCCCCACCTTCCGTTGCAGGCGCCAATCCACAGCCCCAAGGCCGTGTGTTTCTGATGGGCAGGCCGTCCAGAGCGATCTCCCAAGCGGAGTTCTCAATGCAGCCGATACCAGGCACTCCACTTGAGACCCACCCAGTCCAGGAGTCCCCAGCACATCCACGACCAGGGAGAGGGGTATACTCGCACCACGCCACACTGCGGCCCAGTCTGACCAAGAAGGTCTTGAGGGATATTGTGGTGCAAGACCAAAGGTATGTCCGGTAGTTTACCCCCAGCACAGCAGCAAAGGGTGGATGTCCCCTTGCATCCACCCTACGTCAGGCCCCCAACCGGCACTACTTTGTCGCTAGCCATGGCCCGATTTTCCCGCCAAAAATCATGCACGGCTCAAGGTACGCCTCATCATTTTCAGCGCCCTCACTCAGCACCAGCCACTTTGCCCTGGCGGGCACAGCACAGCGCAGGGGCCCCTGCACCACCACCACAGCTGCCCGCACCTCCATCATCCTCAGTCCAGATTCAAGGGGATCCCAGTGTAAAGTATACTTCTGGAACCAGCGTTGTTTAAATAGAAAATTTATTGAAGTAGAAATGACAACACACCATACGACAGGAGTGCTCCATGCAGGTCGCTAGCTGGAACCTCAATAAATATAACTGTCACTGTCAACTGTCAGATAGAACCTCTCAGCTGTGAACATTCCAGCTGATGACCTAACCAGGCTTGCGCGAGGGCAGGGTCGCCTGAGGTAAGGGAAAGAATGCCTATAGGATCTCCTTTTCTTAAGGAACCCCAAAAAGGGAAGCTATAAAAACTAAAGGATACACAGTAAAAAAGAGGATTAACTATTCGGAAACAAAGTCTTTATATTTGCTTGGTTTCATTACGCTGCAACCATATCTACTGGTGCTGCATGCTTCCTCAATAATGTCTCTCTCTGGAATAAGTCGAGACTCTGAAGTACTGTTACTATCTGAACACAGGGTGCTAACTGTCTCTCTTGTGATAAGATCTCTCTTCTCAGCAATAAGTTCCAATGCATCCTGTTCTTCCTCAGATACAGTAATACTACTAGCACAAGGTGATACTTCTGAAGTACCAGTGCTCAGGTCTCTGTATTCGCCAATTGACTATTAGTTCATGGTCAGGACCGTCACTAGTTCCATTGCTGCTAGATTGCATAGGTGTGCTATCTCCTTCTCCGTCAGATTCAGATGCTTCATAGAGCAACTAGTCAAAGTTGGCATTAATACCAACATCCTCCTCTTTGTCCTTGAGCTGCCGTTTTGTGGTGTCTTGATTGATAATGCGTCCGCTGGTGTCCACATCAGATCTGGCACAAACAGAAATTTCGGAGGCATGCCACACCCTCCCACCGCTGAGAAGTGCAGAGTTACAAAATACTTTTTCTACTATTAACGGCGCTGTAAACCTATTCTGTCCTTTTTCGATGTGGTCACTCATTCTGACCCTCACTCTATCTCCTTCTTTGATGTTGATTTATTTGCAGTCATGTTAAATGTCAAATTTCACTTTGCATGCTTTTTGTGCTTCTTGGATCCTCTTTCTGACCATTTCCACCGACCAATCTGCTCTCCTAGCTGTTTTAAGCCATCCTATATTGTCTTTTGATAAGGGTGTCCTGCCTCTCATGATTTCAAACGGGCTGTAATGTGTTTTCTCCCCTGGTGTTATCCTGTAAGCCCAAATCATTTGGTTCACTTCCTTCCTCCAACATTTTTCATTGTTGTTTGCCAATTGAATGGTGCCTTTTATTACCCTATTAACTTTTCCACAGCACCGTTTCCAGCAGGGTGGTACACGGTTCTGGGTTTGTGGATAATACCATTCCGGTCTAGGAACTTTTTAAAGATATCTGAAGTAAACTGACTTCCGTTATCGCTTACAATAGTTTTAGGTATACCTTCTCTTGTGAAGGTCCATGAAGGCTTCGACCTTCCTGCAAACTTTGATTTCAAACCACTTAGAGAAGTGATCTACCATGACCAACATATACACTTGTTCCTCCTGGAACCTTATAGGTCCCATTATATCAATACCCACTCTCTCCCATGGCATATAGGGGCAGTTCAAAGGTTGTAGAGGGGGTTTGAGAGTTATCTGAGTTTTGTCAGAGTTCTCACACTGTATGCAGCTTCTTACTGCTCTTTAAATTTCAATATCACAACCTGGCCACCAATACCAACTCTTGATTCTCTGTTTAGTTTTGTTAATCCCGAAGTGTCCCTCCTGGTAAATGTTGAGTATTATTTTTCTTAACATAACTGGGGGTATGACTTTGCCTTGTCTCAAGATGAGTTTACCTTCTGCGGACAACTCATTTATCAGTTCCCAGAACGGCCTTAACTCTATTTTTACTCTTTTCTTACTTGGCCATCCTTCTACAATCAGTTTATGAACTTCTTGTAATGTTCCATCTTTCAAGCACTCATTCTGCCAAGCCTCTTTCTGTATGCTAGGGAACTCCTCATTGATGCTGGCAACACAGAATTCTTCTTCCTTTACTCCTCCCTCAATGTTTTGTAGGGGTAGTCTGCTAAGGAAATCTGCAACCACATTTTTGGCTCCAGGTAAGTATTGCACGTGGTAATTGTAATCCAAAAGTCTGATTGATAGACGTGCCTGTCTGGGTGACGCATTGTATAATCCTTTAACTGTGAGTACTTTAGTCAGTGGTTTGTGGTCACAATGTAATATGATCCTTTTTCCCCAAATGTACTGGCGGAAGTGTTCCAGTCCCCACTCGCAAGCTAAAGCTTCTTGCTCAATACCGGAGTATTTTTCCTCAGTAGGTGTTAATGAGCGAGATGCAAATGTGATGGTGACCTGCTTACCAGTGCTTTCAACTTGTGTGAGGACAGCTCCAATACCCCTTCTGCTAGCGTCAGTAGTGACCACACAATTAAGATCAGTATCACACCCTTACAGGGGTTAAGCATTACACATTTCCTGCTTAAGGTCCTTAAAACTCTCTTCGCAACTCTGTGACCACTCAAACTTTTTCTTAGACTTTATAAGTGTTCTTATGTTATAAGTTTTCACTGAAAAGTGCCTTAAAATTTTGAGTAGTACTCCACTAGTCCTAAAAATACCCGAAGTTCCTCCTTGTTCTGTGGAACTGGAGCATCCCTGATAGCTTTGAGTAGTTCGTTCTTGGGTTTTATCTCCTCTGGTGTTATTTCATGACCTAGGTAGGGGACAGTTTTATTACTGATCTGCATTTCTTGCACTCTGCTGTCATACCGCACTTTTCCAAGATTTTTAATACCTGTAACAGTCTATGGTCGTGATCATTCTGATCTTTCTCATCACAAGAATATTATCCTGAAAGATGAGCAACTTTGTGACCCCTTTAAAAATGTCCTGCATAAGTATTTGGAATAATGCAGCAGCTGACGCTAAACCAAAAGGTACTTTTTTGAACCTCTAACACCCAAATGGTGAGATAAAGGTGGTGAGGTGTCTGCTTTCAGGAAGCAAAGGTAACTGGTGGTATGCTGCAGCTAGGTCAATGGTAGAGGAAACTGTCATGTCTTTCGTGAGGGAAAGCATCTCGTTAATATTTGGTAGTGGGTATTGGTCTATGAGGATATTTCTGTTGAGGTAGCGCAAGTCCATGCATAACCTCAACTTACCATTGGGTTTCCTTGCGACAACCAAAGGTGCCACCCATTCAGAAGATTCTATTGGTTCAACAATGTCTGCTCCGAGCAATTTGTTGATTTCTGTTCTTACCTCCTCCCTGAGTGTTAACGGAATGTGTCTTACCTTGTGTAAACAGGGAACAGCATTATCTTTTAGTTAATTTTGTGTTGAAATCCCTTCAATTTTTATATTGTGTCATTGAATACTTTTGGAAACTTGTCAGCCAGGTTAGTACTTTTTATCATCTCCTGCTGCATGACTAGTACAGGTTCTGAACTATTGGGGTTTAGGGTAATACCCAATTTTCCCTGGTCCTTCCATCCAAATACAGAAGGACCAGCTGCAGAGGCGTACAACTTGCTGATAATTTCTCTCTCTTTCAATGTAAATGTAAGTTCCCTGAAACCCATAAGCTCAATAGGTTTCCCCGTGAATGTTTTAAGTGTAATATCAGGTGTTTCCATATCCCTTCCTAAAGTATGTTGGAATTTGTCTCTCCACACATCACGGTTAATTATTGCGCAGGGTGAACCAGAGTCAGCAACTATCTCAATGCTCACTCCTATTTCCACCATGCACATGGGTTTTTTTCTTTTTACCTTTCTCTTTTTCCTCATTTTCTGTTTCCTCAGTCACATTGAGCACACACAAGTTGTACTCTGAGTCATCCGAAGAGTTCTGCTCATCTTCATCCTCTTTCACTACAAATTTTACTTTTGCTTTCATTTTCCTTTTACAAGCTTTTTGAAAATGCCCCTCTAGTCCACATTGTGTACACTTATTATTCCTAGCTGGACATTTCCAGTCGTTCGCCAAATGCTTATTGCTACCACAACGGTAACATTTTAATTGCGCAAAAGTTTTTACCCCTCCTTTGTATCCTGACTCTTCAGTGTCTTTACTCTCATGAGCCATAAACTTCTTCTTGCTTCCGCTTATTTTAGCCTCTACACTTTCTTCTTCTGTTTTTGTTTTATTCTCATTGATAATTGCTTTCGCACATCTACCAGTCAATTCAGCTTTCTTCACAATTTCAATTATGAATGAATGAATGAATTCTTTTTATTGTTTGGTTACTCAAAACCATTACATTAAAAACAAAATACAAGGTTACAAAGTTACAAAAATTAAAACCAAGGGAGTTTGTGCCGCCCTGGGGGCTGTGGTTACGATGAGTAAGGTTCATGTTGAGGCATGGGTCTGCAAAGTCACTATAAGGGCAGGCCCTCCGGGGCCATCAACAAGGATCGTGTCTGGTGAATGAACTTTCCAAAGGAGGCCATGTGCTTTACCGTTGTCAAGGTGTAAAGATGGATGGTCGCCTCCTTTGCGGTGCGGGTTCCTGATTGTCTTAGAATTGGCCTGAGATAGAGACGGTGGGCCATGCGCAGGGCCGGGCAGCAGAATAGTAGGTGAGCCAGTGACTCACGTTTGTACCTGCAGAGCCTACATTCCCGAACTCCTGAGCCGACCGTGCCGAAGGCATATAGTTCTTTGAGAGGCAGCGGATGTAGTCTGTAGGCTAGGATCTTATGAAGGGCTGCGCGGCCCATGGCCTGCTTAAGATGGTGTTTGGGATTGTGCAGGATGTGCGGTAAGCACAAGGACTCATGAAGGTCTTTTTTTGCCAGCGACTCCAGGTCCAGTTCTCGTGACTGCGCGCGCACTTGTTTTTTGATGGAGTGTTTGATGGCGGTGTAGCTGACATTTTCGGGATTCCAGGACTCTATGGCGAGATTGAGATGGTCCTTCGCCGCCTTGAGAGTTGCCGACCAGGGATTCCCTGGATCTCTGAAGATACAATACAGGGCTGCCTTAAGTGTGTTCTCCTTAGCCGTCGTTGTTAGAAAGTAGTATTTGCTTAGGGCGGCCATCTCTTCCAAATATTGCTGGTTGAGTGAGAACTCCAAGCGGACGAGAGTGTTTCTGATACACCTCGGAAGATGAAATAGTCTCTTGTATGCTCTGCAGTGAATTTTTTCTAGATCTTTATGCAGTTTGCCTGGAAATGCCTGGAGAGCGTAATTTAGGGCCGGCATTAATTTTGCTTTGAGTACTCGTTGGATGGCCATTGAAGACGGGCTATATAAGGAGGCGTGTAGCTTGCAAATAGCGTAGGTTATAGTTTTGCCTTTGCCTTGGATGATCTTTAGGTGCGCGCTTGAGAGCCCCGACTCCTGGAAGCAAATGCCCAAGTAAGTGTACCGCTAAGTACTTTCCAGCAAAAGGCGGCAAGCCTCCATTTTAATGATTTTTTCTTTGGGTACTTTCCAAAGATGATGACTGGACTTGGATGGATTTGCTGCAAGCTTATTTTTATCGTTGTATACGGCAAGTGCCGTCAGCGCCTTTTGTAGCCCAATTCTCGTGTGGTCCAAGAGCACCAGGTCGTCGGCGTATTGCATGAAGTGAATTTTTGTCCCGCCGTTCTTAGGGATGAGCAATGCTGCCCCAGTCAAGGCTCTCTCCATGTCCGCTGTGTATAAATTGAATAGCAGTGGGGCTAGCACGCACCCTTGTTTTAGACCTCGGTCCGTATTGATCTTTGCGGAAGCATGGTCCCTCGAGAGTTTGATTCTTACCCACGTTTTGTGGTACAAGGATTGGATCGCCTGCACGATCTACCCCGTCAAACGCCGCTGAATAGTCAATAAAGCAGGCGAATAAGGGGGGGTCTTCTGCATGTCCGCGCGTGGTGGACCACATAAGAAAGTGTAGTGATGTTATCGACTGTGGCGGACCCTGGTCTAAATCCGGTTTGGCAGAATGGGAGGAGACCTTCAGCGTTCGTCCAGTCTGTAAGGTCCCTCAAGATGGCACTGGCTTAAGCTTTTCCCTCGATGTCCAGAAGGGCGATCAGGCGATAGTTTGATGGTTCAGATTTGGGGCCCTTTTTGTGGATTGGCTGTAGGAGCGAGCCTCTCCATGAATCTGGAACATCCCCCAGGAGCCAGCATTTAGTGTACAGGTGGGTCAGGGTTTTGGACCAGAAGTCGATGTTTGCCTTAAATAGGTGTCCAGGAAGGCCGTTGGGCCCCAGGGCACCATTTTGTCTGAAATTTTTTAGAATTTTGGACACCAACAGTTTTCCCGGCGGGGCAGTCATCTCGGTGGTTGGGTCTAAGTCAGCTCCAACGTTAGATGTTTCAGTTTGCTTGGTGGCGGGGCCGTTTTCGATGTAAAGGGCTTTTACGTGGGCGGCCCAGATGGGAGCCTCAAGGGAGTTTTCTCTGTGGTTTGTGCCTCGTCCCAGGGTGCTTAAGTAGTGCCAAAACTCCTGCGATTTTCCTGGGCTCAGCAAATCAAAGATTTTCAACCATTGTGCTTCGCAATGGTCTCGTTTTGCCTCCCAAACCTTCATGGAGTGACTTTTGCTGGCCTCTTGAAGTTGTTTCTTCATTGGGCTTGTGCCATTTTTGTGGAAAAGTTTGCGTTTCTTGCTCAGTTGTTTGGCGCTGATTTTGATTTCCGCCTTGTGTCCATATGTAGGTGGGGAGTCCCTGTTAAATGTGCTGTTTGAGGTTCCACGAAGGATCGCAGCAAGGGTCCCAGTGATGGCATTCCAGGTGGCTATTGGGCCCTTTTTCTGTTCATTCAGTGGCCAGCCTGGCCACTGGTTTGCCCAATTGTTAAAAGTTGTGATTGAGGTCTGTACCCATTTGATTCTTCTAGGCAACTTTGTCAGTTCTTCGCCGTTAGATGCTCCAATGTATTCAAGCCTTTGGCGAGTGTCCGCTATGAGATTCAATGTGATGGTTAAGGCAGCGTGGTCGCTATCACTGCGCGGATGAACTGTGAAGTTTGACATAAGAGGTTGTAGTTTTTCACTTAGGATGATGTAGTTGATCGTTGTTTGGTTGTTATATGTAGGACCGACAAAGGACCCTGGGCTGATCTTTAGGAGGACCGAGTGCGCTGTCGCCAGCTTATACGTTTTTAATAGATCATTCAGAGCAATGGTGGCCCCAGGCTGATGTCGTTGTGTGGTTAATATCCCTATGTTATGGATATTGAAGTCACCAAGAATGATGCATTCCAAGGCCGGGTATTGGAGCATTAAGGACTCAAGGTGGGTTGTCAACGTGGCCAAGTTGGATATGGGCCCATGTGGATTGTGGTAGAGGTTAATTAGTAAAAACGCAAAGTTTCCATTTGTCAGGCGGCAGCCTTTCAGGATGCCCGCCTGGAGATTGTCCAGGAGATTGGGAATTCCCGCGAATTCCAGGTTGAGTGAATGCTTTATGTAGACACATATCCCCCCCGACGGTCTTCCGAATATGTTAGGCATTTTTGCAGGTTTTCCATATTCTGCGTATCCTCTTATTGAAAGCGGGTGGAGCTGCCAGGATTCTTGTATGCAGATGATATCTGCCTCTTCCATGAATGTCACAGCATTTTTATTAGGAAGCAGCCTCCTGAGCCCTGCGACATCCCAAGTCATGATTTTCAGGCGATCCGGGGGCGGTCCCTGTCTGGAGGTTTTTGTTGAGCGATGGTCGTATTGAAGAGGGGTTGGCCCGAGGCATCGTGGCTGTGTTAGGATCTTGAGTTTAGTGCTAGCGGCAGCCAGGACCAGTCTTTACTCGCGCGTCCCAGGGTTGCGCATGTGCGTGTACCCTGATTCGGGTTAGTTGTTATTTTAATTGGGGTACTGATGGTTGGACCAGTTTTTGTGGCACCTTTGGACCCCTGGAGGATGGGGGCCACGTGTGGCGCGTCAGTGGTGTGGGCATGCAGGCGTGAGTTCCCTCCGATTCGCTGATCTGTGTTTCCCATCTGGAAGTGCGCGGTGTGAGTTTTTAAGATGAGGGGGTATTTTTGTGCGCGCATAGGTTTTATTTTTATGCCCCAGCTTTCCAATAACTTGTACTGGCTTTTCAGAGCCTCGGCTATGTGCGGGCTCACGAAGGTTAACTCCGTGGGTTCGTTTTTCTCCTCCGCATCTGGCGGGAGGAAGGAGATGGTTTCAATGTCTGTGGTTTTTGTTCCCTCCATCCCTGGGATGTTTGCAAAAAGTGTTAGTAGATTACTGCGGTTGAGAATATCCCACGTCCCCTGGGAGACATAGTCGGGGTACAACGTTATTTTCCGATCCTGGGGGTGGTTTATTCGGCAGACTGAGTCTGCCCCATGGCCGCCTGTTTGTGGTATCTGTGCTGTGTCTGGTGGACTGTCATTTGAATGCCTGTTTAATCCCAATGGCCCCAATGACAGCCGGTGGACCTCCATCTGTGACAAGCTGGGGGTGCTGATGGTGAGTGGCGGGTGTTCAATTTCCCTGAGGTCTATGGCAATCAAAGGCGCTTGAGACGCGCGGCCCATCGTGAACATAGATAAAGCGGTGACCTTACTTGTTGGAGGGGTTTCTCACCTTTGGCCCACAGTGCGGCTTGTATGTTGGAAATGACAGCACACACAACTATCCCTAATGAAATCATTGTGCATGTTTTCAAATTTGAATGAGAGTGCTAAGTTCTTTAAAGCGGAAACATAGTCCTATATACTCTTCTCTTTACCTTGTTTCCTTCTGTAAAATGTATATCTTTGTACAGCAACACAGACTGTTGGTTTATAATAACCATCCAAGTCCTCCATTGCCTCAGTAAAAACATTCCTTTCTCCTTCTCGCACTTTTTTAGTAATGTTGTTGTACACTTTTAAACCGCCTGCCCCCAAACAATGTAGTAGGATTTTGTTCTTTTCCTCAGGTGGTAGCAGTTCATCTGCTTTATAGAAAGTAGATATATAGTTATAAAAGTACCCTCTCCATTCTTCCCATTTAACCTGAGGTACTCCTGCGCCCTTTAAAAATGCTTCTGGAGGCTGTAAATTGTAAAAGTTCTCTGAAGCCATGTTGTAGTACTAACTTTAAAGGTTCAACCGGTTTTAAAATGCCAAAGTACTAAGTCAAAGTAGTTTTGTACCAACGTTATTTTTTTCCCCTTTAAGCTGCCTTTATAAGTGTTTCAAATAATATTTAAACTGTACTTCGCACACCTCATATTCATATTACTTAAAGCGCTCTCACTTGTATTGTATTCCTGCAAGATTGAGTTGCTTCTTCTTCTTTGTAGCGTGTGCCACTGAAGAGGTAAATTCTCCTGTGCAGCACTCGTAGAGTACAAAATTAAACAATTTCTTATCCAAAATGGTGGCGCATACGCTTCCTGTGCGTAAGAATAAAGACTAGAATGTAAATCTCTTTTTCAGTTTCAAAATGGCGCCGTGTACGTCACTGACGCACCTCAAGCAATTCTATGGCAGGACGGAGGCTCCGATTATGCTTTCTCAATTCCTTTACTGAACAGCAGCCAATCAGCACAGTAAAGTAAAAACACAGACTACGTTACCTATAAACCCTGGGCAACCATAGAGTCCACAAAGTATAAATAATGAGATAGAGGTGACAACTTCCTCTTTCTTTGCTGCTTCGCAGCCAGTTAAGTGCTTTTTGCATTACTCCTTTCATTATTATCACATTTGGCTTACCGCTTTATTTGCTTAAATAATTGCTTCTTGCTGGTATTATTGTTGCGCTGTGTGCGTATTTTCACGTTTGGCTTGCCGCTTTGTTTGCTTAAATTATTGCTTCTTGCTGGTATTATTGTTGCGCTGTGTGCGTTTTCAGCCTGTTTTAAGCGCTTTTGCGGCGCGTCTTCATTACTAAACCGGCACCTGTGCCGGTGCTTGGGGAGCGTGTGCGGCACCTCCCGACAGGGTTATTTGCTTAACCCGTTCTTCTTGTGGAGCGGGAGCGGAGCTGGAAGGACGCGCGTGTCTCGCGCACCCTTCCTATTCGGCAGCGGCTGTTCGCGCATGCGCGACGGTTTGTTTACACGTCTCGTCGAGCGTGTACTTCACAAACGCCGCCTGTGCCTCAGCCTGACGAGAAGTGAATGCTGTATTCAGCGCGCCCTAATTGCTGCCGTTTGAGCTCCCTTACGCCCTCTGACAAGTTCAAAGTTAGGGGGTTGTACAATATTGCATAGGCTTTGCCTAGAGTGGGGAAAATAATAATTTTTCTTCTATTGTTTGTGCAAGTCTGCTCCCTCCACATTCAATTTATTAATTTTCACAGGGTCTCCCTGTATTCCTCAGACTTGCGCTAGGGGTACCACTCCCCCAATTACTTGGCTTTGCCTATTAATTGTTTAACCTTCATTGGGCATTTCTTGGCAGACATTGTCGCCATGGCAGAATACTGCGAAGAGGAAGGTTATGACTATTATGAGGAGGAGGAATCCTCTACTTCATTTGATGACTTTATGGGCCAAGCGCTTTGTCAGGCAATTGCGCCTCTGAAGAAACATCTGGCAGATTATGCTGCGCAGCACGGCTGGGTGCCTCCTTCCTCTGGGCGTTCCAAAAAGTCGCCTAAAAATCCTCATTCCAGCCATTTTGCGAAACTTGCTAAAACCCTTTCTGCTCCTTCTGCAAAGAAGCGCAAGGTGTCCTCTCGTTCAGATCCTCCTTCTGATAAGGATGACGGTACATCCTCATCTTCTTCCTCCGAGCCTTCTAAGCCTCCTCCCTCCAAAAAGTCGTGGAAAGAACATTATGTTGATGCTACTACTTCACCGCAATTGTTGACCTTCAACCCCTCTGACATTATCCACCCTCACTCTTCTTCTTGGTTGCCTTCCCCCGAGGTGGCTCAATACATTCAATCCCACATCCGTCATCCCTTTGACAAGGATGTGAGAGCGCGTTTGCGCTCCGAGTGCCCACGTCCCGACTTAGCAGACAAGCTGGCATCCACTCCTGATGTTGATCCTACAATGATCACTTACATGAGGAAATATTCAAAGGACCCTACCAAAGGTTTGGATAGATCGTGGCGTATGTGCCAAGATAAGCTTTTAGATCTCTTGGGCCCCCTCACTAAAATTCTGGACTTGGGATACCAAGCCAAAGAATCCGGTACCCTTATTGACCCCGATGAGCTGGTCGGCTTGTCTCAACGGGCTGTCTGTATGCTTGGCAACGCCAACTGTGCCTTGTCCACTGAGCGCCGGCGCTCCATCTTAATGAAACTGGATCCAAGACTTACGGATTTGGCTTCCTCGGAGTCGGGCCCTCTAGCACAAGGTTTACTTTTCGGCGCACCATTTCTGAAGGAGCTGACAAACTTTGTTTCCACCTTTAGCGGCCTTGACAAGGCCCAGTCTAATTTGAAACGGGCATTCCCTCTGGTTTTTGGCAGGGCCGGTTGAAGGGGACGTTCGTCCGGCCGTGGTTCCGACAACACTCCCCAGCGAGGGAACAAGTCCCAACGAGGCGGTCAACAGCAATACTCCTCAAACAAGTCTTCTTTCTACCCCTCTAAGAGAAGTAGAGGGCAACCTGGCAAAGGTGGATTCTCCGGAGGTCATGGAGGACGTCAAGATTCTTCCCCATCAGGTGAGCTTGATTCCAGCTTCAACTGTAATTTTGGGGGGCAGGATTCAATATTTTCTAGACAATTGGCGTTTGATCTCAAACGATGCCTGGATACTGGAGACGGTGCAAGGGTACAAAATAGAATTTTACTCTCACCCTCACCAAGATCTTCGGCCTCGCCCCCTTGTTTTTTCCCGACAAGACCAGGAGTTCATCTCCACGGAAGTCTCTTCTCTTTTGACAAAAGAAGCCATCGTTCTCACTTCTCCTCATCCCCAGGGTTTCGTCAGCAATGTTTTTCTTGTGGAGAAAAAGGGGGAGGATCTCGTTTAGTCCTCAATTTGAAGGACTTCAACAGCGGAGTAGTTTATCGCCACTTCAAGATGGAGGGCATTCATCTTCTGCGAGACCTTCTTCAAGAAGGAGATTGGCTGGTTCGTCTGGACCTAAAAGATGCTTATCTGTCAGTCCCGATTTATGCTCCTCATCGCAGATACCTTCAGTTCCAATGGTTGGGCAGTTGGTACGAGTACAAGGTTCTTCCTTTCGGCCTGTCCTCCGCTCCGTGGTGCTTCACGAAGCTCCTTCGTCCAGTGATGGAGTCTTTGAGGTCACGCGGAGTGCGTCTTATCGTCTATCTAGACGACATTCTCCTTTTGGCTCAATGCCCTGTTCTTCTTCATTCTCACTTACACTGGTCCATAGACCTTTTGCAATCTTTGGGTTTTCTTATCAATCCCCTGAAGTCCGACTTTTCTCCATCCCGGTCGATGTCTTTCCTGGGTTTTCAAATAGACTCTGTCTCTTGTCAACTCCTTCTTCCAGGTCAGAAAATAAGGTCCATCAAGAGGGACTTGAGGTCGTTTCTTGCACAACAGACTGTCTCGCTAAGGTCAGTAGCCAGGATTGAAGGTCTCTTATCGTCTTCCATCCAGGCGATCTTTCCGGGCCCTCTGCATTATCGGGCTCTTCACCGCCTCAAAATACATCATTTGCAGAGGGGTCTTCGGTATTCCGATCACATCCTCCTGTCGTAGGATGCCAGGACGGAGATGATGTGGTGGTTGGACCACATGGAATCCTGGAACGGCCGGGCTCTGTTTGGGAGGACTCCCGATGTTGTGATAGAGTCCGATGCCAGCCTTTGGGGCTGGGGAGCCCGTTCCGGTTCGGTGTTGACAGGGGGTCGTTGGTCCCCAGAAGAACTGTCCCTACACATCAATTGCCTGGAGCTGCTGGCGGGCTCCTTTGCGATTCGATGTCTCTCCCCGCAGAAAACGAACTGTTGCATTCTTCTCCGAATGGACAATGTTTCAGCGGTTAGGTATGTGAACAAACTGGGGGGTACAAAGTCCAAGCTTCTCTCTGAGATTGCAAAGGACTTCTGGCACCTTTGTTTGGAGCGCAAGATCACGATTATTGCAGAATACCTGCCGGGTTCTCGCAATCTGATCGCGGACTGGAACTCTCGTCACCTGAGAGACTTCAGCGATTGGAGACTTCACCCTCGTGTGTTTCGCAAGCTGTCCCGCTTTTGGGGTCCTGTCATCTGGATCTCTTTGCCTCCCGGCTCAACACCCAGGTTCCCCGGTTCTACAGCTGGCGTCCGGATCCGGAGGCTCTGGCCACGGACGCATTTCTCCAAGTCTAGCCTCGCCAACTGTGTTATGCCTTCCCGCCGTTCCTCATGATTCCCCGGGTTCTGGCCTGAGCACGTCTTTTCTTATCGGAACTTGTTCTAATATCCCCTCTTTGGAGGGCTCAAGCGTGGTTTCCAGTCCTTCTGGAGATGAGCTGCTCGACGCCGCTCCTACTTCCTCACATGTGGAACCTGCTGTTGGATCCTCTTCGCGAGCCTCGCCCACTGGTGCTGTCCGGTCAACTCCTTCTGGTAGCATGGAGAATTTCGGGGGACGCTGGAAAATCCAAGGCTTATCGGGAGACGCTACCAGATTTATCAACGAGGCTTGGGTACCCAACACACACAACCGTTATGCATCAAGTTGGAAGCGCTGGTGTGATTGGTGCTCACAGCGGTCGGTGGATCCCGTTTCAGCGGATCTTTCTTTAATCATTAATTTTCTGGCATCCCTAGCATCCTCTGGGCTAGCTTACAGAACAGTTAATAACTTTCGTTCTGCAATTTCTGCAGGCCATGTGCCTCTTGATGGTAAACCAGCGGGAGAACATCCCTTGATATCTAAATTGTTGCGGGGCATCCGGATGGAAAAACCTCCTTGTCCCAAATATGTTGCCCTTTGGGATGTCTCGGTTGTTTTGCGTTTCCTGTCAGCCTGGCCTTCTAACTCTCTCTTGACACGCAAACAATTTTCAGCCAAGCTCACTATGCTTTTATGCTTGGTCTCTTGCAAAAGGGTTTCTGATGTGCGTGCCTTGGATCTCGCTGGTCGGTCTTTTTCTCCTGAAGGTGTTACCTTAGTTATCTCAAGACGGACTAAGTGTAATACGTCTTCAGTTTCTTACCCCTCTTTCCCCCACAATCCTCAATTGTGTGTAGTTCAATGTATTAAAGATTATGAGGTAAGTACTGCACCTTTTCGGCATGATTTACAAGGACAATTACTTATTGCTTTGCAGAAACCTTTCAAGCCGGTAACTCCGGCGACTTTGGCACGTTGGTTACGTTGGCTCATGCATGAAGCGGGCATTGACACTTCTCTGTTTGGTGCTCATTCTGCTAGGGGAGTCATGGCTTCTAAAGCCTTTTCCATGGGTGCCAGCCTTCAGGACATCATGAAGGCTGCTGATGGGTCTTCTGAGTCCGTGTTCAAGACCTTTTATTTTAAGCCTATTATTGATGTTGCATCTGTTGGGGTGGCGAAGCTTTAAAAAAGCATAATCGGAGCCTCCGTCCTGCCATAGAATAGAAAATTTGCTAACATTCGTGCCAAGAATTTTCAACTCTATTAAGGACAGGAGGCGAGGATTATCCCACCCTTGTACTTTCATGTTAATGAATTGTTTTGTACATTTCTGCTGCATCATGATACTGTTTATGCATGTTTTCTTCCCCGCCCTGTTGTGGTTTCTAAGGTTCGTTTGGGAATGGTCTTTACGGCTTTATTCTTACTCCTTTCAGGCTCCGACCTTAAGTGAGATGTGTGCCGAGTTTACCCTGTTGGTTGGACTTTTGCTGTTCCTTTGGCTCTGGGAGGTTCCAGTTTCTTCTACCTGAGGATGACCTCTCCGTTGGACGACTTGGCCTCTGGATCTTACTGTTGAACTTTTATTACTGTTATTGCAAAGAAAGAGGAAGTTGTCACCTCTATCTCATTATTTATACTTTGTGGACTCTATGGTTGCCCAGGGTTTATGGGTAATGTAGTTTGTGTTTTTACTTTACTGTGCTGATTGGCTGCTGTTCAGTAAAGGAATTGAGAAAGCATAATCCTCGCCTCCTGTCCTTAATAGAATTGAAAATTCTTGGCAGGAATGTTGGCAAATTTTCTATTGCACCACAACTTCTGAGGAAATTTTCACTATGCTGGTAAGCCGCTTACTTGAAAGTTGTCAACTTTTTAAATTTCTCCTGCCGTATATTTCACTTCGGGCAGGATGTACCAATTTCTTATCCATTCAAGCAGTGACTTCTTTTTTTCCCCTTTTGTGCGCATCTCTTTCATGACCTCATCTGCTCCTTCACAAAACTTGCCTTACTGTTTTTCTTCGTTCCCCGTTGTGAAGTGTTCCGATTAGTCAATTAACATTCCTGAGATACCAGTCTGAAGGTCTGCTTCCCCTGACTTAGTTATTTTCAGTTAATTGTTCTTTAAAATTCTCGTGGGTTCTTCAGTGTGTTGTCCTGTACCTCTTCGCCATAAATGTAAAGTATACTTCTGGAACCAACGTTGTTTAAATAGGTAATTTATTTAAGTAGAAATGACAACACACCATACGACAGGAGTGCTCCGTGCAGGTCGCTAGCTGGAACTTCAATAAATATAACTGTCACTGCCAACTGTCAGAACCTCTCAGCTGTCAACATTCCAGCTGATGACCTAACCAGGCTTGCGCGAGGTAAGGGAAAGGATGCCTATAGGAGGAAGGCAAGATAAAAAGGAAGACATCACCGAGGGACACCGATCCTGCGCAGCCAGGCCAATAAATCTATGCAACTCACCCTGGCTCTCGCACCACGGCCTGGTCTGGCCACCGAAGCTCAAGCAACGCCAAGTCAAGTGTCCCTGGCCTCGCTCCCTCAGCTACCACACACGAGGGCCTCTCCTCAAGGAGTGCAATCGCTCCTGTGGTTCAATGTCAGGAAGGCATCCGAAGTGCCGGACGCACATCCCGTCCATTGGCGCGCCCGGCGCTGAGGCCGCCCACCACATAGCCACACCACAGGCACCGAGCCCGCGTGACCAAGCCCAGAACTCCGTGCGGCACACGCCGCCCCAGCCGCCAAAGCTCCTCGCACCCCCAGCCACTGCCCTCGATGGCCTCACCTCACGGAGCACAGCCGCTCCCGCAGCTTTCTGTCGGTCAGGCATCCGGGATGACAGGCAGCACGTCTCATCTAGCAGCAACTCCAATCCCCGGTGCTGAGGCCGCCCGCTACGCAGCCACACTGTGCCCACCAAACGTCGTCTGTAGGTCCACCGGAACCCGCTGTTTGCAGCAATGGAGTGTCTCCGAGCTCCGCCAAGATTCAAAACGATCGAGAGTACACAGATGTTGCAGGATTAATGGAGGATTCATTCAGGCTACGGGAGCTCCAGTAAGGCGCGTCCACCATGTTGGACCGCTAAGCCATGCCCCGGATTTCTTCAATATTAAATTGAAATTACAGAACGAGAAAGTAAACTTAATGAGAGTGGAAAGGGGCGACCATTCGGTCCCCCCGAACGTATGGCGGAGTACCACGATCCCCCCGGGAAGCCATCTTGGGCGGGAGGCGGGTCCCGGCTGGTATGCCCGAAGCGGCGTAGCCGGGGCGCGCCTTTTCCCGCCCTGGAGTGGGCTGGCCTAGACACTGACGCGGCCGGCCACGCCCTTCGGGGCAGGCAAGGGCGGGTTTACTCCCGCCCTGAAGACGGATAAAAGGAGCAACAAGCCAAGAGAGCATCCTCTTGTTCCTGTGCTCTGAAGCTGCACCTCCTCGCTGCACGTGAGCTTGAGACGGAACGAAGAGCCAATTTTGAGCGTGGTAATCTTTCTTTTTATCTTACAGATACTCTGTCGGAGAATGCCTAAGAAAGTCGGAAAGCGAGTGACTACCGACCAGATGCTGCGTATGCTCATGAAAGAAGTGACCGATCTGAAGAAGCGGATGGCGGATAGAGACGGGGAAGGGGGACCGAAACGACCTTTGGCAGGAACAGCTCCTGGAGGAAAAGGCAAGAGGCCCAGAAGGGGAGCAGCTGGGGGGGACATCCCGGTTCCCGGTGCCCCACTCGGAGAGCCAACTCCGGTGCCGGTAGAGGGGAATCCGATTCCCGTGGTGGTCACCCCTGTGTCCGGGGAGGATATGCCGCCCGAGCTGGCAGCACAATTAGCAGCGTGGTTGGGGAAAGATAGCGAGGGCGCCACGGCTGACGACGCACGGGTGTTGATGAAGCAACTGCGTGAAACGAGGGAGGCAGCGAAGGCATCATCGCCAGTTATCACGCCGGCTGCGGCAGTAGAAAAACCAACAGGAACAGGTCCAGCCGCAGATACAGCTTCCGGTTCAGGTAAGCGGCCATTGCCGATTGCGAGGGATGAGTCTGCACCTTCACGAAGGGAAAAGTTGGGTCAACATGTCCCTCTGGCTATTAAGGAGAAGATATGGGCAGATGAGTATATAAACATCTTCTCGTTGCTTACCGATCATTATGAGATGGAGCATGTTAAGAGCCAAAAGGAGCTCATGCATCCGAGTGTTTGGCGCGCAAAGATGGCCGCCTTTAAAGTTGATGAAAACATTGGCACTTGGGGCAAGGCGTGGGGAATTTTTACCTCCATCATGGGCGAACGTAGGCCCGAGTTGCTGTCCGAATTGCCGATATATCAGACACGGATCATGGAATATTCCGTATCATATGGGGGCAATCAGTGGTTCTGTTACGATAATATTTTTAGAAAAGCAAAGGAACACGATAAAAACTTAACTTGGGATTGTTACGATTCTGTTTCATGGTCAAAAATGGAGAGTACTGGTATGTTAAAAGTGCCATTAGTAGGAAGTAGCGGGGGTGAATCCTCCCGCCAATATGCCGGGACCCCCTTTCGATCAGGTACAGGTAACGAGTACCACTCGAGGCCGAACGGCAACGCAGGTAAAAGGGGGATTTGTTGGAACTTCAACAGGGGTAAATGTACGAGGCCCCAGGGGTCATGCAAATTCCGTCACGAATGTGGAGGGTGTGGGCAGCCATCCCATCCGGAGTCCATGTGCAGAGCCAAAACGGGTGATAACGGGGGTAGAGGAGGCGCCAAACAGGTCTGAAATAGTCCGAGGGGCGCCTTTACCTACTCCGGTTGATACCATGGCAATGATTCCTTGGCTCAGCGAATACCCGGATCACGCTTCCGCTGGGGTGTTGCGGAACGGGTTTTCATATGGTTTCCGCATCCCAGTGGGGGAGTTTCAGGGTGTAAGAAAATGTAAAAATCAAATATCGGTCTTGCAACATACGACCGTGGTACAGGAAAAGATTGGGAAGGAGGTTACTCGAGGTCGAGTCGCCGGTCCATTTGATGAGCCACCGTGTGCTAACTTTGTTTGTTCTCCTTTGGGGGTGGTCCCTAAGAAGGACCCGGGTAAGTTCCGACTGATACATAATTTATCAGCCCCACGTGGTCTGTCCGTAAATGATGCAATAGACCCGGATGTGTGTTCGGTGCGGTACGCATCTTTCGATGAGGCCGTTGCCATGTTGAATCGCCTAGGGCCCGGGGCGCTGATGGCGAAGTCAGATATTGAGTCAGCGTTCCGGTTGCTCCCGGTACACCCAGACGATCAGCGTCTCCTTGGTTTCATGTTTCAGGGTCAGTATTACATGGATAGATGTATGCCAATGGGTTGCTCTGTTTCTTGTGCCTTTTTTGAAAAGTTCAGTTGTTTTCTGCAATGGGTCTTCACAAAGAAGACGGGTTTACAGCATGTCATGCATTATCTCGATGACTTTTTGTTTCTGGGGGCGGCCGGGGTTCCGGAATGTGGACAGGCTTTGAATGAATTTTGTACCTTAATGAAGCATGTCGGTGTGCCATTGGCACCAGGTAAGACTGTGGGTCCCTCAACTTGCCTCGAGTTCCTGGGGATCGAGCTCGACTCTGTGGAAGGTTGTTTTAGATTACCTAGAGAGAAGGTGATAAGATTCAGGGCAGCCCTGGAAGCTTGTATTAGCGAGTCCAAGGTCAGGCTGCATCAGTTGCAACAATTGGTGGGACAACTGAATTTTGCCCTGAGAGTCATGCCGATGGCCCGCCCCTTTTCCCGCTCGATCGCTCAGGCCATGGTCGGCCTGAAGGAGGGTCATCATCGCACAAGGTTATCGGCTGAGGTTCGTCAGGACATGCGCATTTGGTTGGCATTTCTGGCGGATTTCAATGGTCGAATTGTCTGGAACAAACCGGCGGTGTCCTCCGAGGAGCTGGGGCTGTGGACAGATTCGGCAGGGAGCACGGGTTTTGGTGCCATATTCGGCACACGATGGTCGGCTCAAAAATGGCCGTTATGGTGGCATGAGTGTGGACTGACAAGTAACATTGCCTTTTTGGAACTTTTTCCCATTCTTGTGGCCCTGAGAACTTGGCCCGAGGGGTTCAGAGATCACTCTGTGGTGTTTTGGTCTGATAACATGACCGTGGTTGAGTGTATCAACAGCCAGGCAGCACGATGCAAATGGATTCTGAGATTGCTCAAGGAAATTGTGTTATTGTGTATGCAGTTGAACGTACTATTCAAAGCAAGACATGTCCCAGGGGTAATGAATAAGGCGGCTGATGCGCTTTCTCGTTTTCGTATGCAGGCCTTCTGGGGTTTTCTGCCCACAGCGGACCCGGTGGCGACACCCTTTCCCGAAGCTCTCTGGTCTCTCGGTGCCCCGAATTACAGAACCTCGTGGGAGAGAGTTTAGCACCCAGGACGAGGAAGGCATACCAAGGGGCGTTCCGATCCTACTGGGCCTTTGTGGGGGATGCTAGGAGGGAGCTTTGGGGCCAGGAAGAATTAGTAGTGGATTTTCTGCTGTCCTTACATCAGGCAGGCAAATCAGTGGCTACGGCCCAGAGGCATCGGGCCGCCATTTCCTTTATGGCAAGGGCTCATGGGATCCAGGACCCGACTGCGTCTTTCGTTGTGCAAAAAGCGCTACGTGGGTGGCAACGCCTTGAGGGTCGCAGAGTAGATGAAAGGCGCCCGATAGGTCTGGATAGGTTGGCTTTGTTGTTATCTGTACTTCCTGCAACATGTTCATCCCAGTATGAAGCAGTGTTATTCCGAGCCGCTTTTGTGCTAGCATTCCATGGGGCTATGCGGGTAAGCGAACTAGTGGCAAGGAACAAGCAGGATACCATGGGGGGACTGTGCCGAGAGCACGTTCAGGTCAGGGGGGAGACAATGACTGTCTCGTTTGTCAAATCTAAGACCGATCAGGGTTCGATGGGGGACTGCATAATGATACAAAGGATTCCCGGGTCGTCCATGTGCCCGGTGAGTTGCGTTGAGGAATATTTAGCGCAAAGGGTGGCATCATGGGGGGGGGGACCTTGTTGAGACACGCTGACGCCACCCCACTGACGAGGTTTCAGTTTCAGCGGGTGCTTGCGATGTCGATTTCTGCCGCGGGCCTGAACCCCGGCGAGTTTGGGACCCATTCCTTTCGGATAGGGGCTGCTACTGAGGCTACAGCCAGGGGTCTGAGTGTCGATCAAGTAAAACGTGTGGGGCGTTGGTCCTCGAATTGTTATAAAAGGTATGTGCGGTTGCACATGTTGTGAAGCTGTAATGATGTACTCACGCTTCTTGTTTTGTTTGGTTTCAGTTACGCAAGCCTACGAGGCGGGGCGGACTGTGCAGTCGACCCAACACCGGGCCAGCGGTCAGACATCACCGGCTGTGAAAAAGGAGGTGTGGGTTGTGGGCCACTCATACGTGAGGCGTGCCGCGGACGTATTCAAAGCAGGTGATATGATTCACGTGGCTGGGGAATACGGGTACAGTGTGTCCTTCTTCGGAAAGGGCGGGCTCTGTATTGACCAGTTTCAATCATTTTTTGAGGGTTTGTTAGGGCGGACGAGGTCACCGCCGTCTATAGTCATAGTACACCTTGGGGGCAACGATTTGGTGACCACTGGTAGACGACTTCTTCTTGAGGCGATGCTTTCCACTGTAAGTTGGTTAGCGAGAAGAGTTCCAGGGTGCACAATTGCATGGTCCCATATGATCCCACGAAAAGTGTGGCGGGGGGCGCTCTCGGTTTCTGCTCTGAATCATTCAGTAAGGAAAATTAATAATAAAATGAGTAGATTGTTCCGTTCCAATACACTGCATTCTATTTCGCATGGTTGTATTACAGGGGACAGTATGTATTTAGGGGATGGTGTCCATTTGTCCCGAGTGGGGAACGAGTTACTCATAGGAGACCTGATAGCTTGGCTAAGGACTTTATGACATGACCTTTAGGCAGGAGTGTTGTGGGGGGTCTGGATAGCCGGTCAACTATCCGGCCTGTGGCGGTAAGGTCATGATCGGTGAGCAGTAATTGGAAGATCCCTAGGGGTGGGCGTCACCCATTACGGATGGGAGCGCTCGAGGGAGGTGGCCATTGGCCCCTCAACGGGGAGGCGGTCCCTTCTAAGGATGGGCCGCCGAAAGGAAAGGAAAGGCGGTCAAGGCCCCTTCCTGGGTAGGAGGGGCTACAGCCCCCTCCTGGGGAATTTCCTGGGGCCAGGACATCTGCGACGGCAGATGTGGTAAGTTGTGTGGGGTTTGGGAGGGGGTCTACGCTACCTTCTAGATACCTCACACGAGTCCTCGGACGACCTTTAAATGGCGTCGAGTTTATTGGGGCCCCCGTCAAGTCAAGGGAAATTGGTAAATGCACTTGAGGTACGCCTCTGTGCGGTCGCCCCTCACAAGTGAGGGTGATATGTCTGGTTTAGGGATCTTGACACCGGTTATGACCTTGCCGTTGGCCCTTAAACGTTAGGATGTACAATTTCAATTTAAAGTTTTGTAGGATGTTAGATCGGCTAGGAGAACCTTTGTATTAGAGAATATGTTAAGGTTAGCCAAACATCGCAAATGTGGAAATGAAATTGTACATTATTATGAAACTGTTATTTTAACGTTTTAATTTTGTTTCATATTTTAATAAATACGGCCGGGAGGGTCACTCCCTCCCGTCTTCCAAAAAGTCCAGAACGTTTCCGGTTTTCCATCATTGGGGATTGTGTTGAGAGGGGGTGGCGGGTATCTCAGCCATATGGAAAGGGGCGACCATTCGGTCCCCCCGAACGTATGGCGGAGTACCACGATCCCCCCGGGAAGCCATCTTGGGCGGGAGGCGGGTCCCGGCTGGTATGCCCGAAGCGGCGTAGCCGGGGCGCGCCTTTTCCCGCCCTGGAGTGGGCTGGCCTAGACACTGACGCGGCCGGCCACGCCCTTCGGGGCAGGCAAGGGCGGGTTTACTCCCGCCCTGAAGACGGATAAAAGGAGCAACAAGCCAAGAGAGCATCCTCTTGTTCCTGTGCTCTGAAGCTGCACCTCCTCGCTGCACGTGAGCTCGAGACGGAACGAAGAGCCAATTTTGACCCACCCACCAGCCCCTGAAGACAGCAAGTGGTTTTGAATAAAGTTTGATGTGGTAACGCTGATTTTTTGCAGGTTGTGATGATTATCGTGATAACTTTGAATATGCAATAAAGAATGGTTAAATTGTGGTATGTTTTTGCAAATAAAGTAATTACGCACTAGTGTTGACCAGTAACCATGCCTTTTAATAAGTCGTAATTGTTATGGTCTTTAGTGATTTAGCCATTTAGTAATTTAGTTAGAATTGTCGTATTTATTTTGGTCGGGCGGTAAGGTCATGATCGGTGAGCAGTAATTGGAAGATCCCTAGGGGTGGGCGTCACCCATTACGGATGGGAGCGCTCGAGGGAGGTGGCCATTGGCCCCTCAACGGGGAGGCAGTCCCTTCTAAGGATGGGCCGCTGAAAGGAAAGGAAAGGCGGTCAAGGCCCCTTCCTGGGTAGGAGGGGCTACAGCCCCCTCCTGGGGAATTTCCTGGGGCCAGGACATCTGCGACGGCAGATGTGGTAAGTTGTGTGGGGTTTGGGAGGGGGTCTACGCTACCTTCTAGATACCTCACACGAGTCCTCGGACGACCTTTAAATGGCGTCGAGTTTATTGGGGCCCCCGTCAAGTCAAGGGAAATTGGTAAATGCACTTGAGGTACGCCTCTGTGCGGTCGCCCCTCACAAGTGAGGGTGATATGTCTGGTTTAGGGATCTTGACACCGGTTATGACCTTGCCGTTGGCCCTTAAACGTTAGGATGTACAATTTCAATTTAAAGTTTTGTAGGATGTTAGATCGGCTAGGAGAACCTTTGTATTAGAGAATATGTTAAGGTTAGCCAAACATCGCAAATGTGGAAATGAAATTGTACATTATTATGAAACTGTTATTTTAACGTTTTAATTTTGTTTCATATTTTAATAAATACGGCCGGGAGGGAGGGTCACTCCCTCCCGTCTTCCAAAAAGTCCAGAACGTTTCCGGTTTCCCATCATTGGGGATTGTGTTGAGAGGGGGTGGCGGGTATCTCAGCCATATGGAAGTTAACTGTTACTGCATTGAGCTGGTTCTTTAGCCCTTTCCTAATTTGGAGCACCCTATTGGTGCTCCTGATGGATGCAGAGATGTTGTTACAGACCATGGGTAGTTAACTGGAGAATTCCTGTTGCCTGGTTTCTTTCTTGCACTTCTTGTACCCTGATTGTATGTTAAACAGAGTGTGGCGGGGCGGGACGTCCCTCCGAGGGACAGGACCATGTACGCGATTGGTGGTCAGGTGTCCCCCTCTCACCAGCTTCTGTGCTCTCTCAACAGCATGCCAATCCATATTTCAACGAGGAATGGCAACATAATAAGGAGCTCCTATGGAGCTACGAAGAGGAAAAAGGACAAGGCTCCTTTAATTGGGGATTCCAACCCGACGAGACTCCTCCCCTGTTGAACGTCATCGCGCAAGCTTCGTCAAAAGAGGGAGGAACCAGGAAGAAGGCGGACGGCGTTTCCCCGGAGGAAGAAGAAGGGGGCGGTGAGCGGAGAAGGAGAGAGAAACCGAAGATCCAGGAGGAAGAAGACGAGACGGGCCAAGCTCAGGACATCAGAGGGGAGGAGTGTGGCTTGAATCAGACTCACTTTCACACTAATAGAATCAGTCAATTCTACATCTATGCAGTTATATTTTCATCTTTACTGCAGGTTCTGCGGTAGGAGTATGAGTGTTATGTATAAATATATGTCGAATTGGCTGATTCTATTAGTGTGAAAGTGAGTGTGATTCTAGCCCGGATGCATGGGAGTGTGTGGGACGCGTATGTATTTTGTAGTTTTTGATATATGTATTATTAGAGGTATTTCTCCCGTTTTCCTATTGAATCAATTATGGTGATCTAATTGTGATTCATGCCAATTGAAAGTATCTATTATAAAGAACAGTGGTCCCTATAACAAGTATTTTATGAACAATGATCATACACTAGATAGATTGTATGTCTTCTGTCCATCCGGACAGGGATTTATTTTAAATCAGAAGAATAGTTTTTGATTGTTAAAAATGTCAAGGGGGCACAGCCGTGGCCTTCAACATATACAGGACAACAACAAAAAGAACAAAAATGGAAAAAGCACAAAATATGTCTGTACACTTATGTTTCAGTGGGACAGACGTCAAATGTTAGACCGCACCATTGCAATTATCCATGTTACATACACATTTTGCATATGGGGTTTATATGTCAACGTTTCGATGCCTTTCCTAGAATGTGGGCATCATCATCAGGACATTGGATGACATTATTGTTGTCTTAATTATTGAAACCATAATAATTGGCACATTATAAGACGGCCGGTGAACCTGGGTTCTTGCAGTTTACCCGGTTGTGTTCGCAGAAAATTCTGCAGCCTCGCGGTTCGTTTTAAATTCCGGCGCGAGTTTAATCACAGCGTTTGCTTGGATACGCCGAAATGCACAATGGCTATTTCGGGATAAGTAGGAAGCTGCCACGGGTCTGGCGATCTGGACAAAACAATAAACAAAAAAAGTAAAATGAAAATTGTGTGATGTGTACTTTGCTCTGATACATATCTTTGTCACCACTTATTTAAATTGATGAATCCATTTATGGGACCGTGATATATGCCCTGGCAGGGTATTTGCTGATTCTATTGTACCATGTTTCAAAGTGGCCCAGGAGCCATCGGCCCGCTTAAGCTTAGAGATGCGAGCATGTGTGGCTTCAGCCTGCAGGCTTTGCGCCAGGCATGCACCCACTTTATCCCCACCCGCGTATAATTTTTGTTTCAGAGCCAGTAGGGAGCGTTCCGCTTTGTTGGTGCGATGTAGGCGCAGCTGCCCCCGAAGCGTAGCATGGTGATTTTTATTTTGTAGTGAGGGCTGTTGGTGATTTTTATGCTCTAAGGCCTTAATGTGTTCAGATAGAGTCGTTTTGAGGAGGTGAGCTTCCCAGGAGCGAGCTATGGAGCTAGAGGAGATGTATCCCCGAATGGACGCATTGAAGGAATCCCATCTATTGAATTCAGAGGTATCGTTTGTGATAAAGAAGGCTTCAATCTCTCTATGGATGTCTTCCACATCTACTGGGTCATGCAGGATAGGGGGAGGAAGCTGCCATCGAGGATGGGCGCTATGCTGCAAGTTGGGAGATTGAAGGGTGACCAATACATAGACATGATCAGGGATTAAAATGTCAGACATCTCAGCTGCTGGTAGGGAGCAGATCAAAGAGGGAGGGAGAAAGCAATAATCAATTTGTGAGTATGTGCGGTGGACGCGTGAGAAGAAGGAGTAGTCATGGTGCCAATGTAATAAGGGGGAGAGCAGAGAGGCATATTCTACAAGTAGGGCACCCCATCGGACTTTGGGAGTGAAGCAACAGGCGCACAGTACATCAGTGCATCTGACCGTGTTGCATTGATTTGGTCCCCTTTAGAAAGACATAGGCGTAGGACTCCAGACAGAATTCCAAGGGCGTGGGGACAAGTGCATTCAGATCAGTTCATTCCTTTTGCACTGGAGAGCGAGACAGTGAAGGAGAGTCAATAAAGGTCCGGATATGATTGATGATATCTTGTCTGGCTTGCGAAGAGTCCTGATCTTTGGGGTGAATCCTGTGATTGGGAGGTGGAACGGTGGATCATTTTGACCGGGGGGGGGTTCCCTGTAACTATTCCGCGGGGAGGGGGCCTCCGCATCCCTAGAGTTCAGTTTGAGGTGAAGGAGTTGTTTTGATTCACGCAGCGAGCAAATGGTTCTGCGCTTGCCCTCCCAAGAGAAAATTTGCACAAAGGGGTGGCCCCATTGGTATTTGAATTTAAGTTTGCGCTGCTTGTCCGTAACTGGTTTGAAGTCCTTGCGTCTGCGGAGGGTGACATGGGCAATGTACTGAAAATTTTGAATTAAGTATCCATTGTAAGATAGAGCTGTAGCTCCATGGACTTTCCGCAAAATGGCTTTTTCTTAACAAAGAAATTGACATGTGTGAGTATGTCTGGAGTGAAGTCTGGGAGCCCCCTGTGGCCGGGCACTCACTGGGCTCTGTCAAGTGTGTAGAGATGACTAATGTAGAATGTTAATGGTTGCCTAGCAGCTTAGAATGTTATCTCTTGAGAGATGAAACTGAGCTGTGAAGCAGGCTGTGGATGAGCTGGAGGTTCCTGTACTTACTCTTCAATAAAGACTACAATTATAATATTTCTTGGACTCATCTTTACATTGGCGACGAGGGAAACCTTTCTGCGCAAGGGGCAGATGCTGGGTACCTCCACCCTTGGATTTTGGAAAAATTTAAATACATCATCCACCGATTTGTGAGTAATTGATTAAATTCTGCACTCAACTGATTGAATTCTGAACTCAACTTCGAACTAATTTGCATTCAGATTGACTATTTTAATTCATTGGAGATTTTTAAAATAACATCTGGAAGTTCGTGTGAATTACTGCCTATATTTACAAGCCTTCTGCCATGAAAATGTTAATAATGCTTGTGAAACGCTACCTTATGGAAGTGACAGCGCTGAGAATGGTTCTTCGTGCACTTCTCTAATGCTTTATACCTTCGTGTGCTATAATCTCCGTTTTCTGATGTAAATGGCAATTCTGAAGGATTGATACGATATCTGACAAAGCGCGACGTCAAGTTCTTTGTGTTTGCAAGTTTATTTCCTGGATTCTGACCTGTGGGAGCTAACTGAGACATCGTCGTGTTAAATGTAAACACCGATATCTTACCGGAAAACTTTCACTTAATGCTTTTAAAGAGGAAATCTGCAGAAAACGAAGAAATTGCTTTTAAAGAGGAAATCTGCAGAGAACGAAGAAAACAAAGAAAACGAAGATTTCGATCTTTATAATCTGGTGACTCTGGACTTAACTTTGTCAAGAATTGAAGGTTTTTATTTTAATTTGTTATGTTAGTTTCTTTATTTTAAACTAACTTTTCCTTCCTTTACAGGTGCAATTTGTTTAAAATGTCTGATCAAGCTTTGTCCACTCCACCTGCCTTTTTGCCAACTCCTGGAGAACCAATAATTCCTTGGAAGGAATGGAAAAAGTTGTTTTTTACCTACATTCTTGCCACTGGTGCTGATAAATATGGTCCAGTGCGTAGGCAAGCTATTTTACTACACAATTTGGGGGTGGAAGGTCGTAGATTATATGAAAATCTTCCAGAAGTTTCCCTTGGTAGTGGAGATGGACAAGCTACAAATGTTTATGAAATGAGTTTACAAATGCTTGAAATAAGGTTTACCACAAAAGTAAATTTAGTTATTGAAAGATACAAGTTTTTCTGTAGGGTACAAAAAGTTGACGAAGATATAGCGTCATATGTTGGTGCATTAAGAGGGTTGTCACTGACTTGTCAATTTGGCACTTTAACAGACTCACTTATTCGTGATCAGATAGTTAGATGTACTAATAATAAGAGAGTACGTGAAAAGTTATTGATTAAAGATTCTGGACTAGAAGAAGCTATTCAAATAGCAAAGGGGTTGGAGCATAGTGACATTTGGATTAAAGAAATGGACAAATGTACAAATGCTACTGTAAATAAGGAGGGTGCATTGAAAGTTTCTAGTTCTAAAGATTCTGAAATTCATGCAAATATTGATGAAACCAAAATAACCAAACCTTTGGTTAAAATTCATAATAAACCCAGTACTAAAGTTTTTGATAAGAAAGGGAATTTCGCCAAAACAGTGGCTTTATTAATGTGCGACCTATCAAATGTTACCGTTGTGGTGCACCCGGTCATATTGCTTCCAGTGTGAAGTGTATGGCCAGGAACGCAATATGTAGGACATGTGGTATGAGAGGCCATCTTGCTAAGGTTTGTAGAACTAAAATTCCTTCTGTTCATCAAATTGATGATTCTTGTGAAGATGTTTGTGAATTTATCCCCTCTATTGATAATGTCAAGGGTTTTCAACGTAATGTTGGTGTTGAGGTTGAAATTGACAATATTGATTTGTCAGGTATTCCTAGGGAGAGCACTGACAAGCTAGATAAACCTCATTATGTTATCAAGTTTGATACTGTGGGGGTAAACATGTTAATTGATTCTGGAAGTTTATATACCTTGATGTCAAAGGAAATGTACATTAAGTCATGGGGAGTATCTGCTAATATAAATAACTGGGATCCATCAGATATCAAGCTGTAGGCTATGGGGGAAAGAACATTGACATTTTGGGTTTAAAATGGATGGTAATTGAATTTGATAACAAGAAACTCTATGGTAGAGTGTACCTAACTGAACAAGGTTCAAATTTATTGGGATGGCGTCACCAGAGAGATTTAGGTATAGTTTTAAATCCTAATGCCACTGTTCCAGTTCAGTCTATATGCTTGGTAAATAGTGAGGGTTATGATTCCTTAATTATGGGAAAGTACTCTGATGTCTTTTGTGATGAATTGGGAAAGTTGAGAAATTTTTCTCATAAAATTATTCTCAAAAGTAATGCTACTCCCGTAGTTCACAAAGTTAGATCTGTTCCCCATCTCATGAAAGATCCTTTACAAGTTGAACTTGATAGGTTACTAAATTTGGGGATAATTGAGCCTATTGAGGCTTCTGAGTGGCTTGCGCCCATTGTCGTCGCGCCCAAGGATGGGGGAAAGAAGATTTGTTTATGTATTGATCTTCGCGATCTAAACAAAAACATTTGGGTTGATCGCCAACCTCTACCAAACATTTCAGAGATGTTGACGGCAATGGGCGGGGGGGTGTTTTTAGCGTCATTGATATGTCGTCAGCATATCACCAGATTGATCTCAATGAAGAATCTAGACATTTGACATCATTTGTAACACCGCTGAGTGCTTTTCGTTACCGTAGGATGCCATTTGGACTAGCTTCGGCCTCAGCAGTGTTCCAAAGGGTCATGGGAAAAGTTCTTCATGGTATAAATGATTTACTTTGCTTCCAAGATGATGTGTTAATTGTCGGCAAAGATTTTGATCATCATGATCAAGTGATGGAAAGTGTCTTGTGTAGAATGAGAGAACATGGGTTGACTATTCAGAAGGAGAAATGTCAGTTAAGGAAGGATGTAGTTAATTACCTTGGCCACGAAATTTCCAAGGAAGGAATCAGACCAAAGAAAAGTATTGTCTCTGCCAATAGAGATGCTCCTGTTCCTTCTACTAAAGATCAGTTGAGGAGTTTTCTCGGTTTAGCGGAGTATTGCTCCAAGTTTGTGAGAAATTTTACTAATATTGTGGAACCATTGCGGATATTAATGAAAAGTGGTGTTGAATTTGTATGGAGTGATGCTTGTTGAAAAGCATTTCAGGATGTTAAAGATGGAATATTGTCTGCACCCAGCCTTGGACACTTTGATGTTAGAGCAAAAACTTTTATCACCACTGATGCGAGCGCTTTAGGTATTGGTGCAGTTTTAACGCAAGTATGTAATGGAGAGGAAAGAATTATTGGGTTTGAATCTAGAAGACTACAGGGTGCTGAGAGGTCATATTCAGTGATAGAAAAAGAGGCCTTGGGATGTTGTTGGGGGATTAAACATTTCAAATACTTTGTATGGGGTTTACCATTTAGACTTCGTACTGATCACAAACCTTTAGTTCATTTGTTTAAGGGGGGCAAAGGTTTAGAAGGGAGTGTTACTCCGAGGATATCAAGGTGGATTTTATCAGTTTTAGAGTACAATTTTGAAGTGGAATACATGAAGGGATTGAAGAATATAGTAGCGGATTGCTTGTCGAGAATACCTGTTGTTGTGAGTGATATTGAGTCTGAAGCTGATGTTGAGGAAGTGAGATATACTGAAGAACAAGCTTTTGGGTTGGAGCAATGGGATGCTGCAATGTTGGAAGATGAAGTATTGGAAAGAGTTATGTTTTCTATTTCTAATGGATGGGATGCGCAATTGTGCAATGATTTACGGTTTAAAGGTTACATTAATGTTGCAGAAGAGTTAAGTGTAAGAGAAGGGAAACTGTGGAGGAGAGACAAATTAGTACCACCGAAGAATCTTAGATCTAAAATTCTCATCATGGCACACGAAGGTCATTTGGGGAGAAATATGACTAAGCGACGTGTACGTCAGTCATTCTGGTGGCCTAGTTTAGATAATGAGGTTGAAGCAGTTGTCAAAGATTGTTATGCTTGTGCTGCTAGTGACAAGACCAAAGTTTTACGTCAACCTCCTTTTCTTCTGTGAAGTTTCCTGAGCGTCCTTGGGAAAGGTTGGCTTTAGATTTCATTGGTCCTATTTCCAAGTTGGGAACAAATTGCAAATTCTTAATGGTTTTGGTGGATTATCACTCCAAGTGGTTTGTGGTTGAGACATCTGAGAGTATTACAACTGAAAAAGTAATTAAGTTTCTTGAGAAAGTCTTCTTGAATGAGGGGATTCCAAAGGTCTTGGTGTCAGACAATGGTCCGCAATTAGTTTCTAGGAAAATGGTGGAGTTCCTGTGTGGGAAAGGGATTAAACATGAGAGAGTTGCTTTATTTAGGCCACAAGCCAATGGCTTAGTTGAGAGGATTAATCGCCTGATCTTGGACAATATACAACTTTCTTTGTGCAATGGTTTGTCCTGGTCTGAAGAATTGAAGAAGCTGATGTGGTCTTATAGGGTAACACCACATTCCATGACTGGAGTGTCACCTTTCATTTCTCCTAAAGGAAGGGAACCAGGTTTGAAAGAAGTACCAGGGTGGTTGAAAGACAGGGAATGTGTATGGGTGAATTGTGATGAGGTTGGAGATCAAGTGCTTAACAAACAAATCATTGCTGCCAAACATTATGATCACTTAAAAGGTGTCAAATTTCCTAACATAAAATCTGGTGATTGGGTTGTAGTGAGACGTGGAGGTTTTATTGTCAAGGGTGATAGCAAGTTCTCTAAACCTGTTCAGGTGAAGGAAGTGAAGAAGAATGTGGTGATTCTGTATGATGGGACTACTTGGAGTTTGGGAAATGTATCTAAGTGTTTTTCTCCTTGTAGTTAAATTGGTTTTCACTCATTTTTCTGTTCTGTATAATAGTTTCCTTCAAGTTTTTGTTGTGGGATATATAAGAGGGAAGGTGTGTAGAGATGACTAATGTAGAATGTTAATGGTTGCCTAGCCGCTTAGAATGTTATCTCTTGAGAGATGAAACTGAGCTGTGAAGCAGGCTGTGGATGAGCTGGAGGTTCCTGTACTTACTCTTCAATAAAGACTACAATTATAATATTTCTTGGACTCATCTTTACAAAGTGATGGGGGAAGCTTGCAAGAGACTCGCCGTGAAAGACATGTTATGTTATGTTATGTTAGATTAATTTATTGCGCGCTCAGCTACTCGTGAGTGTCCCGGTGCGGAACCATGGGGGATGGCAAAAAGCTTCACATGAACAGATGCGTCTACAATTTTTTCTTAAATACCCTAAGGTACTGGATGGTGCGCAGGCCCAGAGGAAGGGCATTCCAAGCAGCTGCTGCTTTAACTAAAAAGGAACAGCCCCCCTATCCTCTGACGCTTAAAACGCGGGACCTGGGCCAAATATAAAGACGAGAGCTTGTAGGAGTATAAAAAGAAACGCGCTTCTGAAGATAGATAGGGCCATTTCTGTGAAGCGCACGGTGTGCCATGACCAATGTCTTAAATTTCACCCTGGCAGCCAAGGGCAGCCAATGATACAATCGCAGCTGGAGATGGACACTGTCCCTGGATGACGGGCCCGTTAAAAGTCTGGCTGCGGTATTCTGTACCACCTGCAGCCTCCTCAGCCAGTAACCAGGATTACCGGCGAAGAGGGCATTTGCATAATCCAGCCGCGACAGGATCGATGTGCAAGTAATTGTTTGCCTTGCCGCCGGAGGCAGGAGGGGAAAAAAACATCTGAAAGTTTTCAATAAAGCAAAGCAGCCGCCGGCCAGCTTCTTGATATGGTCCGCAAAAGAAAGATCTTTGTCGAACCAGACCCCAGACCCCAAGATTTTTTGCTGGCTGCCCAGTAGAGGTGTGACATGGGAACTCAGGGGTGTCAAAGCTGTTCTCTAAAATTTAGAGGAAATGTACCAAAGAGTAAGATTTCTGATTTCCCCTCATTACATTTGAGCTGTGCCTCTGCCATCCATTTAAAAATAGATGACAAGCAAAGTTGGGCCCGAAGCACAGAGTCTTCCCCCTTTGCCCAGGTGAAAAGCAGCTGGGTGTCATCCGCATAGGCCAACACCTTAGCCCCCATCGCCTCTGCTAAGGTAGATATTAAATAAAAGGGGGCTAAGGGAAGAGCCCTGCAGGACACCTGTTATGACTGACTGCGAAGCAGAGGAACACAGAGGAATCTATACCTGCTCTGACCGCCCCCTCAAAAATGAGCGGAGCCAACCCCACACAGCACCCGAAACCCCTATACTGACCAAGCGTGACAGGAGCAAAGAGTGAGGGACAGTATGGAACGCGGCTGAGAGGTCCAGCAAAATAAGTGCCGCCCTCCCGCCTGCGTCCAAACAGTATGTATAGCTTCTGCCACCACGACCAGTACAGTTTCCGTGCTGTGTGACTGCCGGAACCCAGATTGTCCTAGGTGAAGCAGACCCTCCTTCTCCACAAAGTCAGTAATCTGCTTATTAACGGCCTTCTTGCAAACCTTAGGCAGAGCAGGGAGAAGAGAAATAGGCTGATAATTCTCTGGACAGCGAGGGTCAAGAGATTACTTTTTCAAAAGGGGCAAGATCTTTGCCTTCTTCTAAGCCTCAGGGACCACTGCTGTCTGGAGGGAAAGATTAAAAATGGTATTCACTTCTTTCATAACAACCTCAGCCAAAGATGCCAGAAGCCTCGCCGTACAGGGGTCTACAGGTGATCCTGATTTTAAACTTTTCAGCAGGTTCAGGCAATCCGAGGAATCAACGGTCTTAAATTCCGACAATGAGTGTCCCCCATCAGCTACTGGACACTCCACAATGGTGTCCAAGTGGCTACTACAAGAAGTAAAAGTAGATTGAATGGCCAAGATCTGAACTCTGAAGAAGCCCAAAAGCATATTGTACCAGGAGGGCAGGACCTCAGGGGACATAAAACTCTGGACAATTGCATACATTTCTCTGGAGTTATTATTGGCCGCTTCGATACGGGCTGAATAGAATTGCCCTTTAGCCAGCTTAATGGCGGCATAATATATCTTTTGCTTATCCCTAAGCTTGCACTTAGCAGCTGTATAGTAACCACTCTTCCTCCATGCCCGTTCCAGAGTTTTATAGTCATGCTTCAGAACTTTAAGGGACGCATTGAGCCAAGGCTTAGATGGCGAATATCTAGCCAGTCTAACAGAGCGGGGGAGAGCCACCGGCGCAGCAGTGGTAGAGATCCAGCTAGAGAGCCCTGCAACCTGGTCCTCAAGCTCTCCATCCAACCTGGGTCTGGAAGCAGCCAGGGCCGAGTTGAACTCTACAGGATCAATCCTGCCCAAGCCTGAATTATGGCTCAAGAAGGCTAAAGGCTCTGCCTTAGAAAACTCCCAGGAAAAATAGGTAATAAAGTGGTCTAACCAAGTAACTGGGCGAGGTTCATCTGCCTGTATTGGAAAGGTAGTGCAGATAGGATCAAGAACATGCCCTGCTTGATAAGTGGGAAGGCTAACCTGCTGCTCAAGGAGAGCCAGTTGTAAACCTTCAAGGAGGTCTTGTGTATCCTTGCTACCAGCCTGGTCCAAATGTATGTTCAGGTCTCCTAGGACCATATAATGGGCAAATCTGACCGCTTTAGTGGTGATTGCATCCCCCCAGGCCTGGAGAAACGGACCTACTTGACCAGGGTGCCTATAAATCAATGAGCCACCCAGGGTAAAATGTGCTGAGAGCCGAACACTAAAATCAATGGCTTCGCAGCCGCCCCACAGAGTGGCCTCTTCCATCCTGAGTGCCCACCTTTTCCTATAAACAATTGCGACTCCACCCCCCGCCCCTTCATACGATCCGCTCGGGAGATTTTATAGCCCGGCGGTATAGCCAGAGTGACAATCGGGTCAGCAGAGGAGTCGAGCCAAGTTTCAGTTAAAAACAACAAATCCAGAATATGGTCCTCTAGAAGCTCGAAAACTTCAGCATGATGTTTCTTGAGCGAGCGCACATTGATCAGGGCAGACCGAGGCTCAAAAGGTAGGCCGGGCTCAGCTAAGGTGCCCAGATTCCGAGATAACCTGAACCCACAAGCATAGCAAGCATTTTTTGGTGCGTGCCACAGCTAAATTCCAGCGACCAGCATGACAATAAAAACAGGGATCTAAAGCCTGCAAGGCATCCGCCGTATATCTCCTACCAGACCCTGGAAGCTCCAGGGCAGCGTGGTTGGCGCTGGCCGCTTCCGGGACGCTGACGGGCGCAGACGAGCTTGCCTTAGGCGCGCCTTCGGCGATCCATCCACGCGTCCGCTGAGCAACCAGGCCACATGCATTGAAATAATGCTAGGAGCACGAGGAACTAGACGGCCAACTCTCCAAGATGGTGGTTCCTCGTGGCACCAGGGAGAAAGGCAGGTAGAGTGCTCGGCAGAAATGCTCGAGTGAAAATAAGGTAGTTAAATTTTTAAGGTGCAGGTATGTGGCAAGTATAACAAATAAAAACACATGATATCTCCGCGGGGAACACCCCGATGCGTAGGTTGTTACGCCAACTTCGATTTTCGAGGTCTGCCTGTTTGAGTTTTAGGTTAAAATGCTGATCTTCAAGTTCCGCCATTCTGCGCCAAAGGTTCTCATGGTCTTCTGCCCTCGCACCCATCGTGCGTTCAAGTTCATCCACACTACCTCCAATCTCCGTAACGTCCAGCCGGATGTCCTGCAGATAGGGTTTGAGCGATCCAATTTCTGCATTGATTTCCTGGAGGAAGGAACTCATGAAAGCAAGGGTGATCGGGATACATAACGGGTCTCCATCAGTCACAGGTCACGGGGGATCAGATGCAGGCAGTGTCTGGAGGTTGGATTTCATCCATAGCATAGATAGGTTACAGAGTTATCGCTGGCTGGAATGGGGTCCATGTCCTTGTTTGCCTTAGATGGAGGCATGGCTAGCAAGAGTTCTTAGCAGCCCACCTTCAACTCCGGGGAGGGCTCAGCACCGACACAAGTCAATACAGCGGGAGATAGATCTTGTTTGGCTTTGCAAAGATCAATACCGTTCCGCAATATGGGAGGGTTGTAGGCTGCAAGAGAATGATAGAGGATGAACCCAAGTCTTAAGGGAAATCTATTAGGCCCACTCTATGCTATAGATAAAAGGAGCCTCGCCAGGAGTCCCCAATCAAAGGGAGGCGTGTCGGCTAGAGCGTCAGTGCGCCACCAAAAATTCAGTGGTTGAGGCTTAACTGAGCATGAGGAGCCCCTTCTATGTACTGGAGCTGTTGTAGATTAGGGCGCCAAGTATTCACCCAGAGGCAGGAGAAGACCCAGATGCCGCTGTGGCTCAGGATGGGCTCCAGTAGGACAGGGAGATTCAGGGTAAGCTGTTAGTGGAGGTTTTCCTGCGCATGGGGGTTGCGGGGGAGACAGATCCCTTGGGTCCCCTCCTCGGACCCTCAGCATAACTCAGCCTCAAAGGGCCTCACCTGGGGTCAAGGTCCGCAATTTAGTCCCGGGCGTGCTGTAGCAAAAATTGTCTCCAAACTACCACAGATTGGTCCCCCAGAGCAGGCCAGCAGAGCTCATTGACCCACCTATAACTTCACAAGAGTAAGGGGGTGTCCGGAAGGTGCATATCGACAGGAGGGAAGGAGTGACCCAACTCGCTGCGCGACCCTCACCGCCGGTCTCCCCGTCAGCAAGACGTGTTGATGGGGCTTTCATCCCCCCACACACTGGAGAGCCCGTGACATCAGGCCCAGGCCCAGGTGCTACCGCTGTCCACTAGGCTCGAGCGAGCTCCAGGGGGGGCAGAGCCTCAAGTGCCAGGTAGGGTCGGCGGGGGAGTCCCCCTGCAGCGGCCAGAATGAATAGGGGACCCCCGCCGCACAAGCCCCGCGCCTGGCATTGTCTTACCTCTCATCGAACCAGGTGGGCTGTCAGCGTCTGTGGGGAGGGCGAGTTGCAGGCAGCACCAGGCTCTCTCCGAGGCCGCAGATTCTTCAGCGGTACAGTGCCTCCCACTTGATGGTTCCTGAAATGCAGGTGCAGCTCCGTGCTGAGTCCTCCGACGTGGGTAGCGAATGTGTCAGCCGGTCAACCGAGTCTCCCGCTTGGTCCGACTGTAGGCGAGCGGGGTCTCCTGTTCAGTAGCAGCGGCCCAGGAGGATGGCGACAGGAGCGATGCAGTCCGGAGTCATTCCCCTAGGCAGAGGCGACGTCAGATGGCACTGGGTGGAGGTCCTAGGGGCATACCTCTCACTGCGATCCCGGCAGCGGGATCTAAGATGGCAGCGACGGACCCTGAGGCACGTCTCCATGGACAGGTCTAAAAGAACCAGAACCGCTCCTTGCCCCTCGTCCATTAGCCACTTAATATAATCTATGGCCCAGACCAATGCAGTTTTGGTTCTATGATGTTTTCAGAAACCGAACTGAGATTTGCCCAGCCATCTCAGCTCTTCTACAGCCTCCATCAGATGACCATTCAAGCGTATCTCAAAAATCTTGACCGGTAGTGAGATTGGATAATATATTTTAAGATCTGTGCTATCAAGATTGGTCTTTGTAGGAGAGCCCTGATCACTGCCTCCTTTCAATGACATGGAAAGCAACCAGAGATGATAGCTTTATTAATCAAGTCCATAAGAGGGTGTGCCACTGTACCAGCCAACATGTGCAAGATTGTTGGTCCACATTGTTCCAGGGGGGAGCCTGACTTAGTGTTAAAGAGATGTTGTTTCATTCTTTCAGGAGTGAGTGGTAGAAATATTGTGAACAGTTTGCACTTTATTTTGTAGATTGGTCTTATTAAAACCCATCTTGATGGTGACAAGTAATTAAGATGCTCATGCATTAGCGTTAATAAAGAAATGAAAAAATCCAAAATCACTTTGGTGTCTCGCATCATGCTGAATAAAGGGGTTATGTGATAGGTAAATGCAGTCCTTACCATATGCATGTATGTGTAGAACGTGTTCATCGAAACTGAAAGTGCTATAAGTTATTAACTATGCTGGATGCATCATAGCATATTGTTCACTGGAAATGCATGGAAATGCAGGTTTCAAATTGTGTGAGGGCAAAAGTTAGTCGACCTGGTATCAGAAAAGGTAATGCACCACTCTCAGAAACATGCTACCAATCAGATTATGAGTAGATGGAAAGTTAATTCAGAATCGAGTAGGGCAGCCTTCTCAAAATCTGTATGGTATTATGGTAATGTTGGGATCAGTTGTGCTGGTATTGGTGTTACTGTTGGTGGTATTTGTGCTGTGTTATTTGTGGTATTGGTGGAGGTTCTATTGGTATTGGTGGTGGTGGTGTAGTGGTGGTGGTATTGTGATGATTCTATAGGTTGAACTCCGAGTGCTTACTGTAGTTAAAGAAAGATTGAATGAAATAGAATTTTTATGCATTTAATTGAAAAGTGCGATGTCTGAACGTGCTTTTTAGATGTAAAATAGTCCTACAAGCATACCATTGCAAGCACTCCACAGGAGGCTGAATGGCATCCAAAATTGCCAATAGTATGAGGTGAGAAAGACATGCTCTATCAGGCTGAGCTAAAATGTGATTGACAATGTCTCAATCTATTGGCTGACAAATGCCAACCCAAATAAGCTAATGGCTGAAGGGGGCTGATCCCAAGCCATCTACGTATATCGTAAGTAATACGTATTTCAGACACCTGTGCTAACAAGCCATATCTTAAAAGGACTACAGACAAATTAGCAATCATGCAATGGTGCTATTCTAAAGTGGTGACATAGGTAAATGATCCCATTGGTGACAAGAAATAATGTGAGTCACAAAAACAAGACCAAAGCCAAGATTTGCTTTCTAACATGGTGCAAATTTCATAAGACCTCTGACTTTAGTTATCAATTGTTGCCTAAATGTGTGTTCAGAGGGGAGACCGACTCACTTAGGTGGCCAGGTGTGGACTGGGTGGAGGTTGTGAGCAATGGAAGGGGATATGAAGGATATTCCATGGGGACATTTCAGTGCTCTGTTTCTTCCCAGCTTAATTTGCGCTGTACAAATACTACTACAGAGGTATACACATACTCATATACATATATACAGGATTTCAACAGGGAAGCTCTATGGGTAGGGTGAACCTACTCATCAGCTGTTGCTAGTGATACCGACCTCATTAGTATTGGTAAGATCCATTTGAAATACTACCACCAGCCTTGCTGGGATAACATAGGCTGCAATACCTGGCTTCAGTATATGGTCCTTGACATCTATGACACATTTTCTAGTTAATTGCCTTAATACGTGTCCTGATTTTCCCCTTTCTTTTCATGCAGGGGTGGAAGTGGGAGCCACTACGAAATGCCTAAACCCACAGTCGGTCTTCCTGTATGAAAAGGACTGTAAATCCAGCAACGTCAGACTTTCGGGAGTTAATGGTTGTTATCTAGCCAGGGTGAGTAAATTCAAATCTGTTTGTGATGTCTCAGTGATTGATCGAGACTAGGGATTGAGAAAGAAACAAATAATGGGGGCAGGTATAAAGTTATACATTGAAGTTAAATGGGAGCTCCCAATATGTGTCTTTGAAATAGAAGATGTTTTAGCTTAGACTTGAAAGTGACTGGGAAAGTATTACATTCATAATTGTCCTTAAGTCATTTAATCAGGGCATACGAAGAGTATAACCACCATTGTTTCTTGCTCAGCTGCATAAACTCTACACCAGCAGAAATTGCCAACAGATTAAAAAGGATTTGGTGCTGAATATAGATAGAAATGGTGCATTAATGTCGAGCACGTAGTTACTGAATCAGTATTGGAACCACAGAATGAATTGAAAATTATTGGAGGATTTCCCTCCGACACTTTTACAGCATTTCATTTATACATTGAATACTACAAGTACCAGAATGCTGTGGAAAGCCAGTAGATGGGCCAAGTTGATGACAAGGCGAGGAATGTGCTACCATTTAGTGGGCTGTCTGAAGCATCTCGATATGCTTGTTTTAAACTGAAATTGACAAAAGGGCGCAGCTTACTCACACCACTACCCTGAAAAGGTACTCTTTTCCTGATGGTTGCTAAAAAACAATGTAATTTATACTGAATTAAAGATTACTTGAGTATTTCATAATAAAGGAGTGGAATTGTGCCCCCCACTCCCAACACCTTTTCATCACATCACTGATAATATTTGAAGCTGCAAGTACCAGAATGGGGGGAGGCACCAAGGCGGACACGTGTCATAATTTTGAGGAGTGTATGGCCAGAACCTGCAGTGCTTACTTTCATACAACCTCATACCCATCTTACATGACCACCTCTTAAATGCATTTTTTCACATCCTTTTAAAAAGTAGAGTTATTGAGTGCAATCCTTAATTTTATTGCAGATAATCATTTAGCAGAAAACTGATCGTATTAAGAGACTTCTCTATTTCTGTAGAAAGTGCATTTGAAATGCCCACTGAGGATTTCTCTGGAACATTTAGCAATCCAATTATCTCAGAGACCTACTTGCAGCACTATAACCTTTGCGGAGGTAAAGTTTACTTCCACATTATTGGTCTGCAGTACATAGCCCACTTCCAATCCAGCACCCATTTCACAGAGACTTTTCTATATGGGCACATCATCATCCTGAAATGTGGGCACAGAAAATTGTGATGTGTCTTAGTATGGCATTAGAGGCTATTAGCATTAGCCTGAAACTCAGCCCTCTATGATTTTTGCATTAATGTTGGCATTGATGCCCGGTCACCAACCAGTTGTCCTTTGGTCAGTGGATCCCATGTGGTTGACTACCTAAGATGATCTCTAGGTGTTTCTGTCTATTAGCTTCTGTACTTCACAGCCATCTCCTTTGGTATTGTGTGCTGCCAAATACGAAAATGTATGTTTTTTACTATTACTTACCCATCTACTTGAATTTGGACTATTCGTACAAGGTATCCAAAAAGCGTGGCATGATCACATCTTCTGACTAGAATAAGGTAAGGATGTGTATCTGGAACAACCTTAGTCGATAAATAAAGTACTAACATTTTTAAAAGCTGATGAAAAGCCTGCAATATAAATGGAAACTGTAGTCATTAGGGATACTTAAAATGACCAGGTAATCATTTTTTTAGATATCAAATAAGGTATATTTTGATGTAATAGGTCAACAGAGGTAAACTATTGACAATATAAACGTTAACTCACGTGATGAGCTTGTGGACCAAAAGATTTGATGGGATCAAAAAGAGCCTCCGAATACCTTACCTGGTTTGGTTGGTTCAGAGCCTTGCCACTGATTGAAGCCAGAAGGTGAGTAGATGATCTTGTCTACTTTGCCTTCCTAGAATGTTTCCGCAATTGTCCATAAAGAGCCAATGGGTTTTCATTCATGTCTCGATTTTACTGAAGCATCTTGTGACATGATGGATTCTTGCTTCTTACAAATCCATCATGTCCATTCCAAGAGCTGTAAATTACAGATGTTACTAATACTAATATTTAATGGCTCTCAACTTACCTGCGACAGCGGTACCAGAATTTATTTGAAATCATGACTTGCTAATCACTGTACTCTTCTGGAGGCACTCATTCGACTCTCAGGCTATAGCACAGTATAGAACAGCTATCAAATCCTACCATAAACTAGTGCGCAAAACTAGGGCAGCCCACTACTCTAGCCTGATCACCACAAGTACCAATCGCAGCAAAACTATATTCTCTCTTCTGAAGGACTTGGTCACCTCTCCCTCGGAATCTGGCAGCATTATATCCTCCAGCCAACATTGTGAAGAGCTGGCGAATTTCTGCATGGAGAAGGTTGAAGCATCTACAACAATTTTGACCACGGCATAACTCCCAGTGCTATCGGGAGGAATACGCACATTGGCCTGAGATCGTCCCTCTTACATCATTACCCACTATCTTCCTTAATGACTTGGAGAGATGAGTGGCCAAAATCAAATCAGGGTCTCCAGACGACCCCCTAAAACCAGACGCTTTCAGAAAATTCAACAGGGCCTCCTACCCAAGTGTCTGGGGTTGCTCAATCTATCCCTTGCCTCAGCGATGGTCCCAAAATCGTGGAAGCATGCAAAAGTGGTTACCCTACTCAAAAAACCAACACTGGACACTTCCAAGCCAGAAAACTATCGTCCAATTTCACTGCTCCCATTCCTATCCAAAATTCTGGAAGCACGTGTGAACTCGACGCTAACCAATTTTCTAGAATTCAATCATATACTTTCGACCAGTACCGAGTCTGCACTGCTGTCAGTTGTAGAACAACTAAAATCCGTCTTGGATGCCGGCAGAACCTCTGCCTAGGTGCTGCTGGATCTGAGCGCGGCATTTGATACAGTCTACCATGAAACCCTGCTTCACCGTCTTGAGGCGATAGGGATTTTGGTTTTCCTCCTTCCTGCCGACCAAACTTTTCAAGTGATAGCTCCACCTTTTGCCTCCAGTGTCCACCCACTCCGCTGTGGGGTTCCTCAGGGCTCAACACTGAGCCCTACACTTTTTAATATATATATATATATATATGAGCCCTCTGGCATGGATGCCACAGCACTAGAAATTTCCCTGGTGTCATACGCTGATGACACCCAATTGGTGATCACCCTGTCTAACAATCCTAGCCAGGATAGAGCGAAACTAAAAGAAGATATCGCAGCCACGGCAGAGTGGATGACAGCTAAACTAAGATTCTTCTGATTGGCAAAGACTCCCATCTGTGGAATAATGAATGGTGGCCTCCGGCCCTTGGAGCCCCTCCTGCCCTTAAACCCGCAGTGAAAAATCTGGGTTTTATCCTTGACAAAGAACTTAACTTTGAGACACATGCCAAATCAGTGGACGGGAAATATTTCGGGCTACTACGTGGCCTCAAAACAATTCTGGGTCTATTTGACGCCCAAACACGCCATTTGATCATTCAAGCCTCTATGCTGGCCCAATTGGACTACGGCAACGTGCTTCTCAGGGGCTCTAATAAGTCTGTGCTGAACCGACTGCAGCGGGTTCAGAATGCTGCTGCACGCGCCATTTTCACCCTTCTCAAGTAAAGCCATGCTTCCAATCTACTACTCCACCTGCATTGGCTGCCCCTCGAACACCGTGTTCATTTCAAGGCGCTCTGTATCACGCACAAGATCCTGACAGGTATCAGCCCAGACATTCTTGGCGACCTGTGCGCCCTCTACTCCCCACCGCGAGTGTTGCGCTCTGCTAATTTGCTCCTTGCACGAATTCCACACATACGAAGGACCAGATCTGGTGGTCGCTTCTTCAGGCGACTGGCCCCTGCCTTATGGAACTCTCTTCCTCTACACATCCGCAGCAACCCTGACCCCCAGGCCTTCAGATGGCTTATGAAGAGGACGAGGTGTGGCGCTGTGGCTAGGGCGACTGAGTTCGGTATCTGGGGATCACGGTTCGATCCCCGGCACCGGCGGCAGATTAGCCCAGCACCATGTGACTCTGGGCAATAGCTTGCTTAATCTTCCCGACGGCCCCCAGCGCCTAGAGACCCTTACGGGTGATTGTGCGCTTTACAAATGTGGATTATTATTATTATTATTATTATTATTAAGACCTGGTTCTTCTCTCAGCTCTAACTTCTCGTTTGCTCCCCGCTTAGTCCTGCTTCAGCGCTGGGACGCCTCTTTCCCAAGGCATCCATGCACTCTACAGGTATTTTAATCTAATCTTCTGTGGCAAGTGTTCAGCTCGCTGAGACATCTTGAAGTTCACCACATTGAGCATCTCTGTCATTGGGTTTCTATCTACTGCTCATGAGGTGGAGTAGCCAACTTTGAATTTTTTTCTTGCACATAGAAAAAAAGATGCACCGGGCCCAAAAGAAGCATAAAAGAAAGGGATTATAGTTTTGTATGCCAACCATGCAATCCTGAGAGAGGCACTTTAGTTACAATAAAAATAAGGAAAAATATTTTTACAAACACAGGGAACAATAGCTTGGAAATTAATGTTGAAAAATGTGTGCATAAAATGGCACACAAGTGTTTGCGGCAACACTGTGAGGCGGACCTGGGTGGGCTCGCGAGGACGATTGGCGTGATGCTTTGGACTCCCCAGAGAGGTGGCCATTTCCATGAGACTGTGACTGGTCCAACTTAAGATCCTGCATCGCTTATCTTGCTGCGGGCATTTTGGTCAAGATGGGCAGACAGGTTGATCCTTCTTGTCTCAGACCATGTCACCAAACAACTGGAGAGGGCGGGGGGGGGGGGGGGAAACATGGGTTTCATTAGAATGGGCCATCGCAAAATGGAACATTGCACAAAAATGGGGAGTAGGGGTGATGCCAAGTATTCGAGATTGTGTATAAAGAAGAAGATCTGGCCACTTTACTTCATCCTGCTATTTAGTCAGCAGATTAAGGAACATGAAAATACTTTGTCTTGGTCCTGGTTGTCTCTTTGCCAATGACTAAGCTTTTTTAGAAATGGTTTATAACATTCAAATACATGCACAATCATGAAACGATGCACTTAGTGCTCATAAGTAATCATTACGTAAAGAAAAAATGTTTCAATAGAAAAATAGTTTCAATAGAAAAATACATAAATCACATGAATTTAAGCAGTGCAATAATCACATAACAAAAACAACATCTGAAACCGGTCCTCAGAAGCTTGTTTCCGGTCCAGGGAAAGCATGGCTTGGCAGTTCGGGCTGGACTGTTCCCATGAGGCACAGGGTCAGACTGATTTGCATATGGCCATGTCTGAACTGGGGTGGTGTGGAGTGCAAAAAAACGATGGATTTAGGCCCAGATCTCTGTACTGGGATGAATGTATGACATTGTACTGCATTCTGTCCTTCCACTGTGGTTTTTGCATTTGTCACCCCGAGTGGGATGGGTTTGCTCAGACGTGAGTCCCATGCTCTCCACACCACTGGATTCAAACAAGCCGGGCTGAAGACGGCTGGAATGCCAGAAACCGGTCCTCGGAAGCTTGTTTCCGGTCCAGGGAAGGCATGGCTTGGCAGTTCAGGCTGGACTGTTCCCATGAGGCACAGGGTCAGACTGATTTGCATATGGCCATGTCTGAACTGGGGTGCTGTGGAGTGCAAAAAAACGATGGATTTAGGCCCAGATCTCTGTACTGGGGTGAATGTATGACATTGTTCTGCGTTCTGTCCATCAACTGTGGTTTTTGCATTTGTCACCTCGAGTGAGATGGGTATGCTCAGACGTGAGTCCCATGCTCTCCACACCACTGGATTCAAGCAAGCCGGGCTGAAGACGGCTGGAATGCCAGAAACCGGTCCTCGGAAGCTTGTTTCCGGTCCAGGGAAGGCATGGCTTGGCAGTTCGGGCTGGACTGTTCCCATGAGGCACAGGGTCAGACTGATTTGCATATGGCCATGTCTGAACTTGGGTGGTGTGGAGTGCCAAAAATCGATGGATTTAGGCCCAGATCTCTGTACTGGGGTGAATGTAGGACATTGTTCTGCATTCTGTCCATCAACTGTGGTTTTTAGGTCTCGCGACCTATCAATGCGCGCAAGCGCATTGAGCGGAGCGAGAATTCAAGTGCTCGAAATCCTCGTCAAACCAAGAGCTTCTTGCGCTGCGGTTTTCATTAAGTTCATGTGAATCACGTGACCAAACAAGCACGCGCATTCACGGCCGCACAGCACATCAAAGGGCTTCGCCCAGCGTGCGCTCTGCGGCTTCTCCTCCCCTAATTTAATCATGGCTGGCCGGCCGGCCGTTTACCAGCTCCAGCACCTCCCCTCTCTCTCCCCGCAAACACAGCCTTACTTGCATTTCTCCTCCCCCTCCCCAGCCAGCTTCCCCCAGGCCGTAGCAGCACTCCTCCCACACCTTTGAAGTGAAGCTTAGCTTCACTTCAAAGGCCCCTGCTGCTTCACACCATGTCACATTTCTCCTCCCCCCTCCCCTTCTCTGCCTTCCCTCCGTCTTGTTTATGACATCACCCATCCTCCATTTTGCCCCCAAACATGAAAGTGTTCATCTTTGGACCACCCAAACTCCGCTATTACAAATTAATGCTGCATACAGAGAAGAGAGAGCGCAACACCGACTCAGACAGGAGTGTTATCAGCTAAGAACCCAAATAATACAAAAGGCGACTCAAAGCACGATTGTAGTTACAGTACGTTGCCAGTGTGCCCTTGTTTTAGTGTAAGAGAGAGCGTCAGTCCTAGGGCGCGTGTTTCCGTGTCTCAGTGCCAATGCGTGTCTTGTGTCTTCTCGGATTTCTCTTTTATTCGCCAGGGTTGTACTGTCTTCCTTTCCCATTTCAGGTTCTAGAGTCCCAAAGACGTCTTAAGTCCGGATTGAAAGGTTTTTCTTGACCCAGTGGCAGTATATGTAATCGCAGCGGTAATGTGCTCCTTTTCTGGTGCCCGTCTCCCGATTCGGTGGACGTGAGCCTGTTCCAGTCGGACCGCTGGGTTAGACCACCTTTTCCTCCCGTAGTGAGAGTTGTGTGGCACACATATTTCTCTCCGTTTCTGTATTTTCCAGACCCTTGGTCCCCGTTCCGGTGCAAATGTCATCTACCTGCTCCAGTATGTTACCTATGTGGGGGTTTCCCTGTCTCCTGGTGGCTTCCCGGTCCTAGATGCTTATGTTCCCTGGTAGTCTGCCAATCTCCTTGCTCCTGTGTTTCTGGGCCCGTGTCCCAATCGTCTGGTGCAAACGCGGGTATCATTTTCTCTCTGACCAAGTGTGCATCCGTGTCTTTCGGTCAGTCTGTGTCTCCCTGTTGTATGTAGGCGTATTATGCCTTTGCATTGTTGTTGCACCATGCTGCACTGTGGCTGTTTTGTTTGGGAAAGAACCCCATTGTGGTTGTTGGATTTCTACTGTACGCACCATGGTCCCGAGTATGGTGACGCTGTCTCCCAATACTCATATCTCACAGTGTGTGTTCGTCCTCCTTTATGGTGGCAGTGTATTCCCATCCCAGTTTTGGTGTATTCCACAAGTTGTTGCATGCTTTCCTCCTGAACCACTGTCATCGCATTGCCTATCCCAGTGCTACTGTTTAACCTGGTCCTCTTTTGTTTTTTTCTGCTGTGTGTGTCTTCCTACCGTGTTGGGGCTGTTTCCTGCCCGCACAATGTGCCATTTGTTCCTATGCTAGTGTACCAAGTCGTAGGGAGATTCTATGCGAGGCCCTTGTGATGTTTATAGATTTGAGTGTGCCAGTGTTGATATGTGTGGACGAAATGGTGCTTGATCTCATTCCTATGTGCCAGCATTGCTTGAAGACATTTTTGACAATGCCGGTAAATTAATTACATGACAATCAGACCCTCCATTCTCGGCAGAGCACACCAGGATCCCAGCACTTTATGAGAGTGGAAGAGGGACTTATTTCTGATGAATGGACTTAACCCAATAGTCCTAAAGACCAAAATCCTTGCATGGCTATTATCCTTTCCTTCACTTTTGCTCCATCCTGTTAATTTCCCACGTCTGTGGGTCTGCCCATGAATCTATTGTTGCCTGTGGTCTTGTCTACTTCTGCCCTTTTTCACTTTTGTTACTGATGCTATTTGCGCAGTTCCAAACCACAGTCCTCTGCTCTGTGTGGCTTTTGGACTCTGATTGCTTTATTTTTGCAAAGACCTTTACAGTAATGACTCATTTCCAGATGTATTTAAATTTTCCATGTCTGCTGTCTCTTTCCTGGCAACAGCCTTTCCCCACTCCTGTGGCCCCAACTTCTTTCACCACTTTTGTAGTTGCTATTCCTTTACCCTCATTCGTTACTGCTATGTTTGCCCTCGTTTCTGTTTCTCTCACTTTCTCTACTTCTATGTTCATGTTCCCTTTTGGCATGAAATGCGCCAGACAAAAGGAAAGTGCAGATACCCGTCGTTGTAGCAAATAAATGGAGAACATAAAGATATGCATAACCCTAGTGCAGTTTCAATTCCAGACCAATGTTTGCTCCTGGGCTCCCTCACAGACATTCTGACAGGACGCAGGTCTACAGTGCTGCATCGCACTGTCATGGTGACCGGGGGAAAGGTCAAGGGGCAGATTAGGCGCTTTGTCTGCGCCCTGGTAGAGGGCTCGTCGTCAGGCACGCGGCCCCGCCACCCCAGAGACCCCTGATTGGCATGCTAATGCAGGCTAACAACAAGCATTCCCCTAGCCAATAGGACTCGCATTAGGAAAGTGTTAGCGATTGGCTTTGTAAATAACAATGCTATTAATTTATATATTTTCAGTGCCAACACATATTAAAAAAATAATTGTCATTTACAATACCAATAGCCTACACTTTCCTAATGCGAGACCTATTGGCAACGCCAGTGCTTGTTGCATTTGTCACCCCGAGTGGGATGGGTGTATGCTCAGACGTGAGTCCCATGCTCTCCACACCACTGGATTCAAGCAAGCCGGGCTGAAGACGGCTGGAATGCCAGAAACCGGTCCTCGGAAGCTTGTTTCTGGTCCAGGAAAGGCATGGCTTGGCAGTTCGGCCTGGGCTCTTCCCATGAGGCACAGGGTCAGACTGATTTGCAAATGGCCATGTCTGAACTGGGGTGGTGTGTAGTGCAAAGAAACAATGGATTTAGGCCCCAGATCTCTGTACTGGGGTGAATGTATGACATTGTTCTGCATTCTGTCCATCAACTGTGGTTTTTGCATTTGTCACCCCGAGTGGGATGGGTATGCTCAGACGTGAGTCCCATGCTCTCCACACCACTGGATTCAAGCAAGCCGGGCTGAAGATGGCTAGAATACCAGAAAACGGTCCTCGGAAGCTTGTTTCCGGTCCAGGGAAGGCATGGCTTGGCAGTTCGGGTTGGACTGTTCCCATGAGGCACAGGGTCAGACTGATTTGCAAATGGCCATGTCTGAACTGGGGTGGTGTGGAGTGCAAAAAAACGATGGATTTAGGCCCCAGATCTCTGTACTGGGGTGAATGTATGACATTGTTCTGCATTCTGTCCATCAACTGTGGTTTTTGCATTTGTCACCCCGAGTGGGATGGGTATGCTCAGACGTGAGTCCCATGCTCTCCACACCACTGGATTCAAGCAAGCCGGGCTGAAGATGGCTAGAATGCCAGAAAACGGTCCTAGGAAGCTTGTTTCCGGTCCAGGGAAGGCATAGCTTGGCAGTTCGGGTTGGACTGTTCCCATGAGGCACAGGGTCAGACTGATTTGCATATGGCCATGTCTGAACTGGGGTGGTGTGGAGTGCAAAAAAACGATGGATTTAGGCCCAGATCTCTGTACTGGGATGAATGTATGACATTGTACTGCATTCTGTCCTTCCACTGTGGTTTTTGCATTTGTCAACCCGAGTGTGATGGGTATGCTCAGACGTGAGTCCCATGCTCTCCACACCACTGGATTCAAGCAAGCCGGGCTGAAGACGGCTGGAATGCCAGAAACCGGTGCTCGGAAGCTTGTTTTCGGTCCAGGAAAGGCATGGCTTGGCAGTTCGGACTGGACTGTTCCCATGAGGCACAGGGTCAGACTGATTTGCATATGGCTATGTCTGAACTGGGGTGGTGTGGAGTGCAAAAAAACGACGGATTTAGGCCCAGATCTCTGTACTGGGTTGAATGTATGACATTGTTCTGCATTCTGTCCATCAACTGTGGTTTTTGCATTTGTCACCCTGAGTGGGGTGGGTATGCTCAGACGTGAGTCCCATGCTCTCCAAACCACTGGATTCAAGCAAGCTGGGCTGAAGATGGCTGGAATGCCAGAAACCGGTCCTCGGAAGCTTGTTTCCGGTCCAGGGAAGGCATGGCTTGGCAGTTCGGGCTGGACTGTTCCCATGAGGCACAGGGTCAGACTGATTTGCATATGGCCATGTCTGAACTGAGGTGGTGTGGAGTGCAAAAAAAGATGGATTTAGGCCCAGATCTCTGTACTGGGGTGAATGTATGACATCGTTCTGCATTCTGTCCATCAACTGTGGTTTTTGCATTTGTCACCCCGAGTGGGATGGGTATGCTCAGACGTGAGTCCCATGCTCTCCACACCACTGGATTCAAGCAAGCATGGCTGAAGATGGCTGGAGTGCCAGAAACCGGTACTCGGAAGCTTGTTTCCGGTCCAGGGAAGGCATGGCTTGGCAGTTCGGGCTGGAATGTTCCCATGAGGCACAGGGTCAGACTGATTTGCATATGGCCATGTCTGAACTGGGGTGGTGTGGAGTGCCAAAAAACAATGGATTTAGGCCCAGATCTCTGCACTGGGGTGAATGCATGACATTGTTCTGCATTCTGTTTTTCAACTGTGGTTTTTGCAATAATCACATTACACCACAATATGTCAATATTCCTGTCTCATAGGAACTCTATACAAAATAACTGTTTTCATTAATTTAATTAGAGTTCCTAAACCGTGGGGCTGAGCTCTAATGCTTATGGGATATATTTTCAAGGGATTATCCCTATCTTGCCTAAAGGGCTACATTGCATATGACCTCACTGTGGCTGAAAGAAAAGGTGCTGACGCGTTTCCAATCCTTGTTTAATCTAGGGATTTTTTTCAGGGCAAATTGACTCGGTGTAATCTGGGCCTTTGCTTATAATTTAAGACTTTGCTATGTTTTTAATTGTTTTACTACTTCTTTTGTTCTCTGAACTTTATGTTGAGCATTTTGAGGCTCTTCAGCTGCGTGCTTAATGTGTCATCACAGCTTTTTTCATTTTCGAGCACTTCACTGGGGTGCTAATTCAAAGAGCGAAGAAAACAGAGGAAACTATTGAAGTATAAGCAAAGGTCCACATTGTGATGTAATGTGATTATTGCACAGCTTAAATTCATGTGATTTATGTATTTTTCTATTGAAACTTATTTTTCTATTGAAGTATTCTTTCTTTATTTAATGATTTCTTATGAGCACTAAGTGTATCGTTTCATGTTTGTGCAAATATTTGAATGTTATAAACAATTTCTAAAAACGCTTTGTCATTAGCAAAGAGAAAGCCAGGACCAAGCCAAAGTATTTTCATTGGTCCATAATTTGCTAAATAGCAGGGTAACGTAAAGTGGCCAGATCTTCTTCTTCTTTATACGTTGATCTACGCCCTATCTGGCCACTAAAATCGGGCGCAACCCCGGATTATTAGAAATATGACATATTGGGCAGTTGACATAAACAGGGACAAGATAGCTGAAAAAGAGGTCTTCAAACACAGGGGGTGTCCCAAAAAATGGGATCTTAAGTGGGCAGCAAGGAATAAATATAGGGGGGATGTATGTTTGTCTCCAACAGTTGAGCTGCGATTTTGTGAAGTTGGATTACATGACGCATTTGCTACCGTAGGGGAACCACCGGACTAAGGGTCAAGATGACAATGATGGGCTTACCAAGAGCGTATAAAACTGAATATTGGCCTCAATATGTTCCAGAAATCAGAACATCGTGGTACCTGTCTGCGAACTGTTGCATCACCCACCCTCTTCCCCAGTAAGAAACCGGATTATTCATCTTAGGTCATAGCCCTGCTCCGAATCAATCTTTCCATGATTTCCATGACAATTAAGGTACACATATAAATCCCCTCTAAGCGCTTATAAATGCTTCTTAACTTATTTTACTTGAATCATCTGTGTGACAAATCAGCTGTTGATGTTGTGTGGGCCAGATTCTTCAAGGAATCATGATGACGTAACCAAAGTCCTATTCAGAGCATAGGTCATTCTTCTGTCCGTTCACTTATCCATGTGACTAACTTTCTTTGTATTTATCTATCTATCCATCCATCCATCTTCTGTTTTAATGTGCCCCTTTTTATTTTCCATACAGCGTAGATCCCAGAGCATAATGGCCAATGGTAACTGTGAAGAAATGAATTCAGCGTTTAAAGTCTGGTGGCACTGTGGCAAGATTTACATCCGTGCCTGCAATGGTGCCTATCTCACTGTGCAACCTGTTGGGCTGATTGTCACCTGCTCCTTGGTCCCAGGTAAGAAACAGCCCAGTCAGACCCCTACCACATGTAAACACCAGCTAGCAAGCTGTCCAGACTAAAAAAAAAAAAATGCAACATTAGTGTTATTCCCTGGAGATACAATAAAGGGGTAGAAAGGGCTGGGACCACATGATGATTCGACATTTCCAGTCATCTATGTTGACTGTCTTGCAGGGGCTACAAATGGAAGATTTGGTTAAAAGAAAGGTTTTAAAACTTTTTGTAGTGAAAACATATTCTACAATCATCTGCATATGCCAATCACTGTGCCTTTAGGAATTCATGAAGGGTTTCCTCACATATTCAAAGCGCACCCCAACATAATCAAACAATACCCAAGAAAATCAGGCAATGCCTCAAATAGATTCAAAGAATATTCAGAACGTCAAGAAATGGTTCAAACAAAAACAAGCCCCAAACAGTCTCCAGGAACATCCCAAACAGAAACAAGGAATAGCCCAAGGAGAATGGAAGGATGCTTCCAACTGAATCAAGGAATAGTCCAAGATGAATAGAAGGCTACTTCCAACGGACTGTCCAAAAGAGAATCGAAGGCTACTTCCAACAGAATCAAGGATTAGCCCAAGGAGAATGGAAGGATGCTTCCAACAGAATCAAGGAATGGCCCAAAGACAATCGAAGCATAATTCCAACGGACTGTCCCAAAGAGCATCGAACGTTCCTTCCAACAGAATCAAGGAATGTCCCAAAGCGAATCAAAGGCTACTTCCAACAGAATCAAGGAATCTCCCAAAGCGACTCACAGGCTACTTCCAACAGAATCAAGGAATATCCCAAAGAAAATCAAAGTCTACTTCCAACAGAATCAAGGAATGTCCCAAAGCGACTCAAAGGCTACTTCCAAAAGAATCAAGAAATGGTCCAAAGAGAATCGAAGGATGCTTCCAACAGAATCAAGGAATGTCCCAAAGCGACTCAAATGCTACTTCCAACAGAATCAAGGAATGGCCCGAAGAGAATCGAAAGATGTTTCCAACAGAATCAAGAAATGTCCCAAAGAGAATTGAAGAATGCTTCCAACAGAATCAAGGAATGGCCCAAAGAGAATCAGAGGATGCTTCCAGCAGAATCAAATTGTGCCCACAATAGCTATGGTATGCCCAAGACAAGATGACTGATAGCTCCATCTGAAATGAAAGGTTGTTCCAAAAAGAATCAATGGATTTGTGAACTATAATTAAGCATGGGCGAATTTTGCGAATCTGGCGTTCACGAATTTGCGTATTTGCAAATTCGCAATCCGCAAAATCCGCGAACTCTCGCGAATTTTTGTTTTGTGTTCGCAAGGGTTTCTGCCAGTTCGCGAGGGTTTTGTACCAGTTCACAATTGCGAACTTACTTGTCGGCTCGCAACGGTCGTGACTTTGTTGTTTCTACGTCTGGTTCATCATCACAGGTTCACAGCACCCTCTGTTTCACCACTGCCACCCTCTGTTACATCACTGCCACCCTCTGATTCATCACTGTAGATTATGGGGGGAAAAGCAAGCACACCTGCCCTGCTTCAACTGACATGAATTAATTTGAGGTTGATTAATGTGTCACTGAATTTAAACTTCCTGTCTGGCACCTGCTTCCTTATCTGTAATTTGCTTTCTGTTGCAGTGCAATTTATTCTATGAGCCTGCTGTGAGGGTCAGAGCAGGGTCATAGAATAGTTGCAAGTAGGCAACTGAACTCTGGAGGGCCCCCTCAGGAAGCACTACAGGGAATGGTTACTAATGAAGAGTTTGAACTTTTGCATCTGCTGAGTGCTTTCAGTTTTGCAAAACTTGTTTTTCTGTGGGGCACTTCCTTCCTCCCCCCCCTCCAAAATGGACTCCTTGCAAAAGAAAGTGCAGGCTAATGTCAACCTGAGGAGTTATTCTGATAAAAATCATCATTTTCAGAAGGTTTATGCTGCTTGCTGGTGGATTTCTTGTGCAGAATTGCAAATTTTGTAATTTCGCGAGTGTGAGATTGTTGCTGCCCGCCGCATCTACATGTTCGCAATTGCGAACTCTTGCGATGGGTCACCAAACTCCCGCGGGATCCTGCAGCAAGCTCCAAAATAGCGCAGCACTCGCAAAATATCGAGAAAAACAACTCGGCAAACGCTGAATGACGGTAAGTGAACGCCGCATGCCGCAATATTGTATTACCAAGCAAAAAAATCCGCTGCGTGCGAATTAGCGGATTTTCGGTAAATTCGCGAGAGTTCGCGGATTGCGAATTTACCGAAAATCCGCAAAATCCGCGAGCGGAACGTATATTCCGCCCATGCTTAACTAGAATCAATGATCCCATAAAGCCGAATTAAGAAATCTTCCAGCAAAAATAAATACACAAATAGTAGCCTCTAATGACCTCAAGGATCTCTCTAAACAAGACAAATGTGCATATGATTGTTACCCATCCTTGCAAGATTTCTTTCTTTGCTTACAAAATCATGATAAATGGTGTGCTGTGTTTAGATGAAATTTCTGAGCGATGCTTAGAAATATTGATGCAAAAATTTTAATTGGTTCTCTACAAAGAGAATGTGCATCTCCACAGCTTACACTTACACTAACCAACTGGGAACGCAGTAGAAGAGTGTATTGTGTCAATGATCACTTTTTATTGTCTACTGCAAATGGCAATACAGTTTCACCTTGGATTCAATTGCCACTATATAAGAGCTATTTTGATGAATAAAACAGGCTGGTCTGGATTTCACGTTTTGGGGAAGGATTTGCAAATGTTTGCATTTTATATAGGTAGAAGTATTCCTCCTTGTTGGACTGATCACTAGAATAACAATATTTTGTTTTATTGGTGATTTGTAAGATGCTATATGCTGTTGAAGGTAGTTTCAGAGTTACTTGTATGGTGCAATGGGGGCAGAGAAAAGAAAAAGGAATGGGGAGGAGATTAGCAAGCTGGTCACAGAAGCATTTGCAATGCCCGGATGACTGCATGCTGGAGGGTGAGAGTACTTCTGAGCAGTGTGAGATTAGTCCAACATAACTTGACCCACTGCAGTTGGCGGGTGTTGATTCCAGCCCCGATATAAACGGACAAGATGCACTGCCTGGGGATCACAGCCATATGCCAAATAAGATGGACACGTGATTTTGAGTGATTTCAGAAAAGGCTTGACAAAAAGGGCACTCTTTAGATCTCTTCTAAACATGAGACAACCTTGCTGTTGTCTAAGAACAGGGGCCAAAATATTCTAAGTGTGTGGGAAATTCACATAGAGATTTATCCCCTCCACCCATATTGTTGAAATATGCTGGAGTGAACCTGTTGTCATAAATCATCCTTAGGAGGCTGGAAAGTTTGTAGTTGTTGATGAGTTAAATGTAGGTATTTTGGCCCTCAACACTAATACGCTCTATGAATATTATATCTTAAAAAGCTGAAGATCGGTTTTACTTTGCTAAGTATGTTAAGGGGGATGTATGATCAAAGCTGACTCACAGGGTTCAAGCTTTGAAGGGCATCTGTCTTGGGTTGCGCTTGCCAAAACAGCAGTATCTCTTTTTTTAACCATTGAGACAGAGCTTGCATGTGAGCCGGCACTGTTGAACAGGCCTCACTTAGTTGGATCATGATCTGTCTGTCCTCAGGTTAGGACTGAAATGGCACCTTGGATTTACCAATAAAATCAGCTAAAAGATATATGGCTGTTTTAAAGAGCCTGAAAAGATCATAATGATCCTTGGGGGACCCTGCATGGTATACCCTAGGTGGTTGACGAGAACTGCCCAGTTTTATTTGCTGTCTATGATTTTAAAGTAAGGATTTTATCAGGGGTGTGGCATAGACTCATTAATCCCATCATCATTAGTAATGCGCAAGACCAAGATCCTGTAGTCAACAGTTTCATACTCCACTGCGAGTGCTAATGGAATTGAAGCTGAAGGTTAGGCTTCATGAACTCTCATACTCTCCCCATAAACACCAAAATGATTCTGGTTGATCTAAATACTGATAGTCGTTTAGAAGGCATACATTTTGATTGTATGCTTGAGATTGTCTTTTTACTTCCTTTTCAGGACATTGGTATCTGCACAGAAATTTTAGTAGGAGGTGATAATAGCTTTTTTGTGATTGCCAGATACAGTTTCGTGCTATAATGATCCATTCATCATGTCCATTAGGACTGGGCCAAGGGTGTAATGTAGAGGCGGTTTCTCTTCTTTGGTGGAAGAGCGTCTTCTAACTTGCTGGTGTAGCAGTAAACATAGAATAATAAAATGGTCATTACCATTGTTTTATTCTGTGTGCCACTGGCCGGCGCTGCTGGAGTTTGAAGGTGGAGGCTAGGCAGATTTCTGCTGATTGCAGGATGTTTCCCTGGACTCAGTGCGCAGGTCAGATTGGCCGGCTGTCTACAGCCAACCTATCCCACATGCGCACCCAGTGATCCCAGGGCTGAAAAACAGCTGGGGCATTGCTATCACATGCCCCTAGCCTCTAAATGAATGCTGGATTTGCCTGCTCCAACCAATCCTGTAGCTGCAGTGCAGCTCCAAAATTGGTTGGATTCGCGTGACACAAGGGAGGAAGTCCCTCCCTTTCCTTCCTATCTCTGGTCACCTAAGAGGATAGCTGTGGGGAGAGGAGCACTGGACAGAGGGCTGGGCAGCCAGCAGCATTTATGGTGAGTGTTCCACCACCATTTATTAATGATGCCAGCCACCACTGTTCATACAGACCACCACCATTGCTCTTCTGCTTGGACTGCATTGTGAGCTATTAACACTGTGGGAGGGGGGGACCCGCATGGACCATCCATATCCTCCGCATAGCACATATATTCACCATAGTTAGGACCGATGTTCCAGAGAAGCCGGCGGAGCAGGGGTTAAACATCCCCAATGTCTCTTACATACAGGAGGGAATCCACCCACCAGAAAATCACAGCCAACGGGAGCAAAGAGAGGTGGGGCCAACGCCATGTGAGAAGGACCCGGGAAAAACTGAAGCGCGCCAAATTCGAAGAGAGAGGAAGCTGGATTCCAGTGAGGGAGGAAAACGCAGCGTCAGGGAACTAATCCTCAAGACGGAGAGAGAACCGCCTGTCCGACAAGGAGGAGAACCCAATGGACGCCACACACCACGACGCAGAAGAAGACGGAGGCTTAGAGACCTGGTCTGAGGAGTGGTGGATAACCCCGGAGGACGCCTGTAAGCCGCCGCAACTCAGAGTTGTGGCCACTGTGGTACGTGATTCGGGAGGAAGGAGGGAGTGAAGGGAGGGGGTCTAGGAAGGGAGGCACGAAGAACCTCACCGAACTTTGTAGTTTTGTCTCCCCATCCATGTACTGCTTTTAATGTTCACCCCACTTGCACAAGCCTTACCCCAAAACGAACACTTTATTTCTGTGCACCTATCCTACGCAGGAGTTGTTATATAAATAAAAGGGATATCTCCCGACTTCTACCTTCCATGTTCTCCATCTTTGGAACTCAGAAGCACCTGATTCTAGGTCCAGTAACCTGAAGATAAGGGACTGGCTAAACGTAGGATAAGATCCCTTTAGTGCTTGCTTATTTCTGTTCATACTGTCCTATGTTCCTTTTCTATTTGAATGCACTCTTCTCTGTTGCACTATTGTCACACTCTCCCTGTGATGGTTAAGGGCCCTATCCTGGACTTTAGACCGAGAAAACTGTGAAACTTACTGCTACTTTCTCTTTTCTTTATTTTGAGACTCCTGGGGTGTCCCTCTCAGTAACAGACGAACCACCCTGAATGAAGTACACTAAGAAAAAGGACATAGAAAAAAAAAAACATCTTTGTTGTTGGCTTTGGTTTATGCCCCTTCAATAAAAACTCACCAAAATTGATCAACCGATAAGGGCTCCAAGATTCTTTTTTCGCCCATCTCGCTCACACACTGCAGGGCTTCATTTGTTTATTTTGATTTGAGCATGCATGGACTGTTATTTATTTCCAGATGGTTTGCGGGCAAGAACTGTAGGGCACCAGGTAGGAGGAGGGCTCTGCCAGGGGAGCTTGCCACAAAGGGAGCCAATGGCAATCTATGTATTACAGAACACCGACCTCCACAGTGAGTGGTACCCCGTGGACAGGAGGAGCACAGTAACCAGAACTCACTTAACCATAAAAATAACATGCCTCAATTTCCAAGCAATCCCCGGGGAGGCTACACATACCATTTCCTGGGTTTTTCTTCAATAAGTCTGACTCTGGCATATTTCCCTATGTTTCCACTCCATAGACTATTCGATTGGATGCGTGGCCAACCTGCGAACGTGGTGGCGGCAGTCTAGTTGTATCGCGAGATAATGCTGGGTGAGTTTATTTGCTGGGTGCGCATGTCCCGGGCGAGTTCTGTGAACACTGGTGACGTGATTTAGATGGTCTTGCCACCCTCTGTGTCCTGGCTATTATTGAGCTGCCTACACACACGCATGCCAGCAGCCCCGCGGGCTAATTGATATCACCCGGCACTCTGCTGACATTGAGTGCGGAGGTGAGAACACCACATTGGCGACGAGGGTGTGTCTGGACTCCCGTGAGAATGCGGTAGCTTGTGTTACCCTTTACCTCTCCCCACGTGCCACGTGATTTGCCCTGATGCTCCTTGGGGACTGTGCAGCTTACCCCAAAGGCATGCAAGATGGCTAGAACTTGCGAAGGACACCTGCAGGGGTGCAAGGAAGCAGGTGGTGCTCCAGTGCCCCCGGTGGGCCCCACAAACAGTGAGTGACAGTGGTCTGAAGGCAGCTGGCCTGGCCATAATACTCCTCTGAGGCAGCTACACATCGTTAACACAGTTAAAGCGCACAATGTGCCCACATCCCGGGGGTTGAGCCATTTATGGTGGAGGGGGCTCCCTCTGCTCAGGCCCCAAGGTGGAAGGAGTGAGTTGAGAGAGTTATCGTGTTGTTTGAGGTGACCAAAGTGGATAACGCCCAAAAGCGCGCCATGCTGCTACATTTAGGAGGGAAAGATGTGCAGAAGATAGCAAAGACAGTGACTGAAGCAGCGCCATAGACCCATCTCATACTCATTGCAGCCTTAAATGCCCATTTTGAGCCAATGGCAAACAGGGTCTACGAACGCTTCATTTTCTGACAGGCACTGCAGAAGCCCGATGAATCCCTAGGTATATTCCACGCACGTCTAAAAGAACTGGCAGGGACCTGTGATTTTCAAGATGAGACCGAAGAAATAAGGGGCCAGATCATTCAAGGGTGTGCGTCGGTTAAGCTAAGGGAAGGAATCCGGAAAACCATTGGCGGACATACTCACCCTGGGGAGAACAAAAGAGCTATCAAAAGCCAGGGTGGCACAGATGGAGCCCATCAAAACTAAACCAGTCAACGCAGTTGTCAGTATGGCCACGGCAGCAGTGGCTCGCACAAGAGGCCCTACCATCTCTGAGTCGATGGCCGCAAGCGGAATATCAGGGTCAAGTCATGTGGGTACTGCGGAGGGCCGTCACACAGACCGTTGGACTGTCCGGCACGAGGGAAGAAGTGCACGGCCTGTGGGAAGTTTAATCACTTCATGGAGGTGTGCAGATCCACTCGGGATGGGTAGGAAGGTCTCAAGTCAACATGATTCCTGAGGCTCAGGAACAGAGCAGTGACATGGACGATGATACTCAAGAAGAACACGTTGTGCACTCAGTCTTCAGAGTGAGGTCTGCAGCTGACACACAGACCCACCTACTGCGAAGCCAAATCCTGGTAGCGGGGTGGCCAGCAACAGCAATAATTGACACAGGTGCCACCATAAACATTATGTCATGGGAAGCATACAGAGAATTGCTGTCTCCCCCGGTATTGATGCCGGTGAAGGTGTTTACATATGGCCAAACCAAGCCTTTACTCATAAAAGGAATGTTTAAAACCAGAATAGCATATGACCACCACGAAGTGGATGCTCAGGTGTTCGTGACTGAAGAAGGGCATGGCATGCTACTGGGCTGCAAGTCAGCGGAAGCGTTAGGGATTTTCACATTCGCGTTTGGTATCTATCAAGAGGGCGTGAGCCACATACTGGATGAACTTCCGAAAGTGTTTGGCAGCATTGGATGACTGTGTGACAAACAAATACTCTTAGGCACAGGAGGGTCTCTTTTTATCCAAGACCGCTCGTCAAAATGGAACTGTGCAAGCTGGAAAAAGTTGGAATTATCGAGAAGGTGCATGGTCGGACACCGTGGGTGTCTCCGATAGTGGTCGCCAGAAAACCAAAGCAGACAGGAGTAGTTCGAATATGTGTAGACATGAGGATCCCAAACACTGCCATCAAGAGGGAGAGACACCGGACACCGACCATAGATGACCTAATTAGGGAGCTCAGCGGAGCCAGCTGGTTTTCTAAACTTGACCTAAGAGTGGGATATCACCAGCTGATCCTAGACGAACAGTCCCAATATATTACAATTTTCTCCACGTTTGAGTTTTGGAATTTCCAGCGATGCAAGAACTTTTGGCGGACCTCCCAGGAGTTGGCAATGTGAGCGATGATATACTGGTCCGCGCCAAGTCCGTAGGTGAACACAATGACCGGCTGCAACAGGTACTCTGAAGAATTCAAGAGTCAGGACTCACCCTGCACAAAGAGAAGTGTGAGTTTCTGCAGAGGAAACTGCAATTCTTTGGGTACATCTTCTCCGCGGAAGGAGTTGCGCCTGACCCGAGCAAAGTCCGAGATATCAAAGAAGTTCCAGCTCCCACAAACATCACGGAAATGCGCAGTTTTCTGGGAATGGGGAATTACTGTGGGAGATTTATCAAGGACCTCTCCTCACTTACCATCCCCCTGAGGGAACTCACCAAGGCCTCTGTTCCATGGTTGTGGGGTCCTGAGCAAGAAGTCTCGAATCAAGCCACCAAGGATGCACTTTCCAGCAGCACAAGGCTGCACTATTTTGATCCCCACCAATACACCCAAGTGGCTGTTGACGTGGGTCCCCAAGGACTCGTAGCGGTGCCCAGTGATCAAAGAAGGAAGATGAGTGGGCTCCCGTAGCATTTGCTAGGCGATCATTGACTGAGACGGAGCAAAGATATTCTCAGATCGAGAAGGAGGCCATAGCTGTTCACTGGGGGTGCAGGCATTTCCACTTATATGTCTAAGGCAAACCGTTTCTCGTCATGACTGACCACAAGTCATTGATCCCGCTGTTCATGGGAGCGGCTTAGAAACCTCCACCGCGCATCGGAAAGTGGATACTGCAGTTGCAGGATTATAACTGTAAGGTTGAATATCAGCCTGGGGCCAGCAACCCAGACTATCGGTTGCGCCATGCCAGAAAAGCCTTCCTCAGTGAAATAGAAGAAGCTGAGGAGACAGAAGAATACGTCCGGTACATCACAGATAGATCGCGCCCATTACCTCTCTCCCTGAATGAGATTTGCCAAGCTACAGCACAGGATGAATGCCTACAGAAAGTGGTGGAGGCGGTAAGAAACAACCAATGGCATCACCTTCGAGGCCAGGGAGTTAGGTTCACTCAGGAAGCTCGATCCTTGACAGCTTGTATGTGGTGAGGCATGAACTAAGCGTTGACCCCAACGGGTGTCTGCTCTGAGGACATAAGTTGGGTATTCAATCCACCCCTGTGGGCCGAGTGATAGGCCTTGCACATGCTGGCCATCAGGGCATGGAGAAAACCAAGAGTTGTTTGAGGTTTTCTTTGATGGATGAAAAGGTAGACGCCACGGTACGATCCTGTCAACGGTGCCAGACCACAAGCGAACCGAATCCTCCAGCACCCATTATCACCGAACGACGGCCAGAAGGTCCATGTATGAGCATCAGCATCAATTTCGGAAGCCTCCCTGATGGGAGACACTCCATGGTAGTCATTGACGACTACTCGAAGTACCCGGAAGTAGAAAACATCTAATCTCCGAGTGCTAGTGAGGTTATCACTAAACTGGAAAAAGTGCTGGCGACCCATGGGCTATTCCAGGAGATCAAGACTGACAATGGGCCCCCCTTTCATGGGCAAGAATTTGCACTATACTTGTCGTCCCAAGGAATACGTCACAGGAAGATCACTCCAAAATGGCCCCAGGCCAATGGTGAAGCTGAACGTTTCATGAGAACTCTGAATAAGGTGATCCGGATTGCTGTTCCCAACGGAGAATGTATGTATTGTATGTATTGGCATTTATATAGCGCACTACTTACCCGTAGGGTCCCAAGGCGCTTCGACCGCTGCGAAATCCTTCCTGGCTTCCCTGAGAGATGGTCCCTTAATGGGTATCTCCAGGGTGAGACCAGGCATCCCCGGCGGTCTGGTGGGGCCGTTAGTGAAGATGAGGCAAGCTAATGCCCAGAGTTGCCGAGTGTGATCGCTGATCAGAGTGGGCACCGAGGCGAGAGAATTATCGAGTCCGCTGACCCTGGTCCAGAAACCTGCCGCACCGGGAATCGAACCCTGGTCCCGGGCCGTCCTCTGCTCTCGGGTCTGCCGCCTCTAACCAGTGAGCCACACTACTTCACTAGTAGAATCTGTGGAACAGTCCATCTACTCTTTTCTCAGAGACTTCCGCCAAACCCCTCATGTCACGACTAGAAGGGCCACTGAACACCTGTCAATGGGGAGGGTTGTGAAAGATTCAATTCCACATCACCCACAGTGGGTCCCGAGGGAAGTGGATGAGTCTGAGGTCCACCAAAAGCGGCAAAGGGCTAACAACTGAGTCAGTACTCGCCTTCGTGCAGAGCACTTTCAACTACAACGAGGAGATCTGGTGTTAATCCAAGACAGGCACTCGGGGAGCAAGTTCCGACTCAGTTTTGAGAAAGATCCCTGGCGCATTACTCAGATCCGTGGGACCCAGATCATGGCAATGAAAGGTTTGGAACCCGCTACATATCTGCATTCAGATAGTTTCATGGTGCCCTGGAACAAGGGGTGAGTCCGTCTCCGGAGACCGGAGGAAAATATGACTGGTACAATGTGTCTGAAGTGGAGTGAGACTGCTAATCCAGACTCCACTGGGCTGGGCCAAGATCAACGTGTCGTAGAGGCCACTGCTGTATCTGACCCCAGTGGTGGCATCAGAAGAGGTGGCTGTCAATATGGTTTGCGGAGCAATCCAGAGCCGGCCTGTAGGCTGAGGGACTTCTACTGCTAGAGGGACGTCAGTGACAGGTTTGAAGTGCCCAACAGGAACTTTTTTTCTGGTTGATAAAGTTGATAAGGTTTTTTTTATTTTTGGGAGGAATGTTGTATCGCGAGAAAATGCTGGGTGAGTTTATTAGCAGGGTGTGCATGTCCCGGGCGAGTTCTGTGAATCCCGGTGACGCGATTTGGATGGTCTTGTCCACGCTGCGCGAGCGCGCCTAATAAATGGGTGTATGCGTGCGCGAACGGCATCAGACGCCCACACGCTGACACCGTTACAAGCAACCCTTTGTGTCCTGGCTATTATTGAGCGGCCTACACACGCACATGCCAGCAGCCCCATCTCACGGGTTAATTGATATCACCGAGCACCCTGCTGACATCGAGTGCGGCGGTGAGAACACGACAGTCCCTTTGCCTCGGAGGCATCTCCTTGCACTCCTGTGCTTAGCAGAGCCATAAAGAGGAGCCTGACTGCTCTCACCAGGGCCCCAGTAGTCGAAGCAGACTTAGAGGTCTTGTGTTTTGAATGGAGAGTTGTGGTCAGACAGGCAGCAGGGAAGCGACTTGTTTCTACACTGCAAGTTCCAGAGAAAGTGGCTGCGAAACCAATGAGCATAAGGAGAATATCTGAGCAGTGACCGGTCCTAGGAGGCTGGAGGGCCGGATGAGTTGGGTAGCTGTCACCACAGCAGGACCGGGGACCCTGCTAGACAAGAGGGGCAGTTTCAGCTCCTCGGCGAAAAGGACTGGATCACCCACAATTTTACGTTTAGCGGAGCTCGTCTGGTGACTGAGGGACTGCAGCTTCATCTCTATATGCTTCCAAAGTGGCAAAATAGCAATTTGTTGGCACGCTGTAAATAGATACATGCATTGAGAAGTATTTGTTAAAAGTGAGAGTTTTTAAACAGGAACTGAGAAACATTCCTGTTCTTTCCCTAATTCCAATGCTATTAGTGAACTAAGAGGCAAGTCTGGGGTCACGTGTAACCTATATGTGGGCCAGATTAATATCATGCATGAATCAAAGTTACACTACTGTATGCTAATTTTAAAAAACATTCTTCTTCCTCGTTCACCAAAATTGGCTAACCAGTTTTGCATCCCACCACGTTCAATATCCACCAGCCCCACTGGTGTAATGTTCTATCACTTCATAGAGGATCGCTGACCAGTGCCCCAGTGCGTTATAACTCCTCCGTCTTGCTCCTACCTTTAGGATTCCTCCTAATTACAGTTTTGCTCTAGACCTGCTTGCTCCAGATGTGTTACAGTTTGCTCCAGTCCTGGTCTTACCTAGATTCACAACTTTTACCTTGCAAGAGCTGTCTTTGAATTGGGCCAAATACCTTGGAGATGTTTGTGCCATTGGCCCTTTTCCTCCAGGGGCTGATTGGCACTACCTTCCAGGAGGAATGCACTCTAACCTATATTACAACTGGGACAGGCAGTGTGGCTTCTGGAAGGGGTTGTTCTTTCTTCAGAGCTTCTAAAAGAGTGGGAAAGGACCATTCCCTATATCTGACATTTGACAGGTTGTGATTTTGACGAGTTTCCTCTGTCCGACTTCATCAGTATTGATTCAATGTATTGCTGTCCAGCATAGTGTCATGAATACTGTAGCCCTTATTCTTTCATGTTTATGTAAGACCACTTAGATAGGTCATCCAGAGAATTATATTGCCCTGTCATGAGTGATCAGTATTCATGGATTGAGAGATCATGCTACTATTTCCTTCTTGTCTGGGGCTGCAACACTAACACAATAAAATTGGTTCCAAAAATGATATGATGGCATTGGATACATGGAGATCAACGTGATAGGGACCTTTGGTGGGATACTTCTGTGTATTTAATGACTCTGTGCTGTCTGTTTATATATATATTACCCAACGGCAATCGCCACTGGGCAGTTATACTTAGATCTGTGTTTCCATAGGAAGGGCATTTTTTGGTTTGCTTATAACTTTAGTACCATTTGACGAATCTTCACTAAAATTTCCCCAAAAATGTTTATCCACCTCAGTTCCTTCCTGGAACGTTTAGAGGTGATCCACCAAGTGGGGTTGAGAAAAAGGGGGATTGCAAACCCACATTTCACCAAGCACAGCCAATTATCCTACATATTTCATCGCTTATTACATGTTCTATGATATCACTGCAACATTCAAAATTACATAAATGATGACAGTCTGCATGGCGAGAACACAATTTATAGTTACTATAGGGCACAAGTTATAGTTACTGGAGAGAGATAACTATAACTGGTGAATTTCAGAGTGTTTTTTTAATTGAAAACATTACGTTGTCACTGAAATTTCATCTAACTATAACATCACTTTAACCTTCGTTTTTTCTTCAATATATAAATATATATATTTGCAAAAATAGGCAGCACTCTGAGCCATCCAATGCGTCATCAAATACTAAAGATTTGCATCTTCCCAATCCCCATTTACCCACCTTTTTATACATATGCACAGACATTCACACACACACATAATTATATGTATATTTAAATATAGGTAAATAGATATAAATCTAAATGTCCTACTTGTCATCTTCTTTTTCCCCGGGTCTCTCTTTCACAGTTGTGGCTTTCTGATGAGACTAGCGCTGGGACGCCCCGTTGCTGAGGCAGCCATGCGCTTTACAAATCACATAACATAACATAAATATTTATTAGTGTGTGGTTCGTATGGGTGGTAAACATCTCCTAATCCCTCTTCCGGTTATCATTTTTTACTCCCTTTGACCCCTCTTGTTAGAGAGAGAGGGTCATTATAATGATGCTAATTAAATATATAAATATATTTATCAACAATATAAATGACTCTTGCAGTCTAATGACTCCCAATGTAAATGTACACAAAAAGAGTATTGATGTACTTACCTGTGACGTAGTTAGTGCAATGCAATTGTCCCTTGATATTATGGACATGATGTACAAGTCCTACACCATATGACTCATCCTGTGTGTGTCACAACCAGTACAAAACAGTTTGATCCCAGGGAAGACCTGCCTCCAATTTAAAGTCGTCACTGCGCGCTGCACACTACTGGCCTTTGTTGGGACGGAAAATACTTAGCATGATAATGGACATGTACCCTGGCCCTGACCCCAACTACACTGTTTTGGGATGCCTAATGCTGATTTTTGTTGTCATAGGCAAACACGGATCATGCGTATGCACCATGACATAGGCATGTCTCATGGTTTAGGACCAGTAGGGGAACCCAAAGCGATACCCTTGTGGTGGTGGAAGGCTATGGGAAATAGCAAATTTAATGTACCCAACAGCCCCATGTGCCTTGAAACCCTTAATGGGGTGATATGTTCACAATTAACCATTAGGAATTATAATTACTAAGAGCTAAGCAACAAGGCCAACGTGGCGGCAGCATAACGTGTAGTGGTCAGCAGGAGTGAACAAGTCCTTTTTAGCCTGTGTCACTGGAGTGAGGCCAGCTTATTCACTTTTTAAAAGTTCTGCTGCTGTGTGGTTAACTCACCCTTGGCCTACATCGGTTAGATGTAAAGTGCTGCACATCAGAGGAGTGCTGACTTTGGGCTGGATATATATTTGCCTGAGAAAAGTATAATACAGGTAAAGAGAATTGCTGTGTAATGTGTGCATGGTGAGTGCATGTATTGGGTTTATGTATACCTGCAAGAAGTACATTACATGAATGATGTATTGCTGTGCTGTGCATGTGTGATGATTGGATGTACTGGGGGTGTGTGTGTGTACTGTTGTGCAGCACGCATGGTGAATTTGTGTGCTAGCAGTGTATGCCTGCAAGTGACACACCATAACACAATACAGAAAGGCTAAAGTACAGGGCAGTGCTCATAGTGAATGTGTGTGCTGAATGTATGTGTGCCTAGGGTGGCACAATGCATGGAGGTAACAGTACTGGTTAGTGTGGGACTGAGTGCAATTGTGCCTTTAATTGCACTTTAGATGGAGGACACTGGGTTCCATTTTTGGAAGCCAAGGCCTGTCTGCTGAAGACATGAGGAATGCACTAATCCCCCAGACAGATTTCTATATTGCTGTATTCCTGTGACCTGGGTGGGACATACTAAAGAAGGGGGGGGGGGGGGGGGTGAGCAGTCAAAATATCGAAAATTGAATACCACCCTATAATAATATCGAGGTGATAATATCGAAGGGACAGAATATCGATGCTAAGAATATTGATGGACAGAATATCGACCCCAAGGTAAGTAATATTGATTTCTTTAATATCGATGTAAGTAATATCGAAGTTAGTAATATCGATATCAAATATATTGGTTACTAATATCGATATTTATTTTATTGATATGTATTTTATGTATTTAATATGTATGTTATATTTTTTTGTTGAGTGTTCTACTGGTTTTAAAATATATGTGTACAATTTATATATGTTAATAATAATGTTTTTTAAGTTAATTTTTTATTTTTGTACCGTAGCGGGTTGTGGGTTTATAGGGGAATAGGATGGGAAGTATTTTAATTATACTAAATTAATTATTAATTTTTAGGAATTATACATTTATTGTAATTAATTTTTGTGTTGAAGTTCTATAGCGGGTTGTCGGTTTATAGGGAAATAGGGGGTGAAGTAATTTAAATGTAATTAAGTAATAATTTATTTTCATTAATTGGTATTGATAATTATATTATTGTTAATTATTATTGGTAACTATTTTTATTAATTGGTAATACATTTTTATTAATTGATTAATTATGTTAAGTGTATTTTATTATTGGAGTGTGTTGTGCGTTTATAGGGGAATAGTGTTGGAAGTAATCTAATTAAGTAATTATTACATTTATAGTTGGGTATTGATGATTAATTTATTGCACATTAATTATTAATTGGTAGTTATTGAAAATTTTAAAAAATTGGTTATGAAAATACATTTTTTGTTGTTTAATTATGAATTGGTAATTACATTGTATGAAATATTATTTATTGGTATCTTTAATGTATTAAGTAATTATTAATAGGTAATTAATGTTTAATAATTAATATTTTTTGGTATAACAATCATTTAATTGTTCAATACTTGTTAAATGGTAATTACTTTTTAATAATTAATATGTTTTTGTTATTTTAAATATGTTATTGTTCATTATGTATTAAGTGGTAATTAATATTTAATAACTATTATTTATTGGTATTTATTAATAATTGATTGCTAATTAATTATTTGTTGGTAACTATGTTTTTAATAATTATTTATTGGTATTTGTAAATAGCTTAGAGTTATTTAATAATCAATTAATCATTTTTAAAAATTATTTTATTTATAAGTATGGTATTTTTAATTTCTCGCTATCCAACACTTTCCCTACTGTTCCACTCTCTCTAATTGAAATTGGAATTTTTACCCCTACGCTATTCGACACTTTCCCTACTGTTGCACTCACTGTAGTGGGAATAGTAATTTTTAACCTTAAGCTATCCAACACTTTCCCTACTGTTGCAGTGTCTGGAGTGGGAATAGTAATTTTTACCCCTACGCTATCCAACACTTTCCCTACTGTTGCACTCTCTGGAGTTGGAATAGTAATTTGTACCCCTACGCCAGAGGTCTTCAAACTGGGGGGCGGGCCCCCCTAGGGGGGCCTCGAGTGATCTCAGGGGGGGCACCAGGCTCTGGCCAAAGGAAACATTATGCTTTGTTTTCAGCCTAAAAAAATGAGCTGCAGTAAGCATGTCTGTAATGGGCCATCATTCACATCCTTTGTCATTTAAATCCTGGCTGGGAGAACGTGTCAAAAGGGAAGGGACTTCAAATTTTCTCCAAGACCTACACTGCCATTTTGAATAACCACACTGGATCCTTTGCACATTAGTAAGGCCTGCCTCACCGGAATTGTGTGTTTGGAAATCATGTATTTGTTTGCATTTCTAAAACAGTGACAGAACTTAGCTGCAATGTTTAAATAAGTCTAGACATATTTAAACATTGCCAGTTAAATTAAATAATTGTGAAATATTTTGAGGGGGGCCCGGCAAATTGTTTTTCTACACTGGGGGGGCATGGAATAAAAAAGTTTGAAGACCACTGCCCTACGCTATCCAACACTTTCCCTACTGTTGCACTCTCTGGAGTGGTAATAGTAATTTTACCCCTACGCTATCCAACACTTTCCCTTCTGTTGCACTCTCTGGAGTGGGAATAGTAATTTTTACCCCTACGCTATCCAACACTTTCCCTACTGTTGCACTCTCTGGAGTTGAAATAGTAATTTGTACCCCTACGCTATCCAACACTTTCCCTACTGTTGCACTCCCTGGAGTGGTAATAGTAATTTTTACCCCTACGCTATCCAACACTTTTCCTACTGTTGCACTCTCTGGAGTTAAAATTTAAATTATTACCCCTACGCTTTCCAACACTTTCCCTACTGTTGCACTCTCTGAAGTTGGAATAGTAATTATTACCCCAACGCTATCCAACACATTCCCTACTGTTGAACTCTCTGGAGTTGAAATAGTATGTTTTACCCCACGCTATCCAACACTTTCCCTACTGTTGCTCTCTCTGAGTGGGAATAATAATTTTTACCCCTACGCTATCCAACACTTTCCCTACTGTTGCACTCTCTGGAGTTGGAATAGTAATTTTTATCCCTACGCTATCCAACACTTTCCCTACTTTTGCACTCTCTGGAGTTGTAATAGTAATTTTTATCCATACGCTAGCCAACACTTTCCCTACTTTTGCACTCTCTGGAGTTGTAATAGTAATTTTTATCCCTACGCTATCCAACAATTTCCCTACTGTTGTTTTTTTGGGAGTTGGAATAGTAGTTTGATTCCTTCCGCTATTTAATATTTTTTGTATTATTTTAGCTGATGTAGTATATAATTCATTTTAAAAATATTAAAAGTAAATTTAATTTATTTAATTTGTTTTACATAATTATTTACTTTTTGGTATTGTTTTATGTGTATAGATATTTGTAATTTAGATTTTTTTAAAATAATTTATAAGTTATTAAAATGATTACTAAAACTGATTAAGTAATTATATATTATACATTATATGTATAATTCATGTTTTATTTAATTATATATATATATATATATATATATATATTACTTATTAATTTTAAACATTATCACATATTTTTCACTATGTTTATTATATTTATAAGTATTATTTAGTTTATTTTACTTTTTTATAACAATATTTTTGACATCGATATTTTTATTCTTGATATTTTTGTACTTACCATGTTGTAGATTGGATGTCGATATTCTTAATCCGATATTTTTGTAGGTCGATATTTTGACCCTTGATATTTTGTCAGTGATCTGAAGGGAGAGAGAGACTCCCCCTGTACACTTCAAAGATTGCGCTTTGATTTAGTGAGAAATCACAAGGAAGGGGCCTGGACAAATCTCAGGAAGGAGATGAGACCTATTGGGAATCATAAAGAGTAGGACTGGGAACCCAGAATTAACCTTTTGATGCACATATATATCACTGTGGATGACATCCAGGTGTGAACTCTAGTCACTCTCATGGCCTGAGTTATGGGACTATCAGCTTCGAAGTCTCTCCTTCTGTGACAGACATACTTTCAAGAGAAAGAGGGAGAGGAGAAGGGTGTACTTCAAAACAGGGCTGGACTGGCCGTAGCGGGTCCTCGGCGGTTCCCGGGTGGGCCGTTAGGGTGGGGGCCGTTTTTGTTACAGGGCCGTTTTTACAGCATAACTCCAAAATCGGCCCCTGTAACGAAACCGGCCCTGGCAAACAGTTCGGCCGCTCCCAGGGGGGGCGGCTGAGCTCTTTCCAGGGCCTGTTTCGATTCCAAGTCTGGCCCTGCTTCAAAAGAAGCAGACCCCAACACAAAACCTCGAAGATCCAGATCCTAAATCACATTTGGTGTCTGGAAATGGACTATAGGAAGGGGAGGTTGAGACCCCCAAAAAAGATCATATGCCAAGCAGCCACATGGGCTGTGAGAGGAGCAGAAGCTCTGCCAGACGTCTACCTCTGACCATGACTCTGAACCAATGCCGGTTAGTCTCCCTGCTGGATGAGGGGATATCACCCAAGGGAACCAAGACCACCTGCTCTGGAGCACCTGCGCCTGCCTGCTTGCCACGAGTAGTGAGCCCTGTGAGAGAGAGAGAAGAGCGTTGGAGGGAGCTGAGTCTTGTTGGCCTTTAGTGGGAGGTGTGAAGAGGCTGCTGCACTGATCAGCTCTTTGCCCAATGACAGATTCCTGTTGGCAACCTCTGTATGTCAGGAGAGGGCCACAGTGAAGATAGCCATGAGTGAAGTGTCATGTGGGCAAGTGAAGCCTGTGTGGTGCTGGATGTGGTTAGCCCGTATTGCAGGAGGGACTGGCGTGAAGTTTTGTCTGATACTAAGGGCCGAAGCCTGTGTGGAACTTAGCGTCAACCCTGTATGCCAGGAGGGGCTGCCGATACTCAAGTTGCTGCAAAGATGGGCTGTCGTCTGAGAACCATGACTCACATGACCCGCAGGCCACCAAGAAGCATTGAAGATTGTGACAGAGTTACCTCCTTGAACTGAGGGGGACACCATGGGTGCATCAGCACATCACCAGGACACCAGGCAGGAGCATCAGAATCCAATACCTCATCCCAATGGGGAGTGCAAGACTTACCGTGCAGGAGGAGCACTGGAGCAGCTCCAATTGCTGCTGGAGCCGGCGGCGTGAGCCCAGAAAATAGCCCAGTTGCAGGGTGCAGCTGAATCCTCCCGCATGCTGTCGAACCTCCTTGGCTTCACTCTTTCTTACCTTTAGGGATACCAAAACGGACTTATCAAGGTCCCTAATATTCGGTGGGCTGCGTACTCTCATCATCATTTTTGCAGGTAGGTAATGGTGTTTACTCCCCTTGGTAGTCCATCTTTATTGTTACTGTAAATGCAACTTTAGACCACCCTTTTTTTGCTAAAATCAGTCGTTTTGTTACTAGACATTATCAATATTTGGAGTGGTGGTGACTTATAGTGTCATTCTATAGACATTATACTTCTTAAATATGTTATGGGAATTATTATCAGTGCCAGTTTACCTATGGCGTCAAATATCTTGTTTGGATCCATTAACATGGACCTCTCATGAATTATTTAATTTCAACAATCATTGGAGGAGCAGCATTTATTAGGATTCTTAATACATTTTGGCTTTCAGAACTTGGCCGCTCAGTTTTTTTGACTGGATTTCATGTGCATTCGATTGCAAAAGACACCAAATACAGATGTACACGCTTTTTCGCAGGAACAGCATTTGAGTATGATTCGGTAGAGCAGGTATTATTCTTTGGAATATTTTAGCTGTAGGCCAGTTACTGCTTCGCACATTTGTCATTTGACCTATGTGACTATGTGGGCTTGCCTGACTTATCTTCAACATCATGTTACATTTTCTCTTCGAGGCTATTGCAATTCAGTCGGCTTATAAGAAGACTTCTAGACCTGTGCTCACTATTCTACAAATCCAAATATCATATATTTGTTTGGCTAGAGGTAATCAAATGTATTAACTTTTCTTACCACTATGAAAAGTTAAAGGTAGTACTGCTTACTTTTTAACATAGTGCATCCACTCAGTTGATTGACTTTTCGGCTCCATTTGGAAAACTTAGGAGCCCGTTAGGATGACGGGCGGACTTTGTCTGCCTGCCATCCTCCCGTGGAATGGGACCGCCCGCCATCAGTGCATGGGTCCCGTTACATACATTAGGATGCGCCCGCCACACAGGCGGGTGCATCCTACATTCCTGACATTGTGGCGGGCGGTGCACTCAGCTCCACCCACCACAATCCCAGGAAGGCATGTCATGCACTTCCATACAAAACATGGCAGGCACTGCGCTGTGCCTGCCATGTTGTGCATGGAACTGCAGGGGGGTTCCATAGGTACCCCCCATGTGCATCCCCACCCCCCCTCGTTCCCCCCGAGTCCCTGGGGGCCTGCAACGGGCCCCTGCAAGCAGACTCCGCATGCCTTTCCGTGGCGGCAATACTGCCACGGAAAGGCATGTTCCAGGCCACATCCAAATATGGCTGGCGGTGTCTAACAGACAGCGCCCCATATTGAACCCTTTTACTACTTGTCGACCGGGCGGAAAAGCAGCGGAGGGTCTTTCCGTCCGCCACGGATCCCCCAGCCATAGTAATATGGCGGGGGGTCTTTGCTGGAAGGATGGCGAGCTGATCGCCCCGCCGGCCCGGCGGGGGGCGATCCGCCCGCCATCCTAATGGGACCCTTACTGTTTGATGATTTCACAGCCCATAAAGGATTCCTGTCTCTGTCTCTAGATATGATTTTTTATTTTACTCTCTTAGATCATATCTCTTTATCACATTCAAAATCTGGTACAGGTGTTGGTCTTTATATCTTGTACAGCAGCAATTCGTCCTTTCTATTTTTAATTGAATTTTCTCGAGGTGTTATGGAGGTTACGTGGTAATAAATGCAATACATTCCTTTTTTAATCATTTTGAATACATTATTGTTTTTATCAATGTTTTCTCTTTTCTGTGTTATCATCTAATCAGCCTTGTGTTGGCTGAAACCATCTATGAAGCATCACTATCAATATATCTGTAGTTATTGTTGAAAAATTGTAATTATGGTTATGATATTGTTTGTGTTTTTTGTGATAACAGGAACAAGTAAAAATACCATTCACTTTAATATTTGGAATTCTGATGGATTTTTTGAGTATCTAACTATATTGGTAATTGGAAAAATGTTCTGTGCATTTGAAATGTATGAACAGTCACCCTAATTTACCTAGACCAGTACAATCAATATTATATACATCGTAGGAGTGCTCCACAATTCTTTGGTTTGTTTGTGTCTGAGCTGGGGAATTATTGTTTTTCTCTGGTACAGATACACACATTGTGGCAACAGGTGTGTTATAGGGTTTAGAGCCCCTTTGTTGATTCATGTATCTGGTACTGCTCTAAACATAGAGATGTGTGACTGCTGTACCACTGTTGCCGCTTTTGTATCAAAAGGCCCTTCGAACTTGATTGGAACTTTGTGAGTGCCCGTGTTCGAGGAACTCACTCAGACACTACAAGCTTCCTTGCTGCTGGAGCAGGTAAGTCTGGTTACGGGCCAAATGGTCCCTGGGGGACTTGTTGCTATGGGCGCTACAGTGCCAATACACTTTTGACTACTTTTGCTAAGAATCAGAGTGGACTCTTATGTTAAGGCCTACTAGTGAGCATTCTCTGGATGCGGCCACTAGTCAATGAGGAATAACCCCTACCATATTATAAAGAGCAGGTGGGAAAGGGATTTGCTAGCAAAACCCTAGAGCCTCGACTTCAAGGGGAAATCTGTTAATGTTTATATATGTCGTAACATTGCTTTAAATGTGCAGAGTTAGAAATAAAATACTTTTTTATTATAAAAATAAGTATTTGACTGGACATTGATTTATTGACACAGCCATGCGTGCTTCGAGTTGTGAGACGTGTTCACTAACCAATATTCACACTTCCCCCTCAAGGGCACCTTGGACTGCTCTACCACAGCTACCACTGAGAGTCAAGCGCAGAAGGGGTACACGGCCCAGTTGCTCAGAATCCATAGTAGGTCGACCCCGGGATATCAGGAGTAAAATGTTTCATCTTCCACGGCTGGGCCCAGTAACCCCTGCGTGCACCGTGAGGCTCTGAAAGGGGTTCTGACAGCCTTGGACAGCCATAGCTCCATATTGTAGGTGTCAGCAGACCTTTTTCAGTTCTGAACATGTATTCTTACATCCCTAGTTATCCCATTTGGCCCTGGGGACCGTTCTTCTTCAACACAGACCTTGAAGTACACAACTTGCTCCCTGCTTATTTATGCACAGTCCTAAAAATATTTTTGTTTCAGTATTTAGGTAGGGTATTTAGGTAAGCTTTTTTTCAACCTCCTCAGTCATCCAGGGATTGACAGATAGGTTGAACACAAACAATGGCAATTTAAAGTGAATATAGGCATCTAACCAAGCAAGTGTTGCTGTCTAAATATTGAGGAACTTAAATGAAATAGGCTACTTACCAATACCGGCATTGCTGCTTTGTTCAACCCAGCCTTCAGAGGAGACAGAGAGGGTTTAATGGAGCCCTAACATGCAGAGTTCCCATAGTACAACTAGCCCAGTTCGCTTATCCACACTCACATTGACTCCATCATTTCTCTTCTATAGACTTGAAATCAGTTGCTATACTGTGATGTTACCAAGGCTGTTGAAAATTGTTTTACTTTATTGATTGTGGTATTCCACTAACTCTGTCCCTCAATTCTACACAGGGCCAGACGAAGAGTTTGTGTTGCGTCTGAGTAATCGTGCATACCTTCTGCTGCGCAGCCGCTATGGCTACATCGGTTCCTCTGTGTGTCAAGGAGATCTTCAGTGCAACCAGTCTGACCCCCTCACCATTGAACTGACACAGTGCAGGCAAGGAACTTATCACTTTGGAGGTAAGGCAGAAAGGGCGGGAGGTAGACAGGTTCTAAGGCTCTAGTGTACAGCAGACTTATGGTCAAGGGCATGCTATCAGCAATGTAGTTGGTCTCCTATGCAGAGTCCGCACTTATAGGTAGCTGACTTTAAGCCTCACGCACCAAAGAGGACTAATCACACTAACCCAGTCAATTCCTGGGCCTCGACTGTCAACTTCTCGGTTGCACACCACTCAACAGTACTTGTGAGCAGAGAAGAGCAGAAGTAGTGGAGAGTCAGGGTAAATGGAAGAACTGGTAATTCTCCACCAAATGGAGGTGGTAGGTACCAGTGAGGAGGGGTTGCTAAGACTAAGGTTAAGTAGAAAGGGCCTTACAAAACTAGCCTTCAGATCCTTTGGAATATATAATCGAAGTAATGCATAAACATTCCATTAGATCTCTTAGACACTGTTATCTAAAGTGTTACTGTCCATAAGCCTAGGTTTCTACTTTTATGAATGTATTGCTACTATTGTTTCCAGTTCAGGGTGGCAGGTTTTGGCATGTACAACGTAGTGGAGCCATTACAATCGATGGGCACTGTCCGCTGAATTTCTACATCGAGATCCAAGGGGACAACTTCCTGGCGGTGCTGGCACCCAATGGCTTCTATCTGCGTGCGGACCAGTGTGGGACCTTAGCGGCTGACAGTGAAGACATCACCAGAGATTGTTTGTGGGAATTCTAGCAACCACAGCAGGTGAGTCAATCAGTGGTGGCTAGTGTCTCTGCCTTAAAGTTCATGGACTCTTTATCTGTGTTAGTGATACCAACCCATTTCAATCTTACGTCTAGTACAGAATTGAGAGGTACACCATTGATTGAAATGCTTTCCTGTGAATTCACACAATATGCCCCAAAAACCCATTTGAGGAATTGATGAGGGCACAGATAGAAGTCACTGAGGAACAAACTGCCTCATTTAGCTTTAGTCATTCAAAGCTAATCTCCGAATCATATCGTAATAATTAGTCAGTGCCTCCTTACATTGATCTTTGTTGGCCAAAAAATTACCTTTTTGCTCTGTCATTTGACCATGTTATATAATTGAACTGAAGCTCTGAAGAATTGAGGACTCCTTTTGGCCACATTTTGAGTTTACTGAAAATCCTGCTGTATTTACCACAGCTAAATTTACCCCTCAATGTTGTTAGGTATGTCCAGCTCCAGTTTGTCCCATCACTGTAACTGTGACTATTTGAAATCTTATGTACTGCTGGAATAAAACCTTTTTTGTGATCTTGTGTACAACTATCTTATGTACAAATGTTATTTAGTGACAATATGCTTCTATAGCTTAGTTTTTCCAGTAAACAAACCATTCAGCACTTTAGAAATAAATAGCGATAAACTGTGTATACCCCCAGTGGCAGCTGGTATGTAACGGTGGTAGGGGTTCAGGTCGCGTGGGGGGGGGGTGAAAATAAAAATACACTTACCTGTATGCCACCACCACCATCTCCTCCTATCAGTCCTCTACTTCACCTGAATCCAGAGCAGGAAGCACCTGACTCCCAGCCTCCCGATAGCCAATCACAAGGGATGTGATTGGTCTGACCGCCATGAATCAGCACACAGCCAGAGAATGGGAGGCTGGGCATGTTCTCCATGCAGGCTGTAATGCAGCCTGAATTGAGAACATACAAAGTGCGCATGGCGGTTCGGCCGGCCCTGAAGGGCAGGCCAAAGCGTCATGAGAACTAGGAGTGTGCAAACTATTCCTCCCCTACCCTGCCCTGCTCTTTGAAGAGCCGCCACTGTATACCCCATGGTTATTGTTACCATTAGTATGAAAATGAGTCTGTGTGAGGGCGACTTAGCGGAGGAGCATCCTCTGTATACCCCATGGTTATTGTTACCATTAGTATAAAAAGCATTTGCAATGCAATAGGTTTCGCATTAGGAAAGTTTGAGCTATTGGTATTGTAAATGACAATTTTTTTATTTATGTGTTGTTTTGAAAATAGCAAAATTAATAGCTTAGTCATTTACAATGCCAATAGTTTTAACTTTCGCAAATGTGACACCTATAGCATTTTTACTGCAATATGTGTTGTATTTACGTGACTTAGATGTATTGATATTACAAATAACAATGGCTTTTAATTTTTTTAAATAATTAATACTTAAATAAAAGTTGTTGTAATTTAGAATGGCAATAGCTTAAACTTTTGTAAATAACGTTTGTGAAGATTATGTTCAGTGTATTTTATTGTGACGAAAATCCAAAAACAGAAGTGAAATATTAACATCTTTTTGTGACATTTGTAATAAAGCTTGAAACATTTAGAGAACATATTTGAACCAGTTGTTGTTGAACGGTGCACAGATTGATGTTGTGGTGGCGCTGAGTGATGTTGTGGTGGCGACGAGTGATGTTGTGGTGGAGACGAGTGATGCTGTGGTAGCGCATAGTGATGTTGTGGTAGCGCATAGTGATGTTGTGGTAGCGCATAGTGATGTTGTGGTGCCCCTGAGTGATGCTGTGGTGGTGCCGAGTGATGCTGTGGTGATCCGATAGATAGATAGAGGGAGGGCGAGAGATAGAGTGAGGGCGATAGATAGAGTGAGGGCGATAGATAGTCAGGGCGATAGATAGAGTGAGGGCGATAGATGATAGAGTGAGGGCGATAGATAGATAGCGGGAGGGCAATAGATAGATAGAGTGAGGGCGATAGATAGATAGATAGATAGAAAGATAGATAGATAGATAGATAGATAGATAGATAGATAGATAGATAGATAGATAGATAGATAGATAGATAGATAGATAGGATAGAGTGAGGGCGATAGATAGAGGGAGGGCGATAGATAGATAGAGTGAGGGCGATAGATAGATAGAGTGAGGGCGATAGATAGAGGGAGGGCGATAGATAGAGGGAGGGCGATAGATAGATAGAGGGAGGGCGATAGATAAATGGAGGGCGATAGATAGAGGGAGGGAGGGCGATAGATAGATAGAGGGAGGACGATAGATAGATAGAGGGAGGGCGATAGATAAAGGGAGGGCGATAGATAAAGGGAGGGCGATAGATAGAGGGAGGGCGATAGATAGAGGGAGGGAGGGCGATAGATAGAGTGAGGGAGGGCGATAGATAGAGTGAGGGCGATAGATACAGTGAGGGCGATAGATACAGTGAGGGCGATAGATAGAGTGAGGGCGATAGATAGAGTGAGGGCGATAGATAGAGTGAGGGCGATAGATAGAGTGAGGGCGATAGATAGAGTGAGGGGGATAGATAGAGTGAGGGGGATAGATAGATAGAGGGAGGGCAATAGATAGATAGAGGGAGGGCGATAGATAGATAGAGGGAGGGCGATAGATAGATAGAGGGAGGGCGATAGATAAAGGGAGGGCGATAGATAGAGGGAGGGCGATAGATAGAGGGAGGGAGGGCGATAGATAGATAGAGTGAGGGCGATAGATAGATGGAGTGAGGGCGATCGATAGATGGAGTGAGGGCGATAGATAGAGTGAGGGCGATAGATAGAGTGAGGGCGATAGATAGAGTGAGGGCGATAGATAGAGTGAGGGCGATAGATAGAGTGAGGGCGATAGATAGAGTGATGGCGATAGATAGAGTGAGGGTGATAGAGTGAGGGGTATAGATAGAGTGAGGGGGATAGATAGAGTGAGGGCGATAGATCGATAGATAGGTAGAGTGAGGGCGATCGATAGATAGAGTGAGGGGGATAGATAGAGTGAGGGGGATAGATAGAGTGAGGGGGATAGATAGAGTGAGGGCGATAGATAGAGTGAGGGCGATAGATAGAGTGAGGGGGATAGATAGATAGATAGATAGATAGATAGATAGATAGATAGATAGATAGATAGAGAGTGAGGGCGATAGATAGATGGATAGATAGAGAGTGAGGGAGATAGATAGATAGATAGAGTTGCGGTGCCGGGCACTGTGGGGCGCGACGGCCACAGATGAAGGGCAAGAGTGATTTGCACATGGGGGGTGGGGGTTAGAGGCACCAGTTTGGCAATATGGGAAAACACTGGGTTGTGTGGTGCACACTGCTGTAAGAAGGGGAGAGAAGGCAACTTGTGGCAGCAGGGGCCTGCGTTATGCCCCTGACTCATGGTATGGTGGTCTGCGTGGCGCAACAGAGCTTGGTAAAAATATGCCCTCCCTATCTTAATTAAACTCCGTTGTGTGTCCGTTTAAGCTCTTCTGTTGTAAATACTCCAAGCAACGCAGGGTACGTTAAATATATAAATAAGCACAACAGTTGTGTCCTACTTTCTCACGCTCTCTTAAAAGAAAAAAAGAAGAAAAGGACAGATTGTAAATGAAAGTGCTGGGAAATTCCGTTAATTTGCGCACTGCGGCATAGTAAAATAAATCAAAAACAGGGGGTAGACATGGTAAGGGTGTGTTGGCCGAATCCAGAAAACTTATAAAGAAATTGCAATAGGCCTCGCCACCACATCAGAGCCAAAACAATGCTGATTACATAATTGTGGCAACTGTTGCACAGAGACAAAGCTTTCAGAAAAACGCAATGTACCTCGCAGACAACCAGGATAGCAGTCACAAATGAGGATTAAGTCATAGTGAAAACATCTGTCCTACGTGATCAGACCCCAGCTACTTCAGGATTTTGCTAAAAAAACAAAAACAACTACTGAGGGTGGTGCAAGCATATGGGAACCTTCGAGGTGATGCGTGCCGAAAGGAACTTGCGCTGGACTAAATGAAAGTGGCCTTGGGGAGTGCCTTTCACATTTAGCTGACAAGCTTAAACAAGCATTGACGAAGCCCAAAGGCTGACAATCACTGTCAAACCTATTGGCTTTGCCTTTATTGTTTTATAAACATTCATGCATGTAATAGTGTATCACTTGTGAAAAATTACCTGCTGCTGATTCGATAGGGAGGTGTGCCTGATTTGTAGTCTTCTTGTACTTTGTATAGAAGACACCTATGGAGGGCAACTTGCTTAGGAAAAGTTTGCATCTGAATGAAAATTACTCTTTACATTCAGGCATTCTCATGGCCGAATGTTATAGGCAATGCCAGCTTACGACGTTCAGTATTATTTTTATACAATAATAAACACACTTCCGGCAATTTGAAAAATTCTGTGTTTTTGCGGATGTAATGTGAGTGTGATCCATACGTATGGTGCAACACGAGTTTGGCGAGGTAAAACAGAGTTCATTCCTAAAGTAAAGCTGCTCTCAAAATGTCCCTCGTAAATGGTGAGCAGCCTGGAATATAATACAATCTGTGAGCTAAGCAACAGATGTCAGACCGAAGAAAGGGACAAGATTCCCGCTTTTCATTTACCGTAGCCATTTTTTGTCAGTTACCATGACAGTGTTAATAGGAGTTTATAATTTTCCCATGACTGCTGTATACTAATGTGGGTTATGAATGTTATCTGGTAAGAAAGGCTCACCCGAGCAAGCTTTGATTGTACACTGAAGGTGGAATGTTTACAAGCTCGTGGGTCAGTCCTACGGCCTATTATGATATACACGTGTTTGCATTTAGCAAACATGGTCAATGCAGAGGCCATTTTAGAATCATTTGTGAAGGGGAAGCTTTCATCCCAACTTTGGAATATCTTCTGGGCTTTCAATAATTATTGTGAAAGATGTTTTACAGTCTGTGGCATTGGTCGTGCTCAATTTATCGACAGACGCTGGTTCCTTATCGATGTCTTAAGGAAGTGGCATTAGCATGCTCTAGATAAGAGGCCAATCCAGATGTGCCTTTCAAAGGAAATGCAAGTACGTATTAAGGGGGGGAAAGTATTCTCCAAGGAGATCAAAGGGACAGTAAAACTGTGGTCATAAGTAACAAACCGCTTTACTGTCTACTGTTTGATACATTCAAACAACAAGCGATGCGCACTCTGTGCAGGGGGAAGGCCATTAAAGGAAGGGGGCAGAGAGGAGCCTGTGAGAACTCGTGGCGGAGATCAAAGGAAGGGTGGGAGGGACATTGGCGAGGGAGCATATGGGGGGTGAGGGGGTGTGCAGCCTGGTGAGCTGACTGCGTGTGGCAGCAAAGGAGGAGCGCTGTGCGCACACAAATTGTCTGGTGACAAATGGAAGCTGTGCACAATGCGCGCGGTTGTGCTCACATGCACTGTACCCGATCCACACTTTGGGTGCACTTTTGAAATCCCTTACTTTAATCTCGCCAAAGCATCCCTAACGGGATGGCTTCAGCGAGACCTAAAAATCAGTGTGTATGAGGGCGACTTAGCGGAGGAGCCGCCTCTGTATACCCCATGGTTATTGTTACCATCAGTATGAAAATAAGTGTATGTGAAAGCGACTTAGCGGAGGAGCCCCCACTGTATATCCCACAGTTATTGTTACTATTAGTATGAAAATGAGTGTCTGGGAGGGATACTTAGTGGAGGAGCCTCCTCTGTATTCCCCACGGTGGTTGTTGCCATTAGTATGAAAATGAGTGTGTGTGAGGGTGACTTAGTGGAGGAACCACCTCTGTATACCCCACAGTTATTGTTACCATTAGTATAAAAATGAGTGTGGGTGTGAGGGAGACTTAGCGGAGGAGCTGCCTCTGTATACCCCACGGTAATTGTTCATTAGTATGAAAATGAGTGTGTGTGAGGGTGACTTAGTGCAGGAGCCGCCTCTTAAAACCCCATGGGTAATGTTACCATTAGTATGAAAATGAATGTGTGTGAGGGCGACTTAGCGGAGGAACCACCTCTGTATATGTCAGATATCTCTTTCATCAGAGATATGAACTCCGCCGAATCCAGGTGAAGCAATAATGGGTCCACCTCCTGACATCCCTGACTCTGAATATAACCACAGAGTGTTAGGTCGATCAGGTGAGGGAAGGGTAGGAAAGGAATAGCGGGGAAAAAGAACCTGTAAAACAAAGAGTAATACCATGAATACATAAACACATAAAGACTACTCTCATGTGGTCTCGCTAAATAATCCGTTCTACCTTGATCATCAGACGGGAGTCCCTCTATTTCTTCACTTAACTGAGACTCTCTCTGATGTCATAAACACAATCCTACAAGCAGACCCCCCAGGATATAGCGGCATGGATTAGCAAATTTAGCGGCACAACAATGGAAATTTAGCGGCACAAATATGGAAATTTAGCGGCAATTTTGCGGCATTTTATGTGGCCATTTTTCCTACAACAAACACAGATATCTTAGTTTTTTTAGTTATTTAACAACATGAAGCTATGTATATTTGGTTTCTTTACAATGTAGACACTTTGGGGCAGATTTACAAGCCCCTTGCACTGCTTTTACGACGCCGTTGTGTCACTTTTGTGACGCAGCGGCGGCGCAAAAGATGCACCATGGTGCGGGGTATTTACAACGTGACGCCGGAGCGTACGGCCAGGGTGCGGATAGTACGGCCCATGTGCGCAGATTCCGGCCCAACTGCGGATGTAAAGATACGACTCGCAAACGATCTCTGTAAATACTAAAAGTCATAAAGTTAGACCTTTGTCTAAGATTACCTTTGGGAATCGGCCCATAAGTTTCTCATTGCTTAAATGGGTGTAATTTCTGATATTTATGTTTCCCTCGTCTTCATTGCTTGATTTGCTTGTGAGAAAGTGTCATTCATAATCGTTGAAATGTAACTCATATTCACACTGAAAGTATGAAAATGTCACACATAGCAATCTGAAGCCTTGACAGTTATGCTGTTTTATTTGCGAATAGAGGCCACTATTATTTTGGCGCCAGCACGTACTTTCTGTTCCAGAGGAAACTGCTTGTTGGTGGTGCAGCAGATCGCAGACTGTTGTCACGAAGGAAACAGTGGAAAACCACTCGAGAAAGTTTTAAATATTTTTGTTTGAGAAAATTCAACAACAAGTGAATCCCAAAAAGAAATAGCTGCTCCTCAACAAAAGTGTAAAGATGAGATGGTTATTCATTACCAATCAATGCTTGGTTTTAACATTAAATGCACCGCACAATTAATTGTTTACCAGAGAGGCTTTTAATTGGGCACCTGCAAAGAGAGTCACTGTGGCATAACAGTACATCACTACTCAAGGCTCAAGAGGCGCTAAAAGGGTTTGTTTATTGAGTGGTTTACACAACGCCCCCTCGAGATCTCCCCCTCCACTGATTTATAACCTTGTGATAAGAATGCGGTTTGATTAATTTCTCTGAAACCTTGTAACGAGAAACTTAACAGCCCTGTATATATTTCTCATAAAACCATCAGGGAGTTAGCGGGTATTATATGTGCCTCGGAGATCAGCACCTCCCCCCCTTCGTGAACAACACGAAGAAAGGAAGGAAGGCCTGTCGAAAGAGCCAGCACCTGGCCGTCAGTACCGGGGGATAAGAGCAGGCGCCCTTAGCTCGAGCCATCAGTGCAGAAACAGCAGGCGGCCTTAGCTTTGACCAATGTGCAAACCAGCAGGCGGTGGTGACGGCTTGTAGGTTGGCTGGAGAGGCAGCCAGACAGCCACAAACACGCCAGGTACGGTAAATTACCCAATCCACAGGCGATAGCCACTTAAAGCAGACCCCCCCAGGATATAGCGGCTTTTGTAAAAATGCGGCGATTTCTAGAAAAATGCCGATTTCGCGGGCACTTTTGTAAAAATCGCGGCATTGTTTCAAAATTGCCGATTTCGCGGCAAATCGCGAAATCGCGATATCCTGGGGGTCTGTACAAGGAATAAAGCAACGATCAAACCAAACATCTAAGGTCACATCTCACCAGACATTACCATTGGATGCTACTCTTACATTCCAGCCCCTGAAATATATTCAAGTGGTAGGGAGAAGACGTCCAACAAAAAGGGAATAAAAACTAAATAGAGCTACCATGAGCAGAGTCTTAATCCAAAAAAAAATAGATTCAAAGTCCCCATACACTGTACCAAAGAATGCTGTATCAAGCAATATCAAAGTAAAGTCGTTTCTTCTTTAGTTTTAGTTTTAGTTGGGCGGTCGCAAACAGAGAACGGCACCCTGGTTCAACGAGGAACTACGGAGTGCCAAGAAGAACTGCAAGCGAGCAGAAAGGCAGTGGAGGGCAGCCTATGACAGCCAAGCAAGAGAAAAATATCTCGTAAATAGACGGGCATATCACAACCTAATCAGGAGAGCAAAAACTGCCCACTATGCCGACAGGATTATGGGTGCAGAAAATTCAGCGAAGGAATTATTCTGTGTCTACAAATCCCTGGCTGTCCCCAAGTCCTCGTCAGGATCAGAGGATTGCTCAGTTGCTGCATGCAATCGCATTGCAGACTATTTCGGCGATAAAGTATCTAAAATCTACTCTGCCCAACCCGTGGCAGGGGGGGGGAGTTTGAAATACCAGTTAGAGAGGCTGATGGACAGTGAAGTCAGGCTCCCCACGGGACCCAGCATCACTTAAACGGTTGGGGGACAGCTTGACGATACTAGAACCATACATTAGGCATCTGCTGGATGTCTCCTTAAGGTCCAGTAGTATGCCTATGGAATGGAAACAAGCTGTGGTGCTCCCCCTCCGTAAGAAGCCAAATATCAGCTTCGAAAAGCTGGAGAATTTGCGCCCCATCTCCCTTCTACCCTACTTCTCTAAAGTGGCGGAGAAGGTGGCTAATTTGCAGTTAATGCAATTTGTGGATAATACGAATCTTCTACATCCCACCCAGTTTGGGTTCCGGACTCGACACTCGACGGAGTCGGCGCTTCTCATGGCATCCGAAACCATCAGGCAGGGCGTCGACGAGGGCCATACAATGGCCCTGATCCTTCTAGATCTTAGCGCTGCGTTCGACACTGTAGCTCATTCCATCTTGCTACAGTGTCTGAACAAAGGATGGGTAGGAGGTGCAGCCCTAAAATGAATCCAGTCATTTCTATTGGGCCGAGGTTTCCAAGTCAGGCTAGGTGACTGCTACTCCGAGCGAGTAGCTCTAGACCAGGGGGTGCCGCAGGGCTCGTCCCTGAGCCCAACTCTTTTTAATCTGTATGTTGCCCCGGTTGCCACCATAGTGGAGAGTCACGGCTTGCGCATGGTGTCGTACGCTGACGACAAGCAGCTGGTCATCTCCCTATCGCGAGCGCCCGGTCTTGCGGCAGACATCTTCAGAGCATGCATGCAAGACCTTGCTGCCTGGATGTCTGCCAATTGTCTCAAGCTCAACGGAGGCAAGACTGAGGTGCTGGTGGTGGGGGGAGACCGAGCGGCCTGGACGTCAGGGTGGTGGCCACCCTGCCTAGGACCCACACCAATCCCCTGCCAGGAGGCGAGGAATCTCAGTGTTTGGTTCGACTCCAATCTAACCTTCGGACCCCAGGTCAACCGTGTGGTTGGCTCCTGTTTTGGGACCCTCAAGACCCTTAGGAAGGTCCTGGAGCTCCTTCCCATCAAAGCCCGCCAAACACTCGTGCACGCACTAGTCACGTCCAAAATGGACTACGGCACCCTGCTCTACCTAGGGACTCTCGAGAAGAACTTAAACCGCCTGCAGGTTTTACAGATCGCCGCAGCCCGGCTGGTTCTCAGACTGCCCAGAAGATCAGCATCAAAAACCGCGCTCCGGACACTACACTGGCTTCCGGTGAGAAGCAGGGTGGAATTTAAAGCACTCTGCACGTGTCACTGGATCATCAACGGCAGGGCACCTCTCTCCCTACAGGATCTCTTGACACAATACGAGCCTTTGCGTTCCCTTAGATCATCTGGCACGGGACGCCTGTCCATTCCTAAGGTGTCCAAAGCAAGGATGGGTGGCAGGTCCTTCAGGTATCTGGCGGCATCTAGCTGGAATAAACTCCCTGTGGCATTACGCCTGGAACCCTCAGAGTCCATTTTTAGAGCTAAGCTAAAAACATTTCTTTACGCCCAGTAGTGGTTCCACCTTAGCACCTCTTCTGCTAGCGCTCGCATCACAGCGCGGGGACACGCCGTCTGGCGTCACCATGCGCTCTACAAAACCCCCTATTACATAGAACAAAAACAACTCCAGCAGATTCACTATTCACTTCATAGCGATGGAGCTATGACTTCCTGAGTTATGTATCGAAACAATATTATCTTCGTGCACACCTTTGTTGATAATGACCGTTTCTACAGTGTTCGTTTTGGCGCTATCCTTGTCGCACTGAGTCTGCAGTGCCTTAAGATTACTTATGTCGAATGTGGCTTAACCAAACCACGAAGAATGCGCTCCTTTTAAATGAAACTACTAGGTTTCTTCTCTAGTTCATTTATGTGTATCATCGATTTTTATGCCAATCCTTTTAATGAACACATTACGACTGATTTTTTTATCGATTTCATCGTTGTATTTAATTGTTCATTTTTAACATTTTTCACTTCATACAGGAAAATTAATTGTATTCATGAAAATTCAAATATTTGCGGTTTTATGTTGCGCCCAATGCATTTCGGGTTAGAGATAAATAACCCTTCGTCAGGGGCCTGTTAAAGAAAATGATAAGAAAACATTCAGGACCTTAACATTCAGTGATAGCGTGAAAATACTCAAATAAAACAAATGTATTCAGTCAGAGACTAAATGTTCACGGACTAAATTCTAAACTTCTGTGTTCTGTTTAAACCAAATGCATGCCTATTCGCTCGTTTCATCAGGAAGAGTTCTAGCATATAACGACATCTTACTCAGTGGTATAATAATCACAAAATGCAATCCTAATGTTAAACGAATTCAATGAGCCAAAATTATATGCTATAGAAACCTAAACAATAACTCGAAGATATAACTTACATTGGTTTTCTATCTCAGTGTTCGCATCCGTGTTCCGGGTCACGTGAGTTTTAGTGTGGGCCAATGGGGAGGGTATTTGTAGAGAGGTGTGGGTCACGTGTTGAGTGGGTCACGTGTAATCTGCAATGGGCGGGTCGTGATCGACCTAATCCAAAAATAGCGATAACTTTAATAATTTTTGTCGTCGGGTTGGGGTGGAGGTGTAAGTAGAAAATAGAAAGTAAAAATAAAATTAAATTGAAAAAGTGATGTAGTATATCGAACGGCAGTGGCCTTAGGTCTGTTCGTTCCGTGTTGTGATTGGACAGGAGTCCGATCACGTGATAATAATATTAGAGCAACGTGGTGTGATGGTTGGACAATATTCTGTCGAGTAAACCGAAGGTGAAGGGAAACTAATAGCGATAGTATGTGTTATGAGTGAACAGTGTAGTGATTAAAAGGGTTGACATAATGGAATGGAACGTATGGTAAAATGACATGAGTATCTCAAATAGTGGCTAATCATAAATAAACATTTTCCTTCAAGGTGATAATCAGGTCTATAGAACATGAAAATTAGCTAAATAACAAACTCATTGGTTCATGGATTACATGAATGTCATTACAAAGTTCGAGTAAGGAAGATAAATAGCATTTCAATTGTAGATTGTTCCAGGGGGAGAAAAGGATTCCTAGTCTCTAGGCCATGTCTGATAGGTCTGTTTATAGAAAGCACGTAATTTCTGTCCTATCATTCATTCCAATTGGTTGCAGTGACTGGAGATTTTTAATCCAAAAGTATTTGGCCTGTAACCGTTGTTTAACAGGTCGCAGCGTTGTGGGAGTATCTCAAGTATCGTAAATCTTAGTTGGGAGATTTGATGATGTGCTTCTGGCCTGTGTGGCTATGGTGGATTTACTGTTCATGGTACGTATATTGCTCTTGTGTTCTGTCATCCTTATTTTGACTTTTCGTTCGGTTTGGCCTACATATGTTTTTCCACATGGGCATTTGATTGTGTATATTAAATTTTTTTAATCACATGTCCCTGTGTATTTTAAGTTGATCTTATATCCTTTGGTTGGATGAAGAAAGATGTTGCCTGTTATCACGTTATTGCAATGTATGCAATTAAAACATTTCGCCATGCCTTTGTATTCTGGTTCTGTGATGTTTCTAACAGAGAGAATTTCTTTCATGTTTTTTGATCTTCTGAAGGTAAAGGTTACATGTTCACTGTATAGATTCTGTAAATAAGATTCAGTCTTGATCAAAGGCCAATGTCGATTGATTATTTTTTTTATCTTTTGTGCTTCTGTCGAAAACTTTAGTACACACACTGTTTTTTGTTCGTGTTTGGTTGAGCTGGTTTCAATAAGGTTTCTCTTGGTAATTTGGTGACTTTTTTCAAAGATTCATCCAGAATTTCTTGAGGATATCCTCTGGCTAGATATTGTGCCTTCTGATCTAGGAGAGATTTTTCCAAAATGTTTTCATTAGATGTGATTTTTTTCAAGCTAATGAATTGTGAAGTAGGTAAATGCTTTTTAAGAGTTTCTGGAAGAAAGCTTTGGAACAGTAAACTAAAATTCCGGTCCGTCTTTTTCTTGTGTACTCTTGTTTCTATTGATTGATTTATCATCGTTATGTGTACATCCAAAAATGAGATAGTTTCCTCATGTACAGTATAAGTAAATTGGATTTGAGGATTGACTTGATTAAACATCGCTAGGTTGCTGATGAGTTGTTCTCTTTTGCCTCTCCAAATTAGAAATATATCGTCTATAAATCTTTTGAAGATAACTAGATTTGAGGTCCAGTTTGTATTGTTGAAGATGGGATCATTCTCAAATTTAGACATGAATAGATTGGTATACGAGGGAGCCCCCCCCGAAGCCCATGGAGGTTCCGTTACACTGGTTGTAGAAATTACCTTTCCATAGAAAATAACTATGGAACAATGAGAAATGCATGAGTTCAATCAAGAATATTTTGTTCGCTTCACAATCCTGATCGTTAAGTAAGTTCCATTCAAGTGCTTCAAGACCTTCATTGTGAAGGATTGATGTATAAAGTGAAACTACATCCACTGTGCATAACCAGTATTCTGTGTTGTCTTTTAGTTGAATAGATCTGAGTATATTGAGAAATGCTGTGGTGTCTTTGATGTAGGTAGCACTGTTCTGGACGATAGGCTGTAGGTAGTGGTCAACATATTTACCGATACTCTCTGATATTGACCCAGATGCTGATACAATGGGTCTAAAGGGTGGTTTAATCAAGTCTTTATGTACCTTGGGTAACATATACAGTTTTGGTTGCCGTGGATATTTTGTCTCCAGAAATTTGTAAGTCTTGTCATCTATCCATTTCATAGTTAGAGCGTGATCTAGAATGGATGTATTGTTACCATTAGTATGAAAATGAATGTGTGCGAGTGTGAGGGCGACTTAGCGAAGGAACCACCTCTGTATATATGTCAGATATTCCTTTCATCAGAGATATGAACTCCGAAGAATCCAGGTGAAGCAATAATGGGTCCACCTCCTGACATCCCCAACTCTGAATATAACCACAGAGTGTTAGGTCGATCAGGTGAGGGAAGGGTAGGAAAGGAACAGCAGGGAAAAAGAACCTGTAAAACAAAGAGTAATACCATGAATACATAAACCCATGAAGACTACTCTCATGTGGTCTCGCTAAATAATCCGTTCTACCTTGATCATCGGACGGGAGTCCCTCCATTTCTTCACTTAACTGAGACTCTCTCTTATGTCATAAACACAATCCTACAAGGAATAAAGCAAAGATCAAACCAAACATCTAAGGTCACATCTCACCAGACATTACCATTGGATGCTACTCTTACATTCCAGCTCCTGAAATATATTCAAGTGGTAGGGAGAAGACGTCCAACAAAAAGGGAATAAAAACTAAATAGAGCTACCATGAGCAGAGTCTTAATCCCCCCAAATAAATAGATTCAAAGTCCCCATACACTGTACCAAGGAATGCTGTATCAAGCAATATCAAAGTAAAGTTGTTTCTTCTTTAGTTTTACCCCACATAGAACAAAAAGAACTCCAGCAGATTCACTATTCACTTCATAGCGATGGAGCTATGACTTCCTGAGTTATGTAACCAGATAGCTTAACTAGAAACAAAAGAAGGAGAAAACAATGAAGAGCACTGCTCCATGCATCACTTAACGGCAATGGGTGGTTAGGAAATCACCACCACATTCTACTCTATAACCAATTTCTCTGCAGCCGTCTCTCAAGCACCAAAGGCAAGCCCAAATATTGTGGAGTCACAGCGGGAACCTTAGCCACAGTACGACTGCATTTACCGAATATATGCCGAGCAAGTAGTTCACTCTAAGGAACCGAAGAGTGGTTTGAGCTCACCCGAATAATTCAGACGTAATGCAGGAATCCTCCCACGAGCCTGGAATCCTCATGCTTCTCAATGCACGTCCAACCAAGCAAACCCCGGACTCTCAGCCGAGAGAGGGAACATCGGAACAAGAATTACGCACGCTGGTGAGCTTGCGTCAAGTTATACTTATGGCTACTCCTGACTCATGGCCTCATGGGAGTTGTAGTTTTGGGTGCTAGCGACCAGGAAGGCGCTACCCGGCCTGATTCCTGACAGTAGGCCCCCCTGCCATTTGCCTCCTACGACTAGGATTGGAGGGGTTCCTCCGATGGAAAGAGCTGACAGCGGCGGGGGCATGTACATCCTGACAGGGTTCCCAAGAGTCATCCTCCGCAGAGTAACCTTTCCAGGAGATGAGATACCATAGCTGACCCCTCTTAAATTTGGAATCCCCAATGCTCCTAACCTCAGATTCCAGACCCCATCACAAGATACGGGGGGAGCACGCCACTTAGCCTTAGCCGCCGGTTTCAGAAGGTTGCAATGGAATAGGGGGTGTATTCGGAGACTGCCAGGCAACTTCAGCTTGTAGGCCACTGGGTTGATCTATTTGACTATGGTGTTTGGACAGATGTATCTGGGGTGGAACACAGTGCGCTGTTTAAACTGGATGTTCTTCGTGGATAACCATACACGTTCACCCACCTGGTACTGTGACAGACTTCCCACTCCTTATAGACCTGCTTGGCTTGCAACAGATGCCCCCTTGCTTTCAGGTGAACCGCTTGCAGCTTCTTCATATGTTCCCTGACCGTAGGCTGGTTCACTATGTCACCGGGAATGCTAATGGGCAGCATTTTTGCATTGTAACCAAAGTTAGCCAAGAAAGGAGATACCCCCATCAAGCAATGCCAGGCATTATTATAAGCCACTTTAGCCATCCACAGTAGTGACATGAGTCCTGAGCCACTTTAGCATAGCTCCAAAGATACTTCTTCAGAGTCTGGTTTAGCCATTCCGTCTTGCCTGTGGTTTGTGGATGAAAGTTTATTGACAACGTGGAATCGATCTGTAACACCTTGCACCACATTTTCCAGAACCTAGTGATGAATTGGAGTCCTCTGTCAGACACGATCACCTTTGGCAAACTATGGATTCATATGACATTTGGCAGCAATAACTGCGTGGTCTGTCCCGCAGTAAGCAAGTTCTTGCAGGGAATGAAGTGTCCCATTTTTGCGAGGCTGTCCATAACCACCAAGGTGGCTGAATGACCCTGATCCATGGGTAGCCCTGTTATAAAGTCCAGGCTGATGTGCTACCAAGGTTGGTGAGGGGTAAGCATGGGCAACAGCTTCCCTTTCCTCTTGGTGTTTTCCCCCTTTTGCTCTAGCACATTCTTCGCATTGAGAAACCCAAAACGAGATGTCCTTATTTAAATGTTTCCACCGAAAATGGCGCTGCACCAACTGAGTCGTCTTGAGTACTCCCGATGCTCTGCCAAAGAGGAGTCATGATACCAGATATAAGCTTTCTTCTGAAGTTCTGAAGTATTGTTTTATGGATTGGTCGGCATCTTGTTTTGCCCATTTCTCCCACACAGCAATTGTTTTGTGTTGATGCACCTCATCTAGAAAGTTTTCCACCCGGATGGCACATAGGACTTTTGAGGGATCAATGATTGCATCTGTGTCTTTGCTAGCATTTTCTCCCATGGTTTCCTGTCTGGACAAAGAGTCTGACTTGCGATTCTCAATACCTGGCCAAAAAGTAACAACAAAGCCATATTCTGTGAAGAGTAGCATCCATCCCAACTGCCTTTGCAAGAGATGCTGAGCCCTCTTCATGTACTGAAGGTTCCGATTGTCGGTGTCCACTGTTATGGGGTAACAAGCCCTCCACAGGTACTGGCTCCAAAACTGAAAGGCCTTTTTTATCGCCAGTAGCTCTTTTTCTGCGATTGAATAAGTCTTTTCTGCCGGATTCAGCTTTTTGGATAGGTATGCCACCGGGTGTAGCTGTCCGGAAAGTTTGTCTCTCTTGGAGAGAATGGCGCCAATGGCCTCATCAGAGGCGTCTGCTCCAACCACAAAAGGAAACTCTGGTTTGGGATGTGTGAGTACTGGTGCAGTAGTGAGCGCTCTCTTTGGAAAAAGGAATGCTTCCTCTGCCTCGATGGTCCAAAGAAAAGGAACTCCTTTTCTAAATAATCTTGAGATTCGGACCGCAACTTGAGAAAAATGCAGAATAAACCTGCGGTAATAGTTTGCAAAGCCCAAAAAACATTTGACGTCTCTCACATATTTGGGAGTGGGCCATTCTTGCACCGCCTGCACCTTACGCTTAGCCATGTGCAACCCTTCTGGACAAAGCAAAACCCTTAGGAATTCCACTTCATGCACCCCGAATTCGCACTTGCTCAATAGACAACACAAGTGATGCTCTCTTAACTTCTGTAGTACTAAGGTGACCTGTTCCCTGTGTACTTCTTTCAAAGTGTAGTGTTTCAGGATGGCATCAGTGTAGACCACTACGAAATGATCCACATATTCCTTCAGAACATCATTTAAGAAATACTGAAATACTGCTGGGGAGTAACAACGCCCAAACGGCATTACAGTATACTCAAATAAGCCATAACGTGTCTTGAAGGCGGTTTTCCACTCATCACCCTCTCGAATACGCACCAGGTGGTAAGCCCCTCTCAGATCCAACCTAGTGTAGACTGCAGCCTCCAGCACCTGATCCAATAACACCGAAATGAGTGGCAAAGGGTATCTGTTGCGAATGGTGTTTTTGTTCAGCATGTGGTAATCTATACAGACTCTCTGGTCACCATTTGCTTTGGCTATAAAAAAAAAGCAAAGAGGCTGCTGGGGAACGGGAAGGTCTAATAAACCCAATCTCCAGGTAGTGATCTATGTATTCCCTCAAATGTTGGGTTTCTGGCTCCGACAACGCATACACTCTACAAGCAGGAATGATTACTCCTTCTACCAGATCGATCTGACAATCATATGGCTGGTGTAGGGGAAGCTGTTCTACCTCTGTTTCGCTAAATACATCTGCAAACTGCACATACCCCGAAGGCAACACTGTCTCTTTCTCAGCTGCTGTTGCCACATAAAACGGGTAAGTTAACGCTGCGGTTTGCGAAGCAAAATGATTCATACACTCCTTTGATAAGAACTGTACGGTCTTGTTCCTCCAATTGATAGTGGGCTTATGGTGACATAACCAAGGCATTCCCAATATCACCTTGTAATGCTGAGCCTCAATAATGTTTAAGGATAAATCCTCTACATGCTGTCTGTTAACATCTGTTACAGATAGCAATACGGACTCAGTTTGATCCGTAATAAGACCAGATTTCAATGGCTTGCCACCTACTGCCAACACCTCCTCCGGCGTCTCACGAGGGACTCTACGTAAAGCAAGACTGGTCACCAAACCACTATCAATGAAGTTCCCAGTGGCCTCAGAATCTAACATGACCAACACTTGATGGACTTGGTGATTACACTCAAGACTCATAGGGAGCACAATATGTGACTCAGTGTCTTAAGGTAGTGGTGGATAAAGATGGTATCCTCCATCCCTTGTCTGTGTCACTTTCAGCTCCTGTCACCCCGAGTACTTCTAACTCTGGACGTGTGACGGAAACAGCCACCTTCTTATTCCTATACAATGCGCCTGATAACTTGGGTTTAGATGGACACTCTCTTACAAAATGCCCTCTTTTCTCACAGTACATGCACAAGCCCTGTACCATACTGCTCTCCCTGTCCTCTCTTGTTAAAGAGGCTCTTATAGCTCCTATTCCCATCGGCACCGCCCCCACCTCATTGCTTACCATAGCCCTACGGAGGTATTTGTCAGATCGATATAAGGGTCTATGCCCTCTTTTTCTATCTCCCCGCTTTCTGACATCCGACCATCCAGTCCTAATGTCAAATTAATCCAATCCGTACAGTTGACAGGCTGTGGGTCGATTTGGGCCAACAAATCCTTCATGTCCTCGCGCAAACCCTGATGAAAGACAGACCCTCCACGATTTCGCGGTTTGCCAAGAAATTGACACTTCTGTAAAAATGCAGCAATTTTCACAAAAGTGCCAGCGAAATCGGCACTTTTGTATAAATGCTGCGATTTTTACATAAGTGCCCGCGAAAATTAAGGAGGTTAGGGAGTATGGCCTCACTTGCAGATTATATCTTTATAAAGAGTGCATACTTATTTTTTCACTGCCTTTTAAATATTGTACATGCATTTTAAAAGTGCAGTGCGCTCTGCAGCTCGTCTACTTTGCGCTTTATAGAACATTTCAAAAAGGGAAAAAAAATTTACAAAATAGAAACAAAAAAATAGTTTATTCATATCCAAAACCAAGCATATATTAAAGAGATTATTTTTAAAAAGGCGATGCTTACTTCAGCCTGAAAGGCTCAGTGTCTAAACGCCAGCTACCAGTTTTGCATCCGTTTTTATTTTAGTATTCTCTTACTGTCCTCTCAGTTACAAGTGGGCATTTAGCGCGTTTTATTTACCATATTTGATGTTTTCTCTGGTAATTTTGGGCAATAGGCTGCATGTGTCGGATGATGTTTCAGTAGCCCATTTAGTTAATTTTGCGGAAAGATGAGGATACTCTCTGGTACAGAATTGCGTATGTTTTAAGTCACTATTTCCTTAGCTTTCACCAGAAATAATCAGTGAAGCAAACTGCGCTCTTCCCAACTGACCAAGCGTCTTAGAGTTGAAATATCAAGGTAACTGTCGCATAAAGTTTGCCCCTTTGCTTACAGCAGTTATATATATTCAAAATAATGGAATGTTAAACACTATTGGTGTGGCGAAGTTCGGTCATTTGACAAGTGTCAAACGCAGAATTCGTTGCTGCTGCGTATTCACTGGTTCACTCGGGACCGAAGGGTACAAGGAATGGGCACCCTCTGCATGAGTCCACATTGAAAGGGAGCATGTCCTACAAAGAGTTTTAACGAGCAGTGCGTTTCATGCATTTATCTTTCAATGTCCGATTCTCGCAGTGTTTAACTTACTGCCTAAAATGGCTCCGGCCTTCAATCTCATCCATCTCGTATCTCCTCAAAATACAAAACAGGAGGGTTTTTGTACCCATCATAGTTCAGGTAGTACACAATGCAAACAACAAACGATGTTCGTTAAACAGACGAGGATTCAAAGGCACAGGTGATGCCCTAAAAGGGGAAACTGCGAGCATGAGGGGTGGGAAATCCGCCAACCCGAGTCAAAAGGCAGCTGTTTGTTGTGTAATTAAAAACAAGTTACAGGGTTTTACTGTCATTTCAGTAATCCCATTTTGGCCACATCCAGTAATTCAGAAGTTGCTTTAATATATGAAAGTATGGGTTGTCTCAATGCATCAAGATATATTTTAAATACAGGCACATAGGACAAGGAAGGTGAGGGGGTAACATGGCCAACTAGAGCATGGGTGTCAATTCACTAAAATGCGAGGGGTAGTGGAAGGGACATCAAAGGAAATGACTGCACATCTGGGCCTATTTCAAAGTGGAATACTCTGCTAAAACAATTTCCATTGTTTTAATGCTGAAAATGAATGATTAGCAGTAAAATAAAGTGGCACAAAAATGCTGCTAAATTTCCATATTTGTGCCGCTAAATTTTCATATTTGTGCCGCTATATCCTGGGGGGGTCTGTTAAGAGAGACATCCTCTTTTCCTCTGGCCAGTCGGCTTCTGCCACTAGTCGATTGAAGGACATAAGGTATGTTATTAAATCGTTTCTCACTTGTTTCAAGTCTAACAATTCACGATCTGTGCAAAATGTGGTCGCTCTTTTAATAAACACTCTTTCAAAATCAGCTCGGAAGGCACCCTAATCTGACAACACTGGATCGTTATTCCTAATCAACGGGACAGCCCAGTTTTCGGCGTCGACCACCAAATATGAAATCGCAATTGCTACCCTAGAGTGGTTGTTTGGAAAGGATGCAGGTTTGCACGAGAAGTGCAGCATTATCTGAGTCAGGAACACCTGTATTTTCTGAGGTTCCCCGGGGTATCTCTCTGGGTTGGCTAATTGTATAGGAGGAGGAACTGTAACCTGCATTTGTGAGGTAGAGGCTGTGACATCAAAAGGGTTCCTAGTAAGTCTGTCTACCTTCTCTGTTAAAGCTGCAGTTTCTGTTTTGGAAGAGGCCAGTTCCTGTTGAACCAATACTAAGGCCTGAAGGACATCTTCCATGGGCGCCGTATTATTGCCCCAACCTGGATCGGGAGGAGTATGATTTTGTGGGTGCGTAATTCTGTCAGATATCTGTTTCCTCAGAAGTATGAACTCCGCAGAATCCAGGTGAAGCAGTCATGGATCCACCTCCTGACACCCCCAACTCTGAATATAACCACAAAGTCTTAGGGCGATCAGGTGAGGGAAGATTAGGAAAGGAACAGAGAGGAAAAAGAACCTGTAAAACAAAGAGTAATACCATGAATACATAAACACATGAAGACTCGTTTCATATGGTTTTGCTAAATAATCAGTTCTACCTTGATCATTAGACAGGAGTCCACCTATTTCCTCACTCAACTGAGACTTTCTCTTCTGTCATGAACACAATCCTACAAGGCATAAAGCAAAGATCAAACGAAACATCTAAGGCCACATCTCACCAGACATTACCATGGCATGCCAAACTCTTACATACCAGCTCCTGAAATATATCCAAGTGGTAAGGAAAGGACGTCCAACAAAAAGGAGTCTTGATCCCCCAGAAAAGGATAGATTCAAAGTCCCCATACACTGTTCCAAGGAATTCTGGGTCAAGCAATATCAAAGTAAAGTCGTTTTTTCTTTAGTTTCACCCACATAGAACAAACAGAACTCCAACAGATTCACTATTCCCTTCATAGCAATGGAGCTATGACTTCCTGAGTTTTGTAACTAGATAGCTTAACCGGAAACAAAGGAAGGAGAAAACGATGAAGAGCACTGCTCCATGTAGCACTGAAAGGCAATGCGTGGTTAGGAAATCACCACCGCATTCCGCTCGATATCCAATGGTTTTGCCGGCGCATCTCAAGCACCAAAGGCAAGCCCAAATATTGCGTAGTCACAGCTTGAACCTTACCCACAGTATGCCCGCATTAACCAAATATATGCCGAGCAAGTAGTTCACTCTAAGGAACCGAAGACTGGTTCGAGCTAATCCAGACGTAATGCAGGAATCCTCCCACAAGCCTGGAATCTTCGAGCTTCTCAATGCGCGTCCAACGAAGCAAACCTCAAGCTACCTCCAAGCAGCCACCTGACTCTCTCAGCCGAGAAAGCGAACACCGGAACACCGAACAAGAATTACGCACGCCGGTGATCGTGCGTCAAATTGTACTTATGGTCATTCCTTTGTCTCACAGCCTCCTGGGAGTTGTAGTTTAGGCTGCTAGTGACCAAGAAGGCGCTATCTGGCCTGCTTCCTGACAGTATACCCCACGGTTATTGGTACCATTAGTATGAAAATGAGTGTAAGTGAGGGCAATTTAGCGGAGGAGCCGCCACTGTATACCCCACGGTTATTGTTACCATTAGTATGAAAATGAGTGTGTGTGAGGGCGACTTAGTGCAAACTACTCCATTTGCTAACATGTGCCTCCCAAAAAGAAAATTGAGGAGTAATGTCTGCCACAATATGTATCGTAATTGTAGTGAGGGATGAAAGCACACTCACAGAACTCAGGTAAATAAGTGAAGTTTATTCACATGAATAGAGCTTGGGGGAGAGGAAACAGGTGACAGACAGGGTAAACAGAAATAACTGTCCGTCGGCTGTGGCGCTGACGTCCCTTAAATACTGTCAACATTGTACAGCTGCGCGAGCCCTGTGACCAATAACATGAGGGCAGTAGTAAAAAGACTAGACCTACAACAGTAATGTTGTCTAATTATGCCAACCGACCACCTGATGCAGAGCCTACCTTCATATTCTATAATGTTTTCCATTTCAATATTGACATCACTGAAAAGCACAAACTCTGGAAGATGGTCATCCACAAAAGCTGCAAGCTTCATAGCAATTAGTATATTGAAAACATGGAGGTGATATGAGAAGTGTAACTTCAGACCACGTCCCACAGCTTTATATCACAACATGCCAACTGGGGCTTAGAGTTCATTGACTTCGCCATGTTACTGGTACAAATTATTTGAACTGATAAGGTTGTCAATCTTCAAAGAAGCGACACCCACAGGAGTAGTAAGGTGATTCAGACATCTTTGGATTACGCTAAACAATGAATTCAGGCAGTAGCAAGATGAATTAAAATGAAGATTGACTGTTGGTTGTTTCCAGAGATATTTAATGGAAAGTAAGCTTGTGTTTGAGGGGAGAACTCTACAGCAGGGGTGTCCTGGTGAATGTTGGCTGGATCCATGCTACATATTTAGAATATACAAAATCAAAAATTTACCTGCAGTGACTGTAAATGGCACCAGCCTTCATTGTCGGTGGTTATCCTGACAATCCGGCATGGAGTCATCGCTCTTGGACACATGTTGAGCATCAGTGCTTTTGTTATTTACATTAACTTCTCTCGATTTTGAGACTAGACCCTTTCTTCCTTCAGAATAAAGAAACACAATTTTGTGTTTTTTACATGTACGTTAGATAGGTTTAACGTTATAGCATCATTAGCTATCAATAGAAAAATGGTATTTGTCAATGTAATTGTTGGACAAATGATCAGACAGCTTATTAAACGCTATTACCCCGCCTCTAACTTCTAAGCTAGATAACCCGTTGCCAGCGCTGAAAATATTCCGCGCTAGTGCGGAACGTTCCATTGAGCGAATGAGATTGGAACGTTCAGCGGACGTGCGCAGCACTAGCGAGGTAGTGCACGCGACGACCGCTGAACGTTCCCCGCACTTAAGGGGTTAAGTTGTTGTGATATGCTTGAAAGTTTTAATCTTAGGAGTTGTTTCTTTGTAGTCCTTGTCAAATTTGGGGAGGGCTAACTAAGCAGTCTTGCTAGCTACATGGCTTAGGATAGTTATAGCAAACTATGTATGCACCCACCACGGCTATTCCAAATAGCCCAGTCACATATAGAATATATAACTTGTCCAGGAACACAAACAGCAGAACTCATCCATTCAGGCCCTCGTGGTCCTCTGACACTCATATACAATGACATATTGCACCAATGGACTACTAGTACCTTGTATCGCACCGAGACACATCTAGCCTCTCTGGCGGCTGTATCCCAGTACTCTTCAAGCAGCCTTTTGGTTTCAAACAATAAGCAGTGAGGCAGCAGCTGGGTCCTCCAAGCCAGGCCGAACCTCCTACATCCCAGGGTGGGCTACCAAATTATGGCTGTGCCTGGAGTCCTTAGCAAGAAAGCTGCATCTTGTTCTTTGTTGTGGGCAAACTCTGTGGAAAGGGCCACCCGCTGGACTTGGACTGGGGGTCCGACTTGCCATTTTTAATGCCCTTTGAGTGTGGAAACCTTGCAAGTGGCAATCCATGGTAAGTTCCCGACTAACACTTGCATTTGGTCCTGGGAACGGGTTCCTGCCAGATTCTCTTCATCTCTTGCACCTAGGAGATGGACTAAGACCAGGTTTACTTCAGAGAAACTGCTCACTTTTGGCTTTACCCCCAACTAGTGCTATGCCTATCAACGTCAACCTCTCCAATAGTCCACCTTATTTAGAGACTCTTCTAAGCCTCAGTCATCTAGGAAGGGCTTTTCTTCTCTTGCTTGCCTTCAGTTAGTACAGTGCCCCTCCCCAGGCCCATCTGTTGTGCTGGAAGCTCCATCAACCAGCTCATTATCTAAATATCTATCAGGGCAACCTCTCCTACCTCACAAACATGTACCCCCAACATGCACACACCAATTACTTGCCTTTAGACCTTTTTCACTCACAGCTGTCACAGCCTATGCATTGGCGATGATCTCATACTTTCTGCCACACAGAGATTACATGTTCCTCCTAGATTCATAGACAGACTAATTGTGGTGCCTCTGCAAAGATATGCAAGAGACCTTGTCTCTCAAAACTGGCTGCAGTAATGTAGCTATCCTTACAGAAACCTATGGTATCAGAGGCAGTTACTTTCGTAGTTTTAAAAGGAAAAAGCAGGTCATTTTGACCCTTGTAGGTAGCCTTTTATAAGATTGCTATAACAGCTAGGGTGGAGAAGACAGACACCATCTCTACTGGCTCATCCGTGGACACGCTGCCATATTTGAAGATTACCGCTATATTGTTTTTCTCTGAAGTGACTCTCACTTCCATGGTGGCTCTCCATGTCAGTGAAAAAACATTGATGGCAGGTCGACCTCGGTATGATAGCATAGCTGGCGGCCTTGCTATTACATTTTTGTTTTATTATTCATAAGTAAACACAAACATTAGGGATTAGCTCTAGTATGTCTTGGGCGTTTTCCCCCAGTCCATGATGGATATATCAACATATAATCCAGGGCTTGATCCATAATCATAGTTATAATTCATGAGATTCTGTAATCCCTGCATAAACGTCAGTCTCTAGTTTCCTTATAATCGGCAACTTTTGACGCATCCCGTCGCTGATTATAAAGAAAATACATCAGCACTCGACTATTATAAGTTATAATAGCCGAATTCTGACATCATAATTCCTATTGCCAGAGCTGGCAGCCAAGGTGAAAGGCAGGTTATGTCACGAATAATTGAAGCAGCTGTTTAAAGCAACTAAAACAGAACGTTGCTTTTTGTCTTCTGCTCCATTTTTAGCTTAGAATGACAAGCAGAGATAACATGTTTATTTTTTGCACTCATTAGATAATTAGAAAAAAGCTAGACTCTTTTGTGTGTATCCACACATTCCGAGCTAGTGCATCTTTTTTTTTAATGACTCTCATGGAACTGTTTCTAATATTTGTTTAAAACAAATAACTAACATGTTTTTGATGTTTAATTTTGTGCTAGAGGTTTCATTTTTATTCTTCATGTTTGTAAACATAATTGCTGTTTCGTATGAGAGACTTACGTACCAAGGTTTTAAGTAATTTGTGGCAAAGGTGAAGTTGTGACCATGTATTATATGGGATAAAGTAAACACAGGAGTACATGGTAAGGATATTGCAAGTTGCCTCAGAGTTCCATAACCTTATAAAGGAACGAAGCCTTTGGCTACGTTTCTCTATATGGTATGGAACTCCTCTGTGACTTGCAATATCCATTCATTGTACAACAGGGTGTACTTTATCCCTTATATTATTCACCTAAAATATAACTCTTAAATTGCAGTTTATAAACAGTTCAGACAAATTATTAGTAACATAATGAAATACATATCAAGAAACTGCAATGTATGAGTACAAATAAATAGAAAACCATCAAATAAAATGGGACATAGCAAATATATTGGGACATCTGCCACACTATAATAAACAAGAAGAGAAGAGAGGAATCCTGCTGTATTAAGGCAGAGCTCCCATTACAGCTTTTCTCTAAAGCACCCTCTACATAGACAAATTGGATTTTCTGATTAGATAAATTAGGTATTTAGATGTCGCAATAGATACTTTATTATGAGGATTTTTATGAAGCACATCTATTGACAACTGGCAGGTTCCTGGCCTAAGAAAGAACAATAATTTTCCAAATAACTGTGGAGTGCTTGTTTTTGCACATTATGATTATTTGACCGGAGCTGGAACTGAGCAGTGTTGAGGGCTTTTCTTAAAGACTGATGGCCTTTTATTAGCTTGGGATCTTTTGGCCTCACAAATATATCTTTAAAATAAACATATTATTAGGAAAATATTGCTTTAAAGACATATATAAAATGTCTTTTATTAATCACGCAACAGATAAAGGATCTATATTTTGTTTAGTCTATCAAATGTTAATTCTAAGAGAATGCTTTAGTTAAAAAAAATAAACACATACACAATTTATACCTCCTGTCTAGTCTTTTTTAGTCGGGTGCTTAACATCTTAGGGCGGCCAAGCAGATTAAAGGTGTGTTAATTCCATAATAATGATCTAAAATATAATTGTGAGTACCTGGTATACAGGCTGAGCTCACAAGCTAGAATCAAACCATTCTGCTTAAGTAGTGTGAAATTCTGTTTCACAAAACACCACACCAAAATCAGTTTAATTGAGTACAGAAAAAGTTTTAAGGTATATCTTAACTTTTGAATATTTCTAAATTTACTGCCCTAGACCTGATGATCTCATACCTAGATTAAAAATGAATACCCAAAACCACATATGAGCAGTAACAGTGGTCCTAGTGGAAGTGAGAGAAGGCACAATTTGACATAATGAGTGACAGCCAATAAGTTTGCATACATTGTGGATTTAGATATATTGGCTCTAAGCCACCCTCTTATACAGAACAAAACGTAAAACTGGCTACTCCCTCGGAGCTAGGTCTTTATAAAGTTTGTAAACTTTAGACTGAGTTCTTTATCCCTGGACACTTAATTGTGGCCTTGGTCAGGTGGGGAAAATAATTCACCCACATGTGCGCGTGACCAAAATCCATTGAAACATACCCGTTTTAGGTTTCGCCTGACCCAGCGCTCAGCGCTGGTCTGGCAAGACCTTAAGTAAAGAGGGCTTCAAAAAATACTACCCAAAAAATGCGCCGGCTACAGCTTGCAGTGCATGTGCGTGTGAACGCGCGCAGTTTCCATCAGCCTTTCTAATCTCATTAAGCCTTCAAGCTGTCATCGTTTTGCTTTCCCTCCCAACTCCTTCTCCTCTCCCTCCCCGCCACTCTTCAGCATTCCTTCTCACTTAAATCGAGGCCAAGAAAGGGAAAACAATATAGTCGGAGGAGGGTTCTTTTGGAGCATAAACTCGTTGTGGATTTGCGTGCAGTCATATCATGCCCTCTAGTGGCTAGGTTTTGGAATTTCACCTTGCATCTATTATGACAACCATTGACCTTAGGAATTTTTGTTCATGTTTTCCACGAAACACATTCCTACAGAGGGGTTCGAGGATTGCTGTGGGATATCCAACATGCTCTGCCATGCAGCATCAACTCTCTCTTTCACGCTGCTTTCTCTCTCCCTCTCTCACACACGCATGCACGCACACATGCACGCTCTCTCTCTCTCCCTCTCCCCTCTCTCTCACACGCACACATGCACGCTCTCTCGCAATCACGCATGCATACTCACACATGCAGGCTCTCTGCTCTCTTTCACTCTCCCCCTCTCTCACACACATGCACGAACACATGCACACTCTCTCTCTCACACTCACGCACAAACACATGCACTCTCTCTCTCTTTCTCTCACTCACACCCACGCATGGACACATGCGTGCTCTTGCTCTCTCACTTGCATGCACGCACACATGCACGCTCTCTCTCCCTCTCTCACATACACACGCGCACGCTCTTTCGCTCTCTCCCCCTCTCTCTCACGCACACACACACTGGCACTCACGCACACATGCATTCTCTCTCTTTCTTTGGTGTGTAGTGCCGAAGCACCATTGATTCCTGCTACGCATGGTAAGTCATTCATTAGTGCTTTTATTATGATACAATAACCCCTTGCTCCCTGCCAGGCCTCCAGCACTGGTGGCTTGGTGGGGGTAGTGCGTGGTGTGCAGTGCCGAAGCACCATTTACTCCTGCTGTTTACAGTAAGACCTTCACTGGTGCTTTTAGCTTGACTGTGGTATGATACAAGAACCCATTTGCTCCCTTTCAGGCCTCCAGCACTGGTGTCGTGGTGGTGGCAGTGTGCAGTGCCGAAGCACTTTTTACTTCTGCCATGCACGGTAAGGATTTGGATATGGATTTGGATTTATAAAGCGCGTAGCTACCCAAGGGCATCCCAGCGCTATAGTATCAGCTTACAGTGCTCCTGAGGTGAAATTATTGGGGGAAGAGCCAGGTCTTCAGTAGCCTGCGGAATGACAGCAGGTTGGTTTCTCTACAGATGTTAAGAGGCAGGCTATTCCAGAGCTTAGGGGCGTTGTAAGCGAAGCTGTGACCGCCCGTGCCCGCTTTTCTTATTCTGGGGATGCTGGCAAGGAAAAGGGAGTCCGACCTGAGCTGTCTGGTGGATTTATGAGGTTTGATGAGTGGTTTTAGTATGGGTGGGCCTTTGCCCTGTAAAATTTTATGGGAAATGCATAAGGTCTTAAAAGCGATACGCTCCTGGATGGGGAGCCAGTGAAGAGCTTTGAGAGAGGGTTTAGCCGAGCATCTTGATTTCGTTCCCGTGAGGAGTCTTGCTGCGGCATTCTGAACGTGCTGACTGAATGGCATTCATTGGTGCTCACTGCTTTCAACAGGGCCAGGCCTTTGCTCCCTGTCAAGTCTCCAGCAGTGGTGGTGCCTCATTCATTCCAGCTGCTCAGGCCTGGTGCCTGTTAATGATTCTCCTGCAGCTGCGGAGTCAGCAGTGGGTGCGGTTGTGAAAGGATAGGGTGGTGTGTTCCCTCACACCTTTTCCTGCTCTACTCCACGCTCCCCGCTTGTCCCTCGATGTGTATATTACAGAGGTACGAAAAACACAGTATTTGAAATACCTAAAACACGAAAAGATTGCATGAGAACAGGTGCCGCAGGGCGCCTTTCCTCTCATTGATTGGATATACCCGCTCTCCCTACAACTCTCTATCTCTTTCACGCACACAAGCTCTCTCTCTCTCTCCCACACACGCATATACGCACGCATGCATGCTCTCTCTCCCTCTCCCCTTCTCTTTCACATACAAACAGGCATGCACACATGCACGCTCACTCTCTCTTTCTCACACACACACACAGGCACACATACAACCACACCCAACCACACATCCTCACACACAACCACACCCGCACCCACACCCACAACCGCACCCACACAACCACACACACAACCACAAACAACCACACACACATACAACCGCACACACATACAACCACACACACAACCACACACACACAACCACACACACACAACCACACACAATCACACACAAATACACACACACACACAACCACACACAACCACAACCACACACACACAACCACAACCACACACACAACCACACCGTCAGTGCACACTTTCACCAGGCACAGACACCACCAAACGTCGGTGTGCGCTTCCACCGGGTACACACACCACCAGCTGGCAATGCAAACTTCCACCAGGCACACACCCCACCAGCCATCAGTGCACACACCAATTGTTAACGCATCCAAAATTAACTATTGTAGCAATCGCAGTATGGCGCCCTTTACTTTTAAACATATTCATCTAAAGCGCAGCATGCCACCATTGCTACAAAAATAAATTCAAATTTTTTGGGCCTACAATTTATAGACTTTTGTTGCAATTGGTATTGCAATATTTAGCAATGCCAATAACTCAAACTTAATAAATGCAAGACCTATTGCATTGCAAATGCTTGTTTGTTCTTATTCTGTACTAAATGTTCCATAGAAGAAAGGTTTTCCTTCTTAGAACAGCTTGGAGCCTGGATTTGTTTCTTTGATCTTTTACAAGGTGATGTTTTCTGCAAAGAGGAGGGGCTGTAAGGAGAAGCAACAGGGCAAAATGTTAGCATGGAAAGGGAAGTGTTGGTACATAAAATTCCCTGCATGGTGATGGATGTGCACCTCTCCTCTGAGTGGCTCAGCTGCAACAATAAGCGGGGTTGCTGAACTGTTCCTGGTAAGAAAGGAGACTGGCTGTACCGAAGGTGTATGTTAACACCCTTGGGCATCCATTAAATTGGACATGTTTGCCTCACACACCCCGAGGGATGTCATGCTTCATCATCGGCGGTTGCTCCTCGTCGGGGAGGCGGTGCAATCCCCGACGGGCTCACCTCAAGGAGGGGCTCTTTAGCGGAGATCTTTTTGTCCAGCTGCCTGTTGATGAAGTGTGGGTATGTGGGCCAGGGCAATAGTATCCTGCAATGGAAGGGTGAGGTTTAAAATATAGTAGAGGGTCCCGGAAAAAAACTTTATTCTGGAGGTCCTCCTACTATCGTTAAAAGAGTGTAGTATAGTTTGTTGGGTCACGGAGAGTTACGTGCCGTGTTGCAAACTAGACTAATGTGAAGGTCGGTCAACATGTTTCTCGCTTGGGGATTTCCCGCGATTCTTCAGGACCTGGTGAAAGTGTGGGTGGGGGGTTAACACAGGAACATGCTAGTGTCATGAGCCTTGTGTGCTTTACCTCAGGGAAATCCTGTGCCTAAAGGTCTTGGACTAATGGCCACCTGAGTTATCGGCGGGTCGGTACAACAGAAGTTGCCTATAGTTTAGGCTCAAGTTATCCGTGTCCGTGCTGAGTCACCTACCCATCACCGCCGAGCTCGAATAGGTGACCTATTCGAGCTCGGCGGTGATGGGTAAGTGACTCAGCACGGACACGGATAACTTGAGCCTAAACTATAGGCTCTCCGTGACCCAACAAACAAACTATACTACACTCTTTTAACGATAGTAGGAGGACCTCCAGAATAAAGTTTTTTCCGGGACCCTCTACTATATTTTAAACCTCACCCTTCCATTGCAGGATACTATTGCCCTGGCCCACATACCCACACTTCATCAACAGGCAGCTGGGCAAAAAGATCTCCGCTAAAGAGCCCCTCCTTGAGGTGAGCCCGTCGGGGATTGCACCGCCTCCCCGACGAGGAGCAACCGCCGATGATGAAGCATGACATCCCTCGGGGTGTGTGAGGCAAACATGTCCAATTTAATGGATGCCCAAGGGTGTTAACATACACCTTCGGTACAGCCAGTCTCCTTTCTTACCAGGAACAGTTCAGCAACCCCGCTTGTTGTTTGAGTACTCTACACACGGGCACACGCTGGAACTGGACCTTCCACCTCCCCTTTGAGGTGGTAATTGGTGCCCGTTCGATCAATTGATCACACTCCCTCTTGTTTGACGACGTCAGCTGCAACAATATCTGGATCCCTGGTGCTGATTTTAGTCATGGATGAATATGGATCATGCGTGTGCACCATGACCTAGGCCTGTTTCATGGCTTGGGGTCTTGTTGGACCGAGAGCCATGCCCAAAGTGCTACCCTCATAAGTGGTAAAGGGCTGCTGCCCTCACCAAGGTATTAAGTAGCACGAGTGCAGTGTTGGCAGCATACCGTGTTTTAGTACTGATGATCAGTCGTGTGAATAGGCCTTTGTACATATGTCACTGGAGTGGGGCCTATCGGCCCAATCACGAAACGTTTTGCTGCTGTGTGTTTAACTCCCCCTTGGGCTACATGGTTTCAGCATGTAGAGCTGTGCAGCTCACATGTGTGCGTGCTGCGAAGTATACGTGCCTGTGAGTGTTATAATGCCTAGAGGCCTGTGGGTTCCACATTGGAAGCCCACGATCTTGAGGAAGGCATTTGTAGGAGGCCCCCAAGAGAAATCTGTTGATTGCTGTGTTCCTGATAGCAGGGTGTGGCACACAATGGAGGAAGGGAGAGACAGGTTCTTTTGGGCATTTTAAAAGTGTTCTTTGACTCTGGAAAGATCACTAGTTAGTGGGGCCTGCCTACATCTCGAGAAGGAACTGGGCAAATAAGAGAATTCTAAAGAGTAGAGCTGGGGGCCTATGCAACATTTTATGAGGCATATATCAGTGATGCTGGCATCCAGATGTGATCCTTTTAAACTCTCCTATGGCCTGAGTGTAGGGCTATCACAAGTGAAGTCGCTCCTTCTGTGACATACTGCTTCCTGGACAAAGGGCAGGATAGAGGAGTGAGCACTTCAAGTTGGGCACCCTGTACCACACAAACTTCAAAGACTAATATCCTAAATCACACCTGTGTCTGAAAACAAATTATAATAAGGGGAGCTTTGCCTCTCAAAATTGTCAAACTGAAGCTGTATATCTGGGAGAAACTCAGCATGACTTCTGCCCGTTGTGACTAGTACTAGTACATTTGCAATTGGGGGCCTAACCCCTATGTTTCCTCTCATAAATGCAGAAAAACCACAATCCTTAGACCAGGATGTGTTACTGAAGGGTTTACCTTGACAACACTAGAGTACACTAGACTGTGTGTATTATATTTTGTGTGCCATATTTCACTTTATGTTCATAAATAAATACTATTTTTTCATGGAAGCAAGAATCCAGCTGGACAGTCATTTACTGTGGTTGCTAAATGTGATTTTAAGTTGTGAGTCTGTGTACACCTTGCACCTACTTTTCCCTGCTCGACCCAAGCCACCACTGAAATTCAAGTACTGAAGGAGTACTAAGCCCAGTTGCTCAGAGGTCATAGTATGTCAGGCCCTGGGACATTGGGTAGAAAGCCTCAATCTACAGTAGACCAGGTCTTCCGGTTTGTTTTAATGTACTGGAAGACTGTTTTGATCGGCAAGGGCAATTTGTTTGTTGCATTTGTCGATCCTAAATCCGCTTTTGACCTGGTCCAAAAGTTTAGGCTGTGGCAGGTTCTGCAGGAGAGGGGCTTGCCCTATGAAATCCTAGCTTCACTTATCAAGCTTCATGAGAACAACTTTGCTAGGTTTAGGTGGAGTCCCCAGGGCCAACTGACAGACAAGATCCCAGTGTCAAAAGGCATAAGGCAAGGGTGTGTGTTGACCTCTACCCTTGTTTCTTTATACTTGAACGGGATGGTAGACTATCTTTCTGAGTGCTCACCGGATGTCCCAACCATAGCCAATAATAAGATCCCCATACTGTTGTTTGCAGATGACACTCTTTCAATCGCAAAAACCCTTAGTGGCCCCCAAAAGTTCTGAATAAATTAAGGGTCTTTTGCTCGGATCGTGGCCTGGAAATCAATGCAGCAAAAACTAGATTTATGGGGGCAGATTTACAAGCCCATTGTGGGACATGTGCTCTGCCATTGCGTGACTTTTGTGACGCAGCTGCAGCGTAAATGTTAAGGCCCATTTACAACGTGGCGCATCTAGGGAGATGCGTCACGTTGTAAAGCCTTGGCTCACATTGTACCTGCGTCAGGAATAATTTATGCAGGGTGGGCTTTCCCACGCAAAAAGCCATGTATAACTGGCGCAGTGAAATCTAGAAGATTTCACTATGTCAATCTACGCCTTCACTGCATTAATATCCCTAGGCCTGCTCAGACCAGGCATAAGAAATGACGCAGGGCTTTTGGAATGAGACTCGCCCATCTATTGTGGTGCATTGCTGAAGTTGCGTCACTTTCATGAGAGCAACTCCAGCAATGTGTCACTTTTGTGCCAACAGATTTGTCACAATATCCGATGCATCTGTTAATCCTTGCGCCTGGAGCACTGTATTGTAAATACAGCACATCCATAGTGGTGCAAGGACATTCGGCGCTGAAGCAAGAAAACTGACGCATCTATGCAGATGTGTCAGTTCCTTGTAAATCTGCCCCATGGTGTTTAGTACTTCAAAAAAGGTCAAGGGTAATTTGAGGTTAGGGGGCAGTTCCTAGAGAGGGTCGACTCGTTTTGATATCAGAGGAATCAAACTCTCATCCAACTTGTCCTGGTCCCAACTCATTGAAAGGGCATGCTTGACGCAAATACAAATACAGATTACTGGAGTTATTCTAAAAGAACATTGTTTATCCTTCACCAAGCCAGTAGAACCAGCTCTTCAGGTGTATGAGGACAAGGCTATTGGTGCAACGCTATTTGGCACTGAGCTGTGGGGCTTTTGCAATGTTTCCACTTTGGAGCGGTCAGAGAATTTTTTTTAAGACCTTTGGTCTCCCTTCCATCTAGTACTCCCTATTTCTGGACATGGCTGTTCCCTGTTGTTTTAGCAAATACTATAGGCTACCCCAGAGCTGTGCCACTATGCTGTTGCCCTACAAGATGTCATCAGGGTTGACAGATTCCACAAAATATCTTGGCTGTGTTTGATCAAGAAGTTGCTGATCTCGCTAGGCCACGGCGATCTTTGGTACTATCACGCTACGGGTCAATTACCATCTAACGGGGCACTGAAATAACTGTTTGGGCACTGGTAATACAGAGGGAGGAACAAAAAGTGGTGGGCACCTCACTGACTGGAGAATATCTGAATATTAAAGTAGTGCAAGGATTAGAGAAGTACTGGGACCTAATCATGGTTTCTTTAGATAAGAAGCTATATCATCAATTTAGAGTAGCGACGCACCCATTAAAGTCTTTTACTGTAAAGTGGTCTACCTCTCATACTGGTAATTGTCCCTATTGTGTTGACCAGGAAAATATTGAACCACATGTGCAATTTGCATGCCCAGCCTATGCCCAGATTCGCTCAGCTTGACTGGCCCCTGTGTGTATACTAATGGGGAATTCGTGTCACCGCTGTGCCTTGAGGATACGAAGAACGGACCCCTTTGCACTGTATGTTAGTGCAACTGCAAAGTTTTTGCAGCGGATGTGGACGAAAAGAAGACTAGTTACCAAATGATGATGTTTCTTCTTAGTTATAATTGCGAGTGCCAGGTGACTGGTTTTATCAATTTTATAATTTATGCAATTTTTTCTCTTTTTAATACACATTTTTAACTATTTGTAATAACTTGTATAAATATAAGATGTGAAATGATTTTAGGTTGTAATTTATGACAAGTTGTATTACCACTGATTGGATTAGAAATGTTGTTTTATTAATTGTATTGATGGAAAACTTTTATGGCTTTGCCGAAATAAAGTATATTTAACTGACTGACTGAAAAAGCCTCAATCCCCACGGTTTGGTTCAGTAGCTCCAGCTTGCCCTATGACCCTCTGACAGGGGTTCTGACTTGGTTACTGACAAAAAAATAAAATAAAAGCCTTGTTCCCTGTTATATCTTTGGGTTACATGTCTCAGTGACGTAGAACGCCTTACCTAGGGTCATATTATCAAGCGGCAGCGATAATTATCGCTGGCCTCGCTTAGCATGACATTTTTTTCCGCCGGCTATCACTGGAAATTATCGCCATGCTAGCGCTGTATTAACAGCGCATAGAGCAATGGCGATAACTATTCCAGGGATAGCGGTGTTTTCCATGGACCATCGCTGGTTTTCCAGCGATGTTCCATGGAAAAAGGCGATAACCTTGCTGCTACAACCCTGTGGTCGTATCAGCATAATCCACCCCCAATGTTAAGTATACGTAAGTCAGCATTTTAGCCGATGTTAGTTCGTCTGCTAAAATGCGTGGGCCTCCTTGTAATATTGTGGTGTGCACATCAGCGATAATTTACATGCAGTACTGCCCAGTGACGCCCACTTTGCATCTCATTAGAGATGCAAGCCGAGGTATTTGGAAAACTGGTGCTAACATGCGCTAATGCAAATTAGCACCCACTCGTAAAAAGGGCAATAGTTTTATCTCCGCTTTTTTGGCTTTTAAAGCCAAAAAAGCAGAGATAAGGCCCTTGTTGATATGCCCTGAAGTAAGTACTGGGACAAGGAAGATGTACTAAAAGATAATGATATTCACATCGCCTTACTGACAGATTTCTTAGCATGTTTTTACTATTTGTTGTGCAGTGCATTTGATTATGCTGACGTTGTGTCACACAACTGATTAATAGATAAATAAATAGACTACTTAATTGCTTGATTACTTAGACATGTTGTATGTGGGCTTGCTCTATATGCACAGGATGTCCGAGGTGTAAACTGCGCCTTTTGAAGGTTATGACTTCACCTAGCGCTGCTTGCAAACAAATGAAACAGACTCACATCTATTCTCTTTTCTCCATTCAGGAACCTTCCACCAATGAATGAAAAATCCGGCAAGACACATATATTCACCCCCAGATGTTTGAGTAACGATAAATGGAAACTGGAGAGCTCTTCCTCAGGCACCCCCTATATCAACCCAAAAGAATCGGAAACTCTTCTCTCCCGAAGGGCGCTTCCGCCAGACAACACAGAACTGCAAGCATTGGGTGTTGGATTGTGTTCTCTGGGTTCAGGTGGTGTTCAGGAAAACCAAGGAAATGTACCAAGATAATGTATCCGGGTGGCCTATTATTCTCTTTTACCAGTTGAACATATTTTTGTCTGTCAAATTATGAGCACTTGAAGTCTTCCATTTATTAAAAATTCTAGTACATTAGGGGCAGGTGTACGGCAAGTTACCAAACTCTCAGTGAGGGTAGCCCGCATTGCGACCATGTTCGAAAGCACTCCCATCTAGTACCAGGGGCCTTTGTGTGTTTTTTGCTCCTAGTCAAGGGAAGTCATCCCGCTGGTCTTTAAATCTCCTCAGGCTCTTTTTTTTGGGTCTTATAACTTACCAAACTTGCCTGTCCATTTAGCAACTGGCCTTCTGGCTAAGATGGCTGGCAGCGGTGCTGATATTGTTAAAGGTGATGATGATTGTTAGTAAGTGGCCCCTAGGGCAGAGAACTGAGGTGAAAACACCCCTAAGTTCCATACAAGTTTAACATACAATGTTATGGCAAGGGAAGCAAGTGAGAAGTAGCCACTGTGGTGTGTAGTAGACAGAAGCAGTGCACATGGACAGTCCCACCTCATGGCCAGCTGTTGTGTATCAAAGCAGCATTGAGGAATACGTAGTTGTGGTTGATACACACATTTCACTTGCGAGCATCTACTTTTTCATAAGAAGTTTCATAAGTTTGCTAAGAATGATGGCCTAATCAAAAGTAGTCTCTACAACGTATATTGGCTTTCACAATGTTATTATTTACGTTTTTTTATGGTGGAACTATTAACGCAAACAGTTTTTGGCCCTGATATAATCCACTTACTCCTACGTGATGCTTTTGTCGTGGTGTAAGTTGAAAGGGGGTGCTTGTGATATATGAAGAAAGGGTGTTGATTGGAGAATTCTCCGGACTACAAGAGTTTACCAGAATCGCTGTCCAAGGATAGAGGTTTTCAGCCAGTGGCTACATGAAGCCTGTCTGAACCTAAAATGGGAAAATAAACGTTCTCTCTCCTTGTGATGAACCACCCTGCCACTTTCCTTTTAATGTAGTAAGGGGTTTTAAGAGACCATTTATCCCTCAATACAATTCAACAGGCTAGTGTACCAAGTTGCATCCTCTAATGGTCTCAGACATCCAGGATCCTGTAGCGAGACAACTTGAATTGTGCCTTACTGCTGGAGAGCACATTGAGGTGCTTCACAAAACCATCTGTGGCATGAGAAGTAGTAACACTGGAAAGCACCTTTAGGTACTGTTTGTCATTCGACACGAGAAGTCCATCTCTGTATTAGTGGAGAGGTGTGGTGCAGTGGTCAGGGCAGCTGACTTCGGAGCACAGGGTTCGATCCCCGGCTCCGGCGGCAGCTCAGCACCACGTGACTCTGGGCATGGGTACTAGCTTGCTTAATTTGTATGATGGCCCCCAGTGCCTTGAGACCCGTAAAGGTGAGTAGTTCATGCTTTATAAATACAGATTTATTTATTTATTATTATTATTATTTATTAGTAAAAGTGCAAAGAAGGCACCGCCCTTTCATATTTGTATGAATTGTACAGGGATATTTCCCAGCTATTCCCATTTTGTTCCCATTTTAGAAATTTTGGGCAAATTCACAAAGGTATCTTAGTGGACGTACAGGAATATTACTCTATGTACTCCAAAATGCCTTTTAAATAGTCCCCGTAAGCAATCATTCCAAAGAAATGCTCACGGAGGCAGCAGTATATACACACAACTGTAATTCTGTATTTTGTGTAAACTGATATCTGTTATCAATGAATGTGTCTTTCTGTAACGAAACTGGTACTCATGTAAAGCGCTCTGATACCTGATATCCGCGGGTCTAGTTGGCACTACATAAAAGTCTAAAAAAAAAAAAAGTACCCAATGAGTACAACTATTCTGTGCTGTAGGATGGACTATAGTGCAGGTGAACATGTTACACACGCTCATCTACTCTTAGATACATTTTGTCAATTGTTATCATATCTGGCAACAAGTCTTCAACATTCTACCTTATTTAATAATAGGCACTATAGATTAATGTGCACGGCAGTTGCTTACCATTATTGCCCTGTTGGAAAAAGGAAGGCTCAGCATAGAGAGGATGGAGTTATGAACAGTAATTGGTAGACTAAACTCCTCAGTAATGGGCATCAAGTCTACTGTCTCCTGTTGTGTCCGAGTATGACATTGCTTAAGACGCAGAACTGTACCCCAGCACCCCTATGAGGAGGTCTATACTCTCTTGTTTGCTTGGCGATATTGCTTTTAACGGTTGTATGATGTTACAACAAATTCCGTTGCAACGCATGCCTTTACCACGCATGCGTTACAACGGAATTCCTTTCCCACGCATCTCCTTTACCACGAAAATGCCTTTAACACACACATTTTTACAACGTTTTTCGTTGTGAAACTATACATGTTATTGGCATTTTTATGTTAAAGGATATCTCCTATCACTGTAAATTATCCCTTATATTTTTCCCCTGTGAAACCACCCCCTCATTCTTCCTTACCTCTCCAAGTCCTCTTCTTTCCAATCCCTTCCGATGTGACATTTCACATCGTTTAGAGGAAACGGAAATGTCTTTCCGTTTCCTCTAACGAGGCCAATTGCCTTCACATTTCTTCATCTTTCTGAATCAGGTGAGTTTCTTTTGGGAGGGGGGACCCCCCAACCCCCCTTTACTCAACCCACGTTTTTTTTTTGGGTGGTGGGGGGAGACCCCCCCCTTTTTGTTTCCTTTTGCACACATGCCTTTACTACGTATCTCGTAGTAAAGGTATGCGTGGTAAAGGCTTTTCGTGTAACCACGCATGCGTTGTAAAGCATGCGTGGTTATGGTTACTCGTGGAAACGGCCGCATTGTAGTGGCCGTTTCCCGCTTTGAAGCAACCTATAAATATCTTTAGTATCTTTTGCTATATAAAGATATATATATAGAGTTCCTTATACAAAGACCCTCCTCAAGGAAACTGTTCAATGGATTTTCCACCCTGTTGCATCCATCCCGAAAGCTATAGCAACATTCGAAGATTCTCTGACTTCATGAACCTACAGCTGCACAGAACGTTTGGGGACTAATGGGTGAGCGATGCACAAGATAATGTGTTTATACTCAGCCTAAATAAGGTCATAAAACAGTGGGTATTTAGCCTTTTCTGTTACCTCAGCGATTACGCCGCCATTTCATACCAGCATAAACAGTCTAAGCAATCATCAAATAAAAGCTCAGAAATGCCCTATCAACACATCAGTGTAGTAGAACAGGCAACAAAAAAGTTAACCAAAACTTGCAATGACCCAAAGTTGGTTTAGCATACAGTTTCTTAGATTCAGTGCTAAGGAATGTCCTTTCCAGTCCCCTTTCCACCATTCTCACCCCGTTGACTGTTGCTCTACCTTTAATCTTCAGAAAGTCACAGGGTATAGTCTGGAACAGCTGTCCATCGATTAGAATTAGTATTCACAATGTCACTTGATCCAGCGCTACTAAAATATTGGAAATGTATTCTCCCTAGATTAAGCATCACTAAGCATCACTAGGTATCGCCTAACAGACAGGTTTGAGCCGTCTGATTGTAAAATACCTTTTGTGAGCTATCCCATCACATTACAGTGGGCTTAGATCTTGTCTCCTGCTTCCATTGGTTTGCCTGTTTATATTCTAATTTACGTGCATTTTATCTGATAGCTTTCCTTCCTCTTCTCGTGTTTGTCCCGTACCCAGAGCATAGCCTCTTTATCATCCTTTTCATTGGCTGGCTTGTACCCTTCCACTGCTCACTTTTAGGAAACTACTATTTTTTTTCGTTTAGCTCTCTGTGAAAGTGTGTCTTTTGAGCTCTATCCCTTGTGTGCTTCTCTCTCCCATCAAATAATCCACCCCGGCACTCCGTGTTGCTCGCTCGCTCATGTGCTGCTCTCTCTTGTGTTCTTCTCCCCCACCAACGCCCTGTGCTCCATGTTGCTTTCTCCCTCATATGCTTCTTTTCACCTCCTTCCCCAACCCAGCTGTATGATTACACTGCCAAACTGCTTCTTTGTTGCACTCCCACCTCTTGTTAGCATTTACGTTACATTGCATCAGCTGTGAGCTGCCATTTGACATTGCCGCGCTATGCTATTTTTGCACACTTAAAATGAAGGTACTTTTTTAACCAAACTAAATAGCATCCACCATCTGTAGTCGGTCAATAAAAAAGCAACTGGCACCTGCATCATTCTGTAGGAATGCATGTGTGATTATGCATGCACATGCATGCATCAAAATGCATGTACTCTCCTACAGAATGACGAGACCGGCAACAGTGGGAGCCCGTTATTTTCACCTGGCAGAAACTTCTGTGGCCCGCCACTTACCTGTTGGGACACCATCGCTGGGGGCCAGAGCCTGCATCTTGCCTCGCCTGTGGTCCACAAATCCCGCCATCCTTTGCGGCGCTGCGCGCCGTGCACCGCATCATCGCCCCAGGAGGCGCTGAAAAGGGCGACAGGGCCCCTGCATTGCGGAACGGGCGCCGGGCCAAGCCTGGGCAAAGGGCGGGCCCGAATGAGGCCGTCAGAGGCCGAAGAAGGCTGGGCTGAGCCACCTTATTTGGCTTTTTGGATTTGGCAGAACGTCCTGATGTTGTCTCTGCCCAGGTCATTGGAATATCCAGCCCCAAGGTAATGTGAAGCACCTTGTCAACCATTGATTTTACTTTACTGTCTGGTGGATTTATATCTGGGATAACTCGCTATCATTGACATATAATGAGTAAACGGAGAGGGGTAGTCTGGACTTCGGATGCTTTTATTGTGAGGGCTGAGTCGCTCCTTACACATGAAATCCAGATGACGGAAAGACGACTGTCCTTGGACCCTGCCACGCTACAGTCTCGTCTGTGGCTGGGGGGCCAGGCTGTTCCCAGCAGAATATGCACAGACACAGTGAATGCATCACTAGTTAGGGTTGATCCCGCCACTCCGACGACAGCCCCGCCACTTCTGGACTCTCTCATCACGTCCGCCTTAGGCGCGCCCTGCACCAACACCCGGGGATATGCCTCAAACTCAAACACAAATACCAAACCAACTGTTCAACCTGCTAAAAGGAAGAAAAACGCTGTAAATGCTAAACCCAAACCAAAAAATGTCAAAAGTGGTCCATCCACCAGCAGTTTGGAAGTTTACGAGACTGTTAGTACAAACTCTGTTGCGACTCAGACAGATATCACTTCAGAAACTAGATGTAATGAGGTTGATTTGGGTGCCGCTCCTATAGGGCCTGCAACGGAAGCGCTTGAAATAAAGTTGGATAACATAAAGGATGCGATTGCCAAGAATTTTGACTTACTTTGGGGAAAATTAATGCACTTGAACTCTGCTATGGATAAGCTAAATGGGGGGAAGCTGAATAATGTTTTCGCCGATGCAGGGGGGGGGAACCCTACAACATCCGTGGTCGATAAACATGGTCCCGGGTCGATAAACATGGTCCCGGGTCGCAATTAACTGCTATTGCTCCCCCTATAGACACACCCTTCGCTATCCCATGTGCATATTGCCGAAACCGAGGAGCCCATTCTGTGTCTAACCCTACCCCTATTGGGAGAGAAAATCAGGTTATGTCAAGACTAGACAATATAAATAATCCAAATCTGGCCGTAGGGAGTGCAAATTGTAATCAGCCCCAGCCTGCTACTACAGCGGCTGACTGTAATAATGATACTGGAGAGCACCTTAGGGATACACGCACAAGTCCAAATACTGATGTCCTGAGTTTACTGCCTGCCTCTAGTCCCTACGTGTTACTTTTGGCTGATGTTTCAAATCTTGCTGGGGGTCTGAGGGAGTCTTGGTCAGATCTCCGTAATAAATCCGTAGACTGGCTACCAAAACACAAAGGCTTCCACCCTTCTTCAATGGATGAAATTATCACGGCCAGGAGAGTAGGGTGGGTTGGCCAATCCGTTAAGAACATTAACGGCGACTGTATTGTTCTCAATTTTCAGAGACCGCAAATGGTCCGTCGTTTACTACCCACCAGAGAGCATTCCTTTGCCGTAAATACAGACATTTGTGCACTCCCCTTAGGCTATTTTTATAAACCACTAGCAACACCGGTTATGGACCCTGATGTATTTGCCCTGGCAGCTAATAGGTTCCATGCAATTTCCAACCTGGATGCTCAGGACTGACAACCACCGTCGGCGCCCAAAATACAAGTCCATGAGGGGGTCTGATTGGACACCACATCCATATCCCATGAGGAAAAAGTCAGGGCAGTGATAACTAGGGCCGGAAGTGGGGCTGATCTGAGCGCCCTAAGTTGGAATGTGGCGGGGCTCCGAACTAGGCTTGACAATCAGGATTGGTTGCGTATAATAAAGCAACATGATATAGTATTGTTCCAGGAGACCAGGGCCACTGAAAATGTATATATTGAAGGGTTTCATTGTTTTAGTGTGGTAGCCCCAAGTCCCAAAATGGACAGACCGTCGGGGGCCCTTCCAACCAACAGCCCAAACTATCAAGTTGTGCTTTTTAAAAGGAGAGTGTTTTCCTTTGGTAAACTTCTATAACAATGATTTTTACTCCGTTCCTAATAGGAACTTCATTGGGCTTTTTGATTTTATTTCAAATTTGGACACTCAGCTTAATATGGAGGGTCTTACTGGGGTTTTGTTGGGGGGTGATTTCAACGCCAAACTTACCAATAAGGAGTATGACGCAGGGACGAGCAATCCTGGACCATCTATTCGTAGGGGCACCGAACTAGCGATGTTACTAAGATCATATAATCTGCTCAATGTTATGGATTTGGTGGGAGACCAAAATGCCACAGACCACATGCCAACAACATTCAGGGGAAGGGGATGTTGTTCAACAATTGATTTTGTCTTCATCTCCCCCTCTCTCGAAGACCAACTAAAGGCCGCAGAGGTCATTGCCACAGACAACGGGGACCATAATCCTATCAAAATAGTACTGAGCTCTGCTCCTAGAACCGTGTTTCAGTCCGAACGCGGGCCATGAATCTGATACCCTCAACTGACAACTTAAGATAAATATGGAAGGGTGTCGATAGCGGCGAAGTTTTAAAAAAATTAATCAAGGGCCATATGCATCTTATCAACTCTTGCTTGTCATCGCAACCTATATGTACTGAGGTAATCCAGGATTTTACCAAACTTTGTCAGGCCACAAAAACCCTGCTCTCAAAACCTGCACTTCAAGCAGAAATCACCCCTAAATGGTTTGATAGAGAATGCACATTGGCCAATAGGAACTTAAGCAGGGCCTTGTCAGCCAATCCAAGGTGTGCTTTAGATGTTCAGTTGGCAACGATGGAATATAATACTTCGATTTCGAATAGGAAGAAAGTTCTCCTTACAGAACGCTGGGAAACCCTTTCTGAGGCAGCTAGTATAAAAAAGGGCAATATCTTTTGGTCCGCTCTAAGGGACCTTCGTTCAATGGGTCAGCTATCAACCCCCATCAGCTGCAACAGTTCCAGCGAATCCTGGGAAAATCACTTCTCAAAAATGTATGCCACCCCCCAATCTGAGACGGATCATTATGAGCCTGGTCCATTTATGTATTTATTTTAAAGGTTTTATATATGCTGGCTAGGCCCAGAGGTATCAGAAGTGGAAGAGGCCATCCACCAGAGTATAGGGAACAAGGCACCTGGGCCAGACGGTTTGCCAATTGACTTATTTAAATGGAACCCAGATTTTTGGGCCCGCTACTTTTGAATGTTTTTATCAGTCTAACCCACACCACTTTACCTGGAACATGGGCTACGAGTATTATAGTCCCAATTTTTTAAAAAGGAGACCAGTCCCAGCCGAGTAATTACAGACCAATATCAGTGATTGATAATACCCTAAAAATATTGGGGGGAGTTCTGTATAACAACATTTTAACCTGGACAGAAGAAAATGGCATTCTAGAGCCATGCCAGCTAGGCTTCCGAAGCAAGGTGGGTACAATTGAACAATGCCTTAACCTTAACTTGGTTATTGGAAAATACACCATTGCACCAAAGTCTCCGGTCTATTTGGCCTTTATGGATTTGTCCACAGCTTTTGACCTTGTCAATAGGTCAAAGCTGTTGACAATCCTTTTGGCATATGGGCTGGACGAGCCTTTGGTACATTTTTTAGCGTACCTTCATAAAGATCTCCAGGCACAGGTGAGGATTGGCAGGGGTGGAGAGGTCTCGGGCCTTATCAAGGTAGGAAGGGGGTCAGACAGGGCTGTGTCTTGGCCTCCCTTCTCTTTATTATTTACATCAATGAGTTGAATAGCTCTCTGAAAACTGCAACTCATGATGTCCCCATAATTAACGGGAAACCTCTTCCGGTGTTATTATACGCAGATGATGCGGTCCTTATAGGCCGCACTCCAAAATCTCTGCGTATTTTAGTACAAAATTTTGTAAGACATATGGACGGCTTGGATTTGTGTGTTAATTAAAAAAAACGTTTTTAATGTGCTGTGGTCCTGGGAAGTGAGAGATAAGCTTCATTGCAGTGGACAGCCAAAAACTGACATACATTCCTACATTCCCCTATCTTGGGTTGGGCTTTGCTGCGAACGGCTCCTGGATTGAGCATTTTGCCCATTCCAGGAGCAAGTTCTCAAAGGCAACCAATTCAATTCTTGGCCTTCCTCATCCTAGGACCACTGGAGCCATTTTAGCTATTCAAAAAATCTATAAATTACAGTGCACTCCTGTGGCCACATATGGGGCTGAGATTTGGGGCAGTGTAAACAGTTTATGCATCCAGCAAGAAGAAAATAGGTTTTGTAGAAAACTGCTGGGTATCCCAATCTTTACCCCAATATATATATATATATATATATATATATATATATATATATATATATATATATATATATATATATATATATATATATATATATATATATATATATTGGGGTAAAGATTGGGATACCCAGCAGTTTTCTACAAAACCTATAAATGTATATATATATATATATATATACATATATATATATATATATATATATATATATATTTTTTTTTTTTGATATACAAAGGAGGCGGCACAGCCAGGGTACCCCAGGCGGGGTGAAGCAGAAAATAAATAAGGCTTGAAAAAGTACCCTGGCTGTGCCGCCTCCTTTGTATATCAAAATTTTCTTTGGGTCTGGATCCGACCCCTGGGCAGAGCACACACTGCGGAGCGCCCTCGTATGGCTTAAGGTTCACTTTGTGTAGCGATATATATATATATATATATATATATATATATATATATATATATATATATATATATATATCACAGAGAACTTAGCCTCAATTTTATATCCGACTTCATACGTGCCCGACCTAATCTTTTCTGGCAATCAGTATGGAAAAACCAGGCAGCCTCCCTCAACCGAGAGTTTATCAACCACTGTGTTATGTGTGAGAAAGGGAGAA